>NW_024467122.1:2750000-4125000 GCF_017591425.1 Ochotona curzoniae | reverse complement strand
CTTAGGTGAATATGTTTTGGCAGTTTCCAGTATTTCAATGGCGTAGGGAATGGGGGACAAGTTCATGCATGCACTGGGCAGAAGATTTCCAAAAGACTTTGCATAAATGAGTAATTTATTTTATAATTATTGCTTGCATTGTTTCTCTCCAAATCTTCAGCAAGGTGGGCTGAAAGACCTCAAAGGGAGTTCAAATTAAAAGAATTACAGGCATGAATGAAGAAAGCTAGGAAAAAATGAGTATGTAAAAATGTGCTTGTTCAGTCTTGCTACTATTTCCTGGAGTCAATCTTGGTTTAAAACATAATAAGCAGACCCTAGTTTGTCATACCTAGTTTCTCCCAGGGGTTTTAAACTGTAATGAAAGCATTTTAAGTCAGTGGTAACTGGATTAGAGTAATGCAAGAACCCGCCACCTTGGGACCTCCTGCTTGTGTCTCAGCTGAATGAACGTGCATGGAAATTGTTTTAAACTGATGGCTGTGCAAGATCACAAGTTACAGTAATGTTGACAGTCTCAGCTTGGAACCTGGCAAAATCGCAAAAAATGTGGAAGAGGGATAGAAAACAGCTCCTTTGCTGACATGAAAGCAGCTCGCTGAGGTTTAGATGCACAACCTTTGCAGGTCAATGGTGACAATATTTGCAAAGTGCCATGAGCATCTCTACTGCAAATTGAAACACTTACTATGAATCCTTGCTGCAAATCAAAAGCAACTTGATTTCTTTTCCAGCCCCCAGTACTCAGAGGAAGCTCTAAGAAGCTTCTCAGACTAAAACTGCATGAAAGGATACTAAATCTGCCATCTTCCAGAGGCTGGGTAGGGAGTGAAAAGGTGGAGTTGTCACATTCTGTCACAGCTGAATATCCTAGAAATAATCCAATTGGCTCATTTCCTTCCAAAAGCGGCCTCTGCTGCTTTGTGGGTTCTGTCTTTGTTATTTGTTGATTGTTCTCTGTCATGGAGGCAGAGCATCGGTTGGCAAGACAAGGAAAAAGAAGGAGAGACTTCCGCCTTCCTTATGTACGTTCACGAAGAAGTTCTGGTGTATGTATTGCCAGTGACCGTGGCAGCGTGTCGGTTTCCAAAAGCCCAGTTTGGAGAGGCTCCAAGTCATTCCTGACACAGAGCAGTCAGAATGTTCACTTTCATGTCCTGTGACCGTATGTGGCATCCCTGTCAATGCGGTGGCTGCAAAAGGGAAGGTTCCGGAGGAACCTCTGATTAGGGATTCATCTGTCCACTGTTGAGGTCATTCGTAGCAGGCCCACTTGCATGCCAGGTTTCTCAGTTGCTGTCTTCCTTTCTACAGAACTTCCTAGAGCACAAAGAACCAGCAAAATAGCACAGTCATGAAACTACCTGTTTTAGCAAGAGTTCCCAAATGTTCTATGCTTTTTTTTTCTACCTCCAAGCAGGAATGGTAATAGAACTATAAGGAATGTTCAGAAATCAGTTGTATGTGTGGCTGATAGGAACAGAACTCTGGGTCTTACTCATCATTGTAAGTGCTGTTACCCAGGAGAGAGTCTGGCACACAGTAGATGCTTCAATTTACAAATTGAATTTGTAAATTCAATTGCGTTAAAAAGCAGCAGCATGAGAACACTTGGTTTTTTGCCTGTCACGCTTTGAGCAGAATGCAATCATCCACAATCACTAATACATTCATTTGTTGTTTATGAATCTGCATTTCATTTCCTTGCACACAGCCTATGAGGTCCTCAGAACTCACATTTTATCAGCAGACTGAGAGTTCGGATTTTCAACTATTACTTACACACATGGGTGTAACTTGATTTTTGTGTTTCCAGTCAGGGTTAGAATAAGTAAAGTAGCTAGTGCTAAGTTGGGAAGGCAGGTCAAAACTACCTACTTTTTTTTTTCTTAATGTTTACGTAGAGACAATGGTTTGCTGTGGAACAAATTGAAAAACCAGGTGGCAATGTTGGTAGTATATAACTTTTTTCCTTTTGTTTATGTTTTACCATTTGTGTGTGTTTACAATGTTTCTCTTCCTGCTTTTATACCCCGTACACAGAATCTACTTTCTATTTTGTTTAAAAAAAAAAAATCACAGGTAGGTACAATGGGTGTCATGAAACCTTCCAATGTGGATCCCAGAAGCCAACCCCTAATGCCCCAAGCAACCCCAGAAGAGGCAACTCTCTCAGCATTGCACAGCGGACACAGGAAGCTGCTGTGTTTAGTTTCTAAGGAGATCTGTCCTTTCTTCTCTTCTCCCTTAGAGGAAGCTAGAACTTATTATAAAACCACAGATAAGTATATCAACTGTTAGGATGCTGGCCCAGCAGAACACAAGGAAATAAGAGATAAGGGAATTTGGTCACATACAAAAAGTACTGTGGGATTTAAGCCAAATGACAGCAGATAAGCCTTTCTCTGAGTTTCTATTAAAAATGTAGTAAACAAGAAGTCCAAAAATTCCTTCCTAGGCCAGCACTTGTGTCCCTCTAGCACGCTTCACAGATGCCGAGACTCTTCATCAAGGCAGGGCGTCTCTTCACAGTGGCAAGGACACTCTTCGTTGGAGCTTTAGTTTTGTATCTTGTGAGTTCCTGATTTCAGCATTTGAATGAGTAAACTTTAATTACATCATTACAAGAATTATTGCCATGAACCTGCACCTTGGCTTAGTGGTCAAAGAAGAAATGATTTCAGAAGTGACCAGAAATCTTTCTTTTCTTTTTCTTTCTTTCTTTTTTAAAGTACATGCATCTTACTCTTATTTTAAGTGTATATAATTCCCTAAATATCCCAATGGGTTGTGGTTGCTACCTATTAGTGATATTTCAAGTGCCCCTGTGGAATTTAAGTTAACCTACGTCAGAGCGATCTTAACAAAGTGAATGCCTGACAGTGAACTTTCCGCACATAGACCTTCTTGGTGGATTTAGCCCTTTTGACTTTGAGGAAAGGGGAGAGATTACAATCTTGACAACATGAGGATGCTAGTGGCTTCTTGAGATGGCAGCACATCTGATACCTGCACTTGAACGTGACCTGTGGCTTTAGGTAAGTGGGCTGGTGGTGTCTCTTCGAGCTCTAAGGAACACGAGTTCCGAGCTGTGAATCATCTCCGCAAAGCTTGAGACAGATCTGTCCACTCGGTTTGTATTTGCTCCAGACGATTTGCAGGAGGCAAAGATAATTCCATGGGGATAGTAGATGCCAAAGCATTTTATTTGGTTTTGACTTGTTCCTTCCTTAAATGTATTTGCATACCTTTTTAAATTGGATTTATATTTTGAAGCACTTACGCAATGGCACACTGGGAGAGTCATCCATGTGTATGCTAATAGGTGGAAGAGAATATTCCAAGCTGTAGTAATTTTTCAATCCAGGGTACTTTCTGGCATAGAGGAGAGAGAATGGTCAACACAATAGATCTTTTCGAGGACCAGTAAATGCAGTGCTGTAACTTTTCATAGCAGCTCTAGAATCAAATCATGACTGAGCATGCCTCTGCCCAGGAAACACCAGATCCATCAAAATAGGTCGTCTGTGTGATGGTGACCGTTACAATGCCGTACTCCAACACCCATCCAGTTTAAGTTTTGGTCATTCTGCCATTTTACTGATCAGATTGTAGATTTCCTGGACCTTGAAATGTGTTGGTACTGAGAAAATATTGTGTCAGCATGAAAGATTAAGGTAAGAACTCCCAAAATAAATAATCAAAAACGGTTAGAGAATCCTTGTATCCAGGAATTCTAACTCTGATCACTTTTTCAACCATTTGATTCTCTTTCTGAAGACAACTGAAGATGTGGCATCGGCAGATCATGTCCGCTCATTTGTAAACAGAACTCCACAAGTCTTCACAGTGTCCGTGCTGCGAGCAGCATGAGAAATGACTGTGAGGTTGGAGAAAGGCTGATGTCTTTCCTCTCCAGGTGTGTTGTGATTCGTGGGGAAAATCGTTCAGCATTATTTCTGAAGTCACACCGAATTCCTATTTATGAACCAAAGCATCTGATCAGTGAGAGACTAGGATTTAATGACCATGTGTAACGTGTGAAGGACAGTATTCGACACATAATGATTTCTGAGCGATGCTCATCATACTGATTAATCTACTAGTTCTATTGGTCAACTTGGATTTCTAGATTAGAGCAAAACTGTTGAATCACATAATTTGTCATCACATCCTGGGGAAACAATCCAGCTCATGGGACTGTGAGCAGCACAGACAAGCAAGTCCTTCCCTCCTGCTCCTGCTTAAGCTGTTTTTAAAATTTCGTTTTACTTACTTTTTTGGAAGGTCAGATACATAGAGGGGAGGAGGGACAGAGAAGAAGAGCCTCCCTCTGCTGATTCTCTCTCCAAGTGGCTACAATGGTCGGAACTGACCAGATCTGAAGCTAGGAGCTTCCTCTGGGTCTCCCATGCGGGTGCAGGGTCCCAAGGCTTTGGGCCGTCCTTGACTGCTTTCCCGGGCCACAGGCAGGGAGCTGGATGGGAAGTGGGGCTGCTGGGACTAGAACTGGTGCCCACATGGGATCCTGGAGCATGCAAGGTGAGGACTTTAGCCACTAGACTACTGCGACAGGCTTCCTGCTTAATTTTTAAGTTCCACCACTAATGCTAAATTTTTTAAGAGCCAAGTATCTGTTTTGTACGTTAAGAACATTATAGTATATGAGAAATATTTTAACTAGAAGTATCCTGTCCCGATCCTGCAGTTATTCTAGAAATTATTCATTTAATAAATTGATTACTGAACCTGGGTTGTAACATGAAAATATTGTGTTTCACTCACGGATATCAGATAGATTCTGAGGTGTACTTGGGTGCCAATTTTCTGCGTGGCACCTCTGTGTGAACACAGAATGTCTTGTGGGAAAGCCAGAACCTTTCTTCATGTATCCTGAGTTTTGAGTATTGCCCATATTTGTTCCATTTCTCCATCAGGAAATAGAAGGAACAAAGGAAAACGTTTTCCTTTAGTTTTCAGTGACTGAAAGATAAATGCTCTGCAGGTCCGTATAAATGCATCAGATATATGAGGACATTATGCATTGATCCATTCCACCTTATTTTGTAAGGAACCACTCACTAAACGCTGTTACAAGCAATAAAGTATGCTTATAAAGCACTTCTGGCTAGTTCAGCTATTTCATCGTAAATAAAAATAAATATTTACTTTTGTCAACATCTTTGGCTTTCATTTGGTGTCAATTACTTAAGGTAAATAACGGTATCTCTGAAAATAATGGTGTGATTATTTTAGCTAAAAGTAGCATCCATGGATGCTGTCTGCGACCCTTTTCAGGTTTACCCACGTGACATCCATGCTGAAAACATTCCACATCTGTCATGCACTGCAGTTGTAAACTGGGAAATATACCCAAGGAGATGCACTTGGACGTGACACTGCCAGTTCACAAACCAAAACTCATGTGATTTTTTTTCTCCATTGAAACATCTTTAGTTTTATGTATAGATCATATTGGAAGTCATAATATTACTAAATATAATAGAATATTTTCAGGTACTTGGCCATTTATGATAGCCTAAAGCCAGTTAAGTTGTACTTAAAGCAATTAACATTTTTTGCTGGCTTTTATATTACTAAATTATTTTAATAAGTGATTATTCAAATGAAATAGTGTAATGGTCAGTGCTTGTCAATCATTTGAAGCGTTAGTTTTGTTAAGAAACATTCTGTGGACTAGTTTATGTCTTGATAAACAGTGTACCCAAGCATTGGCAGCTATTTCATACTCAATGGTTTCCATATTTAAGGGGTTCTGATTTAATAACAGATCCTATGCTTTTATTATAGAGGGATGTATTGTGTTATAAGCATTTGAGTCCTTGTGCTTTCAACAGAATGAGAGATACGCATATGAGTGCTCAGTTCACAATGACTGCATACTGTGTGTGTGTGTGTGTGTGTGTGTGTAGGTATGTGGCTGTATAGCTGTGGGTGGGTGGGTGAGTGTGTGTGTGTGTGAGTGTGTAGGTATGTGGCTGTATAGCTGTGGGTGGGTGGGTGAGTGTGTGTGTGTGTGTAGGTATGTGGCTGTATAGCTGTGGGTGGGTAGGTGAGTGTGTGTGTGTGTGTGTGTGTGTGTAGGTATGTGGCTGTATAGCTGTGGGTGGGTGGGTGAGTGTGTGTGTGTGTGTGTGTGTGTGTGTGTGTAGGTATGTGGCTGTATAGCTGTGGGTGGGTGGGTGAGTGTGTAGGTATCTGGCTATATAGCTGTGGGTGCGTGTCACTCACTCTAAATTCAGGCGACCACAAGCTTAGCCATCTAATTCCAGCCTCAATAAAGCTGTCCAAGGGCAGGAGTACTGCTCCAAGTCAAACATAAGGCAGAGGATAGATCTAGGACAGAAAAATTCATATTTAATTTTTTGTCCATAGTTTGCAGCTATAAAATAAAACCTGAAAAAGAAGAAAGAGAGAGGAAGCAAAAGTCTCAAAAGATACCTCCTACTGAAGTGGAACCGCTGCTAAATAATAAAATCAGAGTATTTTAATCTAAAACACCATTGGTTAGTAATGTGTATGTTTATTTCTCTAAGATTGCATTTTAACTGGTGCTCCACAAAGAATATGTACGTATGACTGCAAATTAACATCCCAATTCCTCATTTTCTCATTCCACAGAATGATGGGTACATTAAGGCAGACAATTAATGTTGAATTTTCAAGTTCTGAATTCTAGAACTTGAGTACCATTTGTACAGTGTCTTAAAACAAAGATTTTTAAGAAATAAGTTGGGCCCTTAGCAGTAGCCTAGTGGCTAACGTCTTCACCTTGTACACGCAAGGATCTCATACAGGCACAGGTTTCAGTCCCAGCTGCTCCAGCCATTGCGGCCACCTTTGGCAGTGAAGCATCAGACAGAAAGTTATTCTCTCTGTCTCTCTTTCTCTGTAGATTTGACTTTCCTGTAAAAATAAAAACACATAAAGACAGAAAATTTATTGACAAAATGCATTTTATCATGTATTCATATCTGAAGGTTGGTTTTTAGAATTCCCAAATTAAAAAAAAAAACACTTATAAATGTACAAATATCATTCAATCATTCAGTGATTATTCCCTGAACAGGGGATCAGTCTGCCCGTGAACACTGCAAAGTACACTCAGAGTTCATAATTTGGGAAGTGTAAAGTGATTCATGATGTTAAGAATGTATACCTGCTGGTTAACGCAAGGAGCGAAAGGCGGCCTTTTTCAGAATACGTTGCGACTGAGATTCCTAAATTTTTTTTTCAAAACAGTACAGAAAAAAAAAAAAGTCACTGTGGCCTATTAGGCACCGCAAAACTTTGAGGAAACCATAGTGAAAACTGTTGAGCGGTGGGAAGTCTCAGCTTAGATGAGCCATATTTAGATTATGTTGTGTGACCCCTGACAATGTCAGCATTTTTAAAGCCTCTCAACACAATTTATAATTAAAAAAATAAAGAACTGTTTAGCAAGAGGCCATGCCTACGAACAGAGGAAGAATTCCAGCTTGCTCTTCTCCAGCAGTACCTGGCAAAGCATTGTCTTGGTACACTAGAATCTGATCTTTGATTTAAGCACAGTGTTGTGGACACATTGACAGTTCACGTTAGCACAGGGCTTTTGTTATTTCTCAACAGCTAAGGAGTTAACATGGCAAACAAATTGGATGAGAACTAAAGGGGAAAAATGATAAGGCAAAGATGTGTAACATGCTTTGGAAAGAGCTATTAGCCCTCTAGGTTGGTAATGCAAGTTTCTACTTTGAACCAAAATTGACAAATATAGAGAAAAACTAAAGTAAAGCAACAAAAGAAGTCTTCATTTAAAAAGATGCTGTTCCTGAAACTCAGATTCAACTGAGCTATACATTTCAAGTTTTTTATCTGACAACTCAACATGAAAATGATCACAAGGTTGTGGGACAAAGAGCAGTGGGTCAAGTTGTCAAGTTGAGGACTTTCGGAGACTTTGCGCAGGTGAGAAGCAAGGAAGACCCAGAACAAGAAGGGAAGACTAGGGAAACAAAAGCATCAGCGTGAGCTCCTGGCCCAGCCTGGTGAACTCTCTGCTGAGGCAGCCATTCCTAAGAAGCAGAGAGCTCGAAGAGAGGGAGAGGCTGGGCTTCACTCATCCTCCCCCTTCCTGGCTCCTTGTTCCCTCCCTGCACCACTCCCTTTACTCTGTCTTGAAGACAAATCTATACGAATTTTATAAAGAATACGGGTTCTGGCATTGTGGTTGGCACAATGAGCTAAGCTGTTAGCTTTGCGAAGCTGACGTCCCATATCAAAGTGCTGGTTCCAATCTCAGCTGTCCCATTTCCAACCCAGCTCCCCACTGAAACACAAACACAGTGGAATATAGCCTAGTTTCTTGGGCTTCTGGCACCCAGAGGGAAAACCCTGGTAGAATTTGCCTCCTGGTTTCAGCATAGTCCAGGACTGGCTGTTGTGGTCATTTGGGGTACTGAATCATTCAATGGAAAGTGTCTCTCTGCTGGCCACGTCATCTTTATCTGTCTGATGCTCTGCCTTCCAAATCAAAGTATGACCCAACATATGAAAGACGCCTTTATGTTTTATGAGAGCCACAAGACACTTTAAAATAAAAATACATGAAACAGGTCTGAAGCATATATGACAGTGATCCAAAATGTTCCTTAAAATCTGGAACTAAAAAAATGAGTTTCTTTTCATCCAAAACATTTTGAGATCCCTGTCCAATTTTTACATAATATGCATATTCATGAACTTTTGCAGGACCTTTTCTTTGAAATGTATAGCAGCAAGATAAATTTTACTTTTATTTTTCCACAAGTTTTTCTACTTTAAAAGTACTTTTCTGATTCCTGAACGGTGAAGTGCCACACAAGGGGATTGCTGGGGTTATGCCACTCAGCGTCAACAGTGTACATAGGGCAGAAAGGCCCAGAAATGTGTTCATTTATTGGCCTCTAATACAAAGTTAGGTAGATATTCCCATGCTTGAAATCTTTGATAATTAAGAATTAAGGCTGTAAAGTGAAACTTCCCAACTATAAAATACAGTGCATGAAAATTTAAAGCTAATTGATGAAAATTAAAAATTCAGTACCATTAAACATTAGGGGAAAAAAACAGGAATATATGCTGACATGAGCAAGTTCATCAAAGGAAAAATCACTTAATCCTTCAATGTTTTGATATAATAAATAAAAATAGCCACATATGAAACATAAGGTATACTCTGAGCTTAGTTTTGGGCTTTTAAATACCAAGAGCCTTCAAAATTCATCAACATATATATATGCAAGAATATATAATATATGTATTATATATTATATATATTATATATAATTATGCATGAATCTCACATTTTTTTACACAGAAATAAGTAGATGTTTTAATTTTTCTAAAAACTCTAAGTTCTCAGATTCATGGCAAACCTAATGGAAGGGTTTTAAAAAGCAGTGAAAATGGTGTTTGTCAGAAGTATGAACTATTTTCACTTGATTTTTTTCATTTTGTCAGAAGTTTTACATATGCATATCTATATATATATAGATAGATAGATATACACACACAGAGGGTAATCACCCATCACATTGTCTAAGGTGGACATGAAAGGTATGGATGGACTTGTAAAGACTAAACATAAAACAATGTTGCGATTTCTAGGCTGCAGGTATGAATGCCTTTGAATGTTGCCTTAGCGTGCATTTCAGGAGGGGCAGCGGGGAGGCTAAGAGTGACAGATCCCACAGCACTCCGGGGGATGCGTGCTTCACTGTCTGACAGACGTCATCTGCCATCTATAACCTGGAAGCAGTCAAGCCATTTTCACATATTTTTTTTCAAACTGTTAACCAGAATTTATTAACAAAGTCTTTTACCTCATGATAGGGACCTAACTAGCGGCCACCGATCTGATGCTTCAGCTCGTCTTTAAGGAGAATTTTTCAAAATGCAGTTTGCACAATCTGCTTTTCACGAAGAGAGATGTAATTTCTTGGTTTTTTTTTTTTTTCCCTATTGGAAAGAAACTGGTACCAACCCAAGTAATTCTTGTTTCTTAAAGGTTCGGTAATGGGCGTTGTTGATCTGGCCTAACACCATCGAACCTCACCCCTACGTCGCAGTTGGAACCTGTTCTTTCAGAAATATTAAATCTCTACTATAAAAGTCACTCTGCTTACTTTCATCTCCAAGACTGTAAATACAGTATTTAGCAACAGGAGCTCATGTAAAAAACCCTCTCTATCCATTCATTTTACATCCATAGATTTAACCAATTTTGGGTTAAAAAAATCTTGAGTCTGTAGTGAACATATAACTATTTCTTTTATCTTGAGTTTATACTCTAATTGAGAGAATACATGTAACTCACTACTCAACATTGCATTAGATACTGTCAGTAATCTAGAGGTGATTCAAAGTGTCCGGGAGGATGTGCCACAAGTTGCATGCAAATGCCATGCCATTTCACAGAAGAAACATGAGCATCTGTGAGTTTTGGCATCTTACAGCAGTCCGATGAGCAGTCCCCTGCGGATCCTGCGTCACGACTATACGTCTGCAAGTCCTTAAGAGTTAAGTTAGTTACAACACCAACTGAGTAATCTCTCAGAACAAAAAGAAGATGGTGTCTCCGCCCTTACTTTTCTGAGGTGGCTCCTGTGTGTTTCAACTTTACCCAGAGCTTGGGTTCATCTGAGAAAGAAATTAAGAACTGAGTGTGATGAACACTCTTTCCCAAGAGTTGGTTAGTAAATCTTCAGACAAAATTCCCCAAATTTTCTTTGGCAAATTCAATTGCAGCATCACGATTGACAAAAAACTTCATCGTAATCTTCCATTAAATGTACAGAAACCCATAGTTGGAAGCAAAAAATGGGGTAACTTTCAGATAGTTAAGATCTAAAGAGTGTAGTCAATACACTTTTTCATGTGTATCATTAAGTTAAATAATCATAGTGCTTCAACGATTACAATGAGAGGTTGACTGGAACTTTCTGTCGAGGGTCATTGCTGGATGCTCCGAGGAGTACTTCAAGTCCTTGAATCCATTTAATGCCATATGCATTGCAGTTCTTACTTTCCAGGTGGAGAAAAAGTCAGTTTAACCAGCTCCACAAAGCCACAGGACGGCTTAGCCAGGACGCCCATTTGGAGCAGTGAGGTACAGACAGTGCGATTAAGAGCTGTGGCCGAAATTGTCCTAAGTTTGTTTTCCTGAAGTCTGGATGTAATAGGTCTATATCACACCAGAGACAGATTTGAGCTCTCTGACGATATGGAGCAGGTGGGGTGCCTGAAGGGGGTAAATCCGATAAATTAAAAAAAAAAAAAACCAAACCTCAGTATAGGAGGGAATCCTCATTGCAGCCTGCTCAACTTCTGGATGCGGCTTTGCATTTACATTCATAATAGTGGACATGGAAGAGCAAGCTTTGTCTGGCCAGAGGAGTTACCAATCAGTAACGGTGCTTCGAAGGGCCCAGGGAACTGAGCGAGGACTGAACAGTTAGATGGCCAGTTTGATGTGAAACTTGTTCTACTACAAATTCAGCCTGCTGAAAGAGCTGACCGCAGAAGATGTGCTTTCTAAGCTCACTGGATCAGGTGGGTCTCAGCCAATATTTGAATCTGTGAATTCTGTTTCCAGAATTTTCAAGAAACAGAGTTGTGAAATTCCAGCAGAGTGAACTTATTATTGCTTTGATGAGTTTAAAAAAATTCACCATGTTGCCTTATTAATATATCTTGTTTCAAGGAAAAAATAAAACATAGAAATATATTCTTAATGGCTGAATTTGAAGCAAATATGCTAAAATGATAAAAAAAATAAGGGCTTGAATTTTAAAGATGGTGAACTTAGTATTAAGACTTAATTTTTTCATGCACAAATAATATGATCTTTGGACACAAGAAATTTTAAACTTCTATCACAAAGATTGTTGTCCTTGTAACAGACATTTGTGGATAACATCAGGGTTCTTAGAATTGAGGTAAAAATAAAGATAAATAAGGAATTACTTCACAAAAGTATGTGGATAAATGCAAAAACATGGAAATTGCCTGAGTTGATACATTTTTCAGTCTTAAGATCTCAATGAATAAAACCTACATGTAAGCAGTTGGCTGAAATGCTGGCGAGACTTGATAGAGACTTTGATAGATGAAAGCAGAAAGGCCAAGTTGAGTAACACTGGGGCTGGCGCAGTGGCTCAATGGGCTAACCCTCTCTGCAAGCACCAGCATCCCATATGATTTTGTTCTGGCTGCCCCATTTTCCATCCAGTTTCTTGCTCATGGCCCAAAAGCTTGGAACCTTGCACCCACATGGAAGACCTGCAAGAAAGAAGCTCCTGGTTCCTAGTTTCAGACAGCTCAGCTCTGGTCATTGTAGTCATTCGGGCAGTGAAACAGCGAATGAAAAATCTCTCTCTCCTCGTCTCTGTTATTCTCCCTTTCCGATGAAAGTAAGTAAGTCTTTTAAAATAACGTAGATAATACTGAAGAGAAACCTTTGCTTTTTGTGCTCTTGGCATTAGAAGGCACCCAGCCTTCCAGGAGAAAGAAATAGGACTTAGGAGCTAACCCTGCTTAGGGGGATGAGCCTGATACCTGCTCTGCAACTTCTTGGTAGTGCCATTCACTGTCCGCAGCGTGGATACATTATGCAAATGCTGTAATTACTGAGAAAGGCATTTAACCACTTCAGAAAAGAACTGTTGTGTCCCGTAGAGTGGTTGAGCAGAACTGCTCACAGCCAACAAACACTTGGAAGACACAGCCCTGTTCGGCAAGCTGGGAAACACCTTAGTGTTTCAGATCCTTCCAAAGTTCCCTTGATGAGTGTTCCTTGTTGCTGTATAGCAGAAGGATGTCAACACAGCCCCTTTAGTCCTCCCCTAAATATAACTGAAGCCATTTATTCATGTTCTGTTACAAAATAGCAAGGAAGCACACCACCAAACGTCACTGTTAGGATAATTCTTCACATTCTTTCATAGCATCCTCAAACTGTCCTCCAGCTTTTGGCCTCTTCCTGTGAAGAACAAATCGTTTCACATCCTTTTATCTCTCCACAGCACCCCCACTTTCCCATGCTTTAATCATTTTTATTGTTTCCATCTGCACCTAGTTCGCTTTTCCTGCCCCCTTTAAAATGTGAATCTGTAAATTAGACACAGGATTCACCAAACTTGCAGTTGGTCTAAAGTATGCATTGATTTGATATTTGAATTACTCTCAGTATTGGGATAATGTGATAGCTAGAAAACAATGGTAAGGGTGAAGGAAATAACAAGGAAATGTAAGTACTGGCATGTCGGAACACTTTCAGGTTTGGTAAGTAGTTCCAAGTGGTGGAACTTTCTCTAGAGAGAGAAGAGGGCAAAGGCAGAGCAACACGACAACATGAAACTATGGCAGTAAAATAAAAGCTGAATGCTGCAAAAATCAAATGCCTATGAAATGTTGAAAACCGCCAATAAGTAAGAAAGTAAGGAAATTGAACTTACAACTTAGCATAGCTTCTTTCAGAATTTTTATTTTGTTTTTAAAGATTTATTTTTCTTAGAAAATCAGATATACAGAGAGGAGAGAGAGAGAGAGAGAGAGAGAGAGAGAGGAAAATCTGTCTTCTGTCCACTGATACACTCCTTAACTGGCTGCAATGTCCAGAGCTGAGTTGAACCGAAGCCAGAAGCCTCTTCTGGGTCTCCCACATGAGTGCAGGGTCCCAATGCTTGGGGTCATCCTCTACTGCTGTCCCAAGCCACAGGCAGGGGCTGGATGGGAAGTGGAGCAGCCAGGATTAGATCTGGCGCCCATCTGCTATCTGGGCCCTTATTTATTTATTTACTTATTTTTTTAAGATATAATTCCATGGACACAGGGACTTGCCCTTCAACCCCTTGCTATCAGCCTACCACAATTTTACCTCGTATTAGTACAGACAGTATAATCCTTCCTAGACAGTCACGAGTCTACCATTCTGCTATCTAAGTGTATCGTGACTTATAGGTATAGACAATGGCAGGGAGTCCAGCATCCTATTGTCAAGTTACATTTAACAGTTTCAGGAGTTTAGCAGGACCACATGAGCAATAACTAAAGCTTACAGTTTTAAAATGGCTGTCTAGAGAATTAGAAATGGAAGACTATGACACTTAATAATGAAACAAGTTACTAATAATTACAATAATAAAACCTAAAAGTAACTATAGAAGTATGCTACTGCATTTATTAATTTCTAGAGATCATCTAGTTTTGCTCTGCATGTTTGTAATGAACAGTACGAAAAAATACTGGCACTTTAAGTATTGGCAGCTCTGCATATCTTCCAAATTAGAGAAAAAGAGTGTAATGAGAAGAAAATGTAAGCTCATACTTATGAAACTTCTGGCTGAACAACGACTAAGCCCAGCATCTAGTGCAGCGCCCTGACTTCACTGATGTGAGCTAAGCTCTGAAGAAAGCAGATGAACTTTCCATGGCGGCAAGTCAGTAGAGAAACACGGGTCCCCCCCAGCTGCTGCAGGGCCCTCTGGCCATTGGCATGGCTCATGCTGCTAAATGCCATACTTGACCTGAGAATGTCAGAACGCTGTGGAGATCGGACTGGCCATCAGCCACATCTGTCAGAAGTGCAGTCAGCACAAGGCATGGCGGGTGCTTCAAAATGTATCCCCTTAAAAGAAAGAAACAAAAGAAAACAACAAGTCGTAAATCCATATACCTTTTATCTGAAATTTTCTAAAAGTTGGAGATAATCAGATAGTTTGTTAGTTAATTGTGTGTGTGTGTGTGTGTGTGTGTGTGTGTGAAACACACGTATTTTGAAAGAGTTACACAGGCAGAGAGGGAGACACATGCGACCCCCCTACACACACATGTTGAGAGAGAGACGGAGAGAGAGAGAGAGAGAGAGAGTGCTCTTGCGTCCTCTGGCTCATTCCCCAGATGGGCTCAACAGCCCCTGATGGGCATAGCTCAAGTTAGGATCTAGGCTCCTCATGTGGAATCGCCACAGGGCCCCAGATAATGGGCTGTCTTCCGTTCTTCTCAGGCCATGGGCAGGGTGCTTGATCAAAAGTAGAATCTGAGACATGATCTGCTGCCCATTTGGTATGCCAATATCTCAGACTTTGGCTTAACTCACTATGCCACAATGCCAGCACACACTTTCATTTTTAAACATTTTATTTTCATTTAATATTTAATTTGCAGCTTATGTCTTGAAACACGGTCAGTTTCTCAAGTTTCATGTCACTCTATAGGAAAGTTTTCCTCATTAACTTTCAATATAAACCTGAAATTCAAGTTTCATTTTATGATCTTATCTGAATTAAGATCAATTTATGAGTGGGCACCATGGCATAGAGGGTGAAGCTTTCAACTGTAGTTCTGGGATCCCATACGGGTTTGGTTTGAATCCCGGCTACTCCACTTCTTATTCAGTTCCGGGAAAGCAGTGAAAGATGGCCCATGTTCTAGGACCCCTGCACCAAATGGAGAGACCCAGGAGAGTCTCCAGGCTTGGGGCTTGGGACTAGCCCAGCTTCGGCCACTGTAACCATATTAGGTGTGAATCTGTGCATGGAAGATCTCTCTGTCTCTACTTCTCTCATTAAATCTCCATTTCCAATTACAATCAATTTTATTTTTTTATTTTAATTTATTGATGCACTTATTTAACTGGAAAGGCAGATTTACAGAGAGAGGAGAGACAAAGATCTGTTTGCTGCTTCACTCTCCAAGTGGCTGCAACAGCGGGAGCTGAGCCGATGCAAGCCCAGGAATCAGGAGCTTCTTCTGGGTCTTCCACATGCATGCAGGGTCCAAAAGTTTTGCGTCATCCTCCATGCTTTCCCAGACTACAAACAATGAGCTAGATGGGAAGTGGAGTAGCTGGGACACAAACAGGAACTTACATGGGATTCCGGAGCTTGCAAGGTGAAGATTTCACCACGGAGCCATCGCACCAGGCCCCAATAAATAAATCTTAAAAAACCAAAATAGGAACCCTCCTTCAGTTATAGATGGCAAGGACATAAGGAAAACAAGCAAGTGATTTTTAAACCTATAAAGATCAGTACAATTGTTAACATTTCTAGACATTTCAGAATGATCCTCACCTGGAGGCAGACAAGTCATGGTACAACAAGGGTCGGCACAGCACGCATGCTTTCTCAGAAGAAGCGTGTATTTTTCACTTCCACTTGACAGGGGTCCAGGGACGTACGTAAGACACGCGCCTCCGCTTGCAGACTCAGTGACCAGGCTGCTCTGTGTGTGGCACTTCCTGAACCGTCGCTGGCCTCCAAGGTCAAGCAGTAGAAAGAAGGGTGTACCACAGGGAGCCGAATTCTAGACAGCTCCTTGGAAGGTATGAAAGTGTCGCTCCTAAAGGGCTGGTCTTCCAATGTGGTAGAGTGATACAGCGCGCTGGGGTCTTAAGTTGATGAGCAGGACACGAGGGCTGCCCCTTTAATGTGTGGGATTTGGTTACATGGTGGTCATGGAGCACGTTGCTTTCCTTCCTGTTCCACCTGCTGCCTTGTGAGCAAACACGTAGCAAGAGTTCACGCCAGCACTTTGAACTCAGATCTCTCACCCTCCAGAGCCGTGAGGATGCAAGTTTCGTTCCGTCTGAAACCCCTGGTCTCTGGTTTTCTGCTAACAGCAGCACAGGCTGACTAAGTCAGGTCTGAAGTGTGCGTATTTCTGTTGTTTTCCTGCCATTGGCCAGCGGTGGTCAAGGACTCTTGCTTTTGGTGATCGTGGGAGTATGGATGGAGCGTTGAAAGTTAATAAAAAAAACAGAATGAATAATATGCTTATGTCAGTGAAAACAGTTTTAAATCCATGAGTAGCTTTTGTCCATCATCTGTTTTTCCGTGAAATTTTTGAGATGCCCCTGTGAGTCTTCCCTGGGAAGAATTAAGTGTTGAAGAATAATAATGAGTATTACTCTACATAGATATAAGCATTCATAATGAAAAACGAATGTCCTATTTGGACATTAAATGGATTTGAGGATTGAGATATTGCAGTTGTAGAAACGAAATCCCATTAATTCTCCCAGTGTTGCTGTGGTTTACCTACCCATCTGTCACACACCAAGCGTTTCCTCTGGGCCAGGAACCAGACTAGCCGCCTTTTTTATAGCATTTATTTTTGTTTAGTTATTCATTAATTAGCTTGTTTAAAAGACAGAGACAGATAAGAGAATGAGCTCTCATTTCATCTGCTGGCTCATGGCAGAAACACAGTGCCTGGAACAGGGCCAGGCTGCAGGTGGAAGCTGCGGATTCAGTGCAGATCTTCCCCAAGAGTTGCAGGAATCAAACCACTTGAGCCACCAAGGATGACTCCTTGGGTCTGCACGAGCAAGAATCTGAAGTCAGGAGCCCGATCTGAGTATCACACATGGGTTCTCAGAGGTAGAGCATGGATGCCTTAATGTGCAATTTCAATGGTAAACCAAATGTCAAATGTACTAAGTACATGGATGCAACTGTCTCCCTCTTGCAGATGATCAAACTGACTCAGAAAGGTTGAAGTGTGAACCCCTAGCACACATTCATCGATGGGAAATTAACCAGAGATCAATGTGCCTGCCGTGTCTGAGTCTGGCTTCTGGGTGGAAGAAAAATTATGCAGACTGCGAAATCTTGTTGGTTTAGGATTATTTGATTAAAGAAAACTTGAGAATATTTCTGAAGATTTACTTAGCAAAAGGGATATTTCTAATAGAAAATAATATTTTGTCAAATTACTGTGGGGAGGCAAATTTATAATCTGAGCAATGTTATTTTATCCTTGAAAGTATTTTCATAAGCAGTTAAAGCAACACTATGTGTTTTTTTAAAAGATTTTTTAAAATTTTTATTGGAAAATGAAGTATACAGAAAGGAGGAGAGTCAGAGAAGAAGACCTCCCATGAATTGATTTACCCCCAAGCAGCTGCAAAGGCCAGAGCTGAGCTGATCTGAAGCCAGGAGCCAGGAGCTTCTTTGCGTATCCCATGTGGGTGCAGGGTCCCAAGGCTTTGGCCGTCCTCAGCTACTTTCCCAGGTCACAAGCAGGGAACTGGATCGGAAGCCGGGCTGTCAGGATTAAAACCGGTGCACATATGCGAGGACCTTAGCCACTAAACTGCTGTGCCGGGCCCAACAATATTAATCTTACATAAAACTTTTTCTTTGACTCTTCATGTGAAAACCTGTGGCCACTTTTTTGGGGAGCAGGAGGGGAAATGAGGCAAATTAAACCAAGCTGACTTATGTCAAGAGCACATCCATTGGGCAGACTATTGGTATTTGGAGACAAATGAGTTGCAGAGGTGGCCTGATTTAAACGTAACATAACAAATGCCTTTGACATTTCATGGATGTGGATGGCAGCAGGCCCTAGAGATTCTGTCGGCACTGTTGGTGACAGCAGCGCAAAGATGCACAGCTCATCTGGGAGGGTGGGCTTGCTTCTCAAGACTCTTTTAGCTGCAGTTTCTTTTTCTTGTACTTAAATTCATTTTTAAACAAAAAAGGTTAATTTAGTTCATTGAAGGGCCAGATGACAAACAGAGATGCATCTAATTGGCTATTCACTTCAAATACATTAACAGCTGGTGTGGCAGGTTGAAAAACAATAATATGCCATCCTGGCTCCTGGTAAGGAAGGTGGGGGCCCAAGTGCCTATGCCATCACTTACTGACTCCTAGGCATGATACAAGGAAGCTAGATCAGGTGAACAACTAGGCCTTGATCCAGAGTAAGTCTGATATGCTATGTAGGCATCTCAAGTAGGAGTGCTATGCAGCAATGACCTCTGCTACAGTTTATTTTGGGTCAGCTACATTCTTTTGCTTTGATGCCCACGCATAATTGCCATAAGCATAAATGTCATTGTCATCAAATATGTGAACACCGTAGACTCTGAAGAACTCTGCTGTTACTGCTTTAGAAGAGAGCCCCAAACTCTGCTTTACATGTAGTGGTGTCTTGATAAAAATTGTCCAGTGAATGTACGGCACTGATGTTCATCTCCACATAGTAGAAATTGATACCCCCACAGTCTAACTTCGGTGAAGCTGTTCCCCTTTACTGCAAGAGCAGTAACCTGTTACATGAGCTTAATGAATACCCCTTTCCCAAACCAGCTTTTAACCGTACTCAAGTTATTTACATACTTTAGAACATTCAAAAATGGACTCTAAGTTAAGACTTCACAGTTGAAGTCATGGAAGTCTTTACAATAGCAGCTTGTTGGAGTTGTGGAAGAAAGAAAAAGACACGTGCTCTCTCCAGGAACGGCAGACCTCCTGGCGAAGTGTCGCGGCCACAGAATTCACTCCTGTCCAATGGGCGTGACTTACCTATTCATGTGACATAGTCTTTAATAACGCTATAGAATGCAGAAAAGAGTTTTGAATCAAAGAGGATTAAGAAAAGTTTAGGATTCTTTGTTTCATTCTCACATACACACTCACACACATGTGTATGCAAAGATTTAAACCATTTACTGTCTTTTCAAGAAAAACAAACACGATTGTTAAAATTGCATTACCAGAAATAAAATGATACAACAGTATTACAACTTTTTTTCTACAAATGCAAGGAAATAAAAGCCAGAATAAAGAAGTGCCAAATTCCTTTTTGCTTTTGGCAACATACATAAGCCAGTATTCTTATAAAACAAGTTACATCATATGTCAGTATAGAAAGTGTAATATAAGTGCATATCATCTTTATCTTTGCCTGTTTCCTTTCATTCCAGTTGGTAGAATTTATTAGACCATAAAAAATACGGGACATAGCTAGATAATAAAAAGTAACTTTCTGTAGTATATTAACTTTTTGATTAGGGTTGAATGATTTGCTGTCAATGTGATTTAAAAAGGAAAGATTAGATATAAAATTAAAATTGTTAAAGATGCTTTTTAAAAACGCATTCATAATTTTCCTTGAGAGGCAGAGTTACAGAGTGAGAGAGAAACACAGCTCTTCCATCTGCTGATTCACTCCCCAAACCACAGCGTTGGTCTGGGCTGGGTGAGGCCAAAGCCAGTACCCAGGAGCTCCATCTTGTTTCCCATGTGGGTGGTAGTGGTCCCAGCACCTCGATCATCTTCTGCTGCAGCCAGGATGCCAACAGGCACTCATACAGATGGCTGCATTGCAGTGGGCTTCTTTGTCCACTGTGCTACAACACTGTTTCTGCAGTGGGCTTCATTTGTACCATTCCCTGTGCAGGGAGGGTCCAGAGGTTTAAAAAATCCCAGCTGTGAAACAAAACAAACAAAATAAAAACAAAAACTCTTAAAATGCATGGCCCATCAAAGCTTGAGTTTAATGCTTCCAGTGGAAAAGTGTACATTCAGGTTTGCATTCTTGGTCTCTCTTAGACCTTGCCACGGTTTTCTTACTTCTACTACTTCTAAGGTGCTCTCTCAGTAGGGTGGCCATGAGTCAGATACCCCAGGGGGTTTGCATGGGATGGATTTTGGGTGACAGAAAAGGAGGGGATATTCTTAAGAATGTTCTTTCAGGTATGCAGAGCAGATAAGCAATTTGAAAAATAAGCTTCTTTTCTCATTCATTGCATTGTTTATAAAAGTGTTTCCTGGTTTGGGCATCAGCAACATTTTAGAAGAATGCTTTTTAGCTCAAAGAGTTAATATTAAATCCTGAAAGACCCCCTACATTGAGCTGTTGGAGTTTAACAAAACTCTGTTTTGAATGCTTTAGACAATAATATGGGAATAATGTAGAGAGTCTTTTTTATGTGTGATTAGCAGTATTTTTATGGTAGTCTAGCAGTAGAGTGAGCTTTAAAGATGCTTACTTTACGTTGAATGGACTTTTGTGATAGCATTTGAAAAATCACCATTTTAAAAGCTGGAAATGCATTTTGAAGCAAATGAGGACGTACACCTTGGTATCTCGCCCTCTCCCAGACATGATAGTTTATTGCACAGCAATGGAATACGAAAACGAGTTTATTAAGTTTGCTTAGGAATGATTTGAAGATATCGGTGTGAGCTCCTTGAGCTATGTCAACATTTTCTTGAAAGATACCTGAGGTGATTTGATGTTTACTTTTTTTAAGTACAGTATTTGTAAGTTAAAGTGCACAGGAACATTTTATTACATTTTAAATGTAATTCCTGATCCCCAGATGCCGTCCTTATAAATCTGAACAAACCCAAGACATCGCTATCTATATTAGATCAACAAATCCTCCCAGTGCCGGGGCTGGTGAGCAGAATAAGCAGCAAAAGTGAAATTCTTGGTAATAAAACTTGTGTTTCTTGACAAGTGTGATGTGAGGACATTTTTTTTTTCGCTATGCTGCCTACACCTTTCAAACTAGGTTCCACTGTGCCATGCGATCATGTCTCTCGTAACCTCTATTTCAAAAGTGCATGGTGTGTAAATAATACGCTTTTCTAACAACTGTTTTAATGGCCACTGTTTTTAAGGTCATCTTCATGTGAAATTCCAAACTATAAAATGTTGAAAATCCAATTTTTCCTCAAGGGAAGCGATGCTCTCTCTTTTCTTTTCTTTTTCCTGTTATTTTCTTATTTCTATTTCTTAAAATGGCAATCTCAATGAGAATTGGCATACTCATACATCAAACTCCATTTGTGCCAACATCAGGCTAAAGTATTTCTCCAAGCTTTGCGTGTACCACGAAGCGGGGCATACCTAGGTAGACTATTGCTATTGACTTCTCAAATTATTACATTACACTTTTCTTCTTGAAACCAGACAAATATGATATTTTTATAGCTGTAAGACAGAAATTTATCTTTTCCTGTAGTCCCCCAAAAGATATTATGGCATGCTGTGTATTCCAGTTTGTGCCCGGTGGGGGATAAAACCACCTAAATTAAGGCCGTTAGAACACCCCTGAAATTTCTCCTAATTCTAGCTCCCCAATAATTACAGTCTTAAACACACATGTCTACTCAGAAGTCACTATTTCTCTGATTATATACAGTTTATTTTTGCAGAAGTTTCAAAATGACATAAAAGATATAAGTTGTAATTATTTGGATAGTTGCAATCTATCTTTTGACACAAGAGTTCCTTTCCAAAGTTACTGTTTTGCATTGTTACACAAAGGTTTTAAAGTTCCGAACACAGGTTTTTAAATGTTAAAAAGTTAAAATACTCCAACTGGAGTAGCATGCACATAGCAAGGAATGAGTAAAAAGCATTTCATTTGGCTCATCAGGGACCTAAAAATCGCTCATTACTGGAAGACTTCAAAGGGACAATCAGTACCGTACTAGTGACAAAACAGGCATTTTTAAACACTGTAAATCTCTTCCATTTTGTAGTGGGTTGTATTACATGTTTTAAATCTAATGCATTTCACTGCTTTACAGTAAAGCTCTTATTTTTCCATGAACTCTTAATATAGTTACAGTTTTATCATTTGTTTGAGTCGCTATACTGATAAGCACCACATAAAAACATCTAACAGTCTCATAGATGTACGTATTATACTTTTTAAAAAGTGCAATAATTTTGTTGTGAAATGTGCTTTTCATTTACCAAGCTAAGTTTTAAAAGTTTTGAATGGCTGTTGTGGAGATTCTGTAAATGAATAATCCACCCTTCATTTCAGTCATCCATATTTTGAATCATCTTCCCTTTTACTCCATTTTTCTTTACAATTAAAATAGAGCACAGTTAATATTTTTGAGTTATGAACTTGAGCAGTTTTGTGGTCATGGTGCGTTTCTGAGTGGGAATTCCACAGATGTGTCCACCTTGGCCTGCAGTTGGCCTGGCAGGGGTGCCGTGCTCGCGTGAGCCCTTGCAGCACCAGGTCTTGTAGTTACAAAGCAGCAAAACAGACTGTCAGGAAGACACTCTTACAGTATTATAAATGTTAAATGCTTTCTACATTCTTGTTTTTCTCATCTCCTTTTCTTTTGTGAATGGCCTTTAATTGTTTTAGGTATAATGATTATCCGCTGCGGTACTATTTTCTGTGAGATGGTCATTTACCTTATGTTAACTTTAAAGCTTTAATTAGAAAAGTTTACATTTATATTCAGACAAGTGCAATAATTGGTTATAATTTTTTTTTATCTTGTTGTAACCCAAGCACCTCCAATATTACGTTATATAACATCAACTCAGGGAAAATCTTTTCAACGCTTTCATCTGAACTTTAAGCAGTTTCTTCAGAGATCTTGTCTGCGAGGCTTGGAGGACTGGAGTCCTCCTGGCACACTGAGGCAGCTGCTCCCACATGGGCCATGGACATTCGCTCCTGGCACACTGAGGCAGCTGCTCCCACACAGGCTAAGTCATGGTGAAGAGGAACACTGCTTCTTCAGCTTTTGCTTTACAAAGTAGGAAAACAAGTAAATCCATGTTATTCGATTGTACATTGAACTCAGAGATTTTTCCTAACAGGAAGTTGTTGTTTTTTTTTTTAACGATATGAGATCTGAAGTAATTGAGACATGTTATATCCAACATGATCTTGTACCATGAGAAAATAACTTGCGTTAGCCTTAGGAAAACTATGGTAAATGGAATTTATTTTCGATTATAGGAAGATTAGATAATACCAGAAAGGCTAGGTATCTTAATAAATATAAAAGAACAAGATTGTTGCTGTTGTTATTGCAAAACATTCATGTTACATATAAACATAATTCTAAAAGACTGGTGTTGGTTTAAAGCAAAAATAGAAATGTACTATCGGATACATAACATCAAATATATCCACAAAAGTTAGATATTCACCTGCAAAAAAATATATTTCTCCATCTTTTTTTTGTAGACAAATCTTTAAGTTCATCAATATCTTATTAAATATATATGTATACTTCAGCATATATAGTTTGCATTTGTTTAATTTATGCAGAAATGCTTTATTATAAATGCTAAAGAAAATAATATTCATAAATTATAATTTCCAAATATGTTTTGTCATTAACCAGAAACATGATTAAAATTTACTGAAATGGCAAAACATTGATGAACAAAATTAAGGATCTAAATATATGAAGGATTACGTAAGTTTCAAAGATTTAAAGTTATTAATGTGCTAATTGCCCCCAAGTTGATCTATATGTTGAACACAATCCCAATCAAACCATTGGATGCTAATTGGTACAAACTGTAAAACATGGTGTTGAAAAACTTATATTCTGTAATTTAAACATTCATACTGTTAGCGTGACCAAAGTTCTGTGTTAGGTTACATACATACATAACTAAAAGTTTAGTATGTAACTAAAAGTAAAGGAGATATCATAAATGATCTACTTGTATATTTGGGCATTTGATTTTTCAAGAATTTCAGTGAGGGGGTATTTATTTTAACAAATACTCCCAGAGAAGTGAGATAGCCACCTTTAAAAAAATAGCTGGACTCATTCCTTATAATTTTCCGTATTGTTTCTCCACAGACAAATTCAACTAGAATGAAATCACAATCCTGAAACTTTGTTGGAACTCTGCTCAGTGAGAGAAGCCAATTTTAAAAGACAAAGAGCGTGTGTTCTCTGAGATGCGGAAGCTAATGCCGAGGAGAAAATGTGTCACCTCGGAATGTTATGCTTTTACCTCATGTTTATACTGTAGTAGAAACGTGATCTTTCTCCTTCTTGTTTGTTGAATATTGTGATCATGGTGAATTAAATCTGCAGATACAAATTAGATTAAACCTCTGATTTGGACACCTGATGAAGGGAAAGGATGAAGAAGTATTGGGGTAACAGGCGAGGGAGAGAACTGGGGTGTCTTCCTGTAAGTATACTTGTGGAATGCATGAAGATTGCTCTCTGTATACTAAAAAGGGTATTGTTTTTAAAAAGCAAACAGAGAAAATATCTTGATCCTCCTTGGGCTCCTGTCTCCTACATTAGCACATGAAATACTGCCACAAGGAAGGCAAAACAGAGACTATGGGAGTACCTCTTTACGATTTTGGAGTAAAAAAGAGTCCTTAGACAGAAAATAGAAAGTAGCGATGATTAAGTTGGTAAATATTGAGCTATAAACTTAATTTCCTATTCTTTTCAGAGGAAATCATTATAAACACATTAAAAGTGTCACTGAATAGATTTTATGTAAATAAAAATCACAAAGTGATATCATTTTGCATTTGTTGAATTTTGCATGAAAACCAATAGCATGAAATAATGAACAAAAATGTGAATCATCTGAAAAGCTTTTTCATTGCCAGTAGACTCTTCAACAGAGTGGCCACTGTAAAAAGCTACAGGATCTGTTTCCAACCCATGCATTCCAATCCAATCCTAGCTATTTGAGTAAGACATCTAAAACACATGCTAATGAAAAGACTATTCAACAGTCCTTCAAAACCAGAGCAGATATACATTCTGACTTTTCTGCGCTAAGAAATAAAAAGATATGCTAGGCACATCCTCATAGACAAGGTCAAAAGGGTATATCACATGGATTAAGCCAAATCTAGGAAAATTATTGCTATTTCATGCCACTTATGTAAAGTTTATTTATTTTAGATTTTATTCATTTGGCAGAGAAGGTACACAAGAGAAAGAGCGAGAACGAGAAAAGAGAATGAGAGAGAGAAGGAAAAAGAGAGACACATGGCTCAAGGTTCCATCTGTTGGTTCTCTTTCCAGATGTCCAGAGCAGCTGGTGCTGGAAGGGACCAGGGCCAGAGCTGGATGCTGGGAAATCAACCTATGTCTCCCTGATGAATGACAAAACTCAAGTCCTTCAGCCATCACTGCTGGAATCAGGAATCAGTGCTCGGCCTTGAATGCTGCTGGTTCTACACTGGGTACAGTCTTCTTAACTTTTAGGTTAAACACTTGCTTCAGATGAAATTTTGAAAGAGGCAATACTCAGCTCCCATGCTAGAATATGAACAGTTGTAACTTAAGGATTTTGAGAATTGAGTAGACACCAACAGAAGCAAACTTCCTAGGTTAATGGAAGAGTTCTTTGTCTTCAGTACTAGTGGGTAATGAAACATGCACCAGGAAAATAACTCCTTGAATTGAAATCCAAAGCAATGTGCATTGCATTAAATGCCAATTTTATCACCAATCAGCATAAATGAATTTACAAGTAAGAATGTTTACACGGGAAGTATGAGTGAAGACCAAGAAGATAGTCAAGGAAGTGGGATGACAGATAGATATGGGAAGAAAATAACATATATCCCTTCAACCTATCCAACTTCTCCAGTCATTGTGGCAAGTTTAAATGAACTGGATTGTCACAGCAAAAAACAGACACAATCAAATTGAACTGTAATGGCCAAAAATTGCCTTTGTGGTTTTTATAGGAGGAACTCTGAACCATCACATTCTGAAGCAGGGAACACTGAGGCCTCAATGTGTGCAGCGGGCAAATGCCAACACAAAGTTGCATTCCTTCCGCATTGTCGGATGGAACAAATGTTAAAGCAAAATCATTATCAGAAGAAACAATTTCCGATTGGCATGAGTCTGATACATACCAATGCCTGCAGAATAATAGTATATAAGATTGTATAGAAACACCTTGTATACAGACGTATAGGAAACAAGATGACCTGATTTGTATCGCAGAGGAAGACATCAGATAACTTATCAAGGGCATTGCCATGACCTGTAATGAAGCAAATCAAGCTTTTCAGGTGCCAGAGTGTGTGGGGGAGAATGGAGGCCATAAAAACCCCCTTAACTCTCAGGACTCCTTGTGTAAGACTCAGTGAGCAGAAATTTTGAAGTACCTTTTTAAGGCAATGTTTAGAATTTCCACCTAACCTTATATACCACTTATATATAACCATAAGTGTATATCTATACTTCTATCTATACCTGCATCTCTGCAAATATACACTGTGTGTTTGAAAAATCATATTGAGAATCTGCATCTGCTTACCCAAACATCCTACACGATGAGTGTGTTTGCATGAGGGAGCAAGGCTTTAGGGAAAGGCGTGGGGTAAGTAGTTCCTAAATATTACTGTAATTTTATTGTCTTCATGGACCTTTGAGAGCAGTAGATTTTATGATTTTATATATCTGAAAACTGAATCATGCCTAGTGAAGCCATTGTGTAAAATATATAAAATGCTATCTTTAATTTTATGGCTACTTTTATAATTCACTTTTACAGAACGTAAAAGTGACTAGCCAGCAGCGCATCTGGAGTTTGATTCAGGTCTGATTCTATAGACACGTTCCTGTCTATATAATCCAGCCTCTGGATGCGTGTGAACAGGGCTCAGGAGGAAACTGCCGGAGCACTCACACCGGGAATCGCAAATTGGAAACCAGTGATTATGACTCATGAAGTCAAAATGGCATTGAGCATGTATGTGTATTGTTTCCTTTGAAATGCATTTTGGTGTTAGAAAACGAAACAAATCTTTCAATCTCACATTGGCACAGGAGCCAAAGGAAGCTACTGAAAGTTACAAACAAGTAAAGGGCAGCAAGTAAAAGTCAAAACACAGTGCCCATTATTACTAAATAAATGCATAAGCATCACTGGTGCTTTCTTTAGTTCAAGTGCTTTCACACTCATCTTTTTCCAGACCCCCCCAAAAAAGGTTGGAAGGGCATTTAGTTACAGACCCGCCTGCAAACCCTGTGCTGTAACATAGTTCATCCTGTGAGGACTAATTTGTCCAACAGAATTGTTCAGCCTGCATTTAGAGGCTCTGGCAGTGCCCAATCAAAGTGGCTGCACTGAGCCACACCCTGGGGACACAGTGCCCTGTCACTGGTGCTCTGACTGTGGAAGGTGACCCCGTTGACTGCTGGACTTGTTCGTTCACCTTTCCACTTTATTAGGCATGGATCCCACAGACAGGTGGGTTGAGAGCAGAACTGGGCTTCTCCACAAGAACCAGGGAGAGGGATGGAATGGAAGAGACTTTGAGACTGAAGTATTTGGCTCATCCCCTGCCCCCACACACAGAGTTAGATTTATCTACTTCCATTTGAAAAAAACATGGATTGACCATGAGCTTTAATTTTGGACATGGTTCCCAGGCAGCCATGCAGACACTGAACAACACGTAGGTGCTTCTGTGCCTCTGCTTACAATGGAAGGCTCAGATGAGAGGGTTCCATTTGCTCATACTGAAGAGTGAGGGAGTCAGGTTGAGCATCTCCTACATTCCAGGAGTCCAAAAAGAGATCTAGTGCCCATCACCTCACGGACACTCCTACGCCACTGTTCCTGAAATCCCATACCTGCAGTTTGTGATGCTGATCCAAGTCAACATTGCCAGGAAGTAAGGCTGCCTCCCCTGCACTCTAGCTTATCCGTTTCACAGCAGAAAAGTGTGTAAATCGTTCCTAAAAGGACAGTGCTACAAGATGCTCAGTTCAATTTTTCAGAAAGAAGTTAAATTTGCCTGTGTCAAAAAGGAGCAGCTGATGAAAACATTTTCTTGTTATAAAGCAATGCTAAACTGATTTGCTTGCGGCTTTATTGTATATAATGAAATCAAATTAGTAAAAATTACACTATGAACAGATCTTACATTATAAGACATACTTGCTATTGTCTTGTGGTAAAATAAGAAAGCCACATTCCAAGTAAGGTGGAGAAATTGAGTTTGATGGAAAAAAATGAAGAGGCGTGGAAGAGGGAGAAACCCTGATTCTGAAATCGAAGAAGTGACACGGACGTCAGCCATGTCTGCTCTCTGCTGTGTGTGGTCCTGCAGGTGCAGCCCTAGGGAGAAGAGAGACCAGAAAATAGCATCATGGCAGCCACTCCCAGGACAGAGTCGCCATGCTTGGAGCAGTGCCATGCCTCCAGACCTGTGGGAGCTACAGAAGCACCTGCTACATCTGTTATGGAGAGATGGAGGAAAGAATTTGGCTTTAGTAAGAATAACAGTGCTTGACCAGACTGGTGCTGTATCAGTCCATCAAGTACAAAAGTGCTGTGTGTGTGAGTGTGTGTGTGTGTGTTAATACAGAGAGAGAAACCTGGTAAAGGACTTTGATTTTGGAGTGACACAGAAGTCAAAGATATCTGTGACACGTACACTGCAAAGCCTAGATTTAATTATCACCTGGCAGTGATATTTTATAGCTGTTCCCAGACAGTAGGAACACTGTCTCAATGATGATGTAAGCTTAAGAAATAGCTCTATTGCTTAAAAAACTAATAAAAAAGAAGAATTCTCCATTGTAAAGATGAGAGATAGAGACAAAATAAGCCATTTGTAATGCAGATTTATTAATACTCATTCACTGATTTTCAGTAAAATACTCTTCATGTAACCTTGACTTTATTAAGGAGTCCTTAAGGTGCATTTTAAGACAGATAATGAGTTCAGGGAATAGCCTTATCTACATCAAGCTAATCGTTAACAGCTTGGAAAGGAACCGGCATAAAGTTTTCCAATTTGAGTGACAGCAGCGTGCTAAGATGAAACCATTTAAGCCATTCTTCTGCTAAGAAGACTTCACGGTACATAGTGATATTTTTATAAGCATGCCTCATGGAGCAGTGGGAATATAAAATAAATAAGAAAGACAGAAAACTATGGAGCTTTGGTATTATTCTTGAGGGTCAAATGAATTGCTAGTTAAGAGAATAAAGAATTCTGCTGTTCATGGCCTCTGAGTGGCACTTTGTATCTTGGCTAATAAAAGCGAGTCAGATGTCCTCAGGGTGCGGGGGGGTGGGCGCAGTGTACGTATTTCATTCATGTTCACTGTCTGCTTTAAAGGGAGGGACAATCTGAAGGGAGGGCTTTTGCATGTCATGCCACATTGTCAGGACTTCTCAGAGAGAAATCGGCAGGACTCTTTCTGACCCGGGGCAAGTGCAGGGCTCCATGGGCTGCGTGGGTGTGCGTCAGAGGCTCCCAAAGAAGAGGGATGAAAGAAAAGTGAATGAGGAGTACCTTTCTAGTGAGAGAGCTCATGGTTACCAAGGTGCTTATGCTCCAGGCCAGGTTTTTCTCCTTTGGGGCAATCCTGGAGCTGTTCTTCAGCAGGAGACTGGATGTGCCTGGAGAAAAGTCTGTTGCCTTGAATCACACCCCACTTGGAAGCTTCCTAAACTTCTCCAGACTTCATGCGTGCTCAAGAGTTCAGCTTTTCACTCCTCTTGCTTCTGACGACCTTATTCTTTTAAGTCTTCTACTAATGTAGTTTGCTAATTTGCTTTATTTTGCTTTCCCCTTTCTTGCCTCTGTGGTCTTGCACAATTTTTTTTTTCTGCCTTCAGTCCTTCAAAAATATCTTCAGCTTTAAGGTCAATGACCCAGAGATTGAAACCAGCTCATTTCTGTGGATTGCTGACAATTCACTTCTCTACCAATAAAACACCCCTAAATCTGTCCCAGGGAGCCGACATTTTCCTGTTATCTGTTCTTTTGTTCTAATTCTAGTGTAAAATCATTTCTTTACCTTATTAGGGCCAAATGGATCATTTGTTGATATTAGCACAGGCTAAAAAGTCATTACAGATTCGTCTGCAGTTGTGAGCAAAGCATGAAGCTGCTTGCTCCATCCTTGTCAGAAACTGCGGTCTCGGGTAAAAAGGCTGGGGGTTAGTGATTTGATTGAATTTTTTCCTTTAGGAAGCAAGTGATAATTCATCTGCAAATACACCTCTCTTTGCCCTGTTGTCAATAGCAAAGTTGTTTTGCTAATGGTTATCTGACTACAAGCCCTTGACCTGCTTGTAAACACATTTCTGCAGGAAAACCCTGGGCCATGGCCCCAGGACTTTGCGTCAACAACAAGAGATAAAGTGACCACAACTTAACCTGTTCTGGCCTGGAGTGCCCTCTGCTGCCCCTTGGCCAAGCTTGTGCCTAATCTCTCTTCTGAAGGAACAGATGACTTGAAGGGCGAGCCAAGGCACGGCTGGAGCTCCACCGCCGCTGCCTGTCTCCCATCTGTCCTTCCAGGCCGCCTGTTCAGAACTGCCTCTCCATGAACTACCGAGTTCTCGTTGGCTGATGAAACTGGTTCTGATCTGTGTCAGCACTGTAAAAAAGATTACAGATAACTGACTTTAAAAAAAAGTATTTCTTTTCATTTTTCATGCATTTGCAAGGCAGCGGGGGGGGAGACGGAGGGAATTTATTTTTAAGATTTATTTATTTTTATTGGAAAGTCAGATATACAGTGAGGAAGAAAGACAGACAGGAAGATCTCCCATCTGCTGATTCACTCCCCAACTGGCGTCAGTGACCAGAGCTGAGCTGATCCGAAGCCAGGAGCCAGGATCTTCTTCTGGCTCTGCTACACGGGTATAGGATCCTTAAGTTTTGAGCCATCCTCTACTGCTTTTCCAGGCCACAAGCAGGGAGCTGGATGGGAAGCAGAGCCATCAGGGCATGAACTGGCGCCCACATGGGATCCTGGCGCATGTGATACGAGGATTTTAGCCACTGGGCTACCACACCAGGCCAGAGAAAGAGAGAGAGAGAATTTTAAATGTGCTTATTTACTCTGCAAACACCTACAAAGCTGAGAGTCCAGAGTTCCATCCGGGACACTCACATGGTAGCAGAAACCCAGTCATTTGAGGCAGTATTTATTGCCTCCCATGACGCATTCTTGGGAAGCTGACTAAGAAGCAGGGGGTTGGGAATTGGGGCTGGCAATCCAATCTGAGAAGTGAGCCTTGCAGATGGTGGCTCAGCCTGTCGGCTACACCAGCCACCTCACCCAGTTGGTTGATTTATTCAAAACCCCCTCACTCTTCACTGATTTATCGTTTTAGTTTTTTGCAGGATAGTCTAGCTTAGTATTCTATAGTCCTCTTTTCAAAGGTGGCTTTGCTAGCTTCTCTCATCATTGCAGAAGTTTGTTCCAAATTTGAGTATACCTCTGGCTAACAAGTCTCTATCATTGGGGCTTTTAGAAGCTAACGAATAAAGAGAATACAAGTTCTGCTCTTGAGAAGTGGCTCGGTTCATACATTTGAAGCGAAAACCCAGACGGACACTGTGGTGCTGCGGAGTGAAGCTGCTCTTCGCAATATCAGTATTCTATGTTCTAGCCCTGGTTTGGGTCCTGGCTGCTCTGCCGGCTAAGCTTCCCGCTGCTGTGCTGGGAGAAGCAGAAGAGAACGCCAAATGATTGGTTCCCTGCTACATGTTTCGTATATACTGACGCGCTCTCGGGTCCTGCTTCCGCCATTTTGTCCATTTTGGGAGTTAACAAGTCAATGGAAATGTTCCTCTTTATCACACTCCCCTTCTCTGTCACTTGGACTTTCAAATAGATAAATAATAGTAATAATAAATACAGTTAAAAGCTTATTAAAATAGAGAGCTTGATGAAATCTTGTTTATCAGTATAAACCAAATAGTTAATAGACTCGAGTATTAGTTACAATAATGTGACTATAAATTATCTGATTTGGTTCATTCTCTTCGATATGTCAAGCCAAATTCTCAAAATTACACAATGAGCGAAATAGCTTTCATATTTCTGGTGGCAGTGTCATTGGTGCCACTGCTCCCATGCTGAAAAGTCTGGAGTTTTCAACTGATCTCAAGGAAGAAAGTGCCTTCGTATCTGATCTAGGCTTTATTTTTAATATCTCTGTAAAATGCTTGATCGTGACTTGCGGCATATGTAAATTACGAAAGCTGGTCACAAAGTGTGTTATTTCGCATATGTTAATCTAAGTAACTAGAACAGCAATTCCTCGAATACCCGAGTGCTTGGATTTTTGCTGCAGATATCTGAGACTATAATCTACCCTTCTCTCATTAAGGGACTATAGTTAATAAATACTCGCGAAAAATTGTGAAAACGAAGGAAACAATATGCAGATCAAAGATGATCCCAAAGATGAGCACTCAAAAACTTATTGCCCATGTCAAAAAATGAACAGGCTGGGCACAGCAGGTGCAGCTGCCTCCTGATAGCTGCTGTAAACCCCTCCACAAAGGGAGACTGCTAAGAGGCCTGCCTAACCTCCTTGCTGTCTGCCTTCGCTGGCTTAGCATCTATACCAGCATCCTAAGCACTGTTGTTACTTTTGTTTTTCTTACTTAAGTAGAAACAATAGCATTTATTCTATTCTAAGTAGATTCCTTTGCTTTATTTCCATCGATTTGAGACAGAGTGACAGAAAAGGCAACAGAAGGAAAGGAAGGCAGATATCTTCCATCTCTGGGTTCACGCTCCAAATGTCTGTGATATCTAGGGTTGGGCCAGTCTGAAGCTTGGCGCCTGAAAATCCACCCAGCGCTTCTAGGTGTGTGGAAGGGACCCACGTACCTGCTATTTCCCTGGCACATTAGCTGAAAGCTGGATTGGAAGTACACGAGGCAGAACTCAAGCTGGCATTCCAATACAGGATGTGGATGCTTTACGTAGTGCTTAACCTTCAGGACCAAACACCTGCCCCATCTGACTTCATCTTTACAATATTATCTTTTTGTGACTTATTTCTCATTTGTGTTGACACATTGTGCTATTTTTCATTATTTTAGTCAGTTTACTATATAGATGCATACTTAAATGGTTTCCAGCTGTTTTTTTCTGCATTTGATAAAATGTTCATATAATTTTCTCGGATTTGATTCATACTTTAAATGTCATAATTTTAAATAGTAAAGCTATCTCAAATAGCTAAATAAACCCAAACGAGTCACCATGGATTACCATGTCCCTGCTTTACTGTATTCAGTTTTCTAACATGTTTGTGTGTAGATACTGTAATTTTTCTTTTTGCAATCAGATTTTGGCAACAAGATGATGGTCTCCTCAAGAAACACTTGGAGAGCTTATTTCTCTTGTATTCCAAGAAAATGTAAGCTGGCTTGTCCTAACGCAGCCCCACTCCAAGTTCCATGGAATTTCATCGTGAAACCGTGAGCCAGGCTGCGTTTCTCATCTCTCCTCCGTGTTCTCCATCTCCTCTGGGTTGCAAGATGCCATTCAGTTACGGATTTGGGTTTTTGCCCCTGTATCTCAAGTTTCTCTGATATTCATTTTGTTATCCTGAACAATTTATCTATGTAAGTGTTGGAAATGATTGCAATACATGTTCATTGCTTCCCCGTGTTCTTTTTGGAGTCTAAAATATCTGTAGCGAAGTTTAAATTTTTTTCCTGTGATATGGATGATTTTTAGATTCAGTAATTTTTACATTTGTCTCTTTTATACTTAGTCCATCTTACCACAGGACAGTTAAATTAAAATTTTTACAAAACCCACTCCATTGCCCTCAGTGCCCTATCTTTCTGCTGAAATGCTGGCTGTAGGTCTATCCTTTCTTTCCTCTGGTTTCAGCTCTAAAAACATATTTTCTTATATGACTCTTGTTTTTATGAGTAGATTTAAATGTATATTTTACGTTAATATTACACTGAAATTGGGGACTGAAAAGTTAGTGGTTGAGATAAATTTCCTAATTCTGCAGGTCTCATAGAGTTTAGTTACTAGGGGCTCAGCATGATGACTCATTGGCTGAGAGCTCACCTTGCAGGAACTGGAGTCCCACGTGGGTGGTCCCATGTGGGTGGGAGGAGAGACAGAGAGAAAGATCTTTCCTGGCTCACCCCCCCAAGTGGCTGCAAAGGCCAGAATTGAGTTCATCTGAAGTCAGGATCCAGGAACTTCTCCATGTCTCACATGTGGATGCAAGGTTTCATGGTTTGGGCCATCATTTACCTCTTCCCCAGGCCACAAGCAGGGAGCCAGAAAAGAAGTGGAGCCGCTGGGACACAAACCAGCACCTATATGGGATCCTGGCATATGCAAGGTGTGGATTTAACCACTAGGCTATCTTGCCAGACCCCATTGATTCATCTTTGACTATCCTAGTCTTGACCGTCTACTCCATGCTACCAATACCCCTTTCTCAGTAGTGGACCTTGTCTAAACTGTCTTCATTCCAGGGCCACTGCAGTGCCCAGCTGTGCTTTCCACCTGCTAATATGCATTCTCTTAGAGAAAGTGTTCTGTTGCACCTATTTTTGACTAACAGAAACCATTGTACAACTTGATCATCCTATTGGCTGACTTTTTTAGAAACCAGAAGTTCGGGACCAACACAGTGGTATAGTATGCTAACTCTCTGTCTACAGTAACAGCAGGCTGCATTCCATGTAGGTGGAAGTTTGTGTTTTGGCAGCTGCACTTCTGGACCAGTTCCTTACTAGGGTGCCTGAGAAAGCAGTAGGAGATGGTTTATGTCTTTGGGCACCTGAACTGACAGGGGTGACCCTGAGGAAGTTCCTGGCTCCTGTCTCCTTGCTTTGGGTCAGCTCAGCTCTGGCCCTTGCAGCCACTTGGGGAGTGAACCAACCAGCCGAGTATATTCCTTTTCCTCTCTATGATTCTGACTTTCAGATAAAAATAAGTAAATCTTTCCAAAAAAGGAGCAAGAATTTGTCCCTTTCATTATTTCTCAACAATGACAACTTGAAGGCATCTCAAAAATGGTGAAAACAGCCAATGCAATTATTACTGAGCTAATAGTCACAGCAGAAATGGTCAGGACTTCATGGTGCTGACTCTGGGGAGAAGAATCCTTCCGGGAAAATGTCAGTCTTTTTCCTTCCCCGAGTTCCATCAGGAGCAAAGGAATACAGTCAATCTAGCAGCCTAGGTTATAGTTTCTGCACCAATTTCTGCAAATAAACCCTACTGCAAACCCCTTTCCTTGTTAAGATTTATTCATTTTGAAGTCAGCGTTACAGGGAGATAGAAGAAGAGAAAGAAGCAGAAATCATCCAGCCTCGGATCCGCTCCCCAAATGACCACAGCAGCTAGAACTTCAGAATTCTGGAACTTCTTTCAGGTCTCCCAAGCAGGTGGGTACAGCAGCCCAAGCACTTGGACCATGTTGGCTGCTTTCCCGGGTACATTAGCAGGATGCTGGGTTGGAAGCGCAGCATCCAGGACCTGAACCAGCTCTCAGACTGAGAGCTAGCAGAGCAGGCAGTGGATTTACCACCTTTACCACAGCTTCCCACCCCACCAACACAGACAAACCAATGCAACAATTCTGAATAATCCCTTGCTTAAACCTCTGTGCTCCCCTCACAGTGACAGCAATGGCCATTTCCCCACACACACCACAATGTAGGTGATCTGACATGAGATTCATTTTCTGTAAGAAATAGGGGTTCTTAAGTAAGTGTTTGTAATTTTGGTAACTGCCATGTATATGTAGAATTATCATGTAGGAATATTCAGAACATATGTCTGGTATATATTAAAAATATGCATGCCTTTATTTTGGCTTACAGACCAACTCAAATTACTTTACATTTAGGCAGAAAACGAAGAACTTAAGTAATAGAAGAAATATTAAATTCTGTTATAAAATGCACATAATGAATTAGAAACTCTGTTGGAATCTTCTACATGTCCTCATTTTCTTTCCTTAATTTAAGATTTACTTACTTATTTATTTGAAAGGCAGAGTTACACAGAAAGAGCGGGAGATACGGAATGAGAGGTTTTCCAGCCTTTGATCCATTCCACTAATGGCTGCAACTACTGCAACTGGGCCAGTCTGAAGCCAGGAACCAGGAGCTTCATTTGGTCTCCCACATGGCTGCGGACCCCAAGCATTTGCATCATTCACCACTCGGTCCCAGGCTTTTAGCAGAGAGCTGGACTGGAAGTGCAGCGGAGGCCTTACCCACTACAGTGCAATATTGCTCTCCTCCCCTTTTCCCCCAGTTTTTATTATTGCTTCTCATTCTAGGTAAAATACCTTTAAACAGTATTTGTGGTTGGTTTATGACTTTTTGGCATTTTCTCCCTTTGCCCTACTATGGATTTATAAACGTACTCTGCAACAGATTTTGAGTCATTTTCTGATAGCTACATCTAAAATACAGAGGCAGCCATGATTTGAATGGTGAATTTAAGATCTGCTAATCTGGTGTTTCTTACCAGCTTTAGTACTTAATATTGCATATTTTATTACTTGGAATTTTGAATATCTCTGTCTCATGAAAGAAGTTACAGAATAAAGTAAAATTGTCCTTGCTGGCCAGTTCCACAATCCCTGATTTGACTAGAGCAATGGATTTACTCTGAGTTATCCACAACTTAAAGTACCCAGACTTCCAAATACATCTTCTTCCCCATTTTCAAAACTGGAAAATTTGGATTGGGAAAACTTCTGACCAACTTAAACATCATAGCACACAAATTGTTATTATTTTTAATGTAACTGGGCAAACTTTCAGCTCATGGGAAGTCTCCAGGATCTGGAATTGTAAGGTCCAGTGTGATAACCTAGCAGCAAAAGTCCTCACCTTGCATGTGCCGGGACCCCATATGGGCACTGGTTCTAATCCTGATGGCCCCACTTCCCATCCAGCTCTTTGCTGTGCTCTGGGAAAGCAGTCGAGGATGGCCCAAAGCCTTAGGACCCTGTACTAGCATGGGAGACCCAGAAGAAGCACCTGGCTCTTGGCTTCGAATCAGCTCAGCTCTGGTCACTGACGCCAGTTGGGGAGTGAATCAGCAGATGGAAGATCTTCCTGTCTGTCTCTCTTTCTCACTGTATATCTGACTTTCCAATAAAGATAAATATTTTTTAAAATAAAGAATCTGGAATTGTTGGCTGGCATATTTCTCTTAACACTCTTGTGTTTTTAGTTTGTATTCAGTCCTAGTCCCTCTAGTCATTCTGCGAAGACATCACCATGCATCTCTGTGGGAAGAAATCTACAGTGTGTCCCAGGATTATTCCTGCTGGGAAAATTGCAGACTTGGCATGTGGAAGAATTAGCACTTTGGGACTCACGTCATAATGCCCAATGTTGGCTGACTTACCAAGAATTTCAGAGTTAAAGAATAGAATGCACTCTGGATTGAGCTCCCAACATAAATGCTGTAACGTTTAAGGCCAACTTTCATGAATAAATTCCTGAATTTGATGTATCATACACATTGCCCTTACGTTTATGTCTACACGCTCTTTTCTTATTTGACCACTTGCAATTTTCTCTTGTTAACTTATTTATTTATCTCTTTTTCTACCTGACTTCTCTTTAATTTGAAAGACAACTATCTTCTAAGGGATAGCTCAACTCCCCTGCTTCCCGTCCCCTCCATCATAAAAAGCCATTATATTTCTAGAGTATGAAAAATACATGCCAAAACTTCTCATATGCAAGTGATCCCAACCTGTCCCACCTCTTAAAATTTTCCAAACATCCCAGCCAATTATTAAAACGTTCATGTGCTTTTAAGCACCCTGTTGCTCATTCCAGCTGCTCTGCTAAAGTCTATATGTATATTTAATGCAGTTAAAATAGTCTAGTTAATGTCAAAGAAAAGTTTTCATTCTTGGAGACCCAGAACAGAAACAATCACATTCAACAGGTTTTCCTAGACTCTACTACTTAGAATGAATCAGCCTCTCCTTGTGCTTCTAAGGTGCACTGCATGCAACTCCAAAACTGTACCACTGCACTCTGTCTTCCTCTGTGTTCATTCACACCCCTGTGTCCCTAAGGAAAATCCATGCTGCTTGTGTGCTGTTGGGCCCAACCAGTGCCTACAGTGATGCAACTTGAGAAGTTGAAGCCTAGAGCACATAGTTTGGAGGTCAGAGGAATTGAAGGGTGATACAATGTTTAAAGTACAAAGATCTAGAAAAATGTGTGTGTGTGAGAGAGAGAGAGAGGACCTGAGAGAATAGAAGGGAGGAAAAGCTTGAGGAGAGGAGAGGAGGTGAATGAGAGAAGGGGAGGAGAGGAGTGAAGCAGAAAAACAGGAAGAGAGGGAGATAAAAAGAAAGAGTAAAAAGAGAGGAGAGCGAAGCGTTGTGGTGGTTAAAAGCTGGACCTAGGATCTCACCCGAGCACGAGTTCTTGGAGCACTGATGTCAGTCTAACACACCAGGACAGCGTGACCTTTCATTCTCTGACATTCCTAACCACGAGTATTACAAACTAGCGTTTCGTTTCCTTAATTGTAAATTACATCATCTACATAACAGTTCAATTTGGATCTGTGTACACAAAATAAAATCCAAAATGGGATTTTTTCAAACATTCACTTATTTATGTTTATTGTAAAGGCAGACCCAATTTACAGATAGAAGGAGAGACAGAAAGCAAAATCTTCCTTCCATTGGTTTACTTCCCATGTGCTGCAACAGCAGGAGCTGAACTGATTTGAAGCCAGGTTCCTGGAGCCTCTTCCAGGTCTCCCACTTGGATACAATCATCAACAAGGCAGAAAATAATTACTTGTACTGTCATAATTAAGTGACCCTTTGCATGGCGTAGAATTGGTGATGGATACATTAGACATTCAACAGGACTCCTTCTTAAGACACGGAGGTGTATTTTTCATGGCTGACATGCTCCTCAGCTAGAAGCTACAATGTGAAAATACACTTCAGGACAGGAGTCATTTGACATTCTTGGCTATTACAAATGTAAACACAAACACCAACCAGCAGCATTGTCTGCTTCACTTCAGGAATTCAGGACACGACTTCAGGATTTAGCTGGAACTTACATCCCAAGCCTGAGCGTCCATCCTGCCAATCGTCAACCTTGAACTGCTTGTCTTCTGTAATCATATGAACCGATTTCTTACAGAAAGTCTGAAAAATATGGACTAACACCGTAGGAAAAATTAAAACATTTTGCATAACATATTTACAATCAGTATCTCAATAGTTTCATTGACACAAAAAGAATACAAACTTCAGGCAGGTATCTTTTAAAAATCTCTCCAAATACTCTCAGATGTTGTTTTCATTTTGCAGAAAAGTATTGCTGCAGATGGAATTAGCCATACAAGCACATTTTCCGGGGCAAGAGTACGGCCTCACCGATGTGTCTATATGCATGGACATTTACACGCCTTCTGTTTAGGTTACAGAAAAAGCACAGACACTTGAATGAACTATTGCTTGCACATTAAGCTGAGAGAAGCAAGTACAGCATTAGCTCCTCAACTATGTGCAATAGTTGGAGTTTGCATGACTCCTAGTCAAATGTGGCAGCTTGTATGAATGGGGATGTTCACAGAATAATGTGCAGAAGGTATCTTGTGTAATTGGTCCCAGGGCAAAGGGCTGCTCACTTGTATAAAAGCCTCTGGATATGCGTTTGGTCTGGCTTCTAATTAGTGAAACAAAAAAGAGCTGAACTTTGGAAATTGTGATGAGCCTGTGATCTTTTTTCCTTTAAGGAAATAATCACTTTGCCCTTGAACTCCAAAAGGCCTTGAAATCAACGGATTCTTCTCTTAAGTCCCTTAACAAGCGCGGGGATTAGAGACAAGCGGAGTAGAATGGTTTATATTAGGTATAAATGATAATAGACAATCGTAGTTCACCTATGAGTAAAGTACAGCCACCCCGGTGAGTTTTTCTCACAGAGTTTGTTATTTTTATAAGATACTGTGATTGCTTTGTTACAAAACCATGCATAACACAAACAATGACAAAATTACTGGAGAGAATAAAGATAAATGCAGAATTTTACAAAAGAGTGGTTCTTTGCAAAATGCCCTGTGTGGTAATAATGTTAAATTGATTCTGCATAGCATGTAATGAAAGTAAAATATAATTAAAATGACTACATATATATATATATTTATCAAAAGGAATTAATCTAACTCTACTACTTCTTCATTTGGAAAGAAATAAAATCATAAATGAAAAAAAACACAGTGCCTCCTATTTCAAGTCAGAATCATGTGTTTGTCTTCAAATCTGTTCTAAAATACATTAGAAGTGAGCAGATACTATACCCACTCGATTTCCTTGTACACGGCCTCTCTGTACCCATTTCTGATGATTGTGCAAACAGTTCTTTTGCAGACGACTGGTCCTTGTCTCACCTTTTGAATGAATATTTGACTTAGTGCCATTCACCTTGAAGAGAGGCACATTTTCCTCTCGATCTGAAGATGCAGCATGAATTACCTCTCCCTTTGCCACCCAGCTCAAGAACAGAATAAAGTGTAATGGACCAAGGAGGAGGGTGGGAGAGGGAAGGACGGGAAAGTGAAATACAGCAGGTTTGGGAAAAGGAAATAGCCTTTGTGATTAATATTAAGGTTCCAAGCTTATTGACATCAAATTTTATCCTCACTTCCTAAGACTGGACAAGCCATACCTGATTTGGAGTAATCTCATATGGATATCAAAGAGCAGGAATAGCCGTGTCCTTGCATTTTCTGCTTGCCAAAGTCCACTGAAATTCAACTGAACATTGTATGGTAGGCTAGTGTACAGTAGAACATTGTATATTAGGTAGTGGGCTTTGGGACCGGCCAATGTTACACACATGTATTTTTGACCTGTTGAGTCCTTTGTTCTGTTTGCCTGTCTCACATATTTATTCTGTTTTTTTATGTTTCCAGATTTAACAAGTATTTATAGAGATTGATTTCATCATCACTTTAAAATGAACCTCAAAACTGGTTGATTGCTATATTTTTAACTCCATAGAAATTTCTAGTTAAAAAAAATTGGGGGACTTGGAGCAGAAGCCTAGCGGCCGAAGTCTTCACCTTGAACACACCAAAATCCCATATGGGTGACAGTTCTAATCCCAGTCGCCCCACTTCCCATCCAGGTCCGTGCACGTGGCCTAGGAAAGCAGTCGAGGATGTTCCAAAGCCTTGGGACCCTGCACCCATCTGGGAGACCCAGAAGAAGCTCCTGGCTCCTGGTTTTGGATTGTCTTAGCTCCAGCTGTTGCAGCACTTGGGGAGTGAATCAACAGAAGGGAGATCTTCCTCTCTGACTTTCTTTCTCTCTCCATTTGTCCTTCTGTGCTTGTTGAAAGGCAATACCACATTGTCTGCCTCCTTGCTTTGCATAACTCCTCCTCTGCCCAGAATGCCCAATCCAGATCTTGGTCTGATATTTGTGAATGTGTTAGTTTATATGAAAAGGTACTCCTCAGAAGGCATCAAGATAAAGGTTTTGTGATGAGGGGAAGATCCTTGAGCATACATGTGAGCCCAAGGCTCCTTATGAGAAGAGGATGGGAGGTAGGAGATGGAAGGATGGAAAGGGGCTGGGAGGAAGATGCCACAGTACTGACCTTGATGATGGAGTAAAGGGCAATGAGCCTGGGAGCCCTGCTGCAGAACCAGAAAATAAAGAGTCTTCGGAGTGCGCCCTACTCTTGCAGCAAGGCACCAACCCTATAAACACTTTGACTTTAGCCCTACGAGACCGATTCCATTTCCTGACTCCAGAACAGTTAGAGACAAGTTCTGTTTGAAGTCACTGTACTATGCTTGCAGATAAATTTTTTTTTTTATGATAGCAACTGAAACCCTTCCTTGCTGTATCCTTGTCTTACTAACTTTTCCATTGCTCCCTCATTTCTTCAGGAAAATCTTTCGTGGCATTCCTGACTGGTCCAAATACCTGCTCCCATCATAAATCCCCAAACGTCACCAGGCTTGCCCTTCAGAGCAGATGCTAACAGTTGAAGTTATATCTGTGTGGGATGTCTTGATTCCCATCTGTTTCCATGAGCCCTTCAAGCTGCACTAGAGCAGGACTAGAGCAGTGAAAGAATGAGTGAGCAAGTGTGGCTGACATAGCAGTGATGACCACTTTTGGTTTTAGGAAGAGTGAGGACTCGGAGAGGGAAGCGAGCAGTATTGATTTTGTATTGCCTGGTTTCATCTCTGTTTCAATGCCAATGCCTTAAGGATTGTGATAGTGGGAGAGCTAGAAAAAAGGATTGAGCAGAATTCTTCCTCTCATCATTAACAAAAGACGCATAAACTCAGAGGTCGTGGGATTAGAGTGCTGGTCTTCAGCCATGCATGGGGCAATATGCTGCGCAGAAACAGGCTTCAAATATTACTCTCAGATCAAAAGAGTGAAATTTACCTTTTTCTGAAAAAGGAATAAATTCATTTTGTTTGATTCCTCAGTAAAAACATCACCTTCTTCTTAAAAGTTGATCAGAGAGTTCAGTTCTAAATAACATGCCAACTCTGATAGGTTCAAAGAGAAACACACTCTTCATGGGAGGAATGGAGAAGTAGGTACAGGAAGCAAAAGCTAAACCTAGCCAAGTGGCAGTCAGAACTGGGCAGGTAATAACATAACATAAAGGCTCATGGCTCCCCAGTCTGGCCCTAGCTCCTGGCCTCTCAACAATATCACAGGTACCACAGCCCCTCTACACCAAGACACCAGGCAGAACAGTTCTCTGCTTTGTCTGAGAGTGGAGTTAGCTCTCCCTTCAACAACTGGGTTGCCCCTGCCTGGCTCAAGGCACCTGCCCAGGCCTTTGGTTTCAAGGGACACTTGGAGAGGGACCTGCTAGTCCCTTCAGCTTTACAGAGAACAAGATGCTGTCTTCAATTAAGGTCTTCTTAATTTCATAAGAAAGGATAGTTAAAAACAAACCTAAAATGTTAACAACTGAAAACGGCCTTTAACCACACATACATCATTCTCATTCTGAAGAGAGTGATTTATCAATTTAGAGTTTACCTGTTTCTGTTCTGAAACAAAAGTTTTGATTTCTTTTCTTTCTTGTGATCTTGGACAATTTATTTAATCTTAATCTAAAAGCAAAATGCTGAGTCCAGGCAGGATCCTTAAGACACATTACCTATTCTGTATTCCACTAAAAATAAGTCATGTCTATACTTTTTTTTTTTTTTAATGATCAGAGTTAGCATCAAGTAGGACTATGTTGTGGTTTTGGAAGAATTGTTTTTTCTTGATGGAAGGGATTATGTTTGTCTTTCTCCAGTGGCCCCAGAGAGAACCGAGTGCCGCCTGCATACTCAGATGGGATCTCCAGCTATTTTCAAATCCACCTGGAACTTTTTTTGTAAGCGGCACATAAAAGAGATCCATAGAACTGCTCAATCAATGCAGGTTTATTGTTGCTTACCCAAGTGTTTAACAAACCCATCCCCATAATGTGCATAGCTTTAACCACTTCATTGACTGTAACAACGGTGCTCTTCTCTTCCTGACTGAAGTGGCCATATAAGCTATAATTAATTACTAATTGTGGACTCCTCTGGTCAGACAAGAGAAAGCAGAGCTCATTGTGTAACCTCCAGAGCAAGTTCTTGGAGGCATTTTTGGGGGGTGGGAGGAGGTGATGGAATGTAATATGCAATAAGTAAAGTGAGTCATATAATGAAAAAAATCTGTGAGTTACATCTTCATTCTCTTTTCCTAGTGCCCCAACTCAGTCATGACGCCACTGGCCTCATGGACCAGTTTCCAGTTTTATGAAGATATTGGCAAAAGGATAAGAGCTGCTAAGCAATGACTCAGACTTTGCAGGCTCAAGGCAGTTGGGAAACTCCGCTTTATAGATAAGGATTAGATTGGATAACTACTTAAGATTGTGCTATTTGAAAAAATTCAGCATTATCTGATATATGAAAAGCCAGTTTCAGTCTTTGGTTTACAGACCTCGAAAACAACAACAAAAAAATATGGTATGGATTTCTATTGGAAGTTTTCTGTGGAGAGACTTATGTGATTTGAGAAGCAGAGAAATGTGTCTTGTTTTAAACACACACATGTGTGCATATACGCCTACAGTACACAGAGTGGGGCCACCTGAATGGTGCAGCCAACAGCTTACAAATCTCTCCATGATCTCATTCCATACTGCCAAGAAGAGCGACTGGGCCCCACCCCTGTGCGCATTTCCAGGAGCTTAGCATAGAAAGGACACATTTAACAGTTTATAACTGTCTCAGGGACAGCGAGATCTAATTTAAAACTTCTGTTTAATACTTGTTAGGAAGTTTTAATATCAAAAGGCCAGCCAAGGTCTTCCATGAAAAAATTCTAGACAGTGAAAGAAACTAACTCTTTTCAGTGATGTTTGGCTTCTCTGCAGTAGGCATCTTGATTTCATATTTTATTACCACAATTTATTAATAAAATTTTCCCTTAAGGTTCTAGCAAAAAAGAGGAGAAATAGCAACACTCTTCAATAAATGATTGAAGTGAAAGACATATAGAGTACAAAGCCTACCAATAAAATACGTAACTGCTTTCAAACTTGCTTGCCGCTCTTCTGCAGAGATTTCCATTGATTGTGCTCTCTGTGATGCTAAATGGAGGGTCCACAATGGGATCACTGCAAAGTTGCATCCTTTATGAAAGAAATAGCACTGTCCTCCTGCTCCCACCTGCCGACCCCAGGAAATGCACCTTCCCACGGAGGAAACCACTGCTTCTTACAACAACCTCCCTGTGCTGCGACTGGAGGTGTGCAGCCGTAGCTGGCACCCGGTGCCTGAAATCCACACGCTCAGAAGCCGTTCTTGTAGTTGTCTTGGACTTGCGCTGATGGCACAGCACGATAGTATGAGAATGTGGTAGTCATCCTCATCGCTACCCTTTGGAGAAGGCTTTGTCTTGCTACACAAAGCCAGTAAACACATGCTATATACTGAAACACACATGTGTCTGTGTGAAATGTCTGTGGGTACAACTGGGCCTGTCTGGGTTGCTATACTCAAATTCTAGGTCATTTTTATTGTTGTTGAGGAAGCTTATTCTAATTCTTCCATATACTAAAAAAATAGAAAATAAAATCTTAAAGAAAGGAAAACTGCTTTTCAGAGTGCTTTTTATTTATTCAATAATTTTAAGTTGCTTGATAGTTGGTTGAATAACAAGCTTCCCTAAACTGAATTACCCGGGAAAATACAGTAGGACCGTTAAGAGAATTACAACTATAGCATAGTTTTAGATTATACAATGAAAAGCAGCCATTATTAAACAGCATAATGTATTAATTGCTCCTTTTATCATTTATATGACACATTGTTTATAATAGTAATATATATTTCCCTGATTCCGTTACTTGTCTATTTTTGTCATAGTGCTTTGTATATGTGCTGTGTAAGCTGTCTGAAAAACGATTTGGGAAAAATTGTATGTGGGAAAATTGCTAGGAGGAAAGGTAGTAAATACATAAATAACACCTGATTTGTATGGGATATTTTAATTTTTTTAGACAATGCATTTAACATCATGTTAACTCGATGGATGGCAGGCATTGACAAGATTATCATTTTCTTTCTTTCTAATATAATGAAACATGGGAATAATCTTTAATACTAATGAGCTTGTGTTTAAAAGCATTATTGATTTCTCTTAGCTAAGACATTGCATTTCTTTATAATTCATGCTTTACTAAGATTTATTAATAAACAGAGTAGAAAATGGATTTTTTTCCAGACACCTATTAGTAGGTGGATGTCAGTCCCGATTCATGCAGTCTTCCGGAATTTGTGTTCGGAGAAAGTACAATGGTGTTTTTGTCCTAACAAGATGTAATGTTCCTTGAGAAACAAAACAATCTTTTGGCTATTTCATCACCAGTTTTAATTTCCTACATGGTAACCGTTTAGACTGTTGTAATCCATCATCATGTCCTCCAGCTAGATCAACACCGGACTCTCGGGCGGCAACGTGCTTTTCTTCCTTCATTTACACATTTCTTCTCTCTTCTGTGTCAACATTCTTATTCAGCCATACAATCTCCTGTGTGAGGTTCCTACGTGTGGAACTGCAAGATTGCAGAATCAGAGCTGTACTCTTCCAATGCAGACATTCCTAGTGACAGAGTCGCTCACAAGCTGTGCCTTGGAGGTGTGCTCGGCTCTCTTCTCACCGGGACTGCACAGCCGTGGAACTCACTGCACACATCGTTTGAAAGCTAGCACTTATCGTGGTTCACTAGAGAGGATGGCATGGATATATCACTCTGTTACGCCCCCCATCCTGCTGGGCTGTATTCTTCCCAGGGTAGAAGACAGGTCCCTCTGTGATGACAAAATACCACGGCTTTGGAAAGTCGTCTTACAGAACTGTAGAGTTGAAGGAAGAATCTGAAAATAAAGATCTAGCAGGAGCTATGTCAGCACTTACCATGTGCCAGCCATTGTACATACATACATTTTCTTTGTTATGTTTTCACAGTGGTCGAGACAGTGGATAGTCGTCCGTTTATGTGTGAGAACACTGAACACCTGGAGGTAAGCCACACTGTCCGATCTGTGTCTCTGTTGTGCTCACTGCTAACTCACAATGCACCGACAACAGCAGGATTAAGATTGGTACACTTTTTCATAGATAATAGCATTTCTAGGTTCTAATTCGGTCAACAATAGTGTATAATGCACATGTCAAAAACCCAGGTTGTTTGTGTTCTTCAGTTTCTGAACCCTCCAGTACCCTGCATCCTCACTGGACCAATGTCTGTTCATTCTGCCTTTCTCTGGCATGAGCCACTTTTTTGTTTATTTGGCCAGGTCTTCTCAATGTTATCTTGGCTAAACCTCTCTTCCTGAACTATTCTTCCTCCAAATCATTGCCTGGATCTTCTTACACATCAGCAAGATCTCTACTTTGCAACATGATCTCAGCAGGGATAACTTTTTTGACTCCTTCTGTCCATGATTGTCTTTATGCTCCTTTATTTTCTTTCATATTATCTCCACTTTTGGACTCCTTCTGAGAATTTTATCTTACTAGAAACCACTATCTGCACATATTTGATTGGTCCTATCATGCTCATAGAAGCTGTGATGCTTAGGAATTTTGTACACTTTATTTAGATCTGTATCAGTAGCAACCTAGAAATGGGCTGGGCATTTAGTAAGCCCTCAGACAATTGGTAAGTAAATATTTTCTAAGCAAGTATTCCTTCAGGGCCACATGGATAATTAAGGGCTGACTTTGATCTTGATGCCTCATGGGATTCTTCATTTGCATACAGGAGGGGACTTCAATAAGTTCATGGGACATGGGATAAAAGAAAAGTTGATTTGGTGAAAAATATTCATGAAATTCATGCACACAAGGGATTTTCAAAAACTTATCAGAACTGTACATTGTGAAAAACTATAGATGAATTTCACATTTTGCACCAAGATCTTTTTTTTTTCCCTCTGAGCTAAAAATATTTATGTATACATTAAAAAGGGTGGGGGAGAAAAGAGAGCGAGAGAGAGAGCGAGAGAGAGAGAGACATAGATAATACTCTTCGTTTCTGGATTATTTCCTAAACACTTGCAAGAGCCAGTTTAGCGTCAGTCTGAGGATAGGAGCTATTAACTCCAGCTGGGTCTCCCACGTCAGAGCCAGGGGCCTAAGAACTTCAATTATCTTCTACGGACTTTCCAGTGCATTAGCATGAAGTTGATTCGAAGCAGTGCATCTGGGACTTGACCCAGCACCCCAGTGCAGGATGTTAGTGTTACAAGTCCTGGCCTAACCAGCTGTGCTGCAACACTGGCTCATCCAGAATGTTTTGAAGATGGTTACTATACCAGGAAGAGTGTAACAAAGGGTTCACGGAACCAACAGCTTGCCAATCAGGACAAATGGTCCAAGAGAGTGTAGTTCTATTAACGGGAAAAGATTTGGAACGGTTTAGTTATGAGGAAGTCTAAATTCTAAAATCACACACATTGCTCAATGCTTTCCCAAGTGTAATGCATGGTGCAGTGTGATTCTCCATGCTCACTTCGCCCAGCTGACAAGGTGAGCAGCCACAATTTCAAACAAGGAAATTAACATACTCCGTGATGAATAGCCACTGTTCTCTGCTTCCTCATTTGACTCCCATGAGAGCTGTGTTCTCCTGTCTCCACAGATAAGTCAAGTTCCTTGTGGTTTGAGAACTTTCACAATGCGAGACCTCTTGAGATTGGGAGAGCAAACATTTGTCAACAAGGCTGGTTGACTGTGAAGTCCAAGCACAACAACTGGAATCTGGTCCAAACCTACACATCCCTCTGTCACACGGCCCCGCCACTCACTTTCTCCAAAGTCACACCCCGTTCGAGTGCCTCATTCACCCAAGATCAGTAACCCAAGGCACACATAACAAAGCAACTTCATCTCTATGGAGAATGGCCAAGGATTTGAGGCAGAGCTGTCCTATGCCAAGAACTCTCCTGCTAAGCTGGGAATATAACACCTCCTTTTGGCTTCGGTAAAGCTTCAAGACAAATCTTAAACCAGATACACTCCTTTTAATCCTATTGTTACTGTCTTTTGTGGTGCCAAAGTAAAGAAAGGGCGTGCTTTTAAAATGGGGACTCTAAGAAGATATAAGTAGGATACACAAAACACACACTTAGAACAATTCTCAATGGGGTTAATGCATGATCTCGCCTAACCACACTTCCTCCTTCCCGTCTCCCCTTTCCTGTGCAGTAATAAGTAAATAAATGAGCCAATAAGAAGCACCATTTTTTAGAGGGTAATTTTTTTTCTCCAAAAGAAATTAGCTATTTCATTTCCTTGCTGAGGGGAGCAAATGCACTTACTGTGAGTCTGGCTCAGGAGCCTCTGTTTACATGTATGAATTCATGTTTGCCACAGCCTCCCATGCCAAGTGTTAATAAGGCAAAGCTCGACGAGAGATGAGATTAAGGTCAAATAGCTACTTCCTCATGGAACAGATTTGTGTTAAAAGTACACGATTCTAGTATCCAGGTTTGTCCACTTTTTTTCGGCATGACAAAACATGTAAAAATACATGTGTGGTTTGGGACACAGAAAGTTGATTTTACAAATTTCTACTATTGTGATGGACATGAAAGAAGAGTCCAGGGACTGTGAGGAAGGCTACTTGGGCACTCAGAGCTGCTGGGACACGTGTTGGGACGGTGTGTGCAGGTGGGAAAGAGGATGATTCTGTATTTATGCTATTGCCTGCCCCCGTTCTTACAGGTTGGCGTCAGTTGAGAAAATCACGCAATAAGCTGTCAGGAAGTCCCTTCTCTGTACCTTCAGGCTCTCTGCTGGCCAAGGGGCTTCCTATAGAGTGAAAGCAACAGCTTTTCAGCAGCAAACATTCCAGATGAAGCCACCAAACTCCGACACATTCTTGTCAGGTCCCATAGCTGTGTCACGCACTGATGTGCCATTGCTAAGGAGAAGGCCAGGAAGCAACAGACATGAAGCACGTGTCTATTAAAACCCATGTGAAATAAATGGGTTTCTTTTTGAATAAATGGTTTCGTTTTTGGAAATGAACTCAAGTGAACGGTAAGCGCCTGAGCTGTGCAGGAGTGGAGAAGTTAACATCCACACAAGGATTGCTCGAAGAAGCATCCTCCCTTCGCAGACTCAAGCAGGCTTCTGCAGGCCGTTCTCCTTTCGCGTGACTGGCAGGGAACAGGCAGTGCTTTGCTGGCGTGCACACTCAGACACACACACAGTTCTGATTGTGTCAGATTCAGGCAGACAACCTCAGAGTACAGAGTGTGGATTCCCTTCTGCCCGACTTGTCTTTGGCGTATTTGAAGCACTCGAACGCCCTCTCGGCGTTTCTCGAGATGAGTCAGTGGGCTCGGTTGTCAACCCGGCTCTGATTCTCAGCAGTTTGTACAAATAAACGGAACTAGTTCCGATAGTCGACACCAGAATCCGAAACCATCCCCTGCCGACTCCGTGTGAACACACCTCGTCAAGCAAAGATCTTAAAAGGCAGTTTGGGGAGAGCACTTGCCCTGGCGGTGACGGTGAGCACACGCTGTGTTGCCTGGCTCCTGATCCGAACTTCCTGTTAACGGGATCCTGAGAGGCAGCAGTTCCTGGCTCAGTCATTGGGTCCCGCCACCCACATGTTATTTCTTCTGCTTTAGCTTTGACTCAGCTTCAGCCACTGTAAGATTTAGAAGGTGAAGTAGGGAGTGTTCTCTCTCCCTCAAGTGAGAAAATAAATGTAAAACAACCTACTCTGATAATATCACCCACTGTGAGATCTGACTGATTCCTGGGATTGAAGTTAACACTTTTAATAGCAGCAAAGATAGAGATGCTAAAATGACAACAATCAGATTAGATTTTAAGATGTACAACCTCTCCTCATCTTACAGTGTTGTGTTGGTAAGCAGATACTGTTCTGAAAAGCAGTCATGGAGTTGAAAGATAAATATTATTGCATTTCTTATTGAATAAAATATATTATATCACAGGTGATGGAGACAGATTGACTCAATAAATTCTAATAGTGTACTCTGAGAAATAGTGGCAATAAAAATGCTGATGGCTCGACACAGGAGAGTATTCAATGTCATTAGCATGCTATTTCTTCTGTTCTGTTCTGTCATGTTCTTCACCCTGTTATGATCTCTGTTGGTGGATTTTTCATTGGTTTATCCCTATGAGAAAAATGAGGCCTTTTAGTGTTTTAAACCACCCTCTACTCAACTGATTGCGGAAATGATGCAGTGCTCTAAACTGCAGAAAATGAATATAAGGCTTTGTATTGAGTAGTATTGCATACGTCTATACTGGAGAATACTGCAAAAATAAAAGCTATCACTGAGCTCTATACCCTTGTCTTAGCATAACTTTTCTCCCAACTCCTGTTTTCTTGCTGATTCTATTAATTGAATCAGTTTTGAACAATAGCTGAAGATGTTGAGAAGTGGTAGAGTTTGTTTTTAGAGGCAGTTTTAGAAGTGACCTGTTTCATGGATTTCATGAAAATGGTGGAAGGAACAGACCTTTTAAAAGTTTGCTTTAATTCTGTCATATTCATGTACTTGAAAAACTATTTGCTGGAATATCTATGTCGTGTTGAAAGGATTTAGCTTTCAAGTCACCACCTACAAACTCGTAGAAACGTGAGAGCTGCTAGGAGACTGACCAGCAACACTGTGGTCTTTGCAAGGTCTGGGTCCAAATACTTCCAGCCTTCTCTCTAGAGCTTGCATGAAATACTCTTCAGTGACCTGTTTCCCTGACGTCCACAACACCTTAAAGTCATGTTTCCACCCCAAACTATCTTTGTGTTCTACCTTCCTCGTCGCAGTGGTGACACCGCCATGCAGCCTCTGGTCCAAGTCAGACGCTCAGAGCAGTCAATCCTCGTCTTCGTCAGTTTCCACAGCAAAAAAATTAACAATAAAACAGGTATCTCCTCCTTAGTGTGCATAAGATCCATCTGGTTTTCCAAATATTAAGCGTCACATATTCTTCAGATTGTCTTGATGATTTTTAAACTCTCCTTCTGCCTTGCCTCTCATGCACTCATACACGGTGAAAAAGAATTGATGGAAATCCCTATGATAGTTTTGCTCCAAGTACTTCTCTCCTTTAAAAGTGGAAATGAGGTCTGCTCTAATTCCTTCTTCTCATGATTATTTATTTTTCATGATAGTGCTCCACAGGCACGGGGATTTCCTTTTCCTCTCCTCCAATCTCTGCCCTGCTCCACTGTTTTCCCTCATTATTCTAATAGTATAGTCCTTCACCAAGTTGCAAATCCAAATTCTAATATAAAGGCAAAGTCAAAATATCAGAATTGCCACTTTGAAAGGGAATGCTCTAACTTCAGAAGAGTGGTTTGAAAGTTGAGCATTTCTGGAGTTGCTATCTCTAGGATCAGCTAGGACCTGTCAACCCAGCTTCCATTTGACTTGAATGGCTGTCACTATTACCTGATTGGTTAGAGCATATAATAAAATTGTCTATTTTTAGGTTGTTCACCGTGTGCTATTTAACTAATGGTTAAAGAAAATAACTCTGAACAGTGATATAAGTGTGTAAGTTAACAAGCCATATGAAAATATAGTTTTACTGTGAGGTCCAATAGAGAGAACAGCAGTCATCCACCACAGTTTGTTTGAACTTTAGCAAGATGAATCTAGAGATGCCAAGGTCGAGATTGGAACGAATATGATGAAAACTGTCACTTTTTCTGTTTTACTATATGCTTTAGTCTTTCCATCATTAAATAGTGTTTCCCCATTGGCAATACCTTATTTGTGGGAAACATCTGACAGTAGCTTATTATGACTCACAGTTTGGAAACAAATTGTGATGTTTATAAAACAAGTGTTCTGGTTGTGTGTGTGCGTGTGTGTGAAAAAGAGAGAGTAAAACAATGGAGGAAGAGAGAATAAATGAGAGAGAGAGAGATAGAATGTTCCATCTGCTGGTTCACTCCCCAGGTGGCGCTAATGGCCGGTGCTGGGACAGGACAAAGCCACGAGCTTCTGCTAGATCTTCTATGTGAATTGTGGGGGCCCAGGCACTTGGGCCACCTTTTGCTACTTTGTCCAGGCCATTAGCAGGGAGTTTGATTGGGAGTGGAGCAGCTGACATGAATCAGTACCCATGTGGGATTGCTCCCGTTTCAGGCAGTAGCTTCACCCAAAATGCAATGCTGCTGGGTCTTGAAAGGCAGTTTGCGTGCACTCCTTAAGTTGGGAAATACTTCACTTTCAAGCACGTATTATTTTATATCAGTATAAAACATATAGCATATATGTCATCTCAAATTGTTGACAATTTTCACATGTTTTTAAAGTAAACAGCACAAGTGTCATTTGTCATGGGAAAGAGTAGACATTTGTCTTTATGTACAATTGCTGTTAATAATAATAATAACAGGATGTCAAAGAGGGGCTTTTCTGACTCCTTTTTGGCCCAGGTCCCTATCGCTGAAAGGAAGATAAGGCTCATGCACCCTGGCAGGAAGTGCTGGCCAACCATGCAGGAGGTGCCAAAGCGTGGCCCGCCAGCACTGCTGATAATCCACATCCGGACCCTGGACACTGCCAAGGAAAAGGAGTCTGTCTCAAGGGTGTGGAGAGAAGTGCTTTTACCATCTGGCACTGAGTTAAACCCTTGAGAGCCTTGTTTCCTAGAAGTTGATGGTGCTGTGCTGTCACCTGGGAAGGCTGGAGTTAGAGACCAGGAGAAGCTGTAAGCCCTGCACAGCTCCGCATCAAATGCAGTGCCTGAGGGAGCTAGAGAGCTGCAGCCTGCACAGGAGCGCCATGCCAGAGGACTGCCTGGATTAAGAGGTCCCAGAGGAAGGAGGCTTTGTTTTCCAAAGGTGGAATTTTATGATTGAGGAGGACTGGAGAATTCAGACCTTCTGGGTACGTCAGCCAGAAGGGGGCTTTCAGGATCAGCATAAAAATCAGGATTTCATGAAAGAAGAAAGCGAATTTCAATGAGTTTATAGCCTAGCCTTAGCCAGACCATAATGGACCACAGATTGTCTCATCACAAGGTAAGGGATGAGGCTTTTTGTTTGTTCAATTATTTGGCATAGATTAGACATTTCATGTGAATTTCTCCACAAGGCACACGAGCTCTTAGAAACTCACTACGAAGAGAAGGACTCAATTGCAGGGTGCAGATCAACAGGACGTGCCATGTCTGGGGGATTTTGAGAACTCCCTTCTGTGGAGTGTGACACATTTCATCAGTCCACTCTTCTGTAACTGTAAGGTCTTGTTGCTCCAGGTCACATTGGAGATCAGCTTTTTCAAAACAGCAGTGAGCTTTCTTTTCTGAGAAAATGGACAGGAAGTTAACAGCTTTAAAGCCTCCATTACTATACCCAAAATTCAGCATTACCCTCTCCTGCTGTCTCCTTGAGACTTTCTCTATCTCAGGATGAATTCCTGTATGGTCAGTCCCTGTCCATGTGGGATGGCCATAATTCTGATTTCTGTCCTGGTTGATTCCTGGACACCAAGTGCTTCTCTTGCTACGACTATGATGACGTTTTGACATTTATTGTCAAAATCAGGCACAAGAATTGCAAAAACATCTAATGGTTGCTAAAGTCAACCTTCTCTTTCTGTACCAAGTTAACATCTGCCATTGCCTAAAGTCCAGTGCCAATGATCCTTCCCGAGACAGAGGGGAGTCCCTCTCTAAAGTCCAGTGCCAATGATCCTTCCCGAGACAGAGGGGAGTCCCTCTCTAAAGTCCAGTGCCAATGATCCTTCCCGAGACAGAGGGGAGTCCCTCTCTAAAGTCCAGTGCCAATGATCCTTCCCGAGACAGAGGGGAGTCCCTCTCCCCCAATACTCTGTTGACACATTCTCTGGTGACTGCTGTGTCCAATGCCATGTTGCCTGCCAAATGTCTGGATTCAAGTAGTAGGGATGCTTTACCAGAGCCTGGCCCTGCTGCCAAACCCATTCCTTCTTCAGGAACTTCACAAGGCCTACAGTCATTTTTTCACACAACACAGAACTTCAATTATTCTCTACTCCTCGCGATCAAAGTCGAACAAAGGGCTTTGGATCCCAAGATATACTCAAATACTACTACCCAAAGTGTTTACGATAGTTCATAATTTCTTTTTATTTATTATTTTTTAAAAAGATTTATTTATTTATTGGAAAGTCAGATATACAGAGAGGAGGAGAGACAGAGAGGAAGATCTTCCATCCAGTGATTCCCCAAGTGAGTGCCAATGGCCAATGCTATGCTGATCCGAAGTCAGGAGCCAGGAACTTCTTCTGGGTATTCCACAAAGGTGCAGGGTCCCAAAGCTTTGGACCATCCTCGACTGCTTTCCCAGGCCACAGGCAGGGAGCTGGATCGTAAGCAGAGCAACGGGGATTAGAACCGGCACCCATATGGGATCCTGGCGCATTCAAGGTGAGGACTTTTGCCACCAGGCCACGCCGCCGGGCCCTCATCATTTCTTTCTATTACACAAAGAAGTCTCTTAGTTTTTATAAGGACCGAGGCACTTACTGTGGTGTTAATATATGCTTCCCTCTTGGAGAGGTCATCTTGCCCTCTGTTAATTCTGAAATGTAAATTGAACCAGGGCAGGAACTGGACAATGAGTGATTTCCATGCACATCGTGATCCCATCATTTGTGCATTCTGCTCATGTAGACTGAGATGTATTCTTGTTACCTCCTCTAATCCTTCTCCTGTTGACTTTGGTTTCCATCATCCCCATTCACATCCACTGTAGGTCGTGTGTCTCTCGAGGCCCTTTCATACTTGCTATTCATTATGAACAGGAACACAGCTAGCTTTGGTAGTTAAATGGTATTCCCTTGTGTCTAGTTTTCTGACATCGTGTTGTATTTGAGCTTGTTTTTCCACCAGAGCCTCCTACAACCAGTGCTGGTCCATCTCACACAGATACTACTCAGCCTCCCCATGATGCTGCTGTTCCTGTCTTTAGTGTGTTGCTTAGCATTTGACGGTGACCTCTGGTCCCACTTAGTCCGTTGCTGGGCTTTTCTCTCCCACATAGAACACCAACTCCAACAAGCTTGTTTTCTGAGCCTTTGATCCTTTTTTACATAATCTCTAATGGCGGTTCTGTCATTTTAACTTAACCTACTGTAGGTCATTGATTTCCGCAAGCTTATAAGACATCCTAGCAATGTGTTAAAATCATCATCCAGGGACTTTGTGACAGTATTATGTGCTGCATGCCCTGGAGTGCTCCCACTTTGGTAAACTCTGTAGACACAAACACTGTTTAGCTCCATAAATAGTTTCCTGGCTTCTAATACATCTTGAATGCATCGTATAACAAATTGTTCTTGTCCTTTGTCAAGCCCAGCAATTGTTTGTATAGCACACAGAGTGATTAATCCCTAGTGATTGATCTAGTAGCTAGGAATGAACTGGGTAGTAGACCCTAACAGAAACTCATAACCATTTTATAAGAAAAAAGTTTGCATAGTCTTCATGAAAGAAGAGAGATGTACCTTCTTGTTTTAAAATACTTTTCTAGTTTTCACTTTATTTGAAAGGCAGAGAGGCAGAGGCAGAGCTCTTCCGTCAGCAGACTCATCCCTCAAATGCTTGTGTCAGCCAACACTGGGCCAGCTTGAAACCCGGAGTTCAAAGTCCAATCCAGGTGTCTCATGTAAGTGACAAAGACACAAATCGATGAGCAACCCTGGTGCCCCACAGCGTGCACATCCTAAAAAACTGCAATAGCATTTGAAGCTTAGACACAAACCCAGGAACTCTGATTGAAGACACATGTGTCCCAAGCAGTGCCCCAACTTGTGAATTAAATGCTTACTCTGTGGATTTGGTTATTAAAGCAACTTTCAAGAAATGTTTATTCATTTGAAGGAGCGTTACGGAGAGAAGGAAAGTCAAAGAGAAAGATATGCATTCTGGTGGTCCACCCTTCAACTAGTCACATTAGCCAGAGCTGTATCACACTGAAACCAGGAGCCAGGAACCTCATCCAGGTCACCCACATGGAAGGTAGGTGCCAAGGTTATTGGTCCATCTTCTTCTACTTTCCCAGTTCATTAGCAGGGAATTTGGTCAGAACTGGAGCAATTGGGACACACACAAACTGGTGACCATATGGGACTTCAGCATTGTAGACCATGGTGTTACCTATGTAACCACAGCATCAGCCCCTGTGCACCCGCTTTTAACAAGAGTAAACCACTTTAAGTTGCCTGGAGTGTTCAGTGTATCTGTATATTCAAGATTGGGGCAAATATCCCAATTCTAATTCATGTGGTCTTCCTCCATTCTATTACAGTGAGGGCCTTCCACAAAGAGTTCTTCCAGGGTCCAGATCATTTACAAAAGATCAATTGTCAGCATTCTTTAGAATTCCACTGCTCAAAGGATTAAGTCTTAGGCTCCATTCTCAGTGACTTTGCTCTACAACTACCAATAAGGATTTCTTTTTAAGTGATCAAGAAATCTCTGACTTTCATGCTTGCCCTTAAATTGTTCACTAATGACCCTCAGCACCTCATTGTCTCCAAAGCACTTATTGCCTCCAGCTAAAGCCATCCAATTCCAATTGTTCTTATAATTACAACTTTCCTCTTACTACTCTAACACCTGACAGTTTGTTTCCACTGGCACATTCCCTTTAGCAGGTATGTCATTGAAGATCACTACTGGGGCTTGAGATTGATCAATGGGGATGGTATCAACAGTGCCACAAAATGAATGTGATTCAGCTTCAAAATGCAGTCTTAGAGTCCCCTGGAATAACCTTAACACTGGCTGTTGCAAGCTGACTTCCCTGGGAAGCAAATAGACATGATATGTACATACAGAAAGTTAATCTGAGACTGTTTTCGAGATCAAGAACTGAAGGAATGAAGAGTTAGGATAGAATAGGATGGAACCATGTTAACATCACAACATGAAATAATAGCCTAAGAAAGTAGCATAGGGATCCTCACAAATGGATGGCCCCAAAAGTTGCGTGTGTGTGTGTGTGTGCTGAGACAGGGTGTTTTCACACCTTGCATCTTGATTAATGAATGAATACAAGGTAGGGATTGGGGTGTGTCTTAGCATAGGGATTTCTAGAAGATGAAATCAACTTGGAACTGTTCAGGTTTAAGAAACGAGAGTTCCCATCCTGTGTGTAGATGAGGATCTGGGAGCCAATTCATGGCATCCACTACATTCTATGATATACCCGTCACATGTCTGACCCCATTTGATGGTGATGTGGATGGCCTCAGGGATGCCCTGTAAGTATTAAGATGCTTTTGTTTGAGATGTGATTTAGAGATAAACCACAGAGAACAAAGTGCGCATAGGTGATGGGCTAGGTCTGCTGAGTTTTGCTGCATGTATACATCGTGGCATCAACACTCAAAACAAAACTTAGAACACTTCTATCAGTTCGCAGATTGTCTTCTGCCCCTCTCCAGTAAGTTCCACTTGGACTCCCAAAAGTCAGTTTTTCTTTTTTCTTTTTTGTAATTGTGGATAAATTTTTGCCTTCTTTTGAAATTCACATAATTGCAAAACTGTGTTTTCCATAACATGAGTTTATTGAGACTCATCCGTGCTGTTTCAAGTAAAAGTAGACCGTTTCTTCCTACTGTCGGGTCATAGTCTCCTTGATGCTTATGCCACCTGCAGTTTAAGCATTATCCAGTTCATGGAATTTTGGACTGTTTTGATTTTTTTGACTGTGATAAATAACTGCCATGAAAATCCTCTTCTTTGCGTGTGTTAATGTATAGGAATACATTTTCTGGATCTTGGAAATAAGTATAAAAACTAAGCGAAAGGTATGGTCACATTAGAATTTCTTCAGCACAGTTTGAAACACAGTTTGCTCCACAAACTTGACAATGTTTAGTGCTGTCATTGAGGAATTAATTGACATTTGTGACTAGTGATAGTGGGTATTACTGCATCACTTTCTACGTATGGTCTCTATTCAAGAACTTTACACATGCTCTAGTGCATTATTTGTGGGCTTTCTTTTCTTTCTTTTTTTTAGAAATTTTGGGTTTATAGCAATCTAGTGTGCAAGTACATTTACATTGAAAAGAAAAACCTCCATCAGATCTATGCAATGAAAATAAAGCATTGCTAGCATAGGAACTATCTGTTCACTTTTCAGGAGCCAGTTGGGGCTTTGCCTGAACTTCTAGTTTATTTTGGGTGGAGACGAGGGAAAGGGCTTGCTCTGGGGCTCGGCGGGGTCAAAGGTCGAGCTTTCACATATATTTTGAAGTACTAAAGGAAGACAGGGAGCCGGGGAGCTGGTTCTTTCAGGGAGCTAGAATCGGGACACAGCTTCTAGAACTGACACCACAAGATCTGCCAGAGGACTCTGTCCTAGAGTGTCCCAACTTACAGGCTAAGTTGTCCATCCCAGCTTAGTGCTATCAAAAATATGTCCAAGAACTGAGTCCAAATGTGGTGAAAGTGCTTCTTTTTCTGTGATCCATCATGAAGTGTGTGTGTGTGTGTGTGTGTGTGTGAGATGGAGATGTCATGCAATGTCCAGACTAGATTTTGCATGATTTGACATCTTGGTAAAATATTAGTCAAGAATTCACTTCCTTTGTAGCTTTATTGTAAGCCATGAAATCAGCTTGTCTCAGTCAGCCTGCAATTTACCTTCAAAATTGCTTTGCCTTTCCAAATACACCTTAAAATCAGTTTGCTGATTTTTTTCAAGGAAGACTTTAACAAGGATTGCAATGAATATTTAGAACAATTTAGGTGAAAACCTGCAAGCTGTATCTCCATGTATTTCTGCATTTCCCATTTCTCTTGCTAATTCTTCACAGTTATCAATATAAAAGTCGTGCATTTTGTTGAAAATTAGATATTTAATAAATACTTATTTGATATAATCAATGTAATCGTTTTTTTCTCATTTTAGTTTCCTTTGTTTAGTGTTAGTGTAAATATATAACTAACTTCAAAGCTGTCCTGCATTGGCGGGATGAGAACCGTGTCTTCTCAGTGGCAACTCTCCCTCTGAAGTCTTTCCTCTGGATTTCCTTCTCAGGAGTTGACCCCGTGACTACTTCTGAACAAATTCTCTGTGCACGAACCTGTGCCTCTTCTTCCACCCCAGGAACCTTCCCTTGAAAGCCACAGGGCATTAAATCTATATCATGGAATTCATCAGAATGTATATTAGCAAAAGAATTTAACTGGGTTAATTGTGCACAACTTTAACTTACCATTGCTTAATTCAGTATCCTCACCTTCTCTACACTGATGTCATGCCACATAAATGTGGAAACATGCAGTTTTATCTATAGTTGACATGTGAAAGAATTTCGTAAACCAACCTCATCAAGTGGGGGATCTTCTGTGGTTTCTGGTTCATAGAAACCCACAGCAAACAACTCTACAGAGTTACCAACACTGTGAAAAGGTCTGAACAATCCGAGTCAGATAAGCAGCAACATTGCAAAGATACAGATACCTGCTTAGTTAAAGAAAAACATCCCCCCAAATGTGATGAATGCAAGCTCTGCAAGCTTGGAGACACGACCACAGTCATAGTCATTGAAATTTAATTCTCATGAAAACGAAAAGAATTCCTTTCTGTACTGATACCCTTTTTTTTTTTTTCAAACAACATACAAATTTTGGCTGTCTGCATTGGTCATAGTCTGACACCCGTGGAGTCATGTAAGAGAGTATCAGCGATGGTTTGACAGCACTGCATCTGATACACTCCTGCAAAGTCAGAAATGGCTAATAAGCAGGAATTTGTTTTTTCTTCTCAGTGACAAACATCAAGAACATGAAAATGAAAGATGCTAACTATAATACAGTGTCTGCATTTTACTTAGAAAGGTGTTAATTGTATATGATTTATGACAGTTCTCCTTCTAAGCCTGACAGTAATGCTAGCCTAAATCATCTGAGAACATTTACCAAAAACCAGGCACTGTGTTGATCAGGGTTTCACTACTGAAGTCCATGTTCCTCTAAACATTTACCAGTTATATCAAAACATGTAGCTATTTTACTATTCTACAGATGATGAAGGTGTGTTGCAGAGATGCTAGTTAACTGGAATCCATGAGTGCTGCAGACTGAGCCTGGTCAGTGGCTTCCATGGCCTTTGCCTTTAGCCATGGTGCTGCAATGCCCTACACAGTAGTGAGGTTTCAGTACACACACGGCTGAGAATTCCCAAATCCTTCACTGAGACGTTAAGTTGATCCCATTTGAAGTTCCTCCAGCATGAAGTTGAGTCTGGACCTTGCTGATTGTAATAAATAAGCTCGTGGGCAAGTGTTTCTGTTTTCTCAGTCTCAGCCCGACTCCTACTGTAGATCTAAACTAATCCATTTCAAGTGATAGAAAGTTCCAGAGCTAAAATCGATGCAAATGTTCTGGTCATATCATGTTTATACCTGAAACAGAACTACAATTATGTAATACTTCTACATCAGGTCATCCACAAAATTCCAAATCTCAAAATTGAGAAAGAAGTAAGAAAGCATGGTGAAACAAAAATAACTACATCCACTAGTTTCTGGATTCTGTTTGCGATGTTTTAAAGTCTAAAGAATGACTAATGGTGCTGGTGGGAAGCGAAATGTCAGTACTCACCGTAGTTTATTAAAGTCATTGCTAGGCAAGGCATAGGGAGAATAAAACATGATCATGACCCACGTGTGGCTTCCAGACAGTCTCATAACGTTGTATTAAGGTTATACTTATATTCCATTTAGCCTAAGTGTGGCATGGCCATGTTGTGCTAGTGATTCTATCAGCCATGTCTACGCCGACATTGTCATGGTGGTGGCCCATAGAACAACCCCACCCCTGCCAGCACACCAACACTGATTGCATTCACGCTGAAAATCTCATCTTCCTCAATTCACTTCTGTCTTCTTTCTATTTTAGTGAAGGGCACTGCTAAATATGCTGCAATTTAAAACAACTACGATTTGTGCTTTTGTTTTTAAGCAGGCTTTGTGTTACTATAACGAAATGCCTGAAGCAACTGAAGTATAAAGTGAAACGCTTCATCTATCTCACAGTGAGAGGACTTTCAGTCCACAATAGGGCAATCCGACTGGTTTATCCCCTCAAGAGGACAGTGGGTCATGGAACCTTATTGTGTGTATGAGCAAAAGGGCACAGCTCCAACTAATGCAAAGACAAGAAGTGAGTGGACTCAACTCAGGCTTTTATACCAACTCCCCAAAGACCTGATGTAGGAGGGCATACCCCAGTGGCCCCAGGACCTCCCAGTAGGGTTTCTTTCTCTCAGGTTGGAGCATCTGCCAGCAATACAAACTCGGGAAGAGTCCTTTAAAAGAAATTTCAGCTAATTGCAATCTGTGAAAACTTGAAAAAAGCATGCCTATGTTTATCATAATTGGCTGAAAATTGAAGACAAGCTGAAGAAAAGTGACATTTCAGGAACCGGAAAGATGAGCAGTAGCAGTGAGCTTTTCTTTCCATACACTGAGGTATTGAGACAAAAAACCATCATCACGATCTTATTTCGAGGAAAAATATTCGTTGGAACTGAGGATGAATAACATAATAATAAAATAATTTTCAAATAAAAAATTCAGACAGAATTCTAAAAAAGCAATCTCCATGCTGAAGAAAAAGTTATAAACTAAAAGTTGAATGTTCAGAAGAAAATAAAAAGCAACTAAAATGTAGGGCAAATATTAAATATTACCGTAATCTTCTAAACAAAACAAAACAAAAAAAAAAGTGATTCTGAAAGAAAAGTATAGCTTGATAATAATTTTTACATACGTAGATATACGGTATATGAGAGCTAAAAAGCTTAATGAAGCATACAAAAGAAGTTACTTGATGACAAATGCTTACACACAGCAATACAGTATTAATTGTAAAAAGTGAAGCAAAATGCTAGGAATGTGTACTAAAATACCAAGAACAGCTGCTAAAATAATGCCTCAAGAAGTAACGCACTTCTGTGCAGTTGCTGAAATAATATTTTAAGATTCTTAAAAAAAGGTAGAACATTTGAAAAAAGAAAAATTCCAGATGATGTAAAGAGAAAAGAAGTAACGTGAAGGATCAGTGGTGACCAGATAATGATTAGATTAGCTTGAGATCACTCGACTTTCAGATAAGAACCCAGAAAAAAATTGCAAAAGATGGGAAAAAAAATCTGTGTGCTCCTTTAAAGAAAAAAGCATAGGGATGGCATATCAAAAACAAACAGGGGTAAAAACAGCGTGTTATCATAATAAGAAGCGTTAAAATGTAGCAGAGGGTGTTTAGTAACAGATAAAACCAAACAAAGTGTACAACCAAAGAGAGAAATAAATATCATCACCAGAAAACAGAAACTTTCAACAAATGCAGGTAAAGTTTGTGATTGAGACACAAGGACAACCAGTGTGTGCGCTAAATGTTACAACATCAAATTGCAAAAAGGAAAACTCTCATCAAAGAGGGGTTTGCTTAATTTTCCTAGCAGAATGGGACATTTCTTACAACTACGGCTTCTCATGAGTTGACAGAGTAAAAATCAAGACAACACTGAAACCCCGGACATTATTATTATTAAGCACCTAGATGTTTCTAGTGTTTCACAGAGCACTTTTTTTTTTTTAAGATTTATTTGTTTTTATTGGAAAGGCACATTTCCAGAGAAAAGGAGAGAAACATCTGCCTGCTGGTTCACTCTCCAAGTATCCACAGCGGCTGGAGGTGAGACAATCCCGAGCCCAGGTCTCTTGTGCGAGTGCAGGGTCCCAAGTCTTTGGACATATTCTGTTCCCCAGACCACAAGCAGGTGGCTGGGGGAAGGGCAGCAGCCGGGACACACCGGTTGGTGCCGGCATGAGATCTTGGCGCTTGCAAGGTGAAGGCTTAGGCACGGAACCTTTGCACTGTGCTGCGCACTTCTAGCAGCTGCACAGGATGTGTATCAGATCATGGGGTGTAAAATAACTCCTAGTTTTAAAAAATAATATTCATTCATTCATTTCATTCAGTCCGTCAGGTTCAACAGAGGCAGGCAGGCCTTGGTCAACTGTTGGAAAGAGTGCTCTGTTGGGGGAAGGGAAGTCCGTTTTCTGGCCTCTCCTCCTTGTGGTGGAGAGACAGGGAAAGCAGGAGCCGCGTGGATGTAAGGCACGAAGAGACGGGCTTTCATGCTCTCCTGCCGAGCAAGGGGAGCGGCTGCCGTTTCCGGTCCTTCTTAGGAAAAGCAGTCCCAGGTTCAGCTGGAGGTTGACGCAAACTCTGCCCACCTCCTTGGCCGTGGAAACCATGGCACTCATTCACTCATTCGAAAGAAAGAGATCGGGCCCGGCGCGGTGGCGCAAGTGGTTAAAGGTCCTCACCTTGCACGCCCGGGATCCCATATGGGCGCCGGTTCTAATCCCGGCAGCCCCGCTTCCCTTCCAGCTCCCTGCCTGTGGCCTGGGAAAGCAGTCGAGGACAGCCCAAAGCTTTGGGAACCTGCACCCGTGTGGGAGACCCGGAAGAGGCTCCCGGCTTCGGATCGGCTTCGGATCGGCATAGTATCGGCCCGTTGCGGCTCACTTGGGGAGTGAATCATCGGACGGAAGATCTTCCTCTCTGTCTCTCCTCTCTGTATATCCGCCTTTCCAATGAAAAAACAATAAAAATAAATCTTTAAAAAAAAGAAAGAAAGAAAGAGATCTTTAACTCTCTGGACCACAGCCAGGGCTGGGACAGGCCAAATCCAGGAGCCGGGTGCTTCCTCCAGGACTCCCACGAGGGCAGTAGGGGTCAGGCGCTTGCACCATCTTCCACTGCTTTAATTGGGCCATTACCATGGAGCTGATGGGCAAGGGGAACCGTGAAGACAGATTGGCGCCTGTATGAGATACTGGGGTTGTGTTTTTCTATGCCGAAATAAGTGCCCTGAATAATTCTGTTTTGAAAAACGTTCTAACTTAAGTATATGCATTTACTGGTTGATTGACAAAGTGAGAGAGATAACAAAAGACAGAGTGTTCCCACTCGTGGTTTCCCTGCCAAATGGCCGCAGCTGCCTGGAATGGACCAGCCCAACACACGAGGTCAGCTAGGTGGGAGGCAGAGATCCATGACTCTGCCTTCTCAGATGCGTTACTAGGAACCTGGTTTGGACATGGACGGAATGAAACTCAAGCTGGTGTTCCAGTATGGAATAGCAGCATTGCAAGCTGCGGTTGAACCTGCATTCCCGGCGTAATAAGGGAGTCTGCATCCCAGACACCAATGCAGGAGTTTCATATCCAGGTTCAGTTTTTGACTCCAGTCTCCTGATGACGCAGATCCTGTGGCACTCACAGGGGACCTGCTTTGGACTCCAGGGTTCAGACCTTTGCCTTGGCAGCTTCGGGCAGACTTGCTCCGTGTGGGCATTTGAGGGCTGAATCCACAGATGGGAATTCTGTCCTTGTCTCTCTTACTGACAGAAAGACACATGCATACATACATTTGTAAAGATCATATCATATATGCAACTCAAAATGTCTGGAGATGAACACATTTTCTAAAAAGATTTATTTATTTATTTTTATCAGAAAATCAGAGATACAGAGAGGAGGAGAAACGGAGAGAAAGATCTTCCATCCAGTGATTCACTCCCTAAGTGGCTGCAGTGGGCTGGAGCTGAGCCAATCTGTAGCCAGGAGTCAGGAGCATCTTCCGGGTCTCCCACATGGGTGCAGGGTCCCAAGGCTTTGGGCCGTCCTCTACTGCTTTCCCAGGCCCGAAAGAGGAAGCTGCATGGGAAGCAGGGCTGCCAGGATCAGAACTGGCAAGGAGAACACATTCAAGGAGGGGACTTGCACCACTAGGCTACTGCGCCAGGCCAAATAAACGTATTTCTAAGCAACCTAAGAGGCAGGCATGAAATAATAAGGAAAACTAGAAAAAAAAATAGCACATCAAAATGTGTGGGTTATAAGCTACAGAAATAGAGACAAGCATGCAGCTTATGTTAAACATGACAATCAACCGTAATAACTAACATGAGCCAGATGCACAAAACGTTACTTTACCAGGAAGAGGGTAGGAAATCCTCCAAGGTCTAAGTAGCATCTTCAGACCTTGACCCAAATCCACAGGAAGAAATCAGGAGCCCCGGAAATGATAACTACGAGGAAAATGCACAGACACTGGAACCCCTTTTCCCATTTTTTTCTTCATTTCTTTAAAAGGCATATTCATCTCTTCAAACATTTGTCATTTCTCTATAATGGAAATTTTCAGATCCTTTCAGTTTTCATTCAAATTTTTTTGCCTTGCCTGTAGTCACCTCACCAGACCATGACCAGACCCCCAGGAGCTGGCACTCAGTGGGTTCAAATCACTCTGACAGCAACACCCTGCATGGGAACTGGTTCAAGTCCAGGTGCTCCACTTCTGATGCCACACCCTGTGAATTGCATGGGAAAGCAGCAGCAGCTGTCTGTGCTTGGGCCCTGCCACCAGCGGGGAGACTGGGAACGCTCCTAGCTCCTGCCTTCGCCAGGCTCAGCCCTGGTCCACATGGCCACCTGGAGCAGGAGCTGACAGAAGCTCTCTCTTTCTGTAACTCATACATATATATATAATATGTATTATGTATGTGTATTATATATGTAGACAGACATATATACGTATATAATAAAGGCATTTAGATATAACACCATATTATATTATTTACATGTCTTGTATATTATATATATATAAATTTTAATATATATATAACCAACATTAGAACTTTGTTCCAAGTACATAACCTTTGCCCACTGTCTCTTCCTGCATTCTCCCAGCCTTTGGTCAACACCATTGACTATGATTTTCAGTAAATTGCCTTTGCATGATTATGTGGTGTTGGTCTTTTTTTGCGAGGCTTATTTCATGTAAACCATGGCCTACAGTTCCATCAGTGTTTTTGCTCAGGGCGGGCCATGTTATTTTTATGGCTAAACAGCATTTGATCGGATATAGATACCCGTTTTTCTGTATCTAGTAGTCAGCTGGTGAACATTTAGATTTATCTACTGTGCTTTATTAAGCAGATGTAATTCATATAACAAAACATACAGTATATTGATTATTTTATACTTAAATACGATGTTTTAATAGGTTGACATGGTTTATAGCATTGTGAGAAAAGAAACAAAAATGATATGACGCATTCAAATTAAATGGCAATAATAACATTTAAATCCGATAATATCAATAGCTGTTATATTCAAATATACTAACTTACTCTCCAGTGAAAAGGCAATTCTGTGGGATTGGATGAAACGTTAAGTATAAGCTCTCTGTAAGAGGCATATTTTGGAATCAAAGATCCAAGCAAATACACATAAAGTAATAGTAAATATCACCATGCAAGCAGTAGCTATGAGCGAGTGAAATGGTTCTCTAGATATCAGACAACACAGACTTTAAGAAGCATTACTCAAGGTTGATATACCAGGAAGATATTATAAATGTAAATGTATATGCATGTAACAACACAACCTCAGAATGCATGAATAAAAACCTCGCAGAAGTGAAAATAGCAGACATTTCAGCAATAAAATTTCCATACTTGTTCTCAAACAACAATAGAGAAGCATTCAATGATAAAATACTAGAACCACACTATCTATCATTTTGACCTCACTGACATTTATGTAGCACTGCATTCGATGACAGCATAATATACTATCTTTTCAAGGTCACATCTTCCAGGATGGGCAATATAATAAGCTGCAAAATAAATACTCCTAAATTTTAGAAGTTGAATACAATATAAAGTATGGCACATGTTCAAAGAGGACAATACAACCTAATTAAAATTATCAACAGAAATAGACTTGAAAAATATTCAGCTAATTGTTATCCAATAACAACATTATTTATTGAATAGCAACTCTATTTAGTAACCCACAATTCAAATAGAAATCTGAGTGAAAACTGTAAAATGTTTTAAATGGTTAAAGCAAAAGACAACCACATTTACCTAGTTCAGCTGAAGCCATGATTGGGATACTGATCATTTTAAAGCATCTGCACTAGAAGAGGGGAAAAGTCTCACTATTCTGCATTGATAGCTTCAAAAACACCAGAACAAGTCAATCAAACCCCAAAACAGTAGAAAGGAAGACATTGTGAAGATGAAACAGTTATCAATGAAATAGATAAAAACAAACAAAATAGTTGATTTTTTTGAAAAAAATTGTCACTACTCAAAAGTGTCTAGAATAGCAAACAAAAAAGATATCATCGAATTATTTTATAATGCTATTTAAAGGATTGTTCCACATGGGGCTGGTATTGGGGTGTGATGGTCGTGAGGCCGTCACACCACATGGGCACTGCTTCTAAGTCAGCTATCTACTGGAAAGTCTGCGAAAGGAAGACCGGGTGGCTCAATGACTTGGACCCCTGCACTCACGTGGGAAAACCCCACCAGAGTTCCTGGCTCCCGGGTCCTTTCCTTCATGCTGGCCTAGCCCTGATGACTGTGACCATTTAGAGAGTGAATGGGCAGATGGAAGATCTGTTCTCTGTCCCTGCTTTCTATCTCTTTCTATTTTGGTAAAAATAAACAAACAAACAAACAAACTTTTAAAAAATGGCTTATTAGGTAATATTATATATAACACTATGGCAAAAAAATTAGAACATACATAAGAGCAACTGTTTGTTAGTTATTAAGATCCCATATGTGATTTTGCAACCCTTATCAGGGTTTTGCATTTAAGTCCAGGCTCTGCTGCTAATTGTAGCTGCTTGCAATGTGTTCTCTGGAAGGTAGCACTTGACAGCTCAGGTAGTTTGCTCCCTGCCACTCTTATGCAAGGCTTCATTCTAGTTTCCAGCTCCTGGAATCTGCCTGACCTAGCCCCAGATATAGTAGGGTTTGGGGAGTTAATAAGAAGATGAGAAAGCCCTCTACTTCTCTATCTCACTCTTTCTCTGCTTTTCTACCAATTTAATAAAGGAAGTAAAACTTTGAAAAATTAATATAACATAATATAGTTGATGATGAAAGCTGACTTAGGAAGAATCAACCATCTCACTAGTTCTATTCAAGTGTAAAGAAAATAAATTAATGATTAAAAATCTTTCATTTATCAAGGAATGGTCTTCAAAGATACGCGACCTAAGTTGGATGAACCAAGTGAAATGAAAATCACTCTATGTACGATTTCATGTATCTGGGACACATAGGTAATTCATGCATTTATACGAAGCATTCAGAACACATCCACATTAGGGACGGACATGATTATTGTTGACCTGGTATGGTGGCAGGAACTTGAACTTACTTGACATTGGATGAGGAAATGTATTTGGGAAGTTAAAATTTGCTGTAGAATGGCATCACAGTGAATGTCATGCAATTTATACATTGGCTAAATCTGAATGCATTGGACAACTACTATGAATACATTTATGGTGTGTAAATCACACTTCAAAAAAGCTGTTTTTAAAAAGAGCACAATAAGATAATGAGATTTGTGGCCCAGATGGGAAGGAAAGACATTCTCAAGACATACATGTACCAGACGACTTACATTAAGAATCAATAAAAAACTCTTACAACTCAATTCTGCAATACCCCAAATAACTAGAGTCAATATTCTTAAATGAAAAGATGAGATATAAGAATGCAGTTAGAATCCTAGATGCTAATGCATATCAGTAACCACTGAATTAATACCATAATGGTACATATTTTCCAACCCTTTAAGTGGCATATAATAAAACGAATCTCAAACATGATCCTGTATGAAAGTAGTCAGGAAAAAATCAGATAGTGTATGAGTCTATAAATACATATTACATATGTATAACTTAAATAAAGCTCAAGATCATGTAAGTAGGAAAAAGAAATTATGGCAGCCTGACCAGAAAGGTGTGGTAGTGTGAGATTAGAAATAATCCTAAGGAAATGTTTGGGTGTAATGAAAACCTTCTATTACGTTGTGGTGATGACATCACAGATAGACATATCTGTCGAAACATCTAAGTGAGAATGTTAAATATAAATACATTACAGAACCTGAGAATATCTTCAGAGAATCGAAAATTTTACAGATCTTCCATGAATTCCCCAGGTGTATGAAAGATTTTCAGTTTTTTTTTCTTTGTGTGTGTGTGTGGTACATACAAAAACTGAATCAGCTCTATTCATCCATGACTTAATTTAAATAAATAACAATTTACATAAGGGTTACGCATTTCCTTTATAAAGAGAAACACACTGACAATTACAGGCTTGTAGGCCACAGGACGGCAAGTGCTCAACAAGGCAGGTGTAGCTCAGAAGCAGTCACTACCAATGTTAAATGCGTTGCTCTGATTCAATGAAACCACCGACACAGATGGCACAGACATGGCAGTTGGGCAGCAGCTTGCCAATACCTGCTATAAAAGATAGCTCTCCTAACCATAAGCAGTTCAGAAAGAGGCTGATGTCCTCTTGGGTTTGTTAATAGGTTGCTTCGTCCTCATGGCCCACGATGATGTCCTAAAATTACTCTTGTGTATCATTGTGCCAACAGCATTATGGACTGGAAAGAGAACGAAATCTTTGTCTCTGGACTTTCTGTGGACTTTGTGATCAGCCTTGTGTACATTTACTTTGCGGACATTAATCTCGTGGGCATAGTGAGGTAGAAGCCTAGAACACGTCGTCTTCTTCCCGGATGAACTTGTGTCCAGATAACAGGATTCCCTGAGCCAAAGGCAAAGCACCTTTCCAGTATCACAGGAACAACCTAAAGCAACATGAAGAAAACAGCAGGCGATACCCATTTCTAGAATGAAATTACAGCATAGGTTGCACTTTGCTTCTATAAGGCATTTGTCTATGTGGATAAATTTAAGATTCTCGGAATTCCACAACAGCTGTGTCCCTTACTGGATGCGGATAAGCTCGGATTAGAACTCTCTATCACTTACTGCTAATGTGAAAGTTAATAATCTGTAAATACTAATTTGCATACCTGTGTAACAGCATGCTTTTGAAATACACGCATGATCTAGATCATGAGAAAGTGAAAATACCATCCTTTTCCCTCATTATCGTTGTTACGAAACCACAGAATCTGCTCTAATCTCAAACATTGTAACAAGTTATGTGATCAATTTATATTATGAACTTTTTGAACACTTCTGTTTTTCAAGTATACACGATTCTAGCACCTAAGGAATTTACATGTGCCATGGCTATTTTAATCATTAATATTGGGTATACAGAATCATAACAGGTAAAATCTCACTTGCAATTCAAACGAGTTGCATTCACCATAAAGTCAATTCTGAAACAAACATACAAACACATTTCCAGAAAAACACTCATTGGGGTCAGAAGTCAGAGACATGCACACATGTGTTTATGAGAAAGTCACTGAGCTTCATGTATTATGAGTTATTAACAGTTTGCATTTTACAAAAAGAAAAGAAAAGATTATGTTTCAAGAAATTGATAAGCCCTGGTTGTGGGGTGAGAAAGCCACAAAACAGACAGCTACCAGCCTCTAAATAAGCACATTGATTGCCAAAGTATGTCGCTACAGTGGAAGTAGTACGTAGTAAGAGATTAGTTGAATTTATAACTACAATGATATCCACTTGACATGAAGAAGTCCACAACTTGTGGCAGTTCTGGGTCCTGGATCAAGAGGATCAAGGTGGCTCCATCAATAGTGTGGCACTCAAGCACACTGGTACTCGAGTCCCCTTCTCCTACCTAGTCAGAGTCTATAGGAACTGCAGGGACTCAATGCCTCCAACTCACATTCTGAAGAGTAGAGGTGAGAATGGTTAAAAGCTCAAGGTGGAGAAAAAGTTCCCATGCTGCAGACTAAGGGAGTGTACAACACGGGACTGCATGGCCACCACACCACCTTCATTGCACCAGCCTCTTCTTACAGTATCCCTGCAGGAATATTCATTCAGCTGAAATGAGCTCTAGCCCCTCTGTTCAGTCTTGAAACTCATTTTTTTTTGTTTACTTGCTTAGTTTTATTCCTTTATAAAGCCACTGTTATGGCTTACCAGGCAAAGACACCATCTGCAACACCAGAATTCCATATCCGCACTGGTTTAAATCCCTACTGCTCCACTTCTAGTCCAGTTCCCTGCTAGTGACTGGAGAAGCAGTGGAAGGTGGCTCAACCTGGGGCCCTGCACCCATGTGGGAGACCTGTGAGAAACTCCTGCTGCTTGGGTTCAGCGTAGCTTAGGCCTGGAGATAATGGCACCAGAGGAACTTCTATGTTCCTTTGATATTTAACAAACATTAAAGATTTATTTATTGCTATTGGAAAGGCAGATATACAGAGAGGAGGAGAGACAGAGGGGAAGAACTTTCATCTGATGGTTCACTCCCCAAGTGGTTGCTACTGCTGGAGCTGAGCCAGTCTGAAGCCAGGGGCCAGAAACCTCTTCCAGGTCTCCCACATGGGTACAGGATCTCAAAGCTTTGTACTGTCCTCGACTGCTTTCCCGGGCCACAAGCAGGGAGCTGGTTGCTAAACAGGGCCACCGGGATTAGAACCAGTACCCATATGGGATCCTGGTACATTCAAGGTGAGGACTTAAGCCGCTAGTCCCAGATATTTTACAAATTTAGTGTTAGTTATATCCTGGCACTGCCCAGCTTTCCTGGAGAAATCTCTGTTCTGAAGATCAGAGCACGGATCACCAACCAGCCCCCTGATCCTCTTGGGTTTCCCTTTCTTCTCTGCTTTGAATTTACCCATTAAGTTTTAAGCAGAGAATGGTGAGATTCAACAAGCATCTTTTTTTTCTCATTAAAAAATAAGAGAAAGGAAGCTTGGACAGGGAGATTCCAGAACATAATTGCCACTTGACTGCTCTATCATTAGTAATATGAATACTAAAATGTAGTATGCTTTGTGGTACAAATACTATAGTAAATATAATATATTATTTTCTATTAACATTATGTAAAATCTTACTTTATTATCACTCTATTTAAATATTTAGTATTTACTAAAAAGACTTTTTATAAACCTTTTTATTTAACTTATTATACTGCTCATTTTATTAAATTGAAAGAAAAATCACTACCCAAACAAAATTTCTAATGTTTCTCTTGTGTTTATTGCAATCTAAGCTCCTGCAAGTCATTTGATTTTGTGGAGGAGACTTAGCATTTGATACTTGGCTTGGGTAAGAAAAAGCAAACACCGCCCCCACCTGCCAATTTAACATCATATTGTACATAATATACCAATGCTCTTATTGTCCTCAGAACTAGTTAAGGAATGGAGCTAGAGTCTAATTATTGCTTAGTTCCCCAAAGAAAGAAACTAATCGTTGCCACTCACTTGACTTTCCCTTCATCTCACTCAGTTTTTCCCGGATGGGGTTGTTTGTACACCGAATGCCAACGGTCTGTATTTGCTCTGTCTGTTACGTCCATAAGGAAATACTGGATGGATACAAGTATATATTTGTTATCTCACCTTCATGTTAAATATTCATTATATGTGCCATGAGTTTTGTTATGCCTACAAGTGATGCTGACTCAGGATTATTAGCATGCTTTGATACAATACTAAGAAAAATAAGCCTGGAACAATCCTAGAATAGCAGCTTCCATCGACTGTCCAATCTTGATCAAAGGTGGAAATACCACGTTATGGCCTAAAGTTGATAGAACATAATTATCATTTGTCTGTGGATTATGTTTGCATTTTCACTCCATTATTTTTTTCTAAGATAATAGAGGCAGCATGACAATGAATCACTATGCAAATTTAAAATTCTGACATGGCTTTTCAGAGTTACTCTGATCCATGGCGTTGATCTTTCCAGTCTAATGTGTAAGAATGTGCAGCTCTCACCTGTATCTGCTGAGCGAGATGAGAACAGTTCTAAGATGCACACACTGACAACGGTTGCTCTGACTAAGGGCATTTCTACTCTAAAACGAGTTGCTTCTCTAGTTCTCTTTAGAATTCCGTTGTTAAGTCACCTAGTTGCCAATGTTTCTACAATGTTGACAAACTGAGGTGAAACTGCACGTGCTCTTTGCTATAGTAAGGTCCCACTGGACATTTTAAAGATTATTGATTGACAGAGTACAATGAATGAAGCAAAAAGAAATGTTTCACCACCTATCTGTGTTGAGGGCTGGCTTCGCTCTCTGCTCACTGCCCTGTGGTTGGTTGAGCCCTGGTTCCAAGGCCAAGGGAAGCCTTCCCAACATTTGTTCTCTCACTGGAGCTTTTGGGGATCTATTTCTTCTTTCCAGTTGCATTCAGGGCACGCTCGTACAATCAACTTTCTTCTCCGGACACTGTCTTGGCTAAAATCAGCAAGATCTTGTAATACTATACGGCACTTCCAGAGCAGCATGCCGGTGGGTCAACAGCTTCTCTGAGGGCCTGGGTCAGAGTGTTAGGATTTCACGGGATTTCCTGACAACTGTTTCATGGAGAGTGAAAGGATATTTGATCCTTGTCTTACTAACCAACAACACTGTATCTCTCTCAGAATTTTACATCATTTAATCCGGAATGAATGAATGTTTATCCGCCATAGGAAGAAGAGTTTGTAACTATAAGGTGATCTTTTGTTTGTTTGTCTCCACAGTTACTGATTTTGTTGACACTATTTGCCACTTGTTGCTCTGCGCTTTCCCAAATTCCCTTCACCAGGAGAGCTTCCGGGCAGGCGGTCACAGGCCCGAGGCTCTCCTAAGCACCCAGTGATTGAGTTTGGCTAGAGTGGGTACAGCTTGTTGCACTGTTGTTATTGTTGTTCCAAATTCCATTCTTCTTTTCAAGATAAAGGATCCAATCGCTTCAACTTTTCCAATCAGACTCCCCCTCCTGGTCTCCACAATGGCATTCTTCATGCCTGGGGAAGGGGCTGAGCGCTTTTTATTTTCCCTCTCCATGGCGCATGGTCCCAGCTGTGTGGCTCCCTTCATGAATATGCATGAAATCAGATATGACATTGCCCTGCTCCCATTAATAATCTTGTCATCTGACTTGTGCCCCAGAAAGCTCCAGTCCATGGCTTCTCAGAGCAAATCTAGCCTGAAGAAAAACGAGGCAAAACCAAAGAGGATGAAAAAATCCTATCTTTCTGTTCATTGTTTCATTTTGATTGGGATTAAGCATTCCAGCATTCAGCCTTGGGATTGTGAAGGCAGCCGAGGAAGCAGGGATAAGGAGCGGTCAGTCTGTGTGAATGGCCCAGCCTGTTGGCAGCCTGCAGCAGTGGGTGGAATGGCATGCGAAGTGACCTTGGGTACAGGCACTGTGGGTAGCACCAGCTTTTTTTGTAAAAGAAGCATTTGCAGTGGAGGTTTGGGTTTCAGGCCTCCCAGTCATCAATCATCTCAGCCCATTCTTCTCTTTGACAGCTCAGTACAAGGCCTGACATTTGACACCCAAGACCCCGGGGACTTCACAGACACAAGCTGAGCCCCTAAGGGAGGAGGAGGAGGGGACGAGGAGGGAAGACCTTCCTCTCTCTATCTCACTCTCTCTGCCTTTTAGATGCAACAAACTGAGGAAGATATCAAGCAGATTCTGCCACAGGAAATTATTCTGTAGGGGAGCATTGCACTGCGTTCCATTTGCTGCTTTGTGATGTTCTGTGTTGTTAAGATTGCTCACAGGGGCTCTGTGCAGACTGATATCTGAGCCTGGCTGGCCACTTTCCAAATTGCATCCAACCTCAGCTTTCAAGGATGGATTGCTGGACACGGAGGTTATCACGTTCTGGACAATGGCTCATGACACTGTGACCCAAACGTCATTACATCACACTGCCACCTCCGAGGACGGCCACCCTCAGGGTATACTTTCCCTTTGGAAAAGTGGAAAAAAGAAAAGAATAATAGCTTGATTCAGGTATGAGCTCACTGAACTTCAAGGTCAACTAATGCAAGTGTTTCAGGGATCAAATAATGGTAATTGGTATTAGGAAGATTTAGATAATTTACGGTTTTGACATTGAGAGTCCCAGGATTTGCTGAGTGAGGGTCCAGTGGTTTGTCCCTTGAAATGGTCAGTGAAGGCCAGTTCAGCTGTGTCGCTGACTTGCCCAAGCCTAAGGCCTGAAAGATCAACGTGGAAGCACTTTTTGCTACTTGTTTCATGACTGGCACCGTGCTCGCATTCACATAGGATACAGAGTCTGTAAGAGATGATGCCAGCCTGCACGGACCCTGCTGCCCATTGAGAAAGATAAAACACCCACTGACAAAAGGACCTCACAGAAAACACCCAGGACCTCACAGAATGTTTGAAAAAAGCAAAGGTATCTGATACAACAGCAAGGTTGCCTCCAGGATCACTCAGTATACACATCCCACATACGGACATCAGAAATCGTTCAGCTCTTCCCTGTGGGAATGTGGCAAAGTAGTTGGGGTCTGCTTAGTGATTATCAAAAATCCCTGAGAGCTTTGACAGTATACTTTGAAATACAGAGTTAAATATTCATTTTCTTTCTGAAAAGAAGAATTCCCCAGTGAAAATACTTTGTATCAATCCGCAGGAATGATAAGGATCCGGGTAGTGGCCGAAGTAGAAAAGAATTTGATTTGGATGCTTAGTTCCCTTTCCAATAAATTCTAATAAAGATATGCAAACATATATAAATTCTATTAATAAGAAGAAAGTGCAAATATTTGAAAGGCAGAGTTACAGAAAGGATTTATCCTCCAGATGACCACAATATCCAAAGTAGCACTGGTCTGATGCCAGGAGTCAGGAGCTATCCCAGATCGCCCACGTGTTTGCAAAGGTCCAAGGACTTGAGCCACCCTCTGCTGCTTTTGCAAGCCATAATCAGAGAGCTGGATCAGCAGTGAACAGCAGGGACACAAACTGGTGCCCATGTGGGGTGTAGGTGCGGCAAGCAGTTTAGCCCACTACACCATGGCGCCAGCCTTGCACATTTTTTTCTTAAGTAAGAATAGGTTGTACTTACCTGAAATCTCTTACCATCTCTTTAATTATCCAGTTTTTCTCATCCAGTGTAAAGTCTGGAAAGGACTTTCATTCCACTTCAGTAGTGGTGAAGAAGAGGTGGGGCTTGGCTCTGATCAAGGGAGAGGCTGCTTTTTGCACAGGCTGTTTTTCTGCTGTGTCCTCGCAGTGCGTGCCGTCGTCCCCCAGCACCAACGCGCGTGGCAAGATGTGAAGCTCTGCTCCCTTGCCCACTAAACCATACGCTCATCGAAGGCCAAGGATCTGTCTTTGCTCTAGATAACTTTCTCAGCTTACTAGTTCCTGGGGTAACTTTCTCTGCTAACAAAGGAGGCATTCATCCTACTGCAGGACTAATGTGTGTGATTACAAGTACACAAATACCTATGGCTAATTATTACACAATAATTTCCACTACTATCTTCAGCGTTGTGTGCAGAACGAATTTATGCAACTATAGGTAGGCACACATTTATCTGTTGTTCTTCGTTTTGTTGCCATTTTTGACAGTAAACAGGTTTATTCCACCGAGTTTTCAAAGCATACTCCTCAAAAACTCAGCTGATCCAGAGCTGCCAGATCCCCACCTTCTTCCCGTGAAAATTGCCTGTTTTGAAGTTGGCCGATAGAAATTTCTCCTACTCTATTTTGTTATTGTCTGATCTTTGATTAGCCTTTCTTATCCTTTTAGCTTTTAGCTCTGGGGAAATGAAATGTATTTTCTGGTTTTAATCTTTTCTTCAAAATCAAGTGTCACTAATAGTGGTATATTTAATAAAATTAGCTTCAGGTCCAATGCATGAATGACTTTATTTGCCTTTTCACGTAGTTGGCAGGCTGGATCCTCAGGCAGAGGGGCCTGTTGTTCTGCCCTGGCTTTTTTCTGCTTTCCCGGGACCTTCCTCCTGGCACTTTCAAGGATTCCTAAAGCTGGTCCTGCCTGTTCTTTCCTTTCCTGTTCTTTTCTTTCATTTGCTGGGAAATGTGGAATCTGCAACTCTGCAATAAGAAAGGTCTTAATCTCGAGAGAAAGCCTTTGATCCATAAAATAAGAGTTATGCCTAGACTTGGGTTCTTTGAAACAGAGGATTCTTCGTTTTGTCAAAAGATCTACAGTCCAAAGTTTGAAAATGTCACACAGTAGAGATGATTAGTTTTAATATAAATAGAGCGGTGCTATTGAAAGCAAGCTTGAAACAAGTGCTCAGGATTGTTTTAAAACTTAGATGTCTCCTGCAACTAGCAAAGAATGCTGAAGTAAAGCTTTGCCCGTGACAATGTTGAATATTGTAATTCTAACCCTTTTCAGCCATGCTATTTTCTGGATTTTGGCTCATCCAGATTGAAGGATGCTAAGTTCCGTAGAGGACTCCGTGCCTCCATTTCTCCCAGGCTTACTGGGCGTCACATCGTGGAATGGGAAATCCACACAACTGCTGGTTTTTCTAACCTGGTTCATGTTTTCCATGTAGCTTCTTAGTCAGCTCCTTGGATTCTTCACACAAATCTGTAAAAGGTCATCAATTACAAGGACCTTATGTAAATACAGAGCTGTTTTGTGATTCTATTCTGAGCAACGTTTATATACATCTGCTCAAATAAATTAATTTTCTTGTCCCAAATGAATCTGTTACTGGAACTAGAAGTTCTTATGCCAGTGCAAATAGACAGCAGAGAGAGAGCACGGAGGAATGGAAAGGCTGGGAATTCATTGCAACTTGTACTGGTGGGGGAGGCTGAACCTAATTTATAAGTGGAAGAGCACACAACCATTTTTTATGGGGAATTAAGAGAAAGGAAAGAGAGGGAGAGAAGGACTCTGTGTCGTGGTAGAAGGTGTGCAACCTTAGGGCATGCGTATGTGCCCAGGCATGCCCACACTGGAGAACCTCAGTCATCCTCCTAACTGTTCAGAACCTTCTTTTCCACACTTACGAAATCATGATATGGTTTTTCAAAGCACATTGCTAGAAATGAGCTAATGCCATTTCCACAGGTGATGAAGAAAGGTTTCCAGATTTTCTCAGTGATGTTACAAAATAAGGAAGGTCTGACAGTTCTCTAACATTCCATCCTACACATGGGTCAAAGCATGGTCAAATTTCAGTGGTCTCTTTCCGTGCAAGCAAGCTTCTTGGAACAACAAAAACAAAAGCAAAGCAAAAGCCCACTGTGTCTCCAACACCTGTTTCTAAAGTGGCATGGTGACTGCCTGCTCCAGTCACACAGTGGACGGCCATGTACTTCCTCCTCTCCGTCCTGATCCTGTGTTGTACTTATCGGTACTAGCGTTGATGGGCTTTGCAGGCTTCCAGCAGGTCATGAACACGATACACATTCCTGCACCTTCACACAGCGCCTTTCTGTGGCATTTGAGGTGCTCCTCTTTCTTGGGTGTGTGCTCCTGACATCCATCAAGACTGTTCACCTTCCTGAATACAGTCATTTCTCCTAAACTTCACCTTTCTGGATTGCTGCCTTGTTTGGTGTCCCCTCAATTTCATGCAGAATGGGAAAGCTTATATTTTTGACATTTTTTTTTCCTTTTCTAACTAGAGTGGAAACTTTCCAGAAGATGACATCTTTTAATTTTTATTTTGTGTTAATTATATGACCTGGAAGAGTACCTTATACATGATGAAAGTTTTAATAATTGCTTCTTAAATAAATTATGATTAATTAAATACTACTAAAGATTTGCCCCCATTAACTATTACACATCCTTTTGTGTAAATTCTGCTTCTTCCATATCCTTTCTCTGGCTAGACTGAGCAATGTGTTGATTTCAATATTATTTTAATAGTCATCTGTCTGTAACTTGAATTGTGTAGTTGCAATGCCTCCTGAAAGAGAAGGCCCACTCATATTTGTTGTATTCCTTGGTCCTAGAAAAGTCTTGACACATATAGACCCAAAATAACATCATACTAACACAAAAATAAATTGAATACTTTACTATCAAGGCTTCAAGTTTTGTGGCTTCATCATTTTCCAATGCCTGTGCTCTAAACCTGCTGCTTAGCTCTGCCGTGGCCTTTGTCCAGGGCTAAGAAAGAAAATTAGCACAGAGCATTTCATATATACACGTAAAATTCTCTACAATCCCTTTGCTGTTACATAGACTCATGAAGGACTTGAGGTTTACCCTAGCAATGCAAGGAATGGGCTAATTCACACAGGACCATGAGTTCCTCGACTCTTGCCCCAAACTCGCACTGTATGTGCATTCAAGGAGAGCAGTAGTCATCCTACCATGGGTGATGGTGAGCAAAGGGGGTGCCAGATCCTTTTTATAAAAGGTGTGTATGTGTGTGAAACCGCAGCAGAGCAGAGATCTGTGCTCAGGACCCACAATCTTTTGTTTGGATACCAACCCACCACTTGCAAGCACTGTCAGCACACTATGCCTAGAACCCTCATTGCTAAAGCAAAAGTAAAATTCAGCCTCATAGAGTTATTGGGGCAAACCAATCACATATGGATGAAATGTGCTTTTCTAATATCTGACATTCACACCAACATTTCTCATTATTATTTTTTTATATTATGAATGAATCACTCTGAATGTGCTTTGGGTTAGTCCACCTCGCAATAAGCCATGGTTTGCTTATTTAGCTAGTTCACTTGCCCAGTGTCCAGCTTCCAAGATTCTTATTTCCATCTGTGTTGGCTGCATATGGGGCAGGGTGGAAAGGTTGAAGGGGAGACCACGAGGCCATTGAGCATTAAACAGTATATCCCACAGGCCTCCTCGAAGAGATTGAAGATGGATTTGCAGCAGTTCTTCAGGCTAATTTATATGTATATCAAGGATTCAACTTGAGAATTTTTCTTAAAGGAGCTGAGGAGAAATATGATGCTCTCGCAGTCCCAGTGGTGTTGCCATGTTCATTTTACTGGCACGTTTGTTCTTTAGTACTCTCATGGATTGACATGAGGGAGGAATTCGCATGTCATGGAAGATAACATCTCAGTGTTGGCAAAGGAGTCTATTCAGACATGCATGTTAGTGGGTTGATAACTTATTCGGTATTGCAGAGGACTCAAAGATAGACATTCCCCTTTTATCTCCATCTCTGTGCTCCCTGCATACTAAAGATAGTGAAAAACAGCCAGACACATCTTAACTAACCCACACAGAAATGAGGGCTGTTTGCTAGTCTGCTGCGAAGGAGGACTGCAAAAGCAAAGGAACGCAGTGTCAAGCTGAAAATGACCAGGAAACGAAAACTATTCAGACACCCATTTTGAGCTGTTGGTAAACATAATTTTAAATCACAAACCTAGTGATAAAGCGACCAGAGGAGATGCAAAATAAATAAATTCTAAACATTTTGTCTGCTGTCTCGTGAAAGAGGGACAGAGTGCAGATAGTGATGTTGCAAACAATTAAAAAGAAGTAGGTTAGCTCTGGTACACGCATTTTAATTTTAGATTACGTGCATTTGAGATAAAGGAAGGAAAAATGAGATGTAACTCAAACCATGATTTTAATATGCATTGAGACACACACATTCTTAGTCCCTGGGCTTTTTCAGACAGGTAGGCATACAGGGCTCTGCGATCCACTGTCCCAAACAATGCCCATGCTCTCAGTAGTGCCCATAACTGACAACCGGTTCTTTATTCAGAAGGTTTATTTTTGCTCTCATGATCCCTTATGGATAGTTGTAGAAGTGGGATCATTTATGGTTGCACGGAAAATACCTTCCAAAACTGCAAAGGAAAATTTGCCACTGCAGATAATGATCTAATTATTCTGGGACAGGAAAAAAAAATCACAGCAACATTGGTAAGATCAGAAAACAGAAGCCACAAAGTGACATTTTGAATCAAATGTTTAACTAAGAATCTAATGTGTTTACTGAAGCAACAAGGTAAAACACTCATTGTAAAAAATGACACGTTCATATTTTTTGGGAAAAAACAAAACACTCGATGGCCACCATTGTGGTTACAGTGATTGGAAAGTGGTTGGAAGAACATGGTCAAGATGGAGAAAAGTGGTTCACAAGACTGAAAGCTTTCACACAGTTTTAGTTTGGTGATTTCCATCTTGATATTTATTGACTTTAGAACTCTAAGATTAATACACTTCTATAGCATATATTAGGCTTTTCTGTATTAAAACTAGCTGTATAAACCACAGTATTATCAATTACATTTTGAAGCTCCATTCCACTTACTATTCTTGCGCTTTCCTCCCAAGCACGCTCAAGTCCAGAAAGTGCACTTGAAAACGCTGCGCGGCAGACATCACGTATCAAATCCTGCAGTTTTTCATGACCAAGGGGATCAGGGAGAATCAAACAACCCTCGATGCAGTAAACCATGCCCTGAATATTCAGAATTAGGCCACACTCATGCAAATGCAGTGATTCAGAAACTGAAAGAAGAGCACCACACGGCATTAACACGTGTGATTTATCATGTTAAACGTTCAGTAACAACAACTTTTCCACAGTCCTTAAAGGATTTGTGCTGATGTTTTTATTGTAAGTGAAAAACAGGAGTTTAGCTTATTTGCTCCACATAGAGTTAACAATAATAATAACCTTCAAACTCCGTGAAAAATTGCATCACTTTGTTTAGCAAATCATGATGAGGCAGACAAGTTCAGTTTTCATCTCTCTGCTTCACGGAGGCACCCAGCCCAAGGGGGAAAATCTTGGCTGCAGAGTCCTGCAACATTTGCCAGGCGGCCGTAAATTCCCTTCTTTTTCACATCAGTCAGGACCTGCCTTCAAATCCTTGTGTGCACAGGGCAACTCACCAACTCAAGAATTATTTCAAAATGAATTGCAAGTGAAGATGCATTTTATGATGCACTCACCTGGGTGTGATGCCAATCTGTAGCATTTGCATTGTGCAGAATTCCTAATCTCCTCTGAGGATGCCCAGGACGCTGCACCTGTGCTTCCTGTCTGGGACACTCTTGACTGGAAGCTTCTCTTCTAGGGTGCCAAGGTGTGTGTCTGTGGCTTACTGTCTGCGTTAGTCAGTACAGACGAGGATTGCACCCTGCACAGGAGATAGTTCATCTCCTTTGTCAGCACACAGGCTGAGGGGAGTCCAGACCTGAGAAGCCCACACGCTTGAAGACATACAGATTCTAAATATAATCTCGAGAAGCAGGAAGTTGCAGAAATCAAGTAGAATCATGTAAGTGGTCTCTCTTGGGTTATTTGGGCACCAATTGGCACACTCAAAAACATAATAACACAACAGTACTGGTTTTCAAATCAGTTGGTTTGACAAGAGTTGCTTAATAAAATGTGATGTGATATTTTTTCTTTCAATGTCTAATTAATTTTTGAGTTTGTTTTGAGTGGTGTATGATATTTTTCTTCAGTGTTAAGGTTGAAATTTTTTAAATGTATATTTTTGGCATTAGAAATTATTTCCCTATGTCCCTCTATTTCTAGTCATGATTACTACTTGTCTTCGTAAATTTGTAAATAACATTGAGTGTATCTCACTAATACATCAAAATAAATCTCATTTCATGAGTAAAGTGCATATGAACATCAATTTTATGGGGATTTTTTTGATTTTTCTAGTAAGATACAAGCTTCTTTCAGGTCTATGGTTATAATGTCAGGATGAAAATAGCTCTGTGTTGTGGTCAACTTCATATCCAATGGATTGTGTCTATAAATTTACAATTCCCTAATACCTCTGGCTACAGATTTGTGCCTGACAAATGTGACACGATTGGAGGGCCACTCAAGTGTGGCTCCAGTGGAGGCGTCCATTAGGTGATTCTTTCCTCATGAACAGTTTATTGTATCTTGTTATAAATCTGTTTTGTTTATGACAGGATAAAAAGCAAAAAGCATTGATGTAAGTGTTACTAATTGCAGATCATTGGTAAATATGCTAAATATTTAAATTAGTTTGAATTTTTATCATGCATTGGGGCAGTCAGGTACCTGGTTTCAGCTAGAGTCTCTGTGTAATCGACTTGTAAATCTAAACTTGCTGCAATATTTCTGATTAGATGTTTAAATTTAATTGCCCCAGACCAGCAATATATTGTCATTTCCAAGATTTCTGCCTTCTCTTTTGTTGTATATTTCAGTGAGCATTCCTGCCACTCTCATTACTATCTCATTACAACCTTTGGCTCACCATCATCTCCTGTTCTCCCCACTAAGCTCCCAACACATCCTGGGTGTACACCGAGTCTGTTCCTTCAGTCCCTTTCTCACTTCAGTCTTGTCACACCTGTGTAAGACCCACCAGCGCCTTTTTGCTGGCTGCTCTCACCCACTGCCTCTGCTGCCTTCCACCCACGTTAACATTAGTGAAAGTCTTTCACTTCCAAAAGTTTGCTGGACGATAAGTCGAAAGATAACTGCAGTTTAGTGCAAAAGCTTTGCAATATGTACCTTTTTCATGAACCATGAAACAAACTCAGCATATCTAATTAAAAGAAGACAAGGCATGAGCCACTGGTGAGGGGCTGTGGATGATCATCCCAGCCAGGAGGGCAATTACATTATGACATGATACAATGGAAATGTAAAATAATAATTTAGTTCAATTCTGCAATTGAATAAAGCCTGACTTTGATGGACATAATTACATTCAACCATTTAAGCAGAATGTGTGTGTAAGGAACCACACACAGATTCTCCGGGTGACTTTACTCTGAGTTAGAGGACACAGGAGTCTTTGCTGCGGACAGGTTTATGAACTGGCATTTTCCAGGTTCCCTTCTGTCTCCATCTGCCTTCATTTCTAGCAGGTAGAAATAGGAACCTGCTTTCCTTTCAAATGAAGTTACTTCTCAGGACTCAATCACTCCTTGAGAACTAAGCTCAAAATCACAAAGGAAGGGCAAAGCTGAGATTTGTCTTAGTTTCATTCTCAAGTTTTTATCTCTGTTAACGATTTTCTACATGAGCAAGCTAGCTGGAGCCTTCTTAAAAGACCACGTCCTTAGAAAATCTAGAGTGGAATTCCATTCATGCGAGAGACGGACATTCTCCATGCTTGCGAATGAATCCTAGCATGTAGTGTGACAAAACTTCAACATTGGTTCTACTTTCTACAACATCCTTGTAAAGAGTATGTTTCAATTAAAGAGCAAGCAAAATGGCCTTTATTAACATGAACAACTCCTCAAATTGTGCTTGCCGAGCCATTCCCCAGCCTCCTTCCATGAATACTCTTCTAAGTCTTGGAAAGCAGTGTGGTGATGCAAGCACTTTGGAGTTAGAAGAGTCCCAGATTAGACATTTGGACAGCATCTTAACTCTTGTGTAGAACCCAACTGAATACATCATTTTAGTTGCTTTAACTTGGCCCACATCTATCGTAAGAAAAATAGCACATTATGATTTTAAATAATGTAAATAAATAAACTAATTATAAATTAATTCCAAGAACTGTACTCAAATAAATGTCCTTAAATGAGAAGAAACATAATATTTATAATTATTTGTATCTCCCTAAAGTTAAGAATTATATCAAAAGGGAAATTAAAACCAAGTTTGTTACTCTCTTTCCAGTAAATGCAAAAATTCATTTATATTTTTGATACTTTTATACTCTAAAGAGAACTAAACAAAATACATAACATTAAGTATTATCTGTGAAATTGACATGAACAATGGCTTCATTCACATCCTGTTATTCCATTGCAGGGTAAAGTTTTAATTGTTGCAGTTCTGTCATTGGTGTCATTCTCACTTCCTTCCGGAGAGATGTGGAGAGTCTAAATCCACAATGCTCAGAAAGCACGAGAGGTTTGTATTTAGACAAACCTGAGGATGGAGGAAGACTCCTAATTCTCCTCGATCCAAAAATCATGTCTGTGAGGGGAATTTGACTAAATTTAAGTTACCAAAATTCTCTTTGCCTAGTGTGTTATAATTAGAAAGGAGAAACACAAAGTGTAAGTGTACCATTCTTATAACTCCATTCAATTTATTTCAAGTATTTCAAGTCATTGCATTTCAAGTTCTAATTTTAAAGAATCCGAGTGTAATCACCAGGAACATACGTAACTGAACTGCTTGCATTTCGAATTACAAGAGAAAAGAAAGAGACTGAGGTCCACATAGGAAGAGGCAAGACAACAAAATGCTGACATAAGAACTACAGTTTGGTATGAACTGTTTCTTTACTAAGAACTTCTAGATTTCTTAAACTCAAGAAAATTTTAAAAGTAAGTATTTCTGTTCCTCTTCTTTTGAATTTAGATAAGAAAGAAGAAATTCTAGAGTCCCGTTGGAGTATGTTGTCCTATGTACATTCCTCCCCAGAAAGAATATAAACATGAGGTGATTATTTCAGCAAGAATAGATTGATACAGCTATTCATTTCACAAATGCTCACTTTATCTGTACACAGCGGATGCAGACCAGTGTGGGTGCCTGATAACATGGATACAAGATGGATACGTATGCTATCAGCCATCTCCTGCATCAGCAATGGGCGCGGAGGCAGCCAAGTTGACAGCACCAGGATAAACACAAATCTTTCTCTCCCCATATAAAGGTTAGTTAAACTGAATCTTTTAGAGTACGATTTTTCAGAGATGCATATGTTCACTTGATGATTTTGCCGGAATGCATATTCTAAATTACTAGGCCTGAGATCTTATTCACAATCTGCCTTTCTTTTATGATGAATGATTATTATATTATGTTGAGAAGGTATTGAAGACACACAGAGGGAGAGGGAGAGAGAAAAGGGAAGGAGGGAAAGAGATTCCATCTTCTGAATCACCCGCAGGAAGGTGAGATCAGCCGGGGAAGAAGCCATGTACGCTGGTGGGATCTGTGTGCACAAGCCGGCATCTGAACCACTAGAGCAATGCTGCTCCTAGTCTGTTTCCAGGGAGTTCCCAGCTAATGCTCCTTGCAAGATGTCACATGGCTGTGTTAGCTTTTAATACAAGTTTCGCAATGGTTCTAAATTATTGCCTTACATTAAATAATGCTTTTTGGTTATTTGGAAATGTAATGGAGAAAAGTTCACAGTTCTATCATCATGTATAACTGAGTAGATTTTTACATCATGAAGATAAAGGCTGTTTGCTTTAATTATTTTTTTTTTCTGTAGAAATAAGATTTTTGTTCTTCTGTAATGAATCAAGATTGAGATTTCAGAATCTCAGTGGTTTTGTCAGGAGAATAATCTCGCTCTCCAAAATTGGCAAGAATTCCTTGGGTTTTGTTTCTTTGCTTTGTTTTGCTTATTTGTCATTCTGTCCAATTTTTACTATATTGAGAAGAAATTAAAAAACAAAAATCAAGATACTCTAAGCAATGTGCTCCTGCTCTTTTCAGAGTTCAAACCTTGCTATGATAACTATCTAGGATATACAAAATTACAAATTATCTCTCACTTTAGTGAGAAAAGGTATGCCTGAGTCACATTCAATATGAACAGTACATGTTAAGAGGTACATGTAGAACATTCCACGGGATAAGCAGCTAGCTTTCCCGGGACGGACAAGGAAAGCTTTATGGAAGACTTGACTCTCCTGGATCGGAGCTTAGAGGGTTGAGAAGAATGAGAACAGTTAGCACCCAGAGGGGATCCAGGCAGACCGACCAGGTGTTGGCGTACTGCACATCACTCGGTACTCTGAGACAGTCAGCAGAAATGAAGGCAATGGATGGAGTAGGAGCCAGCTGCACAAGTTCTGTCGGGCAGGCTCGAGGATTACATGCCGTCATGGCAATGTTGAAATAGTAAGGCCCTTTGTCTGCTTCCACTTCAAGGCTGCATAGAACAAATCTTTTGCCCATCATGCATGGTCCACTCATGGCCCTTTCAGAGGTCGGTGCTTGTCAGATTCCCCACAATTTTCCACCATGACAACAGGTGCTTCTAACTTTTTTCCTCAGTTAAAATTTCTTAAAAGAACGTGAAATGCAACAAAAAAAAGGTGCTCTTTCCTGTTTTACTTATTTGTCTTTTAGTAAGAGATATAATAATGTTTTCTTACATGGCAGGGACCAAAGTCTGGTACTAAACTCTGGACTTCTGCCCCTGCTAATTTAAAGCTGTGCTTTTATAGCTCATCACACTAGTCTACATCAGAGAGATCCTGATACATTTATTTAAACTTTACTAAATATAGAGGAGATAAGTGATTGTATTTTATTCTTTATGACTCAGGTTGATTATCAAAATTTAGAAACACTTCTACAGAAAATAATTTTAAAAACTCTCAAAACATAGTTTACAGGTTTAAATCTATTCAAATCGTGAATATTTAAACACTGAACACTTCAATAGCCCTCAGGTGGCTTCGCTTGATGTTCTAGGTTTTTCACATTTGCATTTTATTCATACGGTTGGGGAAGGCTAAAAGATTCACTGTCACAGATATTAGAATACATTTATCCCTTAATATGGCATACTGTCTCCCCCCCTCCAAAAAAATTAAAATCAAAATCTTTCTAAATATGTGTGATATGCTTGTAACAACTAAAAACAAACAATAGTAAAACTATACATTTTTGACAATAATCTCCAATATACATATTTAAAATTTAGGAATATTATTTAATATATACCGAATTTTCTCTGCCTCCAAACTGACTTTTATAACATCTATAAAATAAAATCATTTATTGAATTTTGTTTTATGTATTTCATATTTTCTGATTACATGGTGTACAGACACTGGCTATAGATTTTTTTTTAACTTTTTCCATTTTTAAATTATATTTTTGACAATCTTTACATAGTTAATTAGGGTAAAAAGATTCAGGGGCTACAGGAAAGTGGCTAAGACTATTATTTCTATATTGTTTCCTTCATGTATCTGAGGTAAAGGGGGATATTGAGAGAGAAGCCCCACCCAGTCTCCCCGGATGTGGGGCATGCTCTGAGATTCTTGCTCAAGTGGTTTGATAATTCCAGTTATGAATTGCTGCCATTCTCGCCACGCCAAGCACAATAAGGTCGTTGAAGAATCCACTGATTGACACAGTCCATCATAGAGTCTCCATTTGCCCAGTTTTTCACTGCCAACATATAGCTGAGGTGGTTGATTGACTTGTTCTGTCCTCTGTCTTTTCATGGTTAGGGTTCTGAGTCCGGCAGTTCGATTGGGGAGATCCCCAAAGAAACTTTGTCTGAGGTGTTCTCAGACCAGTTTCTTGTATGTGCTAGCAAGTACAGGGTCCAGCACAGTCCATCACCCCGATCAGCTGGTGGTTGCAATTGCTGGGTTGGTTCTGTTTCCAGTGCTGTCTTCTACTGAATCAATGGGTATTGCAGTTCAGCCTGGTTCTGCCCAGCACATACTCGGCCCTCACATAAACCAATGGGAGCTGCAGCCTAGTCAGAGTGACTCACAATAACCTCCACAGGTCCGCCCCTATCCTGGTTTGCCAGTATGTGTAGCAGACTAGTCCAGTCTGTTTCACATCCCATTGGCTCTCATACATGTCGATGGGTATTGAAGCTTAGTTCTATCTAACCAGCTCAATTATCCAGCCTGCATGGATGTTGCTGGGTGCCTCTCTGTCTAGGCATCCCAGCCCCTGTCCTAGTTTTCGTGCCCTCCCATGGCAGTGGTAATCCAAGAGGGAGGAGCCCACTATTTCCCTCCCAGGCCTCCCCCACTCCCAGATTATGCACTCTCCAGGTGGTTCTGTGCTTTGACTTGACAGAATTAGCTCCCAGTGCCAGCTTCTGCCAGCTGATGCTGTGGCTATGCCCAAACAATCCTTACCCACTTTAATTTTGCTTGCACCAGTAGGAATAATCAGCCCAGCCTGGCTTTTCCCTGATCTAGTCCACATGAAGCCCACAGGCATTGTGGCCCTGCTTAGTCTGGTCTGCCCCCATCCCAGTTCACACTCTCCAGTGGGAGTAGTTGTACAGCAAGGGAACCCCCCATACTCCCCCTGCTGGCTCTGCCTTCTGCCTTTCTGGTTCTCACGCGTGTACTGGTTGGGTGCTGCAGTCACATCCGGTACAGATAATCTCACCTTGGCACTCCATATTGTGCACTGGCTTTTGTTGCAACCAAACCTGGCTCAACCCACACTCTGTTCTGGTGCTCAGATTTGCCAGTGAATGACATGAACTGGTCTTCCCCCGACCCATGCCAAATGTATGCCAGTGGGAAACTTTCCATGGCCTGTTCTGGGCTGTTTCCTATCATGCTTCTTGTGCTTACCTGCCCGGTCTATGTCCTGCCAGAGGAGTTGCCCAGGCTCCTCCATCAGAACCTCTCCCAATGCCAGGTTTCACGCATACCAGGGAGTCCATAAACCAGCCCTACTTAGTTCACTTCCTGTCCTAGCAGGAACAGTGGTTTTTCCTGACTGGACTTCAACCCAAACTGGTTCTTGCTGTTGGATGTTTCAGCCCAGCCATAGCTTGTTCATATCCACATACAGCTCACACATGGCTCGGTAGGGGCTGAGACCTAGCCTAGTCCATCCCACAGCTACCCTGGTCCTCCAGAGTGCCAGACAGTGTTAGAGTCTGGCCTGGCTTGGTGCATCCAGTTCCAGTCCACACTTGTGCCAAGGGAGACTACAACCAAATCCTGATTAGAATGCAGCCCCCATTTCAGCTCACATGCCCCTTGGTGAGAACCTCAACCCAGCTAGTGTATCCCCTTAGCTCCCCAACTGGGGCTGTTCCCAGCCATAGATCACACACCTGCCAGTGTTTGCTCTGACTCAGCTTGGCTCAGCCCCTCACCTGTCCCAATGCCTGCTTTAGACACTGTGGCTTAGCATCCCTGGCTCACGCAGACCAGTAGGTGCAAGAGCCTAGCTCGGCATGACCTGTGCTCAATCCTGGTTTCTAGTTTTGCTTGTGGGCTAAGGTTTGCTCTGCCCTGCCTAGTACACCCCATTGCATTACCAATTCACACATTGGCCAGCTATTGGAGCTACTTTTCCCAGTTTGTCTGACCCTCAGGTCTGGACCACATGTTCACCAGCAGGAGCTATGACTCGCCGAGGGAGTTTCCCAAGTTCCTCCACTTGATCCACTCTCAGACCCAATTCTCATATATGCCATTGGGTTTTAGGCCAGGTCGTAGTGAAGTCTGGACTTCCATTTGGCCATGTATGAGCTGGTGAACATTGCAGCTCAGCCCACCCCATAGCCTATTCAGGATGGACATATGGGTGCTGCTGCCTTGACCAGTCCAGGCTGTTGTTGGTTCCTTTACCTGTGATTGATGGCATGCTCCTTGGTCACAACTAGTTTAGTCCATCACCACCCCAAGTATTGAGCTAACCAGTTGGTCTAGAATTTCCACAGGGTTTGTCCCATACATCCCCCACAGAACCTACCCCCGGATATGGTTCTCTCAAGTGGTAGTCAATGTCATGGCCCTGCCTAATTTGACCTGTCTCCTGATCCATCATCATGTCAGGTATGATCCTGCTAGCAGGATATGATCCTGCTAGACAAGCCTCGAGCCTTAGCTTTTGCATGGACTAGTATTTGGTGGTCAACTTTGTTCAATGATTACAAGTTCTTCAAAGGAAAAGTTACTGTCATTGGGAATTGTGGCAGGAGTTAGGGATCTGAGCATAGAGACCCTATGGCTTGGCACCCACCAGCAGCCGGCAGGCTGCCGAAAGTTCAAACTCTCAGGCCCAAGGTTGCACCCCTTCCCAAGGTTGCAGATGGGCCTGGGCCTGCACAGCCCCCGAGACTTCCTCCCTCGGTTTACTCACCCTGAAGGGAGCAGCCCCTGGATCCCAGGCAGGCCCGGGGACAGCTTGCCATGTGCACATGGTGGCTGGAGTCAGGGATCCGAGCATGGAGATGCCCCAGCCTGGAACCACCAGCTGCCAGCAGGCTGCCAGAAATTTCAACCCTCAGGCCCAAGGTCACGCTAGCTATAGATTTTTAAATTAAATTTTTCAATTTTATTATCTTATGATACAGTTCCCTAGGCTCTGTGATTTCCCTTTTTCTTCTTCCCATATCTCTACTACCCACTGATTTCCCCCATATTATCAAATACTGTAGAACTTCATAAGTCCATCGTTTTACTGTTTAAGGGTATCCTGACATTGCAGATACAGACAATGGCAGCGAGTCCTGCATCCTATTGTCAAGATAGATTTAAGAGTTTCACTGGGACTCCATCATTGGTTTGGAAGTAGAGATGCGCACTACATTGTATCTTCACATCTGAATATGATAGTCTCGATTACACAGTTGCTATACATCCCCCTAAACAAACCAAAAAACCATAAAACAAAACAGGAACAAAAATAGAAATTTAACAACATAAAGTTAAAAGATGTACTACTGCATGACCAATGTGTCTCTGAATAAAATGAAAAAGAAAATAAAAACTTTCTTAAAGCAAACAATGATACTGTATTACCTATCAGTCAGTGAGGAAATGAATAAGGAAAAAAAAAACTTTTTTGAATGAATGAAAAAACAAAATTATCAAATCCTCTGAGATGTAGAAAAACAGTATTGAAAGGAGTATTAATCTTGTATTTTCTGTGAAGGTTGCCTTATATCAGAGAGAACGTGATAATTGTCCTTTTGGGATTGACTCTTTTCACTGAGCATAATGGTCTCTGGTTGGGACCATTTGGTTGCAAATGGTAGAATTTCACTCTTTGTGATTGCTGCGTAGTAGTTACAGATTTTTACACTCAAAAACTGAGTTGGAGTTTTTAGTTTCTGTTGCTTTTATTGTGGTCACTGTGAAGTTTTCAGAAGCAGAAATAAAATGAACCAAATGCAACTTGGACTTGGAGTTTTTATTTCACTGACTATAAAAAAAAATCATACAGTGTTTCCTCCCATTCTATCATAAGAAATGGTGGACAGTTGTAACTGTTCACAGCTGCTAAAGAAGTCTTCAGCCAGCTGAGATAGCTAGGCAAACAAATGAACTGAAATAGAAGAATTGAAAATACATCACACTTGTTCTTTTACCTTCAGCTCAGTGCTGGTTAAAGAAGTAGGCTCCTTACAAGCCAGTAAAAGTAAAATAGCTAAGAGGATAGTGAAGCATGAAAGACCAAATGTATGCTAAGTGACAGTTTAGATTCACAGGAACACCAGCCAGGAAAGGAGTTTGTATTCAGTCACCAGCTCTCTCAATTGCTTGTACTGAAGACTAACAAGAAATACCTTGTTGGGATGGGAAATGGAGAGAAATTATTCACTTGGCACTTCGAGTTATTTCTGCTACTGCTGGACCTTGCATAGGACTGAGTTTGTGCCAAGGGAATGAATAACTCCACCTGTCCCCTTCAGTGAGCCATGTTGAGCAACAAGCGACAACAGCCCCTGCTGGAGAGATACTTGGGCTCTTCTGTGGATACTGTGTGCAGGCTCTACGGGAAAGGTCAGAGTGGAGTTGGAATGCTGAGAACAGACCCTATCTCACCTCACCCCCTCTCAGGAGCTATCAGCATTCCATCACATCAGGGCTTTGCAAATGGTGGTGCCTTGAGGGTGAAGACAGCAACAAAGGCGAAATTCAACTTAATCTCTTGTTAGATGAACTCAACATGAAACAGCAATATCCAGATTCAATGAATGCATGATTATGCTCCAAAATACTATTCACCTAAAGCTCCACATTTAAATCAAGGAAAATACAACTAGGATCATCAGAAGTTAGGGAATTTATTAGAAATGGACAGAGAGATAGAACATTTAAAGTAGCTATGAATCATATGACAAATTGTAGGACAATGTGAACAATGGGAATGAAGGGTTGAAACGTTTTAGCCTCAATTTTATAACAAGTTAATACAGTCTGAAAATCATGTAAAGGATACATATTAGAAATAAGGAAATTATGAGACATTTTAGCTATTGAGCAGACAAACCAAATGGAGTGAGTAACTTAGTTCATGGTGAATAGGAATGCAAAGGGCAAGAATAACGCCAAGAAACAAAATTGTCCAAAAGCTTTGAGAAAATGATTTAGAGATGCACAGGTAATGATTTAGAGGTGCCTTTCCAAGGAAAATGTTGCCTTTCCAAGGGGGAAAAAAAGAATATTTGTTAGAGAACATATTTCACAGAATAACACAGCTATGACTTTTCCAAAATTTGTGACAAATCATTTAAAGAAACCAGTGAAGCTAAATCAGTGAAAAGTTAGAACAGCAAAACAAAAATGAGATACTTCACAGTTAAATGAATGAAACCCAACTATAAAGTGAAAATCTTAGTTAACAAAGCAAAACATTGCATATGCTAGAACATTTATAAGCATTACAGCCGATTTCTTGCCATAAATTATGCAAACCAGAAGACAGTGGACAGCACCTTTAAACCAAAAAAAAAAAAAAAAAAAATTGGAATTTTGCCCACAGTAAAGAAAATATTCTTTAACTCTAAAATAAAACAGTGTCTGTTTTGGATGTTAGGCTACTTGAAATTCAGGTGACATTGTGACAGAGGTATTTTCTTTTACAAGAAATGTTAAATAAAGAGTTGTATATATTCAAAGAAAATAAAAATGCCAAACATGACATAAATTAGCTTAATGCATACACATGTATTTAAATATATTATATTTACATGTAAAAATGCATAACAGGCACAAAATGGTTTTAGAACTCTGAAATAAAATGTGTGACAACACAAGTCCAAAGAATGGATGTGAGCCAAAGACCCGTATGTTGTTCTGTTGGCAAATCATTTTTATAGTGGGGTAGGACAGCTTAAAAATATGTATTGTGAATTGGCTCAGCACAACAGTCCAATGGTTAGATCTGCTGTGTGCACATTGGGATCCCCTATGGACGCTGGTTCACATCCTGGCTACTCGGATTCCCATCCAGTTCTCTGCTCGCAGGCAGTGCAACACAGCCAAGGTCTAGCAGCCCTGTGCCCACATGGGAGACCCAGAGGATGTACCTGGCTCCTGTGTTTGGGTCAGCTTAGCTCTGGCCATTGTTACCATGTGAGAGATGGATAAGCTGACAGAGGATCTTTCTCTGCTTTTCCAGTAAAAATGGATCAATTTTTAAAAAAATGATTCTGAATCCTACAATATTTAAAACTTTTTAGGCATAGTTAATAAAGTAATGAGAGATGAAAACAGGATTATATTAAGAAAAAAAATTAAGTCACTGAAATTGAAAGAATGTATCAGACTGAAGTGAAGTGATGATAGACTTTAAAAAAAACCCTATTTTAGTAACTGCAGTAAATAGAAATGATTTACATATTACTAAGTACAAGGAAGATACTGTATTGTCAAATTAGAAAACATTTTTGTGCAAGCTGTCTTCACAAAAGTTACCTAAAACAGTGCCTAGTGAAGGCTTTTGCTGGAGAAATATATGAAAATGCCTAATGCATTTTATTTTAGGTACTTAAAGATCAATACCCTATGTTGGATTAATTGTTCATATAGTGCTAAAGATTTTCCATCATATGTTTCTTATGTTAATATTTATTTTTGCTAATGTAGTTCAAAGGTCGTGCTGAAGACCTAATTTGGATGCTCTTTATCTATCATGTGAGAATGATGCAAAAGCACATTTTTTTACTACTGGAATTAAAATGTCTTATTACAGGGTATTTATGCCATGGCTGCTCTCAGTAAGTTGAATTTTTATATTATGTCATTAAAATGAATATTAAAGTGGTACAATTACAAAATACAACTCTTCTCTGTAGAAGAACAAATAGTGTTATCGAAAGACCTGAATTAAATCCTTTGATTTAACATAAGGTCATTTGACAGATTTTAAAATTCCTTTCGTCCATCACTAATGAAAGTGATTAAGGGAATAGAACATCCACCACACTCTGCATGTGCTACCTTTTCATGGTTGTTTTTCAAATCTCATATTCAGGTATAAAACTGTACAGTGACCGCTGAGCTTGGGTACGAAAAGATATGGGACCAGGTCTGAGACTCTAGATTTTTTGCTATTGCATATATTTTTGACAACATAATTTTTAACTGTGTGTTGCTGGCTGTAGTGGAATGTTCTGGCAAGCATTCCACATTTCCTTTGGGAAGCCAGTACTCACTGCTACGATGTCCTTTGGTTTCCATCTAAGGTAGCTGTCCCTAAACTTGATGCATAGTGAACACTCCTGAGTCCCTGTTAAGCACGGACCTAAGAGTCTGCTTCATACAGCTTCTGATTCAGTGGGTTTGAAACGAAGCCTCAGAAGCTGTACTTCTAGCATGTTCCCAGGAATGAGCATCCAAGTAAGTTTCTGTATTTTTCCAAGGTTGGCACAATAGATTCCCAGTCTAACATGTGTGAGCCATCTTAGCCTTGGCCAGGGCAGTGCTCTCCATGCCATGCTGAGTGCACGGCCATGCAGAGCCACAGCGGATGTTGTTCAGCAGACGGAGCTTAGTCACTGCTGTGTTGTGGTCCAAATCACAAGGATAGCGAAGACTTAGGCAATGCTGAGTGTCATTGTGAAAAGGATGAAGGGCAAGTCCTTCCTCTGCCTGTCCAAAAGTACTTCAGTCTTCTGGATACAAATTCGATACTTTGGGCTCCAGGAAGTCTCCTTTTCTTACCCCTTTTCCAAATGAGGGTATGCAACACTTCGTTTTGTCCTTGAGGCATTCTGTGTGTATTTCTACGTATATGTGGTCTTCATCAGAACTTAATCCTTGAGTTGTAAAGTCATTTCTTATTCATCAACCTGAGATGTGAGATTTTGAACAAAAATCTCATGGGAGGTTGGTAGCCAACACAATTTTGTTGAATAAAAGGTATTAATGAGAGAATGGCAAAGAACAGCTACCCAAGATTTTCCTGGCCATCAATCTTTTGCACCAGCTTTTTTCACAAACTTGCAAATGAAGAAATTCTCACCACAATCTCGTATTTTTTGCACGAAAGCTCCATGTGTTTGACAGTTGTACTAAGAATGATAAATAAAATACCCAAGGGGAAAGGAGGTGATAGACTGGGAAATTTAAGCTCTGATTGGAAAGACAGAAGCTGAAGGGGAACTAGTCTGAAGTTAAGAGTTCATTGAGTACGTGGATGGGAGAAGTTGTGTTTATTTGAAAGCTACAGTAAAATAAACTAAAATGAAAAGATTTTTCTTTGGCTTTAAGAAATAACATTATTCTATTTTAAAAATTGCTTTGCAAAGTGATAAATACAGAGCACAAAGTATTCCTACACTTTCATTCTTAGTTACTTTGTGATGCTAGAACGTTGTGCAATTTAAGACTAAAGTTCAAGATCCATGGTAGACCAGTTACCTAAATTCATCCCTGTATACATAGCAGTCTGCCATGTTTAATCCTAATCCTAACAGTCTAATTGCAAAGACTCTAGTCATTACCCAAATCTTGATTATTGGTGGAATATGTACGGAGTCCAAACAACATGAGAGTTCTCTAGTGTCAGCCATCAGAAATGGAAAATAAGGTGCATTTAGCATGCCACTTCTCCCCGAATGCCTGACGGACTGTCTCAAGTCCTGTAATGAGAACGCTGCACAGCACATAGGCATGAGCTCAATGCCAATGTAACGGTTTCACAACGGTGTACAAAAGGAGACAAGAGCATTGGAACTGCTAAATTTAAGACTGTTATTTAGCTTGTACCTTCAAATTGGTATGAAAGAATTATGACCAACGACTGCCAATATATAATAAATGAAAATGACTATAACATTTATTCAATCACTTCTGTAACATATGCTTTAGGAATAAAATATTCTAGAATTTCAACGTTTATGATAATCTCTACATAACAGATTCATGAGATATTCATGAGCCCATATATATATATATATATATAGAGAGAGAGAGAGAGAGAGAGAGAGAACATACACTTTTCCAAAATTTTATTATCAAGATGAACTATAATGCCTTTATGTACTGAAAGAAAATAAACTGACTGTTTATAAATATGAAATGCTAATCTGTAATATAAGAATAGTCTCTTTCTCCAGTTGTTCTATTTTCATTCTGCAGCATATACTATCAAGCTATATTTAGAATGAGGATTTTGTCTTGTAGTTGTGGGATATCAAGGTTTGAAATTAGCAGCAGCAGAGAAGTGGCTCTTAAACATGTGTCTCTGTAATCAAGCAGAATGTTGCCGCTCACCTCAGGGACATGGGGCATAAAATCTGCTTTTCATGGCTTAAGACCAGGATACTATTTGACTAGCAAATATTATTATTATTATTATATTATTATTATTATTATAATAAACTAGAATGGAGGTTTTTTTCCTTTTTCTCAGAATATCTTGTTTATCATGTCTAGTTATTAAAAATGCTACTTTAAAAAAACTTAAATAGTTCCTTGATGAAACACAGAAGTGCACGCTTTTCAGCTCTTTCTCCAAAATGCGAGGTCCGCGGCAACACTAGATCCAAACTCTTAGTCCCGTCCCTAGTTTCTTTAGAACGCGTTAACCATTTGCTTTTACTTCTTTTGGATGATTTTTTAAAAATTTGTTTTATTTCATCTCCTTCCTTTTAGAAAAAATGTAATTTTAATTGGCATTTATTCTGTTTTTTTTCCACTGTGATATGAGTGTACCCATGAATGAGTGTGTGACCAGTTACACCCATGACACAGACCTGCCCTCACGAGACTGTAACAGACTGTTGAAAAAAGAGATTAGCAGAAAATTAGACTAAAATAAAGTGTTATGATAGAAGTAAATGATTTCCAACCTCTCATCATTCATCGGTTGTCTATATTAGGGTGTGGGACCACAGTATATGGGATGCTGGATGTTGAAGCAAAGGGCTGGTCAACTGAGCTATTGTGCTGGACCCTACAACGCCTACAAAATTTCAGTGCATTCATTCCATACTTATGTGTATTTGACTCAACCCAACCTCTACCATTAGATATTGAATTTGCATACTTTTTAAATAAAATGCAAAGGAATAGTTATCTTTGGCCACTTCTGTTAGATAGATTCAATTAATTGGGAACGTTTTATCATAAATATGAATCTTTTTCGTTTCTGATTGTTATCACCTTAAACTGAAGAATATCGCTAGCATTCCTAACAACTATATGAAGATATTTTCAGTGTCATAATAATAATGTCTAATTGTATCAATGCTTCTGGGACTGTGCCATTGTTCTGTCCCTTCTTATGTTAATTCAAGTTGATGCCTCATCAGAACAATCATTTAATGGTTTAAGATCTATCGTGATGTCCTTAGTTTCATTGCTGGTATGTGTGACCTTTGTTTTCTCTGTTTTTATTATTTTCCAGGAATCAATTTTGGAGCTTATTAATCATCTCCAATGGGTGACAGCTTTCCGGATCCAAGGGCAGCTTTTCCTTTTCTTGAGATAAGTGATTAGCTCAGTGATTATCAATTTTTGCATACTGTAAATTTTTATGTAAAAATGAAACAATAGAGCCTAAGCATATGCAACATAAAAGTAATGACAAAGAACTCTTTAGCAGAACACACACACAAATCTTACCAAATACAAGAGCCCAGAGTCGGCACAGTGTTGTAGATGGGAAAGCTACCACTTGACATAATGAAAGCAATGTGGGTGCTGCTTTCAGTCGTGGCTGCTCGTCTTCTGGCCAGATCCCTCTTAATAACCTGCAAAGGCACTGAAAATGGCCCAACGTGGAAGAGCTGGAAAATGTTCCTAGGAGAAGCTAGCGCCTGGATATGCATGGCCTTTGCAGCCGTCTGAGAACTGCGGTGTCAAGTGGAAAACATCCCTTTTGTCTCTGTGTGTCTCACTCCCTCTGTGCAACTCTTTCAAATAAAAATAAAATAACATGTTTAAAAACCAGCAACTTGGTAATGTAAAAGTGACATGACTCAGAAGAATCTTACCGGATGTACTTGAATTGAGCTGCACTTTCTAAAAAGACAAGTGACTTCACATGACACATTGAGACTCAGCAGATACTTCAAGAAACTGTTACCAAAATAGCCAAAACTCATGAACAGCTGATATGCATGATCTGAAACCTGAAAAATGATCACAAACATTACAATTCAGTGGATAATGTGCATTCACCACAAAAATCACAGTAACAAAAAATTGGTAATTTTAAAACAGTTGTAGTAGCTAGTGACTTCTGCAATGATGTGTGTCAGCAAAGCCACTGGATGTAAGAGCATTGCGACAGGGTATTTTGTAATGGCTCTCACCTCCAACGTACAGGATGCTGAGTCAAGTCACACACAGGGTGCTTTGCAAACTGTGACGTGAGTCATGACAGCTGTAACCCCAAAGTCGTAATATTCTATTCATAACCTTGTTTCCTTATTGGTTTATTTGTTCTGGGACTCTGAAAGGAATGGTGAAAAACAGAAGAGGAAGTGGACTGGTTGTCTCAGAAAGCACGGCTGTGGAAGAGAAGGCAGAGTTGCCCATTTTTTTTTTCCCTGCATGGATCAAGAATGGACCAATGAAATAAGAAACACACATAAAGAGGGAATAAAAAATGATTTCAACTTCCTTTACCGCGCCTATCATGAGATCATGAGACAAAGCATGAGTCACTTTTTTTTTCCCCGATTCAGTTTGGAAGCAACTTATCACACGAGGGCATAAGTGGCATTTTCTACTTGTGGCATTAGGTCACGTTTTGAATGTAACCTTTTCAGACGAATGATTCTCAAAGTATTTTGTAATTCAATAAATATAATCAATTATAAGGGTTCTAAAAGTTATATAAATGTTTAAATTCATAAGTTTGTCTTGCATTTTCTTACATTTGCTTATCTTCATAATAGCCATTGCCAATTATTCTTTAAATTTTGCTGCATGCATTTTCTTTTTCATCTTTTGGCTTAGGGAATGTTAAAAGACGCAGAAACATCCCTCAGGCTGTTTTCACATGATTCTATTGTATTTGTTCAAAAATGTGTTACCTGTTTGAAATTCTCAAATCATAATACATGTATTTCCTCCAATATTTTAATAAAATTTTCCTTTAAAAGCTACTTTTGGTAATAAGATTAGTCTTGTATATTTATTAAAGTTTTGAAATTCTCTGAAACTCAGTGCCAATTTTGGCAAACATTTTGGTCTGCTGAAGGTTTCTTACATTTAGTCTCTAATCTCAAACATTCAAGAACAAAAAAAAAGAAATTTTTTTTGCTCTATTCTCTTCATTCTCTTCCTTTCCAATTACTCCCTACTTTCATGGAGGTCAAAAGCCTGTCTTGATTGATTCAAGTTCTCAACATGAAGCCTGTCTGCTTGAATGTGCAACAACTTCCTTCATATATTTCCTTTTAGTTTTAGACAAATGTCCTAGGTTGTCAAATTTAAGCCAAAAACTCATTATCACAATGTTATATCTTTTCAGATTTCACTGGAATTTAGTGGCAAACAATGTGCCCTCATAAACTCCTCTGAGCTAAAGGAAGTGCTGTGTTTTGATTGACAAAGTGCTTCCCTACTGGCGGGAACCCTGGGTTTCCCTGGCTCTGTCCCCTCCTTAGGAGTGGAGACTGTGTCAAGCGTATGGTCTTTGCAGTTGTAAGTGATACTGCACTGGCTTTCTGTACTCATCGAGAAAGATCCCCCCATGCCAAGACAATTTGCAATGCCTTGGATCTTTCAACAGTCCTTTTGTCTTTCTCCACAGTCCTTGAACGGCAAAAGATGATGAACTCATTCTGTACAATCTTCAATGTCCCAGGAATCCAGCCTGCACTCCAAGGTTTTTTTGTTTGTTTGTTTTCGAACTAGACATTCAATGAAAAGTCCTTGCTATTAGATTTTCTCGTTCAGAGCTCTTGTCTCCCAGATTTTGCCCTTGGAGTATGTGTGGATTACCTGGGAACTGCCTGATGTGTCGTCCAGTTTTTCTGGAAGCTTTGGCTTATAGCTCTGCACAAGGGTCAGTGCAGAAAGTGGGGAGATGTGAGGCACACCAGAGCTGGCGAGGCAGCATGCAGTTAAGAAGTGTAAGTGAGAAGGCAGGAAATAGGTGAAGGGAAGAGAGGTATGCAGCCAAGAACGCAAACGAATTGACAAACAAGAGACAAAACAAAACCAAAACATTTTATTTTAGCTAGAGTATCTAAAATGCCAATTAGATGTGGCATAAATCTGTATTTCGTCTTATAATACATTTTGATCTTTATATGAAAGTGTGTATTGGGGAAAATTTAAGAAACGTGGCATCCATGGTCGCTAACTGATCATAGGAAAAAAGGAAAATTATCATAGAAAATAAGTTCATTAGAAAAGAAAAGTCTGTTTTTTTAAAATGTTTAAATTCTACTTAAAGTAAGCCAAACCCCTTTGAATGAATCTTAGTTACAGTTTCTTTTTTTTTTTTCTGGTAGAATTTTGTTTCTTCTTTGTAACAATGAGACCGATCAGTCAGAAGTTACAATATTGGTTGCTGTAAAATGGTGCTCATATTTCTTGGTTTAGCTTAACTAAATAGTAAACCGCATGAAAATGCTCCAAGGTTTAAAGTAGTTTATCCTTTAAAACAAATAACTGCTCACTGCCAGCACTGAGCATTTGTTAACACATACACCCATGCACACACACACACACACACACACACACACACACACACACACACATGCATGCACGCACACACACACAGAGACACACACAGACACACACTCCTATAGCTCATTTGCACATCACCATTCTTGTCAGTAACACCGTATTTCAGATAGGACAAAAAATCCCTCACTTTTTCCCTTTTTCGGGAATGAACAACCTTTGTTTTTAAAGTGGATTTTTAGGATTCAGAAAAACTGAATAGGAAATACAGTGGTTTCTCCTACACACTGTCTCCCAGCAGCAGCTTTCCTCAGTTACTAACATCTGACATTGCCATGGAACACGACGTAATTGCTGAGTCAAATGTTGGTATATTCCTAACTAAAGTCCCAGCTTCACCTTTGGGCCCACACGTTGTTTTGTAAAGTTCTAAGGCTTTGCACAAATGCAGCATGTCATGGATCTATCACTATAGAATCGTATAGCATGTTTCTACTCTCTGAAATATCTTTTTCATAGCATTGCTAAGCGTAGTTTCTCAGTGAAGCATGCTGTATTTTTGTATGATAAACAAGGCGGGCAGGCTGGGACAATAGACATGCTGCCGATCTTGTCCAAAATGGAAACACCATTATTCACTGTAACAAACTGGAATTTTCCATTTCCATTCGTCATTGTCAACATATTACTAAATCTAAGAACTTTTTATTCGAAGTTCTCCTTATGCTAACGGAGTTCTTACCCAATTGTTGGTGATGTTAAGCACTTTTTTTTCTTACATGGAAGTAGACAGCTTTCTTAATCTCAAGCTTTTGTGTTTTGCATCATGTGCCTACAAGTGTGTGTAACTAATTTGTTATTTTCTGATTTGTTTTTTATATATTCAAAATAGTCATACTTGATGACTTGCTATATTGTAAATAAAATATTTCAGTTTGTTTTTTGCCTCATACCTTTGCTTGTATATATTTTTCTTACAGACAGGTTTGCATAAAAACATTAAAAATAAGCAAGGAGCATAACTTAGAGTAAAATCATGTACTCTTTGGGGAGTGGGGCATTGTAGTTAATAAAGTGCGTTGTGGATTCAGTTTTGTAAGGAGTGCATCCTTTATACGCTGGGTAGTTTTCATTCGCCTTGGTGAATGGCATAAGTCATAAGGTTTGTGTGGTCTTTTTTTTTTTTCCTTTTTTCATTTCCTTCTTCAACAGTCTGCAAATGAATTTCATTTGGTTTTTCAGTCACCCTGCCATGTCATTCTGTGAAAAGGCCTGCTATTAGAATTCCTCATTCAGAGCTCTTGTCTCCCATGTTTGATGCTCTAGAAAGTGTTATGTACACTACAGCACTCTATAAATAATTGAAAGAGTAATAATTTGCATATACAGTGGATTGTAATTGGTTGTGATATACTCACTAGTAATTTAGCATGAGGAATGCTCTAGTAAAATAAATTGTGCTCGTCTGTGTTTACTTTGGACAGGTAAAGTACTACACAGCGTGCTGAATTTTTATATCAAGTTTTAATTAGGTCATCCTGCTTGAGTTACCAAAATAACCCTCTCTCCGTAATAATGGGAATGGGATTTATCTAGAAATGAATATCAATGACTCATCTCCACATTTCACAATATGAAAGAACTCTTCTTTGTAATATATGCAAGTTAAATATTTTGCGTCCTAATGTAGGCAGGCTTTCTGATTGAGTGTTTGTCATTAGGAGCTGCTGTTCGTACAGGGTTCCTCTGCACATCCAAGAAAGTCCTTGCAGGGCACACTCTGGATAGAGGTCAACAACCCAGCCCCATCTTTTCAGCTCCGCCTCCAGCCAGGAGCTGGCAATACTGGAAGAGGATATACCTCAGCCCTACACGCTTTGGAAGGCAGATCCTCAAGCTGGAAGACCCTTGCTTTTTACAAATGGTGGATGAGGATTTCATTTCTTCCTGCACAGGCGAGGTGTTCACACAGATGCCAGGATGTACACTTGGATATTTGTTTTGATCAAATTCAAGGCACAGAGGATGATAGGAAAATGGAAGTTGTCAGTATACCAACGCACTGTTGGCCTCATGGAAAGATTTTCGTTTTAATACTTATAACAACCAAACCAAAGTCCAGAAACTCCAGAAAGGGGACGCAACTCATACTGCTCACAGGATTAAACTGATGTGCACGTGACCGTAGGCTTGTCCTTCTCACTTCATACACACAGGCATTTGCAGAATCCATGTTCCTGTGCGAGAACAGCCCGCCCACTAGGCATAAGGGGATGGTCTTCAGTCTAAAACAGTTCTTGGGTCAGAGGTGCTTGATTTCCTAGAAAGAATCCAAGCCAATAGGGTATTATCTTAAGTCAATGATGTTGCCTGCAGACTGTGCTTTCCATGAGAACAAAAGCAAATCCCCTGAGTTGCTACATTTTCTTTCTGCGGTTTGCGGTTATGACTCGCCTCCTTGAAGCCCAGTCTGCAGCATAGGAAGAGGTTTAAATTAATGTTTTTGAGGGACATACTCATTTGTGCATATCTGTACTGAGCATCTGGACAACACTGATTGGATGGAAGACAAAGTACGGATAGGAGAGGGATGGGTGGGTGGTAGCAGGTGGGCAGGAGGCCTGGAACCACGATTACTACAGGGATGGAGGTCTAGTTCTTCCTTTGGAGATCCCATAATTTTGAGACCAGCGATTTGTCTAGCTGGGCCACAGAAATGTATTCCACTCCCTGAGTATTTTTTAAATTTCTTTCCTACCTCAAGTATGGATAAATTCTTTTAAGCGAACATAGGAAAAAGAAAACAGGATATATCTTTACTTGGCTTCTTTCCACATATCTCTATTTGGACCAGACATAGCCTGAGGAAAAAAAGTGCTAAACTAAGCACATTTGAACTCTCACTCATGTAGTCCCATCTCACAGGCCTATTTTGGAATCACTTTGATTCTCTGTCTCCAATTGACACAGTTCTCAGAAAGTTCTAAATAGGACCAGGATTTCCCTTCTGTCCTAAGCTGCCACAGGGATGTCCTTCAACCCAGCCCCGGAACAGATTACCTGAGAGATTCATCATCACAGATGGTAGAAGACAGGAATTTGTTCAACCGTAAGCATGAGTTAGAACTTCTGGTACCCCGTTCATTAAGTTGTTTCAAGCAGATGCTCGCTAGCCTAAGGATTCTGTAGCTGCTGTTTATTATATTTTATTTTACTTGATTTATTTTTTACTGAAACGTCAGATATATAGAGAGGAGGAGAGACAGGAAGATCTTCTGTCTGATGATTCACTCCCCAAGCAGCTACCGTGGCTGGAGCTGCGCTGATCCAAAGCCAGGATCCAGGAGTGCCTTTTGGGTCTCCCACACAGGTAAAGGGTCCAAAGGCTTTGGGACATCCTTGACTGCTTTCCCAGGCCACAAGCAGGGAGCTGGATGGGAAGTGGGCCACTGGGATAAGAACCAGCGCCCATATGGGATCCCAGCGCATTCAAGGCGAGGACTTTAGCTGCTAGGCTACCATGCCAGGCCCAGCTGCTGTTATTTTTAACAGGATGAGTAAGAAGATTTTAAAAATTGGGTTGTGTCTTGGTGTTTTCTGAAAGAGAAAAATAAATTTCATTGTTAGAACAACTTTTACTAGGAGCTGCTTCCTAGTATAGAGGCTCTGAGAAATTTCTATTTGGTTTCTGTTTGTCAAAGTATATAATTTATTATATGAAGTTTATTTTTGTTGTTGCTTTTGCTGCCACATACGTCTCACTTCCTTTTTCATTGCTTCATACCCAAACCCAGCCTGTGACCTGCTGAGTGTGCCTGCCGTCTCTCCCATCCCGTCATGGAAGTCCATGCCAGGCTGTGTAAGGGAGTGACGTCATGCAGGATGCCTTGCTCACGCGCACTGCCTTCAGCCCTCCGCTCCCTTGCATAGCTGTCTCTGCTTCTCATGCTGCTCTTTGATCTTCAGTTCATATTGCATGTCCATTCGTTAGGGGGGAAAAGGCTTCACTTATTTCCTATCCTTTGAACAAATATGCTGGTTTTTCAGAGCTTTCAGGGGAATATTTTGCTCCATTAGCTGTTCCATGGTGACCCTTGGTTCTTCATGCTGCCTGAATCAGCCTTAAGAAGAACTCAGCGAGATGACACAATGAGCGTCTTCTCCAAGTGTTTCACCTGATCCCGTTCCTGGCAGGGAAAAAGTGGACAGTTCTCATTTGGCAACAACAATGGCTACTCCAGGGGGGAAAGGAGACAGTGATCATATTTTCCAAATGTAATTACAAAATGAGATGTTTCTTTATAAGAGTTCACACATCATAAAATTCTTCAGTACAAATGATATTAAAAAAATAACCAATTCCTTTCTAATGCTGAGGTCATGGTCTGTGAATAAAAACTAAGGATAATGCTGTTTAGCAAAAATTGTTTAGAAATGAGAGTCCAGACAAATTGGAGTCTTCTGGATGAAGAGATACTGAAGGCAGCATTTCAGCTGATGAGACAGATAAAATGAAACAGCAATAGAGAAGATGAATATAATTTCCTTACACATTTACATCAAACCAATTGAAATAGCTCTTTTATAAGCCAAGAAATAGCCGCAAATATCAACAGTCTCAAAGAATGTCATCTATAGCTGTAGAATGTTGCTGAAGGTTGACAAGGATTTGCTAAGTAAAAGGGTGAGAAGTTAATAGGGGGTCATTGCAGTGGGATTCTTTTTCTGGACTCATACTTTTTATCCATACGTGCTTTATGAAACACTGATTTTTTTTTAAGTTCAAGTCATGATAACGAGGTGGAGGTAGATCTAGCAGAGAATTCGATGAAAAGATACCCGAAGTGACAGTTTCAGTTACGTGATTAACTAGAGGGAATGAAAGTGCACGACTTTCATAACAATCGGTGAGCCCATGCTCCTGGGCCTTGCGCTCTTCCTGCAATTAAGCAACTTTTCATACATGTCCTTACACATTTTGCTCCTAATGGATAAATGACTATGCATGTATAATTGGTGTCCAATTAGAGGAAGCTTGTTAAACATAAGAATATGAAAGAAATCAGTTTAACACTCAATAGATTTGGAAAACAAACATTACAAGCTTTTATACATAAAATCAATATGTTTAGAATTTGAAAGTCAAAATAAATCATTAAATATTTGGCAACACATATGGAAAAAGTCGTATATCTTGATTTATAAAGTGCACTTACAGATCAATAAGATGACTTTATCTCCTTAATATAATGAAGCGCATTAACACATAAATCCTAAAAGTAAAGTAAAAGTAGCAAGCATATGAAATTATTCATAATGATCAGAAAAGGACATATAAACCTGCAATGAAAGACCATTATTAATCCTTAACTTAAAAAAAAAAGTTTAGTGTTAATCTTCAAAGTTAGGGCATAGGAAAAGTAATTCATTTATTACAGCTTTGAATGTGCCAAATTGCATGAGAATCCAAAAGATATTTAAACAATCTCCAAGGAATTGAAAAAGCAACAACAAAAAGTAGTGTATGGAAATACTGTTCTGTGAAATGCGAAAAGCGCAATCGGTTCTTAGAGTTCTTAGATTAAAACAGCAAACAGAAAGAATCACTGTTACTGGATTAAACACACAAGCCGGAAAGGGCTCACAGAATTTCAGGAAGCTCTGAAGTCAAATATAAGAATTCCACAGACACATCGGGGACTCTTGTTAGAGAAGACCTCCAAATTGCTATTCGTTGCTGAACACAGCCCTCACACTCCAGCGGCTGGATCTTACATTGCAAATCTTCAGTCTTCAGGCAGGACCATGAAGTGCCAAGACCATCCTCGGTGCTGTCCGCATATATGGGTCTGGCCACTTTATTTCCCATTACTTTCTTTCTAAGTGAAAGACCCCACAACATTACTTGACTGGTGGATCCTGTTTCACATGACACCATTTTTGTTGCAAGGGAAAGTGAATTCAAATTTTTCACTTGTGGAGCCAGGACATATGGCTTAGAAATTCATCAGCTACGGAAAGGATGCTTAAGAGTTCCAGGCTAATCTTCTTCCTGCAGCGCCAGCAACCTAGATGGGCATTGTTCTGAGTCTCACTATTCGTTTCCTGTTCAGTTCCCTTCTTATTGTCCAAGAAAATGACAAAGGATGACTCAAGGCTCTGGACCCCTACAAATACATGAGAGACCCAGAAGAAGCTCCTGGCTTCTGGCTCAGATTGGCTCAATCCACGCCGTTGTGACCATTTGGGGAGTGATCCAACGAGTAGTAGATCTCTCTCTCTCTTTCTCTCTCCCTCTCTCTGTCCTTCTCTACATAAATTTAACTTTCAAATACAAATAGATAAATCTTTAAAAAATGTTTTATGGTAGTTAAAAATTGGAATAAATAGAAATTCCTGGAAGAATAGCCAGCACTTATATGTCAAGAACATTTACTGGTATGACACTTGAAGACGCAGTATATGTAGCAATGTATAGATACGTAACTGTAAATACAGAAAGATTTTTTAGAAAATATTTTATTTCTTTAGAAAGGCAGGGTTACAGAGAGAGAGAGAGCTTTTATTCACCGGTTCACTCCCTAAAAGGCTGCAGCACCCAGCATTAAGGCAAGCAGAGGACAGGAGCTTCATTCAGGTCTCTGACATGGGTACTAGGACTCAGCAAACTGGGTCATGTGCCGCTGTTTTCCTAGCTCATAATCAGAAAGCTGGACTGGAAGTGGAGCTCGCGATTGGAACTGGTACTCTCATGGGACGTTTTAAACCACTTCAACGGCTATGCTACAATGCCTACCCTAATGCTTCTATTTTTTATGTATATGAGTGCACTTCAGAAAATTCATGAAAAATGCATTTTGTGAGAAAAAAATGCTTGTGAATCATATAAAATTTGGCCTCCAGAAACTTTTAATTCTGGTCTCCATGAGCATGTTGAAGCATTTTTCTATATGGAGAAAAAAAAAAGTAGAAATTAATAAAATGCTAAACATGGGTAAAAAAAGTTCTGATTTTATGTTTTTGTATATTATTTCATTTGCACAGGCTATTATTTTACATCAAGAAGCATCTATGATAATCATAGCCATTCATACGTTTAGCTGTAGATGTCCCTAAGTTGCCATTGCATTTAGCCCGGCTGACCCACAAAGGCCCTCCGTAGGTGTTCAGCTAACGCACTAGCCAGTGAGCACCAGAAAGGAAGCAAGGCATCCACTGGAAACCTGTCAGCATGTCTGACTACCAGACAGTTTTCAGTCTAAACTTCATGACCTTTTTCTTTTTAAGTGCTTAGCAATTCCGTGTCCACTGTCACTGCCCTGTGGAAAGAGGTTTCAACCAGTTGTGCATGCTATTGTCTGTCGCCCCGTATCTGTAGAGCACCAAGGTGCACTGTTTCAGAAAGTCATCGTCCTCTGAGTGGACCTTGCTCCTTCAGCAAAATCCTGAGCAGAGGCATCTGTTATATTCATTGATGCCCCACCAGTCATCTCCAGTCTCCCACCATTCTAGGTCAGTGTCTCTTAACATTTCAATTTTAGTCTTCCAGAGTAACCCATATTGTGGGGAGTGATGGCTTTAGCCTAAAAATAGAGACAAGATCATATTCAAAGTCAAGGACATACATGCGACTAAATGCTTGAAAGTTAACTTAAAGCCTATTGTGCCCGAATAATTATATCATTTCTGCAAATAGACATTTAAATAAGATATCAACATCAAAATTCCCGATTTCAGTCTGTCCACATATCTGCAAAGCAGTTAACAGCGGGCTCTGAGCATCCTGCCGTCACACTCGGGATGCCACATCCTCCAAGAGCCTCTTGTCTCTGGCTTGCATTTCCTTATAGTCAGGATCAGGAGGCTGTGTGTCACAAACAAAGAGAACAAAACCAAGGAGAACTGGTGTTCTACTTTAACGTGAGCTTTGAATTCTTTATTGGGAGGTAAGGGAAGATACAAGCTTGTGCTCTGTTTTTCTGTACCAACTTCCTGGCTCTGCTGTTGTTAGAGATTTTAAAACCTCATCCTTCCAAGTGTGTGAATCTGTTTTAGAACTGTGTGTGTATTCTTTTCCTTTCTCTTTCTCTGTTTCAAATTCTAATTCACGGCAGCACATTAATATGAGCTGAGCTGACCTGGTAATAGATTTCTGCCCTGCCTGCTGAGTATCTCAGGATGCAGGTCCACTATGGGGAATACCCTTTCACCCTGCTGAATTATGTTGTTGCTTTCCTAGGCAGCTGTCCTGGACTATGGTCACAACCTTAGTTGGAGGGGCCTGGTTTATCCCCTCCCCGGGAACTACAGCTTTATTTGCTGGGAAACATAAGCAAGGTGAAGGGTGAATTCTGTGCATATGTAACAGAACAGGTTTATTGCAGCGATTCAAATCGGATCCACTCTGTATCTTCACCTTGCAAAAGCGTGCATCTGTGCTCTTTCCTTACAACTCGGGTGTGACATTTTCGCCCTCACCAGAGTGAAAGGAGCACCGGTGACTTCCTCATGCCCAGACTTCTCTCGGGGTTCCCTCCCTCGTGTCTTCTTCTCTTCTCTCCGCACCACAGGGGGAAGCAGACTGGAAAAGGTGCAAACTGGGCTTGGTCCTCGCTTCTGGAGCACAGCAGCCAGCAATAACCATGATCACTTAGCAGCTAAGCCCGACATCCAGAGAACCTCTAACTTATCAGGGTGTTCAAGCCCCAGAACTTCCATCAGGGCTCATTAAGAGCGATGGTGCATGACGTCGTGCAGACAAATGAGGGTAAGAAGTTCTGAAAGCATTTTGAAAGAGAGAGAGAGAGAGAGAGAGAGAGAGAGAGAGAGAGAGAGAGAGAAAGAAAGAAAGAAAGAAAGAAAGAAAGAAAGAAAGAAAGAAAGAAAGAAAGAAAGAAAGAAAGAAAGAAAGAAAGAAAGAACGGAAGAGCAAAAAATGAGCAATGTTGTGGGGCCCTGAGGGCTGCGGGGCACAGGAAGAGGGGGGACGTTGTTTGCTGAAGGTGTTCTCCGCCTCCCTTTTGGGGATCTTTGCACACACACTTCAGCCCCAGACAAAAGGAGCAGGGCAGCTTTAGAGCCTTCAGACGGGGGCTGAGGAGGCGAGGGAAGAGAGGAGCATGATTGATGGAGCTCCGGTTGGCTTATAAAGGGCAGCCGGGAGTGCAAGGAAATAATCAGGGAAAAGGGCGTCCCGTGCTGGCTTTCTCAGAGGGGCAAAATGAATCCTGCTCCTCTGCATTATTAAGTTGTCAGGCGGGCTGATGATGAAAATCTGAAGGTCAGGCATAACAAGAAGCACCTTATGGGGGGGTCGCGACCTTTCTGGAAGTGCTACACTCATGTTTATCTGCACCTAACCCTTATCCACAATTCTTCATTTGATAAGAACATTGGGAGAGGGGGAGGCAGGGAGGGTGTCTCCTCATATGTATAAGCAGTGAGTGAAATTAGGCTTCCCGTGAAACTGATTGTGGAGCCTCAATTCACAGTGAAAGATAATAAAGCGAAAGGACACACGAGGGATGCAGGCAGAAATTGTTCGCTACAGCGAAACTCAATAAAGGGAGCAAGAGCTTCCCTAAATGACAAATTTGGTACAGTGGTGCTAAAATCAGGGTTCTCCCTGGAGTTGCCACGGCAATTCACTCTCGACAGTACCACTGCTTATTTACTTTGGAGATCCTAATGGCGTGGTGCGGGTGCTTTGGGGGAGTGTTTATTTCTTTATCTGCTTGTTTTAAACCAGACTCAAGGTGAAGGCCAATCAGACAGAAATATGCTGTTGGATTTGTATTTTTGTTTGTTTTCCAAGCGGAAGCAGGGCGGTCGTCTCCTGCGTCTTATTGGTGTGTGTCTGGCGTGAGAGTTTACATTTTCCGCTCCGAGGCTGCGTTTCCAGGTGTTCTCTATTTCTCAGGCACCGAGGACGTGCTTGGCATTGTCTGCTGGGACCCATAGACCCAACCTCTAACGGATCGCAAAAATAAACAGATCACTTCTAAAAACAACACTGGAACCATTCACAACCTGCAATGTGCTCCTTCAGTGACGCTTCCATCCAGTTGTTTCCCTCTTTGTAGAAAGAGCATTCTTCAGATTTTGATTTTTTGGCAGAGATGTGAAAAACACAACACTTATAACATCACTTTGTTTCAAAGCTGGACCACACTGGAAATTGTCTCGAAAAGAAGCAGTTTGGAAGAAGAGGAAAGCAGTTCACCGATGGAATCTACGGACATAAAACCCTCCGAGCCAGCAAAGTTGTCTACCTTCCTCATTTCTTCAAAAACTGGATATCACAACACGTACAATGCGATGCAATCCTATCTCCCCTCACGCCTCTTTCTGATGGACCTTTTAGGAGATTAAGATTAATTTTTGACATGATATTTGAAATCCACTTGTTCCCAAAATGAATAAATTGCTGTCTGGGTGAAATAATATTCAACTTATGTTTATGCTCACTTATTTGCTAAGACTTCTTTTAAATTTTCTTCAGTTTTCTTACTAAGCTGGTTGACACCCTTTGTACCAATTCATATAATTAAAAAAAAAATCCAGACTAGATAATACATTGCATCCAAATCGAGAAAAGTACACACTGGCTTTTCAGCTTTGTTCAAGAGTAAAAGCAACATAAACAGAAAGCTAGCTGGCTAGATCAGCGTATGAGAGTTCAATGGACAGACATGTGGGCAGGAAGCACATGATAGATGCTAGGTGTACAGGCACGGACAGAAAGACAGGCAGATAACTTGACCTTGCCAGCCCTCTGGCCCTGTGCATTTGGGGGTCATGAGTGTGCTGTCCGTCTCACATGTATTCCCTGCAGATCTAAGATGAAATCAGTCCCTTCTTAGTCATGTTTATTTGCAGGTTGGGACTGATGCTATAAAAACAACTTTAGCACATAAACTTAAAAATACTCACCGGGGATATTAGACTGGAGCACCTTTCACTTTGTGACTATTTTGTTTGTTTGTTTCCCTCCTTAACCAAGAGACCAGATAGGTTGATAATTGATGAGTCTGCCTGGTTTGACCCAGAAGTCACACCGAGAGAAAGAGAGCATGTGGCCTGTCAGTGTGGGTGGTGTGCTGGAATGTACCATGGCTAACTCTACATCCAGGGCTGATCAGGTACTGAGCAGGGAGAACCCACTCGTAATTATTGCACAGATCATTTGGAATTAATTTATATGATATCGATCAAAAAATATTAAATTTGCATCTTAGTCAAACAAATCTTTAAAAAGTCAAAGTTCAGCCTGTCACCGGCTCCCTGCATCCAGATGCATCTACACGGTTGGCTGGGATGTCTTTAAGTCTTACCAGTGAATGTTCCAATGTCGTAATGGATCACCGGTTACTCAGCAAATAGCAGCTGTCTTGTTGCACAAAAAGTGGGAACCCAATTTTGCTTTTCATTTGTGTTGCTTATTCAAAACCAGTGAACTTCTTCTATGAACTAGTGCATTTGAACTTGCTCCCACTAGAATATATGTGCATGTTAGATAGACTCACATCAAATCTTGGCGAATAGAATTGAGGATGCTAAAAGTGAGGCCACTGTAAGGTAACAATTCAACAGTGTAGGCAGTCCCTGCCTACCTCCCTAGTGGCCATCTGGTTTTTGTCATATGTCCTAGTTACTTACATCCTTGATTTAATTATTGCACATTTTGAGAATGCCTGTGTGCCTCAAGAAACTGCAGTGATGAGATGCTTTCTCTGAGGCTAGTTTCACAATGTCCAATTTCCCCAGGCTTCAAGCCTGATTTACACAATATTCCTATATTTGTCTTCAAGCCCTTGCTAACAATTGAGGGAGAGGGAGGGGCCCAGTCTCTCCAAGGCCCTGTGGTGAAGGTGTAGTTCCTGGGCCAGCCACTCTGCCCTTTGGCAGACCTGCATCAGCAGGAGCTAGTCAGGAATGCAGAGTGTCAGGTCGTGCATATCCAAGATCTTCTCCATTCCCAGAAAATCTGCATTTTAATAAGAGCCAAAGTGATTCATGTGCATATTCCAGTCTGATTGAAGTAGAGGCTATTTGGGATTTTCTTGGGCTTCACGTGGCTTAGGAGAGGGCTGTCTGCTCTTGATTGCATGGCAATCTCAGATATTGACTGCCTCTGTTGCAAGGCGTCATTGGTGAATTGACGGTGCATTGTGTATCTCTGCTTGTATTCCTCCCGGATGAGCAGAAAGCATCAAAGGAGAGTTGAAAGCTGCTGGGGCTGGTTCTTGTGGAAGCAGAGATCCCTGGGGAAAAGGAGTACATTTCTTACTAGAGGGCTTTCTCCAAAGGTGACCAATCATACCTTGTCAAATAGTGGAAATCAGCGCAGGAAGTTAATTGTAAACTGGCAATACGATAACAAAAGCACATATATTTTTGAAAATCATCTGTGCCAAGAGAAATGGCAATTTTATTCTCCTGGTATGTCGTGATACATCTTATCACCTGCTTTTTGCTCTCCAATTCTTTGCTTACAACAAAGAAAACTGCTTGCATTTTTAAAGATATTATAAAGTGAATGATGCTGATCACAATAGCCTTTATTGTCCGTTATGCGGGAAAATTCAACCATGACTTTTTACTGCTGTCTTTTTTAGACAGTCTTAATTTCATAGGCCAATCGATTCCAATTCATTTTTAAACCTCAATGGGCTGGAACTTGGCATGAACATTGGTTGGCCAGGTGCAGGTTTCTCTTCAAAATATGACAAAAGTCATGGCTGAAATATAGAGCGGCAAAAATGTTGGAGAGTTTTGCCAAGATGTGGCCAAACAAGGTTGATTGCTATCATCAAGGGGCAAAGAGGGCAGCTGGAGGGAAGAGAGAATGCATTCTGCAAAGCGATATTTGCATAATGGTCAACTTGTATTTTTTTTTTTACAAAAAGAACATGTTGCTTTTGTTCACTCCTTTTCAATGGCATTTTAAAAAATATTTTTATTTCAATTGTTAAGTCATATTGAACAGATAAGACACAATGAAAAAAAAGTTATTCAGAAATCTAAGACAGAACGAGACAGGAGATGAGAGTGGAAAAATTTAAACACAGTCACGCCCATCGTTTAGTCCAGGACTTCCTTCCCAAGGACACCTTGCAGCTTCAGCCACCACCGCAGGAGTCATTGCCGTGGCACACAGCTTATGTGCCGATGAGCAGATGCTGCCGAGTAAGGAAGAAGCAGTTGTGGTTCGTCGTAGATAATCACAGCAGATTAAGCTGTAGTTTCATTACAGTGTTTTTACTACGCATTATTTTTACTATGCAGCGGCCTTCGAAATAATGGGAATTGATTTCACAGATCTTTTGCATATTACTGATACTGAATAATGTTGCCGAGTTAAACCTTTTCTATCCTGCCACTGTGAAAAGGCACTAATTGGGGAAGATGAAGGTTCCCGGTGGAAGGCTCTCTTCCGCAAATTTGAGTCTGGAAAGCGGTGGAGCCAGGGAAACTGTATGAGGGTCTTTGTGGGTTAGCAGCTGTAGCTTTGTGTCCTGATTTAACTGACCTAAAATTCACGCAATCCCAGCTCACAGAGCATTGACTGCACTGCCCTTGGCTTGCCCTTCTTGGCCCTCAATTCACCCCGGTCCCACCCCAGCATATTCCTTTTGCTGCATGCAACATTCAGAAAGGTGTTGCTAATGAACAGGAAGCTAGAGAAGCAGTTCCAGTGCAAAGAGCAACTGTGTCTTCTGAAATCAGATGAAACCTTAACATGCACACAGTTTGGGTCACTTTGGAAAGTCCTCCATTTCTATCTGGGCACTGCCTGTTGTCCCTCTGCAAAGATACTCCTTGTTAGGCATGCCAGGAAAACACAGGGCACCTCCTTCTCTTCTCTAAAGCTGCTGCTGTCGCTGATTGACTCAGCAACCGCCTCTTCAGTTAGTACAGAGCACCTAGCCTTTATTTTGAGTCTTATTTATAAGGCAGTTAACATTTCCCTTGACTGGGAATTGAGGAAATTTGCTGAGTTGGGCATAGAAGAGTGGAAAAGGAAAAGAGAGAATTTTGCATGGATTCTGGTGTGATATCTGGTCATTGAATCTTCTAGAGAAGCTATCAAGCACCCCTAGAACTCACCTCACTCCTCAGCAAGTTTTGTAGGGTTCAGGCAAGGTCCTCAGTATGAAGGACCTTGGAGGAGTTCTGTCACTAAACTCCTGTTTATAACTCAATTGCTTGTTTTGACCCTGGATTACAAGCAAGCCAGACTGTACAGCAGGTGAACACCAGGATGAGGCTCAGATGTGCTAGGGTAATGAATAAAGCATGGAAAGAGGATCGGGCCAGGTCTCTCTTTTGCATTTAGGACACGAGACAGAGAAAGCCTATGTGAATCATTTTATTTTCAAAAATGATGATTTGGTTTGATTCAGTCACAACATTCTAGAATTTTAGATAGAATTTGGGTGGAGGTATTAGATTGGGTACACAGCTTTCCAAGAGAAGTTGACAGGTTCCACCAGAAGTTAAAATTGTGAAAACTCAGGGATTGCTCTAAGAATGCTGAAATTATTTAAAATGTTGATGGCTATTCAACACACACACACACACACACACACACACACACACACACACACACACCACGCATGTGTGAGCACACATAACAACTTCGTTGTGGTGAAAAATAGTTCTCGATATTTGAGATAAAATGAAATAAAACGGGGATTCTGATGACAGGATGCTCAGGGTGTTCTGCCTGGGAATGCACACTGTGAATTCCCCAGGACTTTCACAACCCGTGGAACCACGTGCCTCCCCAGGGAAATGCTGGCTAACAGGCACGATTCGTTCAACCCTGATACAAATTGAATCTCTTGGAAGCCAAAGAAGTAGAGATTCGGTGGTGACTCCTAGACATCACTTTAAACAGATGAAAATCAAACACATTGAACAATGAATTTTGGACAAATGTGTTTCTGTTTCAGAGATCATTATCTTTTGGGGGGAGAGGATCAAGACCTCAAGCACAGTTTTAGCATGCAAGGGAAGATATTGGGTACATGATTTGGGTTTTGCTTTTTGTAAGGTATTGTGCTACTCACAGCCTGTCATGAGCAAACTCTAATAAACCAGACCATTCATTACACATAGTCCAACTGGGATTTTGATCATGCCTCAGTCCTTCCCAGTCTGCAAACCCCCATGCACTTCCCTGCTTCCCGCCGTGGCTCACACAGGTCTTCCTAAGGAAAAGTCCTTTCACCTTCATGGCCACTGTTAAAATTCTATTAATCCTAGAAAAACCACATCAAATGCCAGCAAGCTTCCTTTGATGTCCTTTAAGTACTCTTTGCTTCTTTGGTTCTGTTTTGCAATCTGCACTACAGCTAGTGGTGGGTATACATTTCCTCTTGCTATCCTCGGCTATTGCTATCATATTAATTCCTGTTTCTAAGCATTGATCTAGGTAATGGGTACCTACTCACTGCCCTTCACACACCCCCTAACGCCTACTCCCATGTCATCACTACCTGTTGGAGGGTGAGGAGGCTTACTGAAGAAGCGCATGGAAAGTGTGAAAATCGATTATTACTTTGGAGATTGAGACTGGTTCTCTGAGATAGAAGTCTTCCATCTTTTCAAGTCTCCTTTCCTTGGTCCAAAATTGATGTCTTCATGTATTAATTCATGTGGCATGGCGGTGGGGCGGGGGGCTTTACTGGACATTTGTTTTAGGCCTGGAACACCATGATTAACTGACAGAAGCCATCCTATACCAATCATAGGATGGCTTATTCCATTTAGGGACCAATGATTCTTTTGGGGGCCACAAAATATTGTTTTTGAGAAGTGCATCGTTTGGTGTATACAAGTTAATTTAAAATCCCCACCTCGGATGAACAGTGCAGTGAGGTTCTTATTATTTACCAGGGTTTGTACAGATATCAAGGACAAACAGAAAATCAAGGCATCTCAGGATACCTTGGTGGGGAAGACGCAGAGATAATGACACTACTGCAACAAACTATAGTTAAATCCAGGGCTTACACACCCACACATTGTGTGCAAAGGAAGTCCTAAAATGGAACTTCCCTAACATGACGGCTTCAATCCAAAGTCATCCTGGTTTCTTGCCCAAATTGATGTCTTCATTTCCCAGAGTTAATCATTTGTCTTACTGTGTGCTTTGCTGAACAACTCCTGCACTGGTAAAATCCGATGTCTCCCGTCCTGGGAATGTACCCCAAGTACTTTCCATGAAATCCACGCCTGAGTCTCCAATGAAAACAGATTTTTTTCTTTCAGCTGAAATCAATTTTTTCTACCCCAATCCATTTCTTAGCATAAATTGTTTTCGGAAGGAGATTGATTTCGCTGGAAAACACAGCAAATATTTTAGTTTTAGCTCCACATAATAAAGTAATTGTATAATTAGTAATACATTTATCACTCTTTACTGAGTAGGGGAAAGTGTAGCACACGCTTTGCTTTAGTGTAAATCCCGACAGTGAACATTTTTTTTTCCCAGGGAAATATGCCATTATACCATAAAAATGTCAAGTACAAGTTTACTGTTCCTGCTAATATTCTAAAATATTCTCTTAGGCTGACATCTCTGTCAATTAAAATTAAACAAAATTGCATTCTGCTACACATACTTTGAGTAAGGAGTTTTGGCGTTTATGACTTCTCTTTGAATTGATTTTTAAGATGGCATCTGTAAAATTTTGCTCGAACAATATGAGGTGGGATGTATTTAAGGACCAGTCAATTTAAAAGATGTTTTTAAAGATCATAAATTGACAGTCAGAATAGGCTGTGCACACCTCCAGCTCTCTCAGCGATTAAAATAAATCCTGCGATTCTTCTGAATTGAACGTTTGTGCTGACACAATTTAGTGCCAGCACGCTTCGGACTTGTTTTGTTTCTTTTCTGTATTTTTACAGAAAATAACATAAACAAGGAAGCTCATGAGTGTTGCTTCCAGTCGATCCATGCGCCAAAATCTGAGAAAAGTCCTTCCCCGGGCATTTCCCACAGCACAGCAGTGCGAACGTGCTTTCTCACGGGACCCTGGTTCTCAGAGAGGAGAAGCAAGGCCAGGATCCAGGGAACTCCTGCCAGTAAAGCCCTCTGGGAGATCACCCCCTGTGCTAGAAGATGAGCAGAGTCCTCTCCACTCCAATTCCTCTAAAAGGAACAGAAGAAGTCCTCCTCGGGCTCATCTCTCTCATTGCCAAACCTTAATGCACAATGTTTTATTGGTGCATTTAAAGCAAGTATTAGTTAATGATTCAGAGATTCATGGGGTCAGAATACCTCCCTCTTTCTTTATTCAGCAGCTTTGGAAGCTCAAGGTGCCTTTCTGGGTCACCAGGTTCCCACTTAAGGGAGAGAGGTGATATTCTAAGTGGCTGGAAGAGGTTTGCACCCTTCCAAGCAAGTCACCAATGGTCTTCGGGCTTGACCACTATTTGGAATAGTCGGGTGGCAGGGGGTGGAGATCCTCCACACTGCAGTTTTAATGGGTAGATGCTTTGTCTGGAAAAGGAGGAAATGATATTCTCAAAGAAGCAGTGGAACGTCGCAAGAACTTCATTATTTGATTCACTGTGAGGGACTGGGCTGTTTTAAAGAGTATCTGGGAGCTGCCAGGACAGCCCGTTACTCAGGGATTGAACACAGGCTAGGGGGCAGCCACATGCCCAGTTCTTTTCACTATGGAAATGCCCATTCTGTCATATAGCTAGTCCATGGGCAGGGCACCAAATGGACTTTTGAAATTGCAGGCAAATAAACAAGGGGGCTGAAGTTGATTCCTCAAATATTTCTGCTAAGGAACTGGGGTAACGGTGCCTAGAGTCAGTCAGATGGAGAAAGCTGCCCCTTGGGGATGACTGCTGTGATCCAGCCACAGCCCAGGAGGCTGCAGAAGTAGGGGGTTATCCCAGGAGACACATAGAGGTGGTGTTCAGTGCCTGTCTGGCCTGACAGCTCAGCAGCATGGCCCTCATGCCTTCCCTCCCTGAATTCTGCACTTGCTCGTCAAGGGGTCTCTTTCTTTGGAAGATATTCACGTTGTGATGCATACCCAAATTAGAATTGCAGGTGGTGCTCACAGATGAGGGACTGAGATATGAGATGTGTGTCTGAGTGGCATCTGGGTATCAGTGGGGTAGGTAGAGTGGACGATTGAAGGTGAGCTCAGCAGCCATATGGGTCTCTTTGAGGTGGGGGAGGACTACAGCAAAGACAGAAGGACTCCCAGTGAGAATCCAACTTCGTTTTTAGCCACTGTGTGGGTAACCTCCACATCATCCACATCCCATCCGCCCTGCCCGAGGCTGGCACATAATGTTGAATTCCAAACAATCTCATTATTAAACCTAAAATTGTATTAGTCAAATACCTGGAATATCTACAATGCTGGAACAGGGAGGGTTTATTTTAGGTGATTAATGAGTCATTTTCCGCTTTTTTATTTTAATAAACATTCGTCAGGGCGATACTACATGCTGAGGCTCCGTTGTAAGCATCTGGGCCACACCATGAACAACAGTGAAGCTTCTCCTGGAGAGGAAAGTGCCAGTGGCCCAGAAAGACACACAGATCCTTTTTTTCTTTTTTAAGGCAGATGTGGTAACACTGTAGTTTAAGCCAGTTCCTGGGATACCAGCATCTTGATACAAGCACTGGTTCGAGTCTCAGCTGTTTCTCTTCCAATCCATGCCTTGTTCATATACTTAGGAAAGTAGTGAGACAGCTCAACTCCTTGGGCCTCATGCACCCATGTGGGAGACTAAGCGGGCATTCTAGGCTTCTGGCTCGAGTCTGGCCCAGTGCAGGTCATTGTGGTCTATTCGGAGGCAAACCAGCAGACAGAACATCCCCTTCTCTCTTGATGACTCCATTCCTCCTTATCTTTCTCCCTATGCCCTTCAAATAAATAAATATTCTTAAAAATTGCGTGTCAAGTCAATTTCTAAGTGTGCCTGTGTAGTGAGCATATATGTACAAAGTATGATGAATGGTTGAGTGAATATTTTAAAACACAGCAGACAATGGTGGACGATTTGGGTGGGAGGGAGAAGTGGCATAAACGAGGGAAGGGGCACAAGTCTGTACTTTTCCTCTTATCCTTAGCCCTCTGGCATTCCCTGATGCAAAGTGTGTCTACTCATGCTGTCTGAGGCGTACCATGGAGTGGTCACCGCTGGTCTCCCCACCAATCCTGTCTACATAGATCCGCATCCCTTGACTTGTGTCGTGAATGAGCCTCTCAGATTTGAACTCTAGCAGCCACTCCCTCTGACCCGTCGTCCCACTGGCTTGCATCCTTTCTCAGGGACCACTTATTTTTACCTGCAGCCGCACAAATGTGTGCTCCAACTTGCCGTGAGTGATCTTTTCAAGACTTACATTTCATTATTTCTCTTTACAAGTTCTGGGTGTCCCACTGCTTTAAGGATGAGGAAAGTAACCCTGCCCTGGCACATCTAGGCCAGGTTCGCCCTTTCTGTGCCAGATGCCTGTCATCCCACTGCCATTCTTATTAGCACCCTCTTTCATTCTCAGAAGTGCTCAGCTTTGGATGATTAATCATATGGTTGCTTTTCATTTGACAAAAGTTTACATTCTCAACGGGTGAACCTCACAACCATTCTCACCTTCTTAAAGAAATATTTTCTGAACAAGCAGAGCCACCTTGACCGAGATAAAGCACAGGTGCTGCCAGCAAGGAGGCACATGTTTTTTCAAAAAGTATTTTCCAAAGCTCCCTAGAGAGGAAATGAGAGGTTATGGGTTCTTGGCCCAATGAGAGGGGGAGAAAGAGGTTGGTGACAGAAAGACATTAATTAATGCACTGTGACTTTAAATGATGTGTTTTCTTTACAGTTTTAAGAGAAGATCAGCTGGAAGACTAAACCAGCTTTATCTTCCTTTACCTGTTACAAACCACACAAAACTTTGCCCAAGTTGTGTATTTCTCAAACCACATAAAACTTTGCCCAAGTTGTGTATTTCTTTTACAATTCCCATGCATTCTATGAAAACAAAATTTATAGTCATCGCATAATAAATATGAATACATTGGGACTCTCAGACAAGAAAACAAAATTTCCAAACAAATAGATATTATATATAATGTTACTAGGTGCTATATGGATATGGTGTAGTTTTTTTTATCCCATATTAAAATTTCATGGTTAGCCCTTATTTTGACGATACCTGAACTTGTGGGAGATTTGCAGAGTTGCTCGGATACGCAGTGCCACGTAGAGGTTTTGTCTCACGTTCTGGAGCCAGACACTGAACTTGAGTCACTCTAATGAACGTGTCTCTCTGTGTTAGCTTTCTCATCTCCAACTGGTAAGAGGCTTAGCTTTGACCTCTTGGCATCGTTCTCAGGACTAAACGAGGTAACTTGTAAAAAAACGTGAAAAGTGTTCTCTGAAAAATGAAAGACCCATTACATTTTAAGACTTTTTAAACTACTATTTATTGAGTATCTAATATGTATCAAGCAAACGTATACATTCATTTATAAATGTTTCATTATTAATAACTATCTTCATATTTTATGCAGTCTGCCCATCTAATTATGAAAGGCCTTCACTGATAAATATTTAACAATCAAAGAACAGATATAACAATGCTTCTAGAATTGCAAAATGATAAGCCAAAACAAACATAAAAATACGTGTTTCTGGATCTTGTAAGATTCATCCTACCCCTAGTTCTCCAGCCCCATTTTACTCTTCTCCAAGAAAAATGTGCTCCTTTTTGCCTCACAGACATGTTGGTCTTAGTTCTGGGATGTTTCCTCACTCACTGATGGTCAAGAAAGAACTGCAGACCATATGAGCATCTGCCAGACCTTAAGGATGGCGGGTTACATAAAATTGTAGAGGGAGGTTGGATAATGGTTCTAAATACATGCTTAGATAAATGAAATAATTTCTAATAATATAGTCCAGGGGACATAGATTTGCATATCTGAATAATCTTCTATCTCTCTCTCTACATATATATATATGTATATATATGTATACATAATGAACAAGTAGAATAAAGGAACTCAATTGCTGTAAACAAGGAAGTGACAAGGAAAGGCAGTTCATAAATATGTACAGTCAGTAATCAAAATACATAACTATAAAAATGTTTAAGATATGAATGCATTAACTAATCTGATTTGATTGTTGCACATTGAACATAAATATTCAGTGATTACAATGAAAGCAATAAATACGCATAATGAAAACACTAGTGAATTTCTCAAAAGTTAGTCAAAGTTACAGCAGAATCATAATACTATTAGCAGATAAGCAAAATAAACATAACATTTTTCATGTTTTTAAGAATCAGTATTGTGTGTACATTAATCCCTCTCGTATGAACATCCTGGTTAGTTAGTCCCACCTCTCCAGATCTTCACATTGAGATATGTTGGAATGTTTTTCACATTTGTTTAGTTTCCCTGAACTTTCTGTTCATGCATTTGAATTACTCTATTTATTGGAAAAACAGCCGTCTCCTGATGTTGTACAAATGTGAGGGTGAGAAGACATGTCTCATTATGTTTATATCAACTTGGGATCTCTAAGAATTAACTTGAACCATCATGAAATTCTGAAGTATACATTGAGGCTGAAGTGTGCCTGTCTAGTTTGTTATTCTGGAAAAGATCCCCAGAGGGGCCGGGGCTGACCTCCGAGTGTTTGTCTCCATTGGTGCTAGGACATGATGTGTGCAGGCCAGTCTGCACTGGCCCTCGTGGCTCACTATACAGTTGTTTATTATGATTTCCAGACAGACCTCTATGACAAATAATGAAGATTTGTTTGCATGCAGATATTTATATTTTATAGATGTGGTCCAGATTTCTCAGCTCGCACCATCCTGCAAGGGACATAATCAAATGGGTGAGAATAACAGAAAAGCTGCAGTGGAAACTTCGAAACTTCCTTTCAATCAGAAAGCCTGCAGTCCTCATTGCTAACTCAAGCACATCTCCAAGGCAGAGCCTCTACTCGCTTCACTCTTCCTCGGGTCATGGTTGAGATTCTTACTAATACAAATTAATTCTTCCCAACTCAACGTCATTTCCAGAGGCCACCCTTGTCCTCTGCAGTCTCCACTGACTTCTTCCAGGTTTTGTCCATTTCTTCTTGCTCTCTCAAGGCAAAGTTAGACCTAAGATATCATGGGATCCTTCCTGCCGGGACCATCACTGGGTGCAACTGGAGATTACACAGAGATACAGCAGACCACGTGAACCACTTCACACCTATTACTCTCTACAGCATCAAACAGGCATGGTGGATGCTTGACGTGTACGGTCACATGTGCCCAACAGGTTTATGGCTCCAACTGATGCTAAAGACGCAGAAGCATTGTGATCAAACAGTGTCAGAGCAAAACAGAGCAGTGCGCTTTGAGGCTGCAACGACTCCCACCAAGATAGAGTAGTGTGCATCATGGCTGCAATGACAAGCAAATGACGCCTACCAAGAAACAGAGTGGTGGAAGAAGGGACCGTTACTAGCAATAATTGTAAATATGAGAAAAACTTAAAAGAGACTCACAGCTTTCCAATGGCATGTGTGTTCTTCGAGTCTTGGAAGTTTCCTATATAGTGATGCTTTGGTTCAGACCTGCAGAATAGGTAATGATTAGAGAGATTGAAATGTAGAAAGCTAAAAGAGCAGAAGAGAATAGGTAAATTTAAGAGGCTAAGCTAGACAGATTCCATGTTTGAAATCTCTGGTCTCTCACCTGTAAAGTGGGAATAACAATGTCTTCCTCAGCACTGTTGTAAGGATGCAGTGAAATAAGCTATATAAGGATTGATGAGAGAGGAAGTATGAGCACTGACGGCTGTTACTGTTCATGCTGACATCACTTCCATTCAGCAGAAAGCACGTTTATGCAAATGTAGTCTCTCATATGATCCTGAAATATTCTGAAAAGTCTTACTTCTTCCCTCATGTTGCTAAACATAGAGAATGTGTGTATTGCTCTCTCTGCATAAGTATCTGCAATTCAACACTCAATCAACAGGAACAAGTCGCAGTAAGACAAGGCCAACAGCAATTTCAGAGGTAAAAAACTATGCCATTTGAGGTAAAAGAACATCCACTTGATGACTGATGTAGTTAACATGTTTAATTATCTCCCTGACAGAAAGTCTGGAGATGGGTGATCCCAGTGACTCTTCAGTACCCTTAAGGCTTTCCAATATTCTGTTCCACTTTCCTTGGGATTTCCTCATATCTACAAAATGGCTGCCACTCCAGATAGTTCAGTCTTCCTCAAACACATTTATGGCAGAAAGTGAAGGCTTCATACCAAAGATATTTTTTCTTTTACACAGGAGCAAAGTCTTTCCCAAGAGACATCAGCAGATGTTTCCAGTTCAACTGTCATAAACTGTTAGGACAGAGTCAGAGTGTAATTCATTGTTGGGCATATTATTGTACTGGAAATCAATGAGCAACTGAAAGACTGGGTGTTGGCTGTTGAGTATGCAGGTAGCAGTGTCTAACCGCAGGGTAGGGGTCACTGGAGGAGACAACGCTTTGTTGAGTTTTTAGGTCAATGCGACAAGAACTAGTATGCATGCACCAAGTGTGTAAATACAATGACACTCAGTTCTCTGCACAGGGAAGCACAAAGCAAGGGCTTACTCAAGTCAAGTGAAGGAGTTTTCTGTGGATCATCCCATTTCATTCTCCCCAAATCCTGCAGGGAGCTGGGTGGGAAGTAGAATAGTCAGGACACAAACCGGCACCCGTTTGGATCCCAGTGAACGCAAGGACATTAGCCACTAGACAACTGAACATATTTTTGTAGAAACATATTTCTTCATAGAAGAGTCCTTATAAAAAGTACTGAAGTAAGCTCAAAGAGACTTAGAATAAGGAGAACTTAAACTGCAATTATTAGTATGAGTTGGCAAATTTTCAGTACTAAGCTATGGATCAGACACATTCTCAATTCTGTACTTAAGGGAAACCGATCTTAATTACTCTGATTCAGTATCCTATGGCCAAGGCTCAAACAACACACACCAGCCGTACAGCTGGTGCACTGGGGGGCAGCTTAGCCCTGTGACTGCCAGACAATAGGGCCTAACCCTTGAGCTCCCTTGCTGAGTGCCTCTCAGGAGCTGAGTGTTCCGTTTAATCCCCTTGGTGTCTGGGAGCCCCTGTAGGGTGCACCCAGCCAAACATGTGGTGAATTCTCAGTGCCTGCTACTCACAAAGAAGATCCAGGAAAAGAGAACTGTGATTAGACCGTGCAAGCATCAGTGAGGGGAACACATGTTTTTAAAGCAAAGAAAAAAATAAAAGTGAAACTAAAAATTGAGTAACTCATTAGAACAAACAAGCAAACATAGATGCTTCTTATTATATGACCCACAGCACTAAACATCATCCTTTTCATCTTTTAAAAATTGAACCTTTGTAACCACCGTTTAGGGAGGAAAGAAAGTTCATATAACCTCTGATAGCAATCCAAATTTTATATTTAATTTATTAAAATACAGCAAGTGGCAGAATGGGCAGTTACATTACAAAAGGAATGGAATGGCAAAATAAATAAATAAAGAAAAAAAATTGTTCTGAAAGATAGGTCTGCATCTTTCTGGGACAATAAAGTAGTAAGGTGAATGTTTCGGCCTGTGGGATCAATTTTACCAATGGTGGAATGGAATCAGTGAGAAGATGGGCTGCCTTGGGGCAGGAGAAGGAAGGTTCTCACCCACCTTGCTGTATGGATGTAGAAGCTTCCGGGCCAGAGAAACAGCAAGAGATCAATCAATCATAGTTAAGATTTGGCTAATAATGTTCACATTACATTTGTATCATGTTTTCCTTGGGAAGATTCTGGCCTTAGTCTTTCTCTTGCTAGAGCAAAAAATGACAACAACAACAAAAAAAAAAAAAAGAAAGAAAGAAAGAAGAAGAAGAAAAGAAAGAAAAAAGCTCTCAGGTAAAGAATGTTGGACCTGTGATTCATTCCTCAAGCGGCTGCAATGTGTTGAGCTGAGCTGATCCGAAGCCAGGAGCCTCTTCCGAGTCTCCCACGCGGGTGCAGGGTCCCAAGGCTTTGGGCCGTCCTCGACTGCTTTCCCGGGCCACAGGCAGGGAGCTGGAAGGGAAGCAGGCTGCTAGGATTAGAATCGGTGTCCATATGGGATCCCAGTGCGTGCAAGGTGAAGACCTCAACCACTGCGCCATCGCGCCAGGCCAGATATATATATATATATATATATTTTAAAAAAAGAAAGTTAAGACAAGCTGCTGCACATCTCACTGCTCAGGCAGTAGGGTGGCCAGATTTTGCAGCCTGGGTCTCATCTTTCTAATAAAGTAGACACACAATAAAGCTGGAACAAGACAAATCGTATTCTTACAGTAGGCAATATAGATGCAGTCACAAATACATGCGTTACTCCCCATTGTAAGTACCTGTTTATGTATATTCATGTGTTTGTGTGTGTGCACATACGTATGTGCATGAGATGAAATTAAATTGGTTAGTAAAGCACTGAATATTTTACTGTCTAAAACTAATAAATATAGCACTTAAATATAAATAAAGTCAATATCTGGTGTTAAAAACATGGTATTGTTTTTCTTAAACTGGTTACACTGAAGCTGTTATAATTGAATTAAAATAATTTTGCAATAATTATTAGGTTAGGTAAAAATATTGGGGGGCTTAAATTGACCCAGTAATTGTTATGCTTATCTCCATTTGATGTGGTGAGAGCTTTCATAGCTCATTTTCCCAGTTTAAAATGTGACTGGAATCAATTTAGAATTAATTTGAAAAAATTACCATTTTGGAAAAAATACTGATATTAACTGTAGTTATTTCTGGAATTGGAGATTATGTGTGATTCTTGTTTTCTTCTAAATACTCACAGTTGCCAAATTTTGTGCAATGAGCTTGTGTTCTTTAAATAGTCAAGTAATTAAGAACAGTTTTTTTTTTTAATCCATATAATGTACTACATCATATTTCCTGTGTGCTGATGAGAAAAAATAACAGTTGTATTCACCCAAGTAAAAGATTAACAGCAACAAAAAATTAATTCATGTTCTTTCAGGTAACGCATGAATAACTAAACCAAGTCAAATGGCGTTACTGAGATTATTGGCGGAGTTTTCTTTGGGGTTGTTTAATTGCTCATATGGTTTCTGCTGGTTCATGATAAATACAATCGTTTTATTTTTTTTTTTCTGAAAGCCATTGCCTTCTCTTGCCTCCCTAGCAGCCCCTAGCATTGCCTCGTGTTGCCCCAGCAGTGTCCATGGTGTCTAGAGGCTTGGTGCAGGAACCTTGGGTTTGCCTTCTCCAGGCTTACTGCAGAGGGCCGATGGAAGAGTCTCGCATCTTGTACACTGCAGAAGCTACTGCTGCAGATCCGTGCTCCCCACCACAATCTGTTTTATTAGTTTACCATCCTTTAAAGTCTTCTTATCTGGTAAGCACTTGCAGGGAATCTCATTCCAACTCTAACTTCGGGAACACATTAAGTTTGCTTTTCAGAGCCATTCATCACCAAAGATAGGTTTTGTTAGTGTTTTCTTTTGTAAATCATTTTATTATTGTAAGGTGTCTGTGGATTGCTGGTGTGATAATAGGCTATATAAATGATTTTGTCCTATATTTGTGTTGTATATACTTTATTGTAATGGCACTCTCGGGTCAAAAGCAGCCAATATTATTCCGATTAATTCCCGTCTAGACACTCATAAATTGTCCCTTAATTTGCAAAGAGAAGACGAAGTCATATGAAGCACAACCTTTCCCTGTGCAGGAACTGCACCTGGTTTTTCTGGGTGAGAGGAAGCCGCCTCCCCATGTCCTTCAAGCAGCCGCTCTCTGCCTGTAGGGGTGAGCAGCTCCTTCCCTGCACCGGGCCCAGGTAGCCAGACGAGGCCTGCCGGGGGTGAGCTGCTCCTCAAAAACACACAGCCTGGCCCTCCAGCACAGTTTCAAACACTCATTTTATTTACTTATATTCATCTCCCCAGAAGGAAAAGAAAAAGAGGAGAAAATAGCTCGCTTAATCCTCATTCTAACACGATATTGATTCACATCCATGCGCAGTGTTTATTGACGTGCACCGCATCTAATGGGGGCTACTACTTACGGCACTGCGTTTAAGGAAAGTGCAATTGTGTTGGAGGAAGAGATGAAGTGCACACTTCATCCGGACTTAATTTTGGGTCATGTAAACCTTCCAAACACTGTGCGTGTGCGTGAAAATGCTAGTCCTAATGAAAAATCAAATGCGAACCGAGTGAGTTTATCTGAAAGCTAATTATAGTGGCAAAATATCGGTCCTGAAAAGTTCACCATTATTTCCTAAACTTGTGTAATGAATGCAATGAAGTTAACTTTTGGGGCTTTGCAGCCACTCTGCATATGTCATTAACCAACTGTAACGCATTCGTGTTTCAGAGCCCGGCAAAGGGTTTTTGTTTTGTGACATCTAGCGTTCAGTGTTTTGAAATTATGCAGGTGGTGTGTAATGCTCCGGCTAACTGAACAGCAGACAGCATCTATGTATTGCTAGCACATGCTTCTTCAAGAAGAAAGCCGACATGAAAAATACCACACTCTTTTTTTAGCCTCTTGGAGATTTTTATTGCCTGGTGGCAGCTGTATTTAATAAAATATTAGCAGTCACTTGAGGCTTAAAGGTGTAACACAATTCCATTTCAATATAACAATTCCATAAATTCAAATATGAAACTTACATAGAAGCATGATATGGCTATAATTAAAGAAAACTTGGTTTATGCTTTCTGAAAACCAAATGTAGGGCACATGGAACCTGTGTTAATCTACAAAATGGGCCTTGGGTGATCCTTCACATGTCCGAAAGCTGGAAGCAATTCGAGAGAACTCTCTAACACACACTGCTGGTTTAGCATCTGGGTTTTCACTGTTATCATTATCAACTGCTGTGCCAGTAATACAGCGATCTGCTCATGGTCTTCTCCAACAGCTGCTTGCTTCCTCGGGCCTCTCACAGTTCCCTTCCTTCCCAGACATCATGGCTTATGGTGATCAGGAAGTTGTGGAGAACCACGCACAATGAGAAACTTTTTTTGCATTTCTATTGCCATTTTCTGACGCAATAACATAACTGTGGTCCACCTTGCCTAGACTTGCTCTGGATCCTGGGGAGGCAGAGGGCGGGCAGGAGGTTGTTTGCCTTTCTCGATGAATGGACCAAGAAGAAATGGAGGGAGATGGTAGTCCTTTTCCTGAGGGGATGTTGCTTGGTAGACTCTCAGCAAGAAATCTGTGTGAAGTAGCTTAATCAGAGTCCCCAGTCTTTGGAGATGAAGGCCTCAGTATTAAGGCCAGCAATTGCTTATTCATATGTTGTAAGTTCTGGAATATGGCCAACGTGTGAACAGTGGAAATGGCCTTCAAAAGCTCACGTTCAGCCTGCAGAAGAGTTCTAGCTGTCTGTCTAATACAATGAATTTAACATGATAATTAATTGTGCACATTCGCTTGGTTTACCAAGGCCCCTGAGACTTTCTCTCGGCGTCATACCTTCTCAAACACCCAGGCACCAGTGCAGGTGCTGAATCTTGACTAGGAAACGGAGTATGGGAGGACAGACAATGTCAGACGCGCAGGAGCAGTGGGGAGAAGAGTGAAAGGGAGAAGTGATGTCAAACCAAGCAAGCAGTGTAACACAGACAAAACAGGGTCCTGGAGGAGTCCAAAGCGAGGTAGCAACATGAGCAGTATTCAGAGTGGCTCTCATGAGGGATCAGAGAATCCATCTTAGAGGTACCTAAAGGGCTCCCCAGAGAGATATGATTCAAAATTTATGAATGGTGGCATCAAGGGACATGGACGTTAAGAAAAGTGACACATAGCTCCAAAAAACCAAGCCAAAGGACAAACAGCTCCTGGCAACTCAGAGCTGGTGGCACCAACCAGAAAAAGAACAACCAGAGTAAGTTTAGCTTCTGTTTCATTATGTTATTGTTGCTCTTACTGCTGAGGAGCTGGGTGGAGCACATCAGCTCAGGAGCAGTGAGAAGATCTGAGTGGGATCTTGGCTGGAGAACTAGATGAACTGGGGGAGAGGGGCCTGCTGAGTACATTGCAGCCTCCGGAAAGAACACCCTGTGATAGGAGCAAGGGGCCAGGGACATCACCATTCGCACAGTGAGCAAATGAGGAAGAGCATGATGGAGACATGGAAGAAGTCATCAGAGAGAAGGTGGAGAATCAAGCAAGGGACTCTAGGTGACCACTGTGCCGAGTGACCACAGCATCAGCCTGTGTGAACCAGGGAAGAAGGTTTCCAGGTTTGAGAAGACATGAATCAATCACTTCCTCAGTACCAGGAATTTTTGGTCAAGAAATTAATTTCATATTTAGTCAACATGTACAGGGCCTATTTTGAAATATAGTAGGAGCTATTCTTTTCTGATCAAGACAACCCCAAATGGCTTTCTTGTTTGAAGATGCTTTTTGTTCCCAATGACAATGTTCCAACCTGAGCCTGTAGTTGATTCATCTTCCTGAGACTGCTGTGATAAGACAGGAGCTCAGTAAACAGGGATTGAGAGGTTCAGAATTTAAATCAAGTTGAACTTCAGTATGCAGAATTGTGGCCAAACCCGAGCTTTGCATCTGGGAAAGAAAATCCAATAAAATCAAACTGTGTTGGAGGCAAACTTACCCAAACGTCACAAGATGCTACTACCGCTATGGTAATTCCTGAGGGTGTGTGTGTGTGTGTGTGTTCTATCTTCAGCTGTTTCTAAGTGATTTTTAAAAATGGTTGCTAAAAATTCAGTGTTCCTTCACAAACACACAGCCGCGTTAAGGCCAGCAATTTTCTTACATATGCATTATGATGTGCTGGAATTATTTAATTACCACTGCTAGCAAGTTTACAGACAGGCACACCCCTATCACATTGCGTGCTGGCAAATAGGATTATTTACGTCCAATCTAAGGAGTGCTGATTGGTGTCATTGAACGCGGACGCTGCATCAGCATTTAAATTCCCACTTTTCTGGGCAAAAACCCAACTGAATGATTCAATTAAACTCGTTATGTTATATGTTATCCAGAAGTTCACAATATAAAGTGATTTTCCCAGCCTGAACTCCCTGCCTTTATGATTGCAATTTGGGAGCAAGACAATTTCCAAGGACTATTTTACTTGAACTGCAATGAAAACGTCAGGCTGTAACACACTTTTGGATGTGGGTTTTATGAACGGCACTCCAGCACTACCCATTAATTCAAGCACATGCAATAAATAACCTTCATTATTCATCAGAGTGTAAATATGCATTTGTGTTTGCAGACATGTTTCCTGAGCAGAACAGCTGGCAATCAAGTGCTCCTTTGCCATTTAAGGAGGTAAAAAATGGATGTCCGCTCCTCCAAGTGGGCAGGGCCTTCCTCACAGCTCGTGAGAGACCAGCGGCTCTTTCTGCTGCATAGACATCAGTCCTCGTGTGTCCATTGAACCCCATGTTCCACAGAGTGTGACATGCAGTTAACTCATGCTGGATGAATGTGACTTCACTCAGACCCGTACAGCTTTACAGCGGTGTGTAGTTTTCCAATGTGTTTAAAGAAATTCTGCTCCTGATTATTTTGCTGTGATCCACACCGCAGAACTCATTCAGCATAGTTCATCAATCAGGCTGGACTCAGCCTGTTTTGTTGCTCAGGCTGGAATGCAGCAGAAATTTTTTTTTCTTGAAAGGCACTGGCGCCCATTATTATTTAACATAAACTTTATTAAGATAGAAAAACAATAAAAAAAATACTTACAGTGAAGCATATAAAGCAAAACTAGTATGTAACCCACGCTGAAGTGATGCATCCAAGATGTGCATGAAAAACATCGCATAGCATTTGCTTTTATATAGGGGAGACTTGGCTATGTTCCCAGCCCTTGGCATGTTAACCTCGCACTGCCCAGACCTCTCAGTTGGGTTTGTTTGCCAATTGATTCATCTCTGCTGCCACTGAGGGTGGATGGAGACCTTCCCTCTGTGTCAGATTCTGTTCCGTCACTTCACCTTCTCCACTAAAATGGTGGCTCACCTGCTTGTTATTGTAGTGACCGTGCATGTTCTCTAATTGTGTGCCACATTTCTGCCACTGGACTCTCTCTACCTGTCAAGCAAACATGATGAACTCTGCTATGATCTGAAATTTGCCCCTCCCCATTACTGAATTTGTGTGTTGAAGCTCTGAGCTTCAATGCAGTAGAACCTTTGGGGTTGTGCTTAAGCCAGTTCTCTGCTATAATAACTGAATATCTGGTCCTGAATAATTGATAAAGAATGCGCTCTTGAGTCTGAGAGGTATCAGAGCATGTTGCCCACAGCAGACAGTTGTCATTTTGTGTCCTGCTATAACAAATAGCGTCACAGGAGGAAGTATGAACGCAGGGGAGGGAGAGAACCTACTTCCACAGTCATCAACTCACTCCCATGAAAATGTTGCTATTCACTCATGGCTGCAGTGGCCCTGGTGCTAATCACCTCTTCAGGCTCTTTAAAACGGTGGAGAAATGTCAGGGTCCGTGCTGTAGCAGTCATCTGCTTAAGCCATAGTAGGAGGTGATACGTATTAGATGAGGTCCTAAGCTTGGGGACCAGGAGGTAGGATAAGTGTCACAGTAGCAGACGATACATCACTCAGCAGAAATGCTTAGGGTTTTCCAGGACTCTCCAATCCCTCAATGCTGTCTTCCCCAGTGTGACAGAAGTTCGCTGTTCTTAATTCTTTGATTTGCTAACTCACTGCACTTTACTCGAATTGAATTGAAATTGTCTTAAACAATGGCGGGCTACTTGGAGACACAGCCCATTATTGAGGATATCATCTTAAATCAGGTAACGTTGCTAGAAGCGTGTTGTCTGGAATCCTACAGATGTGAATATCTGTTACATCCACCATGCATTGTGCAGCAACAGCCCTGAGTCTGTCTCTGCAGGCTTTCAAAGTTCTAACATTCTATGTTCTGTGTACTACCACACATATCCAAAGCAGGCAGTGAGAAGGTGCTGCTTCTTGAGGACACTGTGTACCACTGACACTTCTCACAGAGCTTCTCCCACGCTCCAGGCTTTCAGGAAATGCTGACACCCACAAGGCTTTCTCATAAATGTAGACTTTCTTATACTTGTTCTTGTGTTGTAGCCTCAAGGATTTCCTGCTGTGGTTTAGACAGCATCTCTGCGGACATGTTGGTGAGAAGAAGCAAACCTCAGAAGTTTTATAAAGCTTCACAGAGAAAGTATTGGCACTCACACCAAATTTTTTGTCTCTTGGTCCCAGAATCTTCTAGCTCTACCTAAACAGCACCAGTGCCACAGCTGACAAGGATCGCAGGTCCTGTGGGTAAGCAGGGTTCAGGGTGTGGGGAGGGTTGGATGTACGTGTAAAGTCTTGGAATGTGAGCAGCACAGGAGAGCACTTGCATACCAAATGAAATTCACCAGAAGAATTACAATGAAAGCGGGATAAATCACACTTCCCAAAGCCACCACTACTAGTTACCTGGTCAGATGGAGGTGAGGGTCCAGTGGTCTTCATTTCTTCATTCATTCATTTTCGTATTCCATAACTATTTATACATAGAGACAAACCCCTATGCTCTCCACTCCAAGTTCAGGGTGACTGCTTCACAAACTTCTTCTTGTGATGGTGTACCACTTACAACGATATCATTCCGTTCCAGAAACCAATTCATCTCAATAGAACAAGCAGTGTTATTCTAATTAAGCAAAGTGGAAGGGGTAGCTCTGTCTAACTTATACTCTGCCCACAGACTCCCATAGAATTCTATCTGTCAGATACACATTCAATATCCTAGAGCAAATATATCATAGAGCATGTATCATCACAGAGAACGTATGTTACAGATATGCTAAGCACCAGAGTGTGCAATGTACCAAAGAGGTAAGGTCTTTTTCTCATTACAAATGAAAATCCACTATCAAGGGAAGATAGTTGTGGAATAAACAATTTCAAATAATTGGGTAAAAACTTTCAGTGAAGAGTTGCTTAATAAAACACAGGCCACAAAGAGATCCGACAAGTATTTGAAAGTATTCAGTGTTGGCTCACTGGGTTTCTTAAGGCCACGTGAACTGAGAACACCTACAATGCCTTAGTATAGTTTTCCTGAATGCCTTTATATTAGGATGAGAACTCACATGTCTGGAGTCACCTTGCTCTTCCAGAGTGAGGCTGACTTTTCCCAAGGATCTTTTGAGCGCAGCTTGGGAATGAGTCAACTGGAAGTTCTAGGGTAAAGTTACTCCCAAACTAAATGGGGAGCAGGTTCTCATATTCTCGTATTCTCTCTCTCTCTCTCTCTCTCTCTCTCTCTCTCTCTCATATTTGTAACAACCAGTATTCCAAGAAAAATCATGTAGAGAATGTTGTAGTAGACGTCTTAATGCCTGTCAGTTTTGAAATTGGAGTATTGTGCTTTAGAATGTGCCTTAGAGCAGGCAATGACCCAGCCTAACGCCTAGGAATGCTGGGATGTGTGGGCCCTGAGAGCTGGCTGTTGTGGCAGCAAATGTGTCAGGAAATCAGACTACGCTTGAGCTCAAGCGGAAGGACAAGGAAGGTGTCACTGCTGAATAAATGTGTTTAAACATGTGCCAAAAAGGAGAAAAAGGCATCCGCGACAGTTTGTATGGATTCAGGAACCACCATGGTCTTAGTCCACATAGACAGTGTGATTTTGTCAGTGTAAAAGGGCAGGAGGTACCATCCACAACAGGCAGCTTCTGGGACAACGCATGTGCAGAAGATTCTGACTTAAATGGGCAGACATAGGACGGGGAGGCTCACAACTAGCTTCATCTCCAAAGAAGGAGATGAAAATGTCAGGGAGCCCCAGGTCTCTGCTAAGGGGCCTTGGGTGCTCCTTGTCCACTAGAACTTGGCTTCTACTTCTTACTCTTGAACCTGTCCTTCCTGTCTAATACTGTATCTTTTATTGCAAGCATGACCAGAAGTGGAATATTTTTCTATTGAGGTCCTCTGCGTCCTAAAGCTCCCACTTAAAAGACCCTTCATATGCCTGTCATGAAGACCTTACCGAGTGCCAGCCTAATCACACACACTTCCGCAATGAAGTTTTCTCTCGGCATCCTAAACTCCAGGCAATCCCAAGCAGACTTACCAGGAGCCCTGTGTCACCGTGTGGTTCTCTCTATATTGAGACAGTCCTCCCCCATCCAAGTGCTTGTTTCCTTTTGTGTGACTTAGTGCTGGTTTCCCAACACTGCTGAACTCTGGTAACCATTACAAGACACTGAGTAAGTCCATAACTTACTCAAGAATGTCCAGTTGTTAGGCCCAATTGATTGCTTGGTCTGCAGAGTTAGAAATGGTAAGGAAATGTGGAACTTACTCTCATGGAGCTGGAACTCCGATAGATGTTGGAAGAAGTGGCAGTAAACACATGAGACAGAGGCCAAAAACCAAATTATTTAATACACAAAACCCCCCAAAAAACTTATTTGTTAATATAATTATATAGTTTTACTAATATAAATCATATATATTGCTGACTAATATAGATATATTTATCTTATATAAATTATTATATATTTGTAATAAATATATTATGTACATGCATTTTATTATATATTATATATAGTACATATTACAGCATAACCTACTGTTTATTATATATTATATTTATTAGATAATACATATTTATGATAAATATCTAAAATTATATAGTACATTTATATGGTATAATATATAAAATACAAATGTGCAATAGATAATGTATGTTTATGCATATAATTATAATGTTTCTATTAGTAAATAAGTAAATGAATTAATGAGACTATTAGAGACAGACAGGGAAATACAGAGCTTCCATCTCCCATCTGGCTCACTTCCCAAATACCAGTTATTAACCGGAGCTGGGCCACACCAACGCTGACAGATTCAAATTCAATCAGTGTCTCCCACATGGGTCATAGGATCTCCTTGAGTCCCTGCGTTCTGCCTCAGGTATGCATCAGCAGGGGACCAGGTAAGTGAACGTCAGGGACTCCTGATCCTGAGGGATCACCTACGGCCTCCCAGACAGTGCAGCAACGGGATGCTGCAGCCGAAGCAGTAGCTAGGACTCAGACCAAGTCTCTGGTGTGAGATGAGCACCTTGAAAACAGCATTGGAAACTGCTGTGCCAAATGCCCACCCAGTGGCTCTGGCTGATTTGTGTAATCAGAAATAGACATATTTAGTCAGCTTTAGTTACATGAATGCAATTAGCTTGTTTTCATGTAACAAATTCCACTCCCAATATTGTTTTAATATTCCCTGTGAGTGTTTTGTTTCCTTTCCACTATCAAACTGTTTAAATACCAAACTGGTTAAAAGTCACTTTTTATTGTTGTTTTTAAAATATATCTTATATGCATGAACCTAAAATGAGAAGCTTACCCCAGGCATGTGCTATTCGGGGCATTTGATGGGTGAGTTCTCTGAGATTTTCAACTGAGTTCGACTTCAATCCTGCTATACAGATATAGACCATGAGCAGGTGAGCGTTGTACTGTCTGCTCAGTGATCCAGAAGTCTGCAGAAAAGCTGTGGAGAGACACCTCTGGGACCCTCACCTGTCTTCACTGTCAGGAACATATGCCTTGCATGGAATTTCTAACCTGAAAGATGATGATGGAATGGCATGGGCGGGTAGGTTGGGATAGTAGACTTGGTAGTTGGTCAGGAAGGAGGAGCTTTCATGAGTTAGTATCTTTATAAAAGACGATTTTATAAAGGAACTGCATTGCTCTTCCCCTATGAGAGGGCACAGTATGAATATTGTATCTGTGAAGCAGAATGAAGATCCTACCACTAAACTTGGCAGTGTCTACACCTTAGAGCCTATCTTGGCATGAGGAATACCTTTACGTTGCTTTTAAGATACTCAGATGCACCAGTGGACTGGCTGGAGCCACGAAAGCCAGGAAACAGAGAATCATCTCTACTCTTCCCATAAATCATCCTCCTCAGCAACTACACAAATAGCTGTTTGCTGGCCGTAATCTCCCTGGTGATGTGTGCCCTGCAGAAGAGTGCTGGTGGTGTGCCTGCGAGGGCGTCTCTGCCTGTTGGTGGTTGCACTCTCGGATGGGAGAATCCCAAGCTGGCCGCAGTGCCTCTCCCGTCTGCTGTCACGCAGGAGGCAGCACACTCTCTACCTGCTTCTGTGTTCGAGGAAGTACAGCCTTCCCCTGGTTGGGAAAGCTGGCTGGTCTCGTGAGGAATGGGGGTGGGCAAGGGCAGGAGGAGAATTACTCAATACCAAGTAGCTGCTGCAGCCCGAGATAGACCCACGAGACTCACGACATTCTTTGAGTTCTGGGTTTGTCCAAAGAGAACAGTGATCTTTGTTCCTTCTGAGAATCAAGGAAAACCACATTCGCCAACGTCAACCTTGGCCAGGAGCTTCCTGAGTGATCCAGGTTTACGCTTTGCCCAGGGCACGGACAAGGAAATTGTTCCTCGTGTCCTGTGTTGTCTCATTATTTCCAGATGTTTGTTAGGATGCAGCACAAGTGCGTGGCCAGCACACACTGCCTGTCATCCAAACAGGACTCAGGCAGTGTAAGCCCCTTTATAAAGACCGGCTCTGGCCTTCTGATGCCCAGGATTCCTGGGTGTTGACACGTGTTGCTCCTCTTGCAGGATCAAAGCCCCTAATGTTTTCTAGAAACACTCGGCTTCAACCACAGGTTTCTCTTCCAGACATTTCTGGGTTCTGAATTGCCTACCAGTGTGAGTAGGCATCTTAGCTTATGCCTCACAACTGCCATCTGTGGCTTTGAGCACCTTTCTTGGTTTTGCGTAAGGCAATTTTATCAGCATGACTTTCGTGGCTCTGAACAAAAATATGGCACCTGACAGAGCTGAGAACTCGAGTCATCCTCTTAGAAATGCCTCCTCTCTGTGACATCAATCCACTGACTAGCTACCTGCCAGAGCAGATGTTTGCCTAAGTCCAAGACGCAATAATAACAGCAACTTTTTGACCAAAAGCCAGCCAGGAAAAGCTCTGTGCACTCCTAGGGACTTCTTTTTTAAAAAGAATCCCTCATTTTTTTCTCGTGTGTGTGTGTGCATTCACTCATATGAAGATCTAGGAATTTCTACCTATAATGAAAGGGTGTTACATTTCTCTTTTTAGCAAGGAGCTCTAGGAAGCAGTTTATGTTACATGGCGAAGTCCACAGTGCTGTCTGTGTGATCGGCGTCCAGACCTCTCTGGGATTTGTCACGATCTGATCCAACTCCAAAGTTTATCTGGAAAAATTAAGCTCTCAAAGAAATCTTGGCAGTCCTGTACCTTTCCTGGATTTCAGGGAGCAATTTTGATTTGTGATCTCTTAAGTCCGTAACAATTTGCTATTTCTAATTTATTGCTTCATTTGTGACTGCTGCTGCAGCAAGGTAAATTTATTCTGATTTGCACAACCTAAGTCCTTCCTGTGACAGTGACTAATTATTACCTGAGTTAAAATAATGAAAGTGTCGGAAAGTGTCCGAATGCAATTTGTTAGGAAAACATGTGGCATGCTGTGTTACCCCAGTCCAGAAAAGCCCAAGAGATCAGAAACCATGGAGAATTAAGATCTTTTTTTTTTTTCCCCTTCTCACAGGTTATAAATCAATGTGGAAAATTTTAGGAACTCCCATTGCAGAGAAGTGAATATGTGACAGTAAGTGCAGTTTGTAGGATACTAATAATTTTTTTAAAAAGATTTATTTTTGTTGGAAAGTCAGATATACAGGAAGAAGTAGAGACAGAGAGGAAGATCCTCTGTACACTGAATCACTCCTCAAGTGACTACAAAGGCCAGAGCTGCGCTGGTGTGAGGCCAGGAGCCAGGAGCCTCTTCCAGGTCTCCCACACGGGTACAGGGCCCCAAGTCTTTGCGCCATCCTCTAATGCTTTCCCAGGCCACAAGTAAGAAGCTGGATGGAAAGTGGGGCCACTGGGACCAGAATCGGCTCCCATATGGGATCGTGGTACATGCAAGGCTAGGACTTTAGTTGCTTGGGTACCATTCTGGACCCTAATAAAATATTTGAGGAAATCCACCACACAGTTATACAATGACAATACTATGGAAATAAAGAGAACCAATACTTATTGAATGTCTATGTGTTTTACTTCATATTGTGATGGGCACATTACAAGTGTCAGTTCATTTCCCAACAATTCTACTTTGTAAATTGATAGGCATTAAATTTCCAGAAGGATCTCTGTTTAAATCAATGGTATGATTTCTAGGTAAAAATCAACTTATAATATATAATAACTAAATGTTGGTAATATTTAACAGCAATGCAAAAGATATATATTTATGTTGAAAGTTCTGTTAAACAGATTAAAATCTCAGTAAGTTATGTAAATGGATACCAAAATATTTCATAGTGGAGATATGGCCATTTACAAGTTCTGCAAAGAATATTAGATGTTAACTTAATCCACAGTCCCAACTGTATTTCATATTTTGTGTGAGATATTATTCATGAAATATTTCAAGAACTGTTATGTGTTTGTTGAGGGAAGAGATTTATGAAATCAGTCGCATTGCTCATTTAAGAAGATTTGCACATTTGTGACCACGGTGTTCACCCCAACAGTGCTAACAGGTGCTGCAGGTGGGGAGTGGGGCAGCAGCCTCAGTCATAGGTATGTGACTCCTGGGAATGGAATCATCAAATGATCTCTGGGACAGACTTTTTTGTCTTTTGTTAAAAAACACATAGAAAGAACAGCTTTCGCATATTTTGTAGGTCAATTCTGAGCAGACAGGCAGAGCTCCGTCCCCGCCACCCTTCCTTTCCCGCCCCACGCCCTGCTTCCTCAATCTGCTCTGCTTTGTTTCCTTCTCGATTTTCAACCAGATGCACATTGATGGTTGAGTGGCAAGTAGGATGCGGCATATGCTGGGACATGCAGGCGAGTATTACTCAGCACCAACAAGGAAGGAGATCCTAACACATGTTAAACCTTGAACACATTATGCTAAATGAAATAAGACAGAGACCAGAGGAGAAAATGTGTTTGATTCCACAAGACCTATCTAGAATACAAACAGTGGGTTTTGGAGGCTGGGACTGTGGGCGTGGCAGCCTGAGTTGCTTAATAGCTGTGCAGCTTCTGCTAGAGACGGAGAACATGTTGAATACTATTGCTGTTGGTGGTAGTTACACGACAGTGTTAGCACACTTAAGACAGCAGGATTAAACACTCAAAGGTTAAAATGGCTCTCTCTATATATAATTTATGTTATATTATACTTAATAATATATTATATTTATATTATATTTTATATAATAATATATTACATATGTATATAATATATATTATCACAGTAAAAACAACTGACTTCCATTTCACGACATACATGCTTTTGTAAACTCTTCACTAAAATATATTTGCTGGTTCTGGCAAGTTATGATTCATGTGGGGAAAAATTCCTTCCATTTTCTAAGCTTCGGTTTCTTCACTTGTAAATTCTTGTTTTCCCAGAAATTAATGGAATATATTAGTTAGAGTGCAGAGTGCTGAGTGCAGAGCCAAGTGCATGGTGCATATTCAGTAAGTGCTATTCCTTGTCACAGATTTGAATCTTATATCTAGAATAAGCATAGTAGAACACAAGATCTAAGATGCTTTACAAGGTATTATGAAGTTCAGAGCAAAAAGTAAAGGGTTTAAATTACTGAATCTTTTTTTAAAAGATTTATTTTTATTGCAAAGTCAGATATACAGAGAGGAGGAGAGACAGAGAGGAAGATCTTCTGTCCCATGATTCACTCCCCAAGTGACCACAATGGCTGGTGCTGTGCCAATCCAAAGCCAGGAGCCAGGAATCTCTTCCAGGTCTCCCACACGGGTGCAGGGTCCCAAGGCTTTGGGCCATCCTTGACTGCTTTTCCAAGGCCACAAGCAGGGAGCTGGATGGGAAGTGGTGCTGCCGGGATCAAAACCAGCAAATTATCAAATCTTAATTTTAGATTTGCTAGTGATAACCACGTAACTGGTAGATATATAAATTTTCTTCCCTGTCATCACCAATGACACACAGATAACCAAGGTATACACACTGAATGCTGGGGGAAATGACTGACGTGCTCTGATTTTCACCATGGAAACACTGGGGAAGTACCAGCTGATGAAAGTCTTGATCGGCACATGCAGTACGGCACTCTGCCTACTGTGAGTGAACTTTGCAGCTCTTCTACACTCACAGACCTGCAACACTGCAAAGATTTCTGTAATGGAGTGGACACTTAATTGTGGTTCAGAGATAAGTTTGTAGAGGATGAAAATCTTAGGTTCGTAGACTTGTGGAATGGTAGCACAGGGAGGGAGCTCCCTGAAGGTTGAGGAAATGTTATCATAGCCTTCACTTTGAATGACATGATAAGTAGAAGCTAGTGGGACAGTTCGATTGTATTTAACACGTTCAAGAGCAGTGTCTAAGAGTCTCTTTAACAGTGTATCATCTAGTGAATATTTCCTCTGAGAGCAGGCCTTGTTATTAGATTGCCTTATACTGAGATGAGAGCAGTCAATAAGAGGTTTTTTTTCAACCTAGCTTGCCAATGGAAATACCTGTTTTTAAATTATCCCGACACCCTCTTTGTAGAAGCTAGGAAAAAATATACCCATGAATCATAAAAATGACAAGCCCTGAGGCTGGCTTGGGTCTGCTAAAAGAGATGCAAAAAAACAAAGATAAAGATGCACTACAGGTGTGCGGGGACAGGGAGATTTAAAGATAGACAGAGGAGGGGTGAGGCAGGATGCAATATACAGAATGCAAAAACAAAAATACCATGGAACAGAGGTGCTTAAATTGGAGAGAACAAAACAGCCTCCCTCCACTTCAAAACTGAGGGGGACAAAAAAAAACCAACGCAGAGGACTCAACTGAACAAGCAAGATTTCACAAGGCCACAGAATGCTGCAGTTCCACCATATTGCTATCCATTTTATTTTTAGCTTTAACTCAACTTCCGTCAGAAAGGTTTTCTTTTTTTTTTTCTATTTTCATATTCTCCTATTATCACAAAACCAGCTCACCTATTTTAAAAATATCTTGACCCGAATAAGAAAAGCCTCTTGTGGATTAATTACTCCTCACAGGACAGGAAGATACTCCCTTTATCTCTGTGTTGGATATGCCGAGTTCATGGACTATAGCAAACAGAAACCGCCATTCTCATTTGCTGCCATTCGAAATATCCGTTTTGCCTATGAGGAATTTTCATATCTCACAAAACCAAATTCCTGAGTAAGATTGACATTTCAGAAGTAGAGGAAAGGCAAGCAGGTGAACTCAGATCAAAATGGATTTTACCAACCTTCCATTTTAAAGGTCAAGGTTGTTGCAGAATAGTGTTGTGTTTTTGGTTGAAAGCTCCCACCTTCATTTGCACCACTCAGGAAATGCCCATGAACAAAAGGAAGAAAATTCTTCCCTGGCTCTCTCTGGGACTTCAAAAGTGCTGCTCATGGCCACCTGCATTTAGCACAGCAGACTTTCCGTCATGCCTTCTGTTTTTCTACAGGTGGAGGAAGGATGCTTCGTTTGTTTATCAGTTTGGGGTAATTGTGGGGATACATGAAATGAACCTTTGAATTGCTCAGTTGCCTTGTCCTCACCTTCAGGGAGGATCTACTTCCGACTTGTGCATCCACCTGCCAGGCCATCTACTTTCCTTCTGGAGCTTGCTCTTGAGGCTATGCAAGGACAAGCAAAAGCGCATCATCTCTGGGGAACTGGCTAACTATATTTGCTGACTTGAGTTGGTGTGTACTAACGCGGCCTGGCTCAGTACACATACGGCGCCCCCGTCACCTATGGAGAGACCCACCTGGCTTTGGCTCTTAAGGACCACATCATCAGGGAGGGGACTTGCCTGTGGAAAGATGAGTTGAGTTTTTCTTTCACCAGGAACTGTTGAACCACTTTTATAACATTCCCCCAAAGTGCCACTTGCCTTAAGAACAGAGTCTAAGTATTTACAGATCCTTCAAGTAAGCCTTGACAGTAGATATTTTCATTTAATTGTTGTGTAGATGCATTTACCATACTAACATTTTGGTAGACTAGCTTTTACTTATCGTGTTTTAAGTTTTTTATACCATATGTTGTTATGTATATTTGTGATTTGGGGGAATAACATTGTAAATTAGTTTTAATTAAAATATAATAAAATTACAAATCTTTGGCTCTGTGTGACAAATAGAAAATAAAGTATGTTATATCTTGTGCATATTTATGTTTTTAAGGCTTAATTTATTTTTATTTTACAGAGAAGATGAGATAGAATGATCTTCTGTCTGCTGGTTCACTTCCCAAGTGGCCACTACAGCTGAAGCTGAACCAACCTGAAATCAAGAGCTGGAGACTTATTTTGGGTCTCTTACATGGGTGCAGGATACCAAGACTTTCTTCATTCTCCACTGCTTTTCCAGGCCATGAGCAGGGAGATGGGTGGGAAACAGAGCAGCTGGGACGTGGACTGGCAGCCATATGGTATCCTGGTGCTTGCAAGGTGAAGATTGAACTACTAGATCATTGTGCCAGACCCATTGTGTGTGTTACACATCCACATCTATACATATACACACATAAAGGGAAGACATGTGCTCTAGAAATAGGTTAATGGAATGCTAATTAGAGGCACGGTGGTGGCCAGTATTGTGGTACAGTTTGCAGAGGAGCTGAGTGTGCCTACAACATCACAGGTGGGCGCCAGCTGTTCCATTTCTGATCTAGCTCTCTGCTAATGGTCTGACAAAAGCAGCAGAGAATGGCCTAAACATTTGGGCTGGAAGATGCTGCTGGCTACGCACTCCTGGCTTGAGCCTGGCTCAGCCCTGGGTTATTGGGACAATCTAGGGACTGTCCAGTTGGTGAACGGTCTCTCTCAGGCTCACTTTCTGCCTGAAACTCTAAAAATATGGGAAAAGGAAAAGCTTGATAGTAAACTTAGCTTTCATTTGTTTATTTTCAAAGACTTCGTTATTTGAAAGGTAGAGTTACACAGAGAAAGGGATGTGCAGGGGAGAGAGAGGGAGAGAGAGAGAAGGAGAGAGAGAGGAAGATTCAGAGAGAGAAGGAGAGGGAGACGGAGAAAGAGCAAGACCTTCCCCTGCTGATTCAGTCCACAGTGGCTGCCGGGAGCCAGCTCTGGGCTGCTGGAAGCCAAGAACTAAAAATGCTGTCATTGTATTCTGGTCCTAAGAACTTAGTCCTTCTTTCACTGACTTCCAAGGTCACTGCCAGGGAGTTGAATCAGAAGTGGAGCCACTGAGACGCTAACCTGCGCTTTGACGTGGAATGTGGATACTACTATTGCTGTGGCACAACATAGGATCCCTGGGTAATCCGCAATCTCTTCAGCAGGATGGCCCATACCTGGCTTGTGGGTGTTGAGACAGGTGATCCAGTGGTTAATAGGGTGCAGCAAGAGAGATGTGTGCTTCTGAGTGCTGGCCTAGCTGACCTGCACCTCCCGGTGCTCAGCAGGCAGCACAAAATGTCTCCAGTTTTGAGATGCTCACGAAAGGTCGTCAGTAGAGCCGACAGGGAAAAGCAAGCACGCGCAACTGAACACTTGGGTTCTGAATATTTGACACTTAACACCTCGCACCAAGGAATGTCTTTGACCCATCAGGGCTGCATCTGAACCTGAAAGAACAATGTTTATGTTTGCTATTAGATGTATACATGCCTGCCTCCCATCCCTGCCCTTCTAGACATCTGCTGCTATTGTCAGCTCTGCTTCCTGTGTTTAACCCATGCTCCGTCTCCTTCCATTGCCCGTAATAGAGCTTGACAGTTGTGGAGTTAATCCAACCCTGGGCTCCAGGTTTCACCTCAGGAAACCATCAGTCCCAAGGGTTGTGCGGCTTCTTGCAAGGCTATATTCCCCTCGAGTCCTTTCCCAGCCCAGCTGGGGACCTTTCCATTGTCTGCCAAATGGACACCAATTAAGTCAACAGTCCCCCAATTAGAATTGTGCAGAATTTATCTTGTTCTCTTGTACCCTGGCTGGCAAACAGAGGTCTGTTTTTGGAATTAGTTACAGAAAGAAGAAAATAAATAAACGAAGGACAGCCCTTTCCTGTAACCTGATATCCCTGGGTTTCTCCAGGCAGCCCTTGGCACAACAGGACCCCTGCCTGCATAGCCCAGCTTGGCAGCCTGGGGGTTTTCATCTGAATAACCCTTCCACCCTGGCAGTTCTTCCGAGCAGATCCCAAAGTGAAAGGCCTGGTGCTCACCCAGGAGGCGCACTCAAGTTGCGGGAAAGGGGCGGGAAAGCTGCTCTTTGTACCCCAAACCAAGGATTTGCTTTGAAGAGATGAAAGCCTGGTGTTTTGCTTTCTGCAGGAAATGCCGGTGCGTTTGGACAGCCGACTTTAAGGCAGATGTGTTCATGTGATGAAGGATTTTGCAGAGTGCGGCATTTCCAGGCAACGTTTCAGATGTCAATCAGTGGTGTTTGAAATCACTCAGGCTGTCACAGCTGGGCGACACTGGGGCCGCACTGGGAGTCTTTAGAGAATGGGACTTCGCTGACTTGTTTATGAAACACAGTCAGCCACAAATAGAGCTTCTCCCAACAACTTTATTTATTGGCATATAGTTTTAAGCATTGCTTCAGCATATTCATTTGCCGTAACCACAGAGAACAAACAAATGTAGGTGGCTGAGAGCCCCGATTTTCCAACTGTGATAAGCACAGTGTCACCGAGGATTTTATTCCAATGCACATCCTGGCGAAGTGGGTCTGGGATGAGCCTGAGACGCTACATTTGACATGCTGCCAGGTGATGCTAAGACTCTGCGTGGCCCCTCTCCCCCAAGGCTGAGGACCAACAACAGCTCAGACCAGTGTCATTCAGGGGATGTCATTCCTTTTTTCCTTTTTCAGATTTATTTATTGGAAAATTTTCATTACAAAGAGAGAGGGAGAAATAAGGAAAGAGATCTTCTACCCGCAGGTTCACTGCCCAGAGGGCGCCAGCAGCCAGGGCTTAGCTAGACCAAAGCCAGCAGTCCATAACTGCACCTGGGTCTGCCAGGTGGGTGACAGAGGCCCAAAGACTGGGTCAGCATTTGCTGCTTTTAATCGGTTACTCTATCTGCTATGTCACAATGCCAGCCTCGGGTTAACTCCTTTTTACAGGACTGGTTCCTCATATAAAATTTGAACTTGGATGCAAGGATAGGATGAAAGAGTAGACAGATTATTTTCAGTCACTACATTTATTTTATCACTAAGCTTAAATAAATACTTGGGAAACAAAAATTAATGATAATGAAAAGACGAAATGCACTCAACATCCAGTTAGCAAACAGGTCATCCTTTTGAGCGGGTTGTGCTTCCGGGCAAAAGCAACCCCACAGCAGAGCAGGATCACAGGCAGGCTGAGGGCCACAGGAGAACTGTGTGTTCCGGGGAAAGAGGCCTCCTAACAGCACAGGATGACCCTGTCCGGGTTCTAGGTTGCTTTTCAACAATGCGCTTCGTGTGGACCACAGGCTGCAGGAGGAATTCCTTAGCTTGTCCTGGCTCACCAGCAATCCCACCCAGCTTCACTCAGCAGTCAGATACGATAATGTAAGAATTCAAACTGCCACACGCTTTTCAGCTGGGAGCTGCAGCCAAGAAGAAAATACCAACTATTCATGAAATGAAGCTGACTCAATTTTCTCTGACTTATATCTGTTTGGAAAGTGATCAATAAGCCTGGTGTAAAAGAAAAATTGACATCTACATTCAGATGGAGAATGGCTGCCTGAATAGTCATTTCTGTCTGTGGATGTGAAACTCAAACAAAAGGAAAAAAAGAGAGAGAGAGAGAGAAAGAAAAAAATTGAAGTGTATGTAAAACTGGATTTGTGGTAATCCAAAAGTGACCAAGCTGCCTGGGTTTGTGACGAATTAGTGAGCACCGTGCAAGATGCCCGGGGGCCGCCGTGTGCGTCTCTTCACCTGCGGGCGTCTCCGCTTTCCGTTCCCTCTCGGCTCCTTCGCCAGGCCCCCAGAGCTAGATTCCGGGCAGCTTTCCAGGTCTGCTGTTCCTTGCTGTTCTTCTCTCCGGCTGTTATCCTAAGAAAGTCATGGCATTTCATTATTAAAATATCATTACTTTCTATGGGGAAAAGTAAGAGAATGCTTTTACTTAATTTGCTATTAATGAGGCCACTTGGAGAGGTGCCCTCAGGACCTGAGACTCCTGTCTCAGACGGCGGGAGGACTTCCCATCCCAGCTGGACCTGGTTCCAGACTTCTGTGGGAGTGTAGCACACTTGTGCCTACCCTGTCACGTTTCAGCAGGGACTTACCACCACTGTCTTAATTGTCTTCGCCCACAGAGGTGCAGAAAGTAGGCCAGAGGGCTATAAAAGGGGATATTTCTGGCTTGACCCAAAGCAGGACAGCCTGAAACGTTTAAAAGAGAGTTTGTTTTTAGGAAATTTCCAGTCCAATTATGCTCTCCCCAGAGAAGTACATAGTTCAGATAGCCTTCAGATAAGTATCCTCAAGTTTGAGAACTCCATGAAAAACATAACTAGCAACATTTGAGGCTTGGCCCTCCCAGGCAAAAACAGTTCCTCCAGGGTGAGGCTCCTAGCGTGGTGGTCTGAGCGCAGGGGTCAGGCTCAGGAGGTGTGGAGTTTGGACACCCGCTTGTTTCCTGACTCGGTGGGTGGTCTGAGGAATACCACGAGAGAGCCGCCGCTGACCTCTGAAGCCTCACTAAGCAAAGTGACAAACAGTGATCCATCTTGCACCCTCCTTTGAATTGATGAAGTGGTCTGAAAGAGGGGGCTGAGGAAGCCTTCACTCTCCAGGCCTGGGCCGTCTTGGAGCTGTGCTCGCCTCCTGCTGAGCAGAGCCCTCCATGTCCCCCCTATGGTCAGCTTACTGCTGCATCGGCACCCTTTATTGGAAAGGACCACTTCAGATCAACACGGGAGCTAATGTCCACGGAGCCTGTCAACCAAGCTCCTCCCTGCTCTCCACAGAAAACAGCACCCTGAAGCCAGGGCCTGCAGACTGACTTTGAGCGGGTTAAGGATAGTACTGTTGCTGCTTGAAAGAAGCAAAAAGAGATACCTACTTCAGAGAGATACTACAAAGACAGTTGAGATGAAAAGTAACGCCTTTACTGGAGTCAGTGTTAGCATTCTGGGAGATCAAATAGCTCTGCATAATTTAAACCGATTTGTTTAAAAGCGCGTAGAATTTGTTAGGTTGTGTAACTGGCCACCAGGGATTGGGATGATGTTTGCAACCTGCTCTCCGTTTCCTGGGGGTGTTGGTAGTCTGTGTCTCCATTTGTGAGTAATGCCAATGAGTCAGGTTTTCTCACGCAGGCAACGTGGCTGTGGAATTCACACCCATGGACAGCGCGGTGTAGAAGAGCTGCCCTCCCGTCGGCCTCATTCAGTGTGGTGACATCCCAGCCACCAACCCCTCCTGCTGTGAGGTCGACCACGCCAGGCTGATGGAGCTGTGAGTGGGCCTGGCCCTTGGTCTGTGCATGTCTGGTGGATGCCACAGCCCTTCATGCTGAGAGTGGTCGTCCCTCTTAGAAGCAAACGCACGGCCTGGTATTTAAACAATCTGTTCATGATCACACAGCTAGTAGGTACAGAAGCCGAGATTCTCACCCAAGCTCAGGGTTAAGTGAAACACAATATCTCCCAGATGACAAAATGATCTTTTGAGATGACGATCGGATCTCAATATCCCCCTGATCAATACTCATTGGCAGGTCTCTTCATCTTCAGAATATCCACACTCCCCAAGCTAGCACCCAAATAACTTTGCATGTTTGTTCCTCCCCATCCCCTGGTTTCCTGCCCACTACATTCCTCCTGAGCGCTTTTTCAGATTCTGCTTTGATGTTTACCATCCTCACGCTCGCCTGCCCTCTAGTATGGCGTTCAGCAGTCAGCCATCCATGGGACAGAATCAGTGTCAGAAATAAGGTCGTTGGAGCCTGTGAGGGCAGAGCGCGAAGCATGGACTCTTGCAAGACCTAAAGGCCATGCCCCAGTGCTAGGCCCAAAGTCAGTAAACTCAGCAGAGCTTCCACCATTATGAGGCTGTGGCATGAGGGTGTTTCCAAATGCCTTGCTTGGTCTCTGCTTACACACATGCTTTACTGCCAAACTGTAGCTCTCCATTTCTCCGTTAGCTTTCGAGTTCTGTCGTTACCCTTGGCTCCTCTGTTCCTCCGTGACTCCTTTTCCACTGCCTCTGTCTCAGTCACCTTGGTTTCATCAAAGCTGTTTTGATCCTGGTGTCTCTTTCTCCAGTTGTTGTAGTCTGAATCACATCACTGTTGCACGCCAACCAGAACCCAGTGATGCTTTTTTTTGGGGGGGAGCTGACGGTTAAAAGCCCATGCCTGCTGCTTAATAATTAAGAAGGCTTTTGGGAACTAACACCTCTAAGCCCACACTTTTGTCCACCTGTATTATAAGATGGCACAACAGAGAGATGAAATGAAGATAAATACAGATTGAACAGGTATTGTTAAGAAAACTCCAAGTCAATGACAGCAATTGGGAAGATACTTGATGCTCTGAGTTAGCAGGTTCCATGTCATTTGATCCAATTAACCCCACACTGAAAATCTTGGAGAAAGAGAAATTATGCCTGTGCCAAGCCTTCACAGACTCTTTTCCTGTTATTATTTCATAAAAATGGAGTAAAGCAACTATTTACTTGGTGCTTAATTGTGTTAACCATATAAAGTCATCTCTAATCACATGAAGACATAGCTATATGCTTCAAGGCAAATAAGCATGATCTGTGAAAAGGTGAATAGAAAGTTTATCAAGAATAGGAGCCACTTAGGCTCAGGTCATGCAAGTGTAATGGCTTTCACCGAGTCGCGGAATGTGTCACAAAGTCGTCAACTTCTAGCTGAAATTTCCACATCACACAGTGGCCTGAAAAATGCATGTTTGATATGAGCAGGGACAACTTTCTTCCTGCCTGGAGAGTAGGATTGCTGGAAACACCTTCACAGAGGATGGAGCTCTGAAAAGAGGCTGCAGTTGATCTCAAGGAGAGTGTTTGTGGAATTTTGGTGTGCAGATGCAGATCACAGGGTGTGCATGTCTGCTCCAGGTGGCTGAAAGGGAGCAGAACCTATGTGTCCGTCTGTGCAATCAGATACACTTGGTAGGTAAGCTGGGCCACGCAGACAAGTCTCAGGAGATGCCTCCTCCGAAACCTTGACAGGATTTTGAGGGGCAGATTCAAGCACTGTGCTGGTTCAGTTATGGGGTTCATGGTTTTTGGGATGTGCACCATTTCCCAAAGGACAGGGAGGGGTCACTGTGTTCTGTTCCCACGCCTGGGCAGAAGCTCTGCCAGAAGGGCAGGGCTGTGAGTTCCTCAATGTTTTTTCTTGCTGCTAGCTTTTTGCATGCCACAATGACATCTCCTCTGCTTTCTGTAAACACATATGTCTAAACTGCACCCAAAGTTTTTTTCCACAGTGTGTTCAAATCTGTGTTCCCTACTTGTGCACCTGCTTCTGTTCTCCACCTTTGGTTTCCACTTCTAAGGCAAAGTTCCACCTTGACTTTTGAACCGAGGCTCCACGTAGCCTGGTCCTGCCCTGGTTACTCTAACCAATGGAGAGGGGCTCCCACCTTTAATAGGATCTTGATCTGGTAGTTTAATCACACAAAACCTCTACGTAGCAGCTGCCCCTAAGTCTTGTTCACAGCACTGCTGTAAATCCCCATGGTTTCTAACCTACATGGACTCAAATATCTGAGAGGGCACTTTTCCTCCTCATTGCTGGTAAATTCTTGAGCAAATGCCAGTCTCACGTTGCCACATTCAGCGAACAGCAGTTAAACATTCTATTTTCCAAAGTCTTCTCTTATTTCAGTGGATGGAATCCATCGTCAAATGAGCACAGGTTTTTCGCTATTTTGTTTCTGAAATGCGTAATGATATTTAGTTCTTAAAAACTCAAACTTAACTATAAACAATCGGTATATGGGTGTGGAATCTATTATGATATTTTGACATGTACATACATTTAAGTGGTTAATTTAAGAAAAATTAGCACATCAATATTCTCACACACTTAGCCTTTCGCGCAATGAGAATGTTTTGTTCTACTCTGGCCATTTTGAAACAGGCAACACATTGAGTTCTGCATGATAAGTATCTCCACGTTTCCAATGTTTCTGACAGTTGGTATTCATTTTCTCACCTCTTCTGCCCCACTGGCTCAGCAAGTTTCTTTTATTTTTAACTTTGTTGTGATTGAGTCTCACCTCTGGTTCTAATTCTCACATCGATCAGGATAGCAGAGGCTTTCCTGGTACTAAACTCCTGGCTTGCATGGGATCATTGTTGCAAAAGGTGAATGTCTGCTCATTCATAGGAACCCATGGGTGGAGTGGCCCTCCACATGACCAGCTACCTGGTTGTGCTCAGGGATCTGCTGCAAGTATCTGCAGATGGGAAGAAGAGCATGGCAAACCTATTTCTCATTCGCATACTCCAACTGTTAGTAGCACCTGACTGCTCTGTCACTATTGGTTGGCCCAGTTCTCATGAACCCATGTAACATGAAGAGAGACTTGAAAAGATAGGTAGGCTGCCTAAAGCGTGCAAATAGTGGGCCCTTTTGCTTTGCCTGGCTCATGTTTTAACTTCTTTCTGCAAGACAGTATTTGAGGGCCCGGCGCGGTGGCGCAAGTGGTTAAAGGTCCTCGCCTTGCACGCCTGGGATCCCATATGGGCGCCGGTTCTAATCCCGGCAGCCCCGCTTCCCTTCCAGCTCCCTGCCTGTGGCCTGGGAAAGCAGTCGAGGACGGCCCAAGGCTTTGGGAACCTGCACCCACGTGGGAGACCCGGAAGAGGCTCCTGGCTCAGGATCAGCATAGTATCGGCCCGTTGCGCTCACTTGGGGAGTGAATCATCGGACGGAAGATCTTCCTCTCTGTCTCTTCTCTCTGTATATCCGCCTTTCCAATAAAAAAATAATAAAAATAAATCTTAAAAAAAAAAAGACAGTATTTGATAGAGCATTTGCCCTTTTAGGCATCTTTGGTTATGTAATTGATGGAAACAGGAAGTGACCCAAGATGAAAAACCACTATTTAAAGGAAAGAGAAAATAGTCTTTAAATTCCCAACCTAGTCCAGAGGAATAGCAGCAGAGGTACCATTCCCAGTGCATGCCCAGTGGGGGCATCTGGAGAGTGAGTGCTATTGTGCAATGCTCCACCCCAAGGAAGACTTACCGGGGGGAGGGGAAGTATAAGAAAGGATTGCTTACAGTTTTATTTGCTTGTTTTTAATATTAATATCTAGAAATTTCAATTTATGCATCTGAGCTGATATTTCAAGATTTCTCCAGATTGCATGGAATAAGACTCACTGGGCAAGCACAGTAGCAAGTCCCTCAGGAAATGTGAAGTCAGTGGTGGAAAATTGCATGTCAGAGCTAAAAGGCTAAAGTCATTGGCTGGAAATCAGCCAAATGTTTAAGGAAGCCAAAGATGTAGCCTAGGGTCATCCTGAACATAAATGGGGCAGCCCTGAGAAGAGGGAAGGCGCCTTCTTGTCAACCACAGAAGACAAGGTGGTGAGTAACTGGTTAGAGGTGCGTTCCTGATAGCTTCATCCTCCATTTACCTCTGTTTATTGAATTACAGCTTGTCCAGCAGCTCCAGCCATGTGCCAGGCACTCTAGGGCATCATCAAATTCAGGTCTAGAGAAGAGACCCACAGTGTTTGTCCTGGGATGCTCTTGTCTGGCAGGAAGTAGAGATTAGAATATCCTCACATAAACGATGGAGAGTCCAGGGATGGGACGTGAGACTTTCTAGAAAAAAGTGTTTTCTAGTGGTCCGTGTGAAATAAATTCCAGGGCTGTCCCCTTTAAATCTGATGCCTGTGACGAGGTATGTAAAACAAACAAATAAAGCTGAACTCCAACGTCTTCGTCCCTTTAGTGATAACAGTTTTCATCTTCTAAATAACAGAAACAGAAATGCTGATATAAATGGGATAATGCATTGATTAGGTATTAATTTCACTATTAATAACATAAATATACCATTATTATAGAACAACTTACATAGCATATCTCTCAAATCACTATTGTGTTTGGTCACATCAAAGTAGATGGAAAATATCACAAGGGAATTAATTAAATAGAGCCAAGCTGAACAATGGAATGGTGACTAACTCATGCTAACACTAAGACTGGCAGATTTAACAACTGATCATGGGCTTCCTGGGAGCCAAGGTGAAAAGGAAAATTTTCAGATCCATAGTTCATCACCTGCGTGAAAAGATCATCAGTTGCAATGGAGATTGAGAAAAATTGTTGACACTAATTTCAGAAAAGCCTTTCAAAGAGGCTACTGCATGATGGAGTGTATAGGGAACAAAGCAGCTCCTGACAGAAGGACAAAGAGCAGCATCGGGCTACTTCCTGCATGACTCCTGGCAGCAAAGCCCTCTCGGAGGAGGGGAAGGTGCGCTTAACGAACAGCTCACCCCGATCTCATGGCATGATGTAGTTTGGGCAGAAATGAATCAGCTAAGTGCTCTGTGATACATTCACCATGAGCTTTCTCTGAGAGTTGGATGATAATAAGCTCCACATACTTCTGGGCGGGGGAGCCCACAAAATTAGCTTTACCCAATTTTCAATTGAAAGTCTTGGGATCTTTCATTTGGGAATGCAAAACATGCTGAACATTGATGATGAGGTCCTTGGGCGTCTTCATTCACTTTGCTTTTGATCCTTATTTGACAGATGCGGAAAGGGCATCACACTCCTACCTTCTACAGAGGTTGAACTTCATTTAGGAAAGGAGAGTTTCTTACTTTCACCAAGAATAGCACCTGAACACCATCTCAAACTTTGTGGATGGTGGTGGAGTGACGTTTCAAGAGTCCATTTGATTTTCTTTTAGATTGTTTTGCTTTGCTTTGTTTTGTTTAGTGGTGTTTTTCTTTAAAAAAAAAATAAACTTGGCTAACAATATAAGAGAAAGGGCATAGCAAGAACCCGCTGGGGTTCACAAAGGCCCTTCAGACCCCGATGCTCAGCTGGTCAGCGTTCGTTGGTACAATAGCCACAGCTGCTCCTTGGCAGCACTGGTTTGCTGAGCCAGTGCCCAATTGGCACCAGGCTTCCATTCCTGTGCGGGAGTGTTCTCAGCAGGAGGAGTGGACTGCATGCAGATGTTAAGTGCGAGGCACTGCCCTGAAGTGGTAATGGCCCAGACCCCGACACCCCACACACCCTGTGTGTTCAAAGACATCTTTCCCAGGCACCAAAGCAACTGCTAGCTCTGCATAGAAATAGATCATTGGTCCACTGCTTCAGAGGGCTAACTAAGTACGGTCAACACGTGTTGTCCACAGCAATTCCAAAATCTCACCCTCTGTACACACCTGTTAAGACACAATTCTCACACAATTAGTGGTGGACAAGTCCCCTTTGATAGCATTGGCCAGGATGCTGTGTCTTAATAACTGGGTGAGAACTTGAACCCGGGAGCACACTGCTCAGGTTTTCCACAGTGAGGGAATGGCAGAGCCAGCGACATCATCACTCCAACCCAAGACTGCAAGACTTGTGAGACCAAAGGTGGTGACTGCATTATTTATTAGTGTTGGCAGGATTACAGGATCAGACACATGTGGCTTGCTTAACCTGGTGTCTGACAAAGATGGTACATCCTTTCTCTTACTGTAACTGTGATTTGAGGGGCCAGTGTTGTGGGTTAGCTTGCTGCCTGTGACGTTAACATACCACAGAGCATGTTCAAATTCTTGCTGCTCTTCCACTCCAGTTCCCTGCTAATGCAAGGAAATGGGAAAACTGGAAGATGACCCGAGTAGGAGTCCTTGTTGGCAATGAAGCAGACAAAAATAGAGTTCTTGACTGTGGACTCCTGCGGTCATATAGAAGTGGAAATAGTGACTGGAAGGTATTCTCTCTCTCTTCTCTGGTGTGATAGTCTAGTGGCTAAATCCTCACCTTGCAAGTGCCAGGATCCCATATGAGATTCATGTCCTGGCTGCCCCACTTCCCTCCCAGGTCTCTGCATATGGCCTGGGAGAGCAATAGAGGCTGGCCCAAAGCATTGGGACACTGCACCCACATGAGAGACCCAGAAGAAGCTTCTGGATCTGGATTGGCTCAGTTCAAGTTGTTGTGGCCATCTGGATATGGAAGATATGGAAGATCTTTCTCTCTGTGTCTCCTTATCTCTGTAAAACTAACTTTCCATAATAGTAAGAATGACTGGTTAACCTGAGTTTTTCTTTTGTGTGCCATCTACAGAATTCACTGCTGCACCAAATGAGCGATGGCTTAGTGATGAAGTTTGGAGTTGGTAGGCGGGGCAGAAGGGCTGTGTAGGCAAGGAAAAAGGCACCTGTGGTGGAAGTACTTGCTGAACCAGAGCCAGTCATGGGGTGCACCCCCCACCCCCTTCCCCCAGCAGAGCTTCTTCTGCTTTCTTGGGCAAGAACCCTGTTGAACATGCATCACGCTGTGACCCCTTTTATCTAAGGGTAGCCTGAAGGAAATGATTCTAATCTTCAGTTTTGCGCCCCTACGCTAGGTGCAAAGGCTTTTACCAGGCCTCGCAGCAGCCCCAGCACAACATGAAATTTGCTTATGAAATAAAGACAAACATGGGTTTGAGAGAAGTGGCATAAATAATCCATCCCTTCTATGTTTATACAGAAGAGAAGTGCAGCTCATGGATGATTTGCTTTATACCTCATTTCATGGTTTTTGCAAGGAGTTACGGTAGATGTAGTGGAATAGTTTGATATCACATGAAAATGTCCCTCGTATTTATCATGAACAAAATTTAAAGCCAAAGCAGGTCCAGAACATAATGGGAAAAGCAAAAATAATCCTAAGAAACATCTTCAGAATTAACTAACAGTTGGACTTTGAACAATTTTCTGGACTTTATGATGTGTATATGGAGCTTCAATTCCATGACAGGGAATCTTACGAGAAGAATTGGAAGCATAGTACGGAGTAAAATTACTGGTGATGTTTCCAGCCTTACTGTATAATACCCAGATGCCAAAATAAGTTGGATCATATTCAAATATTCTTAGCAAAGTGTATAAAACGCCAAGATCTGCAGAAAATTGTGTGGGCTCCGTGTTTGTTGAATACACATCTTCACAGCAATATGGTATTCCATTTATTAATTTTATTTGCTGCAGATGGCTTCATTATGCATGCTTATTTTGGTGCTTCAGTAAACATACAAGGAAAATGTGTAACAAATATTCAAGACATTCTGAAACAAAAAGCAAAGACTGTGTAATGGCATAGGAGAGCCTGCTGAGTGGATTTAGGCTACACAGCTTTAAAAAGATCTTTGTGAAGGCCTTCAGCATGCTAGCCGGCTAGATCTTGATGAGGTGGAGAGTTGAGTGAGAGTAAGGCTCTAATCAATGAGGCCGTAATTTGCAACAGCAATTACAGTGATCCTATTTTTCTCACAATAATTGCCACATGTTGACTGTGCAGATGTCCAAACACATGGGAGCACTCCTCTTTTCTCCATAAGACAAATGAAGATTTTCACTTTGTTTGGTAAACGTGTCAAGATTTATCACTTAGTCATGTGCCATACATTAGAGTGTTTATAAAATATGGCTTTCTGCACTCTGGTTATGTAGTTTTATGATTTCAACAACATGGCAGTGATGAAATCAATGTTTGCTGGATTCAGATTGTCCCCCATTTCAGAATGATCTGTGGGTAGCACTTCAGTGGTTAAGAACAAGAGAACAAGAATTCCCTGTCTACAAACAGGGTAGCACATGAACTTTGCTGGGCTCTGCCATGTGTCCAGGAAACTGGTGACCCTGTAAAGTAACATGGGCAATCCAAGACAGATGGGTGGAGGATCTGCAATTGGAGTTGACAGGCTGACAGTGTTAACTTGCTCTAAAGTGTCATAGAATTGAAGGTAATGTTGACACTCTCATGAGATGCATAGCAGAAAAAGTAAAAGGTATCCTTTGTGATACAGTGGAAACAATTGGAGGATGAACTCAGAAGTAGTGTGTTAAATTCAGTAAAGATAGATACTTATTTGAAAAGCAGAGTTACAAAGAGACAGAGGGAGATGAAGAGAAAGGTCTTCCATCTACTAGTTCACTCCCCAAAAGAAAGCATTGGCTACTGCCGGGCAAGGGAGAAGCCAGAAGGCAAGAGCTTCTTCTGGGTCTCCCATGCAGATGACAGAGATCAAGAACTTGGACCGTTCTTCACTGCTCTGTCAGGTACATCAGTAGAGAGCTGGATCGGACATGGGGTGGCTGGGATTCAATGTGGAGCCCATAGAGAGGCTTGTTATGTGGGCAGTGGTTCAACCTACTGTGCAGCAGTTCAGGCCCCATGAGGACAAAATCAGGCATTTCAGAAAGAAATAAGCCATGTTTCTTGTCAATGTTAGGGCAATGATGACCTATTGCAACAGACCTCACACTGCTTGCGATGCTTTTTCTTGAACCACAAACTAAGCTAAAATGAGTCATGATGGTTTCTCCAAAACATGCCCAATTTAAAAAAAAAAAAAACTATGCTTAAGAGAATATAAACATATGCTCATTGATTATGAAGAGGTTTCTTTATAATTTAGATTTAACAGTCAAGAAAATTCCAAATAGCCAGATTCAGAGCATGCATTTTGCTCTCTAACCTGCAATAAAGAATTCAGGAAAAGATAATATTATGAACGGTTCTCTGTGAATGTGGAATACATCGATTCTTTGCATTATCCTACAAATAAGTGATGTCACAGAAATGAAATGAATGCTTTAACCTGTGGGAAGAGAGAGAATCTTAGGATTGGCAAAAGTACACGGCTCTGCACTGTTTTATAACAATGTCATTGTCTTTCCTTCTCAACTAAGCTGTGAAATCCTCAAAGTCAGAGAAATATTTTGTATTGCCCTTATGTATTATTTATATATGGTAGTGCCTGGTATGTGATTAATGCTGATTAATAATGTATTGGTATGGCCTACATATTGATGATTTAAAGTATTGTTGTGTCATTATTTAACTTAGTGTCTTTCAAAAAGTAGTATCTTACTGTATATATCCAATGACTATAGTGGTCAGTATTCTGCACGTGGCATGTTGGAAACTCCAGTGGTAGATGCACACTAAATGAGTGAAACCTTGGTGTAGCTAAGGCTCTTACCAAGAAGGGAGGCAGAATTCCCTCTGAATGACGTGCTGATTGAATGTGGAATCCTGTGTGCACTGTGACAGCTCTCTGGACACATGAAAAGCAGTTCATTCCTGGAAATGGTCTGCTTAAGGATTGAGAAAGTCTACAGACAGCCCAGTGTCATTGCTAAATATCAGTCACTTTTGGCAATGCAGGATTGGAAGGCCGTTTTGAAGACTTGATTTTCCTTCACTAATGTTCTTTCTTGCTCAGGTAATTAAGTGCCCTGTAAGTGCAGCCCCATGGTACAAAGGATCTAGGTAAGCTCCAAAGCCCTCAGGAAAATTCTTGTAATCAAACGCTTACTAGAAAGTTGACATGAGATTCTAGCTTTGGAAACTAACACATTCCGTAACTTAATAAATCGCTCTGGGAGAATATAATCCAATACAACTTCAAAGGAACAAGATTCAGAGAATGACTACATATTCAAGCCTGGTATAATGCGGCGAGGACTAAGGCTCTAGGACAAATAAAAGTAATAGGTGGCTCAGAAATATTTTAGAAATGCATTATGCCTAATAAAGAGAAGCATAGCTTCTCTCATGGGTGAACTACTCTGTTGGGGAATGAAATGGGCCACAAATGACATACGCAGCAATCCGCAATTTCTGAGACAGAGTCACAAAAAGATTGTTTTTACATCACAGGATTTAAAAAAAAGATGTATTTATTTTTGTTTTAAAGGCAGATGTACAGGGAGATAGAGAGAAAGGGATCGACAGAGAGAGCTTCCAATCATTGGCCACTCCCCCAGATGGCTTCAACAAAAGGAGTTGAGTCAACCCAAAGCCAAGGGCCGGGATCCTCTTGCATGTCTCCCACCTGGGCACGGGGGTCAATGAACTGGAGTATCCTCGGCACAGACCTGGATCAGAACCAGCAGCCGGGACAGGAACTGGCGGCCACACGGGATGCCTGCGCTATTTGGCTGCCTTATGACCGAAAATTATCAGGAAAATGGGATGGTAGACACAAAGAATTCAGACAGTATGTTAAGTGTAAAGGTACAGGAAACACCCTCTCATTAAATAGACAAATACATATTATTTTTATTATTATTTTTTATTTTTATTTATTTATTTTTTTATTGGAAAGGTGGATATGCAGAGAGAAGAGACAGAGAGGAAGATCTTCCGTCCAATGATTCACTCCCCAAGTGAGCGCAACGGCCGATGCTATGCCAATCCGAAGCCAGGAGCCTCTTCCGGGTCTCCCACGCGGGTGCAGGTTCCCAAAGCCTTGGGCCATCCTCGACTGCTTTCCCAGGCCACAGGCAGGGAGCTGGAAGGGAAGCAGGGCTGCCGGGATTAGAACCGGTGCCCATATGGGATCCCGGGCGTGCAAGGCGAGGACTTAACCACTTGCGCCACCGCGCCGGGCCCAATACAGATTATTTTTAAAAAAGGAATGCTTAACCTATTAAGCAACATCAACAGCAAAAAAAAAAAAAGAAGCAACCAACAGTACTATCTTTATACTGCCCTGATTACACTGCTCTTAGCAATATTTTTGATAGTGTCTGTAACATCAACTCAAGAGACTCAGATGAGCCTTGTATTTTAAAAGTTTCATATGTTGTTCTATATAAGAATTTCATCAACCCATAGATTCCATTTTGTGCTTCAGTGTTGCATATGCCTTTTCTTCCTCTGTTGCTTTGCTGTCCAAAATCAAAACCGTGGCACTATAGCTTTTGGATAATTCTCCTTTTTGTTCTTCCATTCAAAACAGCCATATAAAACCCCTGTGGAAGCCATAAAGATGTCCCGCTTTGGTTTACCTCCTTCTGGATGGCATGCCTTTGTGCATACAGTTGAGAGGGTTGAGTGTGGATAGTGCAAAACGCCCTATCTTTTATCAGACAAAGAATGTAAAGAAATCCAGGAAACATCCCAGCACAAAAGCTTGACCTCCCCGGCCTCTGAGCCTCCGCGGTCGTTCTAGTCTGGGTCTGTCCTGAGAACCGCTGTGGGAAGATCTGAGAAAGTACAGACACAGAGTATTTCAGAAGCAAGACAATTCTGGAAATGTAACAAGTTCTAGCTGGATGAAGAACAAGGTTGCAAGCTCATTCTCAAGGTAAGTGTGTAAAAGAAAAGTCAGCCATGCAGACCTTAATTCTTTAAAATTTAAAAGCTAATTTTGTGTCTTTCAGTCAATTTCCTGTACAGGAAGGAAGAATTTATTAACTGCCTTCTTGTATTAAATGGAGTGCTAATGGGCAAGTACAACAGTTCAACAGGTGCCAGGGAGATATATAGAGGCATTATAGCAATATTAATCCTAATGCCTTGCAAATGTATTTGTAGAGTGAAAGCTTTTTTCCTATGCCCATTCGTTTATTTGGGAAATTGTCTCACTCTAAATAATAAAATGGCCACTCCTACTCTCGAACGCAATGCTGGATCGTCTCATTTAGGCTTTCAGCCTACGGAAGCATTATTGTAAAGTTTCAAGAAACATGGCAGACGCTCGCAAATATTCAGCCTTTTAAAACGTAACGGTGAAGCGCGCAGTTGAGGAGTTGGATCAGACTTTGGGAGACATTGTCCGATTCAGGGATCAGGGTTACAACCTAGGCCATGAGCGTGGATACACACTGCACTCACCTGTGCTAGCATGAGTCAGTAGCAGCAGCATTCCCACTGCCACCAAACACTCACGTTTTACACACGCACTCTATTTTTTTCCCTTCATCTTTTCCCTTCAAGTTCAGTACAATTCAGTTGTCAATAGAACAAAACAGAATACTGCAAGTTTTTCTCCAAGTTTACGAAAAAATGAAGACCGATAATTAGTGCCACTCTCAAAAAAACATGTTTAAATTCACTTGCTCTCCTATCTGGCTCAGGTGACACTTAGGAGAACAAAGGAAAAATGCTTTTGGGATGGATGTTTTTTAAAACCACACAGTGCGACCATTAATTGTTCCTGCAGAAAAGCTTCTCATCAGTAGCCGCACAGCGCACCCCTCTTCTGGTGAAATGTTCTCTGTGAGCCACTTGCCTCGGAGTTCTCTTTCCTGATGCAAAGGGCTGTGATCTCCACGGCTAGCACAAATCCTCCTTTTTGTCAAGATTTAGTGGCAACGGGTGAAGACAGATGGAATTCGTAGTTTATCTTTGCTGGCTGTTCCCCCACATCCTTTAAATATTAAGGTTTACCTCAATTTTCCTTCTGAACTGTTGACCTCATTTCTTTATGTTTAAGTAACAAGAGAGGGCAGAGAACATTTACAATAGAAACTTCTCTATTGAGTGAAATCCAGCCTCAGTTGTGAGGAGGAAAATAAATTATCCTGAAGTTTTATAACTAGAAATAGTAAGTTTTGATTTCTACAGCACAGCAGGCTGAGTATAGATAATAAAATGCTTTTTTTTTTTGCATTGGAGATAATGTAGCACTTTGAATGTTTTCATCATAATGAAATGATATGTGTCCTAGGAGAGAAATATGTTTATACTGATTAAATGTCACTCCATGTATGCATGTGTCAGAACATCAGATGGTATTCTGTACCTACGTATAGCTTGCACATGCCAGCTAAAAAATTATAAAAAGAAAAATTACAAGGAAAAATAATAAAATTAAAGAAATCGCTCTAAATGAAATGACCACTCTTACTCTCGAACATAATGCTGGATGGTCTCGTTTAGGTTTTCAGCCTATGGAAGCGTTATTGTAAAGTTCCGGGAAACATGGCAGACACACACGCAAATGTCTTTCTTCCTTCTCTAAAACCTTGATTTTCAAATAAATAAATAAATCTTTAAAAACCAACTAAGGCTTGCATTTTGACATAGAAGGCGAAGCGGCCACCAGAGACACTTATATGCAACATGTGTGTTGGTTCAGGTCCTGGCTGTTCCACTTCCGATGAGCCTTCCTGTTGCTGTGCTTCCAGTAGTAGCAGAAGATGCCCAACTCCTTGGGGATCTGCCACCCACATGGGAGACCAGGACCCAGCTTCTGGTGGAGCCCTGGCCACGGGGCTACTTGGAAAGGGAACCAGTGTGTGGAATTTCGCACTAATATATTCCAAATGAATAAATCTTTCCTCCCTAAAATTAGAAAGAAGGGCCTAACTTCTTCCATATTCATGTTTCTTGCGCCATGACCACCGCTTAGAAGCATGCAAGCGTGGGATGTGAGGAAGGCAGAGGACGGAAAACATTTTAGGCCTAGCTCTGAATCCCTAAAGGCCAAAACACTCATTTAAAATACTTTCCTATATGAGCATTTTAATAATCCCAAACTCTAAAGACAGAAAGTATTTTAAAAATCTCCCATAGCTCCACTAGCCCTCACAGGAAAATAGGATTGGTTTAGGCATACATGATGAACACAGGGGACACCCCACCACAAAGACCTCTATTTTCAAATGCAATGCTTGTTTTCTCGTATTTGGAAATGTGACTCTATTTTAAGCATGAGATTACAACTCCTGGAAGACAATGGTTCTGTGTTGCGGCATGATAAGATCAAATTTTCAAACTCTAAGCTCGTGTGACGGACTTCTACTTTGTCCCACAGATGTGAAGCCCTAGATGTTTTGCTGTGTGCTTGCAAACGCAGTTTTTCAAAGAGTATTTTGCCTATCTATCTTTGCTGTTGATGTTTTTAGTGGAGCCATCGAAGTTAACGTTAGCCAACAAAAAACTTCTCCAAACACTTAGAAAAAGGGAAATAAACTCCCATGAAGCAAATGGACACACAACAAATCAGTGTTAGCCATTATTCAGAGAGACCTGTTGAAAAATTCATATTTCTAATTAGGCAAAGTGAAAGACAGCAAGGCTGTAGTAGAAATACTTTCAACCAAGTGGGAAGAATTTCAGAGAAAGTAATCATAGTGAAGCACAAAGTATGTGATGCAAAGACATTGCCACAAAGATGTAAATAACATTGCCTGAAATGAACCTTACAATTTAAACGATTTCCCACCTTCTCTCTCCTCTCCATCCTTACCTCTCCTCTCCCCCGAAGAAAAGTAAAAACCAAGAGTGAGGAAAAGAGAAAAAAGTAACTAACTCTGATTTAAAAAAAAAAAATAGTACAATGGTCTGCCAAAGAAAAACCCAAAAAGTAGTAGTTGATAATTTAATGGTGGCCCTGGGTTTCCCGCAAGAGCCTGCCTCCTGGGATCTTCATGGCAGAAAGGGGTGGTCCCTGGGTAAATATCATATCCAAATACTACATAGATAATGTGGCTGACTTCACCACTAGGCCAAATGCCTGTTCCAAATCTATCTTAAAATAAATCACAAAAGAATGAAATATCAATGGAGAAAGAATAGAAACTGTTGAAATGAGAATTTTTATAGAAGGAGGAGAATCTACCAATCCCATTGTTTCTCACATAGATTTCCACATGTGTTGGGAAAAGATCATATCCTAACTAAATGCAATTTATACAAACACACATTAGAAAGCGATAGTATTTATAAGGTTTGCAAATAAATCTTGTTTGAGGCATCACAGCAGAATAAATGGCCATACCTGAGGATTGTGTGCTTATCTTTCTAGATACTATTTTTAATGTTTCAAAAGTTACCGATTATATGACTATAGTTTCTGCAAGTCATCTGATATGTCTATGAATTCCATCTGTCTTAAATTTTGGCTTCTAACATCAATCACATGGCTCTGATGATTATTTTGGACACTGTGTTTTAGGGGATGTGCTCGATCCTAGGCCTGGTGAGATACCGCTGCAAAAGGGCCCAGCTCAAGTAAAAGCCACCTCGCTTCACTGGCACCAAACCATCACTGTCCTACACTAACCCATCCCCATCTGAAAAGTGAAAGCAATAACAGATTGTTCCAACTGGCCTTCTTTTTCTTCCCCCTTCGCTTGAGAAGTTGTATCTATGCCCTTAGGTATTGTGAGAATTTTTTTTATCAAAATAAAAAATATTTTCTTTGTAAAGGTAGTCTCTTTCTGTGAGCCAGATGCTTTGAATACTATGCCAAAACTTCTGTTTGAGCTATTTTCTTTTAGTGACTATTATTTCAAACTTGTACTTTTTTCAGGCAGAGAAATTCCACAAATATTAAAAATTGCAGTAGCCTGGTGGCTAAAGTCCTCGTCTTGCATGAGACAGGATCCCATATGGATGCTGGTTTATGTCCCAGTTGCTCCATTTCCTATCCAGCTCCTTGGTTGTGGCCTGGGAAAGCAGTCAAGGATGGCCAAGGCCTTAGGACCCTGAACCCACGTGGAGGACCCAGAAGAAGCTCCTGGCTTCTGGCTTTGAATAGGCTCAGAACCGGCTGCTGCACAAACATTTCGGGGGTGAACTAGCAGATGGAAGATCTTTCTCTCTGTGTCTCCTTCCTACTCTCTCTAAGTCAGACTTTCCAATAAATAAATAAATATTTAAAAAGAAAAAGCTTGCCTGTCTCCTTAGAGAGAATTTACCCTTGCAATCATTGTAGCTAATTTTTCTTCAAGATTTACTGTATGCTAAGCTGCTTTCATTCAGCAAATCAGATTATTAATTTATTTGGTTTTCTTCCTATACAGATTTTAATACCTCCTTAATCCATTTGATAAGTAATGTCAATGAGGAATCTGCTTTATGTTTTCCTCCACGATAGAAATGCACGTAAGCACACCTAACAGATGGTTCCTTCCTTTACATTTCTGTTTAGAATGCTGTTGACTTCATCATGCATATTTTTTGGAATGCCAAACAATGGTATCATTCCTCTATGACTTGACAAGCTAAGCTTGATCATTTCATATTTAAAATACAAGTATGGGGCAGGCGTTTGGATTACCGGTGAAGTCATCCCCAGAGTTTCCTGGATTGAGTCTCCGTTTTGCTGCTGGTCAGCTTCCAGGTAATGTCCATCTGGGAAGCAGCAAGGGACGGGTCAAGCTCTTGCGGCCCTGACGTCCACGTGGGAGACCTGGACCGAGTGCCTGGCTCCAGAGTTCTGCCTGGCCCTGGCGCAAACATTTCAGGAATGTGGGAACTAAACCAGGAGATGAAACTTGTCTATTTGTCCCTATCTTTCTTTTCCTCAAATAAATTTAAGCACTGTTACATCTGTAAATTGTATGTTTTTTTTAAGACATTACCTGACTTTAATTAGAAATGAATTTTCCTTTACAATATTGTAACCTCAGGTGTTGCAAGTATTTAAGTTTCAACCAAATAATCTAAAATAACGGCTAGTTTTTTTTAAAGATTTTTTTTATTTATTGGAAACTCAGATATACAGATAGGAGGAGAGACAGAGAGGAAGATCTTCTGTCCGATGATTCATTCCCCAAGTGAGCGCAACGGCCGGTGCTATGCCGATTTGAAGCCAGGCTCCAGGAACTTCTTCCTGGTATCCCACATGGTTGCAGGGTCCCAAAACTTTGGGCTGTCCTCGACTACTTTCCCATACCACAAGCAGGGAGCTGAATGGGAAGTGAGGCTGCCTGGATTAGAACCGGCACCGATATGGGATCCTGGCGCATTCAAGTCACTAGCCCACCTTAGTTGCTAACCCACCCCATCAGGACTAATATTTTTCCTATAGAATTTTATAACTATAATCAGCTATAATTAAAATAAACCTTTTGTTTTTGTCATTCCAGTGGGATTCTATCCATTGAACGTATTGTTATGTTTACGTAGCCTGTATCAAGGTATTTTAAAAACCATATCATGTGTAATATGAGCTAGAATGCAATTTGTAGACCTTGCTGTATTTGTGTGAAAAAAACTAAAATATTTTATTTTAAATAAGAAATTCATTTCGTACAAGAGAAATTAAATGAAGACTTCTTTACATAAGAAACTCAGTTTTTGTATTCCTACAGATCAATGGATCATAGCGGAGTGAACGTGTTGTTGTCGTTGTTGCATATGATGACATTTTTATCTGAATTGGCAGCATTTCTCCATCTGAAAAACTTGAGTGCACCAAATAAATATCTAGACTCACGATATGGATGATATTGAGGGAGAAGGGGCGATTTTGTGTTTCCGCAGTGAGCAGTTGTCTCTGGGTTTCAGTCCGATTCCATGTCATGCTTCTGAAGAGTCCGTCTAGCATGGACAGAATGGCTGGAAGGCATTATCGTATCCAAGAGGAAATCCATGGTGGTGCAGACACTGGCCTGGCAGGTACAGACTCTGGCAGAGGCACCCACGTGCACGCAGAGCTTGGATTCACAGTCCAACTCTAATGAAGGCTTCAGTTTCTTGCTCAAGCTGACCTTTGCAGAAGCAAGCGATGGCTTAGGTGGTTAGCTGGGCCCCTTCCAATGACCTGGGAGATGTGGATTGGATTTCTAGCTCCCAGGTTCATGCTGCCTCAATCTCTTTGGCTACTGAGGACATTTGAGGAATGAACAGCAGATGGAAGATCTTTTGGTCTCTCTGCCACTCAAACTACACATGCATTTATGAAACATTGAAAGGTCAGGTTAGTTGGTGCAAATATGTTCAATGCATGTTGTTTTTCATAATGCAGTCTTTCCATGAACTTTGTGAGCAACCCTTGTGTTTTATCATAAATGAAAAATACAAAACTTCCTGTTCTTCGTTCTGTAGTTCATGAAAAGTAGGTTCTGTCTCTTCAATCAGAGTCCCATTTATTTGTGGGAAAAAAGTCTCTTGGTTAAAAATAAAATGTGAAACACACTTTCTGAGAAGCAGGCTGATGCAAGGCAAGCACTCGTGGCACGCGCCCAGCTGGATGCACATCCCTACTTTAAACTGTACCCAGGTTTCTACATCTTGACAAGAAGAGTGAAATAGCAACCAGGAGGTTAGGAAGCCCGAAAGGAATTTGAATATTTAAAAGACCTTGGGGCACTGGCTGGCAACTTAGATTCTAAACAAGTTAAAATTGATATTTTCTAAGTATAACTGGCATAACTTTTAATGTTGGCATCTGCAATCTGTTTCAATAGTAACTGCGTAACTTGCTTGTTTGTAAATGAAAACAACCTAAAGAATGACAGAGGGTAGGGAAGCGAATCATCTGATTTAATGGCATCATATTTTGGTGCCATCGTAAACTCAAACCAACAAATCATCTTGCCATTAGATAACTGAAAGAGAAATCTTAAACATAGCTTTAAAAGATAACATAAAAATGGAAAAGCTTTTTTTTTCTCTCTCTTTAAAAAATAACTGAAGAACACTAGAGCAACCAGACCATTCTCTCTTCTTATTTAACCAAGGAATAGTGTAGTGGGCTGCTGGTTTTCTTCTACTTAAAAAAAAATCCATTAAGCAAGCTCTTTTAAAACAAATTTGAACTTTTCCCATCGCAGTGATTCCCACGGACAGTTGGCAGAGAATCTTGGATAACTTGCAAAACTGGGATTTTTTCCAGGCATGAGTAACTTGTTAAAAAGCCACTATTTCCTTAATACTAACAGTAAATAGAGTTCACATCTACATAAATCCTCAGTGGCCCATTGGGGAAAGTGTGTGTGTATGTGTGTGTGTGTGAGTGTGTGAGACTGTGTGTGTGAGAGTGTGTGAGTGTGTGTGTGTGTGAGTGTGTGTGTGTGTGTGTGAGTGTGTGTGTGCAAACGTGTGCATATGCATGCATGGAATCTTTTCTTTATTATTCATAAAACACTTGGCTCTCAGCATGTCTGCTTATATTTCACTCTTGAAAATAAACATGCACGTTTATGCCAGTTGAGGTTAAAAGGTATCCTTTTACCCGCTGCCTGCTGTGTGCCAATGAGTTGATGATGGATGAGCTTAGAATACCTGGCTGTAATTCTTCAACTGATTCTCTTCTGGTTATTCTATTTTTTTTTTAAAAAGGATATAAGTTAGTCATTATGTAATCAATTAAAATACATGTTTTCATGAAATTTGCTGTCCTTGTGAAAATTCATGTAAATAATTTCAGGGTTTACGGGCTAATACAAATGTGTGATTATAAATTCAAATTGGCAATTGGTTCTCTTTGGTGCACAGGGATGGACTGAGCTACTGTGATAACCTTTAACAGCTACTACTTTTGCGTGTACATTTTCAGTTTATCAGTAAAGTGACAATATTGAGCTTTTCTCCTTCTTAAGGGAAGTGTGCTCTAAAGTTGTGATTATATTTTTATACAAGTGTCATTGCTCATATTTGAGGTTTTCAGCAGAACACTGGCAGCGCAGTGAAACATATGAACAGCTCTCTCATCATCTCTCAGCTAATTTTCATGAAAAGAGCAGCTTAAGATTGTTTATTTAATAAACATCCTTAGTACAACGCAACTATGCGTTAGCCCTCCCATGTGAGTACATCAGTTACTCTGCTTTCGGGGTGTGTTTAATGAGGCAGAGGTTCAGGGACACTTTGTAAGGTCACGTACTTATGTAGGAGTGAGGCAGGGAAGACAGCCATCACCATGCCTTTCATCTCACAAGGATGCTTCCAAGCAGGCCTTTCCACAGCTTCCTTGATCTGGGTGCTTGACAAACAACTCCTCTTGTCTCTGCAGTGTTGGGCTGGATATTTTGATAACGGGCAGGGCTGTCCCTTGGGATATCTTGCGTTTCCTGTTTCCGGTCAGATGTTCCACCAGAATAACTTTTGTGCATATGGTGTTTGCGTTTTTGATCACAATCCCAGCTGGAATCAGGAAGTTTGGAAGCACCATGGAAATGGAAAATAATTGAAAGTCACAGCAACACTGTTTTGACTTTCAAAGTAGTTAATTTTCCGGGGGTCCTGGAGGAAAAATACATGCCTGCATCATCCCATATCTTCCTAAAGCTCTGCTAGCACTTGAGCTTCTGATTTGAGGAAGCCGTTTATTGAAAAGCATAGGACCACAGTTACGTGAGATTTGCCAAGGTCACAAATGTGTACACAGAGGTTGGAACTTTGCAAATTCTTAATTAAGGGCTTGATGGAAGAGGTATTAGGCATTATTACTCACAACCTCGGCTACTTCTGCCAATAAAAAACACATAATCATCTAACCGCTCTGATCAATGTGATACTTCTAAATGGAGACAGAGAGCAGAAACAGACAATACCATCTCCTGCCAAGCCTCAAAGATTACTTCTGAAAACTACTTTATGAAGTCATCTAAAATAATACACTCAGCTCTCTGAGCTGCCCTTTACTTATCTGACAAACACAATATCAAACCTTTGTCCACAAGGATGTCTAACTAGGATTCACTTAAAATGTACAAAGCGTTAGTTACAGTCTCATCCTTAAAATCAGATTTAAAAATCATGAATCCTTTCCTCATGTGTATTTTTCCCACTCTGTCAGGGTGTGGGCCTGGCCGCTTTTAACAAGCTGGGGCTTTTTAGAGATTTCAACAAAATCATTCACTTAAGCTGGACCTGGTTCTGCTAGCCGGTAAGATTTAGAAAGAAATAGAAAGAAAGCAAGATTTCGTGCTAATTTATCCTATTGCTACTTACACTATTAATGTTTTATTAAATTTAGATATACTAGTCATGTAAAATCAATGGTAACCCAACTAGCTATTCCTAGAATTCTGATCCAAAGTCTAACCAGATGTCACCTACGGCTGTTGCTATTGCGTTACAAAGCTCCAGACCAAGCCACTAGAGAATCCCCAAGTTTCCTTTCTCTTTTTTTGCTCTTTCTGTTCCATTTGTAATATCAGGAAGAATTCATTTTTATTGTTACTTGCTTTGTCCTGCTTTTGCTTTTGTCTTCTGTTTTAGGGAGTGGGTGGTATTTTTTTTTTCTTAAAGATCCCAAGGTATATTTTAGTATAGACTATATAAGGAAAAAAAATTGGTATTAATTGAAAATCAGTTTTAGTTTACAAAATACACACATCTAGCGGTATCTTCGTATTCCTCATCTCATCTAATTTTATAACAGCCCAGTTAGAAAGGTAATCTTACCCCCGTTATTGTTATTATACAACAGACCAGGTTCAATATGTTCATATTGGGTCAAGTTAATCTACAGTAATTGGCAAAGTTAGGATTCAAATCCAAGTTCATGTAATGTCAAAGGCTCTGCTTCTTTTTCTATTAAGAGGTAGTTTCTGAGCATATATGAAGAGTAGCATTACTTAAGACTAAAATACACAGGATATAAGTACTTAAGAATTTTGGGGTTGGCGCTGTGGCAGAACCAGTAATTCTTGAAATGTCCATTGCCAGAGATATTAACACCCCACATGAAGGCTGATTCAAGCCCTGGCTGCTCAACTTCTGATTCAGCTCCTGGCTAATGGTCTCAAAAAAACAGCACAGGCTAGCAGAGTACTTGGTCTATGTGCTGCGTGTAGAAGACCTGCATAAAGCTCTTGGCTCTAGTGTTGACCTGGACAAATCTTGACCTTTTATTGCCAGCTGAGGGGTGAACTAATGAATGGAATCTCTCTCTTTTTCAGTGTTACTCTAACTTGAAAATACATACATATCTCCAAGGAAAAGGACAACGTGGTTTCCAAATGTCGGGTGGAAAAGCTGTGTTTTTAAGTAAGAGAATGCTCTTATTCTGGGAGATACTCCATGAAGTGTTCATCTGTCCAGGATTTGATATGTGTGTCTCACTAACAAATGGTTCTTCAAAGTATTTATCATTGGTGAATGCAGCTACAGGGTATGTAGATATTAACTGCACTCTCCTTTCAGGGATTCTACAGATTTAGACTTTTCAAAATAAAAATTTGCAAGAAGGATTATTTTTGTACATTTTGAATACCAAAGCCCCAAGCCTACCAATAAAAACCTGAGGAACTCACTTCCCTATGTCCTGATTTTCCTATCCCATCAAGGACCTCAATGCAACAAGAAGGTTTACAATCATTATTTAGAGAATGCAGACTTTGATAAGTAGGTGTTCCATGGCAGGAGGTTATGAGCATCAGCGTTGCTATACCTCAAGATTTGGGGTCCCCTGGGCACTAGTGAATAAATAAATAAATAGCATCCATAGCAATTAGTAATTGTGGTCCCCTGAATTTTGATTTTTGATTGCCTATTCTGTTGCTACCTAGAAACACACTTAAGCTTACTAGGTCATGAACTGAGTTAACTAGGGGAGTTCATTATACCCTGAAACTCTCACAGGACAGAATGAAGGATCAAGAAAAAGAAGAGATGAAGCAATAAAGGGGATGTCAGGTGAGTGAAATAGGATGCACCTTTCATGTAACACGTGCTAGAGTAACCACTTCCCTCCCCGTCTGCTCCCTCACCTGATTGCTCCCCATACCACGCCTCCTTCACCCAATCCCTCTTTTTTCTTTCTGGCTTCCTCCATTTATTTCCTGCCTCCATCCTTCCTAACTTTGTCCCTTCTTTCTCTCCCTCTGCTTCTCTTCCAGTGATGTATAAAATACCCACTTTACAGAGCGATACACTGAAATTCAGTTTTAGTAAAGCCTCGCATGCATTAGTTTCAAATTAAATTCCCTGCAGACCATAAATGCATATTGAGTATTAGTTGGGGACAAGACACTGCCAATAAGAAGTCAGTTAATCAAACAGAGAAAATCTAGTTTCAGAACTTTGGCCTTGTGAAGGAAAACAGGGAATAAGATAGAAAGTACATATTTGTTGGCAAGAATTCTATGTGAGGTATTAGATAAGCATTTATATTTTTATTTCTTTCATGCAAATTTGCTAGGTGATAATCACCGAAGAAATAAGACAGTCATTTTGGATCTTGTCGCCCAGTGGGAACATCCAGACTGTTAAAGGTGTTACTGTTGCAAAGCAATGTCTCTGGACCTGGAGTTTGTAATTACAAACAATCCAGTCACTTCACCTTCATGAAAATGACACATCAGTTTGTGTGAGAGTGCTAGTTCACCCTGTTCCACACAAGGAATTTTGCAGGGGAATAGCTAGAGCAGCCAATATATGTTGTCAACAAAATATACTCAATTAATTTGTATAGAAAATGTAAGGGTAATTACATAAAAAGCAAAGGATAAGATCGAAACGGGGAGGCCCGGTGCCATGGCCTAGTGACTAAAGTCCTATTTCTTGAGTGTGTCTGGATCCCATATGGACACCGGTTCTAATTCCGGTGGCCCAGCTTCCCATCCAGCTTCCTGCTTATGGCGTGGGAAAGCAGTGGAGAACAGCCCAAAGTCTTGGGACCCTGCACCCTTGTTGGAAACCCAAAAGAGGCTCTGGACTCCTGGGTTCGGATTGTCTCAGCTCCAGCTGTTGCAGTCGTTTGGGGAGTGAATCACTGGACAGAAGATCTTCCTCTCTGCCTCTCCTCCTCTCTGTGTATCTGACTTCAATGCAATAAATAAATCTTTTTTAAAAAGGTTGCAAAACAGATCATTCAGTCTTGCAAAGCAGACAGTTGAACTGAGTTGGAATTTTCTCCGCAACACTCCTGCAGATGATTCGTTCTGATGCCACAATAGTTGGTGGATTAATGGTGGAGTCTTGAGACACTGAGGGCCTTGAAGAGTTCGGTCTGGTGGGGGACGGTTAAGACTTTGAGGGTGTTCACTAAGAGGCTGGTTTCTACCAGGTTGATAAAGATTGGAGTTTGAATCTGCCTAGTTCTCTGTCTCTGCTTCCCAGCTCACCACATGAGTTAATCCATAGATGCCGAAACAAAGGGTCAGCAGCACAGATGCCTAACACAAGGCCACTTGCTCCTCACCCGTAACTTCCAAACTCTGAGTTGAAATACACCCTTCTTAAAAAGCTCTTCTGGGGTATTCTAGTTGAAGAAATGCAAGAACTAACACAGCTCCCATTGCCATTCCCCCTGCCTCCCTGGAATCTTCTTAACTCATATCCCTAGCTAAATTGAAACTCAATTATGTGGCAAAATTTTTGACTCACAGACCCTCTCGTGGAAAGTCCATCCAGCTTAAAATGGAATGTCATTGTCACTGATCTTGACCCAGAATAGGTGATTAATATTAGATAAAAGCAAATATCATCTAGAAGCCAGAGGCAGCCAGACGCATTCCCCATGGGCTCAGGACTGTCCCATAGGGTAATCCTACATGCGATGTTATGGCTTTGTCCTAATTTACATAAGGTAGTTGTCTAAGGTCTAGTCTGTTTTTGAGCATGAGATAAGGATTGAAAGGCAAGACAGGAATATTGTCAAAAGCTATTTCAGAAAGACTAGTATCATGTCAAATTTTCCTCTTTTATGTCGTTAAGAAGTGAAAGAGAACTTGGCATAACACTGGCACTAAATAAATACAAAGGAAAACTTTGTTGGTGATGGAAAATATTTCTAAATACATATTGCTAAAAGCAAAGCGACATACATGATGTATTTTAGCCTGTGTAAATCAGCACACATACGCAGACATGTGCATTACTTTTTGAATAAAATTGAATGAAATCATACCTACGAATTTTTACATGAAGGGAGAGAAATGAATGAAGAAAAATAAGGATAAAGAGAGATATAGTAAAGACATTTAAATTCTGACTCAGAATGTGATGGCTATCAAAGAGATAAAACTAATTTTTAAAGTGAAATAATTGAAAATGGAGTGATTTTAGAGCTATGTGGCTTGGCTTGAGGTACTCACTGTTCTTTGTTTTACCACTTAAAATTTTATACAATATTCTGAATAGTATTAAAAATAAGCAATAAAAATATTTTACATCATTTCTGGGATTTTCAAAATACTCATTAACAAATGGTCTGCATTAATAGATATGTTTTCTTCATTTTTCAAAACCATCTTCCTTTTGAGCTACTCCGTGCTACACAAAGATCCATCAGGAGAATGGAGATATTTCCCCAAATGGAGAATTGATACTGGGCGAAACAATACAGACCCACAGATTATGTTATTGAGACATGGACATATCTATGAGCTTTCCGGGGCCGACACTGAAATGTAATTAACTTCAAAATTACTTTTGCCAAATTAGTACACCTACTGAGCATCGTGAGCCTCTTGCGCTATTTTGATATCATTTATGCCATCTCAAAATTATTTTTAAACCATCTATTATGAAAAAAAATCTGACATGAGTATTCATTAGGTTAAGATGGATGGGGATAAAGCGTTATCCTCAACAGATGCCCCACTTAGGCATAACAATCTAATTCTATCTAATTTAGTGTTTGGCATCCTCGCCTTTCCCTGTCACAGTGAATCAACCCGAGTGCTAATTTCTGAAGCAAAACCTCTCTGATCATTTCACTCGTGATTTAATCCAGATATAACCTCAGGCCTTTAGAGGTTCGAGGTCAATGACCCAATTTACTCTGCCATCCGCCACTGTAGCCGTACCCATTGTTATTCCTCGCAAAGCTTTCAGTGCATACGTGACTTCTTCCCTGTGTCATCCTACTCAATTACACGTGCGTGTAAAAGTGACCTCCGATTGCAACTTACGAGAAGCTTGGCCAGAGTTTGTTGGGGTGGAGTGCTGTGTTTGGCTCTTAGTAGCAACAGTAAAACGGCACTGAAGCCAATCTGCCTCCATGGGAAGAAGTTAATGAGGATGAAATTCACTTTCTTCAATGAGAAGAAACATGGCCATGGAAGCCCTTGCCAATTGACATCCTGGAGCTGAAAAATTGCTGTAAAATGCGTAAAGGAAAGACAGTACTGATAGCATCTTCGCCTTCCTCGAGATGAATGAACACGCATGCATTCAAATCCGGGCCTTATTTTTCATTTTTTAATCGACTCCTCTCTTTTTTGTCTCTTTCATCCATGGAAGTTAATCCATTTTGTGAATTTCCCTTTATGTTTTAAATAATTTTCCCTCCCCTGTTGTCCCAGCAGCTCCTCTGCCGAGAGCAGCAGGCAGGCTGGAGTAACTCTTTTTAAGTAAAGGAGTGATCCTAGGGACACAGCACCCCACTCGGGGACTGCAGCTCCAGGGCGCTTCCCCTCCCACCAGGAGCTAAACTGGGTTTCTGTGTCAAAGATGCTGAATGAAACTGGGGATGGAATTGTTAAAATTGGAAATGACCTATTTAACTGCATGCATATTCCCCACAATTGGCATAAATACATCCAACTTGGTAATCTTCTCATCACAATGAATTGATCATAGACTTTGATGCAGAAAGTCTATTTAATGATGCATTAGAGGAAATAGAATCTGGATGATTGATCTTTATAAATCTTGATCACCTTGATGACTTCTCATTCTCTTAGTAATAGCAACACAAAGATAATCGCAACCCCACTGAAGCTGGGAGAAGAAAAAAAGCAAGTAGGTAGGGGCTTGTAAGAAATATATTATATGTATATATATAATAGACTTACAACCTAGCAGTTTATTTGGCTCCACTATAGAGCAGAAACATAATTTTAGTTTTCTGATAATTGCAAAAGAATTTTGGACTGCAACATTATTTGACTAATTCTTTCATTTATGCATATATGATTTGATTTTTCATAAAGTTCGTAGTTGGGGAATCACCTAATAATTTCTATTGTATCCTTCTCAAATCATTCAGTCATCAACTATATGTATAAAGAAATTCCGAATGGGTAGGTTAACTTACTCCTTTAATATAGTAATTATACTGTTATTAATGAAGCACATGTTACTTAGAAGAGCATCGTTTCAAATGTCCTACAAACAGATATACACAAAACAAGCAGAATCTTTAGAAATTTTTATTCATTTCTATTTGCAAGGCAGATTTACAGAGACAGAAGGAGAGACAGAGAGAGAAAGAAAGAGAGAGAGAGAGAAAGACTCCATTAGGTGGTTCACTTCTGGATGGCCACCTTGCCAAGACTAGGCCTGTACAAAGCCAGGAGCCAGCAGCTTCCTTGGGATCTTTCATGTGGATGCACGGACAGGGGGTCAGGGAGCAAGGAGTAGCAGGGTCTCGAACCAGTATCCATCTGGCAGGCATAGACTTAATGTGCTATGCCATGTCACTCACCCTGAGACAGACTTTAAGCGAACAAAATCCGTGGCTGAATGCAATTGTGTAGGTGCGTTACAATGTATCTTAATCAGAGACTTGAACTTGCCATCTGGAGACACTTGGGTTGGGGCTCCTAATGAACTCTTTGAGATGATCTCTGCTGTGGCTAAATGGGCCCAACTGGAAACTATAATGCTAAGGGAAATGAGCGAATCCCAAAAGGTTAGATACCACATGTTTGCCTTGATTTAACCTGTAATTTTTTGTTTGGTTGTTTATTATTATTTTTTTTTAACCTGCCATTGATACTGTCTCAACCCAGATGTTTCGAAGAATGGAACTTGCATTATTTTTAACATATTGTTTACCCAATACTATGTCAATTAATTCCATAATATTGTATATTGATACTGAGGCCTTGTTGGGGCTTTTAACTGACCGGATCTTTACTCTGTTAGACCTATCTTCAGACCAGAGAGGGTCTCCCCAAGAGGCCACTGAACTTATCTGGACAATAAGACGCTGAACTTTATGCTAGGCATGTGTTTGCAAGGAATGAATCTCAACTGAACTTGAACTATGGTTATGCAGCAAGGTGGAGGAATCCACCATGGGGGGAGGGGTATGGGAGGGGTGGGGGGAATCCCCAGCGCCTATAAAACTGTACCACATAATACAATGTAAACAACAATAAAAAAAAAAAAAAGAACTCCACAGGTCCACAGGTGAAGTCGGGATCTAGAATTGACTTTGGAGAAAGCAGTATTTTGATTATAATTCTTTCGGCTGGACACGGAATTACATAGCTTTAAAAAATAATAGCATTTTGTCTTCAGGAAATTGTGTGATTTCTTTTGGAGGCGATGGGGATATGTGACCTTTAAGAAAGGTGTGCTGTGTAGTTAAGCCACCAGGTGTCGAACAAACTGCATCGACAGTAAAATAGTATTCTCTCTGCCAACTGTCTAACATGCAGCCATAGCAAGTGCACTTTCCAAGGCCCTAACCTGGGCTTCAGCATGGCTCATGGCTGCCATGACAGCAGACTTCTCGGAAATCCACCCTTCCCCTTGTCCCTTGTCTCTTTACTCAAGCCCGCTTGGTACCCACACTGATTTGTTGTCCTGAGCCCTGGACTGGCAAGGCTTCCTCAGAGACCTTCTGTCCTGGGCTCACCAGTGACCCTGACCACTGGCTTTTTATAGATATATATATTCTTAAGTTTTGGACAGAAAATTGTAGATTCATAACAAAAGAGGAGTTCTATTCATTTGCTGTAAATAAAACTAATTCACACATGTAACATTTATGTTGTACAAAGAGTCTGTCGCTTGCAAATGCATAAAAGCTAAATTTCTAAAGGGATTATATGTAGGGAAATGCTATTTCTTTGTGGATTTTTAAAAATCAGCCAATAAACGAATTCATGCTGATGTCCACGTGCTAAATTTCTACTTCTTTCGCAGGACAAATAATTTGTAGATCTAAATCAAGATATAAATAAACTTAATTTCTGAGTCTTAGATGGACTTCTTCTATATAATCAAATGAGGAATGAAGTGATAAACAATGATGAACTTTTTTATGACATTCATGGGTAACCCAGGAAGACAAGCAGAAGACTTCTAAGCAGTCTGATCATCTTCACAGAACTCTGAGAGCTTCCAAGAGCTGGGGTCTCCATGTAGCTACGCGTACATCTTTGGGGCTGCACGGCTGCGTAGATATGTGTGCATGCTTCCATGTGTTCACAAGCGACCTGCATCTGTATGTAGGCAGCTATGTTTATTCTGGGGTGAGAATACCCTGACCTCCTCTGGTGTGTGCGTAGAGGTGGATGTAAGTGCCTAAGTGTGTTTTCATTAGATGTGAGCAAAGGAAAGTATATATGTTTGTATAGGTGGAGAGGTGTGTGTGCATGTTCTGGTAAGCACATGTGTATGGATGTGTTTCAGTGTGCTCTGGTGTGTGTGTGTGTGTGTGTAGCAGTGCACACCAGTTTCATGGTACTTGTGTCCAGAAGTGTGTGTGTGTGTGTGTGCCCTAGGTGGTGTGTGAGAGTAAGGATATCTGTGTACTTTCCTTCCTTCAGCTGCCCTAACTAAGCTTGAAAGGATCAAACCCAGGGACGTTCATTTCTGGGCCAACTCTGCCAAGTTCTGTGATGTGAGTCAATGTCTGCTAAGGCTTACAACAGCAAACAATGATTTAAGTTCTTAGACGGAACTTCTCTACAACTGTTGAAAGGCTAGTTCAAATGCATGGATTATTTCAACCCATTTCAATCTACTTACTACCTTTTAGAGAATTCCCTATGTGAGGTATGAGGTAAAGTGGTGAAAAGCACAGAAATACAGCAATGCCATATAAATGATTATCTCTGTATATTTGACTTCTCCCACCCCATCACAGTACAGGACTTTCAGTTTGTACATGAACTTTTGGTGGTAATAGAGCAGTAGCTGGGAGATGATTATGTGGGCTCTGAGCAGAAGTATTAAAATCGGAAGAATCACATTATTTCGTTAATAATTGGAATTCTGAAAAAATGGCTTGTCTTTCACAGACATTCTCTTCAATGTAGAAGTTTCAAACTAGCATTAAATCTTAAATTAATTCATGTCTATCACCAGGAAATTTTTACAATTTAGACACTTAAATACCAGGGTTCTATTTAATGGTATGAACAGGTTGTAGAGATTTGTTAATTTGAAATTCCATTTGGTAACAGACGCAATAACTTGTCTGGCATTAAAAGCGAGTTGCAGGTAATCACTGCACTCGCTCTTTTGTTGTAGTGTGTTACAATTCTTCATTCACATAAAACATCTGTGAAGCTAAGCTAGGAGTGCAGTGAGTAAAATTTAATCCCTGTTTTTATGCCAGAATGTTCAGAAACATACTTGCATAGATTTCAATCTTTCTTGTGTAAAAAAGGCACATGGGAATCCCCAGGAAAGCATTTTAGTGATATTCTAAACCTTTCAGGCAATGGAAAATTAACGTGCTTCTAGAATTAAAGCTATGCCAAGTTAAAGTCTATTTCTTCTGCTGTTTTTGTCATAGGATGGAAAAATAACTGCTGAATGAAAATTTGGAAATTATTTGATAGTCCAGTATGTCTGTGTTTAAGCAAAAACCATTTTCATATGTCATAGACTAAAAACAGATTGAGCAAATCAGTTATTTTGAAAATATCGCTGTTCAGGAGGAAGGTGAGTTGTGATACAAGAACCAGCCAAACGCTTCTGAACCTCTCAGGCAATATGAGTCTGTCATGTTCTTTTCAGCAGGCCAGGAATACACCTCAGACTCCTTCCGACCACTCTGCACCGGGGCAGAGCTGCACACCCACAGGGACTCTTCCCAAGCGCTTATGGTACCAGATAACAAAGCAAAGATGGGGTCAACATTTTCCAGGGTATGAATACTAGAACAAGTATCAGTACTAAAGCTGCCAGAGAAAACATAGACATTTCAAGCCCATCTCATTTTCCAATTATTAATCCAGAAATATTTATCAGGCATGTTCTATGTCTTAGACACACACACAGCGCATGTTTATTTATTTATGTCCTGCCCACTGTACAAAGGATCTGTGATTGTGCATAAATATTTATGGCCTGGTGTGTGTTTATGTGTATGTACAGGTGTCACGTGTATGTTTATGTAAGCAAGCCAAAAACAAACAACTGAAGGAAAACAGTGAATAGGAGATGCAAGAAGCCAAGACAAAGAAAGACAAATGCACAAGACACACCCTCCCTGAAGTGTTGGCCAGTTGCTGCACACAGATCAAAATCACATCTTCATGTTGACTTACACAGGAAGTATAATTTGTTATTAAGGTTAGTGAGATAATGAGACATGTGTTAAAACCAGGATAAGGTCTCCAGATACGGAAAGCAGAGGATCAGTCTCCTGGATCTCATTTGTCAATCACTGCAGTATCTTTTGGAAGGGAGGTTCAGCAATAGCCTCATGACAACTGCCTTTTGAGTTTGATGTGATGGTTTTTTCTAATGGTCTATCAAGGATATCAGTGACCTATCCTTTCGAACTGAGTGTGTTGCTGAATGGCCACATTCGAAAGGGGCAGCACAGGTCTTCCAGTGCCAAAACGAATCCACTTGGCTCATTCACTTCACATACCATCAGCTTTTCAACCAGATCTAGAAGGAAACCCTGTTTGGTCACTTCTCTTCCAATGTCCATGGAGCCCAGGATGATGAAATCTAGAATGCTGAGCACCCACACAAAACAAGGATACAACAAAAGCAAATCTGGAAAGCAATACATCCTTCCAGAAAAACAAAATGTAGGTCTCTCATGATCTTGATTGAACCCACAGTAAATCCAGAACACCACATTTTGGACGTGGGCATTGCAGTGCAGGAGTTTAAGCTCCTGCTCAGGACTCCGGCGTCCCACACAAGTGCCCGGATTCCATTCTGCCCCTGTACTTTCTGATGACGTGTCTTGGGGGGCAGCACATATGAGTTCAAGAGCTTGTGTACCTGCCCCCATGTAGGGGACCTGGAAGACGTTTCTGGCTCTAGGTTGCAGTTCATACAGGTGCTGCGCAGATGTTGTGAATATTTGGATATTCAACCAGTGATTCTCTCCTCTCCCCTCTGTCTCCCTTTCAAAGAGGCTAACAAACAAATAGATACATAAAATTAAAGAAATAAGCTGATCACAGACCACACTTGCCTGGATGTGATCACGCAGTGGTCTGGGCAGGTGGTCGGTAGTGCGACCATGTAACAGGCACGATCACCCGGTCATGTCCGGTGCAGAGAACTGCACTCTGGGATCTGTGTCACGCAGGAGGCTCCCGAGGACTGCTGCTTGCAGCGCAACAGCTTCTAAAGATGACAGGACTGAGACCCTTGAGTGGTCAGCTCGGGGAAGACTTGGGGTGCTAGAATTACGTGGGGCGTTTAGTGCTTTGACATCCAGCAGTCTGGTGTTCTGGTGTTGATTAATTAGAGGAACTTTTTGTGTTGAGAAGTGCCTGACTTAATCAGCTTTCTGCAGCATGGTCCTGTAACATGCTACTCCCATTCCTCTTGCGGACACTTCCAAACAGCAACACCAGGTAGAGTTGCCAAGTTCTTTACCTCTGTGACAGGGGTCTTGAGCACACGACCTTAATTGGGCCCTGAATTCAAATGACAAAGAGAGTCTGGCCCAACTGTGACCCGCGACAAGGCTCTCTGTCAGCGGGACTCTTTAGGTGTGAAACAGCAGCGTGAGATCCACCGTGTAGATTTCTCATGGACAGTGTGTGAAGAGCACCAAGCCACACGCCTAGCATTTTGAGGGGATTACAGCGGCCTCAAGAAGGAGGTTAAGAAAACTTCAGGAGAAAACGATGCCTCGACTGAATCATGACAAATAAAATGAATTCTGGAAGGAAAGACTCCACCAGAAGAATCCTACGAAGGGGGCTCCTGATGTCTGCAGTAGAAGTGTTACAGTTTCCGGTGTGTTAGACATGCTCAAAGTGGCAGCAGGTGACCTTGGCAATGACAGGGTACATGTTCCTTCAAGTGAACATCCAGCTCTGTTTCTAAACCAAAGCATTAACTTTTTAGCTGAATAGGTAAAAACTTTTTGAAATAATGGAAGCATCCCATGATCACCTGATAGGGATTGATTGGGCTCAGGCTTACATCAAAGTCAATATATTTTTCACCTAACCCCAACCCAAAATTTTATATAAGCAAACAGCAAATGCAAATGAATATTCGGAGTCTTATGTTAGAGTTCCTTCTTCTCAAGGCAGACAATTAGTTTTGGGTGGGGGCGGAATACAACAAAAGCAAATGTTGTGTTGGAATATTTTTCTTTGTTTTCTCTCTGCTTCTCATCTTTTGCCAAACACAGCAGAGTATCCTCTTTACACATGCTAGAAATGATGCTTCATGCCTCAAAAATGTCCTCTATTTACACATGGGGGGAGGAGTAAACACACGTTGGATAGGATATCTGGTTTTAGAACTTCTTAATTCTTGAATTAGATGTTTGAATATAGTTAATAAAACAGCTTGGTTGGAAAATAGACAGATCAAAGGAACATTTTCATTTGTTATCTTATTTTACTTTGTAAGTGGTGTTTTTTTTTCTCCCCACAGGATGTAACTCTGAGCGGGGCTATGTATCATACTGTATCATGCACATAATCTGCAAATCAGGACTATTTTTAGAAGAAGAAAGCCGCATGTGAGAAGGTACAAAGGAAGGTAATAATGGGCTTAGATAGTGCAGACAGTGATCAGAAAGTCCACAGCATTTGTTACTACAATTCTGGGAAAGTTTAAAACACCTTGCTAGAAATTTAACTGAGCTCTTGATGTTCCCGTCTGAGGGATTTATTCTTAGTGCAGAAAACATAAATGTGTAACAGTAGGTTTGCTGCTCACTTGTTAAGTCCAGCTAACTTAACGGAGAAGGAAGATAAGACTAAAAGCACAGATTCCTGATCCAAATGCTCTTTATCTGATTTCTCATAGTTCAAAGAGTAATATCTCCATCATGAAGAATTTGTGAATAGAGGTGATAAATGTGAAGTCACTTTCCAAACTGTAAATGTGTGTTATGAATATTAATATTATTATTACTCAGTCACTTTCTAGATCTTCCGACCGCTCATGGAGAAATGTTCAACAGAAGAGGAGGTTGAAGTCAACTGTCAAATTAGGATTCGGGATTAATCTATAAATTTTTCTCTTGTACCAGATCTCCCTGGTAATTGAAAGTTGATATATAGTCTCATTTGTATAAACGGGAAGAGAAGTTCTGACATTGACTTAGTGAGTTTTCCGTAAAATAAATGTACCTGTGACAAATCTAACATAATGAGACGTGGGAATGGGGCTAGATGAAAAATTTTGCTCTTTTCCCCATATGTAGCTGAAGTTCAACTGCAGACAAAGTGATGGGGCAGTAATGAAAACACACACCACCTGCCCAAGCCATTCTTCATCGAGATGCTCACTTTTTGTCTCCCAAGGGCTTTCTTCTCCTGCACATGTTCCTGAGGTCGACTTACAGCCCTTGAGGCAAGATGGCCGAGAGGAGAGGTTAAAACTGCACATCTTCTAAAACCAAAGACTCCAGCTAGAGCAGTCTAGAAACACTGAGCAAGACCACAGAAATGTCAGCACTGGGAACAATGCTAATGAATGTGTGCGTTTAAGACCTTACTTTTTTGGAGATTTATTTAGTAAGTACACTTATAGTCCAGATGCCAGGACAAACTGTTTTTCTGCTGCTTTAATACCTCCAACGACCTTGCTAGTGGTAAAAGGTAAAGAGTTGCTTTATTCACTTACAATTCAGAGTCACGTTCCTCAGGCATAAATGAAGTAGGAATAATAAAACACCCCCACAAGCATGGGAAGATCTTTAAGCTAAGTGGCTTTTAGCTTTGCCTTTAGCCAAATGAGGTTTAAACATTGTCCCCAGTGAAGCCTGGCCAAAACAAAATATCTCCTCTGGTGATTCATTAGTTGGCTTTTTTCTTAAAGTAATATACCCTTAGGCTATCTACTGTCAGGAAATTTGCATACCCGGTCAATAGCATAAACAATTTTTAACATTAAAGTTATATCGGCCAAGAGGTATTATTTCCTTGTGAAGAAAGTTCAACGTTTTTTAACTCAAATATGGGCATAGGACTTTTCTACATAGTAACTCATTGACCAAAAGAAGTCCTTGTATTGCCAAATAAGGAGGAAAATCAACAGCAATTGAACAAAATATCCCTGTAGACACCACCTATGCTGAGATAAACTATTTCAACCTTTACAAAAGGAGGTGGCAGGACCAGTGCCACGGCAGAGCAGGCAAAGCTGTTGCCTGTGGCACTGTTGTTGTCCAATATTGTTACTGATTCTGATCTTTGAAGGTACCTGCTAGTGTGCCTGTTAACACAAGATAGTCCAAAAGTTTTATTCATATATGAGACCTAGAAGAATCTCCTGGTTCCTGTCTCCTGGTTTCGGGCAAGCCTGAGAGAAGGAGAGGAGGGAGGGAAGGAAGGGAGGGAGGGATGTAGGGAGGGAGGGATGTAGGGAGGGAGGGAAAGAAAGAAAGAAGGAAGAAGGAAGGAAGAAAGGAAGGAAGGAAGGAAGGAAGAAAGAAAGAAAGAAAGAAAGAAAGAAAGAAAGAAAGAAAGAAAGAAAGAAAGAAAGAAAGAAAGAAAGAAAGAAAGAAAGAAAGAAAGAAAGAAAGAAAAAGAAAGAAAGACAAGCAAGCAGCCAAATGAATCACTGAATCCGAGATTGGCAATATGTGGGTTCTTTTTCTCTTCTTTTCCCTTCATTCCCATGTCTTATTAACCGTGTTGGACTCAGGTTAGTGGGTTAAAGCTGTAGTCAATCTGATGCCTTGCATCAATTCCAAGATGTGTTCTGGGAGTCACTGAAGAATGTCACAGAAGCCAACAACATGTGAAGTTCAGTCTCTGCTCTCAACAGTCCGGCTGTTGTGTATCTCCTACATCACGCTTCTGCTTAAACCTTTGTGGAGAAAAACATATACTTCTTGATTGAAAATAGATTTGGAGACTATATTCACAGAGTGCAAACGTTCTGCTTTTCCACAAGATCATTGCGTTGTCTGGACAGGCTCAGCATCTAAGCCAATGCCAGGTGTTCGCTGAACTCAGATGTTCCCCTCCAAGTTGTTCTGCAGTGCTTGATGTGTTCAAAGTCACTGAACAGTTGAGGCCAAAGGGACGGCCCATTCTGTCCCATATGCATGGTCTGCATCTGGTCATCACATGAACATTCTACAAGGACTTAAAGCGGACACTGTCAAATATAAACTGGCAGAATTTAGCCAAGTTTCTGGCCATAGCTACATGAATTTGTTATTCCTATGAAATTAAAATTTAACTGGGCATCCTGTATTTTGCCTAACAACACTATACTGTAAGGAAGTTCAAAGTGCTGGACAAGCAGGTTTTGATAAAGACAGTTTATCATTTTGTTGACTATCTTCTAGAAAATGTGTTAGATAAAGATGGCAAAACTATGGTTTAAAGGTGTAACTCACATAATCAAAAAATTAATCAAGGCTGGAGCTATCTTAATTTTAGGATAATACATGCACAAGCAAAAAATAACAAAAACTAACACATTATTTTCAATTTTCTTCAAAACATGGAGAGGTTTACAGCCTCTGACTGTTGGAATGGTGTCCTGATCAATCCTTTTTTTTTACTCTTATGTTTTAAAATTGTTCCACGTCAGTACTACCCTCACACCAGGACACACTGAGGGCACCGCCAGTTCCAGCTTGCCATGATTGTCTGCCTCACTCTGTGCTATGTCTTATTGTCCTTAGTCCTCTCTGTTTCATATGTATTGTTTAAAAACACGTAATTTCTGCATTAAAGTGCTACAGTGTCAACATGTAGAGTGGCTTGGGCAGGTCTGCATTTCTTAATGAATCTGAGAAAAGCATAAATTATGGAGAGAGACAAAGAAAACAATAAAGAGAAGATGAGAATGAGAGAGGGAAGGAGAGGGAGGAGATTGTTCATGTTTTATTAATCCTCTGAATGGCTTCAACATTCAAGTCTATACCAGGGCAAAGCTAAGAGTCAGGAAGATCATCTGGGTCTCTTAGTGAGTGGTGAGAGCCCAAGTTTTGAGTCATTGTGTGCCATCTTTCAGAATGTTGGATTAAGTGTGGAGTTAGGACTGGATTCAAGCTGCTCTGATATGGGATGGGGGCTTAAGATCTCCCACAACATCACGTGTCATTAAATCAGATATTGAAATAATCAAACAAGAGATCCTAGATTCAATCACTTGAGCATTTCTTCCTTTTCTTAACTTGCCAGAAAAAAAAGGCCTTTATACTCAAATGAATATAAAAGCTTGATACAGGCCAGCATAATGACTCAACAGCTAAATCCTCACTTTTCAATGGGTCTCAGTAGCCTAGTGGCTAAAGTCCTCTCCTTGCATGCATGGGCGCCAGTTCAATCCCAGCTGTTCCATTTCCTTCCCAGCTCCCTGCCTGTGGCCTGGAAGAACAGTAAAGGATGGTCCTAAGCCTTAGGACCTGCACCCATGTGGGAGACCTGGAGGAGGCTCTTGGCTCTTGACTGTAGATTGGCTCAGAGCCAGCAGTTGCAGCCATTTGGGGAGTGAACAAGCAGATAGAAGAGCTTCCTCTCTGAGAAATTTCTTATCTCTGTAAGTTTGACTTTCCAATAAAAATAAATAAATCTTTAACAAAAAAATTTTAAAAAGGGATCCAGGATACCCATATGAGTGTCAGTTTGTGTCCCAGCTGCTCCACTTCACTTTCCTGTTGGTGGCCTGGGAAAGCAGTACAGAATGGACCAAAATCTTGGGACCTTGCACTTACATAGGAGACCAGGAAGAGGCTCCTGTTTCCTGGCTTTGGATTAGCTCAGCTCTGGTTGTTGTAGCCACTTAGGAGTGAACCAGCAGATTGGAGATCTTTCTGTAAACCTGACTTTCCAATAAAAATAAATAAATCTTTGAAAAAGAAAACAAATAATAATACAATCCCACATTCAGCTTAAAACCGGACATGTATGCCATTGAATAAGAGTGAGGACATGGGTAAATGTGGGGGTGCACTCTACTACTAAATTCATAAACTTGCCAGTGTTGTCTAATGCTAACATCAAAATACATATTCTGAAAATGTTTAGACTTCCATTTGAACTTTTCTGGAGCACACCCTCTCATTTTAAGAAGAAAAAAATGTAATGAGGTCAAATTGACTTTTTCAGTATCATCCATCAAATCCCCCATTTCACTGCACTTTTCAGCAAAGACAGCGAGTGTGTGTGTATGCACACACATTTAAAAATGATATATAATGGGCAAAGTCTCTGAGATACATAGTTAGCTCATTCAGTATAGTATATTTTAAATGGTATCAGCAGCAGTTTTAAAACTTAAAACTCCCGTGCATCGGCCAATATATTGCTTTTACTGAATCACCTGGCAGGTTTTACCTTGCACAAACCCCTTACGTTGCAGGTTGACCCCCACACCTATGACATCACAAAGGGCCCTTGCTGAAGCTGTTAGATGAGTCGAAAGTTGTCCTGAGAGGTATGGGTCCATCACAGAGAAGGCCAGATGGAAAGGATGAAAGCCTGAGCAGATTTAAAGAAAACAGGGAACTTGCCTCAACTTCTTGCTCAGATTTTAAGCTGCTTTAAGGGAAAAGAACGTGACACTCATTGCAGCCTTCCATGCTTTGCTGCTGTTTCACACATCCCCACACCCTGACACAGCTTCATCTCTCTTATTTGGTGCCACTATTATTTATAGACTTTAGAGTGTTCTTTCTCCCCTAAACATAACTTCATCTATTTCTTGTTTCATCACATACCTGAGGTTTTCAGCATCCTTATTGTCTCATATTTCAAATGTACCAAGGATTGCTTTTTGATAATCTAGAAATCAGTATTTCTCTGTGTGAACTGTGCATAAATTCTAAAACTAATCAAGTTTACTGACAATATATCTGTGTATGTATTCTTGTACATATGTGTACTTACTGATGTGATAGACAAGCTTAGAGTAACTAGCATGGCATGTTACCTTCCTGTTGAGACCATCCAAACCAGCTAATATCTCTTTCATTGCTACATTGAAATAGATTAAGAAAGAAGTCTTAACTAAAAAGAAAGATGGGTTTCCTCAGCATGTGATATTGGAAGTTCACAGTTTAGGCTGTGACAGTCCCAGTTCAGGATGTCTGATGACATGCCGCTTGCTGGCACTATTCCAAAGCAGCACAGAGACATGACATGACAATATGAAAATTGTGGATATTCTTTGTACAAAGCTACCAGGGTATAATCATGTAACCTAACAAGCTCATCCAATCTCAGCGCACCTCAAAGAATTCATCCGAAAACATGATTGATTTAAGCTTCCTCTGTCTTGTTAACATTAGCTTGAAATGTTGTAAATCTTCCCCTCACCTTGAATAACCACACCACAATAGCAGTGAAAGAACATGATTTAAATCTGGAGCCAGGATGGAAGTAGGGACAAGCAATATCAAAGATTTGAGATAAGCTCTGTTGTGTTGGGGGTTGTGTAAGGAGTTATTCGAATATCCCACCCGGGACCCAGCGCCATTTCATCTTCCTCACAACTCACGAAATTCGCGCCAGTCCAGCCGTCCACCAACCAGAGGGAAACCTGCATTTCACCTGAGAATCCCACCCCTAATATCCCAGCCCCTCCCCAGCTCTGCCCACTTACCAATCATTCTTAGGCAATCACCTGTGACAGTCTCAGGCACCAATCCCCTGGGGCCTGCCTGAGTCCCTCCCAACCCCCACACCTTGCAGGCTCACCTGAGTGACAAAAAGACCCCCAGGTGCAGTTCTGACTCTCTCTTCTCCTTCTGGCTCCCCCCACACCTCTTCCTACCCTTCCTCCTTGCCTCCCCACCACCACCTCCACCCTGTTCCAGGGCCACTGGAATAAACCTCCTAAGATACCTCATTGCGTCTGGTGTTTTCAGCTCACGGTAAAAAAACAGGTTGCAGGAATTATCTGTGCGTAATAATATCATAAATTATCATAATAATAACTTATGAATTAGAACTCTATTTAAAATAACTAACAGGTTGGATTGCATCTCGGGAGAGGAAAAGACATATTTTGGATATAAAGCCGACACGGCAGAAAAATCATGTAGACTTTTGCTCTTTAATGTGGAGGAAGAAAAATTGAAGATGATCTTGGGTATCTAATTGCAATAATTAGATAGATATGATGCAACTGAATTGTACAAAATAAGAATTGAACTTTCACTCAGTGAAAGTCAGCAACATTAGGCCAGGTACAATGGCTCAATCAGTTCATTCTTTCCTTCCAAGCACTGGGATCCCACATGGGCACTGGTTCTTGTACTGACTACTCTACTTCTCATCCAGTCCCCGTTGATGACTTGGGAAATCAGTGGAGGATGACCCAAGCCATTGTGACCCCGCATTCATGAGGGAAAGCTGAAGGAGGGTCTTGGATCCCGGGTTTGGGTTTTGGATCAACTCAGCAGCAAACATTTGGGAGTGAACCAATAGACAGAAGATCTTTGTCTGTCTCTTTATCTCTGTAAATCTGCCTTTCCAACAAAAATAACTATCTATAAGTTGTCAACATTTACTTAGCTCTACCGTAAGGAAATATGTTTGAAATGATGAAGTGCATGATGAAGAGTAAGACATTTTCCTAAAAAGAGGTTATGTGTTTCTGTGGTTAACTTTGAGATACTTAGAGACTGTGGTTAACTTTGAGATACTTAGAGACTGTGGTTAACTTTGAGATACTTAGAGAAGTTCAAGAAAAATTATTTAGAGAAAACAGTTTAGTTTATGTATGTAATGCACAGGATAATGTTGTCCAGCAATGGACGTATCTGCCGCTTTACCTTCCTGTTGCATGTAGTCTCTACGTTGCTGTAAGATAACTTAGAATTTGTTATTAAGTACCTTCATAACTTTTGCTATGCTTCTAGAAATATTTTATGACTTTGTAAAACTGGATAAACCTTCATAAAAAGGTGAAGAACTGGGTAAAATTTAGAATGTCTTATAAGGATAAGTTTAACGTTGAAAAAAGAGCATTGACTCTCAATCTGTACAAAAATATATGTATTTGTTTACTTCTTTATTTATTATCATTTTATGATACAGTTGCATAGACCCTGGAATTTCCCTTGCCCCCTCCCAATATCCCTCCCCTCTCACTGAGATCCCCTGTACTATTACTATAGTACAGTTCTTCATACGCAGTCGTATGTCCATCGTTGTAGGCATGGACAATGGCAGAGTCCATGGCATTATGCTGTGTAACTCTCTTAGCTTAGTAACAAACCACTGCAGGTGTCCACTTGTTCATTTTGAACAATAATTCCTACTAAGTTTGTATTCGGGCCTGCCTCTGGAGCACTGATGCTTTGAGCAGTAATTATGTGAGCTTAGACACTAATCTCTATTTCTAGAACATTATTTTCTCCAGTAGCCATGGCATAGGTAGTGTGCTGAGGTCTGAATAATGTCCATGAGATGCTGTCATTGGCAAATGACACACAGGACTTCTCATGTTTCACCAAATAAATCCAGTTACAAGGTCATCGTTCAAGATTGGTGAGCATTTACTTCCAGAAATCTGTTCTTAGAAGAAAAGTAGATACTGATGGGTGTAAGTACACACACTGTCACACCAATATAGTCAAAAGTAGATTCAGCCGCTATCTCTTGATTCAGCATTTCCTTGGTCCTAAGTGAAGCTTTATTGATATCTCTGAAAGAACTCACTTGGTGTCCTCAAACCCTACTCTCTTCCCATCCGATCCATTAGACTATCTCTGAGAGCAAAGCCTCCATCAGAATATGGTATTACATGACATTGTAACCTTTTTTCCCCTCCAGAAAACCACCCTTTATGAATAAAACATGGGTGACCTTTAGAAACTTAGCACTTGTACTAGGTGATTGCATATTAACAAGCTTTTTGAAGAAATAGGACAGGCGCTGTATGTTTCAGTTAAGGAGAGATAATAGAACTATTCCAATAATTTATTATTTTTCCAATACTAAGAAAAACAACAGTATGTTACAAACTCTGCTTATACTTCTCTGAGTGCAACTATATGTGACTGCCTACTTATCCAAATTGTGCCTTATTTAAATTAAAGATTCCCAGGGAAATAGCGATTTTCTCAAAGTCTTTTTTTTCAGTTTTGGTTATAATACTTGGAAATACCTGAGACATGTTTAAATAGGACACAGTAAAGGAAAGATCCGTGTAGAGGGGGGTGGAGTCAGCTGGCTCCTGCACACAAATGCCCAGGTTTGGCAACCTCAGTACCTACCACCCACATCCATTAAGCGCTTACTGAATGCTCAGAGTGTCTCCGGGATTGAGCAATGATGAAGCTCAAACGAGTTTACTAAGGAATTCTGTGAGTGATCTGAGAGAATGCTTAAGCAAATCACAGGGAAAGAGCTTGCGGTTGGGTTAGGTGTGAGGAAATGTGAAGAGGGGGATGAAGGATGCAAAGGACTGAATGAACTGTGCAACCACAAACAGCCCTGAAGCGCCTGCGCTTTCTGCATGTTGCCCCAAAGATTGTTTTCATATAAGGCAGCCCAGAGTCCCAGGTGCCATGTGCAATGTCGCAAGAGGCACCAAGACAGAACACACATCCTTTTTATTCAGGGAAGCCTGACATTTGGGTCTGTGTCCAAAAAAAAAAAAAAAAAAACTCTATGTAGGATTTCATTTACGAAAAAAAAAAAAGTCCTATATCTGAACAAGACAACAAATTCTTTAGAATTTTAGAATACTGTGCTTTTTCTCTTTTTTGCATGTTTTATTGTTTTTATTTTCCTTGATATAATTTTGTAGGTATAAGGATCCCCCCTACTTTGCCCCTTCTCTCTCTAGTTTGTCCTTCAGCAACAGTCACAAAACCAACATTCTACTATTTCAGTATATCGTGGCACTGCAGGTATTAACAATGGTGGAAAATCCAGTATCATATTTGTACTATTTATCTGCCAGAGAAGATGCACTTGTCTTGATCGGCGAAAGGAGTTGCCAGTTGCCAAGATCTGTGCCTTCTTTCCCATCAGCTTTGTGTCCTCGGCAGTGACACAGCAGGGCTCCGGGACTTCCTGCTTATGCAGGTATTAGCAGGTAAGAGAAGGAATTGGGAGAGTCTGGGCAAACTCCCCAGCCTCGGAAAGGAGCAAAGCACACAGAACTTTAGAGATCCAACAGACAGCTCTGCACAAACTGTTATACTGTAATTGCTGCATTTGTTCTGCCACAACACAGAACAGGTACTGTTGAAACATTCCATGGCAACATACAGTATGTCTCAGCCATGTCGCATTCCCCACCCTTACAGGGTTGTACCTGGCTGGGCTCGGTTCCTAGTTGCTTTAGTCCAGAGTTGAGCCCTCAGCGTTTTAGTCAATAGAAAATGCACTGCTCCCCTCAGCTGGAGCTAACCCAGTTTGATAATGCATGAATACTATTTTGGAAAACAAGGATAGAACTTTTTACTGTAGTTTTCGATAAGTCAATCAACCAGGTCTTTATAAGTTCAGACAAGATAAAATTTGGCTGCTGGGCAGATACTTGTGTTGTTTAAGTGAGACTTGTCATCTAGAAAACTTCTTCTTACATGACAAGACAGGATCAATGCAGTTTTTACAAATGTTAAATAAATTTATTTAGTTTTGTTTTTAGTTGACGGAATATTGGTTGGAAAACAGTCATAACTTGTATCTAATAAGAGACTATTTCTTTACAAACATCAACATTTTTGTAAATAACAGATGCTGTACAGTTTTCACGAGGAAATGTGTATTTTTCCAAAGTAGCCACCTGTGAGGACACCACTGGGGTTAAAGCTGTGCCACGTGTGCACTAGCAGGACTAAGTGAGGCCCGTAGCCCAGCTCTGCCAGGAGTTAATGATCGGAACCTGACTTCTGCATCACCTCCCCTCACACTCAGCGCCGTGCGGGAGGTGTTTCTGGCATCAAGTGAGCAGGACGTGGCAGAGGTAAGGCTCAGAATCTGGAGAAGAATCCAGGAAAGGAAAGAGTGTTTTGGGCAATACAAAGATGGACTTTCATGGAAATTAAAGCCTTTTGCTTAAGAGAAACACCTTTTGGACTGCAGAACTTGCTGGTGCTGATAGAGGGACGCCTCTGTGGACTGGAGCAGTGAACTGAAACTTACAAAGAAATTTGAATCATGGTCTGTATCTGCTGATTGCTACAGTGTTCCAGTTTGTTATAGTCAACTCAATCGCAATGATCCTGGTAACTGTCAGTGCAGTAGGTCAAGATTGCACAGAACATGAAAAGGTAATTAGAGGTGGATACTTCACACAGCAGTTAAGGTGTTAGTTGGGACACTCAAAACTTGCATTTGGAGGGCCTAGATTCAAGTCCCAGGCTAACCCTAATGCAGTGGGCATCAAAAGCTCAGTAGTTGCTTATCTGTTACATGAAAGACCAAACTGGATTTCAGGCTGGCCCAGTCTTGCCTGTTGCAGGCATTTAGTAGTAAACCAACAGATGTAAAATTTATCTTTCTTCCTCTGTCTGTCTCCCTTTCAAGGAAAAAAAACACACGTTTTTAAAGCCCAAAAAGCAACTAGTAAGAATTATGTTGGGGGTTCTCATTGTGTTGCAACAAATGAAGCCACCACTCACTACTCCTGAATCCAGTGTGGGTGCCAGTTCAAGACCCAGCCACTCTACTTCTGATCCAACTCCCTGTTAGTGTGCCTGCAAAAGCAACAGAATATGGTATAAGCACGTGAGTCATTAGCACTTACATGGGAGGCCTGGGTGGAGCTGCAGTTTTCTAACTTCGGCCATTGTGACCATGTGGAGAGAGACCTGACAGATGGAAGATTCTTTTCTCTCTCTCTGCCTCTCTCTCTCTCTCTGTGCATTTCTCTGTACAACATTACCTTTCAAAGAAATAAATAAAACTTTTTTTAAAAAAATAAGAATGATTGTGTCCATAGAATTATTCAACAGAGAGATGCAGATTCTTAAGCATGTAGTGGAATTGGCATCATACTTGCTTCATTTGTACCAGGGCCTAGTAGAGCCTGGTAAAGCAATTCTCAAATATTGGGATTTCAGTGAGCTTTAAAGTTAAGATCTCCAAGCAGCAAAACACTACCTCATAATTTTATTTTATAAGTCTAAGGTTCTTATCCTAACCAAGAATTTAATATTTATTGAAACTTCTGGGTTCTTTATGTATTTATGAATATCTTTGACAATTCCTAAAGGATTTTCTATTCTCAAAATTGCAGAATGGAGTTTCTTATATTTCTGCAATTATCAAAAATCTCATGAAAAATGTCACCAATTGCAAATTCGTTAAATAATTTAAAACTGGGGTCCAGATTGGAATGGTACCATCTCGTCTAGTGGTCCTTTAATTCAGCTGTATTGGTAACATTTTCCCTTTGATCCCTGAGAGTTAAAGAGAGGCTTCATTTAATCTACACTATGGCAGTAAGCTTCATAATTTAGTCTTGCTTTGCTGGGCAGGCTTGGGGAAGTTTGCCTCTAGGTGGCTTGGCGCTACTTGCCTTTCTGCTGTGTGCACTGCCACTCCAGAGAGCTGGGAGAGACAGATCCAAGTGCTGATAAAGTAAAATCACTTACATTTGTCATTTTAGCATTTAGGCTCCTACGCTGTCTAAGGGACTCCCAACCTGTGAAACAGAGATGTATCTAGCGAGAGGCAGTGGGGGCAGTGTCCACAATGCCTTCACCCAAGTGCTTGTCACACAGACAGGCTCTCACTCTGGGAGACACGGTGGGAGGTGGCACAGGAACACGGAACAGAGGCCACTGGAGAAGTTTCCCCCACTGTGTCGTTAAGGAATTTTGAAGCATCTGTGTGTCTGCCATGTGAACTGGATGGGAACACAAAGTAATCAATTGCAGTTGAGAGCACTAATTCATCACCTTGCCATCTTTTATTGCTAGGTAGAGAATCTCAATCCCTTGTTCTCTTGTTCTCTCTCCCAGACACAGCCCTGCATGATTCGTACCTGCCTCTGCTTCCCCACACCCACAAACTCTTACCTTCTGCCCATCGTCCATCCTTTGTAACACTAAATTTGTCAAGTCATAAATTTACCATCATCCTTTTTATTTCTTTTGCCTTCAGTTAGCTGTTATTTTGAGGCCAACAGAAAGATAATAATTTAAATATTTTTCTCTCATTTACTGAAAGTTTTTTTTATGTTGGCCCTCCTTTGTGCCCTAAAGTAAGTTTGATTGTGAATACAATATTAATGTGAATTTGGCTCCCCAGTGGCTGACTCAGTTTCATGTAGGTAAAAATCCCAACTCGGGGATCAAGTTAGTGGAGCTGCTCAAACCTTAATTCCTGAGGTCATTATCGATACATGAGTCAAATATTCACAACAGAAACTCGAATTAGCCTAGAAAGCAGCCCGCAGCCTCATGGCTCTAACCAAGACCCCAGGATGCCATCGTTGTTGGCAGAGGCATGTGTCCCGCAAGGCACCAGTGATGGGTAGTCCCTTCCCAGACACAGAACCCGGGAGAGGACAGGGAGCAAGGAGTGTGAAGAGACGCACACTCATCCTCCACAAGCTTTAGTCATAGTCTCCACGGCTCAAAAGTTGAAGAATCAAAGCTGAATTCTTCTGATCATCACCAAGTTAAGATTTTGAAGAAGACTAGAAAACCTCTGGAGTATTTCAGAAAGCTCTGATTTTTAAACTTGCTAACCCAAAAAGAGACTCAACTTTGCCCATCCTGGCTACTAAATTTTCTTCGTTAAACCATGCTATAGGAGTTCTTGCTGTTCGCCGCAAACATTTGTAGAGGGAGCTTTCATCGGAAGTCTGGCATCTGTGCGCATTTCTGTTATGATATGCAGTACCTCCTCTCTCCCCCCACAACAAAAAGTAAATCTCTTTGTCCAGTGGGCCAGAGTTCATCTGTCCACCACAGATGGGTTTTCCTTCAAAATCCATGCAAGATTCCTGTGTTTTTTCATAAAATCTAAAATCCCACTACAAACATTTTTCCCCTTTTAACTCCTAATATATTTTTTTGCTGCAAGCCCTGATGTTCTCTCTGTAACTCCCAATATTTCTCCCTAGACCCCAATTTTCTAACCAAAGCACATTACTGATCTGATGCTTTCAACAGCCTGGTAGCACATCAATAAACTAAAGATTATTGTGCTTTGTCAGGTTTTATTTTGTAACATTATGGGAAATTCTCTGCTGTCTTGGATGAGTGCATAAACTCTGATTGCTTGACAATTAACAGAGCTAGTAATAGAAAAGGCAATGTAATTTACCTTCGTACAAGGGATCTCAGTTAACAAAAATTAAACTATTGAACTCTCCTCTCCAAGGAAAGGGATGTCGCCTCATTATGTTAAAAAGAAAAACAGATTCCACTGGCAAGTGGGCCTTCAGTCTGGCTGGGTGAATTTATTGTTCAGATTATGTGTTTTTCTGACATGCATACAAAATTATGGCTTTTCAACTGGACCACACTCTCTCTTCATGAAATGAGTATTCCCCCCTTTGGTACATAACTCAATGTGCGCCTTCCAGATAAATAATTAGGAGGGGGAGTTTCTGAGACACTTGGTGTTTTGGACGGCAAGAGCAACTCTTATCCACAGGGTGTGAGCGTAGCTCTTGCATTCTCTATCTCTCGCGTTCTCTGGGTCCCTGTCTTCCTGTATCACAGCATTAAACAATAAAATATACAGTGTAATTAAATACAGAACCATCTTGCTAAATACGGAGAACTCCCACAGAGGGGAGTACCGGGTTTTTCAGTCTCCCACGGAGACCATACGAAGCTTGCATTCAAAATGGCATCTGTAGCTCGGAGCCTGCCTTCTGCCCTTTTGGAGATTTCTGTTAGTTCCAAGAAGCACTGTGTTTGAACGCAGATATCCCAGGATCTTGGCAAGATAGTGTCAGAAGGTGAGGTTTTCCCCACCCACTGCTTGGTAATATCAACCCTGGAAACCTAGCTTTACAGACCCGCTGTTCTTCCAGCCTTACCCAGATTGAGCTGAAGTTGCTGATCCTTGTCCTACCTAATGTGGGTGACTGACAGCTGTGGAGACTCGGGGCATCTGCCGCAAACTTCATGGCATTGGAAGATGCAAACATTGTAAAAGCAGCTACTGCTTTTGCAAAACTTATAACCTAGGAATCAGCGCCATAATTAGCACTCATAGGCCAGCCTGCCATTGGCCTGAGAAATGAGGATTTTTGTTTTGTTGTATTTTCAAATGGTTAAAAAAGCTTCAGAGATAAAATATTATTGTGCATAACTTGAAAATTACATAGACTTATCTATCCCTGTCCATAACTAAAAGTTTGTTAGAACACATTCACATATACATAGCCTGTACCTGCCTCCACATTTACATATGGCCTAGCCAGACTCCATGCTACATTGTGGCCTAAGCCACCTGATGTATTTACTCTCTGGCTGTATATAAAACTGGAAATGCTTGTTTTAAGTTTACTCCTAAAACCTGTAAGCACAGAATGAACAGCAAAATTTAGCATAGCATCAATTGTTCATTAGGAATCTAGTGGGCAACTCCTCTAATAGTCTAGGAAGACAAGAGACACTGGTGATCACGTGCTTGGCAGTAGTCTGACGCAGCAACATAGTAGAGAAGCAGAACTAAAGAGGCATCAAGTGTTGAACAGGCAGCCAGTCGCAGGAAGGTCTTTTGACAAGGCAGAGGGGGCAAGGGGATCTGATTTGTCAAGACTGAAACTACCAGAAGAGATGCTTGTGACCTACAATGAAAAGGATTAAGTCTGGCTACTTGAAAATACCGTGGACTGAACAGTGTCTTCTAGTTTGGATATGTAGCAATAGAAGAAAAATCAGAAGAGGAAAGAGGAAATTTAGCAGTAAAATTAAGCTCAGGGAAATGCTTGCTTGTTATCACTTGCAGAGTTAGTCCTCTTCTCAAAATCGGGACGTGAGTTGGGAGTGGGGAGGGCTGTAAAGTGTCACAACCGAAGCAGGAAAGAAGCTGCAAGGGTTCTAGCCACAGGAGCCTAGTCACCATATCTCTTTTCCCCTAAATTTGAACATTTATTTGAGAGACAGGAAGAAAGAAAAAGTGAAAGAGCCCCTGTGCACTTGTCCACAGTTCCCCTATGTTCATAGCAGTCCGGGACAAACCAGACCGAAGCCAGAAACCCTGAAGTCAACACAGGTTTTCAAGTACTTGAACCAGTACCAGTGCTTCTCAAGGCCTGTGGCGTTAGTGGGCAGAGTTGGGTGCTGGACCGAGACACTGTGATGTGCGATGTGGCAACTGCGCTGCCAGGCCAAATGCAGTGCCCGCCCCCAACCCAGTGCATGTTTCACATGGCTTTGGAGCCATTTTTTCCTAACTAGTTGTTAGTGGGATGAAGTGATTGCTATAATTTTAATCACATTGTTACTTCTAAACAATTATCTAATAAAATCACAGCACATGAGAAAAACATACTGTACAGTTTTACACATGGACATTCCAATTTTAAATCATAGGATAGAGGAATCTTAAATTTAGCAAGCAGAACCCAATGTTCTTGTTTGAAAGGCAGAGATCAATATAGACAGACATCTGTCCACGGTTTCACCCCCAAACACTTGCAAACAATTATTGTTTAGCTGTGTTCAGTGTATGTTGTCTTGACATTCAAACACAATTTTCTTTTTTTTTTTAAGTATTGGGTCTTGGACAATTTTAATGACTACCTTGTTCTTTATTTACTGGTTTTCCATAAGAGGATATTTAACTATATTTGTGAGATTATTGCATTATTTTAAAACAGTTCCCTCTTCAATGTATGACTATGGTATGAAGGGTGGTAAGAAAGCATATAACTATTTTATTGTCAGCTTTTAAAGATGCTTTGCATGACTCAGGAAAAGTAACAGAGTTAATTAAAACATAGCTGGGCATCACTCTCCCATGACATGGTGGAAGGACACAAGCTTGTGCCTATATGATAACGCGATGAGTTAAAATAATGGACCTCAAGGTGTGGACACTGGGTTTGCCATTTATCTAAGTATATGTGGGGAGCTGAAGGGCAATGGGAGTGTCTTTTTATATTCAGTAAGTGTGACTTTTGTGTTCCTTTAATATCTTGTTAAACATTTCTTGAGAGCACATTCAAGTTGCGACACTCTGTCAAAGGATGGAGATGAAATTGAAAGACACAGACACTAGGCTTTCAGAATGAATCAGCCAAGCCAGGAGGACAAGTAGAGAAACAGCTGACTAAATGGAGAGAGAGGGTCCGATATTAGACACAAGCAGACTTGGAGGTAGGAGTGCAGCTCAGTGTGCATGCATGCAGATGTAGGCGAGCCAGCGTCTCCCCAGCCCCTTCCTATCCATCTGCCCTCTTGGAAGACAACAGGTAGTTTTAGTTGCCTGAACTTCATGGTTAAAAATAAGCTGAAGACACTACACAGGGATCCGCAGTCCTTTCTTTACACTGAATCTCTTTGTTGTTGATGTCTTTTAAAATTTATTTTACTTGAATGAATTACAAAGAGAGAAATGAGAGAGAGAAATGTTGCCACTGCTAGTTCACTACCCAAATGGCCCTGAAGACAGGCGATCTGGGCTGATTGGAAATCAGGAACCAGTAGCCTCTTCCAGGTCTCCCAAATGGGTGCAGGGTCCCAAGGCCTTAAGTCACCTTTTCCTGCTTTCTCATGTCATTAGCAGGGAGTTCTCTCAGAAGTGGAGCATCTGGGACTTAAGCTGGCACCCACGTAGGATGCTTGTGCTGCAGCAGGAGGATTGGATGGCTATGCCACCATGCCAGTCCCCACAATTGTTCATATTGTTACTTCATCACGTCAGTACAGTTGTGGGAACGCTTCTTGTTATTGTCCTTGAAGCAGATGCGGGGAAGGAAATCTTAACACCAATCAGACAGATTTATAAAAGTGCTTAAACCCGGAATCTGACCCGAACATAATCATGCTTACAGAATGAACAGAAGTCAGTTAAATAAATGAGTAATCTTTGTGATTATTTCTGAATACTAGTGAATCCTTATAGCATTCAATTCTCTAAGAATACTTCAGTGTTTGACCCTCAGAAATGTTCAGCTGTTACAAATTGCATCTACTTTAAATGTCTCCATGCAGTTTTTGATCCAGTAATGTTACCCAGCATGACCTGACCAGTGCTAAGGCAGAGCCATATTTGAACAGTGAGCTTGAGGCTGTGGAATGGTTCCCCAAAGATAGATCATGATGAATGTTGTGGATTTGTGCATGGAGGTTTAAAATTGCCCTGAGCTTCCTTTGATGTACAAATAGTACAAAGAGTTTAAGACAAGGGCATTAGGCCCAACTGGTGAAAAGCTTTCCTCTTCTTGTGAAGAACAAACCTCTATCAGATGTGTTGAAATCTCCTACTTGACCCTGGTCTAACCTTCAGTTCAAAACGCACAAAGTCAGATAGAGTTAATCCTAGAAAGCAGGTTTAAACAAACAAGCTGACCGCCTGCCACGTCTCTGAAAAGTCCCATTTCCCTGCTCTGCTCACGCACAAGCTAGTAGGAAAGCAAGCACCCTCTGGCGTGGAGGTAAGTTATGAGGTCTTGATGATTGCAAGCTCTTCAGTCAGTGGCATTCAAATACAAGGTTACCTGTTGCATGGTTTTTCTAAAGGTCCATGGAGTGGTTTTGCAACCTTCATGAATTTTCATTAGATATAAGAATTATAAATTCTCTGGTAATGATATTTTACCTAATTAACTCAATGCATACACATTTATTCAGTCGATACTTTTAATACTTTGATTTTTTTAAAAGAATAAAGTTGCCATTGGTATCAATGTACAAAGCTAATCATTGGCTCCTCTTTTTTATGATGCCTTTTTCTAAAGCTGCAAAAAATGTGAGCCAATTCGTATTCAGGAAAAAATTTGCAATACTCCTAGATTTGTGATGATAAGTATACTTTATTAACGTATAGAAAAGTCGGATTCTATTTAGATCTTTCACACAAGGTAAAATTACTATAAAAGCTGTCTATTCAGAATATAAACAGAGACAACTTGTGAATATTGTTTAAATTTAGATATAATCAATACATTGACTTGACTGGATGATTAAATTTATAAATTCTTTCAGCGGAGAGATTTATAATCAGCATGGATCCTTGTGTACCTATATTGAGGTTTGCATATACTTCAAAGTGAACTTTTCTGTTGTTTGTAGTTCTTTCAACAATAAAAATCAGGGATAGAAAGTGTTGATTTCGGCATGCACCATGAAGCCCAACTTGTGAACATTGTGTCCTGTGAAAAGTGGAAAGGCCTTCTTTTCGTCAAGGATGACAGAAAGAGGATGGACACACTTTGGAGGTTATTTAAAGAGCAATACTTGCTCTGGGTTATCAAAAGTTCATTTCTTTTATCCATGGACCAAACTGGAAGTGAGCAAAACAAAGAACCCGGCACTTTACACATATAGATGGGAGACGTTAGACCCATGGCATGGAGGTGAGGAGACTTGGAGAGACTGAGGTGTGCACTCAGTGGAATTCATTCAAACAATAGTGCAGTTAATTAATAACCTGCAGAATTTGTGACCCCCAAGTCCCAATCAGGGCCTGAATTGAATTACCACCAGAGGTATGATCTGTCATGCCTTCCAACATGATAGATCTTTTTGGCCATAATTACAGTGCAGTAATATAAAACACCTGATTTACAATTCAGCACCATGGAAATCTGAATTTTCACCACTTTACATATTTTCTGAAAATTTGTCATCCTTTGTCTCCTTGAATATGGATGTTCTGTCATTCTCTTTAATCTATACATTTGAGATAGTTCTCAGATTATATCAGAGCTATCTTCATACTTCCCGAATCTGAATCTTTTGGCAGAATGTATGACTATATTCAGGCAGCATTTTTCCATCTTCCAGTTTTCTAATCTTCTATTCTATGGTGTCTAATCTAGTTTTGAGGATTTTTATTTTAATGAGCAGTTCCTTTCACTCCATACTTTGGCTAAACATTTAAATCCCATTTTTTTTAAAATCATGTAATAGTAATATATTTTTTATTGGGTCTTATCCTTTAAGTCACAAATTTTATTTAAAATATAATTTAAAACCCATTTCCCATCCCGGAGTTCATCTGAATGAATTCTACCACTTTTGCCATCTGCATATCCTTGTGTAAGGTAATATATTTGCTCAAGTTTCACAGAATAGCCCCTCCCTTACTATATAATCTTACTTAGTGATGCAAAGACTCTCCATTGCATAGTAATGAAGCTGCTGCTTTTCTATCCCCACTATAGCTTTTCCATTTATCTAAAAGAAACAAACTACATGCATTTCACAGATACAGTTTTAAAGACAATTTTCACAGTGACATATTTTCAATTTACTTTCACTCAAAAGCTTAACCCTTCAATAATTTATTTTAAAAAAATCAACAAGTAGTAAGTAGAAAAACCAAGGTTCCTCAAGAGAATGGGCAAGGGCTGCAAACAATGATCAACTATTAAACTACTAATTTTAGTTATACTTTTTACGTTGTGCTCTTCATATTAGCTAACACAAATCAGGGAAAACAGATTTAGTTTATGGGGCCTGAATTATTTCACTAAGCATATGGTTTATCATTTTGTTGAGACAGACAGGGTTTTGTTCTTTATTATATCTGCATAATACTCCATCTTATGTTTATACCAACATTTCTTCATCCAGGCACTAACGGATAAACATCTGTTTGGTTCCATATTTTACCTATTGTGAGTTGAGCTGCCATAACCATGGAAGTATGAAGAACACTTTCACATTTTGAGCAAATTCCCAAGAAGGGAATATCAGGGTTCTGTGGAAGATCTGTTTTCATATTGGTGAGGTACCTCCAACATGTCTTCCATAGCAGTTACACTGTGTTAATTCTCCACCGACAACATACCACCATACCCCTTTCTCATCCTCGTCAACATTGTCAATTTTTGATTGTTGGATGATAGCCATTCTAAGTAGAGTGAGGTGAAATATCACTGTAGCTTTTACTTTTGTATTTCCCTAATGGCTAGGAATCCTAAGCATCTTTCTTTGTGCCTGTTGGCCATTTGCCTTCTTTGAAAGAATAACTGTTGATATCCTTAGCTCATTTCTTAACAAAGCAGCTTGCTTTGATGTTGTTGAGTTTTTTGCGTTCCTTATATATCATGGTTATTAATCCTTTATTAGATATATTTTTTCAAACATTTTCCTCCAATATATTTTGTGCCACTGTGCTTTGTTGAGTGTTTTCTTTGCTGTGCCAGATTTTTCTTAGCTTGATGTATTCCCATTTGTCTATTTTTGCTTCTTGGCCTGTACTTTTTATATAAGAAGTCTTTGTTTATAAAAATATCTTGCAATGTCTCATGTAGTTTTAAATTACAGTCTCATTTTAAGGCATCCATTTCTCCCAGATGGCTGATGTCAGGACTATGTACCCTTACACAAGGAATTCTCAAGGCCTCAATGACTATCACTGAATCTCTACCATAGCCTGACATGCCTGCTTTATATCATGACTGTCCCTCGAATGGAAAATAAGACTGCTGATGTACCTTATCAAAGATTGCTAAACAGTATTGTGGGCCACTCTCCAGTTGCTGGAGAAAAGCCTGGATGCAGCACCCTAATGAATCTGTAGTATACAAATTCAGATCTGTTTTTACTTCCACGCTGGGGCGTTGTATTTGCCTCTTAGCCCACCGCTACCTGTAACTGGACCACAGCCCACCGCTCTCCTGTGACTGACCAACTGAGTGCGTCTCCTATCTACTTGCACCACCTAAACACCCCCTCTCTTCTGCAATAGTTTTTAATATTAGGCATTAAAATAATTCTTTTCATTTACCTATGTCTGAAGTTTAATCTGTTCTCACTCTGCCATCTTGACATAGATTTTTACACAGCATTTTTATATAAGACTCTTTTTCTTGACTTCAGCAATTAGACTCTATTACATATCTGGAATATTTAATTAATCTAAGGTGTATTAAAAGTAAACGTGGAAGAGAAAAAGTCATTAAAAACAGCTATACTAAAAATGCAGAAAAACTACCTTCAAACAAAAATATCCACCGTGATCTATTTAAAAGTCTTTTTCCAATTCATTTTGATCTGAAAGTTAGAACTGCTTTTGCGTACACAAACACCTGTTAAGAGTTTCGCATGTACATATCTGATCAGGTACTCACCATGCAGTGCATCTTGTCACCTACACAAAACTGACTTTGGTTTGGAGTCTCTTCTGCTCACTCATTTCAAGTTTTTCCTCATTAAATTTAAAATGAAATTTGAAATAACTTGATTTCTATAAAATAACTATTTCTAATGGGGTGAGAACTAGATTTTTAAAGCTATTGTAACAATATATGGAACTTTGCAGCCAAAAGCACAGGCATTGTGATTCTTTTACCTACTGATTGATATGATTTGATTGCTTGTGATACAGTTCCATAGGCCCAGGGATTTCTTGTGCCACCCTCCCCATTATCTCCTTACCACTCCCTGCCATGCTACGCTACATTATCATAGTATAATTCTTCAACAACAGTCACTGCTATTGAAGAGTGTCCTGATGCCCACTGAAAGAGGAATGGAGAAAGAAACTCTGGTTTTTCTGTGGAATACTCCTGAGCCTTTTGAAAAACCAAATTTTATTATTTGCAACAGGATAGGCTTAACAGGAATTTGTCATGCCCAGTGAAATAAACCAATCTCTCTGATACAAGGTGATCCTCCTGCAAAATACAAGATAAATAGATACATAGATAAAGCTCACATTCATCTAGAGGATCTGAATGGAGGAAGGTATATACCATGACGTGGAGACACATCACAATATGCTGCTCTACTTTAGAACAAAAGGCGTTGTGATGCTTATGTACATAACCTAGCCACGATCCTCCGCTGGGGGAACCACCTTAGTCATGGGCTTTGTCAAGACTGCAAATCAACAAAAACATTCAAGAATTTACACCATCAGTATTTTCATTATAATTGTTCTTATCAGTTCAGCTAACAATTATGTATTGAACACTAGCCATGTCCTAGTTTCATGTCTTAACTTGAGTTCCTATGGTGGTGGAGTCTTAAATCATTGCTTGTTATTCCTAACTTCCAGGAGCCCAAGCCTAAGAATGCCAAAGTAAAAGAAAATGCTGGAAGGAAAGAGAGGTGAGAGGAAGAGTCCATGGGAAAGTTTATTTTTTGAGTCAGTACTGTAACTGATTTTCCATAATTGTTTCCTAAAAAGCTGTCTAGACATTTGAGCATTGACACTCAGTCTTGAAAAGGAAGAAGCCGTGATTCACTGACTCCAGCACCCCGTTGACTTGCCCTGTTGATCACTAGCCCTTGGCCATTCTGTGTTTTACATATTCCACACCCTGGGGGAGGGTGAATAGCTAACTGAGGAGCTATTGGGTTATGCTTTGGTGTTTTGGGGCAGAATCCTCATAGAACCAACCTGGGAGGACACTAATAGCCATAGGATATGACACATGAGTATTAATATAAAAGGCACTGCGATTTCTTATGTGCCATGACAGCAATACCACAGGTTTATACATAACGGCATAATGAGGTTTATGAGGGAAAAGGGAGGGTTTTAGCTAAAATAACACCTACAGATAAAATTCATGTAGCTAACTACGCTGCATGAGACTAGATAGAAACTAGAGTGTTTTATGATGAGGGAACAGAACCTACACAGTTGTAGGTAGAAGTGGTTATATCATTGGGGAAATTGAAAGAGCATAACAGTTTGCTGTCCAAAATCAGTGGACTGTGCTGATAGTAAAGAGCATTTTTATTTGTACGAAAATGCATTCATTGCAAATGAGGTATACCAAAGAACTTTGCTGAGACAACCTCTACAGGAGAAAGAAAGCAGTTGCATTTGAAAGAGGGAAAATACTGTTCTAGTTCCCATCATCTAGTCTTCATCAAATATTCTTATTATAATATAATAACAATAATTAATAAGGATGATGGACAACCATTTGTATTTGTGATAAAAGAATAATTGTTGCTCATTTTCTTTTTGGTAGTGGCACTATTGAATTAATAATACCCTTGATGAATTACTGAAACACACTTTTAAGCTATTGTAGGTGTCGCCATTCTTTGCAGCTGTTTAAGATTGTTTTTATTACCAAGTGTCATAGATTTGCAATGGCAAAATTAAGGAACTGATAGAAGATGAGAGAAAGATAACTTTTTTGGCCATTTTGTTCAAATTGTGTCTTTTCTTTGGATGAATGTGATTAAAGTAAGTATAATGCATTGTTAATCTTTATGGAAGACCAATTGCTCTTTTAGGAAATTCCTAAGCAAGATATATGCATGTGTAACACAGAGAATACCATTTTTACTTTCCCATTTTGGTGGATTAAAGCCAGGAATTTAATGACAATTTAATGCATTTCATCATTTCATTTAAAAACATAAAGCCCATGAATGCGGGAAGAAAAAGAGACAAGCCCCAGTGCAAAGTGAAGGAACTGAAAAATGAATGTTGCATAGGCACTGGGGTCTTACTGGACGGTTTTGTTGTTTTCTGTTTAGCATAGAAATTCACTGGGACAAGTCTGAATAGTTTAGGAATTTGTACCCTTTCTGGTGGTGATTTACTCAGCTCATTTATTCCTACAACGTTACTAAATTAATTCTACAGAACAAACTCCCTTCAGTGATTTCCAGTTCTCTAAATGACCCCCAAATTCCTTTTTATGCTAATTGCAACATAGCTTGTAAAATGTATGTGGCATTGCTAACGGGGAAAATACTCTGACTGAAAAAAAAAAATATTAAGAACTAATGTCATGCTCCATCCGATCAACTTTATGAGCAGTCTCAAAATAGTTGTTACTTTTTCATTGCTGATTCTGAATTTGGCAAAATCACTTGATCTTTTGTCCACCCACTGGGTTTTAACGCATAGCAAGCAGCGTAATTGCATTAGTGGAAATTCCATAAGCTCAAGCATGTCTCTGTACAGCAGCAGGCACACTGTGTCCATTATGGCCCAAACCGTCAGAGATTCCTAAGCTGACGTTAGCATAACGTCTGATGACATGAGGGGCCTTTAGCAGCGCTGTCATTACAAACTGACAGGATGTTAATGGCACGCCAGAACAAAATGGTCCTTTCCCGTCCCATTTCCCTGTATTCAGAGGAACTGTGCATTAGCAAAGCTCATCGTCACGCGGAGCTCGATAGAAAATGAATCCTATCTTGTCACTTGCAATATAATTACATGACCATACTGTAATGTGTACAGCAGATAAGGCAGCTGTTGGGTTCTCCCAAGCCAACATCACAAAGCTGTTCCACCCTAGTGGCTAAACATATGCATGAGCTGAGTGCCTTCAAAAATGAAGTTGCTGATCTAGAGTTTGTTCCTAGTATCATTGTTGGAGTTTGTGGAAGGTGGATTCTGACTTAACAAAAACAGAAAATGTGTGGCTGGAGATCAAATGATGACCCTCATGTGGCCAGGCTGTCCAGTGCTGTCCTACATCCAGCAGCCCCTGGCTTTCCTCCTGGTTCCTCCTCCCCACTCTGAGATGAAGGTCGTGCAGGTTGGTCAAGCCTTCGATGCTGGTCCACAGCGAGAGAGGCCACTCAAATACTGTGTGCACTAAGGCAAGGGGCCACTGAGCCAGGCGAGCTTTGCCCACCCCATCATGCTACGCCGTCAGGAGCGTCAGCTCCATCTCTGAGGATGAGGGAACATCCTGCCTCACCCCTGCCTTCCGGAACCCAGGAGTTGAGCGGAGCCTGCCTCAAGACGCTGATGCAAATCCACCGAGGACCGTACGTGTGATCTCGGCCATTTGTGCTCAAGCGTTTTAAGAAGTCACGACCCTCAGTTTCATCAGTTAGTGGTGCCCTGTCGCCCTGCGGATAAAATCAGAATCCAAAGGCACTCAGTGCATCCGACCTGCCTGACCTCAGCAGGCTCTCTCTTCTGCTCCCACCTGTAGGGGCTTCTCCCAGGCTCCCTGGGTGACTGCTAGGAGTGGGCCCTGGGCTGTATATCTCTCTGAAGACTTTCCATACAAGGCTCACTCTGTCTTTGCCTCAAGTGAAACTGCTGCCATTGTTAGGCCCATTTTTGAGATAAGGAGTCTGACATCTGCTGCTCTAATCGCCCGAGGTCGCACCATGAGAGCTAGAGTTGAGACAAAGGTGTGGCTTAGCAGCGCTGTTTTCCCTCTGGCTACCAACTGGAGAAACAACAGGACCTTTAGGATTTGTCTCTCCAACATGGAAAAACAAAATATTCTGTTGATCTTAGTGACTTACAATTAAAGAAGCAGTGAATGCATCGTCATATCTATACTTCATAATTGACATGCTGGTAAATTTAATGATTCCGTCTAAGTTTCTGTTACTTTAGCTTTCGATATAACTTTAATAATTTGCCAGAACATTACACATTTTCAAAGAATTATAAACCAATTTTGAGAAACTGGTGTGAGCTTGAAGTTTATGCACTTTCTTGCATTTAATGTATTATCCATTAACATTTGGAATTTGCCCTATTACCTCAAGAATCCCACTCTTTTATTAATATAAAATGGGAAAAAATACATTTAAACAAACAGAAAAATAACCCATCCTATTAGATATAGTTCTTTGATTTCCTTTTGTTACATCACATTTTTATTGTCAAAATTTGTAAAATACTGAAGAACACCAAATTGTCATGATATTATCCACGAGCCATTTTAACTTATATGTTGGAAATTATCTTTTGAATGCTGATTTACTTGCACTTAGTTCATCATTGGGATCATTCTAAGTGTAGAATTTTAAATTCTGCTTTTTCACTGAGAATTTTTTCTGCAAGGAAATAAAGCAGTTTGAAAATTGTGCCTATGGCCGTGAGGCAGCTGAGTGTGACTCTCTATTGGTTGTATGTGTTTGAAGGAGCGAAAGTGGAAAGTACACTATTGTTGGGGAACAGGCGGAAATCGGACATGGACAGGAGATATAACTCCTGTGTTATCTAACCTGCATATGTAATAATAGGATCACCTGGGCATTTTAAATGGACTTTACATCAGATGTTTCAGACTGTAGTTGCACTCAAATAATGATGTCAGCTACATCCTTGGAGTCTATCAGGAGATTTATTTATTTATTTATTGTGCTGTGGAAGGGGGTAGGATCAATTGCCCAAGTTTGGAAAATTATCAATGCAAGAAAAATTAAAATACGATTGTTTGTGTGTTTGGGAAGAAAAGATACACACAAAAATGCAACACTGTGCAAAAGTTCGTTGATGAAGAGTTCATTATACATGGTGGAATAATCTTCAGTTTTCTTTGTTCTGTAATTTAAACATAATTCTAGGGGCCTATTCATTTTTAAATGTTTCATACTCTTAGAATCACAAGACTTTGGCTAGTTGCATTTGTGGCACATTTGAAAATGTGTCCAGAAGGCATTAGTGTGACCTGTAAACTTGGCTAAAATCCATCAGGTAAGTTGTGATGAAAATCGGGACCCAGATGAGTCGTCTGTCATGGCTTCCTTACTGTCATGGCGCTTCCTTACTGATATATATGGGAAAGCTGTGGAATAGACCCCAGGTACTCAGGCTGCTGCCACCCTGTGAGGGACCAGGAAGAGTCATCATTTCAGCCCAGCCCACTTTTGGGGAGAGAACCAGCACATGGAAAGATTACTCTTTTCTTTCTCTTACATGCCCCCATGCCCTCTCTATATATAATTCTGACTTTATATTTCAAAAAGAAGTCTTAAAGCCTACTTCCATAACATCTAAAGAAATAAATCTCATATTTTTTTTTCCATAAAATAAGTGATAAAGTGATGTTGGTTGTATATCTACCTGTAATTTAAATGGAAAAAGGCAGTTGTTTTGTTGTTGTTTGGAAAGAGCAGTTTTAACCTACATACACATAGCAATTTATGTCACATTTATTTCTGAATTAGGACAAGAATCATACCCTAAGCAGGATAAACCTAAGTATATTCTATTTTGTTGAGGAAGTTGATGAGTTTTATTTCTAAGAATATGATGTGATTACTCTCATATCATTTTAAAATTCTTTTTTTCAAACATGCATATACTTCTGAGCTTCCATGGATCTCCTGCAGTGGACGCCTCATTGTCACTGCCCAGAGGACTGGGGTAGAACCTTAGACATGGGTTCAGTGGATGAGTCACCTCTTCTTGCCTCTTCTTGTGTGATTGTGCGTGTGTTTGTGTGTTTTCCCTCCATGCGCATAGAATAAGCCACTGTTAAAGAACTGAGTATGTTAAAGCTTCCAGAACACCCACATGTGGGAAATAGAGTTTACTGAATTTCCAAAGCTTGATGGAAGATTGGGATTTATATTTTATTCTTAAAACCTGGTTGAGGGCCTGGCACAGCAGCCTAGTGCAATCCTGATCTTGCTTCCACCTGGATCCCACAGGGTGCTGGTTTGTGTCCCAGTTGCTCCATTTCCTATCCAGCTCCCTGTGTGTGGCCTGGAAGGACAGCCCAAATCCTTGGGACCTTGCACCCAATGGGAAGCCCAGAGGAGGCTCCTGGCTCCTGATTTGGATCAGCTCAGCTCTGGCTACTGTGGCCACTTGGGAAGTGAAGTGAACCAGAGAATGGAAGATCATTCTGTCTGTCTCTCCTTCTCTCTATAAATCTTCCTTTCCAACAATAGATAAATAAATATCTCTTAAGAAAAATGCCTAGTTGAAAATCAGTGGTTTGCCTAGTCATATGCAAAATCAATACGATCCTGAAAAAAAAAAAAAAACGGTAAAAAACGGTTTGTGTTCAAAATGCTAATATCATCCAGGCTAAAACTAATTCGGATACCTGACCAATGAGTTTGGCGGTAACTATGAATTTTTTTGCAATGTTAAAGAAAAGGGGGTTATGGATCCATATTACTTACCCCAGGACAAGGGATTGAAGCCTTTCATGGTCAAACTCCACCCTAACAAGTGTCGGGTCCTTCCTTAGGCCCCTAGACACAGCGAACCGGTGCTTTTCAGAGCGAGTCCTATGTCCTGACTTCATTAAGCATATGTCTGCCTTCTTCATCTGAAAAAAAAAAAAATTCCCCTCCCTAGATTGCTGCCATTCCTTTGGGACACAATGCACTTGACTGGACCTTCTGCAAGCAGTCCGCCTCTCTGTCCTTTGTCACACTGATGACACGAATTTATTCTGTCGGAAATATCTGTCCACAATGAAACTCAAAAACCCTCGACTACAAATTCATACCATGATCACTACATTTAATTCATTTTTCTTTTGATTTCCCACACTAGGTCTAGCAGTGCCTAGCACGCAAATGTTGGATGAATGATTGATGAGAGAATAAATGAGCTTGGGTTAGATACAGTTTTATTGAATGATTGTTTTAAATAATAATAACAAGGAGATACTAATAGTTTGGAAAGTGTGGGAAGCAGCTTAATTGTTATAGAAAAAATATTTCTACTAAATGTCTCAACCCGTTTTATATTAATTACGCTTTACTCCTTTTTCGATTTTACTATATGTGCTGCTGAAGTGAGTATAAATTCATTTTACTTTCCAGTTAGGCCCTTGCTGTCACTTATAATTGTATTACTTTATTTTTGCATTACCCTTACTTATAATTGTATTAATTCTCTCCTGTAGAAGGTAAGACTTTGGGAACAAAGTGAAAACTAAATACTTTGTGTACCTAAGTCACAGATAATCAAACAAGTGAGTTCTGGTGTTGGTGGACTAGTGATTGTCTCAAAATTTACATGCGGTAGGAAGAGAGCTGAGGAGAAAAAAAGAACTCAATGAAATAGAAACAGAGAATGTATATATTTTCATGATAAATTTTCAAATCTCTTTCATGACTTCATTTCTATCATTTTTTAAGATTTATTTTATTTTTATCGCAAAGTCAGATATACAGAGAAGAGGAGAGACAGAGATGAATATCTTCCGTCGAATGATTTACTCCCTAAGTGACTGCAATGGCCAGTGCTGCGCCGATCCGAAGCCAGGAGCCAGGAACCTCCTCCAGGTTTCCCACACACGGGTGCAGGGTCCCAAGGCTTTGGGCCATCCTCGACTGCTTTCCCAGGCCACAAGCACGGAGCTGGATGGGAAGCTGGAGCTGCCGGGACTAGAACCAGCACCCATAGGGGATCCCAGCGCCTCGGGAGGAGAGGACTTTAGCCCCTAGGCCACCAAGACGGGCCCTATTCACTTCTATCTTAAAAAACATGATGATGATAGTCTAAAATTTCCAAGCCTCATGTTCCCCCTCACTGTGATGCTATCTGCTGGGAGGGAAAGCTGGCTATGAAACTGTTATGTTAAGCACTTTTCCACAGGAACTTCTTGCTTAATAATTTGGGAGAAAGCCATTCAAGATGCGTTAGAAAGAAACAGTAAGAAACAGCACGTGCTTCTCCAGAGAAGTTCACTGCTTCAACCTCGTCTGTCAGATAGGCACTGGGGTCTTCACCAAGAACGGGGGCAGAGCAGCTGCTCAGGGCTAGGGAGCAATTTGTGTGCTCGAGTGGAGTGGAATTACCCAAGGAAACCCGAGCTCACAGACTGCACCATGTGCACGGGGCTGCCGGTGCCATGGCCCAGGGGGCTGGAGGAGCCAAGGTCAACGACACCTGGCACAGGCGGGAACATCAGGAACAATTTGAAAGAATGAGAGAACACCAGAGAAGGTGCTGATAACTCTTCCCAGGGAGCACAAACCCTGAGCTTGGATGAGATCATGGGAAATGACCCAGAATCGATGCACTTCTTACAAAACCGGCTGATGTGCTTGGTCTACTGCCTTACAATTTCGCATTTCTGAAGGGGTTGCTTTATTCCACTCACCTGATTTATTTATTTATTTATTTATTTATTTATTTATTTATTTATTTGTTCATCCATTCATTCATTTATTCATTTATTTTTACTATATCCAAATACAACCTGAGTCGATAGAGCAGAGTTGTATGCATGGCTTTAATGGGCAGAGCTTTCCTACCACCAGCTGGTTTTGAAACCGGTTAGCATTTGCCAGTTCTTTAGAGCTATGTGATGTGAAATGATCAGCTCACGAATAAGAAATGCAATCCTGTGAGCCGCGTGGGAGGCAACAAACAGGAAAAAGGGAGGACTCCCCGTTTGAGCTTCAGAAATTCTCTGGCTTCCTGTTTCCATGGCCCCACAGAACACACCGTTCGCCGAGACTGGGCAAGCTCCCCCTCTCTTTTTCACCTAATTTATTTTCTCTTTTCCTTTTTGTTTGCAGAGTTTGGATATATGTGCGTGAAGTTACATTCCAGACTCAGTCCGCCGTGGCAGCACAGAGCAGGCCCAGGAATAGACCCATCTCCGCTCCCCAAACCAGATCACTAGTATGACTAAAATCCAGCAGCATTCGCAGGTTCCAAGCAATCGCCTGCTCACCCCATGGTCTCTCTGGGTGATTGAAAATGGCTTCAGCGGGGACATATGGGCTTAAAGAGCCACTCAAAATGACTGAAAAGCAGGCTGTCCACAGAGAAGCCGTGTCACGCCATTGACAAATAAGCACGGCAGAGCCGGCACTGGGCTTCCCGGGGGCTCAGGGGCAGGGGGAGGAAGCTCCCGTGAGTGTGGGAATCAAAAGAGAAGGCAGCCTCCTCCCGTGCCTATTACATAAATGTTGCACCTTAGGCTCACTCTCTCTATGACCACCCCCACCGCACCAAGCAGTTCTTAGACAATAAAACACCAGGAATCCCCGAAGAGGGGTAAAACGCTGACATGATTTAAGAAGGAAGACTTTGATAAGAAGATAAAAATCTAATAAACAGAGTCTAGAGAACCTTGGTCCGTCTCAGGCACTTGCCAGTGTAAGCAAAACTCTCCCAAGGAAAACAAAAGGAGCCTTAAGCGTAGGACATTCCACTCCCAGACCATCTGAAGCACAGAGTTAGGGCCGCGACCTCTGCAGGCTGCAGTTATGGGAGCTCTGACAAGAAAATATTTGATTTGGTTCAAGAAGCAAAATCAGTCACTGGGTTTTTTTTAATATATATTTTTTCTTCAATAAAAAATCGTGTATTTGGTATGTGCTTGAGACAGAATAGTGTTTACAGGGTAAATATTTCTCCCACCCATGTCGTTTTTTTCTGTTTAACTTGGTCCTTATTTTCTTTTGGATTTTAATCAACCCCAGCAAAAGGTGCATTCACAGGCCCATTGATTTCCCTTTTTTAATTAACACAGAGCTCCTGAAGGCTAATGTCCTGTTTCATGCATACATCTGCAAATACAGAATAACACTGCTTCTCCACAAGAACCAGAATGGGAACCTGAAACTTGGGGGTGTACGGCACAAGATTCTGAGTGTGCTCCAAGAGACCATCTTTGAACTCATCGGTTCCTTTGTGTTCTAGAACATGGTTTCTGTAGCAAGGTGCTTACGTGCTGGGCAGAGTCTTAGTCTAGCTCCAAATCCAAGCTCGACCAAGGGACTGATGGAAATTCTGAGCTACTGTGCTGTGCATTGAATAAAATGTATGTAATCACAGCTTGTATTTACACAGTTATTCATGTCTCTGGCATTTCAGGGGAAAAATGAAGAATTAAAGGCAAAGAAGGGGAGGCCTTCTAGTGTTCTTTTGAGAGCCAGTGCTGGCTGATGTGTTTATTATGTTAACGCCAATTTCAAAGCATATGACTTTTTCCCTTCATGTATAAATGAGTACCTTAATCTAATCAGACATAATCAGTTTATGTATTAAAATAAATGATTAACCTATTTATCCTGAAGAGGGTGACGTCAGGAAAAAGAGAAGACTTTGCAGGACAGAGTTGGAGCCAAGCTGTCCTAGAGTAGAAGGACATGAACGTGAGGGTGACAGACAGAACACTGGCGATTCCCCACAGCCTGTGGAACACGAGACTGGGTTTACACCCAGATCTATTGCCAGACAAAGCACTCTCCTGCTTGTTCACAGCACACCGTGGTGGGGAGCATGCAGAGATGGGAGAGCTCTGCTTTAAGAAAACCAGGGCCAGCAGACCCATCCTTTAACTTTTTCGTGGGGCCTCAGAACTAAGTTCTTTCAGTAAGGGTGCATGTACTTGCAGCAGCTGTGTTTTCATTTCCGCCCACACCTCAAGTTGCAGTAGATCCAGTTACAATATAACCTATCGGATGAGAAGTAAGTGCTCTCTTTGAGTCTTTGGAATATTCAGTGTGAAGACCCGGGGTCGGCATCCGGAAAAGCATCACTCTACCTGGTCACACACATATTCAGCCTTTACCAGCCTGCCCTCTCTGAGATGAAGACGGAGGGTCAACATTGCCTATCCTAGACTTATCGGCAAACTCATAAAATTGTAAACAACTTTGAACCTTGGTGTCACGAACATGCTGAGATAGCTCTTGAGTTTGTCTAAACTAGTAAGATTCTCCTGGGATGCAATGTTTTGCTGAAAGCAGCAGCTAATCACCATGTGCTCCTCGGACAGCTACCCTTACAAGGTGGCTCTACAATCCCAGGGAGCCCTGGAGTCAAATGTTTTGCCCCAGCACATTAAAAAATACAGGACTTGAGGTCGATTTCTTTAAGGTGCTTGCTTTTCTTATTTCTAAAGTAAGATGAAATACTACTTACATTATTTTATAAAGATGTTAAGTATATTCCTAGTGACAGAATAATCGGATAAAATGCAACAATAGATAAATAGCAACGGTTGATGGGTCACTTCATTCCTTAAGTTTATATAACATTCATTTTGAAATACCGCCTGCTGTTATTTTACTTTCAAAGAGACTTTCATTATTTTAATATCTTTGTCCATTACTAAGTGTTCTGGAAGGGAAATTGACCAACAGGTCTAAAAATGTAAGCACTTTCAAATAGCCTTTAAAAGATGCATTTTTATTTACTGTTACCTTCCCTGGAACAGTAGAGAAAAAAGATTTTTTTATTATTATTTAAAAAGATTTATTTACTTATTTTAATAATTGCAGTTGCAGAGAAAGCAAAGAGCAGGATAGCTTCCATTTGTTAGTTCATTCCTCGCATGGCCTCCACCGCCGGCACTGGGCCAGGCTGGGGCTCCTCGCATGGCCTCCACAGCCGGCACTGGGCCAGGCTGGGGCTCCTCGCATGGCCTCCACAGCCGGCACTGGGCCAGGCTGGGGCCAGGAGCTTACGAGCGTTAACAGCGTCTCCCTTGTGGGTCACGAGGTCCCAAACAATTGGACCATGTCCTTCTGCTTTTTCCAGGCCTTTCTCAGGGAAGGTGGATCAGAAGTAGAACACCCACAGCACAAACCAGTGACCTTTCCGGCTGCCATCCATAGGCAGGGACTTTGGCCACTAAGCAACATCAGTGCCCTATATTTTAAAAGTAATGACTGCTTACAACATAATGTCAACAATTAATGAGCAAAGTTTATAATTCCTGCTTTATACCAATTTATGATATTTCATCTCTTTTAAGTGATCCAAACTCCATATTTGACTATGGATTTCTTCAGGGTGACAAATGAATATTTCTATATAATCTGCTATAACTACAGATACAAGCATTGCAAACAAACTTAAAAATAATCATCTGAACTTGAAATAGGGGAAGTTAGGTGTGGTTCATTAATCGTGACAAATACATCATGTGACCATGAGCTATTAATAGTAGGGAATCTGGATGGGGTATATTAACTGTCAAAAATAAGTCATAATTATGCCAATTATTTACAGAGGTGATAACAGGAAAGAATTTGGATGTGAGATATATGGGAACTTTGTAATACTTCATACAACTTGTTTTGTCAATTCATTTTAATTTTAAAAGTCTATTTATTTTTATTGGAAAAACAGATTTAAGCAAGGGGAGACGGAAAACGTTTCAGTCCACTGGTTCACTCCCCAACTGGCTGTCACGGCCAGAGCTGAGCCAGTCTAAAGCCAGGAACCATGAGCTTGTGGGTCCCCACTGGGCTGCAGGATCGCAAGGCTATTGGCCATTCTTTACTGCTTTCCCAGGCCACAAGCAGGAATCTGGATGGAAAATGGAGCAGGCAAGACATGAAACAGTGCCCGCATCATATCCTAGCACATGCAAAGCAAGGATTTAGCCACTAAGATATCACACTGGAGCTGTTTTGTCAATTTAAAACTACTATGAAATGAAAAGTTAATTTAAAACCTCATAAGCGAATGAATAAATAAAAATAATACACACATTTGAAAACAAACAATAGACCCATATATACTATGTAGTTTGTCTTTTTAAAATTATCAGTCTATTCAAAGTACCTTTGTCTTTTCAACTTCTGCAAATCTATTTTTTTTCTTATTTTTTAAACTTAAAAGTGAATGGATTTAATCTTTACTTTTCAATGTGATAAATGATTGCAATATAAGCATTTCAACAAAATAACTTGGAGAGTAGTTTTGGAGCAAGTTTGATGTCATGGCCACACTAAACAATTGTTTATGTGGGTTTAATACCACTCTCCTAACCCCAGTCTTCAAAGTAAGCAAGCATTTTGCCAAGGATTTGTAGTTGAAGATGGCCTGTAGTGTTTCTGGACTACACAAATGTCTATTTTGTTTTGGCAAAACAAGCAAAATGTTGAATTGTCCTGAAGAATCCCCAGATGTAACTGTTTAAGGCTATGCAAGACACATGCTTGGAAATCCATCAGAACAGAATGAGAAAAGAATCTGAGAAAAGAGAAAAGGGTGCCTCTGTTCTTGTGCCATCCCTCCTCTGAGCTGCCTGATCCCATTTCTCAGGCTGCTGTCCAAATAACATGTGGCCAGCAGTGTGGGAGAGATGGCTCAAAGGTAATGGTCCTTAGTCAAGTGGAAGCCTACGGTCATTCCTCTTGTGCTGGATTTCATTTCTTTTTCTCACCATCTCCTGCATGAAGAGACTTCCCTAAATGCACAATGGTCTCAGGGCTGCCCTTGTATGTGCAATAAGAGCAAGTCTCTTGGTGTAGAGCTTACCAGGCTAACTTGTTGACACTCCCCTGCCTGCCATGACCTTCCTTACCCCTCCCCAAAGCAGGAATATATATTAACAACCAGCCAAACTCTCCCTCTGTCCCTTTTATTCCCACGGAGCTTTAAAGTATCACTTGGAAAAACTGAGACAAACATTTGCTTTTCCTGATAAGTATTAAGCAGAAATAGGCCTTTGTGTAGTGATACAGAAGCAAACAAAAGTTCAATGCCCGGGGGTGGGGACGAAGAAGGATGGGACAGATAGTATGGCTTACAAATTAAAAACAGGATGGGTTTGAATCCAGGTTACTAAGTGCTTTGATCCACACCATGCCTGGAGTCAAAAAGCTTTACCCGAATTCCCAGGTTCTGCATGTCTTTCCATCACAACTCTACGGAGAAGGGATATGTACTGAAGCTCCTAGGACCTCCGCATGGCATACCTGGGGTTCTAGAAAGAGCTTCTTTGGCCCCCTTGCCCTCCCCCGCTCTCTCACTGTATATTCTTAGCTGAGGAAGACGTCAGAGCCAGTTCTTGTACACAAATCATCTCCTGGGTGAAGTTTTTGGTGGCAGCCAAGAGAGGAGAAGGAAAAAAAATTAGAAAAATTTCAATTTCAGGACCATTATTATTTTCATTAATCATAAGAGGCGCTGTCACCCCTGTCCTTATTCTTTGGAAGGAGATCTATTATACGGTCCATTTACTCCAAGCCATATTACCTCATATGTTTTCCTGGCTGACCAAATAAGACTTAAGAGATAAAACAATTTACTGTTCATTATGATCCGTGTCACTGGAATCAATCTATTAACCTACATTAACTGGATATGTGACGATATCTCACATACACGCTTCCTCAGTTAAAAAAAAAAGGCAAAGATGAGGAGGGGCCAGGGAGAGTGAAGGAAAGGAGAGGCAAGGAGATCAGGGCCCATAAAGTGCAGCAGACGTATAATTTGCCAAGCGAATACAACTTCATTTTCCAGTGCCCACTGCTGCGCCCTCCACATCTTCACGCAGCCCCTGACCTGTGAAGAAGTCTAACAAATTGGCTTCTATTGTGGAGCCAAAAGGTGCCATCAAAGAAGGGACGGTTCGCTGGTCCTAAAGTATGATGGGAAGTCTCAGGCTGGAAGAAAGAGCTGCCTTTTTATGAAGTTAACCCATTAAGGTTAAAAGCAAGCTCGAAGCTCCAGCGGGCAGGCCACAGCCCCAGGCGGAACACATCGCTCTGGCCTTCTCGTTCCTACCCACAGGGAAGACAGCGCCAGGCAAAACAAGAGCCAAGGCAAGTCAAAACAAAAATTACCACCAACCGCCTGGCTAAAGCATCGTACTGTGTCTGCACAACCCTCTGTTTCACTCTCTCCACATCTGGATAGAGAATCAGAAGCCACTCCAGAAAGGAGAGGGACCCACGCGATGTCTCCTTGAGATGTGCATACTTGCACAATTAGCTTTAAACACAAGAGAGGTTAAGGTGCTGCATGTCACAACAAATGTGGCATCAGCGTCCCATCTGTCCTGCACATGCAACTGCTTATCAAGAACTTTCCTAAGTGTCTGTCCCTGGGTTGTAGATTTTTTTTTCTGAGACTCGAGAGTCAATACTGAGTTTGCTAATTGGATCATCCAACTTCTCCAAAGAGTTGGTTACTCTTAGGGCAAACCTAGAGCAAGTTGTGCCCAGTGTGGAAGAGCCACTGCCTGTTCCCATTCTGGATGAAAAGGAGAAAACTTCAGAGTGTATTCAACCCCATTTTATGAGTGATCTGGTCTCCTGGTTACCACAGCAGTGTAAGACACAGAATATAAGTCTCTGTTATGCATACAACCTCCTAAATCCTAGCAAAAGGTCCTAGTTTGGATGGAGCTGGTGCAAGGAAAACTCTGTGGCATGGAATTGTGGATTTCTGGTGAAGACGAGCGAGTGGAGATGTACTTCTTGGCAGCTGTGGGGGAGTTATTGTATATAAATACGGCCTCTTCTGAACAGCAAGGAGTAGAAAGTAATTTGCCTCGTTGGCAAGCCATGCCATTTTGACACACACACACACATACACACCGTCACCACCATCATCACCGTCACCACCACCACCACCAGGGTAAACTGAGTATTACTGACCAATGTGAGGAATTACAGTAGTATTTCTTGTGTTGCTAACATCACAACACGTCCTTTTAGATTTTTATGCGTGTATCTCTAGGCCACACCAGCCAAGCATGTTTCTTTCCACATAGGACTAAGTGACTTTAAATCCAGTCTCTTCTATTTAAAGACAACATGCACCTATAGAAAAAGGACAGGTAAAACTGAGTTCACTGTTGAAGAATAAGATGTAGATTTATATTTTAACATGAATAAACGCGTTGCTTGAACCCTTATAACCATTTTACATTTTCTTGAACTAAGTGATTTCAACCTTACCATTTCTTTCCATTCCTTTGATTCTATCTGTTCTCCCTGTACTCCCTTGTCCCTTTGTTCTCCTTCTACTTACAGAGCCTGAAGGACATCAGGCATTTCTGTGGGATAAAGAGAATTATCAAGTTCCCCAGGAATGTGTGAAGCAGAGCTGGGTGCTCTGCAGATCTCCTCCTCAGACTCCAGCTGCTTCTGACGGGCGTCTCCAGTAGGGTTGCATTTGGAGATTTTGCTGTGAAATGGCACTGAATATTTTTTCTTCTGCTATAATTCCCTAGGAGTTAGGGTCTGCATTGTGATCACAAATCATATATCCAGGTATGTGGAATCTGTTGACATGGAGATGCTTTAAGTAATCTTGCTGTTTTGGGCTCAAGGTGTTCAGTGGGGAAAAAAACCTGAAAATACAGTAAATAATTGTATCCATTCAGTACTTATTTATTGAGTACCTGGCTTACCATAGACACTTTATCTAGAGATAAATTACTGAAAAAGAGAAAAAAAGTCCTATTTTGCTTGCCCTTCCTTCTAGGAAGGCAGAGGGAAAATAAATATCTAGATAAATAAACAAGCAAATGAGCAATAATGTTCACTGCGGTAAGAGAGCTATGGAGAAATGTAGAAGAAAAAAAGGAACATGTCACACCACTACACGTTTGGGACCAAGGACAGATGCAACTTATATTGATTTCTCCTGACATATACTGCTACACAATAAAATACCATAAAAACCTAATGTATAAAACCAAAATTTATTGTTATTTTTCATGATCTGCAGCTAGCCTGAGCTCAACTGGACAGTTCTCAGTTGGGGTCTCACTGAATTTGCTGTTGGAAAACAAGAACTGTTGGAACATATTCTGAGTTGCAACATTTCTTCTTCCCTAGTTGCTGTGCCTCATTTGAGATGACTGGGGTTCCTGCTTGCATTATTCTGTCTCCACAAGACTCAGAATATGTTTCTGCTCTGACCTAATATGATTAGGATTCTAATACGGTGGTCGTAGGTCCTAGAGAAACGTGTTACAAGTAATCCAGACAAAAACGGTAAGCTTCTATGATTTATCCCTGAATGCCATGGCATGTAATTTTAAGTTCTATTTTTCAAAGAAATCCCCTCAGATTAAAAAAAAAATGTGGCTCATGAAGTAGCTGTCTTTGGGGATCTGCCGCCACGGTGGATCAAGGCATGGCTCAGCGCTACAGTGGTTTCTGAGTACAGTTCTAAGAGAAGTGCAGGAGCAAGGCATGTGGGGACCTGGAGGAAGAGACTTTGCAACATAGTGAATAGTAGGTGCAACAACCTCAGCCAGTATGTTTATGAAATGTTTCAGAAAAACACAGCAGCCGAAATAAGGAGAGATATTAAAAAGAAAGGAAGTGAGGAAACAGCTATTGAATATTCTTAGATGGCATTGTAAGGACCTTGGATTTTGGTTTGAGTTCCATAAGAAGCCAACTGATATTGCAGGAAGATGATATTATGTGTTGAAAGGCTCAGTATGGGATGATGGGTTGAGTAACTTTTGCAGATGAAAAAGAGAAAGGCAGGATGAAAACTGTAAGAACCATTCAGACAATGGAAAATGGAAACATGCATCAGAGTGGTAACAGCTACAAGCGTGGTGAGACTACCATTGTCTAGAGAGGGCAAACCCTTGAGTGTCTTGGGGGAGTAGAAGTGGAAGGAGAAGAATTAATTCTCTCTCCCCTGCTGGTTTTCTTTGCTTCCTCTCCGCTCCTTCCTCTTCACCCTCTTTTCCTTTCTTTTCAGCAACTATAAGAATAGACTTACATTTTGTTTTTTTTTTAATGAGGAAATATGCTCCTTGACCCTTAGTAATAGTAAGGCAGAATCTGGTTTTGTATTTGTTAACTTTAATCGCCTGTTCAGCAACCAAACAGCTATATGATTGTATGATCACCAGTTCAGAGGACATTCCCACCTGAAAATACATATTTGGGAGTATATTGATGGCTTTCTTGAAATTACACAGAATTAGCATAAATGGAGAAGAGTTTTAACTATTGATTTGCAGGATGTACTAAGGTTTTGCAGACTGAGAAATGAAAAGAACCCAATAAACAGAAGTGTGAAGAGAACAAGAATCGATGAGGTCCTGAGGAACAAGAAGAGACTATCGAAGTCAGATGTAAGTCATTTGTAAACTGGAACTGATGTTGGATTAACAGTGTGATATTATTGATCACCTCAACGAGAGCTCCAGTAACGGTGACCTGATTACAGTACATCCAAGGGAGAAAAAGAGGGAAGGTGATTAGCTTAGGGATTAAGATGCCAGGTAAGATGTCCACATTCCATATTGGAATGGCTGTGTTCAACAACCAGTTCTGACTCCTGGTTTCAAATTCATTGGAAGGTCGACATTGGGAGATTGCAAAAATGGATCAAGAAGTGGGATTTCTTTCTCCTACATGGACACTCAGTTTGAGTTCACACACACACACTCTTAGCTACAGCCTTGTCTGGCTCTCAACATTGTAGACGTTTGTGGAATTTGTGGAGTGAACCATGCATGGGAGTGTGTTTCTCTCTTTCTCTCTCTCCCTCTCTCTCTCTTTCACTCACATACACACTTAATCCCTCTCTTTCAAAAAGTAAACAAAAATTCACAGTAAACAATAGACGCAGAATTACAGCATATATACAGCATCCTGTGTTTGGCATTTAGTAGTGAAGCTGGAACCTCAAAGGGATGTAACATCAAATGAAGGCTGATTTCAACTCACATATATCAAAACGTGTTATAAAGAAGAGTTGTCCTGTGGCGATGGGAGCGCTTCTTCATCTGTTGCCATTGCACTAGTTCAACACCTGCCTACTCCCTTTGCTGTGATCAGAGGTTTTCCACGTTACCCATGCCTTGGGATGGTTTTTGACTACTATCTTTCCATCCTAATATTTGTTTTTTCTAGCCTATCAGTGAGGCAGTCCTGGGCACAGGAGTGGGAAAAGGCTCAGCTTGGTGTATATAAAGACAGGCCATGTTCATCAATCCCTCAATATGAGGCTTGGGGGTTTCTGTTCCCGAAGTGAGAATTTAGACCACCTGCACAAGATGTCAGCTGGTTGAATCTGCAAAAGTAATGGCATGAGTGATCACTAGGAGTGTGAGAATGATGCACACTGGCTCTTTTTCCTTTCCCTTGATTGGTAGCCGTATAAACAGCACCTCAAAAACCATAAATAATATCCAATTTTTCAGCATAGCAAAGGTGGCAGAATTACACTCTTTGGATTCAGCCAAGACCCAACCCACTGATCACATGCCTTTGAACACAAATATCTCTCTGGATCTCTTTTATCAATAAGTTGGGAGTAGTCGTTTACTGTTGTGTTGCTATGCTGAAGAAGAAAGGGAACAATACAAACAGAACACTTAACATAGCAGATACTACAAAAGCATGTTGTATACACAAATATGTATAATTCAGAAAAATATTTACACTCTGCTGACAGAAGAAAGTGTCTATTGAGACTTAAAGAGAATCCCAAACTTGTGTATCAAACAAAACTTTGGTTTGTCAAGTTTGTTGCCTTTATACATACTGTAAGTAAGATTATCTGTCAATCATCTTCCAACCCTATAGCTTAAATAACATCTAACAGTCATCCAACAGAATGTGGAAAGAAGATAAGCCAGCTTTGAGAATCTGGACTGTGGGAAATCCTGATAGGGACCTTCCAGTTGCATGGCTCAGGAACTGTTTCCTCAGAAGAGCTTCTGGTTGAGAACTCAACTGATCACTCTGTTACACACACCCTGATTCTCTGTGTTAAGATGATTAAAATATTGTCCTCTACGGTGCTCACTGTCCCTTGGCCTCAGAATCCCCATCTGAAAATAAGTCTTTGCAAGATCAATGATTTCAGGCAGAGCTACCTGGCTTGTCCCAGGGATGGGAGGTGTGGGACACCACTAACCATTCTCATGTAAATTAGAAAGGCATTGCTTTCTTCTGTTGCATATATTGGACTTTTATGCATGGCTTTGTTGGAGAGAAATATTTCTACTGAGTTAGAAAAATGCTAAGTTCCTTTCAGTTCAACACTTGATGTGTCTCTTACTAAACACCCTAGAAACAGGTACCTTGAATAGAGCATCAAAACATCAAAGGTACCAGTCAATAAAAATGGGGGGGCAGAGTTAGCTCATAATTACAAGTAGGAATGATAGTCACACACAATTGTTGGGACCCCGAGGCAGCCTCCCTCCTTTTCCGACAACACTCTGCTGTCTCAGGGGAACTCTTACTTCCCTTTGTGAACTGCAACGAATTCACAGAGAAGGGAACATTTGGCTAGTGCAAGGTAGAAGGTGAACTACTAGAACAAGCAAACTAAACCTTAATCTCTGGAAACTACTAGTGCTCTTAAGGTACTTTGTCCTTTCAGGTAAAGACAGAAAGTTCCGGTGATGACAGACTGTCTGTTTATAATGAAAGGGGATTCTATGGTGAGATGTTTCAACTAACCTTTTGTTCCATCGAGAAGCTTTAATATTTCAAAATGAGATGTTACATGTACTGATGAGTCAGGGGAGCAGAGGGTTCCATGGCACACAGGGGAGTGTAGTACGGCAGAGGAAAATGGAACTCACCACTTTTGGTATGGCACAGCCTATACCCCAACAGTTTTGGTAAAGTGGATGCAAACATCTGATCAAGTCTCAGAGTTTTAAGGAATTATAGAAAGCAGCCTGTTAGCTTCCTGGACTCCAGAGAAGGAATCTAATATGCCCAGTGAATTTTGATCTCAGACAGAGAACTTGCAGGCTATGTGCTCCATGGAAGGAGTAGCTACTATGTTACCAGTTTTATTTCGTAGGAGGTCTCAAAGAAGCCGAGGCTGCCTGTCTGCCCACTTGCCCACATGACACACCTGTCCAGAGCCTTGGCAAAGAGAGGGTAGAGAGAGTGAACTTAATACACAGCGCGATGAGGCAGTGCCATGGGAACCATCCAAAGGGTGTGGGGCCAGGTGGAAGGAGACATTACAGGTGTACATGTGTGATAAGTCATTCACTAGAGAAGGAGGGCGATCTAATGTTGCAGTTATGTGCTGAGGAGACCAACGAGATGCCTATTCAGCAGATTAGTTGCAGATCAAACCCTAGATGCAAAACTGAAAAAGTTCATCCAACAGAACTTCAAGTGGACATCTTAACTGCTTTTGGATTGCAGCACTATATACAGTATTCAAACCTTGGAGTCAAAGGAAAATACTCGAGGTAATACTTTGTTATTTTTTTCACACATGTGATTTGACATGTTCTTTGTATTCCAGTCTTTTGGAGTCAACCTAATTCTACAGATGAAGTCAATTATTGGTAGGAAAACAGCTCTTCCTCATGTTTCTCTTCCTCCAGCTCTTGATTCCTGCTTCTCATCTCCACTAAAATCTCTCCCAGACTCAAACAACAGTCAGATCACAATTTGGGAATTTCTAAGGAAGAAGGAGGGTCACCCAGTTTTAGTCAATAAGTACTAGTGATCACTTAAAATATGGAAATGGCCATTTTATCACTTGTACTTCATTACTGCCTTCACTCACATCCACTTCCTCTAATGGAAAGTCTGCAACTGCACTGCCCAGCATGACTTTCTGTGATGTGGGAAATAGGCCATGTCCCCATTGTCCCAGATATTACTCACCATCATGCAAGACTGCCGAGTACTGAAAAATGGAGCACCTGCAACTGCAGTTATATTTTTAATTTTTATTTAAACGAATTCATATGTAAACAGTTACAGGATAGGGCAGATTCCATCTTATTTTCCTGAATTAAGTATTGGAATATCTTTCTTTGCTTTTTAAATTTGTGGCTGTGGGATTTGTATGATAACCTGGAGAACGTGTTCAAACACAGCTCTCTGGACTCCAGTCCTGCAGGTTTGATTTGTGATGTCTACACTATGGCCTTTGATAAGTGGTGCTATTGTTTCTGATCTGGGATCAATTGGAGAGTGAGAGCTATTGCTTCATTTTCCAAATTTTAGGATTACATGGGATTTATTGCTATAAAAAAGATTTAAAGCCCCATCACTAAACTCAGTAAATTTGTGGTTTCTATCACTTGCTTTTTACTGATCTGCAGGAAAACAATCATATTCTAATTTATTAGGACTGAGATGAGACTCAGAAAGAATCCAGCACTGCAGGACGTTTTAATGCCTTCGCCCTGGCTACCTAGAGGGGAGACCCAGATGGATTTCCAGGTTCCCAACTTGAGATGAACCAGCTTGTGGCCATTTGGGGAGTGAAATTGTAGACGAAAGATGTGTCTCTGGCTTTCAAATAAATAGACAAATTATTAATATTACTATTAATAATAAAAAGAAGTATAACAGATGAGTGATGACAATAGTGTCATGTCCCAGCAAAGAGAAGATAAACGACCCTTAAAGGTGTCTGGGTTCTCACTTGTTGCTGTCAGGTGCTGAGGCAGGGAGGGAGCCCCTCCCCTGCACTTACCAATATCCTGTAAGTGTCTATAGAGTTCAAAGCCCATTCATGGGAACCAGTAAGTGGAGCTCAGGCTGCCCTGTGCTTACACATGGCCATTCTTGGCTCAGAACTGTCAAATTGTCCAGTGTTAAGATCTTTCAAATTAAGAAAGAAAACCAAATGCTGAAGGGACTAGTGCATGATTGGATAATAACCAAGGGGCAGTGCAGTACTTGTAATGTCGAAGATCAAGAATACTTAATGTTTCTTTTTCTCATTTTAGGTCAAAGGTGAGTAGCAATTGAGGCTTCAGAGTTAAGCAGTTAGATGGGGAGGCACAGAGAAATAAAACGTATTATTCTCCCAGGAGAATCCTGGGGAAGATGTGGCGTTATGGATGACTTTGTCATCAGTCTTTGGGTGTTTCCCTGGGGCAGGAGATGAACTTAAGAGTTATTGAAAGTTAAAAATCCTGCCCAAGCCAGTCATTTGCACGGCTTACTTCTTGTCCATAGGCCTTGCCACCAGTGTCCTACAAACGTAGAATCCAACAGAAACAAGAATGTTTATTTCCTTCCAATTGTAGTCCCTCATGGTGAACAGGGGATAAATTTAATAACACTGATTGCATGGTGGTTCATATCACTCGTTTTTCTTCCACATGGAAGAAAGGAAAGCGGAAGTCGTTGTTAAGCAAAATGCCTCGTTTGAATTGGAAGTAGACAAGCAACCTGACCACAGGAGGGGCTATGATGAACAAATGTTCAATGACAATTCAGATAAATCAAGATGAATTTCTCTCCGAATGCGGTTGCTTATAAAGCCTCCCTGTTTTCCGTCTCGATGTCGCACACACATTACTGCTTACAGAATTGATGTTATAATAATCCAAGATGTCAAGCAGAGGGTAAACCGCGCCGGAATATAAAGGGTATTTTCAAGATGGAGCTCAACTAGATTCTTGCACAGCCGTGTTTTCCGCTGAATTTGGGATTTCACATGAGAACATTTCTCTTGTCTCCAGTAAAAATGACTCTATTTGTTCTTTTCCAGGGACTCCCCAAGGGTCCTGTCCCAGAACAAAATGAATAATGATGCTTTATATTTCATAGTACCTTTTCTCAAGAAGTTCATGATGCTGTAGAAAACCGAGTTCATAAATCTTCACAAGCCCCTTGAGATGCAGAGAGCTACAGCCACAGCCCCATTGTACAGGTACGCAAGGTGAGGCGTACTAAGGGAAGACAAAAAATGTCCCAGGGCTGTTAACGACAAAGTACAAGTAAATGGCCCTGTGCTTCTTATCAATCCGCTGGTCGCTTGCCTTCATTTTCAAGTCACATGCACCAGTATCTCCAACCATAAATCCCTGCCTTTGAGAATTCCAGTAGAGTTAGCTTTGTGTTTTTAAGATGTATATCCTGACTTCAGCTAATGATTGACACGCAGTGTTGTGGCTGACATTATAAACGCATAGCAGCATGTATGCCTGCCTACTGCTTTTGCATAGTGAGCACGGCTTTGCATCGTGGGACTTCTTTGAATCTTTTTTTGAAAGATTTATTTTATTTTTATTACAAAGTCAGCTATACAGAGAGGCGGAGAGAGAAGATCTTCTGTCTGTTGATTCAATCCCCAAGTGGTCAGAACGGTCAGTCTTGATTCGCTGCTCAAGTGGCAGCAATGCCCGGAACTGCGCCAATTCTAAGCCGGGATCTAGGAGCTTATTCCTGCTCTTGCACATGGGTGCAGGGTCCCAAGGCTCTGGGCCATCTTCTACTGCTTTCCCAGGCCACAAGCAGGGAGCTGGATGGGATGCAGGTCAGCCAGGATTAGAACCACATTCAAGGTGAGGACTTTAGGTGCTAGGCTACCACACCAGGCCTTTGATCATCTACAAACGTGTTTCAGAAGTCAAGAACATAATATGATCTCCTGGTTTCCTGCCTGGGCTGCATTACTTCCCTGTCCAGGTCTCTCTTAGTAGCAGAGGATTACATGCTATTGGTATCACCTTCTTCAGAACATTGCAGAGGCGGAATTGCAATCTCTTTATGTCAGTGGCTTTCTGTCTTGCATTTCTCCCCTTGGCCCCAAGTCCTGCAGCATTTACCATATACACACTGTAAAGAGGGTGATACCAACAGTGTCTTCCTTGGCATCAACTTCCTTCCAACTTTGGTGCCGTCCTTTCTAATACCTGACCTTCTCAGGGACAGGCTTAAATTATGGCAGTTCTCTTGAACTTTATTGTAATGAGTCACTTTCGACACTCCATGAGTCACCCCGATTGGAATTGTAAAGTGAAGTAGTTAGTGACACACTTGTATCTTAAGCTGGTAGATCAGGGCTAGTTAGCAGGGTAAACAGAGACGGAATCAATTGACAGACAACTCTCAGGTGATTGTGAGTTCAGTTTGCACAGATTGTCTTATGCCCTGGACCTAGTCAGATAAAACGTATAGAATTTTGCTAACCCTGAAGTATCTGTTTATTAAACTTTCATCCTTTAATTGCTTGTTTCTTAAGTATATGGTATGCTAAGCATTAATATAAGGAATATAAATGACATCACTTCTTGATTAGATATAGTTAACTCACCAACTCAGATTGGCATACTGTTTCTCAAGAAGATGAGAGAGGAGTAACATGACTATTGGAGAAGAACATCTAAACTCTTAACAACCAAGAAAGATGAAAGAAACCTTCTAGAAGGTTGGGGGCTAAAGTGGCTCAAGCTTAAGAGGACACGGGGCCACTAACTCTGAATTCAAACAAAATTGAAGAAGAAAACGACTGGAAAAAAATGATTTCTTACAATAGCTGTCCTGGCTATGAAGTACAACTAGCATAGTCCTTTGTAATTTCAATGTGTTGGAAGTGGCTGAGCATGACAGCAGAGAACGACAAGGTTTATGACGCAAGCCATAAACCATCAAGTGACGGCAATCGGGTTATTGCAGCTAGTTTTGCAGATAGCAATGCTTATGAAGTTGCATATAAGTATTGACTATTTAATGTGAGGTGAGGTCTTACTGAGGATTTTGTGGGTTTTCATTTGTTTGACTGTAACACTCATGGGCCCTTCTGCTTGTTGTGCTAGAAAGACATGTTTCCTGCTGCTCTCCTGCTCCCTTCACCCTGTTCTCGTTCCCTCTCCTTTGTTTCCTTTGGCCATCTTTGGATTCAGGAGGAAAAGGAGGAAGTTTTACAGACAGGATTTCGTACAAAGACTTTTTCTAGATTGGTTACCCACCCTACCATAGTGAGAATTTTATTTCAGTGTCTTAGTCTTCAATGACTACAGCTGTCTCTCCAATCACAAGTTCACCATGCTATCAGACCATCTTTAGCAATGGCCAGAGCCATTACCAGCAGCAAGGGGTTCTCAACTATCGGATTTGTGTGACATGAACTCAGTTAAATTGCATGCCATTTTTTATGTTTCTTCATGTTATTTGTTTTCTTTTTAAGATTTATTTATTTATATTTGAAAGGCATATAGAGAAAGAGAGGTAGAAAGACAAGGTCTTCCATACACCAGTCAGCCCACCCCCAAATGGCCATATTGGCGAGAGCTGAGCACATTACATGTTTGGAACCAGGAGCTTCCTCCAGACTTCTCACTTGAGTGTGGTGTCCCAAGGACTTGGGCAATCCTCCTCTGATTTCCCAGGCTGTAGGCAAAGAGCTGGATCACAACAGAAAAAAGCTAGAACATGACCTGAAACCTATAGGGGAAGCTGGTACTACCTGGTGGAATATAACCTACGATGCCAGAACACCAGTTTCCATGTTGCTGCTTAAAATTTTTTTTTTTTCATTTTATCTGGAAGAACTAGGGGAGTGAGATTTATATACCCAATAACTTAGTTTCTAAAACCCAAAAGAACTGGAGTTGGGTCAAACTGTAGCAGACCTGGAGATCAATCCAGATTGGCTGTGAGGGTACCAGGGACCCAACCTCCTAGGCTATCATTGCTACTTTTCAGGGAATGCATTAGTAAGAAACCAGAATCTAGAATGGAGCCAGGACACAAACCAGCACTCTGAGCTGGGATGTGGGCATCCAAAGCTCCACTTTAACGCTGCTCCAAACAGCTACCCCATTACTCTGTTCTCATGTAGATTTTATCTGGTCAATACTTGGTGCGTTATTCCTCCCTTCTCATCTAATAACCATATTTTGTCTTTAATAAATGTTACTTCACAGTTACAGATAAATGTGTGTGTGCGTGTGTTTCTGGGAAGGCAAGATTTGTTTTATAAAAACAATAGGTCCCCATGAAAATAAAGAAAAAAATGAACATTAATCAAGTTATCAGTGAGAAGGTAACTAAATAAGTAAGATGATTTAATACACAGATGCCACATCTCAGCAATGAGGTTATTTGGTGTAGAGAACATTGTTTTGAAGAACCCTGTTTTACGCACTCAACAAACAACATGCTTGGCTTCTGTCCACTAGAACCTAGATGCAGTCCCTTTCCCCCGAGTGTTGCTAACCAAGATGTCTCCAGATAGTACCAATTATACTGGGGAATGTGCAGGAAAATTCCCCAAACAGAGCCACCACCTTAACCCAGTTAATCATGGGGAAAATAAATAGTACATTATAACACAGTAATCTTAATAGGTTTGGGTTATCGGCTTTACATAATCAAATACAGTCAATGGAACTCACGACAATTTGAACCAGTTAGAACAATGGCATTAACAAATCATTGTCAGATGTTGGTCTCCAAAGTGACACTTTGGAGTTTCTGAAGAGATCATCATATTGAAATTGCTGGAAGGGAACATTTAGAAGTTATATGACATGGAAATGACCCATGAAATATCCACTGAAAGAGAAAATAAGTAAATATTCTGGGGCACATCTAATCTACAGAAGAATACACAGCCCAAAGCCTTGGGACCCTGCACTCACGTGGGAGACCTGGAAGAGGTTCCTGGTTCCCAGCTACGGATCAGCGCAGTGCCGGCCGTTGTGGTCAGTTAGGGAGTGAATCATCGGACGGAAGATCTTCCTCTTTGTCTCACCTGCTCTCTGTATATCTGACTTTGTAATGAAAAATAAATTTAAAAAAGAAAAAATAATACAACTTCCATGCAAAATGCAAAATAAATCGATACATAGGTAAAAAAGTCTATGCGTATATTTTCATAGATGAAGTGTATAATGGAGACTGGCACACCGGGACGTGGGGATCTGTTGCAGTACTCATCTCCACCCCCGGAAGGAAGGGACGGAATGAAACAGCACAACACACCTGGAGAGTATGACGCTAGGTTTTCTACCAATGCTTATTACCACCATGTCACGATACACTGAATTAAAAGAATTTTAATTGTGTGAATTTTATTAAAAGACTATAATATCATAATAGTATGGGAGAAAATTGCAAGAGTGAAAAAAGGGAAAGAACAGAGAGGAGAGGGAGGGAGAAATTCTTATGCATACAAAACTGTATCATGGAAGACAACAATAATAATAATAATAATAAACTTGAGAAAAAAGAAACATACTTCCCACATTGAATTCAAAAGGTTGATTTCCTACTAGCTATGGAATAAATATGAATCTTATTTAACTAGTATGGATAAGAAAACCTCTATGAGGAACCTATTTGTAAAACACTTGTAGATTTATGTTGAGGTTACACGAAGACCTCCCAAAACCCAATTGCAAAACAAGAGCTCAGTTAAGAAACGGTCCTTAAACATCCATTTCCTAAAGAAGATGTGGCTGTCAGTATATGAAAAGCAGGTCAATGCCATCGGTCACCAGAGGCATGCCAACTAAAGCCACGTTGTGCTAATGCTGCATACTCACCAGAATGGATCAAAATTCAGAAACCTAACATTATTGATTACCGATGAGCATGTGAGCAGCTCAATCTCTCATACTTGTTCTTGATGTTACAAAAATGATATGGGGTTCTTTGGAAGCCATTTGGAGGCAACTTTGGAAGACGGTTGGGAAAAACATACTAGCTGTGGTCCCACAGCTAGGAGGTTACTCAGAAGAAATAAAAATACCCAAGAAGCTTTCAACAAGTTTGTGCGAAATATACATCAGAAAACTAGTTGTGGATTACAAAATTATTTTGAACCAAAATCAGGTTTTAATTTAATTTTCCATGAGCCTTTTGAAGTACCCTCAATGTGCACACAGAAGTCCACAATCATTTACGATGGCTTTAATTCTGACAAAAACAAATCAACTAAATCGCCTTGACATCTGTTTGCTAAGCAGATAAAATGAGCTATTTCATGATCATAAGACGCAGTACTACTTAGAACCGAGAGTTAAAGAATGTGTCATGCCTCTAACAACTTGGGCCAACTGCCTTTTCCTTCCGCAGAGTGAGAGGAACCAGACTCCCAGAGCTGTATTCTGTGTGTTTGTGTCTGTGTGACTTTCTCAAAAAGGTAAAACTGCAGGCGAAACAAACAAAACACACAGGACAGTATTTATCAGCCTGGAGTATGGAGAGGGTGAATGTACAAAGAGAAACTTTAGAGGATACGGGGCACCCACATCGTGCTGTCGGCTGCCTCCTAAAACTGAATTGCCTGACTGTGTTGTGAAATGCCTGTATCAGTGACGCAGGTAAGTAGAACAGCGTATGTAACTGCTCTCATCCAAATGGCAAATTTCAAAACAGTAATGACAGCAAGGTCTTGTGGTATTAACTAAATAACTGTTCCGAGAGGAAGTAAAAAAAGCATAATTTTAAACTTCTTAATAGTTACCCAAAAGATTTGAACACAATGATCCACAGCGATTTCTGTGCCACCATGTTTATAGCAACACTGTTCGTAATAGCAAAAATTTGAAATCAGTCAAGGTGTCAATCTTTAGAAAAATTTTACTTGCATAGTTTAAAATTTATTGTATTTGGAGGCTGGCACTGTGGCATAGATATAGCTAATTGCAGTTGTGGTGCCAGTGTGAATTACGTGTGCCAGTTCTTGTCCAGCCAACTCCACTTCTAATCCAGCTCCCTGCTTATAGTCTGGGAAAACAGCACAGGACGGCTTAGTCGTCGCATCCACCAGGGAGACCTGGAAGAAACACCTGACTCCTGGCTTTGGATTGGCTCGGCTCTGGCCATTGCAGCCACTTGGGGAGTGAATCAAGGAATGGAAAACCTCTTCCACTGTCTCTGCCTTTATAAAATCTGCTTTCCCAATAAAAAGAAATAGTTTAAAAATACTTTAAATGATTGAATTACATAGTTTCCCATTGTATTTTGATTCCACAGGTTCCATTTTATGCCAACATTGCAAAAAGCATCATGTTAAATTCTGTAAAAATTCTGTTTTTGTATTGTATGAATTCCACACTACTGAAACATGTTTGTACTGCAAGTTAAATTTCCTAAATGCTTTTGTTTACTAATTATCTCTTCAGAAAATCAACATGAATTTGGCTCAACGACTTCATAAATTGGGATGTTCAAAAGAAACTGAGCCCAATTATTCTGCTAGAATATTATTGTAATCTTCATTGCACCAACATCTGAATCCTTGCATAAATAAGGTCTGCATGGTGAGTGAATAATTTAAAGTTATTTGGGAATCTAGAAAGTGACACAAGTGGAAAATAAGCAAGTTAATATCAACTGTGTTCATCTTAAGCATTACTCTGATTTGCTCAGCACCTGATTATTTCTGCCTCCCATATAAAACCATCCACGACTCACAAAGAAGCGGCTGTCCAAAACCCACTCATCCTTGTCCAGTAGCATCTAGTCCATTCAGGAAACAACTCAAGTGGCTGTACCAGAAGACACCTTCCTTTTGCTGCCTTAAAAAATATTTCTCTGTGGTTTTCTTTTACGACAAACGTGCAATGAGCAAACTTAGGAATTTTCTGTTTCTTTTCTGAACCCAAACACCCAGCTTTTTCATTGATGTCATATAAATAAACCCTTATTTTCAGTTGTTTTGACTTACTTTTGTGCCTTACACTTCATTTAAAGATCTTAAGAACACAAGCTTCCTGCCATCATAGATATTGTGTGGTTTATTCTCTAATTGTGCAATTGACAACCAATTTCTACCAAAAAAAAAAAAAATTGCTCAAGGAAGAACCATTATATCCATTTAGGTTTATAGTCGGAAATTTGTGTACATTAAAATTCTTATGTCACTGTTTTTAAGATTCAACAATATAGATATCACCAAGATTACAGGTGTAATTAATCATAGTTTTTAAGCAAATATAATAGCAGAAGCATAATCATTATTGGTGAAATGAGAAGTGATTGAATTTGGCCTAGGGCCTGGCATGGTGGTCTAGTGGCTTAATTCTTCCTCTTGGATGTGCCAGGATCCCATATGAATGCTGGTTCTAATCCCGGGTGAGCTGCTTCTCATCTACCTCACTGCTTGTGGCCTGGGAAAGCAGTGGAAGACAGCCCAAGCTTTGGGACCCTGCACCTGTGTGGGAGACCTGGAGGAAGTTCCTTGCTCCTGGCTCCCGATCAGCTCAGCACCAGTCGTGGCAGTTACCTGGGGAGTGAATCCTCGGACAGAAGATCTTCCTATCTGTCTCTTCTCCTCTGTGTATCTAACTTTGCAATAGAAATAAATAAATCTTAAAAAAAAAAAAAGAAATTTGGCCTTCAATTTATGTGTAGCCATTAGTAAAGTGCTAAGTCACATATGCATACCCATTGAGATTAACATGCTTTAAATCCCAGTGCTTAGATACTTGAGGCAAAACCCTGGCCAACTACTGTATTGATATGATACTGTCATTGTATAAGTGGCCTCCTGGTGCCTCATATTGTATCCTACTAATCACAACTCGTAGAAGGAAGGCGTATTTAACATGGAAGATGGGAGCAGCATTATTCTCTGCACTTCCTAGGGCTGACTGTACAAGTTTAGTGTTCGTGGAGTTCTGAAACATTATTGTATTTATATAAAGTGAACAGATTTCATTTATTTCATGACACAAATCAGCAACACAGTGACACTTCTCACCCTACCCTGTCTTCTGTCTGCAGACTCACCCGTCTCCTTTCATCCTTACATATATATATATTTTCTTTTTGCATTGACCTACTTTCAGTTCACTTCACAATCATAAGTTTAAATCTCTAGCAGGTAGAAATTCCAGCAAATAGGAAACAGGAAAAAAAAAAACCTGTTACTCAAGAATATAGAAAACAACTGCAAATAATAATCAAATCTCAAAAAGTTAATTTCACTCACACAGATTGCATTTTGTGGCACTTAACACAATGTTGTATCCTTTTTTTTTTCTTTGAAGATAGAATTTTATTTTTCATTATGATTGAGTAGTATTCTGCTGTGTATAGATAACATGCTTTGTTTATTCAGATATCATCCGATGGCCATCTGTGTAGATTCCATATCTTATCTATTATTGATTGAACTATTATAAAAAGTGCAGATAATTTTCTCTTATGCGGATTCATTTCTTTTGGGTAAATCTCCAGAAGTGGTATGGCTGCTTCAAATGCTAGTCCTATTTTCAGATTTCTGAGGAATCTCCATGCTGCTTTCCATAATGGCTGCACTGGTTTATATGCTGGCCCATGAGCAATTAGAATATCCTTTCCCTCACAGCCTCACCAACACTAACTCTTTCCTAATTTCTGTATGCTAGCCATTATAGAATGAGGTGAAAACTCATTGTGTTTTTTGTTTGTGTTTTATGATGTGTCTGAAGTCCAGAGTCCAAACTCCACGTCCAAATTCAGAGTGGGAGTGATTGGAGGAGGCCACATCCTGGGGACAGGGGAGTGAGCCCAGGAGGCCATGTCTTGGAGACAGTCTGAGTAGGTCATGTTTTCTTCTGAAGCCAGAGTGTTCTGAGTTGAATTAACCTTTGAATGATTAAATTTTTAATGATTTGATTTACTTACAAAAATTGTTATCATTTTACCTATTTTGCATTATTAACATAGTTCTTTATCTCTCCATTTGGATTTCAAAGACCCTGACAATTTCCTTCATTTCCATGGATAATTATTAAGTATATTGAAAATATTGAACAATGTATATCTGAAATGATTTTAGGTTAATTTTTTAAAGATTTATTTATTTTCATTGCAAAGTCAGTATACAGACAGGAGAGACAGAGAGGAAGATCTTCCTACCGATGATTCATTCCCCAAGTGGTTGCTACAGCTGGAGTTGAGCCAATTCAAAGCCAGAAGCCCAGAGCCTCTTCCAGGTCTCCCACTCAGATGCAGGGTCCCAAGCTTTGAGCCATCCTCAACTGCTTTCCCAGGCCTCAGCAAGGGAGCTGGATGGGAAGTGTGGCCACCAGGATTAGAACCAGTGCCCATATGAAATCCTGATGCATTCAAGGCGAGGACTTTAGCCAGTAGGCTACCGCGCTGGGGCCCAGGTTGATTTTCAATATATAAACCCAGATTTTGTTGAATAAACTCTCAGGTATACACAGTTTTAGCTTCCTAGACATATTATGAAACTTTGCAGAGAGTTCCCATATACTGTATGCTCCATTTCCCTTGTCACTGTCAACTGATGCTGGGAACGAATTGCATATTTGTTATAGGCAATGGACTGGTTGATGAGACCTCCGCATTAACTAAATGCTTCACTTTATCTCTGTTTCCCTAGCATTCTTCAAAATTCATTCGTTGTCCCAAGGCACTGTCCTAGATGTCATCAATATTTGGTCTATTTGTTAGGCTCCTTTGAGTTGTGATAACTTGTACACATTCCTTGTTTCTAATACCCTTGAGTTTGGAGGAATAAGAGTCAAAAGTTTTGTTCTCTATTGAAATATGCCTGATTATTATTTTTTCAATGAATAGACTTTACTCACATAATTTTAGTAGGAAAAGCAAAGAGGACTAAGGGCACTAGGTCAAGGAGCTCCAGCTCAATGAGGTCCCAGTGCTGAAGCTGGCCGCTGACCACATGGCTGAGTCAGTGCAGGCCACACATCTCCCATGCCATGCTCGTGGAATGCAACTGCTGTAACCTGTCCAGACCCAAGGATGTGGCTATGCTTTCCATCAAGGGTGCAAAGAAATGACATAAATAGTTTGGGAGTTTTTTCATTTTTTCTCTCACATTGATTTCCTTCTTCATCAACCCACAAATGCAGAGGTTGCTTGGTTTGGTTTTTAATGCCCCGATTTTCTAACACTATGGTCTCATCTTTCCTCTGAGAAGCAAAAGATGGAGGGAAAAAGAGACAGAAAGAGAGCAAGAGCTCCCATTGGCTGGATCATTCCACAAATACACAAAGGGCCAAATGTGTGCCAGGCTGAAGCTGGAGCAGAGCCATCTGCCTGAGGTGTAAGCTCTGATTGCCAGGGTTTGCCCTGGCAGGAAGTGGCACTGGGGACCACAGGTAGTGAATGCAAGTGGGGGCTCCTACGTGCAATGCAGTCTTGATAACCAGTGTCTATACACACAGGGCCAAATGCCCAACAAAAAGACTTACGATGGATTGAATGTAGTCCTGAAGCCACTTCTTCGGTGATTATTATGGTTGCTGTTACTGTAAAGCAATAGAATTAAAAGTTTATATTTGGGTCCTAAGTCCTAAAGTTTTAAAAATATTTTCTTGTGCATTGCCATCAACAAATAGTTAAGACAACTTGATCATGGCAGATAGCATGAAAATTGAATGAATTGCTATTAATGACTACCCTCTGTGCCTCATCCAATTTTAAAAGCAGCTACATGAAAAAAATATTTGTTCACCTTCACTTGCATGAAAGAGTAACAAGGGTAGAGGAAGCAGAGGATTAGAACAGCAGCGTGAGCAAGCGGCCTTCTGGACATCGGGTCACATTCAAGAAGGCAGCGGTTTCCTCACGATGGCCTTCTGCAGCTTTTCTGCACACGTGTCCCACACTGACCCATTCTGAAATGCTTGAGAAGCATATGGAGCAATGCCATCTATTTCTCCTAATAACGTACAGATACGTATACTGCAAGAGAGAAAGTAACGCTCTTGGTAAAAATGGAAGTGTCTCCTGAGGATGATTTGCACAACATGTGTGTGTCGGCCTGTGGATCTGCAGGAACGCTTGCACAGACACTCAGCTTGAAGCTGCAGAGGTCCGTGGTCATTGTTTCCCTTCCTATTTATTTCATTTCTGGTTGTTATGCATGTGCTTATTTATGTCGCGCAGAGAGAGGAAAAATATGTGCATAAAACCGATTATCTTCTAGAGCACTGCAGGGCTAGTTCATTCTCTCCTTTTCATGAAGAAAGTGATAGAAAACATAAACCAGCATTCTGAAAGAAGAGAACATGTGAAGTAAAACCAGCAAGCTTTCAGAAATCCGCAAAATGCGGTAGGCAGAGCTGCAGCCTGGCGGGAGGGCCGCGGTGGGACGCGCGCGGTGGACAAGCGCCCAGTGTAGCTTCAGCTCTTACGAAGATAAAAGTGGTCTTGAAAGTGAGTCAAGTTGACTCTCAAAAAGTGGATTTTAGATGTTGAATATTTAATTCACTGATAAAAGGGACCTGATTTCCTGCACACAAACTGCCATAAATAAAAAAAAAAAAAAAAAGCACATCTTAAAAGAGAAGCAAGGAGCAGAAACTGACCTTTCTGTGAGCAAGCAGATGAGAGAAGGTATTTGGCTAATCCCAGCAGCCTCTGATTGGCCAGAAAGCACCGTGTTGGAAACGTCTCCGTCTCCATCTGGGCTAATCTGCTCTCAGTTGGATGAGCTGAGGCCTTCAGAGTTAACCTGACATTTAACAATAATTACCCTTTCGGGTGACCCTGGCCCAATCGCTTGCTCTCTAAGAAATCTCTTTTCTTGTGAGTGCTCCCAAACCTCTTGACTTTTGTGTTAGAGATAGGGGGAAAAGAGATGAGACGGTATCACTCGTGTGTGTGTAAACACACAGGAGCGTGTGGTTGTGTGTGTGTCAGTGCTTACATAATGTAGATGAAAATAGGACTCTTCAACTAGTTATAGGACCTGATTTAATACTTTCATTTCACTCTCCCCCAGTTCTGTGGTTTATCAACCTCCTGTTGTGTTAGAGAAACAGAGGAATAACTTCTCCAATTACCGTGGGGGAGAATGTGTGTCCTGGAGATTTGATAGAAGTCAAAGTTCCAGTGTGGCCTTGCTCACGCACTGGAGTGGCCCTTATCAGGCACCGGGAGAAATGGGGCATGAAAGAGGCTCAGACGTAAAGCCCGAGCTCAGGGGCCACGCAGGCTAACTCAAGATGAAATGTGGCCATTTCTTTTTACCTGAGGCAGGCTGCATCTTCTCTGAAAAAGGTCACTGTGATAAAACAAAGCATATCTTGAAAATCAAATCCATTCTGGGGTTTTATTTACTTAAAAAACTGATAAAAACGCTTTCCCCGTTTAGATTGGCATTTCCAGGGCTTTTGTATCCTGTGCCATCCTAGAACTGTGCCATCTCCACACTGATATTTAGCAGGAGCCTCCATATGCCAAAGGGTGGAGCTGATAATTACCCTCCAATGCAAGTGCTGCAGCTTAGTCCAACAGCCGCCGCAGTTAGCTCGGCAACGTGCTCTGGCCCTTCGGAAAGCACCATTTCTTCCATTGCTTTTCAAATTACTCACTGTTGCTTTGTCCACTCTCAAATATCAAGAAAACAAGCAGTTGAGAATATGTCTTTCCACCTCCTCTATTGCTAAAAGAGAAAAGGCCGATGTAGAAACACTCAGAGGCCTGATACATCTGTGTGAGGCATGATCTGACTTACAGTCATTGGTTTTCCTGTGTCTTCCTAATTTCCATTTTTAGGAAAACAAAACCAAATTTTGATCAAAGTTTTAATATTTGATCACCTCTTATCATCTGTTTTCAGTAATCGGTAATGAGTTGACATCCCCAGGAATATGTGTGTGCATCTGCCTATCAATAGCCTTCTAATATCCTCATCACTAATTTCAGATTCCAAATCAATCCTTCCTTCCCATTATGCCCCACATTCATTCTCTTTTTTAAACAATTATTTCAGTTTAGTTTAGTTTGAATGGAAAGACAGATATACAGAGAGAAGATACAGAATGCAGTATCTTCCATCCCCTGGTTCACTCCCCAGTGGCTGCCGTGGCTGAATCTGAGCCAACCCAAAGGAGCCAGGAGCTTCTTCCAGGTCTACCAGGTGGTGCAGGGTCCCAAGGCTTTGAGCCGTCCTCAACTGCCTTCCCAGGCCACAAGCAGGGAGCTGGATGGGAAATAAAGCAGCTGGGATATGAACCGAAACTCACATGGATCCCGATGCATGGAAGATGAGGATTTAGCCAGTAGGTTAGCATGTCGTACCCCACATCCATTTCTTATTTTGTTTTTTGTCTATGACACCTATTAATTATTGAAAAATGATGGAGATATATGATAAATTAGTTTTGCTTTCTAAAATAGAAGCTAGAATGATTAAACCAAACTTCCCGTGCTTTGCTACATCATCTTCTTCATTGTAGAAGTATAAATACATGTCAATGTATTTTCAAGGAGTTTTTAATCTTATGCATCAACTCTCATTTTCACATGTATCAGTGTGTTCTTTGGTATTCATGAGTTACTGGTTTTACATTGGATAGGTAACAGTGCCTGCTGTGTTCAGGGTGCTGTCATGTTTGCTAGGGATACAGCATAAACAACAGAGGCTTGAGCATCTGATGACAAGAGCCAGGACGAGGGATGGGCTATGCCAGGTTGGGTCAGAGCAACCACCCTCACGTGCCAGTGTGGCTAGAAGCAAGTCTCCTCGCAGGGGAACTAAAGCGATGTCTTGGCTGGGTTGTGGTTCCCAATGGTGAGCACAAGAGCCAGAATGGGACAGCAAACTGAGCTGCACAAGACTGCAGCCTCTCTCAGCATGAGTGTGGACTGGGTCTGGGTGTTCCAGATTGGGCTAGACTCCAGCACCCACTGGTACACTGGTACACCAGTGTGGGTGTAGAACAGGTTGGGTGGGACTCGATACTCACTGCACCACACAAGCGTTGGGTCTGGGGGTGGACCAGGCAGGACTGGGCTGTGGCACCTAAAAGTAAGAACCAGAATGGGTGGAAGCCAGCAGGGCAAGGCTGCTGTTCTTGCTAGGACAGGAGGTGGGCCAAGTCAGGCTGGGCCAAGTACCAACAGTGTGTGGGAGATCTGTCACTGCACAGTGACCTGATAGAAGAGCTTGGGATACTCCACTCTCAGGACACAGTTCCACAAGTATCAATACTGGGAGAAGCCCAGAGCAGGCCAGATTACAGTGCCCATAGGCGCACATGAGGGTCAGGTCTGGGGGTGGCCAATTTGGGCCAGTTCATAACATCCACTGGTAGATATGATAACCGGGATGAGGTGCAGGCCAAGTTGGCTTGGGCTACAGCTCCAACTGGCAAGTGCTAAGGTGAAGGTGGCCATGCCAGTCTTGGCTACAGAACCCACTAACATATATCAGACCCAAGGGTGGGGGGTGGCAGGCATGAACCCTATAGGGGGCTATGAGGACTCTTGCTGGGCCACTGCTCCTGCTGGTGAGCATGAAAAGTGGGATCAGGGGCAGAACAGGCTAGGCAGGGCTACAACATCTCTTGCCTTGTATGTGAGCTGGTTTAGGGGGAGAGTCAGGCTGTGTTAATCTACTGTATCCACTGGTACATGCATGAGCCAGAGTAAGTGAGGGCTGGTCAGGTTTTAGTTCAGCATCAGCTGGCAAGTGCTGGGACAGGGGGTAAGTCCTATCAAGCTAGACTGTAAAACCACCTGGAAAGTACAAGCGGCTGGAACTAGGTCTAGTAAGGAAACTGTGGGCATCTCACTGATGGGCTGTGGCTTCCACCAGTGAGCAGAAGAATCTGGACTAGGGGTAGACCTGGCTGGGCAAGTGGTAGCACCCATCAGCAAATATATGGGCTGGATAGTGGGGTCAGTTGGGTTGAATTAGGCTGCAGCCCCATTGGCGTGTACAAAAGCACAATGAGATATGGGACACAACAGTCTAATCTGCTGCTCATACCATCATGCGCAGGCTCCGGGGCTGGGAGCGGGCCTGGTGGGGGTTATTGTGGGTCACTCACTGACTGGGCTGTAGTGTTTGCCAGTGTGTATTAGGGCAGAGTGTGTGCTGTGCACAGTTGAGCTGGGCCACAGCACCCATTTGTTTATATAAGAGATGGGTCTGGAGACAGAACTGACCCAGCAACTGCAGCCACTGGTGTATGTAGGCTGATGTGCACAACAGATTGAGCTAGATTCCATACTAGCTAAAATGTGGGAGTCAGGTCTGGAGTCCCCTCAAACAAGGTTTCTGTGGGGACCCTCAAAACATGGTTGGACTCAGAATCCAACCATGGAGAAAATTGCAGGATCCGTGGTCTCAAAGTGGAGTGCACATGTCAGAACTGGGCCTCCTCAGTTACTGAAAATGCTGCAGTGGACAGCATGCCCAAATGCACATGGGGATATGCCAACCAGTTCATTGTGTCCTGCAGAAACATTTAGTACTATAGGAGGCAAAACAAATTGGACAAGTATCTGGGCGAATGGAGACTCTAAGATGGGTTATCTCGGCTAACAGCCCTTGGAAGGATTTCCTCATCTTTGGAGCAATGGAATCAACAGCTTTTCAGAACTACTGAAACCCCTGATGGCTTGCTCCACATCAGGGACCCTGGGATGAAATCAGGCGGCTGTTCCCCAGCCCCAGGTGCTGATGCAGTCAGGATGCTGGGTGCTGCTTTCCCCCTTCTCTTCTCCTCCCTTCCCACAGATATGGGAAGAGAAAAAAGAAAATGGGAAACAATGGTCTCATCCACTTTCCCCTGTTCTTAGAACCTTCCTACTCCAATCAGTGGTCCACATGGACATGTATCCTATGTATCCTTCTCAACTATATAAGCATCATCAAAAATAAAATTAAAAAAATAAAGAGCATATTATAAAAAATAAATCTTTAGAAAATATCCAATTTTTATCTTTCTTCTCTATTTGAAGACTCTCTTTTGATTTCTTATACATCTTTCTATATGTCCCAATTTCTACAAAACTCTTGCCCGAGAGAGACTGAAAAGAAAGCTGTTTGTATCAGAAGTAATCATTCTGATTTTGATGCTTTCACTGGCACATTGAACTTATCACAGTCATCTCTCTTGGTGACCAGCTGTCTCCTTCACAAATGTTCTTATGTTGCTTTAGGACCACCGTGTAGATAAGACGGTTGAGCTTCTTGATTCAGCTAGCTTCTTTCCTGACACTGCAGTGGAGTTTACAGGATGAGATCGGTTCACTCCACCTCATTTTCTGTACTCAGTAACGGCTGCCAGTGCCAGGAAGGGCGAAAGCACTGGAGCATTCATTCCTGTAGAAAATTCCATGATGCAATATTACCATAGAAATACACACCAAGGAAGGTATTAAGATATTAGAAGCAATTTTATTGAGGCACTCATAAGCTCAAAGATATGGAAATCGTTTAAGTATACATATCGCTCCCATCGGCTCTAAGAAACTGGGATAACACAAAGGAAGTCAACAATGAAAACTAAGAATATTAAACATCAGAAAATCAATTCAAAATAGGCCTTGAAGTCAGGACTCATGGGCTAATTCCGTTTTTCTGTACATGTCGAATGAGATCTTCTAACCACTCATTGCAGACCACCTAGAAGGCTCACTGACAAGTAAGAAATGTGGAATTTCTGTAGGGTGTCTCCACACGGGCTGCTTACAGAACCTTCATAGACCAAACAACACTTTTTTTTTTTTCTGAGCAACACACAGCCCCAATCTCACAATTACAACATACGCATTAGTGACTCATCTCTGTGATGTTCATTTCTCCGTGGCACAATAAAAGTAGTTAATCAGATCACACTAGAATGCCTACCAGGGAGCTGCAAGTAGAATGGGGCTCTTTGAAAGCTATGGAGCAGAGAAGAGGCTCCTTGTGAAATTCTTGAGAAACAAACATGCAAGTGCGTTTAGCTGTACACCCAACCCCCTGCTTTTTATTCTAAGTCATCCAGTCCTTGCTTTCCCAGTAATGTCATAATCAGCAGGCTGAAAGCAAGGTTGCCGATAATTGTTCTTTATGTTGCTCTTTGTTTAGTATCTGATTCAATACATCTGTGTGGACACCATTTCATCACCTTCTTAGTAACAGAGGTGAAAAAAATCAATGGCAATCAGATTACCTTGTTAACAGAAAGGCTAGAGGGTCAGCGTGTCAAGTTCACAGTGCACCACCTTCCATTTAAAACATTTCACTTTTTTATTATTTATCTTTATTATTATTTATAGCACAGGGTCCAGAACATTTCCTAACACAGAGCCTGGCCTTGCATTTGTCTTCTGCAAAGCCAACCATTTCTGCCACAGCCGAGTCTAGGTCGAGGACCCCTGGTGCAGCCCCGATTAAACGCCTTCCCAAAGCTCAGTGCTGCCATTCCTCATTGAGTGCTTTGGCCTACTCCCTGCAAGACCAATTCTGTGATCAGAGCTGTCATATGATATCGCATCCATTGTCATATTTATTATTTACTGTTGCTCCTTATTAAGATCACTATTATTATCCATGGCAGTAATGCCAGCAAGCTACGAACAAGGTACGGTAATATTTCCCAGGAAGAACAGCTCTCTATGAGTTGCTTGCAGATGAAAGACATGATACAGAATGGCATAGGTTGAAACTACAGGTTTGGATGGTAGTTAGGTGACTGAGAGCTTTGAACAACAGATGGATGCAGATGAGGTTTTTGAGTGTAGAGGATGTCGGTTTTGAAGATATGTTAATTGTCTCAGTTTAATGGATGATTCTGCAACATTTTCAAAAGGCACTATGGGTCTAAAATTTTAGTATGAGCTCAGAAAGGCTGTAGGCAAGTGCAGGGCTCATTCTACATGCTTTAAAGTTCAGATGTTAAAGGGAGCAATACTTGTCCTCAGTGGCATCCCCAGTCAAGTCTCAGCTGGCCTGTGAGTGTCCGTAATGAGCCGGAGCTTTGTGTCTGCATCCTTGGACACAGTTTCAGAAGGTAGTGTCCTGGCTGAGCTGAGGTAAGACAGCGTTGGCCTTTGGCATGAAGAGGGAACTTTTTCTAGTCAATTTATGGGTTCTGTTTCAGAAATCTGAATCAAACTCAAATAATTGAGTTCATGCTAATTGTTCAGACTGAAACATGAGTTCAGTACATTGTAGCTAGGGAACCATTATAAGGTAGAAACATCGGTGAAGTCACTGAGTCATGAGATCTGGAAACTTCCATGTTGCTTAGAATCATGATGGAATCATGATGGAACTGGCAGGACCGCCTGGGTTGGAAGATCTACTAGCACGTCAATACCGGGACTCTTATTCCTGTCTCCAGTCCCATCAGCTGATTCTTCATTCTGAAATGCCCTACACTAATGCCTCATACAGATTAGGTGAACTTGGAGAACGATTTTTGGATAGACAACCAATAGTGTCTCCTTCAGACAGACACACAGAGAGAAAGCTAATATTTTTCTTTAAGCTACTGTCATATGACTTGATACCAGCACATTTCTGATGATACATTTGTACACTAACTTCTGAATTCTTATAAACATTCTTAATCAGCATATTTTTTATTTTAAATTTAAGATACATAACTGTTTGACAGTGTTTTTCAAAACTGAAAGGTTAAACAGAGATAAACAAGTCAATGAAATGAATGGTCCTCTCTTTTTGATAAAAATTATTTTATATTGTAATGATAATTCTTTCTTTTCTTTCTTCTGACTCATAGCCACTTACTATGTTTTGGCTTTTAACAATGGTGGTAGTTTATGTGATTTCTAGGTTTGTTCTGTAGTGTCTGTGCTGTAAGTAAACAAATAATACGGATGCTCTTCAAAATGTTCATGCAAGTACACATGATGGAAAAGTGTGCGGGAATCCAAAATATTTTTGAGCAAAAAAAAATTTATAATAATTAGTTATAACAAGTCTAAACAGGATGTAGTTTGAAACACTGAAAAGAATAAGATAACAGTCTGAAAAGTTCTGTAAGACTGATATGAATTCTGCTAAAATACAAGCAAAAGTTCTAGGAAGGAGAATAATACTAATGATACCTTGTGAAAAATCTTATGGCAACCATAAGAAATCCAGAGTTTACAAGTGGATGACTTTTTAGAGAAAGGATAAGCAGGGGGCAGCACCTGGGCACCCTGAGTGCCCACGACACTGTCCTGGTGCAGAGCTTCAGCCCCGGATGCTCCACCTCTGGGGCAGAATGTCTGACCCACCTAGGAATGCAGCAGAGGATAGCCAACTGCTTTGGGTCCTGACTCCTCAACAGAAAACCTGGATGGCTCCTGGATTCATCCTGACCAGCTCTAGCCACTGCAGCCATTTGGAAAGTGAACCTGGGAGTGGAATAGCCCTTTCTCTTCCTCTCTCTGTAAATCTGCCCTATATAATCTTTTAAAAAAGAGAGAGGATCAGCTGATCCTGCCAATGATGTTTGCCACAGCAAAACAGTTTATGTAGACAAAGATCAACTTACTGATTCACTAATTTAAGAAGTCTACAGTTAAGAGCAAACACATTGTTCAACACCACAAGTATCTCTGATTTCTTTCTCATAATTCTGACTGAAATGACACAGATATCTTGCTCAGCGGGGTGCCACATCGTCATACCCAGATGAACAACAGCCAAGAGTACACTTTCTATGGAAAAGTTCATTTAAGCATAATCAAATCCTGGAACGGTAAGAAATGAAGCCTGGGTTTAGCGGTACAACCTTACAGACAACACCCAAGCAGAGCAGCGCCTAAGAGATGGAAGCAGGCGAGGGAGGCAAGTTTAGAGCCGTAAGACTCATGGTCGTGGCCGCAGTGTGCTTGAATGAATGAATCTCCTGGCTGACCTTCTGTGGACCTAAGAATGTTCGTATCTCTTGCTATGAGATTATTCTGAGAAAACGTGACAACGCCTTAATAGAGAAATTGAGAAAACTTCACCAGAGAATCTCTACCCATCCTGACAATACTCTTGCTCATTTCTTCCAGCAGACAGGGCAATTTGGGGGACATTTCTACAATTCATGTTATCTCTCTCTCTTTTTCCTTAATCCTAACAGCTCTTTAAATCACCGTTATGTTTCTTTTGTTAATGTATATAATGTATATATAAAAAAACGACTGTGTTGCCAAGGTGAATCCTAAGGACCCCAGCTCTCTTTGGAGAATTCTATGACTAGTATCATTGGATTCAACGATGTCTTAAACTTTACAGAGCTTATGTTAAAACAAAGTTTGTGTTATCAGTTTTTACCTTCCAATTAAGTTTTTCATGAATCTTTTAAAAATTTCTGTGTATATGCAGCATATATCCATAAATATTTTGGGACTATTTCACAAGGAAATATTTGGAATGTTTGCAGAATGTTACCACACTTTGGCAGAGCGTATATGCTTGAGGTCTGATTTTGCAGAACTACCCAGGTGCTTGCATGGAATCTGTGCAGAAAACATAAGCAGATTATTTTCAGAAGCAAAAATGATGATAAAAAAATCAAAGCCTCTAATCCTAAGCTCAACAAGATGGGATAAATTAAGTTAGTGTCATATAACCATCTAAAGATGTAATTATGAAAACAATTTACCATCTTGAAAAAGTACTTATGATATAATTAAATGGGAAGAAGTACAAGATGAAATTGTGTATGACTATAATTATCAAATGCAAACCCCTATAATAAAAATATTTCAGATAATAAAACACATGAATAATAATGATCTTGATTAGCTCATGGTATAGTAAAATATTTTATTTGCTGCAATATTTGTATTATATTAGTTTTCTTATTTGCACAAACATATTTAAGCCATTCAAAATGATCCTGGTTTCACAGTGCCTAAAATACAAAAGCCATCTGTTTCCTACTGTCTTTATTCATAATTTCGTGTACATAGTCTATCTGTAGAAGGCTCCAGTGGAAAGAGGTGGAGGGAAGCTGAAGGGTTGGTCTGTCTTCAGTTAAATCTCATGGGTTTGAATAACAAAGCGAGAGTCTCTGGAACTCTGTGACTCCACCTTACATTCCAGGATAAACAAAATCCTGAAAGAACACAGCGTTGTGTTTCATATTGCTGAGTTTACAAGCTTTGGAATTGCAGGACTCAAAAAAAAAATCTATCCTCAAATCCAAGAGTTTAAAATGTCGTCATGTCCTTGTCATAACTGCCTTCGCTGATCAAGTGCAATAACGTATTGTGGTGGCAGGCTGCAAACTTGCTTCCCTCACAGTGAAAATCACGGATTGCTTTTCTATCACTAAGTACCTGGAAGGCACCTAGCAACAGGACACATATGGTTTCCAATAATTTTAAGAAACATTTTGGAATATCATTGCATCAAGTTTTGACAAAACAATTTACTAGACCGATTGGAATGAGAAGTGCTGTGTATAAGTCAAATTGGGGTAAGATGAGAGAAAACTTTAAATGGTGACTGAGTCCTTCAGATTTCCCCCAAACACACGGATATTTATCAAAGTTGATGTGAGCTCTGTTGCGAGAAGACCAATCGGGCAGAAACAGCACAAAGAGGGCAGGGTACTTGTGAAAGTTGACAGGATTTTCAGCCACAGTTGTGAATGTAGGGGAAAAAATAAGTTCAGGGGAAGATGGAAGAGATACTACCAAAGAAATGTCAAGATGCGTTTAGTATTGCTTCTATAAATGTCGCCCACACTTTTTCCAGGTGCTGTGAGAGATTTCAAAGGTTAAGCCCATTTTGATAACTTGTTACACTACACTTTATCTGAACTCCAGCGGTCCTAATGAACTCCATAAGTATACAGCAAATGAGTTCACACAGATGTGGGGGTCATGATTTCCTCAGTTCTGTGGATATCTTCTCAACATTTGCATCCACCAGAGTGGTCTGATGTTGATCTAAAGAATACCCTTCCAGCAGTTTCATCAGAGATATAGCACAGTATTTGTACCTTATGGGAAACATGTGCCAACATTGTTTAATTTTGTGTACTAATTGTGTGCTAAGGTGGGTTTAGACACTTCTAAATCTCCAAGGAAAAACAAGATGCAGACAGAGAATAAAGCACTTTAAACATCTTTCAGTTCTTACTGATTTTCAGGCTGCAACTACAAAAAGCCACTACAGCATCCCACTGCAGGAGTCATTTTGATTAAATAAGTGTTTCAGAGGTTCGCAGGATGAAATTATTTCATGAAATGGTGATTTTGCCTGTGTTTTATGTCAACTTTAGAAGGCAGATGTTGACACTTTCAAATTTATTTGTATGAAGCCTCATTTATAAAATGATTTTAAATATAAATCCAATGAAGATGGAAAGAAAAACAAATGAATAATCAAATGAATTCAAGATGCAAAAGAAACTCCCCTCCCTCTGCCTCCTCACCCACCACATACCCCTTGCAGGTGGGAGACTCGCAAGTTTGTAAATGTGGCTAAATTTACAAGACATCGTTACAAATTTTTCCACTGCTACAAAGTTGATTTCCTGTTGGAGCAACCCAATGTCACATTGAAAGCCTAGTACATAATATGAATTAATTCAAGAAAAAAAAATAAGACCTCTCCCCCAATAATCAAATATATATTTCATAACTATGCGCAACTTAATACGACACTAATTAAAATGACATATTGTAAAAGCCACTATGACCTTGACTTGGGAAGTGTCATAGTCTTGTTAGTTACTCAAGTATACATTAAACACAGAAATCAATGCAGTTGATAACAAAGAAACAACTTAGAGTGTGCTTAAATAACTGCGGAAAACAAAATGGTCTCAAGTTTACCTGGTTGAAGACCTTTAGTTTGGTAAAACTTAACTCTACAAAGTTCCTATTTTAACAAAAAGCTAACTAAATTAATGACATTTTCTGAATCATATAAAAGTAAAGAAAATGAAAATCTCCCAAATGCAGTATCTAAAGATTAATCAACATTATCTTAACATGACATTTTCCAGAATTTCCTGTAATTGTGATATATCAATATATCAGCTATGTCTGATACACAATGTAGCTATTTTGCTTGATCAGAGGAACAACTTTCTGACATCAACTTTTTATCTTTTATAGTTTTAAAACTCTAAATGTTTCACTTTAAAGGTAGTTAATCATTGACCTAACAAATTTATTAGATAATTTTATATCTCACTTCTAGCAATCTTTGATTTTTTTTAAAGACACATATTTTTTCATTAGTTTTTATTTAATCATTTGGAATAGGGGAGAGAGAGCAAAGCTGGTGTTCACAGGTTAACTCCTCCAATGCGTACAGCGATGCAGGCCCCAATATAGCAGCAAGCAGCTCTGTTCTGGTCTTGCTCATGAGTGACCAACTCTCGTGGAGTCTGCATCAATTTTCATTCACTGGGTCCTGGAAACTGTGAATGGCATCTTGGTCTCCCATGGGATGGCAGAATCACATCACATGAGCCATCAACGCTGCATTCAAACATTTGCGTTGGCAGGCAACTGGACTCAGAGATTTAGCTGGAGCTGGGATGCAAGCACTTCAGCACCAAATTCAGGCATTCCAAATGAAATTTAAACAAGTAGAAGAAATATGTACTTCAAGTAATCTCCAATATTAAAGGTCATTTTCTCATCTACTATTAGCATCTAAGTAGTTGTGCATTAATCATGAAAGCATAGTATTTGTTGAAACTAAAAACAGGTTGACACTCTTGGTAAGACTATAGTTCCTAGCAGGTCCTATCCACTTATAAGCCAACATGGCTGTTGCACTGCACACAATAAGTGAGTGGGTATTTATGGGAGAATACATGCTCATCTTAATTTATGTATGCGCACAAGAAATAAAGGGAGGGTGGCCACTTAAATAGAAAACTTTAACTTGCAATTGAATAAATAGCAAGAAAAAAAAGGGGGGGGGGACAAACTAAACCAGTAGGAAGAAATTCCCTTTCAGAAGTTACAGAGACAGATAATAAGGGAAAAATTAAATACTTTCAATCAAGTAGCAATTAAAAGACAGACTTTTGAGGGCCAGAGTTGAAGCATAGTGGGTAAGCCAGCATATACAACACCAGCATTCAAATGAAAGCATGTGTTCAACCAACTGTTCCAGCCCCAGCTGTTCCACTCACAATCTGTGTCTTGGTAATATGCCTGAAAAATACAGCAAAGGGTGGTCTGCATGCTTGGGTTTCTGCTACCCTTGTCTGGGAACCAGACTGAGTTGTGGATTCCTAGCTTTGACCTAGCCTGGTCTAGCCCTGGACATTGGGGCCATGTATAAAATTCTATAAAGAAAGATGGAGAATTAGGTCAATGTAGATAAGAGAAATAAAGCTGTAACAGCGTTTAAACAAGAATAGTTTTCATGACTGAATGTTAGAAGGGAGTTGAGATGAAAAAACAGATTACACCATGATTATGTGAAAAAGTTACCAAAAGTTAGGGAAAAATTATGTCATTGTGTTGCAAAGAACTCACAGAGCTGAGAATAGTCCTTTGATGCAAGACTGGAAAAACTTCAACAATTCCTAAGTCATTGGACAGAATATTAAAATATTCAAAATTATATGGTGTCAACAAGAAGGACGTAGGCCCTGTTGTGGTCTTGCCTAAAGATGATGAAAGTAAAACACAAAAATCTAAAACTATCTTCAAGTAACTTCATTGCCTCCTAGAATACAACTCAGAAATAATGTTAATAATACGAAAGAAGCCAACAGCCGAAATCACAAGGCATGCATTTAAATTAAGATTACCAAGAAGAAAAAAAAAAAAGCAGGGAATATGAACAGTATCAAAAAAATCAAGAAATAAAACCAACACATAACATCCATGCATTTTAGAACTGGCACAGTCATTAAAACACTGACAACATATTCTATTTGTCCAAACGGTAAGTAGAAACATGGACATACAAAAAGATACAAATCTCAATTCTAAGAAAAAAATCTTCAGTGTTGATAATATGTGTTTGGGAGAGGTGTTTTAGCTTGCTGAAGCTGCTATGAAAAATCGCCATAGACTTGGTGACCTGACAATATATCTACCTCCCTATCAAGGGCGTGGAGCCTGCACAGTACAAGATGAGGGCACCAGCAGGTGTGGTGTCAGGGGTGGGACCACTGAGTGTGATGTGTAAAAATCCATCTTTATCTTTGTGCGTTCCTTCATGGAGTAGACAGAGAGCAAGATACATGGTGTTTTCCTGCACAGGCATACATCTTAACAAGAAAATCCCACATTCAATCTACAAGTATGGGAATAATATGCTGCAAAGGAAAATATCATTGTGTTTTAAGACATAGCAGTAGAAACACTCCCGAATGAAACATAGAGAGAATGTAAAAAGAATGCACCCATTTTCCAGGCCAGCTGCAATTTAATGTTTCTGCTTCAGTGCAAAAGATCTTTGTGGATTTTCATGAGCAAAGACAGAAATTACAAAAACATGTATTGATCAGTTTTGGAATTCAGAAACCAGCTTGTAAACATTGTGTTTACAACAATGTAAATAAATGAAAAAACTTAGAAAGCACCAGTGAGTTAGGAGACCAGCTCAAGCGGACTAATCTATGTATGATTGGAATTGTTGAAGGTCACAGGGAGACCGAGAAAATATTTCAATAAGTAACACTTTCCCATTGTGACAAAACCGTAAATTCCCAGGCTAAGGACTCAAGAAAATCCAGCAAAAATAACTTTGAATAAAATTTTATCAATGCATGCAATTATAGATACATTACTCAACATTAGCAATGTAGAAGAAATCTTAAAAGCATCCACAAATAAACATAAAGACTATGCCTGCAGAATTCTTTGAAACAATCCATTTAAGAAGTTTCAGTACTTTAACATCTTTAAAGTACTGAAAAAAACCTAAACCTGTCAGTATTGAATTATATACACATGGAAAATATATTGCAGAAACAAAGGTGAGTGAAGATTGGACACATAAAAGCTGGGGGGAAAAGGAAGTTCTTCAGTGTCTGGATCTTAATTTGTAAGGGTGACTAAGAGGAAACAGGGCAAGGCCAAAGCCACAGAAGGTGAGGTGAACATTACCCACAGTTCCTTTGAGCTGGCAAACACGCTTGTGCAACGCGAAGTGGCATAGCTAGTCAGGAGGCAGAGCCATGAAAGGACATCTTAGAGCCCAGCTTACTGTGTATTCTGTAGAAGAGTCGTGAAAGGACAGAGCCATGGTTCAGGATTGGTAATGTGAATAAACTACAGCCTGGGAAACAAAGGTTGCTCCAAACCACCTTGTATGAAGACCTCAGTTTAGCTGCTGGACCCTGACCGGTTGTAGGAATGACTTGTAGACGGGATGGATTTTGATTCCAGGGGTGTCTTGAGGGATTTTGCAGCTGTGAGATGTACAGTCCCTCCCAGCCAAGACTGAGACCCCCCCAAAAAAGATCTCAAGGCAATACAAAATAAAGAAAAAAGTTAAATTATGAATAATATAATTTGTCTGCTGGTATTTTGACATCGTATTAAGAACCTTGTAAGTAATGCTAATAGAAACACTCAATAGTGCAAAGTATCATCTATCCTGAATGCACAAGAGGTGTTTCATTCTCAGGGCAGAAAGGAGGAATGCAAGTTGGAGTCTAAAGAGCGTTATATCGCAACCCCCCAACTAGTGTGGGATTAGCAAGGAAACACCTCCTGTTTTTGCAGGTATCTAACAATATTTTTCTACAGTTGTATTTTGTAAAACATATGCTATCATCAGTGTATGACTGCTATGTGTAAAGTGACAAATCAGTAAATGTAAACAGCACTGATATCTGTAGGTAACCAAGAAGTACCATTTTTGGCTAAAATCCCAGGGCAAGAGGTCTTGGTAGACCAAGACAATGGTGGACTGATTTATGTGAAGCAAGCTACCCTTGGGGAAAAGCAATAAACTCCATTAACTTGCAGGATAGCACAGATCATGGTAACTTCAACCAGATTTTGCTGTACACACAAGGTAATAGGATGTACTCTTGTTTAAAAAAAAAAGCAAGGAACGTGTCAGGATCATGGGCTAAAGAGACGACAAGTTCAGAAGCACAACAGAATCCTAATATCAAAGGAATGAAAGTGAAATTCCCTTTGTCTAATGCGTGTCTCTGGAGAAGTAGTGCCAGGCTCTCACTGGGATGGAGGATTTAGTGTCCCTGGGAGGTAGTCCCTGATGCTTAAGGTGAAGTCATATCCATTGGTAAAGTGAGTTGAGGCCATGGCATCTACCGTGATGTCATCTCTAGCAGTGAGCTCCTGGGTCAGGGGTTGTCCTCCGGGGTATAAATCTTACATCCTACTCTGGGGCTTGATGTGGTATCACTGTTCATTATGCTTTGTTGAGAAACTGCCTTATTCTGGACACGAGCCTCCAGACTTTATAAAAGTGGAAGCTTGCCATCATGAACACTGTGAGCTGAAAGAATCAGGTGAGATGGCACTTGTTACAGTTTGTGTATCTTACTTTGGAATGTGTCAAAATTTAGATTCAAATTGCTCCCATGTCAGATGAGTGGTTGCCTGGCTCAGGAGGCAGCATATGTTTAATAGGTCCCTGAGGAGGATCTGACCTTGATCTTCCTTCCACTCCATAGAGAATTTCAGCAGGATGAGATGTTTATAAAGATAAGTGAATCCAGCGGCCAACATAGATATCATTTATAAGTTTATCAACAGGACAGGAATTTGAAAAAGAAATTTTGATAAGACCATGTTTCTCAGTGAAATCAGCTGTCTAGGACCTCTTATAAATACGAAAATCCTCAAGCACTGAGTGATTTGAAAAGTGATTTGCGAAACTCCATGATTATAAGGCCTTCTTTTCTAGCCTTCGTACGTGTTGATGCATATGATTGTAACTTACAGTTTAGTTACCTATGAGGCAAGAGATTTATATGCATATATTTTTTACTATATTATTTTATTGTATTGTGCTATATACATAAACATATATGTGTGTGTATAGAGAATATTTCTCAAGGAACATAGCTTTTAGGAAATGTTCAGTAATTTAGAATAAATGTGCATTCAGATAAGGTAATGTGTGGCTCAGGACAGCCTGTGCTAGAGTGAATGTTTAAACTCCAGCCATGTCTGTGAATTTTAGGTCCTGCCTCCTATTAGGCATGTTGTAGATAAGGATCGAAAAGCAACAATATCCCACAGTCATGCTTACACTTGTATGGTGCATCACTTGATGCTTGTCAACATCATTTCATAGTCCAGCCTTTCCTGCTGGAGTCCCTTTGTTTAACTCCAAGGACTTGTTAAGAAAGGTAACTTCCTCTGGCACCATGGTGTTTGGGTTTGATCTAAGGAGAGGGGAAATCATTGCTCTTGTAAAAGTCACTTGTTATGTGCCAAAAGGTCCATGTTCTATTTCACTGTGTCCTAGGAGGCTTTAGCAAGCTTACTGAGCCTGTGGGCATGTGAAGTTAGCTTTTTTTAACAAGTCATTAAATAGTGAATTAACAAGTAAGAAAATACCGGAAACAATGGTACGTATGACAAATAAACACATTTTACATTAGAGAAATGATATTAAAGTAACATTGCAATATTGCTACATATCTAATTTAAGTGTTCAGAATCTGGGGCATAGAAGCAGCCCGGATGAAATGTGGGTGAGCACGGAGCAACTGGACCTCTCGCATATTCTTGGGGGAACAGATATTGATGCATCCACTTTGGAAAATCATTTATCACACAAAAACACAAATCACTGCCCAAAATAAGGTGAAACTGTCCCATAGTGACAGATTGAACCAAGAGGAAAAAAAAGTTTTGTTAAGAGAAAACTCACATACAAATGCACAGAGACGTATTTGTAAAGGTCCAAACTCCAAACAACGTTACCAACACAAAATACATTACAAAGTGCTGGTCTGGCCATGAAATTGATTAGTATGCAGCAAGCACAGTGAATGAATTATCAATATGTGCAACAGTATAAATCTCAAAGTAATTGCGCTGAATGAAATGGTTCAGAGATAAGGGAGTGTACATTGAGCAGTTTTATTTATGCAAATGTCAGAAAAGCTCAAATTAAGCTTTCATGGTAGAACACAAGTGAGCGGCTGGAGAGCGGAGGCTTCGGGAGCAGGAAGCACAAGTTCAAAGGAATAATGGATGCATTCACTGTAGTATTAGTGTTGTGGATATATACATACACATTATATATGCATATTATAAATATAATATGTAATATTATATCTCATATATAATATAATATACACATATATCATATAATATACAATATTATATATAATATACACATGCAAATGTTTTGAACTGTGTACTTCAAATCTTAACGCAATCATTATCAGAACATGTTAAAATGACCATTTCAGAGACACTCCGGGAGCAATGAATGTGTTTGTGGAACTATGGAATCCAAAACCTGATAACTTTTTCCCCTAACCAGGAGAAAGTGTGGAGAAACTGTTAACTGAATATGTTAAAACATAAAGTCAGGAAGGAAATACGTTTCACTGATAGATGATAGATAAATTGATAGATTGATCTGTAAGGAGGAGACGGGGTGGTAAGAAAGGAGTTGTCCTGCTCTTCAGCTGCTTGGCTGTCACAGTAAACTTCCGAATGTAGAAAAGGGACCTCTTTTGCAGAGTGGCTGCTACACGCAAGGTGGAAAGGGTCAGTGGCCTTGCCCGAGGCTGTGAAGGACTGCAAAGGGCCGGCGAGGGCTCACGGGAAATCCCTCTCCCCGATCCCTTATGCTTAGAGCTTTTCCCCCCAGACGATGTCACAGCACATTCATAATTCTTATTTAACCCCTGTGCAGATGTAATCATGGACAGCCAGGACGGCAGCTTCAATTTGTTGGCAATTCAAAATGCTGTCAGTATGTGATAACAGGGGCTCTGCTGGGCGACTGCAGGTTGCTTTGTGGCCCTGGTGCTGCTCTAACAAGATGTACAATAGCACAGAACTACTCATCAGAAGATCTCCAGGAGCAAAGCACGCTGCAGATCTCTTAGGAAGCCTGATGTCTCTGTGGGCCAGTGTTCGAGCCCCGTAGCGCGCTGTTCCGGCCAGGCTCTCCGGAAAAGAACAAGACCTTTAGTTTGGGAAAGTAAGGAAAAGGAATCATCATAAAATTTCATAATAGGAAACAGCGCTTCTTTTATCTTATTAAAGTCGCCGAAACTTTATCACTGAACATCATTCTTGGTTTTGAAAAGGAAGACTATAATTATGTCGTGTTCCTTTTAGGTCAAAGATCCAACTAGCAAGTAAGGACAGAGCCTCCCATATTTTTAAACTAAAGTCTCCCTGGGAAAGGAAATGCCAAGTATGCATTAAGTGCTGTTAATTGTATTTGTTGGTATGTTAGCAAAGTATTGGTTAATCATGAGAAAGAGTATTTGAAGGCTTATTTTCTTTTGCTTTTTGCTTTTGTTTTTGTTTTGTCTTTTTGTCTCCTCTTTCCACTCCCAGGATCTTCATATATGGCTAAAGCAGTGTAGTGGATTTTCTAGCAATAGTTAAATCTTGGGAATATATTTGATTTTTAACCAGCAAAATATCACTTGCCTAAACAGGAAAGCGGAAAATGTCAGAAATTTTACAGTGGCATTTTTCATTTATTCAATCATAATGTTAATGGATCAGAACAGTGTGGTCGTTTGGCTTGGTCATTTAGACAAACACATCCCGTATCACTTGTGTTCAGGTCCCACCAGCAGTTCTCAGTCCTGGTTTCTTGTCAGTGCAGACCCCGGGATACGGCAGGGATTAACCCCAGTACGCAGGTCCCTGTCACTCCCATGCAAGGCCTGGACCGCGGTTCTAGCGCCTCCTCATCCTGGCTCCTGCAAACATTGGTGAGTGAGCCAGTGGATGGCAGCTCATGCTCTCTCACTCCATCCATCTAGGACAATTTCAAAAATTATAAAAAAAAAAAAAGCATCAATGCAAGAGCACTTCTAACCATTCCCAGTAAGAACAGCATGACGCGATGCCTAATATTCTGGATTTATGCAATAGCGAAGAGAAGGAAATTTTTCTTCCTTTATCCCATTCAGATTTTGATGAATACATCTTTGTACACGTAATGAAGACAGTTTATTCAGTTTTAACAATTACAGTTCAATTTCATTCTTCACCCTTACTTATCAACACCATGAGGCTTTGTTTTTTCTTTTGAGAGCCTGGTGACTCCAGCAATGGTCTCATGAAATACGCACACACCTTCTCTGACACCCATCACATATCCTTGATTCCATTCGAGTGGGGAAAGTAAGGGTCTTACAACTGTCCGATTTTATGTAAATCTCCATGAATATTTGTATATATCTTGTACCATTAGGTTAGTGTTAAAGGTTAAAAAAATACTTGTGTCAGAGTTACTAAACTAACATGGCAAGGTCGCAGTTTTGGATTTCACTTGGTTGCGTGGTAAGTACAATTATTGCCTACTTTTTACAGATAAATCTGAAGCAGTGCAAAAGTAGTAAATTCTCCAAGATTACAATGTAAATGATACTTATCATTGCATGAATTCAGGTTTCATGATTTTAATGGACTGTATGCTTAATTACAAGCCTGTGATGAATTTCTTCATACTGAAATTTAAGGAAAATGTACATTGACTCTGTATATCGTCATGAATTTATGGAAAACTAAATGTCTATAAAAATACTCAAAACGGACTTGAAAAATGTTAAGTATTAATCCATTTTTCTAAAAGTGCATTTTTCTCATTTTCAACTCGATGCAGGCAAAATTATGAATTCTTCTTACTGATGTTCTTATCAGCACCACCATAACTTTACTTGGGATTTCTAAATTTATTCTTGATTTATTAATTCATTGTGCTACTTTGTTTCTAATTGGACTGCAGTTTCTTTTATAGCCTTCTAAGCCAAACATCTAAATAAAACACCGATGAATAAACAGAACTATTTGGAAGATATCATTGTACGATGTGACTGTTAGTAAAGATGTAGCTATAATTCCAATGCAAAAATAATGCTGTTTGTCTCCAAGGCTTTGCTGTGCTTCTTGCACAGGAAAGTCCTCTCACAGGCAGGTTGTTACCAAGGTGACGTGTGTGGTTTACCACCTCCTAAAACTGTGGACTTACAGGAACAATACTTCCCACTGTGCATTGTCAATGAAGACCTGAAAGCATGTAGCATCAATGCACTTCACTGGGAGATTTGGTCAGGCAAGCAAGAAAATCCCCTAACCAAAAATAGCAGTGTGTGGGCTGGTGTTCTAGCCGCTAGTAATTGCTTAATGGTACCAAGAATCCCAGTGAAAAGCCCATGAGATAGTCTGACTATTAGCAAAAAAACCAATTCAAAGCTTTGGTTTGCTTGCTTGGGTATTATATGCACTTATGAGATTAGATTAATAATAGCCCAAACAGGTTCTGTTATGGCAAGTACAATCTTAATGTTCCATGGCTTTAACCATATTATTTCAGAAAGTCTCAGGTCTTAAATGAACCTCATTATTACAATCTAAGTGATTTTGAATGAATTCAATCCCACAACAAAAAAATGTCTGAGTTGCCCCTTCCACTACCTCCATTTTGTCTGTGGCTGGTAACAATCCTTACATTCTGAACTTCCAAGAATCTTTGTATTCTCGCTTCCTGAGAAGGTCTCCACTCTCGGTGTACAGTTGTATTTCCAGGTCTGTTCGTGCCCACTCTTCTCCGGTCTGGCCTACAGCTGTAAATCCAGCTCATTCGACTCCGGTGGAAACTAGAAGCTGTTGTTAGGTATCTGCAACCATCAGCCCTGGATGTCCATTTTCTTCCATCACGTGCTTATACTTTCTTTTCCCTGGTGATGGAAAATCTTAAGAGACTCAATCATCTCTTCCGTCATGCAGTAATTCATCAAGTTCTCCGAATGATCTGTTACCTGCATACTTGTTATTACATGCCTTCTTAACTCTTCTTTCTCTCTCATTTATCCATGTACATCAAGATCCTGTAGGAAACTTACGCAGACATGAAACTCGAGTCCTGCTGGGCCTTTTGGTCACAGACTAAGCATCAGGAGCAATCCAGTCAGCCACTCACTGAATTCCACCTGCTGCCTGTCATGCAACCTGTCAGTTTCTCTCTCTAGTGTTTGCTTTCAGCCTGGGCCAGTGGTGTGCCTAGGTCACTGTAGTCATTTCAAGATTGACCTTCAAGTTCATTCCTTTTTCTTATTTACACACAATTGAGAGTCCACATTTACATAAAACATGCAATAAGCAATTGTTTTAGATCCTGAAATTAAACAGCACTTTCTCATCTCAACTTTATGATGCAGCATTTTCACTGGAAGTGTGTAGCTTAGACACAGAGCTTCGCTAGTGAGGCGACCTTGTTGGTCAATGAGGGGGGTCGAATAGACCAACACAGGGCCCAACAAGTGCGTCGTCCCTCCTGACCCTTCCATATAACCACATCCATCTCAGCATCTCCTTCCCTTCTCAGCACATAAGGATGCCTGTGAGGCCTCCTGTAAGTCAAAAAGACAATGTAACATAAACATCTCAAATGTGAAAAAATACATTTAAATGAATTTTCCAGTATAATTGAACTGGCCAACTGAATTACATTACATCATTGATCATGTGTATGTATTACACTTTTAAGAAGTCCATTGATCAAGTGCCTCCCAGTGTTATAATTGAGGCATTCTTCGAGGCCTCAGCTATATCCTTGTGTGCAAATTTTTACTTGCACCCTTTTAAAAATGCTCCCTGAAGGGTCTGGCTCGGTAGCCTAGCAGCTAAAGTCCTCAACTTGAACATGCCAGGATCCCATATAGGCGCTGGTTGTATTCCTGGTCACCGCACTTCCCATCCAGCTCTCTGCTTGTGGCCTGGGAAAGCAGTCCAGGATGGCCCAAAGCCTTGGGACCCTTGAGAGACCTGCAAGAGGCTCCTGGTCAATAGCTTCAGATCAGCTCAGTTCCAGCTATTGCGGGCGCTTGCGGAGTGAATCACTGGACAGAAGATCTGTTTCTCTATCTTTGCTCCTCTCTGCACATCTGAATTTCCAATAAAAATAAACAGATATTAAAAAAATGTTCCCTGGAAATGCAAGATCCAGCACTGATCAAACCAAGTCATTTTTAGAATTGTCTGCATGTTTCTGTAAATTTGTTACATGAGAACTGAATTTGTTTATTAATTCGATAGTAATATTCAAAAAAACTAATGTTAATTCAAGTCCAAACATGTTACAATACCATTTAGGAACCATTTATCATACCCCTTTGTGGTCATTTGTTCATATCCCTGGAGTATGTTCGCTTCTCTAAATGTGCTCTCCAGGAGGTAAAAACCATGCCTGTGATTGAGCCGTGTCATGGACAAAATGGGATTTCAAAGAACACTCTGAAGAGTGAGTTATCGCATATCAACTTGCAGGTGGTGGCTTAAAGCATGAGCCACGATGATGACCCGTCACACGCCCATAGCAGGAGGGAGAGCGCTGGGGATGACTCTGGCCTTGCACAGTGTCGGCAGATGGTATGTGCCCTTTGCTGCTGTTCAAGGTGCGGTCACGTGGATGGTTTCTCTGCAACATATCTGTTCCCGGTAAGAGAGACCCTGGAGGCTGCTGTTCATCAGAGGTAGCACAAATTTTTCACATTCTCCTTCTTGTTTCAGTCCTCACTAACCTCAGAAGCAAAGGCTTGCTTCCCCACGGTGCAGAGGGCTGGAAGGAAGAACCATGGCTCACCCAACATGTCCTCCATTACCTGCTCTCTTCAGAAGAAGACGAAGCCCTGCACTGCCCTCCACCATTCCCAGCTCCAGCAGATGCTCAGTCCTGAGAGGGCTTCACACTCACGCTTCCTCGGGGACCAGGAAGTTCCTGGCCACGGTCTAAGGGCTGCTCAAGTAATTTTGTCATGGCTTGTTTGTTTTCATTATTCTCATGTAGCCATGTTGGGAGGGGGAATGGAAAGCATCTGAGAGCCGCCGTTACTCCTCTATCTTAAATAACAGGAAGTTCCAACTATTGTAATCATTTTGAAATCATCCACTGCCATGGGAAAATGGCTTAAATAAATAACCCAGAGTAATCACTTCAGTGAGGAAAGTTGTGTCTCTTGAGAAAAGATATTAAAATCCAAAGAAAATTTCAAAAGGAAATTTTCATCAACATTATTCATTGATTCATACTTAGCAGGGTTCTTATTTAAATAATCTTTGGCAGCAACAATTCTTACGAAATTCTTCAAAAGCCAATTAAACTTGAAAGGATATGACACTAAACCTTTGGCTTCTGTTCCCTATCACCATAGAATCTGCCACAAAAACAATAAAAAAAAGAAAAGTTATGACTCTAGCATACTAACATAGTAGAATATTCGGATATTTTTCCCATGTTCATTCAACACCCATTATGTGGGCATCAAGTATCTTTACTATTAAAACAATATGGGAAATTCTTAGTACCAAGAACAATTTAGGTCATTGAGTTTCAGCTATAGATTTTAAGTGTATATGAATAGTCTTGAAGCAAATGTCAAAAAAAATCTGTTTCTCTGATTGATTAGATAAACTTGACCTTGGAACCCCTAACATTTCCATCACGGAGTCCATTTCAAATAGCATTATTGGGATTCCGTTCTTTTCCCCTGACTCGACTTTCTTGATTTCTCTTCCCGTTTGGAAACATTGACTTTTCACCGAACTGATTTTTTGTTTTGTTTTCAAGTGAGATCTGACTGACTCTATAAACTTCATGTTTTCATGCATGCAGGGTCTATGGAAGATTCCCTGCAGCACAGTGTGTTTCCTGCGCCTCCCAAGATGAAAGACTCCTACAAGAGGACTGGAGTTTGCCTCAAGCTTTCCAAACGTGATCTCCAAGTTCATGATTTGTGCTCCACTCCACTCAACTCGAGTCAGAATCACCTTACCCGCCATGTAGAAAATGACTCCTCAAAAGGCAGCGGTCTCATTGGAACACACCTCGCCATGTACGGATTTATTTTACTCTCTGAAGAGTTCGAGCTGGTGATAACTGGGCCAATGTCTTGTGTATCTTGCCCAACTCATATTTCTGCTATCAAAAATATGCCCTGCCCTCAGGAGGGAAAAGCCAAACACCCGTTTCTCTACCCTTCTGTATAAGGTCTTAAACTGCAGTCCTGGGCCCCAGGTTCCTCAGAGTCGACGAGCCTGTGCAATGACTGTCACAAAATGTCATATTAGAGCCCTGTGATAGTCACATCCGATAAGTCATCTGGCATGAAGAAAAGTTAGCTGAATTAGAGGCCAATTGGGACACTTTGTGACCTACTCTTTAGGAACCAAGTCCTCTGAACTTTTCCATTCTGCTTTGCCTTCATACTTTAATAGGGACCGAATCCCCATTAACAATTGAGTGGCGACAATAAGTGCCATCAGGAAAAGGAAATTCAATTTTCGTGGGGGATGACAGCCTTACCTTTTCGCGCTTAATTGGCCGTATTGTCTCCAAAAGTTAATTGGTTACTTAGTCCAGGTAGTTAGTAAAATGTTTAGCTGCGTCAAAAAGCTCAGGCTCCCATTGTTAATGGGGCATGAAATGGAATGTTTGATACTGCAAATAAAATCAGTGATATTCAAGGATGTTATGGTAGGTAATGCGTTGAAACTGCCATTTAATGGGTCCTGGAAGATTAGGGTAGTGTCAGCCGGAACCGCCCGGTCTCTTTTCTGACATTGTTAGTTGCCTCTTCATTTACTTAACGGCTGTCTGCACTGATTACATAGGCATAAAACTCCCTACAAAAAAACAACAGAGACACGCTCTATTAGCAGTCCAATTAGAACTATTTGCATATTACAGTTCATTTCTGCTTAAGTGAATCCCTAATACAACTTTAGGAAAAAAAAAATTCTATTGTGTCATTTGAAAGAAAGAGAAAAGAAACCCTTAAAGGTGATCCTTTCCTTTCCTATTTTTTATTTTTCTCTTCTCTTCTCTTCTCTTCTCTTCTCTTCTCTTCTCTCTCTCTCTCTCTCTCTCTCTCTCTCTCTCTCTCTCTCTCTCTCTCTCTGTCTCTCTCTCTCATTCATTCATCAAATAGACTTATCTATTATCTCCTTTAGGCAGGGGAAGAAAAAATGGGAATGCGACACTTGGGATAATCTTGTAGAGATTTGTTGGAACCTGGCCACTGCAGCGATAACTCACCCTGGGCACAAAGGCAGTGTGTAGTTTCATGTTAGTGCTGCACCTCACTCCAGGACACGTGCACTTTTCAGAGAGATCCACGGATATTTTGGATCACCTTTTTGGAATTAACAGTCACAGCATCGCTGGTGGGGCAGAGCCCTCTAAATGGCACCCCTCACTTGGACAATTAGGGGGAACAGAGGACGAGATTCAAGTGTGTGTGTCTGATTCTCAAGTGTCTGACACCACGCATCTGGGAGACGTCTGGCTGCACATCATATTAACACATGTGAAACCAAGTTCTTTCCACTCAGGTGACAGTGATGATTGCTAGTAAGTTCATGCAAGACTAGACACCTTGCTTTACCAGATGTTTCTCTGGTCTTCCGAAACTCAGGGTCTCAAAGTAACATCATTGGAAGGCTGCGTACGCTTGTGAAGGCACTGGGCAGTTATTTATGCTGTTATTAATATTAGTGATGATGATCTGGAGGTGTTTTATGGAATGTGGAAAATCATACTTCACCAGACCAGGTCCCTGCACACAGGGTCACGTTAAAGGCAGCATGCTTTCTTAGCTGCTGTTGGAAGAATGTGCAGGGGTGGGGCAGGGGTGGGAGACAGTACATAAAGCCTGCCAGAAATGCTTCCAACACGATCTGTAGACATTCGTGCTGTTCTCAGTTCTCTCAAATCACCTCTTCATGGCAGATGAGAAGATTGTGGAAATAGTCATTATGTGGCCAAGTGGATTGTTAAAAGGTAAAAATATCTAACTCTATTGTGCACCCTTAAAGTTAGCAGATGGGAGTGAGAGGGAGATGAGCCCAGCCTGGGTGTGGTGCCCAGTCAGTGGCTGCCGAGGGAGGTTGCCTGTCCGAGATGGGAATGCTGGGTTAGAAAGTCTCAGACCGCACAGTTTACTCCTCAGTTAAAACTGCCAGTTATTGGCGTCCCAGCTCATGCTACACACTATATCGGTGGTAGAAAATAAGTTTCTTTGTTTAAAGATTTACTTATTTTTATTTGAATAGCACCTTTACAGATAGAGAAGGAGAGACACACACACAGAGACGTCACTCTCCAAAGGGCCTCGAAAGCCAGAGTGAAGCTGATCTGATGCCAGGAGCCTAGAAAGTCTTCTTGGTCTCCCACCAGGGTTCAGCGGTCCAAAGGCTTTGGATACTTTCGCTGTTTTTGCACACGTATCAGCAAGGTACTGGATCAGAGTGGCCCCATCACTTTACACAAAGATGCAGGACACAGTGCGTGGCATGCACCACGTCCTCACACTCTGATTGGTATTCAGAGTGACTCGAGGAGTGCCCAGGCACAACGCCGATGGCCGTAGCCCTGCACTGCCACCAGCAGAAATTCACCCCAGCCACCAAACTGGGTGCAGCCTTAATTGCAGATCACTCCATCCACCTCCCACCTACCTGAACCGGTTAATCAGTGAAAGGGTTCATGTGGTGCGTACAACGAATAAAGGAGTTGGAGAAAAAGATTATTGAAAGTGAAGCAAAAAACAAAAAGCCCAAAACCATTCAAAATACACGAGCACTTCCTACGTGGGCCTCTTTATTTCTGGTGTCTAACGCATTGTTTCAGGTGTAACACACACACAATTGCACAGATAAGCTCCGAGGAAAAGACAGTCACAGCAGTTCACAGTCACACTACCTAAAGCAACGAAAACCAACCAAACAGAAAAACCTGTCTGCGGTGAGGGCACAATGCTCGCGCTGTCATTTCCAATTCTGTTCACCGTGTGAGCAGAGGCGCGGCGTGAAATGCGTCGGCTCTGCCTGCCATCAGCGCTGTGTTGATGCCCCGTCGGGTCCTCTGTGCCCTGCCTCCTGCCTTGATCCAGCACTCATTAGCACTGTCACCAGATGAGAGCCATCGGAGGCAGAGGCTGGCACATCATCCCATTGCCTTGGCGCAGTGGCCCTGCCAGGGGTGGCAAACCAGTGCCAAGGACAGTGAGAGAAACAGCTCGAGACACGCACTTTTGCCCCTGAAAACAGTCTTTGCACCCCGCCAGGAAAGCAGCTCTCTGGAAAAGCACTGCCTGCTAGTAAAATGGACTAAATCAGTAAACAGTGATTAAGGCTCTGGCTTCACTGACTGTTGTCACTACCGAAAAACTCAGCTGCATCTCCCTCCACACACACAGACACGTGCTCATGGAAAAACTCAGGATAGCCAAAGTAGAAATCCAGAGGGAGCTGAATGAGGAGTTCGGGAGACAGAAGGCTCTACACTCCCTGAAAGGGAAGTGCTTTGTCTAGCTGGAAAATAAAATAAATATTGCAGGATATTCATTTCCTTCACTTTTTCTTGAAAGTGCAGTGAGAATTGCCTTTCTAAATAAAACATCAAGCAATGAATGTAAGAGCAGTTTGTCCAACTCAACATTCACTGCTGTTTGATTCAGTGACGTGCTTAACATCATCTAAACGCTTTGAATTAGGTGGATGGATCAGAGTAGGCGTGACAAGCCTCAATGTCTGGTTTGGGTGAAACACATCACTTCATCCAAGCACATCCTTAAGTTAGAGGCACAAATGAACACACTCAAGTACATGCATGCACCCTGCCTTCTGTCTACATGTATATAGATACAGGCTAGATACACACCTGTATGTATTACCTCCTGCTTTATAATTTCTTTCAGAATATCATAATCATTTAAAACATAGGAATGGTTTCGCATGGAGCCTACTCACCATTTCTGTGTTGTGAACCAAAGGCTGAAGGTGAACTGAATTTTCAGAGTGCAGGAGCATAATTCAAAAACACTGACAATGTCAGGAAATGGTCAGAAACCAATAGAACAAGTTCTACACACAGGTCACATGCTAAAGAAAACAAGATCAATAATCTCCACTAATATGGGATTTTTAGGGCAGCTCACCAATAGCACAAGAACTAAAATTACGGACTTGCACTCATGAAAGAGGAACAGTTACCCAGTAGGCCCGCAGAGGCAACTGCGTCCAGCTGTAGGCCACCCGATGTGGCACAAAGTGGGGATAGTTCAAGGTTACTTGTGAAAATAAAAAAAAAATGGGTTATTTTAATTAAAAGCTAAAGAGAAAAGTACCTCAAGACTTGATGCTTTCACTTAGGTAGATAATTGTCCTCAAAAGGAAAATTTCAAATATTTACATAGGTGCCCCCAAATATTTTAACAGTAGACTATGGAAAACAAAACTCAAAGTTAATTTATAATGAAAGCAATAATGAAAATGGTAAATAATATTCACAGAAACTAGAAAGTTGTTCAGATCACCACCTCGCTGTCTCCAGGGGTTTGACTGGAACTTCCTGTTAGCAACAGCTGTATAAAGGACATTCTGAAATAGAGGCAAACCTCTAAACCAGCATAAACTCTAACAACTCTTAGTCTAAACTGACTGGATGAAAGGAGCATTGGCAAGAGCAACCAAAGCCAGGGAAGTGTGGCAAGGGTGAGCTTCAGTTCCATCGTTAATATTAGTCTGATTGTGTATGTGTAATAATGGCTTTTGAAGTTGCAGGGTCCAGGGAAAAATAAAAACATGGAACTTGGATGAAGACCGTGACGCTCCCTCCCCAGGAGCTGGACACTGCAACACCAAGGGCAGCTGTCTACACTCCGTCCCATTCCCTGGGCATTGCAGTCTCCGTGAATGGAGGCATGTGGGGTCTGAATGTGCACCTGCCAGTTTGCCCTGTGCATATACTCCATGGTGCAGAGCAAAGCAAGGAGGATTTAAGTATTACCCTGAACTAAGACACTGTGGACCTGGCACTTGTCCCAGCCCACACTGAGTGGCTGGGGGTATACTATTGCAGACAGCACCCTGTTCTGGCCACCTGCCATGAAGCCAGCTAGGTTGGAATAATTTCTAGGGAATTGCAAAACTTTTTTTATTTGTGTAAAATGAATATTATAGAATTGTCTTATTTAAATACTGTCCTGAAAACTATATCCCATATGAGCTGTTTCAATAACATTTTATACAAGCCAGTTTATAGTCTCATTACTTACACTTGTTGTTTCCCCTTACATAAATAAAACATTGCTTTCTCTTAAATATATTTTATACAAGTTAATTTTAGCAATCCTGATTTCCAATCTACCCCCTCAAAAAAAAGAAAACCTGTACTTGTAATGAATGCAATCTCTGGTATTCCATTAATGTAGAAACCCACAACATAAGTGTAATCTGAGAAATCATATCCCATTAGGATTACATGTTTGAGAAATAATAAATAATAGGAAAACTCTTCTAAGGTGATAGATTAATGGACTACAACAGCATCAGAAATTTCTTTATTCCCATTTGATTTCCCTCTTAGAGTTGATAATCAGTGGACAATCACTGATGTAACTCATTGTTTATGAACTTTTTAGAAAACTGTGCAATCCTTTTGTTTTTAAAAGTCCCTCTGGAGATCAAGGATACCACATGGAGAGAGACATCTACAAGCATCTTTGCATTGATTCTGTTCACAACTGGACAAGATTCAGTAAATCCTACAAGTGGTTAGTGGGATTTAATTAAATGTAACTGTTTATTGTCATTTATTTGAGAAGTAAGAAGACACACATATGCAAAGGGAGAGAGGGAAGAGAAAGGAAGGGAAGGGAAGAGAAGGGAAGGGAAGGGAAAGGAAGGGAAGAGAAGAGAAGAGAAGAGAAGAGAAGAGAAGAGAAGAGAAGAGAAGAGAAGAGAGGAGAAGAGAAGAGAAGAGAAGAGAAGAGAAGAGAAAGAAGAGAAAGAAGAGAAGAGACTCATCTAGTAAGTCACTTCCCAAACGTTCTCAAGAGCCCAAGTCAGGAGCTGGAAATTCCAGCTGGATCTCTCACCCAAGCAGCAGGCACTGGATTCCTTAAGCCAACACCACTGCCAGAGTCTGTATTAACAGGAAGCTATGATCAGAAGCTAGGGCCAGAATTCCATGGTGCCTCGTCATTGCCTTAACTGCCACAAAAAGATATGTGTCACAAATTGGGGAAACGCTTGCTTTCTTGAAACATCCTTCCCCTCTCAATATATTTGCCACCAGGAGAAAAAATCTTTGGAAGGAGGTTTCCAAAGGATACCGGACTTTCCAAAGCTGGAAAAGAGGTTTCCAGCTTTCCACCTTACCATATATTCTGTGTGATCTTCCATGCAAGTCAAAGCAGGGTGCTTGTTATCCTGACAACTTTGGCTAACCTCGTTCCTGCCCATACAGTGAGGCTGATGTTGTTCCTCAATTACAGTGGCTATTGCTGATGTCAAAGTTGAAGCTGGGGAAACACAAAGCCACCTCCTTCATGGCATTATCCCAAATGGGCACTGGTTTGTGTTTGGCTGCCCCATCTCCAAACCAGCAGTGAAAGATGGCCCGAGTACGTGGGTCTCTATACTCACGTGGGAGGCCTACATCAATTCCCTGGCTCCTGGTTTTAGTATGCCCCAGCTTGTATTGTTGCAGCCATTTGGGAAGGGAACCCGCAGATTGAATCAATCTCTCATTCTGTCTTTCAAATGTATGAAATGCATCTCTGAAAAAAGAATTGAAGTTGTTTTAAGCTCACTTCTATTCTAAAACATCAATTTTATTCAGTGGTCAAAATGGCAGCTATTTATATCCGCTTATCTGATAGAAAATTAACCTCATTCAAGTTACTCCTTTCCATTAAGCAGTCATTCACTCAAAATACTTATTAACTATCAATTGCATTAATGTGGTAGTTTATTTAAGAAAATGAGAAGGGCATGCACATTGACATAATTCAAGTTCCAATTGTACTCCTATAGCTGTGAACTTTAGGGAGCAGTTTGATTATCCTAAGCCTCAAATTCTTAAAGCACAGGTGGAAATGACAGTGGTAAGTGAGAACACCTATATGGCCATGGATTCCAGCCACAAGCTATAAAAATCAATCTGTAATCTTTATTAGCATTTATTAGCATCTATGTAATAAAATGAGATTATGGTATTAAGGGCATGGGAAAGTCTTTGTTTTTGACAAGACACACAAAAAATGCAATTCAGAAAACAAGGGCAGACCCGAGTGATACTTCTGATTCAAGCTGTGGGCAACTGAAAAGAAGTCCAAGGGTTCTGTAATCCTGAAAATGACAGAAAGTTAACAACAAATGGAAAGGAATAGGGCAGTCCAAAACTTACGGTCCAGCAGATGAAGCCACTCTGCAATGTTCACGTTCCCTTTGAGTTCCTGGTTCGAGTCGCACCGCTGCTTCCTGTCTCACTTCCTGCTGTTGTGGACCTGGCAAGCAGCACATGATGGATCAATTATTTGGGATTGTGTCATCCACACAGGATACCTGAATTAGGCTTCTGATTCATGGCTTTGGCCTGGTCCAGCTCCAGTGGTTGAAGGCATTTGGGGCATAAACCAGGGAGCAGAAGATTCTCTTTCTTTCTCTCACTCTGTCTTTTGTAAAAGATTGAGACGTAAAAGATTGGTTTCCTTCTTCACTTGTCTACTACCGGTTTTGCTCATCGTCCCAAATTATCTCAACGTACAGATAATCACATCGGAAGATGTGGTCCCACTATGTGCAAACTTAATGTGTATTTGCATACGATATGAATCAACTAGAAGGCAGAAAAGTAACCTTAAATCCTTTTATTTTAAAGCACCTGTTAAAAATATGCTGATTTCTTGGACAAAGCATTGGTGAAAGAATTCTGCTGGTATCGTTGTGGCTTTTACAACAGCAGTCGAAAACGAAAGCAGATAGAATAAGATGAAATGCAAATCAAATACGTGAATATACCCACATATATACACATACTATTTCCATCACTGATTAACCAGCCACATGACCTTTTCAGTAAGAGAAATAATTGGCAGCTCTAACAAACGAAAAAATTGATCCCATTACTCAGGATAGAATTTTCCACCTTTTTCAAAAGAGATGCTTATTAAAGAGGTCAGCTCCTTTTTTCTGTCAGGGTCATGCATATGTAAGTAAGCACAGCTATTATATGCCATCTCTGAGAATGGAACGCTGAGTCATAAACACAAACATTCCCATGCAGCCAGGTCTCCAGCACTCCTGGTCACCAATTACAGTAATGCTGATGACATATCTCGTTTAATGCACATGGCATTAAAGTAGTCCCCCCTTTTCTAGGGAAATCTAATTACACCAAACCCAAGCACTCAATCAAACCTGTTATTCTGTGGCTAAACAGCCTGGCGTTAATGCAATTTGAGGAGATCCAGGCCGTGACTGGAAACGTCATGTATTAACAATATCTAATAGGGGCTCCCGTAGGTAAATGAATATGCTAACAAGCAAGATCACTGCTAAATCTAATATCTTTAAGCTGTTTAATTCCGAACAGTCCCTTAATAAATCAATTGACCAGGAGAGCTGATGCCCCTATCAATTATTCAAGAGGGCAAATAAATATTTCAGATGATTTGATAGGAAGGCTAGCACGGTCTTATAGAAAGCTTTGCATTTCATTAGCCTCTTGCTAAAAGTTTTATAATGAGCAGAACACAGGTGGTCCCGCCACTGCAGAAACAGCAATGGGGGAATAAGCGATTGGAGATCAAGACTTTCTTCATCTGGGCATTATTCCATTACCTGTACTTTTCTTTTGTAATGTGAAAATTGGAGTCAAGTCCCCTAAAGAATTATCATGTTCTGCAATCACAAAGGAAATTAAAATGATCAAAAGTATGTCATATTGCAAGAGTCTTAATTGTAATTCCTATTGGAAATGCAATTATCAGACACCAATATCATGGATATAATTTATGCAGTTCCACATCCAAATAGCCTTTCGCAAATATTTAATATTATCAATTCCATTTTCCAGAGGAAGAAACTGAGTTCACCCAGTCATTAATAAAGTGCTGACTAGGTCACCTGAGTTTGAAAGCACACGCTTTTTTCTTCTTTAGAGACCATTATTCATACAGGAAAGCATACATTCCTGTTTAACATGATATCTGTCTTATGAATAATCTACGCTCAAGCGCTTATCCTTTGTGCTAGAAAAAAAGAAACAAAAGGAAAAGGCAGTAAAATGATTGACATCATTTTGTTAATGGGAATGTTTGTGCGTGCATTGGAAATGACTCGGTGGAGAAAGATCTGAGAAAAGAACAAGGAACAAAACTCAGTTGTGAGCCCGCCATGCTGGTCAGGAGGAGCCCCTGAGCGTACACCGCTCCTGGCTCAACAGGTGAGGTTCCGGATGCTGTTGGAAGTGCGTGAGAGCTGCAGGTGCCTTTCTTCAGCATCTCCACATGGTCTGTGAAAGCCAAGCATTGGTCTGGTTTCTGTCAAACTCCGGAGTCCGTGAAGCAACAGCTTAAGGAGAGGAGAATGAGCTGCCATCTCTCCTCGACATTTTGGAATTCACAAATGCGAAATTCTAGTTAAGTTGCTGTAAACATTATTGTTACCAGAAGCACTGGTAAAGAGGAAAAAGAATTTAGATGATCTGAAAAATAAAACCTAATTGGCAGAAGGTTGCAATATAAAAACAATTGATGACTATTTTTCTAAATAAAAGAATCCATATGATAGCCACCGAGTGAGGATTTTCTGGGCAGGCATTTGTAGTCTACAGAAAACTCGATGAGCTATGAAAGAGGTCACAGCTACAGAAAATCATAATTTAAATGCTAGGTTTGTTCATTATTTTGCTTCATGAACCAATAGAGTAAATCCTTTACATTATTCTGTAAGTAAAACCTGATCATGTTTAAAATCAGATTTTAGAACTTCTTATCACAAACATACTTTTATAGTCGGTTTATTTATTGTTCAATACTCAGAATCCCAAAGAAAGTCTGTGCAATTTGAACAAGACAGCAGATGTTGAGTGTGTCAAACAATGTCCTCATCTGGCCCTTCCCCCGAACACCTAGTAATTCCAAACCAAGATGTTTTTCTTAAAAAACTTAACTCTACATTAAAAAAAAAAAAGAACACTCATATTGCATCCGAATTAAGAAGGAATCTTTTGAAGAGAGAAGGCATGTGAAACTGGACTGCAAAAGGAAAATTTATCAGGGAATAATTATCATTGACTATAAAAGTATCTCTTGGACAGCTCTGAAGAAAGACGACAGGAGGAGACTTCTGAGCAAAACACTTTGAATACCTTTCTGTAAACCTCAAGAGACTGCTTGGTGGTACTTGGGGTAATGTGGTAACTGTCGGTGTTTTTCATTTTCTTAGCAAGCAAATATGCAGCATTTCTACACCTTCGCTGAAAAAACATACCTGCACTTAGGGACATAAACTGGTACACCGCCCAAATTCCCACAGTGTATACTGTTGGGCAAGGACAATAATGACACCTCTATCTTTAAATACACTAGCCATGTGAAATTCAGAGACCTAACAGAAAACCATAAATAATGTGGTTCAATCTCCAAAATTAGATTTTAAAAGGTGAGTAAAGATTTTTGCAATGAAGACTTCAAGCATAAATATATTAATACTTATAATAATTTAAAAATTATCCAATGAGAAAATGACAAGGTGAGCCCAATTGTAAAACAGATTGAGTGAGCCGGAAGGCTAAGAGTGGCCCAGGATCCTGTCTGAGTCATCACTCAGAAGTTCACCCAACACTCACTCTTGCCAAGGACTAGCTTGAAACATGAGCTATTCTAGAATAATGGCACAAGTGAGCCATCACCTGCCTCGCTGGGATGCCCACGCTGCAGCCCCTGATTAAAGTCAATCATCGCTCCGCACTACCAGGGCAATAACATCTTTGCTTCCCAGAGCCATGTCCTCCCTGAGTTGAGATTTACCTTTATACCCTCGGCTCTCATGGAAGGATATTATAAGACATGTCCTTTTGAAGTATGTTCTGTGCTTTCAGAAGATAAGAGTTGAAGACATTGCCCAATGTCCACTAGATGAAGATGAAGATTCATATGACACTTTTGGGCCGGATATTTAGCACTGGAAAAAGAATATTGCTTTCTTTCTAGGAAATCTCCTTTATGTGCTGATGGATAAATTCCCTTTATGTGATTCAGTGGATACCCGTAGTGCTTTACAAGCCAAAAATACTCTAGCTGAATTTATTAATGAGCTAAATGATTCAAAAAACTGCATTTTCATATCCTTAAATATGTTTTCCATCTGTTTAATTTTTAAAGTTTAATTTTTGCGCTTTTCTAGAAATCTTCAATTTAAACATAAAAATAATTGATATTTTAAACTGCCTATCTTTATGAATTTCTTAAGGTAATAACTAAGTAATAAGCCACTAATTGGGTTGAATACAACTATATATCCGCAAGAATGGCTTCTAAATAAAATATTAGAGGGCCAAAAACACATTAGATTGATTTTCGGTTTAGTTATTTAAGTAAAGTTTGGGCAATAAGTCTCGAATGTCAATTACCCTGACCTCTGCTGCCATCTGAAATTCACACGAAACTCTGAAAGAGATTTTGCTCTCTTGTCTAGCTTTATACCATTTTTACTTCTTTATTTTCTGCAGTGGAAGGCTCCACAGACTTCACATGGAGCTGTATTATTTGTCCAACTTCCAGTCCCATAAAATCCATCAGTATCTTCCAGCCCTGTCCTTCCAAGGTTTATGTTAGAAAGAAAGGTGATCTCTGGTAGATTTGCATTGAACTTTATTTTACTACATTTCCAGTAGAAAAATATGGAAAAATAGAATTGAAAGAGGAATTTTTTTTGGTCAAAAATAACTTTGAGTCTATTCCTCTTTCAACTCTATTTTTCCATATATTTGTGAAGTTCGCTTCTATGGGATATTCCATCGAACAAGAGCAGAAAGTGCATTTTTCTCAAATGCATATAGAATATTTTAAAATACAGTCTAAACTTTGGGTTACAAAACATATCTTCATCAATTTTAAAGGATTTACAATTTGCAAATATATTTTCCAATCTTAGGGGAGTGAAACTAATAATCAATAACAGGGAAAACTAAACAAGTCTCAAATTGAAGTAAGCAATAGGAAGAAAGGATCTCTCATTACATGAGGGCAAAGAAGCAGGGATGAAAAACATAGCTTAAGGAATAGCGGCTATCGGGGCATCTGCAACTCCTATGAGTACTGGGTCTAATCCTGGCTGCTGTACTTCTGATCCAGCTCCCCCATCAAGTGCCTAAGAAAACAACAGTTGCTAACCCACATGCTTGGGCCCCTCTTACCTACATGAGTCAATACCTGGCAGCTTCCTTTGTCCTGGCCCAGCCCTGGCCAGTGGATCTTCGAGTTGGTCTTGCAGTGAACCAGCAAGGTGAAACATCCCTCTAGCTTTTCTCTTTTCTCTTCTCCCTTCTTCCTTGTTCTAAATCCCTCTCTCTTTTTTTCTTCTCATGCTCTTTCTTTCAAATCTCTCTCTAATCTCTCCTCTGATTTTCAGATAAATATTTAAATATATATACAGGTAGGTAGCTTCACATGATTGGCAATAGGCAAAAGAGAACATTTATTGCAAGTTTACAATGGATAAATTATCATTTACAGGGCTTGAAATTTTTATTGACATGAGTTTCTTGTCTGTCACTTAGGCAAGTTTGACTATAATGCCATTTTTTCCTGTTAGTGTGGTCACTTTGGCAGAATTTTGCTATTTTTGGCGTAGAATTTTTGTTTCATCATTTCAATTTACGTCTATTTATCACATTAGATGTAGAGTGAATCTCTTGTGGACCTTATAAGTTAAATAAGGCTTTTGTCCCTTTTTCCTTCATTCTGCATGTCTCTGCCTCTCAATTACAGAGTTTAGTCCATTTACATTTTGTGTTTTTTGGTAACAGGAAACTTGTAATTTGCTGTTTGCTTTCTGCATATCATGTTTTTCTCTCACAATTTCCATGATTGTCTTCTTTCATGATCAATCCAATTTTATTCTTTGATTCTCCTCTCATTTCCCTTTTTTTGAAATATTTATTTTTATTTTATTGGAAAGTCAGATATACAGAAAGGAAGAGAGACAGAGAAGAAGATCTTCCATCTGATGATTCACTCTCCAAGTGACCACAACGGCTGGATGTTGTGCCGACCCAAAGACAGGAGCCAGGAGCTTTTTCTGGGTCTCCCACATGGGTGCAGGGTCCCAAGACTTTGGGCCGTCCTGGACTGCTTTCCCAGGCCACAGGCAGGGAGCTGGATGGGAAACGGAGTTGCCTGAATTAGAACCAGCGATCATATGGGATCCTGGCACTTTCAAGGCTAAGACTTTAACTGCTACGTTATTGTGCCGGGCCCTTCATTTCCACTTTTACTACATACTCTCTTTGTGGTTGCCATTTAATTTATACATAACACTCTAAAAGTTAGAATGTTTAATTGGTTCCGACTGAAGTTCATTACGAACTCCTGCTCTGCTCCACTTCCTTGCCCTTTTATGTCACTGATACCAAACCATGTATTTGTCAATTGGCTAGTCATATACATTTTTAATAAATTTAATATTTTCTCTTTTAAATTGTACAGTAAATAAAAAGTGGAGTTACAGACTAAAATTAAAACAATATTGACTTTTATATTTTTTCTGTGTATTTACCGCTAACAGAGATCTATGTGTGTTTGTATAGCTTCCAGTTGTTGTGTGGCACTCATGTCACTCTGCAGGACTGCATCCGGCACCTTGCACAAGACGAGCTGCTGGGACTGAAAACCTCAGCTTTGCTCACCACGTCACATCTTACTTTCTCCTACATTCTCAAGGCACTTTTGCTGAATGTTATCTTGTGACGAACCATTTCCTTCTTGCTATTTGCAACATTGTCTTTGAGGTTGAAAGGTTGGTGACAATGTTTGGGTCCATGCAGGTTATCTTACTACTAAAAGTTAATTGCACTTCTCGGATCTTCATTCAGAAGTACTTGGACATCCATTCTCTTTAGCCAGACAGTCACCCTTGGGCACCACTAACCTCCTCACATCTGAGGACAATCGAAAGCTTACATACATCAAGTTCAGGGGCATGAACTCCGATGAGAGTAAGCACTCAACTAAAGCAGGACAAGAGGTTTAAATCACTTCTCACATCTCCAAAGCTATTGTATATCTGTTTGATGCTAAGCAACGACCTAACAGACTTGTTTTGTTAAATATTATGTTTTATTTAGAGAAGGAAGGGGAGCAGAAAGAGAGAGAGAGATGCACTTTCACTGACGAATTCGGACAGCTGGGTCAGGTCGAGACCCTGGGCGTGGAACTCAGCCAGCTGCAAACATGAATAGTAGGCTTCTAATTATTTTGGTCATCATTTGCTGTTTCCAGAATTTGCATTAATAGGAAACTGGAATGAGAACTTAGCTTCAGCTTGGACCCAATCACTCTACTACAGGATGCGAACACCCCGTCCATCCCTCGGCTATGTCTTTCTTGTTAGCATTTTCTGTGTTTCATCAGAACAATGAATGGATGTAACTTTAGCCTTGCTGTGATTTAAAAACAAGAACATTGGTAAAAATAACTATTATAAAGAATTCCTCTGGCATTCCAGAATACTTGTTCCACGTGGGTTGTTCGAATGAATTTGCACACTGTAATGGTATGGCGCCAAATGCCGGGCTTGAAGTGTTACAGACTTTGCCTTCTAACATTAGTTTGCACAAAAGTCACAAAGGCCTTGGCAATGAAATATCGTTATCATTATCACGCTTGTGCTCTCGTGAGAGCTGAGTGTTGCAGAGACTCATGGAGATTACTCAGGGTCACCAGGTGGTCTTCTCTTTTATTAACCCTACAGCGTTTGTCATCCACAGTAAACTGTCTGGGAACAGGAGGAGATAACAAGTACGTAAGCACTACTTAGAGAATCACTTTTTGCATTGGATTTGCCAAGGTGCTTGGAAAACAGTAAAAGTAATTCCAAACGTCTTCATGTGTGGCTCCAGAATCACAGCCTGAAGGACAAACTCATCTCTTTGGGAGCAACTGTTGCTCTGAGTTCGTTTCCCCGCCACTTCCGAAGAGGACTTTCCTGCAGCGGTGTGGCTTGGGCTGTGCATCTGAGAAACATTTTGCAAAAGTGTAGTCGCAGAGAAAGCGCATCAAGCCCCCCTGAATGAAAAGCTCTGTGATCATTTGATTCCTAATAGTGTTAGTGGTGACACACAAATATTGTTTTAGCTGATAGTTAATATTTTAGACAATATTTCCAAATGACATCTAAGAGAAAGCGAATGCGTTTTAGTTGGTATCTTATTTCAGGCTTGCAGTCTCACAGGAGACAAGGTAGCTGTTTATCTGCTTTTCTTCTCTTTTCATTAATTCAATTTAATTCCATTTCTACGTAACCCGAGTGTAGAATCCTCATGCAGTGTGCCCACTCCATTTGTAAACTGAATTGAAGTCATCATCTCTGCTTTAATGGCTGTGAAGGACTGAGAAATTAATAGCTCTCACTTGAATTAGTAAATTATATTTTTCCAAAGAGAGAAAAGTGCCTCATAAAAATAAGTGACTAGAGTCACTTTTATTTTTATAACAAGTCCTTTTTTATGCTATAGTTTTAAACCTCCTTCTACAATAACATTGCGCACTTATGCAGTGCTTTATACTTTACAAAGTGCTGGCATGTACATTAGCCTGCTTTATCTTGACAACAACCTCTAGCCGTGGGACAAGCCCCTCGCCGCAGCCCGAGGCCCAGACGTGGAGTGGCTTACCTAACTCCCCAAGGGGCAGGCCTGATCTTACACTGCTGCTGGGAGCTCTGCCTGCCGGAACCAGGACAGAAAGTGCTGCACCGAAAGGTCAACATTCCCCCAAATGCGTAACTGCTCACAAGGGAATATTTCTGCTTTCATTTTCAACTTAAAAAATATATATTATTGTGACTCTACTATGTTATTAACTAAATGCCATATATATATACATGTATATGTATATATATATATGAAATAAATCTAATAGATTCACAAGCATACATCTATAGCCAGTTTTGGTCTATAGTGGGTTAGGCAACTGCATAAGTTGCCAGGATCCCATATGGGCACTGTGTTGTATCTTATCAGCTCCAGTTCTGATCCAGCTCCTTAATGATAGTCTGGGAAAATAGACTACTACCACAGCTTTTGTGCCTGTCACTCACACAGAAAAGCTGTATGAAGCTCCGGGCCCTGGCTTGCATGTGGATCAGCCCTGACTGCTGAGGGCACTGCGGAGGGAATCAGCAGGTGGAGCCTCTCTGTCTCTCCCTCTCTCTCTGTAACTCTGACTTTAAAATAAATAAATGCTTTTTTTTAATTACTTATAATTATTTATTGATTTGCAATGCAGGGTAACAGTGAAAGAAGGAGATACAACTTTCCCAAATGTTCCCAGGAGCCAGGACTAGGATAACCCAAAACCAGGAGCCAGGGACTTAACTGGGTTTCTGCATGTGACTGGCAGAAATTGAAGTACTTGGGCCGGCAAGTGACTCATTCTCAGACATAGCAACAGGGGGGCTGACTCAGAAGCAGAAAAGCTGGGATCTGCTTTTCTGCAATAGTAGGAAAGGTTGGTATCCCAAGCCACGGCTTATCCGGGTGACACGACACCCATCAGAATCAATACATCTTTGGATCTAACCGAACTTTACTAGCCTGCATCATCTCCCAATGAAAAAGTATATTTCTTAGGGGTGCTTATCTAATTTAATGGCACATCGCCATAATAGCATGCTGGAGTCTATTCATAGCAAAGTATACAGATTTTTTAAGAATATGAAAGATGATCCATAATCTAAATAAGTATATTTCAATCAGAAAAAAATTTATGCTGTAACTTTAATAATATTTCATTTTATTAAAAAAGAGAAAACACTCATGTGTCTTTGGTTGTTACAATGCTTTGTTAAATTATGGAAAAGCAGAATGGTTTGTAAGACTTCTTCATGGAAAGAGATGGGCATCCAAATACACAGAGAACGTGAGGGTTACAACAGCCACAATCAGGAAAGATCTTCTCCCTGGCATCTTTAGTCAAACTTTTGAAAAAAAAAATAAATAAAAAAGCTTAACATGTGCAATAGGAAAATGCCAGGTTACCTACAGAGGATGTCCAGTTAGACTGACAGCAAGTTTCTCATCACTCAATGAATCTCAACAAACTCTAAACAAGAAAAGCAAACCAAAGACCAAATTAAGAGTATGTGGGAAGAAATGATTAAAACTAGAAAGCTAGAGAAAAAAAAATTATCCAAAGTTGAAATTAAAATATACAAAATACCCATAAAAAGACCTGAAGTTGAAAAACCAATACACTTGATAAGCAGTTGCCCAACTAAACAAAATTAAATGGTAGCAAGAAAACCACAGATGCAAAAGGAAATGTTGCAAATGGTAACGCAGCAACAGAATCATCTGAAGTCACTACCATCTACTATCTTGCAGCAAATTTGAAAAGCTAGGCAGAATGCATGCATCTCCAGACACACAGTTTAACTAGATTGAGGCACGAAGACATAAAAACTTAAGCCAATAAACAAAGTGAAGTTTGAATCACAGAAAACAAACAAAATAAACCCTAACACTCCTCCATCCATGCAAAGCCCTACGCCTGGCGACCTCAGGGTTGGTCCATAGCAAACTTCTCAAGGACTAATCCTGATTTTTAAAGCTGTTCAAAATGATTGAAAGAAAATTACTTTAAATTCCTATGAGGTCAAAATCATCTTAATTCCAAAGCAGAAAAACATATAACAATGAAAGAGAATTGCTCATCAATATACCAATGTACCTAGATATAAACATCATCAACCAAAAACTAGTTAGTTCAACCCAACAACACAGCAAAGGTTATTGATCTGGACCAAGTGGCACATTCCCCTGGAGACAAATAATTATCTCAAAAAATGCAGATAAAGCATATGACAAAATACAGCATCGTTTATCATAAAAACCTTAAAGAGATTGAGTATAGAAGGAATGTACTAAGCACAATTGACATAATCACAGGAAAAAATGTCTTGGGGGAGAAAAAGCATGGCACCACGACATTACTGACACAAGTAAGAGAATTTGGACAAATTTCGTAATATAAAATCACAGAAAATCCAACAACATCTGTATATACAACTAATACCATTGCGAGAAACAACTTGTAATAATGGGAAAGATATCTATAATGTAAATTAGAAAACATTTTGCAAAGAAATGGAAGAACACACCAAAAAATGAAAAAAATCTTCCGTATTCATGGATTAGGTGAAGTAAACCAATCAAAATGTCCATACAATGGACAGAAGATTCAATATGATCCTCATCAAAGCATCAAGGCATTCTTATAGTATCTAGGAAATAATATTCTAAAATTCAGATGGAAACCCATGAGATCCTTAAGTAACTAATACAATCTTAAACAATAAAAGCAAAATGAAAGGCATCACAATATGAGATTTCAAGATAAACTAAAGGGCAGTTATAATCAAACCACTTGGTACTGGCATAGGTATAGTTATGCTATAGGTATGTGGACCAATGGAGCAGAACAGAAAGCCCAGATATTATCCTGCAATGCCTGACCAAATATTCTTTGACAATTAAGCTAAAATGCTGCCACGAAAGTTGAATAACCACATGCGAAAGTATTTAACAGAACCCTCATCTTGCACCTTACGTAAAAAATCAAGGATCTAAACCGAAGACCTGAAACATTCAAATTACTGGACGAAAACACTAGAAGGCATTAGCTGAGGCAAATACTTCTTGGATAATACTCTAGAATCACAGGAAATGAAAGCAAAACTTTTTTTAAAAATGGGATTACATCCATTGAAGAAGCGTCTGAACAGCTATGGAAACACTCAACAATGTGAAGTGGAAGCTGACAGAATGGAAGAAAATATTTGCCAACTCTACAGGATTAATAGCCAAATAAGACACTCAACCACAATTCTAAAAACAGTCCTCTCAAGAAGTAGGATAAGAATATGAGCAGGCATTTTTCAAAGGATGAAATACAAATAGTTAACAAACACACGGAAAGTTGCTCAGAAACACTAACCCTCAGGCAACACAAATAACCCCCAATGAGGTCTCATCTTGACTAGTCACAAGGGCATGCATCAAAAAATAACAAGAATGACTGAAGGTGTGCAGAAAAGGTGCCATGATACACTGTTATTAGCATTGTCTACTCATACAACTAGATGGAAGAAAACGTGAGGGTCATCAAAAAATCTGGAAATAAATACACCAAAGGAACAAGCCGTACGACCCCTGGGAATTTACCCAACAGAAATGAAATTGACACAGAAAAAGTTATCTATATACTTGTATTTATTGCAGCTCAATTCACAAGAGCTAAAATATGAAATCCACCCAGGTCGCCATTGGCTGATAAGTGATTAAAAAAAATGCGGTGTATATGCATCATGGACTCAGGCACAATGAAGAAATCCTGGATTTTGCAGCAAAATGCAATCAATTGCAAATCATTATGCTTACTGAAATACGCCAATCTGTTCCAAACAAATAAATTCCGTCTTGATTAATGGTAACAAATACAGAGAATAAAAGAAAAATATAATGCATATAAATGAAATTAATATTTTGATATTAGATTTGATTTTGTTCCTGGTGCTTGGCTAGATTCCTAAAAAGTAGTGATCTTTCTGCTTAGCGTTGGTTGATTTATTTATTTAGCAGAGTTAAGCCAATGATTATCAAGTGGATTGAAAAGAAGGTGGAGTAAGGATGGACAGGAAGCAGCACTGGATGGAAAATACGATTGTGTTTCTGAAACTACGTATTGAGGTTCAGAAAATATTATTCACCTTTATAATTGCTTTAAATTTTTGAAGCATTTTTAGTTTCCCTCAGTATAATCGTCCTTTGTATACACTGATCGTTCCAGTTAAGTAGCTGTAAATTTTGATACGCCTATATCTTTTCAAAATATGACGTAAATGAAATTGCAGTATCAATTGTCACTGCAAGGTAATGCATCATTAAAACAAAAAACACACAGAAAATTCACACAATCTCCCTAATTGAAAACGTTTAGAGAATTGTTATGATTCAGCAATAAGGTGATGAGTCATCCCAGAGTTCCGAGGTTAATCCTATTGTTTTTTAAGTAATAATACTTCATTTGTCTCATGTGCCGAGTGTACACAACTTCATCTTTCTCTCATTCTCCTCCCATTACTCAGTGGACGGCTTTGCATGTATTTGTCCGTACTATATTTTCAGTGATCAGTATGCACTATAGATTTCGGTATGTAATCATATAGGGGTTACTTACCGTGAGCGAAAGTTGAAACATTGCAGTAAAAAGGATTTTTCATTTTAAATTAACGACTGTATTTCCTGATTTTCCTAAATATCACCTCCTATACATACATTTTATAGTTGGGATTACGTTGCTTTAACTAACACACCTTGTTTTCAGAGTTCACAAACTTTCATGGACATAGTGACAATTTGATGTGTTGTTATAATGCATACTAACAGATATGGAATTTCATTCCTGGTATGTTCCAGGTACCATCCAATACAACTTAGTTGTAAGAATAAAGTTTATAGGTCCCAGCATGGTAGCCTAGTGGATAAAGTCCTCATCTTTCACATTCTGGGTTCCCATATGGGTGCCAGCTCATGTCCTGGCTGCCCTAATTGCCATCCAGCTCCCTCCCTGCTTGTGGCGTGTGAAGGTGGTCAAGGATGGCTCAGGGCCTTGTGACCCTGTACCCTCATGAGAGGCCCATGGAAAGCTCCTGGCTCCTGGCTTTGGATCAGCTCAGCTCCAGCCATTGCAGCCACTTGGGGAGTGAGTCAGTGTAGACAGATGGTCCTTCTCTGTCTCTCCTCTCTATATCTGACTTTCTGATAAAAATAAATATTCTTAAAAGAGTAATGTCTACAGAACCCCAGTCTCCAATCTTGTTAGAGAAACTGTTTAACAATTAGTATATTAACATATTAAGGGAAAGTGTGGGATTCAGTGGGAATATAAACAATACAATTATTAATTCTTCTTGAATTATTTAGAAAGGTTTTCAGATGGTTTGTTGAATTCTGAGTTGAGTAGGAGAGGTTCTGGGAACGCTAGGAGCAGGCAATTCAAGTTTTAAGGAAGTAGACTCAAGGTAAAGATTCCATACTCAATAAGAAGGTGGAGAAAACGTGAACTTTTAAGCTACATTGCAGCAGCACACAAAAAAAAAATCACAGAAGTCCAATAAAAACGCAGTCTAAATAAAAAACAAAACAAACCTAAAACTAAACAAACAAACAAAAACAGCTATAACACGTATAACACGTTTAAAAATTCACCAAAACATGACACACACTACATGGCTAGAAGTTTCTCCTGACCAAGGATATGAGATGCATCTAGGACACAGGGACATCTAGGAATGCAATTTTCCCACAATGGACCTTTGGGGTCTCTCTGCTTGCCCATGTATCCAAACACTTTGCTCCATTTCTTCATACTGTCTCCTGTGGCCATTGCAGAGGGAGGCACTCCATGTCCTCTAGCTTACATGTCATCATTGCTTCAATTCTGTGCAATCCAAATCTGTGGCGAGATGTGACTACTGAGTTAGGCTGTGACACCTACATGAAACAGCATCAGGACGGCAGGGCATTGTCCACACTCATCCTCTGAGACACCGCACCACTGCTGGAAGGAGGTGGCATGCATTAGATCCTTGGCTAACAGTGCAGGTGCTGAATTTAAACGGCGGGTCTTCAAATCCCAGCTCTCGCTTGTTACTTGTCATCCCCCACATCAGTGCGTTTTACTTGGATGAGACTTCCAGGAATGGAGAGATGTGATAGACAGTTCACAAAGGCAAGGTCAGAGCAGGAATTTATAGGATTTTCTTGAGCTGGGTTTTTAATCATGATAAGGAAGCATATTTAAAAACTGCATTTTTTTTTCTAAGTGAGTCTGTCTCTTCCTCTCATCTCTCCTTTTCTCTCTCTCCTGTTCTAACAAGCAGTTCTAATCAATGCAGAAAATATATAAGCAAAAGCACCTAGGAGAGAAAGAATTGGAAAAAGAAGTATACTAGCGCTTACTGGGAAAAATATTATTGCTTTGAAAGTAAATATGTAATACAATTTTTATTAGCTTGTATTTGTTTAGAGCATTTTTTATCCAGCACCTATACTTGTGGTTCTAGATGGATCTCTGTTTATGAAAAATAGCCTTTTACATGTTTCTGGCAAATGACCTAAATAGCAAATTCTTCCTAATTCTTTCACACTCCTCTGATCTCAAAGGCTAGCTCACGCTCAGATTCTGCATCATAGAGACTATCAAGGCCAGTTTTATAATATTATTTATCTTTATTGCTGAAAACCCAGCAGGTGAAGAAAAATGAAGACAATTTGGTAAATAATGGATGCAGAGATGACTTATTGTTTCTCTGCAATGAGAAATAAGCTCGGTTTATTATGTGACCTTTATTCAAGTGCCTGTCAAGAACTCAGAAGTAATAAAGCGTTACTTGCAAAGAGTGACTGATTAAAAAAAGATATACACTTAAAATGTTGTATCTCTTTATTAACAGTGGGTCTTCTATTTGTGCGTCCACAGAAATCATTCTAGATATATTACTCCACTCGGAAATCCTGTTACTGACCCCCTCCAGTGCGCACCAATGCATCTATCCTTGTGATTCTACTTTTGGATATGTTTAAGTATAAAATGCATTAAAAGTGAGATGTCCTATAACACATGCATTTTTTTTCTCCTTTTGGAAAGGTCATCTTGGATTTTGATCATGTTTCTGCTGCAGGCCTTGGAGGCAGAAAGATCTTTGACTTTTCAAATGCTTTAGTGTCTGGCTCCAGGCTTTCAGATCTCTTAATATGGTTTTACCAGCTTATTTTAGAAGCAGGTCTTACCATCTTATTTTCCTGTATCATTGCTGGGGTTGCACCATTATTTAGAATATTCTGAGGCTGCATATATAAAAATCGACACCTTAGAGCATTCATGTACATCCCACAATGTTTCTGTAGCGCAGATTCAATTATATAGCACTAAGCTAATTGAAAAGATTTTGTTATTTTCTTGCTATTAAGAATTTTAAAAACATTCAAAAGGAAAATAATTTTTAAAAAGCTTTATATCAGAACTGTGAAGTGACAGAGAAGAGAGAAGGAAATATGAAATAAAGGAAGGGAGGAAGAATATAGATAAATAGTTAACCCACGCCCTGGTTCACTCCCTAAATGGATTATAACAGCCAAGGTTGGGCAAGGACAAAGGCAGGTACCAGTAGCCCCAACAGGGCCTCCCATATTGACAGCAGGGATGCAAGTGGCCGGACTGTCTTCAACTATCTTCACAGGCACTTTAGCAGCAAATTGGATCTGAATCTGATAGCCAGGACTCCAATTGGTACTCTGACAGAGTTCCTGTTAACCGCTCTGCTTTAGGCTTCCAGCAAGGTAAGCAACAGTCGAGCCAGCTCCAGCAACACACTGAGACCCATGATATAACTTTCTTTTTTACAGACATAAGCATTTGATAAATGTTTCCTCCATCAGGCTAAGTCTTTCTTTTTCCAGAACTTAAATGAACGTTCTTCTTGCCTGAATAGTTCTTACTTAAGAACAGAAACAATTTCTGCAATAAAAGCTAAATTGAAAAAAAATTAATGAAAACTACAAAGTTGTAAATCTAAATTACAGCAGCAAAATTTACTACTATGTCATATGGAAGTGAAGTTATTCAATTAAATGAAAATTTACATTACAGAATACACCATTGAACCATTTTTTCTGACCTCTGTTCTGTAATTATTAGAATGTTGATATGGGCTTACAGAAATAACGTGAGTTTCTGATCAAGCTGCCACATGCACAGAGACCCAGGGGCACACACAAATACACACAGCTAGAAGCACAGTCGTTCAATTTCTAAACAGGTAAGCAAGATGAAAATGATTTACTTACAATTTCATAGACAAAAATGTTATATATTTTTAATTTTACCTGCAAGGTTTGTAAAATAGAAGATAATAAAAATTAGCAAAACGTGAGTAATCGTTTAAGAAAACATATTACCACCCAGGTGTACTTTTTTCATATTTTGACATAACTCTTTGGTTTTGAAATGTTTTGTAAGAAATTGATTCTTATTTATTTTTTCCTCAAAAGGGGAAAATAAAAGAAGTACCAAAGAAAGAACAATTCAAATAAAGAAAACTTTTGGGTGTAATTTGCTGAACTTATTTGCATTTTTAATAAACACATGTATCACAGCATTTGTTGTTGTTTCCTCCTGAAATTCGCTTGGATTGAAAAATCTTACTTTGTTTTCTTAGCAAGAGATAGATCACCTATTCTCAACAGAAAGTTTATCTTACACTCTAATGTTAAACCAGCATGAAACATGTGAAATAAGCAAATCTTGTCGGTCATCCTAGTAACAACCCGGAGACAGTCAACACAAGGTTGGATGTGCTTATCTGGATATCACCAGTTTGATGCACAATGACCAGCAGTTTTTGAATTCAGAAAATGTGTGTGTGAGTGTGTGCACGTGTGAGTATGTCTTAAGGAGAGGAGAAAAAAAGCAGGAAGAGGGAGCCAGAGAGAAGTGCATGCACACACACGCGCACGCGTGCGCACACACACACACACAGAATCAGCACAGTGTCTCATGATCACTTGGCATGCTGGTAACTGATTGGTTAACGTGATTACTGGCGAGGTAAGAAAGTCATATCAAACGCAACTGGAGAACAAAGGAACTTGCCAAAGCAAGCAGGGAATCGGAGATGCAAAGGCCTAGCCTTTCTCTAGCCATTTAATCACAGAGTCCATTGCTTTGGGTGATACGTGTCAGGTCTGATTTTTTGGGACATTAAAGGTTTAAACATTGGGAGCAGTGCTGAGTATGGTTTTGTAGTCTCTGAGCATTGCAAGCAGTGTCTTCCAACCAGACCTTTAGTACTTGCCCCAGCACTGATGGAGTGAGAAAAGCTCATAATTAATGTGAATATTTTTAAAAGAAATTTTGAACCTTGTATTGTACATCTCTACTCTCTCGTTGGGGATATTTTCTATAGCACTTTCTTAGTACATATTACACATATAATACAAGCACACACGCACAAATGCACAATTTTGATGCATGTAAATTCTGATAACTCAGAGAAGTACAAATTCTTCTTTAGTTTTTGCTTACTTTGTCTTTGAAAACAAGAGGACGATGACTTTCACAGATGCACAATTGCATACGACTCATTGCTCAGCTGTGCACTCGACCGGCAATAAATAACCTGTATTAGAAGGAATGTAGATTTTAGACATTTAGATTTTCGATATTAGAGCAAGTGAAATGCGCCCTGGACCTTTAATATGTAAAGCTATTGAAATCCAGCCCCCAACAACGTGAGGGCCTCCCTGCTTACTTCTCTATGACATTTCCACACTGACTGCAGGAGGGGCCCACATTAATTTCTTTATGTTTGACTAGGATGACATCCTATAACTGTTAGACCTCACTTTGGGCCCACTTCATTTTAGAGTTGTTGTCAGTCATTTGAGAGTGATATTCTCTGTGCCTGGGAAGAATAAACACAACATATATTAGGAAAAGCTTTGATGTATGTGGGTTGATGAGTCAAAGTGGGGATGAGATTGAGGAGGAAAGGAAATACCAGGCAAGGACCCAGCAAGCCTTCCATAACTCCAACATGGCCCATTGGACACGTTTAAAAGTCGACTGTTAAAAAAAAAATTAAATGAAACTATTTGAGAACCAGAGAAGGAAATGGGGAGAGGTTTTCTGGGCTAATTCACCTCACTGATGCCAACAGCCCTTGGTTGGCTCCTGCCAGCTGGCAGCCAAGAACTCAGCCCGGGTCGTCCATGTGCGTGCCATGACTACTATCTCCTCGGAGCTGTGCAAGCAGCAAGTTAGAGTCAGCAGTTGGAACAGAGAAGGCGGGAAACCACCGACTCCGCAGGGAGCATGGAGCCTTGATTGTCAGACTGATTTTCTCCTCTTAACTAAACTTCTAAAAAGTGATATTTGCTTTTAAAAGTTACAAATATATTTTTTTCCCTCACACTGCAGAATGAATTCATGATTGGCCATTAAGATCAGAAGCTAAGAAGCCAATGGCATACAGTGTTATTTAGAGGAAATGCTTCAAAATTTTAAAATATCATCTTCAGCACAAAGATGCGCTCTGTTGCTTCTCAGTGACCACAATTTTCTAGAACTCTCTGCACTTCACCCGCAGTGCTAATTGCTGGCCTAACCTGTGCGTGGCTATGTTGGCTGGTACCGTGGCTGATTTTCACACCAAGGTGCATGTTTTCTATTGAGATGAAATTACGGCATGAAGCTTGAACATTGCTCAGAGTCTGCCCTGTGTGAGTCAGGCAGGTGGGTTCTGTGACAGCCTGAACTTTTCATGGGGACGACCTGCTCCACGTTCCAGTTGTGCCAAGACGCCGACCTGCTGACACTGAGTGTGAAAACCCAGAAGCCACCTCCTCTGCTGTTACGACCTCTGGGTTTAGGTAAGACCAAGTCACCCACTTTTTTGGTCCTGTGAATAAGCCAAAGGAATTCCATCTGTTAAAATATTTCTTTAGAGTATAGAAATTGTAGATTAAAATCCCACCTTCCTGTCGCTGAGGCCCCTGACTGAGTTGTTGGGAAACATTCAGCCTCCACTGTGGGCTTTCCGGCCCCCCACTCCCGCCCGGCCCCCACTTCCTGAAATTATCACGCATCACACCTGTACTGAACTCAACCAAGTAAGGAAAGGAGACGAATCGGATTTAATGGCATGGTGATGGAACTGATGCCAGTGATTGTGTTTAACGTGTGTCTGCATTAATGTCAGAGGATGCATATTTCATAAAACTTTAATGACCTTCAAACAACAATGATTCATAATGGTAAAAACATTTTAGCAGTAAAGAGTAAAACGAAACAGTCTATTCCAGAGGAATGAGCAGAGGGTATCAGAGAACTCCTGCTCACGTTTAAATTCCTGTTTTTCCTGCTGACAGACCAGGGCTAATTGTTTCTTCCGTAGAAGCCTAGGATCCTGATTCATCATGATTAATAAACGAATACTGTGAAAAAAAATTTGTAATGAAACTCTGTGTTGAATAGACTTTCTTAAACATTTAAAATGGTACGATTAAGCTGTGTAAGTTAACTATAGAATGTGCATTTATGTTCGTAGTGTTTATGCCAATCACTAGCATTAACTTATTGCTTAATTTATGTCAACCGTGGTGTCAAGGACTTACATGACATTTCATCATTCTAATGTCCGAGGTGCGTCATTTAGTTCTGCAAAGTTAGGGAAGTAAAACAAAATGAAGATGTCCATGAAATGTTCTCTATACTGACATATTCTTATCAACATTGCCAATAAGGCTTATCAGCCTCAGGCAAGAGGCAAATCTATCTTATTAGTGTAAAAACTAATGAAAGATCATCCTGACAATGATAATTAATTGTAGTTGTTGACAAGGACTGAGTTGCTGTGCACTCCCTTTCTGTGGTTCTTTCTCAGTCTTTCAGCTCCCTTCTCTCAATTAGACATATGAAAAGTGCGGCCCTCCCCTCTGAGAAAGAAGCTTTTAGATTAATCATATTATCTTAAGGTTCCAAATCTCCATGCCTGCATGACCTTTCCTCTGTTAGAATCCATTATCTTAAGTTATCACAATAATCCTGGCTTTAGGGAGGGAGAGACGGAAACGGAGTCAAACCTAATAGATGGCAAATAAGATTAATCTATGATCTAAGTGCCGATTACACTTGGTCCTGCCCTTGAACACCCAGGTGTAACCTTGAAATTCACATCCACTAAGAAGCTGCAATTGGATTGGATGTCCCTCAAGGCCAGGAGGGCAGCTGGCCACACTTCACCCTGGCTCCCCCGCGAGTCTCTCAGCTGCCTCAACCTCCAGTTCTCTTTACTTCTGGAATTTGGCAGCTGTGTGTTTTCATGTTTGTTTTGGGATAGCTCACATTTTTTAGATAAAATACTGATTTGGGGTCCTTGATTTTTGTTTGTCAGAAGCACCAGGCCATGGAGGGAATGAACTTTTACCTGGACCTCACAAGATGAAGCAAATGATGCAATGTTTCAATATCTGATCATAGCACCCAAATCAGTTCAACTCTTCACTTCTTTCAAAACACTGATCCTCCGATCTCTAAAGCCACATATGTTTAAAGGAGAAAAAACTTTTTGTTCACAAAATTTGTCTTCCTAACTTTTAGCTAATTATTATTTTTTTTCCACATGGCCTCAAGTCTTAGAAAAGACCTTTTAATGAATTGAGGCATGCCACCATGAAGTCCACACTGCTGTCCACGGGGATAGGAGACAGGGTAGCATTTAGAGAAAACAATTTCTGCCAAAGTGAAATATCACTGGGTGAGATTAAAAGAAGGGAAGCAGATGTGCAATGATCCTCATCAATGTTGGTCCCAGAGCTTCAGAGTTGAACGGAACGAATGGTTGCCATCTTGAATGGTACAGTTCAAACCCCTACGTGCGGTGAAACTCCGGAAGATGGGAGATAAAGTTAGATGCAAATGAAGAGAAGGGAAGTTAGTTCTAAACAAGGAAAAGAATGCAATTTCTAAAACATATATAACTTCCTCTGAAATGGATAGCTAACCCAAAATGCACTAGAGAAAGTGACCACACTCAAGTCCTTCTCCTCACCGTTAATTTTATCTCAGTTTCCCCCTAGCATATTCTCAAGTGCAATGCTCTCTGAAAACAGAACAATTTGACAGTGTTCATTTGGCAAGGGTTTTCTCCACTGTTGCTTAAAACAACAACAACAATAACAACAACAAAACCATGCTATCTTAGTTCACACTGAGAAACGCAGCAAGGACTTCAGTTCCTTAGCCCTGCAAGCTGTTTCGCATTCTCTGATGCTTCAGATATTGGGAATACATTTAATCTAAACAATAATCTCTTTATCCATTTTCTCTTTTAAAAGTAACCCGTCAAATTACTTTTTCTTCTCCTTAGTAGGTAGAACAAAGAAAATTTAACAAAAGCGTTTCGAAGACTATGGTTTTGGTACCGCACGCTGGCAGCCTGCTTGTCTGGAAGAGGTTGCAGATCCTGGATCCAGGAAGGGATGTGGACTGTGGACTGAAGCTTTCAGCTGGTTGCTGAGCATCTCAGAGTCTCCGCCTGCACAGATGTAGCCTGCAAATAACTTTCTATCAAGCTTGAGTGTTGGGCGGCCACATGTGCAGAAGTGTGTCAAAATCGCTGGCTGATTAGATTGCATCCTGGCTTTGGTGCTTGTCACCTGTGTGAGGCGGGGTGAATTGCTTGACCTCTCTGTACTTGAGTTTGCTCGTGTTAGAATGAGAAAATTAATAGTGTTTTTGAGGAAGATTGGATGATGTAGAAGAGAGAAATTACTGAGAAGGCATTTACTAAGTCCTATAGGATGGCTTGCCGTTGTCGTCTTGGGGTCATCATTACAATCGCACTGGAGGATGCTATTACCGCATACATCCTAAATATATATTCATGCTATGAACTTGAGAACACTGGAAAATAACAGTGCTGTTGATCTCATAGATTTTTTGCAAGGATCACAGCTGAAACAACATCAAAGAAGGGAAGGATTGTGGAAGCGCAGGAAAACACGCCCGGCTTCTGCAAAGCCTCTTTGCACTCTCTGAGCGCGGAGCCTGCGACGGCCGTCCGGGGAGGGTCCACTCACACCTCGGCAGGAGTCTCATGCCATTAAGTCAGGGAGAGTAATGAAATTTCATTTAATTTGTCAGGAAGAAAGAGCTAATGTTAAAAGGCATTTAAAAAAAAAAAAGAGAGATTCTTTGAAAGGGAGTCCGTAAGTAATTACTTCAAGTGTCTTAGGCCTGTTCACCAGAATATTTACATTAGCGTCTTCCCTGGACCCAGTGTAATTAAATTAGGGTTGCAGTCACATTCCTGCCCATCCCCCCATTTCTTTTTTTTAAGGAAGTGTGATTTTATTAACAATCCTCCCTTAAAAGAGGAAAGAAGGCTTGATATAATCACGTCAGCTTTCCGTGCTTTTCGACATGTTTTTTGCTGAGTTAAAGCTGTGTGTGTGTGTGTGTGTGTGTGGTGTGCTCTATGTATGTATGTGTGCGCATGCGTGTTTGTGTGGTGTGTACGTGTGCATGTTGGAAAGGGGCCAGGGCTGCCGTGGCCTTGAGGTTGAGGGGCTGTGCAGCTCGCTCACCTCCACTCAGGAACAGCCGGAGCTGCTGTGGAGAGCGAGCCTTGGTGGTCACCTCGTGTTACCTGGATTCTCTTTCCATCTTTCCGTAAGGAGAGGGCAAAGGAAGGGCACAAGGCGGTGGGAGGCGGCCTCAGCCCCTCTCACCCCAAGGTAGCAAACCGTCAGAGCAGTGCAGAGAGCAGCCGTCCCTGTGGGCCCTGCCTGAAGGCCTGCTCTGCTAAGGGCAGCTCATTCTTACCAAAGGGACCTTGAAACATCTCCCAGGAGGTGACCCACCGCCCTTCTCCATCGCGTGGAGGAGGCTGTGTGACACCTTGAGCACGGTTTACTCTGCGGTCTGTCTCCCTGCAGACAGTGAAGGTGCTGTAGTAAAGAAGGAAGTGGTGGAGCCGAACACAAAATTCGAAGATACAGAAGCGGAAATGAGATTCTAAATAGAGCTCATATAGTTGAACTGAAAATTAAAGCTATTCAGGTTATCAGAAAATTTGTGACGTATTCATTTCTGGCAATTCTAGCAATTACTGTGCCCAGCCCAGAAAGGAGATTTCTAAAATGTTAATCTAATTGTGTGACTCTCTTTACTCTCACTCCGTGGCTTTGCACAGCCTCAGTGAAAGCCCCAACTGTTCAATTAATCATGCCAGGCCTCTGGCAATTCTCAAATGTTTCATCCTTTATGAATCTGTTTTGTTCTCAAAGTATCTCATCCTTAACATGTAAACATTCCTGGATCCCTTTGCCGAGATAAAACCAAGCAACACATTAGCCACTAGCTTTATGTGGCTCTTGCATTATTCAATCAAAATTAAGCAGAACTAAAGACTTAGTTTCATCTGTATGTTAGTTATATTTGAGGGACCACCATAACACATTGCATTCTAGAACACTCCATTGCTGAACAGACTTATAACCGGGCACTGCGTGTTCATAGCACGATCGCTGACCGTCTTATTCCATTACTAGCGTTTCAGGATGGATAATGAAGTCTCTTCCTTCCCTTCCCCATGTCCTTGTTACTATGTTCCCTGTGTGATTAGATGATTCTCTTTTCTTTTCTTTTTGTTTTTTTTGTTTTTTTTTTTTTTTGCTTTATTTTTGACAATCTTTACACGGTTAATTAGGGCACAAAGGTTCAAGGGCTACAGGAAAGTGGGTAAGACTATTATTTCCACATTCTCTCTCTCTCTCTTTCTGTACCTAGGGTAAATGGGGAGATAAAGGAAGAAGTCTCACCCAGTCTCCCACCCATCCCAGGTCCCCCACGTGGGGCATGCTGCTAGGGTCTTGCTCAAGTGGTTTTGATACCTCAACGGTTATGAATTGCTGCCAATTTTGCCATTCCAGGCACAAGGAAGTTGCTGCAGAATGCGCTGATTTACATAGTCCACCTTAGAGTCTCTGTTTGCCCAGTTTTTCACTGCCAACAGATGGCTGGGGTAGTTGATTGATTAGCTCTGTCCTCTGTTGTGGTGCCAGGCACATCCTCTGCAGGTTCCGACAGACTGCCATGTCCTCCATGTGCACCTGATTGTGCTGTCTACTGCTCAATCTGAGCCTCTGAGGAGGCTCGGCTCTGGTATCTGCACTCCATGGCAGACCATGGAACCTGCATTTCTCTTCATGGTTGGGGTTCTGAGTTTGGCAGTTCGATTGGGGAGATCCCCAAAGAAACTTTGTCTGAGGTGATCCCAGACCAGATTCCTGTGTGTAGTTGCAAGCACGTGGTCCGGCACAGTCCATCGCCCCAATCAGCTGGTGGTTGCAAGTGCTGGGTTGGTTTACATGATTTTTTTTGATCAGAAACTTGTCTTTAGTATTGGACAGCATTCTATAGTACACATATCAGTAAATAATGTGGAGGGCGCTCCTTGAGGGCTTAGGAGGTACCAGCCTAAGCACAAAGGCCTGACGCTGATGTCACTTGCTACATGAGCGAGTACTGCTTATCTCCTGTACTACATGGGTGGGTGTGATGTGCTGTTCCAGTGTTGCCAAAGAACAACCAAAGGCAGAATTTAGAGCTCATCTATTGGATGCCCGGAGTGGGTGTTACCACATGGAGTAGGTGTGGCCACCCAGACAGGTGAGGCTACACAGAAGGGTGTGACCACCCAGAGGGGGTGTGGCACACAGGATCAGACCCAGCCTGCCCACCAAATCTCCTGTCCTTGGCATTCTCACTTTTCTCTGAAGAATGGAGGAGGAGCCATGAACAGGCACTAAAGTAGACAGCGGTTACTCTTTCATAATGTGACTGCTTTAAATTGCACCACTTTTCCCACCAGTCTGATTATATAAAGTGTTGTTTTCTTTTAATAAGTACTTTATGTTCTCTCTCTCTCTCTTTTTTTTTTTTTTTTTGGTTCTCAATTGTAGTGTGAATGAACGAGACATATTATATCCACTCTACAATTAAGAAACCTAAAGTTTGGAGAATGTAAGCAAGATGAAAGACTGCTGGGTTAATACCATAAAGTCGAAGTAAGACTTTGGCAAGTTTTCTTGAGATGCGGTGAACACCAGCAACCAACCCAGTCAGCACTTGGGGTATTGGTGCCCGAGTGCCTTCACGTCCCCATGATGCACGTCATGCTAACTGACAGTATCGTTTCTTTCTCATAACTGCTTGTGTTACTTTTGATTCTTAGGAAATAAAATAATGAAGCCTTTTTTCCAGAAATTAAGACATCTCTAAATAGATCGCCAGTCATAACAAAGCCTCACGCTGACTGTATCAGCACAGCCACTGCAATCAAAACTCTCGCCATGCTCATACATGATTACTGCCATTTTTCCAAGCAGAATGGTAATCCTGTAAGTATTTCTAGGGCACAATTTTATTGAAGTTGGATTCTCATGATGACTGAAGTTAAAAGAGTATGACTTTCTGCACTGCTAATGTACTGATAGAACATATGAAAATAAAACATCAATATGGAAAAATCACAGTGTGGATTTTACACACCGAAAAGCACCAGTGTTTTTTGAAGACTTAACTTTGGGCAAGCAATATGTCATGGATTTTATCTTCATAGGACTATTTGTTCTTGGAGGAAATAAAAGAATAGCAGAATCTGTAGGATTGTTATGTTCATCATGCAGATCCGGAAACAGGCTTAGAGTTCTAACCTTTCGCCTGGATCATGCAGATATTGAAGGACAGAAAAGAGATCTCAAGTGACACGAACTTGTGCTCTGAGCTGGCTTCTTCAGGGCAGCAGTAGCTGCGGGCTCACGTATACGTAAAGACTATGCAGTGGATTGTCCAGAAAAACAAGGGTGTCAGGCAATTCAAGTAGGAAAAGGAATTTTATTGTCACTCCAGATTAAAAAGAGAGAAATTTCTGGAAAACAAAATGAGGCCTTCAATTTGATTTTAAAATTTACCTAGTTGGGTAAGGAAGAAAATCAAGGGACAAATATACAATAAACCATTTTGTAATTTTCTTTTTTTTACTTACAAAATAATATCACTTTTGTTCCTAGGAGCAAAAATGGTCAGTTGATATTTACAGGCTTTTTAAAGCACTAAAAACGTGTTTGTAATTTTGTATTAGGAAGAGATTCAATCAAAATCCAGAAATAATTTTTCTCCCAATCCTAATGTGTCACTAATGACATTTTACAAACATATGGATTACGTTCTTTCTTGGGAGCAATTTGTCAAGAGCAGGCCGTCCTTCATTCTGCTGTTTGGCGTCTGAGTGACATCACAGGATGCACTGGAGATCCAGTCTCATCGGATCTGTTGTACTCTGTCCTTTAAATGAGAAGGAATTGAAAAACTAGAAGAAAGCTGCCACATACAGTCAATTTTAGTGAAAGGAAAACAAGCCTCTCCCCCGAAGACCCTGAAGTAGCTGGAAAAAAGAATCATGGGTGGTTTTGACTCGCCATCTCCAGAGACCAAGGGAAGAAAAGAACAACAAACGTTACACTGCAAAGGGGCATTCCACAGTCCGACACAAGAAAACCACAGCTCTCCCATGCAATTAAAAACATTGTTGGCGTTACTTACAGCTAAACGACTGGCAGAGGAAAGTTTGAAGGACCCCAAAACCCATTTGTGGACTCAAAAAAAAGAAAATGTATTGATATAGGGGAAATAGATTGGAAGGAAACGATTTGTAAGGATATGGTTAAAACTATTTATATACAGGATTCTATTTGTTTTACAGCTAGTGGTGTACGGACAGCATGAAAGGTTATCTTTGACAAGGTTTTAGCTATTATTTTCTTCCAGTGAAATGGTATTTCTTGAGAAAAAAAGGTCTTTGGAACAAAATAACAATAAATCCTGATTTAGATACATAAACCTGCCATTGATATCACATAATATCAGTGTTCTCTCTCACTCGATACAGGCGTTTTAAAGATAAATGGTAAAACTGAACTGGAAATCCATCTGGCCGGCTGCCTGCTCTAATGAATAACCCCACTTTGGCTCCTGCAATGTAAGCAGAAAGTTCTCTCCCGGCCGCTTTCGTCTGTCATGAATCTACAAGACAGCCAACATAATATCTGGGCGACAACGGTGCGCTAACAGTGCGGTGACTTCCATTTTCTTTGCTTTCTATTGATTTTCACTTAATAACTGGCGAAATACTAAACGTCCGCCCTGAGTACCTAATAAATCCTGCCTGAGCTTTTTATTGAGGAGAATTTAATAAAAACAACCATTGCGGCTGAGGGATTTTTCTTCTGGACAGAACATGGGGGTAAGGGACAGCAGGGTTGGGGCAAGAGGAAGCCATTTGCTTTTGTGTGTGTGTGTGTGTGTGTGTGTGTGTGTGTGTGTGTAAGACTTCCGCCTTTGGAAAAAAACAAGTGTTTCAATGTCAAGGATGACTGGGTATGTAAACCAGGCTCCTTCAAGAAGCAGCTGCTAATTTCTGCATTCACGTTCCAAGGCCAACATGAGGAAAGGAGATTTCAAGGGCGCAGTAAGAAGCTGCCCTTTCTGGCTCCCAGTTTGGGCAGTGGAGTGTTTTCTCATTGTCAGTGGCTATGAAGAACCTGTAAGAATACACCTGCATTGGCTAGGGGTACGGTGCAGTGTGTGAAGCTGCAGCTTGCAGCGCCAGCATCCCTTGCGGACACCAGTTTATGTCATAGCGCCTTCACTTCCAATCCAACATCCTACCAATGCTCTTCAGAAAGCAGTGGAAGATGAGCCAAGTCCTTGGATCCCACCACCTATAAAAGAGGCCAGAGAAAGCTGCTAGCTTCCACTGGCCATTATGGCCTTTTGGGAGTGAATCCACACATGAAAAAAAAAATCTCTCTTCTCTCTCTCTAGCTCTGCCCCTCAAATAAAAAAAAAAATCTTAAGGAAATGTATGTTTCACTAGGCAATTTAACAGGCAGTTTAGATTTAATACTAGATAAACAGGTACAGCTTATTTCCTGGCCTCCTTGGATAGCTGTAGAATTATAGATAATAAAATAATTGAGAAACTACTGCGGTAAAATTGCCTTTATAATAATTTGCTCATTTACTGCTAATTTGAGGTTTACATAATCAACTCTGAACAAAAATAGGAGCTTTATTGATTTCTTAAACTCACTAAGAAAGGTGAGAAGTTGAGGGTGTGTATCTGACACCTTTTGCCTTGGTATAACATTCTCACACAATTCCTATGGCAGGTGCCAATGAAGACCTGGTTTTTCTATAATATGGCCGTTTGCACATTGATGAGACCCTACCCTAACTACATTTGGATTGTTTTGAAGATGTTTAAAGTAAGAATGCATTTTAGAATTTTGTTCAGTTTGAACATTTTGTCCACTCAATTGTCAAGATTTTTAATTTTTTAAAAAATGTGTATATTTATTAAAGGGGGTGAAAAGAGAAAGAAAGAAGAAACAGAGAGAAGGCAGAGAGAGAGGAATAAAGAAGGAAGGAAGGACAGAAGGAAGAGAAAGAAAGAAAGAAAGAAAGAAAGAAAGAAAAAAAGAAAGAAAGAAAGGGAGGGAGGGAGGGAGGGAGGAAGGAAGGAAGGAAGGAAGAAAGAAAGAAAGAAAGAAAGAAAGAAAGAAAGAAAGAAAGAAAGAAAGAAAGAAAGAAAGAAAGAAAGAACAGAAGGAAGGAAGGAAGAAAGAAAGAAAGAAAGGAAGGAAGGAAGGAAGGAAGGAAGGAAGGAAGGAAGGAAGAGAGAGAGAGAGAGAAAGGAAGGAAGGAAGAGAGAGAGAGAGAAAGGAAAAATTTCCCCCAAATGTCCACAATGACTGGGTGGGGATGGGTCTGTCCAAACCCGAAAGTTGTCATCTCAGTTCTGGTCTGACGCAAGCGTGTTAACCTTTCTCAAGATACTTCAACACCTGCAGAAGCAGGAAGCCGGAACACAGTGGAGCTGAGAATAGGAAGCTGGAACTTTGTCTGGGGTGGAATGTGAGTGTCCCCAGTGGTGGCCCAAGTGCTGCACCAAACACCTGCTCATGTGGAAAAGGAGAGACTGACATGCAGATCCTTACGGTTCAGCGCTGATTGATTGGCCAAGGTGTGGCATGGCAGATAGAGTCACAAGTTCTAACTCTGACATAATAGGCATGCTCTTGTTCAAGACCTGGTTGCTGCATTTCCAATCCAGCTCCCTGATGGTGTGCCTGAGGAAGCAGTAGCAGGAGCTTGGGTGCTGGGATCCTCCTCCAGCAGAATTAGAAGCTGGTGACTCCTCACTTCAGCCTGGCCCAGCCCAGGCTATTATGGAGTAAACCAATAGCATGGAGATTCTCTTTCTCTGACTCTCCTTCTAATTTGATCTTTCAAATAAAGAAAAGAAATCTTCAAAATGCAGGGTTTTATTTTGTTTTTGTTTGCTTGTTTTTATTTGTTTTCCAAGCCCGGAAATCTCATGCTTGGACACTACTGTTGTAAAGGCACAGTCTCTCAAGCATAGCTCTGCACAGTTCAATTATTCAATGAAGAGCAAACCTTCACACACAATGAAAGTTTACAGGCTACATGACCAAGTTTGGTGGCCATGTCAAAGGACCTCAGTGAAATTTGAGCTTGCTTTCTTTCTCTGAGTGGTTATTCAATCTGCAAAATGAGGATGCTCTTACCATGCTAGCCTAGTCAATAGCATTTCACCAAAGGTCCATAAACAAAACTCTCACAGTGTTGATTCTTTTTTTTTTTTTAACTGACCATCTAAATAATCACACCAGTTCAGCTGTGGCCAAATTCTACAATTCACCCTTGTTCTCACAGCCATTGACTCACTCTTTTGTGCCTATATTTTTTCAGCTCCCAGATAAACCTAAATTCAACGTTTTGGAAACCAGGAAGCTCCATTAAGAGTTCATGATGTTGACCCTGGACTTGGGGGTGTAGTGGTATGGCAACAAGGGGCTGTCGGCTGCAGTGAATGCCTGTTCTATGGGAAGATGTTGATAATGGGGCATGGCCTTGGAATGCCTCTGCTTCTGAGCCCAACATGCCATGTACCTAAAACCACATTAAAAATTAGTCCATCTTTAAAGTGCTCCTATATGTAGTATGTAGTATGACTCAGTATGTAGTGTGTAGTGCGACTCAGTATGTAGTGTGTAGTGCAACTCGGTATGTAGTGTGTAGTGTGACTCGGTACTCTAGATTCCAAAGAATAACTGAACTAAGATGAGAGATCCTGACAAAGCACTCTCCAGCCGTGACTGGGGTGAAATTTTCTGTCATTTGGACAGCTTTACCTTCTGCTAACCTGACTTTTTCTTGGTGAGCACGGTATCCCACCTTGGTCCAGTTCTTGTTGAAGACACACAAGAAAGGATTCCTTTCGATGTTTTCCTTCGGCTGACTTTTCTGTTCCTCACCCCCTCAGGGGAGTCTGTATTTCCCTTCTGCTCTTTCCTCCGTTGCTTCTGAAGGAAGCTGAGCAAGTCCCTAGAGGAGCTTTGGGAAAAGACCCTGTGAATGGGCAGCTCTCAGCCCGTGGCTCTGGGCAAGGGCTCTAATTGGCTTGCAGGAAGGTGTATTGCTATTCAGATAATGTCTTCTCCTGCTCAACGAAGGTTGTTGTACTGAGCTGTGATTGTGACAAATGATTTACTATTAGGAACGGTCTGTAATTATTGTTCGGTGGGACGGCAGACCGATACATCATTAACATGATAGACGGCCTTTTATATCAGCAAAAATAACTAAATTAATAAAAATGGCTTCATTCCAAACCCTGTCAGAAAGCCAATAGTGAGAACAATCAAGGAGCAGTGATACCTGAGAAAAGCAGAGTTTATACCCCCCAACAAATCATGTTTTATGCATAAGTAATATGATATTCGTATATATAATCTCTATCCTACAGATGTGTGTAAAGCAACAGAGTTTTATAGATTTCAGTTATAAACAAAACTATAGGATATTTAAATGTCTTCTCCCAAATGAGCTGTATTTAAATTTATACTTCTATGCAAGCAATATGCAGTTTTGGAATATACCTATGACATTGTTTCTTTCAAGTTTTCTCAAGCACTTTGAGCCATTATGACGTAGAACTCGAACAGAAATGTCTTTCTGCTTCCTTCTTCCTTCCTTCCCTTTGCCTTCCTCGCTTTCCTCCCTGCCTTTTCCTCCCTCCTTTCTGCCTTTCTTTCCTTCCCGTTTCTTCATGTCATCCATGTAATTTGAATGTGTGATATAAAGTGTGGCATCACATGTGTTGTATTTTCTCCCAGAATGAGACCAGGGGACATGATGTAGGTTACTTTGTTGTCATGGATTCATGCAAACAAGCAAGTAGAAAAAATGAGCTATGGGACATCGATTCATACAAACCCATTAACGTTACCTGAATGAGTCGTAATTGCATTCCTTGATTTTTGTATATTACTACCGAAACTAAATTTCAATGAAAAAGTGTGCATTACAATAAAGATTATGTGCATGGAAATCTAGGACTAGAATCTTCTAAAGTAAAGAACGTAATCAGACAGTCTTTTTTCTCTTTTTCTCCTCCCTTGTTTTCTTTCAATGCATTTGGTTTACAATTCCTTATCCAAAATTTGTGGTGTGAGATGTGTTTTTTAAAGTCTTTTAGGAATGTAAAAGATAGCATGGTCACCTATCCATATATTAGTATCATCGGTGGGGCCAGTGGGACCATCAGTGAATATGACTGCAAAAACAGGTGTGAGCATTCACAGAGTGGAGTAAGTAACAACTGCACATATTCCACGGACACTTTGGTTGTGGTTTGATACCAGTGAGTTCAGGTTAGATCCGACTGGCTGCCGAGGTTGCCTGTCACCACACACACACAAAGCAAATGTTGCTCTTTTGGTGAGTTTTAGAGGAGAGGATTGCTAATGCAGGATCTATGAATTCCCCAGAGAGGCCTGTGAAATTTGTTATTTGAACTATAAGCTAAACACACTTTCTGTGATCCCATTTTTAATATTAAAACAGACCATTTGTAAACCAGTTTTGTTTAGACTTAAAGTAGAATTGAGAGAATGGAGCAGAGATTTTTTGATATGCCCCCTGCATGGTCATTGTCTTGGGCACCCTATCATCAATGTCACAGATGGCTATGAGTTACTGCTGGCCAACTGTGCTGAACCACTGTTTCCCAGAGTCCCTGTTAGGGTCCACTCTGGTGACGTGCTGAACCACTGTCCCCAGAGCCCCTGTTAGGGTCCACTCTGGTGACCTGCTGAACCACTGTCCCCAGAGCCCCTGTTAGGGTCCACTCTGGTGACCTGAATCCTTTAGGTTCGCTATCATTGTTAAGCCAACCTTTTGCTCATTTTAGCACTGAAACTGGTTAAAAAAATTATAGAGATTATCATTTAGAACATACTCAAAACATATTGTGGCTCTAATTGATAATGAAATAGAGTAACTTTTTGAAAATTATGCTTTTTATTTCAGACTTCTAAGGAAGTTCATTTAATCTAAGCTTCAAACTCAGAGAAACTATTCCTTGAAGAAATTATTTTGAGACGTGTTTGTGCCTTTCTGGAAAAGAAGTACAAATAAATGATGTCTACAATCTAGACATTTTATTGAATAAAGATATCAGTTTGAATGTATTTTTTTAATGAAGTGATTTTGGAAAATATTATTATAGTGGCTCAGCTCGCCCATGGCTACAGCCTAAGTGAACTCAGTCTCAGTGGCTGAAAGAATGGGACATACCTGCAGCTCAAAGTCACTCAGAGTATGAAAAAATTAATTGTAATTTTGTTACCAATGGGCCTCAGACAGGGATCCAGTGGAGGACCTTGCACAGGGGGTACAGCAATGCAGGTAGAGCTTTGGGTAGCAGCTGTCCAGGGGTGGCAGTAAACACACAATTGTTCTCATTTTGAAAGCTTGATTGAGACCTATTTTAATCCTCGTCTTTTCTGCTCTAGTCTTCTCTTAAAGGAAGACAAATGCCCTTGAGAAGGAGTCTTAAAGGTCTGATTCACGGGCTGGGAAGAATTACAGGATGCAGACGGCCTCAAGTAGGGCCTCTCCCCAGAGGAGTTTACGTTTCCTTCCTCTTAATCTGAGAGAACCATTACAAAGTTAGTCAGCTCCTTGGGGGCCCTTCCCAAGGAATCTTCTAAAAGGAAATACCTTGCACTGGAAAGGTAATTTACCTAGACAGTATTCAAAATACAGGTTCCAGTCCATAGAGAACCAGCGTGGATGGGGTATTGGATCTTTTCTAGATTCTCCCCTAAAGATAGTTAACACATCAGGTAAGGTGAACAGCACTGACAGCATCAGAAAACACAGTCTCCCTGCACATGACTTGTTCCCATGTGTAATTATGTCCCAAATAAGACAGTTTGATTGTTACAATATGAAAGTGTAGGTATGTGATAAATTGATTTTCCTGAAAATATGCTCATACTGAAACTCCATTCTATTCTGAGAGTGTTTTTAATTATTTCAGTGAGTGGGAAAACTTTTCTTATTTTCCTAGGGATCGGGATGTGGGAGGGGAGCTAGCGTCTGTGCTCTGGACCTTGGGGAGTGCTGTGGTAATTCAGAATCTGAGGCCTTCGGGAAACTGGACTTAAGAGCTGATTCCCTTTTAAGGCAAAATAACGCGTATGAATTTTTCTTTTTAAGCTACACTGGGAAGAGCAGCATGATTTCAGAAAGGCACAGCTCCGAATATTTCCCGTTATCCATCAGTTCCTTCTTCCTGCCACCCCCTGCCCCGCCCCCATTCTGGTTTTCTCACAATGATGCAGACTAATATGATAGATCAGGAAAGAAGAAATGAAGACTTGGGGCCATGTCACTTCCTATCAACAAATCAATGTCTAATGTTTCACAGATTACAAATAAAGTTACGTTTATCGCAAAGCTTTGCATTTTCTAGGTGGAGGAATTTACTGGTGCTCATGAGAACTTTACCCCAACTGTGTTGTTCTGATCCAATCAGGAGATGCTTTCAACATTTGCTCACTCTTCAGTGGGTTACTTTTTTTTTTTTAATGGAAAATGTAAAGGAACTGTAAACACTGAGGAAGGCAGAGATGCCAAAATGCAGAAGTGGGTCTATGCAGGGAGGGTTCAACCTGCGAGTTCAAGTTGAAGAGTTTGGACTTGACCAAATAGAGAGCACATTCTGATTTATTTTTTTTTAATTTACACTTTCATACACAAGTATTAGGTTCTGCTATGTTGGGTGATTAAAAGCAAAGAACAACAAATTCCTTGTTACCGCAAGGAACTTACTGTATGAAAGGACAGTTTTCTAAAGTTTTATGAGTTTTTGGATTTATTTATCTTTAAGAAATAAAACTTTTAATACATAAAAAGGCAAATTGTGAAAATCCAAGTTTCTATTTATGGTCAAGTTTAGACTGATTCTTGGACAAAATTAGGACAAAGGCTTAAAGTTGCTTTTCTAGAAACTAATTCATCATTAAAAATAGTAAAACTATTCACATTTGATAAACTATGTGTCCCATTATTTCTTCTCTGATAAGCTATGAAAAAGAGCTAACATAAAATAAATCCTCTTTTTTTTTCTTTTCATAAAACTCAATCCAGAGGTCTGCATATTATGTTCACATTTTTTTCTTGTGTGCTTCCTTTTGTGTGTTTTGGCCGCATTGGTGGAATTTTCTATGATAAGAGGACCACCAATCCAGTGTTCCTGGTGTGTGGTTGGGCCAGCTGGGGCCCTGCTGGGACTTGAGGGAAGCGGGCCAGGAATGCACAGGCCTTGATGACTGCCAGGGCTCTTTTTGGTTCTAAGTTAACGATGTTCTTCCTGGTAAATCAACGGCAGGGCTGGGGAGGCTTGACAGCCCTGTGACCCCAATGAAACGCAGTCAAGAAGCTGCCCCAGCCATGTCTACCTGACTTCTCCCAGCTTGCCTGAAACTCAGGTGAGATGCCACACAGCTGGAGCGGGGATTTTGTGGGAGTTAAGCACTCGAAAACCATAGACAAATTTCCATGGTAAACATTGATCATGTAGTTTTTCATTGTGTATTGATAATAAGCCATCCTTCCATGTATATTTCCCTTAATGAAAATATAAAGAATGCGTGTAGAAATACTCTTTCACTTGCTATTTTTCTATTACTTGTGATGCAATCCAATTAGATAAATATTTCTGAATCATATACACTATTTCAGTTGCTCTACTATGTGGGTGATATGAGAATAAAGAACGTATTGATATTTGCTCAAATGGCCCTAAAAGCTAGCAAACAAATTTTCTATTCTTGTTCTAATATGGTTATCAGCATTTCTTTTCCCAATAGTCTTATTTTATCGTCTCTTCTATATCCTCACCCTCTGATTTGTGACTTAGTAGTGTGATTAGCTTGTGCCTCAATGTGGGCTTACCAATATTACTTGCTGCAGGTGGCACGATAGGCTGGAAAGGACAGCATTAGCTTGCAAAGTTCTCCATGTGCTTCTGCTAGTGCCACCAGAAGAACATGCCTGCCACGCTCTGCCTCAAGAGAAGCAAGAACTTTGAACAGTGTATTCCCAACACAGCCATTCAAGATAAGCTCAGCTATGCTTAAATGAGTTCCAACTGGCCAACAGATGTGTGAGTCAAAAAACCCTGGCTGCCCAAGGCCACTGCATTTTGGAATGTTTCCTTGTATATTAATTCTTATTTGATACATTTTTTTGTGCATGTATTCATTCTCCAACAATGGTAACATACATACAAAACCCCAAATGTTGAGAAATCCGAAGAGCAGAGAAAACAGACAAATGGAGTAAGAAATGAAACAGAGACGCTGAGATCAAAGCAGGCATGTTGTGAAGGGGGGTGAGAGAATGAGTGAGAGAAGCCCTGCAATAGGACCTTGCTAGAATCGAGTGTGGAGAGATGCTGACAACAGAGCAAGGAGTCGGACACAACAGGGATAATGCTTGAACTCCAGGCATGACTTACCGTAACCAAGCACAGTAGGGGAAAGCTGGGTCAGAAAGAGTGCTGGGCACTGTCAGTGCAAACTATCAACAGTGCTCAAGGAAAGCTGCCTCAGAACTGCCTGCTTCTTACTGGATGCCAGCGTAACTCTGGGAATGTCCCACCAAGGCCGGAAGCCTTTGCTTATTTGTAGTGTTTTTCTCTTCACTTCCTTCTTTGATCTTATAGTATAGAGACAAAAATATTCTAAGGGAAACTTCTTCCTTGATATTTTTGGCCTCTTACCAGGAAATCGGTGGAAGTGTGAGGAGTCCCCTATTCAAGAGACATACACTGAAACCAGCGGGGGGGTTGCATCCACTTCCTAAGCATTCACGATTTTAGCCATTTGTGGTTTGCACTCTTGCAGTGTCATGGACCCTTGTGGAGAAGTCAGGAAGGCCTTGAGGCCTCACCAACTTGTTATCTCAGCTGTCAAATGACAACTGTGCCACCTGTATAGAACCATTCAATAGAAATCCTGAACATGAGTATCTCCTGATTAAAAAAAATATCTGATGTAGACCATCAAGTCTAGTGTCTTCTGTTTCCAGCTCGGGAGCGCTTGCTCTGAGGGTGGGAGGGCTAGGGATGGGTGGCTCAAGAGCCCAGTAATTAAGAATTAAAGGAGCTGGCTTTGCTGGCTCCCACGTTGGAGACTTGAATACCACAGTTCTTGAATTCTTGGACTTTTTAAGCTTGTCAAATTATGTAGAACATTAGAGTTTAACCGTGACCAAGACTCACAAGGAGAAAGAAGCAGAATATTTTCGTGTCTTAAGACCAAAAGCAGAACAAATACATTCATGTGAAAAATGGTATCCAAAATCTTAAATACAACCGAAGGAACCGACTTACCAGCTGTACCAGTTACTTCCCAACAGCTCATGCGGTTGTGACCTTGGGTGAGGCTGCAGGAAGTAAGGAAAGAGACAAGAAAGGAAGATGAGGCAAGAAGAGACCATGTCTTTAAATTGAATTGAATGTTCTGTGACTTTAAATGAAAGCTCTTCTGTTGTTGGGCAAATAAATTTAAACCACTTAACATGGCAGAGAAGGTCAGGCAAGCTTATTATAGTGATCATAGCGTTACAGCCATTGCGATTGACCGCTGCTCTCCGGAATCACCAATAATCAGAGACCGCAAGCTGTGTTTGCAGAGAAAGGTCATCATTCATTTTTTTCAAAGCATTAATATCTTTTGTTTGTTTGGCTCAACATGAAACAGGAATCGATAGAGGTAATTCACAGAGCAATTAGCCCCTCATCTGTCAAACGGCATCTGGGTGTATTTAACAAAAAGACCTTTGGAAAGGTTTAAAAAGCAAGAAAGTGCCTGTACGATCAACAATTTATATTTTCTACATGACAAGTTGTGTATGTATCTGTGAAAAGGGGGGCCTTGGGACTACGAAAATATACATACAGCACGCTATAAATCTACACTTCGATGTTATGTTGTCACTGTGAAGAGATAGAACAAAAAAGCTCAGATTACACATGTTCACCCAGTTCCCACGAAAGCACAACTCATCAGTGGGCTCTTGAAGGCATGGAGGAGCACAGCCCTGGCACCTGGCTTTCTTAGGATACAAGATGTCCAGCAAAACTTGCGGCAGACAGTGAAACAAACTGAAGAGGGTCTAGCCCGGGCACAATGCTGAGGACTCCAGTGCCCAGCTGCGTCTCAGGCGGCCCCAATCAGGCTGTGCCGCATGGCTCTGGCCTGGGTCCTCGCCTCTTGACACAGCCTCCTCACTCAACCTGCTTCCCACTCTTACATCGATCACATTCAGATCATCTGTACTAAAATCAAAAGCAGAAAAGTTAAACACAAAACTAGATAGAAGACTCCTGTATTTTAGAGTGAACTCTGGGGGCAGGCATTGTGGCATCATAGGCAGAGCTTCCGCCTGCATCGCCAGCCTCCTACCTGGGGATTAACTCACGTCTCAGATGTTCCACTTTAGGCCCAATTCCCAGCAAATGGCCTTGGAAAAGTAAAACAAGGTGGCCCAAGTACCTGGGCTTAGTTACCAACGTGGGAGACTGTATCCTGACTTCAGCCTGGCCCACTGCTGGCAAATGCGGCGTAGGGGGAGTGACCCAGCAGATGAAGATCCTCTCTCTTGCTCCCTATCTCTCTCTCTCTCTAACTCTATTTCTCAAATAAATCTTTTTTTTTTTAAGTCCAGTCTGACTTGAGTTTGTATTTTCTATATTTCAAGTCTGTGCTATGGATTTGATGAAATACATACATATAAAAAAAGCCTCAGCGAAGCACAGACAAAGTGCATGTCCACTCAGCTGAAAGATGCCATTACTCTCAGCAAGACAAGATGTGTTTTGGGAATGTATTTTTTCTCTTTTCCTTGACATTTCATCTCTTCCTCCTTCGCTCCACCCATCCCTTCTCTTTTCACTTTAGACTTCATCAAGACTCTAGAATCATGGCCAAAACAATTTGAAAAAATCATGTGAAAAAAAAAAGTTGCAAATGCTTTATTTTCTTACAAGCATGAGAAAACATCTTCATGTTTTGAAGAAAGTTTTACTGTCAATTTCCAACCCTCTGTAAATTGATTTCCCTATTTCAAACATCCTAGATAACTGTCAAAATCGTATCAGGAAATTAGGTTATACAGTGGAGTGGAAAAGCAGGACTGTACGTTGAACTCAGAGACTCATGACTGAGGAGAGACATACAGAAAAACTGACACAAAAGAACCCTTAAGTAACACTGCCTTTGAATAGAAGAATTGTGGAGGTAGTTTTGAGCCATTCTGTTTCTGTATTTCCAAATTGTTTTATCATAGACATGCTATTTTTAAATTGGAATAAAACTAAAACTATTCACATTTAATTTACTAATGCCAATTAGACAGCATCTTCATAAATGTGTAGTATTGACATGAGATAATCAATTTTTCTTTTTTTTTTGTTAAATGTTATTGCATAGTCTATTGAACTCCGAAGAAATCCTGTAAAATCTTGTCTCTTTTTTAAAAAAGATTTATTTTATTTTTATTGGAAAGTCAGATATACAGAGAGCAGGAGAGACAGAGAGGAAGATCTTCCATCCAATGATTCACTCTCCAAGCGGCCGTAATGGCTGGAGTTGATTCGATTGCAAGCCAGGAGCCAGGAGCTTCTTCCGGGTCTCCCACGCAGTTGCAGGGTCCCAAGACTTTGCTCTCCCAGGCCACAGGCAGGGAGCTGGATGGGAGGCAGGACCACTGGGATGAGAACCAACACCCGTATAGGATCCTGGCACGTTCAAGGTGAGAACTTAAGCCTCTGGCCCATCACCGTGGGCCCAAAATCCTGTAGCATTTTCATGAGCAGATTTAAACTCAGCTCTCAGAACCTTCTGAAATTATACAAGTCACACACAATTTCAGCCTGGTGCTAACATTCAACTTGAGGCAGTAGGGCAGCAGGAAGTAGCTCAGGGTCCAAGTGGCTTTCTCTTACTAGAGAATTTCATTGTCAAACTTTTAGATTCCTTGTATTTTTTTGTGATCTGAAGTTAATCCCGGAAGTTTTTTGACACATTATTTCTCTCATCCCAACATTTTCTTTTTCTTGCTTATGTGAACTGTTGGAACTTTCTGTATACTCACTGCTTTGTTTCCTTTAATTGGATGAGTTCAATGTGATCCAGAGACACCAGCTAATTTATTTTCCCAGACATCCAGTTAGTGAAGCCAACAGCACCGTTACCAGTTGTCTGGGCTCTATTTTGTTTTCAGGAAAATACTTTAATATACTTCAACAGGAGTCCAAGTCATGCCATCTTCTAAACGGTTGTTCACAAGCAGAGGTCATTATTTCCTTATTAGACTATCCTAGGGGTGGGTCCAGCTTCCACAGGCTTTGCTCATTCTTCTGATTTATAAATCCAACCTGAGTTAGAAAGATGGGCTGCCACCTCCTCTGGGCTCTGCTTTGTGTCACTGAAATACAGTTCATCAGGCAAACACCTCATAAGCGCAGGTTCTGGCTGCCTTCCACGGAACACCGTGTCATGCCATTGAGTAACACTTAGGACCCAATCTTTCTTCCTCCTCCTCCAAAACTAAATAAATTGGGGAAAGGTCTTGCCCTGTCTCAAGATAACAAGAAGTTTACAGAACGTGCCAGTGTTTCATGCTGCAGACACTAAGCATTCAAGGAGTGCACCAAAACAAGATGGCAGCTTTCCTGGAGTTCAAAGGCCGCTCTGACAGCAAATGAACAAGGATGATCCCTCTCGCTTGCCTGATGGGCACGAGGAGTCTTGCCGAAACCTGGAGGGATGTTTGCATGGCGGGTTGACATAAGGGAAACAGACTCACTCCACACCCCAAGGTTTATTTTATTTAAAAACCAGTGTTACAGAGAGAGGGAGAAACGGAGAAAAAGATAACTTGTATCCATTGGTTCACTTCCCAGATGGACACAAGGGTCACAGCTGAGCCAGCCCAAAGCCCCGAGACAGGTGCTTTTTCGGGGTCTCCGCCAAGGGTGCAGAGTCCCAAGCACTCGAGCCATCTTCTGCTGCGTTCTCAGGCGAATTAGCAGGGAGCTGGATCGAAAATAGAATTGCTAGACATGAACCAGCACCATGAGGGATAACTGGGTGTATGGGAGGCAATTTTTCATGCTCCACCTTAGCACCAGTTTGAAAGGACAGACTTCTTCTGCTGGTGCCCTGGTTTAAATGTAACCACCAAGAGAGGCGATCAGACAGTTTTCTCTGTGAAAATCAGACAGTACTTACTCTGTCCATAATGGGCTCGGTCCTTTTCCTCACTTTTCTTGTCTCTGCTATTTCGACATGCACAGTCACTGTAGCACATGAGCGAAACATTGAAACATCCTTGTGGACATGGAAGTATGAACTTTTTACTTTCACTAAATGTCTCAAAACAATATTAAGAAGACTCTTTGTTTCCAAGTATGTGCAAATGTGAAACCTTCTGGCTGACAGGTTAGAGCAAAGCAACTTGAGCTGGATTTGGTCCTTAGGTCATAGTTGGTTACAGGCATTCAGGAGTCTGGAGGTCCAGTTCAGCCATTGGACTGGTCGTTGGCAGAATGACCGGCCCTTCCCGGCATTCCTCAGTGCACCGACAGCGGTTTCTAACACTTCACTGTCTTCTTGTGTGAATAAGGTGATTTTCTTTAAACAAACTTGAGAAAAGGGCGTTAAACTTAAAAAAAAAAGTATCTTAACAACTAATTGGGTCTTATGCATTGGGAAAAATATTCAAAAGCATACCAAACCAAATCGTACAAAAATGGATCTTTCTTTGTGATAATTTGATTTTTTTCAACTACTACATGTAATCATCTAAAAACCAAATACCAATTTAAGTTGTTGTCTTTTCAGGCAAAATTCAGGGTGTTTGAAATACTTCATGGAAAATGAAAGTAGAAGATAACTTCGTTTTGGTGCAGCAAATTTTCAGATCCTTGCGTAGCACCTGGTAATAAATACTGTCCATCAATCTTTTGAAACACACTTATATGGGAGACTGAAACATATGTTGTATCAACATAAACCTGAACTTTTTTTTTTTTAACCTGAGGGCAGAGGGAGAAGGAGACAGAGAGCTTCTGCTCCACGTCTCTGCTCCACGTCTCTGCTCCACGTCTCTGCTCCACGTCTCTGCTCCACGTCTCTGCTTCACGTCTCTGCTCCACGTCTCTGCTCCACGTCTTCCACCATGTCTCTGCTGGGCATGGCAAGCATCCAGCCACTAGGGTCACCACAGTCTCCTCCAGGATCCACAGCAGTATGCAGTTGGTGTCAAGAGTGGGAACCTGAGCTAACTGTGGGTGCCCTGGTATAGACCATGTGTGCTTTAACTGCTAGCTCTAGTCTAAACTTTCCTCTATTTCCGCTTTTCCAGGAACTTCGTGGAGTCAACGCAATTGTTAAATAATTTTGAAAACTATACATTGACAAAGGAAAATACTTTCTCATAGATTGAAATGACTAAGACCATAACATTCTACCCTTGTGTAACGATGTGTATTTTATATAACAGAAAAATAGAAATTAAAATGATAGTATTTATATTAATGGTGTAATTAATAGTGTCTCTACTCTTTTCTACTTTTTGAATACTTCTCAGTTCCCCCTTTAGGATCAGGAAAAAAAAAAACCATGGTTACAGTACACACATCATTCTTAACTTTACGGTGCTTCTCTGGAGAAACCTGTGCCTCTATGTAGCAACCCCTCCCCCCCAGAGAGCTCTGGGATGATCTGTAGGGTTAATCGCTTTCTAGAATGCTCTGGGGTCAAAGTCCTAATGACATTATAAAAATCTACTTCAAAGTTGTGCAAAATCAGAATTTCATGACATACACATAAGGAAAAGGAAGGACCAAGCATGAGGTAACACAATGCAAGATCTCAAAAAAGAGACAACAGTGGCTACAGGCACCAAAAATAATAATAATGGGTGTTACCAAGTTGTGTGAGTTTTGTCAGGTCAATAGACTTGAGTGGGGAAGCTGCAAGACGCAGCCCTCCGCTCTGTGCACAAGATGAATAAAGCTCTAATTGCTCTCTGCCGTCACAATCTCATTTGTATTCACAACCACAACTTTCTTACAACCTTGCATTTTAGTTGGAATAAAAAAATGAACTTTTGATCAGGTAATCAAATAGAATTATTCCACGCATTGTTCAGTGCTTTTATTTTTCATTTCATTGTTTTGAAGAAGGCGGATGTGAAGCCACAGCCCATCTCTTCTTGCTTGAGTCCGTCCTAGATACTAGTCAGAAAGAGATGAATGGTGCAGCTTATTTTTTCCTTGTTTAAAAAAGAAGTTCTCAAATGTGTACATTCCTGCATTAAAAATATATAGTGTAGTGGTTAAAGTCCTTGCCTTGAACACCCGGGATCCCATATGGTCACCAGTTCTAATCCCAGCTGCCCCGCTTCCCATCCAGCTCCCTGCCTGTGGCCTGGGAAAGCAGTCCAGGATGGCCTAAGGCTTTGGGACCCTGCACCCGTGTGGGAGACCTAGAAGAAGCTCCTGGCTCCTGGCTTCGGACTGGCTCAGCTCCAGCCATTGTAGCAGCTTGGGGAGTGAATCATTGGACGGAAGATCTTCCTCTCTGTATATCTGCCTTTCCAATAAGAATAAATAAATCTTCCACTGTCTTATTTTTAAAAATTAAAACCTATCAACATATGTTTGTTCATGTGTTTCACTGGAACACAAACAAGTGTGTAAAAATTAATCGACGTAGTGGTTTCTCAGAAGAAAAATGCAGGTTTTTCACTAATTTTCACTCAAAATCCTTGGGTCTTATCATGAAAGTTGGCATGTGAATAACTTTGGACTGAATGCATCAGTAGAAGTAAACATTGGAGAGGTATTGATTTGTGTTGTGTCACTTCTCTCTCAGCGTCCATCCCATAGAGGACGTGTCAATGAGGACTTGACTGATGATGGCCACGCAAGGGAGAAGAAATGGCAGCTAGGGACTGCGTTCACTTTACCGTATCGCTGCCCCCGCCATTTAGAGTTCTGAGCGCGCTTTAATATCTGAAAAACCTTCTGGACCATTCTGGGTCATTTTGATTGTTCTCATCTCCTGGTGTTGGCAATCTGTCTTGACAACTCAGACGGAGTATCTGGAAACACCCACAAGTCTATGAGAACTTTTCAGTTTGTTCCAAATGGATCTTGAAGAGATTTTATTGCAGAAGCTTTTACTACTTTACTCATCTACCATTCAAAACTTATCAGAATGATTTTAACTGTCCTTCACAGATCATGGGCTGACAATGCCTACTGAATGACAGATACTACTGGCAGCCACCAGACTTTGTTCTTGTTAGCAAGCTGCTGTGTTTGGTAAACGCTCTCATTTGCAGTTCCATGTTCCTGAGCTTCAGTTACTTGTGGTTAACCAGGGTACAGCAATGCTTGCAGAGCTGTCCTTGTGGCTCAGTGTGCTGTGACTCTGCAAAAACCAGCAGTGTCCCATGCTAGAATGCCTTTTTAGGTCATTGCTAGTCCACAACCTACGCAGCATCCTGTTAATGTAACAAATGAGCTCAGGTTGCTCTTACCCAAGCAGGAGATCTACGTGCACTTCATGGCTTCTGACTCTCTCTGGCTTAGCCTTGGGCGGCCCAGCCATTTGGGGACTGAACCAAAAGATGGAATAGCTCTCTATTTCTGTCTCTAACTTTACCCATTACTCAAAATTTCAAAGAAATTAACAAATATTTTTAGAAGTATTAACGTAAATATTCTCAGAAAGACTGAGAGTATTCATGGAAATGTAGTATATATCTATATTAATATTTTGCTAAATGTTAATATCTTATTGTGCCTAGTATATAAATTAAATTTTTTCTTACATGTATATGTATAGGAAAAGCATTGTATTCAGTATGTAAATTGAATATTGTTCCTAGTTTCAGTCATATCCTGGAGTCCTGTAACATATGTTTCATGTGTGGAAGAACTGCATACTCATTTAGCTGAAGCTGTGAAGTAATGCTAGGCGAGTCCTGTAGAAAGGACTCTGAATAACTGAATACATTGTGTACAGCCAAAATGAGTCCTAGATGACATCATACAGGAGCTGCAAAACAAATTGGACTGTGAAGGATCAACATAGTTGAATGAGATGAGAGAGAAGCAACAAGAAAACCATGACTACTGCCAGTAACTTCTGTCTTGTATCTCAGGGTCTGCTTGTGGTTAGACAGATACCGTTTTATTCAGTTCTCACCATCTTAGGAAACTAAAATTAAGAGAATACGCAATTTTCCAAATATTGTATAGTGCAGACATATAAAAAACTTGTTTAAAGCTCAGGTTGGCCTAATTCTAAAGCTTCTATTCTTTCCAATCCACTGAACCACAGAGAGGACAGACAAGACCAAGAGTGAAGAGATAGAAATAGTGCAGGGCACAGGACGTCTGAGATTCCATCTCATAAACGATGTTGGGGATAATGCAGAAAAAGAATGAGGACTGTACAGTGAGACCCTTCCTATCCATGCTACAAAAATTAGACAACTAAAGAAACAACCAGAGCTGGTTGAGGCCAATGGATTGGCTTCCAATCTTTTTTATCCTGCTTTCTTCAAGGATATACTTTCATTTATAGATAAGAAGTCTTCAAAAATTCATGGAAAATGAGCGTAATAAAATATGCATAGATTCAAATATTTTTCTTCCAAATAAACATAGCTTTTAACCCTAATCATTAACTTTAAGTATCAATTTATGTATCTTTATGTAAGTTTCACAAAGTCACTCATTTGAATTTTGTGTCTGGAATTCTATGTCAGAGTTAGTGATACATCACGTTTTATCTCATCTCTTACATTCATTTTGGAAATTTTCAACAACATTCATTTATTTGTTTCATTTTCTTGAAACACAGTTAGGGAGGGGTAGAAGTGAAAGAGAGGAAGCGAGATCCTCCATCAGCTGGTTCACTCCCCAGAGGCTCACAACAACTGGGGCTATGAAAGAGCAGACCAGTAGAATGCGATTCCTCCTGAGCTTTTGGTGTTATGAAAAGGGCCGCACACTTGAGGCAGCGCCTGCTGCTTCCCAGGACCCATTAGCAGGAAGTGGGATCACAAGGAGCGTAGTGGGGACTTGATCATTCATTCCAATATGTAGTGCAGCTAGTCCAAACCGTGGTTTACCAGTTGTGCTATAGTGTCCCTCTTTCAATGAATATGGAATACTCTACCATAGGTTATTTATTCAGCTTCTATCATTGATGTTGGCATAATCTGTAGTTTTTTAATTATGACAGATCATTTAATTTTTAGGGTAAATTATGCTCACCTTTGATTCTCCCCATAAAGAACCATTTTAAACAATTTTTAGTGTCATTTATTTCCCATTATATGGAAACACTGAAATAAAAATGTAGATCTCAGTCCTAGGACCATACAGCAGAACTGATTTTTAAGGGTATAAACCAAAAAATGAGTAACAGTGTTAATCCAGGTTAATCCTATTCAATACCAGAAAGAACATACATCTTAAAATTCCTGGCATAAAGACTCAGAGCATTGCCGGGGTCTTGTGGAGACAACAGCCTGGTTAAGAAGATGGTGACCATTGCATTGTAATGAAATGTCGCCAGAGGAAGCTGGCATTGTGGCCAGAGTGAATAAAGTCGCTGTGCTTGGTGCTACTATCCCACATGGAGTTGGCTTGTGTTCTTGATGCTCCACTCCCAATACAAAGCCTTACTAAAGGCTTGAGAGAAACAGAGGAAGATAACCCAAGGACTTGAGAACCATATTCATATGGGAGGCTCAGATGAAGCTCCTGTCCCCTGGCTTCAAACTAGCCCATCCCTGGTCCTTGTGGCCATCAGGGGGAATTGAAGATCTCTCCTTCTTTGCCTCTCTCGATCTCTACATAATTCTGACTTCCAAATAAATAATTTTAAAAATAAATAAATAAGATAGTAGTGGCTCCAAATAAGGGAGCTGGTCTAAATTCATTTAGAGTAGGGGGCTTCAGAAGATTGACCCTTGAGGAGGTCTTGCATGATTAATATCTGCTCTCCAAGTAGCAGGAGGAAAGTGGCCACCCCTGGTCCTGTGGGAGCAAGAACGGGATCGGTGATTGGCATGCAAGACTGAGCCTAGAAGGGATTTGGAGTTTCCACTTCCCCTGCAAAACCCCTGCTGGTCTCTTACACAGGAAAACCTCTTTATGGCCTCAGCACTTTAATTGCACCACATCTGTAGGCTTGTTTGACATTTACTACTTCCTGCTTTCCATTGGAGATGCTGTGTTTGTGAACATATTTTACTTTCATTACACCACTAGAGAAACAGGGGCCTGTTTTATCCTGGTATTCCCCACAGTATTTTCAACATTATATATATAATATAACTTAATGTATTTTACATCCCCTGTCTTAATTCTAATTCTTTCACTCATGAACCGCATACTGGAGAGGAAGTTTTATCTTCTTATTTGCCTTCTTACACGCAAGTAGCTGATAGGAGCTGAATGCCAGACACCTGCCTTCACCAGTGAAGGTGGAGCAGGAGTTGACCACACTATCAGGGAAGTTTTCTGTATCACTTACTCAGCTCTGCATTCTGTAGACAGTCTGGTGCCAGAGAACACAGCAGACTGCCTCGGCCAAGTCCCCAGTGTTGGTGGAGAGTGGCTGAGACACTGCATGATCCTGCGGCCACTTTAGGAATACTGTGTTCCTCACTTTGGGCTTAGGTGTCCTTTAATCAACAAGTGTGGATAATCACTTCCAGGTCAAGCCTGCCAAGGGGACTTAATATTTGCCTCATTACGTTGATTATTAAAGGGTATAACAAAATAACATGCTACAATTTTGTAATTCACAATGACCTCCATTTATTGAGCATTTACCACAGCAGGACACTTTCTAAACATGTTGTCAATACTAACTAAATTAACATCCAACGTCATTCAGTGACCTGGTTATTATTAGCATTTTCATCTAATAGATAATGAAACAGAGACATTGAACGTGACCTCACATCACAGCCAACAAATGGGAGACCAAAGTTCAGAATCAACAGCAATATGGCTATAAAACCTGTGCTTTTATCTTGAATTCCATCCCATCAACTTTGAGCTCTCCCATAGAGGAAGATGTTATTGACCCTATTTTACAAAGAGAGTACAAAGCATGCAAGTGACTTATGAATTTGTAAAAATAAAATGAAGATTCCATGAGAGAAATCATTTCAGACTCTGATATTTGAGGAATTATTTTTATTGTTGTTGTTGTTCCTCTTCTATACCGTCCAGCGAGAACTGTATTCATTTCACCACTTCTTCACTTACAGCCAAGTCTCAAGGCTGTGTTTTCAGATAAGAGAAGTTGGGAATTCAGCTCAAGAGAGAATGTCCTAAAAGAGTAAAGACACAGGGCACAGTACACCAAGATCATGATCCTCTCTGGGAATCTAAGATCAGTGACAAACAAAACCCCTGTACTTCAACTCCCACACAGACGCATCCAGATACCAGAGGCCACAAAGGCTCATTTTGCCTCCAGTATTTTACAGAGAACTGGATGTTTAGTCTAATTCTGTTTGGGAGGCTAGGCAGCTGTGACCATCATGATGTCATGAAATGAAGAATACAAAAAAAAAAAAAAGTTTTCAACTGGTGTCCATGTAATTATTGCTCCAAAATCATTAAATGTACAATAACTGCTTTAAAAAAACCAAGATTTATTTATTTATATTAAAAGTCAGAGAGGAGAGAGAGAGAAAAAAAAAACAGGAAGAGAGAGAAAATCTTACATCCACTGGTTCACTCTCCAGATGGCTGCAATAAACCTTGGACACTCCTGTTCTTTCTTATGATGCTTATATTTATATCTCACTGAAGTCCTTGGAATCTTTAGAAAGTCTTATGAACTTGATCATTGCAATAGGTGTCTTTCCATTAGCCATAAGTATCACCTTCCTTATTTATGTAATATATCTTGGACAATATTGATGTCTGAAATATCAATATGAAATAACAGAATGCATAATGCTGGGTCACTTATCTATCTTAAAGTTAAACTAGAAATGTGTTTTTTTGTTTGGTTGTTTGTTTTGAGAAGTTGTCTACAACTGTCTTCTCAAATGAAACTTGGCAGCTGGAAGGGGCTTTGATTGCCCCTAAATGAGTAAGTTTGCAAGGAACCAAGAGAATTTTCTCTCAGTCATAATACCTAATTTTCACAAAGCATCAGTTATACGAAAAATGACCCTTTAACCACCTAATTAGGTGTTCTTGTTGCTCCTATTAAATTATGAAATAGGTCAGAATGCAGTTATTTGGTCAGAATGGAAAGTAAGTAGATAAGCTTGAGGAAGCCCACATTTGGTGTTAAACACAACAGATTCATTGTTACTGTTTTGGGGTTGTGTTTTGTGCTTCCATCCTGAGATGTAAACATGATGTGTCAGACACTACTTTCCCATTCGTTAATCTACTTTCCTTTAGTCCTGCAGCTTTCTAGTCCTTTTCACATATGAAAAGTCACTTCAGCCCATTTTAAAGCTAAAGCCTCATGTTATTTTCCCGGTTCTTCTACATTCTGCCAGCTTCTACCAGAGCAGACTAGACCTTGGCTTCATGGGTGGCAGGCAGAGGTGAGCGATTTTGTTTGCACTCTCATTCCTTTCCTTCTTTTTGACCAGCTTTCCTTGTCTGCCTGGGACGACGATATTCTGCCTTTCCTCTCCTTCATGACATTGTAATGTGAGCAAGAGGATGGCAAACAAGAAGACAGAAGAGTGATTTATCTGAAGTCAGACTGCGGTTGTCTTCGCTTTATTCCGTTCCCTTTGATAACCACAACTTTAAATGAACATCTTCTCGCCGAGTTGGCAAAATTGAACCCTTAAGATCTCCCAGAAGATCCAAACCACTCCTTTGATGCATCCAGAAGTCCTTGTCCGCTTTACTTTCTGAGGCTTCTTTGGTCTTCTTCATGTCTCTGAGTTTTTTGTTCTTACTCTAAAGAACACGTGTGAGTGAAGGGCTCTATCCATTTTCCAGGCAATGCAGTCCCATTGGATCCACTCTCATAGGCTAATCCAATTGACTTCCTATTCTATTTACTGTTGTCGAGGACTTCTTTTTACCAGTCCTGGGAGCAAATTCAAGGGGCTTTTTCGATCAGAGCTTGAATAGGCACATTATACAATTCAAAGAAGATCTCTTTCTCCTAAGTCTTGGGAGAACCTGAACACCCTAGTATCTACGTGGAGAACAACAAGTCCGTTCCCTTTCTCAAATGTGTTCTCTCATTTCAAAGAACAGAGAGGGGGTTTCTTCTCCATGCTACCCCCTGCAAGTAGGCTGGGATTGGGATCGGAGTTGATCATCAGTATTTTCTGGTCACTCGTCTCTACTCACATCAGCTGGAAAAAGTGTGTATCCATTCCAGTTAGTGTCTCATTAGCGGTTTGATTGCCTACGATTCTTGGTTTCAGCTATAGACCCAAATAATTAATCTCAAAATTTAAAAAAAAATTAGAAAAAAATTAAGACCTACTATGTATACACATGAACCAACAAGGATGTAATTTGTTCTTACAAGGATTCTTCACTTATTCTAACTGGACCAAGGTGGCTGCATTTTCTGTTAAGCCCATTGGTAAATTTCCTTATAAAACTAAGTTGTAGCTAAGAACCCTCCTAAGTCAGTTTATCAAGAAGTTTCTAACCACAATATCTGATCAAATTTCCCATTCTCTACCACCCCCAAGGTGAAATTTGATAGCCCTGGATTAACTTCAACAAGTCTCCTGTTAGAGTGAGTTCAGCCAGAATGTACCACACTCCTGGAATTTCTTCTCAGAAACTCCCCACTGCTGCCAACTCTACCTCTTTTCTTTAGATTCCTTCTTGCCCACAGTTAGGTAAACCTCCTTCCTGCTGTGCAAATTTCATTGGCGTTGTTCTACTTTATTTCAATGTTCCGAGGTGAAGTCTTCTTCGCCGTGTTTGCATGGCCCTGGGTGTTTGCTGGTTAACAGCTAACAGGTGTCCAGTCGGCAGCAGAGCACTTCTGCTCTGTTGGACTACAGCCTTTGCCCTCCAGAGTCTCCAAAGTCAGAACGCTTGTGCTAGATGAAAGTTGCCCAGTGTCATCCAGCAAGAAACCATGGAAGTAAAACACTTGTTTCCTTAGTCCCAGCCAGAGTTCTTTCCAGTTGTGGTCATGCTTTGGACCACAATATACACTTTTGATTGTTGATTTGTTTCTGCTTCTAATGCTCACAGGAACAAAAATATAAAAAAACAAATGTGACAACTACTGTGTTTCATCTCTGCAAGGGTCAGATGTGAGCTACGTCACTTCCAATGCTGCCTACAAAACGCAAGCATGCTACCTCCTCCTCCTGTCTCTCCACAATCCTCTAGGGCTGTCCGCTCTGCTGAACAGTAACCACAACTGTGCTCCTTGCACCTTACTGGAAACGAGCTCAATAGATCCGACCCATTAGTGGGTGGAGAGTCTTGGGGTTCAAGGCTGTCTTTGACCCTTTGTCCCACAAATCTGTTTCATAGATGAACAGTAATATTGTGATTTAAACTTCCTTTTTCTAGGCACTTGGTCAGTTCCTTACCTTGGAGCACGCCCCCTTTGCTGATCTCATACATTTTAATTTTATTTGACACTTGATATTTTGCTTGGATTATAGAACTTCCATTCAGTTAAGGTTTTATAACAAATTGTTCTTTTGTAGGATTGCCAAACAGACTCAAAACACATTGATGGGCTGGGGTGACAGACAAATAATTAAATGAAGGCAAACTTAGGAGCCTGTTAATAAAATCAGATTTTCTTGACACTTTTAGTCAATGCAAAATAATTGTCAGAATATAAAAGGCTTTTTTTTTATGGTCAATTATTCTTGTCTTAGTAAGTATCTCTAATCATAACCCCTCAAAAGAAGCAATAATCCTCTAGAGACAGAGAAGTAAGACTGTCCACACAGAATAGTAAGTAAGGTAAAACATTATCGCACGCATGCATAAAATAGATTAATATCGGAATGTGCTGACTGTAAGGTCAGGTGGGTAGACATCGTTTTTCCACCCTGGAAAAAAAAATATATATATACACATATACCCTGTGACTTTATTGGCTGCTGACATCCAATTGATCTACATTATTCTTTGCCAGCAAGGGCCTATCTACCTAAATGCCTCAGATAATAGGCATTACGGTATTAGGTAAAAGGCTTCCATGCAGACTATAGCTATATCAAAAAGGTAGAAAGTGCAAAATAAGGGAGATTAAGATGACACCAGAAAGCTTTGAATGAGGTGTCATTTTGCATTTAGAGAGACAACCAGGAAAGTTCAGACAGAAGGAAAAATGCCCCGTTCTCCCCAGCTGCCCTTAAAGGTTTACAAATGATCTGTTAACAGAAATGAGTTTCTCTTGGGCTTCAGACACCATTTATTATGCTGGGAGAGAGACAAAAAGGAGGATGGAAGAGATTGGCAAATTATGCTTATTTGAGGGTGAAATGCTTCCCATCAGCAATATGATGAAAATGTACCAAAGGTGTCAGCCAGATGTTGACATGTTAATATTTTTCATGAGATCTTTCACTGAGAAAGGAGTACAAAGAACTTTTTGGGTGTTCTTGAGAATATGAATTGAAATGCATTGTTAGGCTCGGCGCCTTGCCTGGGAATTCATGATGGGATTTGATGATGAAGAGGAAGCGGAAGTGTGTCCTAAATAGGGGGCGTGAACCTCGATTCCCTGGCTGCCTCCCAGATGGCTTGTGCTACGCATGGGCTCATCTGAGCTCTCCTAGTCAATTTCATCCTGGAAAGTAGCCAGTGGGCCTAGTTCACGACCCAGTGATGTCATTATAATTCATTCTCCCTCACCACAAAGACTTCGGAACTTTCCAATTTACAATGGGTCTTTTTAATAAAGAAGAGTGTCATGTTCAGAATTTTTAAGTGTTTCTAAATGATTTATCTTTTTTCCCTGTTATATCCTCAAAAGACCCTACCTTATTTGTATAAATCTATCCTACTGAAATCATTCAATCGACGTATAACTTCATTTTTTTGAATAAAGTTTTTTTGTGTGTTCCCCAGGGTTAGAAGGGAAGTTTACTATAGCAGTATATTATGTACGAACGAAAACAGACAACTGTGTATACGAAGGATAAGTCAGAATAGAAAGAGTAACATGCAATACAACTTTACCAAAGCTTCTTTTTACACATTTCCGTAATTGTTCCACACGGGAAAAGTGATCTTTTCAACACTGTTTCCTGTGTGCTGAGCCTAGGTTTAGAAGGTGGAGAGAGCTGAGGCCTGAGAGTCATGTGCAAGTGATTGCCGAACATGTGCCAGGTCAGCTGGATTGGCTCTGAACTCTATGGAGATACTCAGTGGTAAGGATGACACACACACTGAGCTCATCTTTGGAGAGTCAGGGCTGTCTCCCAGAGCCCATCTTCCTTGGACGAGGTTAACCCTTGCTGCTAAAATAAACTCTACAGAGAAGCTTTCACTTATCCTTGGCACGGATCTTTAAGACCCTGGGCAGTACAAGCTGAGCGGATGATCAATGCATGTGTGGCCTGTAATTTAACTTGCTCTGTCTGACAGGGACTGTGGCATAGCTAAAGAGAGGCTTTACTTGTAATCTTCTTATCACCTTACCCTGGAGTGTTTGTGAAGAGCAAGTATTTCCCTGCGCTCACTCCCAGTTGAGGGTTAATGTTAAGAACAAGAAGTTGCCCTTTTGAATATCAGACTGGTTGACTTAATCAAGCCTGGCTGGCCTCATGGCCCAGTGCACACAGGTGTCCCTGCCCCGATACCAAGGGCTCTTACCTCTCCACTCATTGACAGAAACAGCATGCTGTAAATGCTACATACCAGCAAAATCAAGACATGCTTTTTTTTTTTTTTTTCTTCTTTCTACTGCTTTTCAAAAACAGGTGCTCTGGATCAAATCTTGGTTGCTGGATCACTGTTTATGAGGGCTGTGAAAAAAATAAGGAGAGGAGGACAGGTACAGCATCAACAAAGCTAGAGAGAAACTGGGGCCAGCTGATGGCTCACAGGGCAGAACTGGAAGGAAGAAAACAGAAAGTTTTTAAAAAAGCAAAACACAAAGAGATATACAGAGCAGTTTTATTGAGAAACAGACATTTGGATGATACTCAGGATAAGCATTGGACCATCATGAATGAATACACGTGGCGTATAAACAGGGCTGCAAAGAGCAGGGACTTACCTTCCTGGAGATAATTTTCCTGTTTTAACTGGAGTTTGAGGAATGCTAAACAGACTATCAATCTCAGGGATTCACACTGTGTCTCAGGACTCCCAAGAACATAATGTTCAATGGAGAAGTGCTCTTGGTGATTCAATTTGAGTTAAATACTTACATCCCCCACCCCGCCCCGCCCACCCCGCCTCTCTCATGGACTAATCCTTGTTTGAGTGTGTCTACACGATGCTGTGTTATTGGGTGCACTGGTGATTAAAGCTAGCAATTAGACACAAAGAGCGACATGCTCTCACAGCCCTGGGTCCCAAAGACTGGGGGAACTTGGAGAATCAGTGCAGAGGATGACGGGAAAATCTGCCAGGGAAAGACGAGTAATGATGACCATAGCAATCATGGCATGATTTGCATCAACTGAAGTCATTTTTTAAAAAAAATTATACTAAAAGTATTTGCCTCTGATAAATATGTAGGTGTACGCATCTGAGTCTACAAACACATAAAAGTTCATGGCTTCATAGATGTCTAATATTCACAGAATTCTTCCAGGAAAGTGTTACTATTATTGTAATGTATAAATGGGGATATTTCTCAAGCTTACTAAGCTTGTAGAACTTACACAGCATAGATGCCTCTATAGGATTGCCCCTCATTATCTGCAAGGGATTGGCTCCAAGGACACTGAAGAGACATCTAAGAGATACCAAAATCCAGAGATCTTAATGTCTCTTACTAAAAAAAAGCGTAGTGTTTACATAGAGCCTATATACATATATATCACTATAAATACTTTCAATCATTTCAGGGCTAGTTGTAATTCATAGCACAGTAAAGATGATATGAAAATAGTTGGTTTTCCACATTGCTTAGGGAATAACGGAAGTTTGTACATGCTCAGTATAGGCATTTTTCATAAATATTTTTATGTACAATTGATTAAATTCACAGTTGTGGAGCCCATGGATAGGCTAACTGCATTGATACATTTCTACCACGATATATTGGATTAAAACCATATGATTATCCTTATCAGGCCTAAAATATCTATGATCAGAGTGAGGAGGAGGGAAAGGTGAACAAGACTCAACTGTAACATGTGTTAGAAATCATCTCTGTAATGCTTCAAATCCTGCTCATCAGCAAAGTTCACATGTTGCTTCTTAAAGGCAATCAAAACACAGGGGAAGTTTGGGGGAAGGGAAATTGCTGGATGAGGTGTGTGAATGTCGAAAGGAGTGGAGGGGCAAGCATTCACACAGGGTGTTGATGGTGACAGGAAACACAGACATTACACTAGCTGCATAATCTACAGACACAACGGGGGTAGCTGAAATTTCACCGAAAAGAATATAGTCATTGTTTTAATAAATATATGAGTCACGTATAACTATCATGGATTACATAGGCAAATAGGACTCCCTTTCTTATTCCTATGATATGACACGTTTTAGAATGGAGAGCAATCCTTTGAACAGGATTATTATTTGTGTTCTACATTTCAAGAATAGCAAAATATTTTTGTCATCATCATCATATGGAAATGTACATGCACAACACAGGATGAATGTTTGAATGAATGCAAGGTTTTAAGGGAGTTTATACACCACACACTTTGGCTCTAGGCAACATCCTGCACTCTATTTCAAAAGTCACATTATTTTAAAAAAAGGATTTACTCATTTTCATTGCAAAGTCAGATATACAGCGAGGAGGAGAGACAGAGAGGAAGATCCTGCATCCGATGACTCACTCCCCAAGTGGCCACAACCACTAGAGCTGAGCAGATCTGAAGTCAGGAACCAGAAACCTCCCTGAGATATCCCATGAGGGTGCAGGGTCCAAGACTTTGGGCCATCCTCGACTGCTTTCCCAGGCCACAGGCAGGAAGCTGGATGGGAAGCAGGGCCACTGGGATTAGAATCGGTGCCCATATAGGATCTCGGCGCGTACAAGGCGAGGACTTTAGCCGTTAGGTAACCATGCAGGGTCCAGGTCACATTTTTTTTCCTCTTCTATCACCATGGTCATTCTGTCATCTGTTACATTGATCTCTTGACATTAGCAGGTGTTTTAAACTGGCAAGAAAATTCAAAGCGCTTTCTAAAACAGTATTCAAGCATGTGTCTTTGGTGTAAAGCAAATAAAGGCCTGAAACATGGCACCCTTGATTACATAACTTTAGACATGTTGCCTGATTTTCTGAGTCTTGCATTTTTATTTGGTAAAAGTGAAGATTTATGTCTGCTATGTCAAGTTGTGGTGAGGGTTAAGTTCCGTACATGTGAACCTCTCACTACAGAATGCAACATAGAATAGACACTCAACAACATGTACACTTTGAACGTTGAACAAACATAAGGCCACTGAAGAATGAGTGGCAAATAAGATGGCAAAAACAGAAAAAAAGTTTCTTTCAGAATTGATCATAAAGTGGTACAGACACAAGTACTAAACGAAAGGTGGGTGTCAACATGTGGCTTTATTTTTTTAGCATTTTATTATTATTGTTATTATTATTATTATCATCATTTTATGATACAATTCCATAGGCTCCTGGTATTTCCATTATCCCCTCTCCAATTCCCTCCCCGCCACCTAGTTCCTCTATATCATTATTAGCATATAGTTCTTTGTACACAGTCATATGTCCATCATTGCCGGCATGGACAATGGCAGAGAGTCAGCATTCTATTGTCAACATATAGTGAATAGTTTGATTGTAAGTCCATCTTTGCTGGAAGTAGGAATGCATGCTACATTGTATCCTCACATCTGGATGTTAGTCTCCATTTCACAGCTACTGTACATTCCCTCAAATGAAAAGTCATAATACAAAATCAACAATATGAAGAAAAGTAGAAATTTACAACACCATGAAGTTAAATAACCTGTTACTAGCTATGACAGTCTCCATTACACAGCCACCTATACATCCCCTTAAATGAAAAGCCACAAAACAAAATCAACATCAGGGAGAAAAAGAAATTAACAACACCATGAAGTTAAATAACATGCTACTAAATGACTAACGTGTAGCTGAAGAAATGAAAATCAAGAACCTTTTTGAAGAAAATGATTTGATCAGAAGAAAGTGTTTTGAAGAGATGAAACCAGCAGAAAACAATAAAACCCATGTGATACAGATTCTGCTGATTTTTGTTGGTGAAGTGTGTCTCTTCAAGACAATAAACAGATGGGTTTTGTTTTTTAATCCAGTCTACTAATCTATGATGTTTGATTGAGCTTAAGCCATTTCCATTCAGAGTTTAATATGGATGGTTCTTTGGTCCTGTCATTTTAGGAATGGGTTGTTCATTGGTTTAGTTTTCTGTTGTCCTTTTACTGGAATGTTCTTCCCAGTTGCCTTTGGTTTTGGTGGGTGCAATTCCTCTTCTCTGTCAAGAGTACATCTTTAGGTATCATTTGTAGAGCAGGTTTGGAAGAGGCAAATTCTTTTAGCTTTTCTTGACTGTAGAAAAATTTTATTTCATTTTCAAAGATGAAAGAAAGCTTTGCTGGATAATGTTATCCTAGGCCAACAATTTTTTTTCTTTTAGAATCTGGAATATGTCATTCCATTCTCTTCTTGCCTGTAGAGTTTCCTGTGAGAGATCTCCTGTGAGCTTAATTGGCCTTCATTTATATGTCAATTGATTTTTTTTCATGCACATGTTTAAGGATCTTTTCCTTATGTTCAATTGAAGAGAGCTTGATGATCATGTGTCTTGGTGAGGATCGCTTTTGATCAAGTCTGTTGGGAGTTCTGTGCCCCTCCTGGATTTTGTTTCCCAATTCTTTTTCTAGATTAGGGAAATTTCCCTTACTATTTCATTAAATACATTTGCAAACGCAGCTTCTATTTCTGCACCTTCTGGGACTCCCATAACTCTTATATGTGGCCTGTATTTAATAGTGTCTTTCAAATCTTGAATACTTTTTTTGGCCTGACCCAGCTCTGCTTCCAGCTTTTTGTTTGCTTCCCGCCTGATGACAGGAAATATTTTCCAATTCTGAGATTCTTCCTTCTGCTTGCTTCATTCTGTTTTGGAGACTCTCCGTTGTAGTTTTAATTTGCTCTACTGTGTTCTTAATTTCTGATATATCAGCCTTAATTTGCTTTATTGTTTCTTAAATTCTTTGAACTCTTGTTGCAGTTGGTATACAACTCTTTACTTGCAGCCACTTGTGCCACAACCTCCAGTGAGTTCCAGGTCTGAGTTCTTATGTCAGATTTCAACCGTGATCTCCACAGCCCTGGCTCCTGGCTCACCACTCTCCACCTCCTGTGATACCAATGCTGAGGCTGCACTGTTGTCTCTGTAACCTTTCTCCCACTTTCGGTTGGAGCAGGTCCCAGGATTAGAGAGGCATCATGTGTCCTATATAGTTAGGTTGTTGGTGGCGCTGATTTTGTTGGAACCTGTTGAACGTTAGTGTGACCTGAGTGCCACAGACCTATTTTGACCTGTACGATGCCACAATCGGTATTATTTTCCTCTAGGACCAGGGCAATCCACAGAGCTAGTTCAGTGAGTTCTCGCGAGCTCAGTACGTGAGCAGTTCACTGCTGTCCCCTGTAGTCCTAAAGCTATTGCCACAGTGTACAAAATGGCGCCTGACGTACCACTACTAGAGTTCTTGATCTGCTGGCTGTCAGGTCTTAGGGCTACCCAGACCTGTCTTGGGTGGAACCTATAGAATGCCACGTTGCTGCAGTTCACTGTGTCAGAAATGAGTTCACGCCCAGCTCAGCGTATGCTCAGTCCTTTCCTTTACCATTGCCACCTTATACAAAATGGTGCACAATTCACCTCTAGAGGGTTGACCATGCTGTGAAATCCACCCTGTTCTTGCACTGTCCGTCTGGGATCTGCTGCTCCATCTCTGCACCTGATCAAAGCAAATGGACCAGCAGGATAGACAGTTCTTTGTCTGGGCTCATCTCCCGAGCTCCAAGTGGAAGTCCCTTCCCACCTGGCTGCTGGTGGAGTTCCGGTTGCTGGTGGAGTTCAGATCGCCGTTTGCTGAATGCCGCTGGAGTATCAGTCACTGCAACACCACCCAGTTATGTTCACTGCTTTCCTGTGTCTGTCAGTCTCCAGGTATCCCTCCTCTGTTCTTCTGTGCTTTCTTATTTCTTGGAATGTGTCCTCTCTGCTTCATCCTGATTAGATGTTTCTGTGTCCATTTAAACGTGTCCTTACCCTGTTCTGCCATCTTGATTCTCCACTTGTGGCTCTATTTTTTTAAGATATGGAAAATGAGCCAATATTGTAAAATGTCGTTAATGATCCAATAAAGAGATGCGGATGGTTAATATAGAGGAGCAGGGTGATGTCATAGAGGGACACTTCATCTAAGCATAGATAAAATCCTTTCCCTAACCATGCTTTTCAACAAGAATGAAGGCGGAAATAAGTTAAGGTTAGGGTCAACCGTCTCTGACATATATGAAAGACAGAGAAATCCCAGGTACCGTTTTTTTCTCAGGGAAATGTGAGTTGAATTTATCATCTAAGCAGGGGACAATATAGAGGCAGGAGTTCTTAGATAAAGAAAAGAAGTTAAGTAAGCATTGCAGAAGAGGGAAAATGAGAACTCTAGATTCTCAGAGAAGACTCAGCAATGCCAGACAATGTGGGCTTTGCCACTGTAACATAACTAGTCCTGGGCCTGTAATTCTTTCCAGGAATTTTCCCTAAAGGGGGTGGAGACAAGAAGAAAATATATTCTTAGTAGATTTATCTGGCACCCACACTGCTACTTAATTGAGAGAAAGAGGGAGAAGGTGGGAAAGGCAGAATGTGCAGGGGGACAATCCCAACAGATGACTGTAGGAGCCAAAATGTTTAAGAAAGGAAGAAAGTGAAAGTTCATGGATTGAGAATGACAAGACTATTGTACTAGAAGTCTTAGGGAGGTGGAAAAAAAATGTACTGCTGAGGGTTCCTGAACAAAGTCAAGTGGAAAAACAGCATTGATGTTTGGAAAGCAAGATTATCAATTTGAAATGTGTGAAACAGAACTGGATTTGTGGACATGGAGGGTTAGGATGTGACTGTGGTTTTAAACAATCATAACAAGCTGGACTCAAAGGTTAACTACAAGCTAAGAGCCTATGGTGTTTTATGGGTTATTCTTCCAATTATAAAAAATTGCTAATAAAAATAACTAGCACTTATGAGGTATTTATTATGTGCCAGACAATGTTCTAAGAGCTTTCAGGTACTTTGGATCATTTAATGCTAACAAATGGAATGGCTATTCCCTATTAGCATTTCCATTCCACAGGATGGAGAGTTTAAATCATTTTCTCACAGCAAGAAAATTAGTAATGCCAAAGCATGGGACTCAGACTAGACTCCCAAACCTGTTGTCATGTTGATCATATTAGCATTTTGAAAACTATAATGGTCGTGGGAAGGGAAGTGTGAGTCTGATATTCAAATGTTTGGTCAACTGAAGGCAAGACTAAGACATCTGAGAGGAGTCCAAGAGGAGGAGAGCCAGTGCAGGGTTGTTTGTTTGTTTGATTTTTTATTATTTGCTTTCAATTTTTGAGTGTGGAGAAAGGATATTAATAAAAAGAAATTAGGAAATGGGAAGAGTGACTGTAACTCTGACTCTAAGGAATTCAGAAGAACAGTGTCTGCTTCTCAGGGGTGTAGAGGGAACGCCCGTCATGAGCTCTGCCCGGAGTTGGGCTAATGTGGATTCCAAGGGAACAGCAGTTTCCCACGCTTTCCAGGAGTCTCATGTCTTCCCTTAGCTGAATGTCACTGCGCAAAATGAAAAAAGCCAGAGAACTCTCAGAGAGATAAGTGAGAATGTGATCATTGCTGAGTAGGAAAAGTGGGAATGTTGGGAAAGAAAGACGAACAACGACCGAGGAGACTGTCTTTGTGTCTTGCAGTGACATCATTTGGCTGTGCATTTATGCTGTAACTGTGGCTCAGGCTGCCTGAATTATCTTTTAATGGAAGAATCTAAAACAATTTTATCAGGAGAATAGTCAGATGAGGATGTCAAACTGTTTTTTAAAGACTTATTTTTTATTTGGCAAACAGATTTGCAAAGAGAAGGAAAGACAGAAGAGAGAAGGTTGTCTCCCCACTGCATCATTTTCCAAATGGGCAGAGTGGCCCAAGATGAACTAATCTAAAGCCAAGAGCCACAAATACCTTCGGCTCTGTAACGTGGTTGTGGGGTGCCACGGATTTGAGCCATCTTCAGTTGGTTTCCCACGCCGTAAGCAGAGAGCTGGATTGTAAGTTGAATAGCTGGAAAAGAATCCGATGCCCATATGGGATGCCTGGGGCCACAGGGTGGAGGATTAGCCTGTGAGCCCTTATGAAGGCCCTGTGAATATCATTTTTATAAGAAGAATATGGAAGAATTCATAGCTAATCATTGATCTCACTGTGGTGATCTAGCATCTTGGCCGCTGCCAGGGGGTTGGGTTGTCATTTGCTCATGCAGTCATACCTTCGAATGAACCGAATCACCTGCAAGGTCATGTGTCAGCCTTCTCCCCCCGCGGGAGTTTCCTCCTTTAATATTGCTATTGTTCCACATTGCTACAGAAGCATCTGACTGGAACTAAACTAAAAATTATGGAAAGCGAGAAGTCATGGAAGAAATAAGGAAGTAAAGAATACGCTGTCAGGAAGAATGGCACAGCCACAGTGAATGGAGCACAAGTTCATGGTTAAGAATCATCACCTGAGGATTAGGCCGGTGTGTGATTACTCCTCGGCCCAATGGGAAGAAAAAAAAAATAAACCAAATCAAGCTATTTCCTGAAATACCGAAGTTTAAAGATACAAATAACGATGCAGTTTCACATGTGAACGACGAATAGTCTAACAAAGTTGATAGAATTAAAGTCTTTCCTTTTGAAGAAGTACTGCTAAGGAATTCTTCCATCATACTAAATATCAGTTGACATACATGTTTCTCATTATATTTGGTGAATTAATTATATTATAATAACAAAACCATAATATTTTGGAAATACCCACTTATCTCTGGCCCTTGAATTTGCGGGCCAAACACTAGTTTTACACTGAACCAAAGCTTCAGGTGCACAAAAGTAGCCTGATTTCACTTAAAGGTAATACAGTGACAGCCAGCATTATCATATTGCTACAAAACAGTAAATATAGAAAGTGAAATTGGCTGCATAAAAGATGACCCAGGACAGGGAGGAGTACAATCCTTTATCTTATGGGCTGTCCCGACCTGACTTGTAGAAAAAGGATTCTATTGAGAACGTTAGGAGGCATGCGCTGAAGATGACTACGGTGATTGGTATTCTTCGCTAGAAGAAAAGTTACAGAAATAAAAGAACACAATTTGAAAAGTCGATTGTTGTGCACCAGCTCAAAGAGCATTGATTAAAGCAATTTTGATAAGGGAGACTTTGGGCTCACTGTTCAAAAGTGCATCGATAACTGGAACTTTGCAAAGGCAAAATGAATCTCTTACAGGATAAAATGAATTTCTTACATTCTTTTCAGCAGTCCTTGGTCATTTTCGATTCCAGATGGTCATAAGCTGGACCCACAGACAAAAAGGCTTGAGCATCTGAGAGGCAGAAAAATAAGTAGTGATAGCTGATGGCTGCTGAGTCCTCACTGTGTACCAAATATCTTTGCACCAAAAAATACTCAATTTTTCATGATCTTTTTGAAGTATCCATGTACCAGACAAAATATTCTATTTCATATTCATTTAAGGGAAGCATAGGAAATCAGTAGTAAAAGCCATAGCCAGGAGGCGACTCACATTTTTTCAGTCACTTTATGCTGCTGTTAAAGCCGTTGCAGTTAGAGACCTCTGAATTCACTTTGAATTTTAATGATCATTGATTTTGAAAGTTACATTTCATAAAGTTGGAATGGTGGTTTGGAGTCAGGACAGGGTTCAAATCTGGATTTGTTCCATGCGATAAATATCTAACACCGGATGATGTACTTAAATTCTGAAAATCATTTCCTTCTTTAATAAAATCGAGGTTGTAATATTTAACTTAAAGAATTGCAAGGATTAAACAAGGTAACGCATGCAGCTTCTAGGCACGATGAATAGCACTGGTTACTCATTTAACAAAGAGCAGCTATTCCTTCCACATTCCAAGACACAAGATGTTACAAGAAGGGTAACCTGTGTCATATTACACATTCATAAATTTTAGTGACAGGATACGTTTCAAATAAAAATAAATACATCCTTAAAAATAAGTGTTATTGATTTTAGACCAAATTCTAATATTCTTTGAGCGTAACCATTAGATTTCCTATGTCAACATTCTAAACATTACAATACTAACTTTACAGAGTGACACTTCGGAGAGACTATTTGGAATATGTATAGGAAATATGAACTTTATATATAGACAAACAAAGTAAGTGAAAAAGAGTAGTTCATCAAAAAAAAAAAAGGCGTACAAAGAGTGAATAGTTATAAGAAAACATCCCCCGAACTTACTGGCCCAGCACCCTAGAAGCAACCTTATCATCATGATGTTCAACTCATTTTTTTATTCCCCTGATGCCATCTCTCTTCAGTTACTGTGTGTGTAGGTGTGCACATATATGTTAATATATGTTTATGTGTATGTATTATATATGATTATAGAATATATGATTATACATACACACATGGATACATCTTTATGATAAATACACAACAGTTCTAAATCCAACCCCAAATTGATTGGTTTATCAGCAAATGTATTAAGGAACGTTTGTCCTCCATTTTTTGGCCATTAATTTTGCCATGATTTAGTTATCCTCTTGTCAAGGTATTGGAGCGATGGTCATGTAAGCATTGCTCGTGCCCATTTGCTTTATTTAACAATGTAAAGCAGAAGACAATGGAAATCTTTTGTTGCATCATAGTGCAAATGTTTCATGTCTCAGCTGAAGTGACTGGACCTCTCCCAGAAGGAGACACTCAATGCAACAGGTTCAACAGAGCACTGACTTGTCAATCAGTATTCTCCATGACTTTTATGGCCCAAAGAATGAAATGAAGAGAAGCAAGAGTAAGACAAGATACCATCCTCGCTATCAAACAGAACCAGGGAAACATGACTCAAAACAAATTAGAAAGTCAAAACCAAACCAAACCAGAGTCTAGCAAATCTTTCAATTCAGGCTGTGGACCTGCTCTACTTTAGTGGAATTTATACTAACGTTTGTTCTTGGTATGTCACCTGCATTCCAAATCCTGTCAAAGACTTTGCAGGGAGAAAATCCTCCGAGTCCAATCCACCTGCTTTATCTATGTTCTCCCTCCTCAGCTGCAATGAGTCTGAGTATTTGTAGGTCATTTTTCTCTAGATAGCGTCTCTCTATCCAAATAATGCCCTACCTTCTCAATGAATGCCTATATAATTGCGTACTTTAGAGATGCAAGTTAAACTATACTTTATGATCGTAATTCACATGTATCTATTCTCCTGAGAAGTGATTTCTTGGTGCTTTCAAGCTGGAAGCATCACTGTCAGAATGATGATGTGGAAGAGCAGGGCATTTGAGAGGGAGAGGTTGCTTTCAGAGATGTCTAAAACCACTGAACCCTGTCCTGAATATTTCTACAAAGTTACCATTACTGAAAATCCCATGAGTGTGTCTTAAAATGGTAATTGTGTTTTCCTGAATTGAATTCCATTCTCTCAGCATCATTTGAAGCTTTTGTTTATCATAATCTGTAAATTCTTGAAGCCTGTACCAAACACTTGTGCTCAAAAGAAAAGAAAGCAAATGGTCATGGCACGTAAGGTTATCAATACATTTGAGTATATTTATGCTGGGCAGAGTCACACATCCTGACTGTATGTTTATAGACACTCGTGTTTATGTTAAAATAATGTATACATAGTAAGTGCATGTGTATTTGGAAAGTGCTTCATTACATCTTTTATTATACTAAAGAAGATTTATAATGTGGAAAAGACAACTTCCTATCTCTTATTTTCTTCCATTTTAAACAAGAGCATTATTGCCATCATTATGCTTACTATTATCCTCAAACAAACTTCTGAGCACACTGCTGGCTCTTGAGCTGAGATGATTAAAAAAAAATCAACAAGCAAACAATAGCTGTGGAGCGTACACTCAAGAAAGGATTCTTCCCAGCAGAAACAATTAATGAACATGTACTGTATCCATTAAAGGAAAAAGCAGACCACACAGAGCAAGACATACAATCAAACAGGAGTGGCAGATCAAGATAACACAGTTACTTCAGAAGAGAAAAATGGCTGGTCTGGGAGACAACGGTATATATGTGGGAAGCATTGAATACTGGGGAGAGACTTACACAGGACTTAAGAATTGGAAAACTGGATAGTAGTGAGACATAAAGTTAGAAATCTATTTCAGGGAGAGAGAGTGAGGCAAGTGGAGGAGAAGAGAGGAGAGGAGGGGAGGGGAATAAAGGAAAGGAGAATAGTGGGGGAGGAGGAGAGGAGACAGGAGGAAAGGAGAGGGTGGGGAGGGGAGGGCATGAGAGGAAGGAAGGAAGAGAGGCTATGCGAGGAGATGAGAGGAAAGAGGGGGAGGGAGGAGAGAAGAGAAGAGAAAGAAGGGGAAGGGAAGAGAAGTGATGGGTGGAGAGAGGAGGGGAGGTGAGGAGAGGATAAGAGATGAGGAGGATAGGACGAAGGAAGAGAGGAGGGGTGGGGAAGGGAACAAAGGACTGAAGGGGAATAGAGGAGGGGGAGGAGACAAGAAGAGAGGAAAGAGGGTTAGGAAGGGGAATAGAGGAGAGGAGAGGCAAGGAGAGGAAAGATGGAAGGGAGGGGAGAAAGGGAGGAGAGAAGAGAGGAGAGGAAAGAAAATAAAAAGATGGAAGAAACGATGGGAAGGACACAGGGAATGACAAAAGAGAAATTCATGTTTGCTTAACATTTTGAAAGCAATGGAAAACGTTAGCTCCAAAGGGAACAGTGTTCTGAAGAACAGCAAAGGAGCATGTGTTTTTAAAAATCCCAACGGAGTGTGTGTAGAAAGAAGCCCAAAGTATTAAAATCAGAAAAGTCAGCCTGTCCTGAGGGCAAAACATGCATTGTCATCAGCAATCAGGTGGGCTTCTGAACCCGGCTTAGTGCCTGGTAGACCTAGGGAGCTGAGGCTGGAAGCATTCCACGGGAAAACGGGAGTCTTCTGAGCTGAACAGAACAGAGGGGAAGCCAAGGGAAGCAAAAGCTGCTCACGGATGTGGGCAGCACCAAATCTCAGCTCACACAACGGGGAGCAACTCCAGGTCCTGACCTCTCACTGCCTACCACCAACGAGCAGCCACATCCTTGTGGTCCTTGGCCTTTACAAAAATGTAAATATAGACTCATCCTAAATTCTATGAGAGTCTTTCCAGAGATAAAAGTCATATTGAAAATCAAGAACCTTCTTGAAGAAAATGATGCCACTGTATGATCTACGAGTTGTTGAATGATTGAATCAGAAGAAAGTATTTTGAAGAGATGAAACCAACAGAAAACAACAAAACCCATGTGATATAGTTTCTGCTGATCTTTGTTGGAGTGTGTCTCCTCCAGACAATAAACAGATGGGTTTTGTTTTTTAATCCAGTCTACTAATCTATGATGTTTGATTGAGCTTAAGCAATTTACATTTAGAGTTAAATATACCTAGGTGGTACTTTGGTCCTGTCATTTTAGGAATGGGTTGTTCATTGATTTAGTCTTCTGTTGTCCTTTTACTGGGATGTTCTTCCCGTTTGCCTTTGGTTTTGGTAGGTGCTATTCCTCTTCTCTGTCAAGAGAACATCTTGAAGTATCATTTGTAGAGCAGGTTTGGAAGAGGCAAATTCTTTTAGCTTTTCTTGACTGTGGAAGAATTTTATTTCATTTTTGAAGATAAAAGAAAGCTTTGCAGGGTATGTTATCGTAGGCTGACAATTTTGTCACTCCATTCTCTCCTGGCCTGTAGAGTTTCCTGTGAGAGATCTCCTGTGAGCTTAATTGGCCTTCCTTTATATGTCAATTGATTTTTTTCACGCACACGTTTAAGGATCTTTTCCTTATGTTCAATTGAAGAGAGCTTGATAATCATATGTCTTGGTGAAGATCACTTTTGATCAAGCCTGTTGGGAGTTCTGTGTCCCTCCTGGATCTTGTTTTCCAATTTTTTTCTCCAGATTAGGGAAAATTTCCTTGATTATTTCCTTAAATACATTTGCAAATTCAGCTTCTCTTTCTGCACCTTCTGGGACTCCCATAACTCTTATATTTGGCCTCTATTTACTAGTATCTTTCAATTCTTGGATACTTTTTTGGCCTGATCCAGCTCTGCTTCCAGCTTTTTGTTTGCTTCCCCCTGGTGACAGGAGATATCTGCCAATTCTGAGATTTTTTCTTCTTCATTTTCATTCTGAGATTTTTTTCTTGCTTCATTCTATTTTGGAGACTCTCCACTGTACTTGTAATTTGCTCTACTGTGTTCTTCATTTCTGATATACCAGCCTTGATTTCCTTTACTGCTTCCTTAAACTCTTTGAACTCTTGCATTAACTTCTCATTTTTGACCAGAATCTTTAAAATGAGTCTTATGGATGCTGTGTCCCCCATCTTCTCAATGTCTTCCTCAGAGTTAACTGAATCTTGGTTTTGTTAATTTCTTTTTTCTCCCGGAAGTTGATTTTGTTTTGTGGCTCTTCATTTAAGGGAAGGTATAGTAGTTGTGTAATGGAGACTGTCATATCTAGTAACATGTCATTTAACTTCATGGTGTTGTAAATTTCTATTTTTCTTTCTATTGTTGATTTTGTATTATTACTTTTCATTTAAGGGAATGTACAGTAGTTATGTAATGGAGACTAACAACCAGATGTGAGGATGCAGTGTGGTCGGCATCTCTGTTTCCAGACAAAGATGGACTTACAGTGAAACTGTTTATATTATATTTTGACAATAGAATTTTGGACTCTCTGCCATTGTCCATGCCCACAATGATGAACATTTGACTGAGTATGAAGAACTATATGTTAATATTGATATAAAGGAACTGGGGGGGGAGGGAATTGGGGAGGGGATAGGGGAATATGGAACTGTATCATAAAATGATAGCAATAATAATAAAATGTGAAAAATAAATTTAAAAAATCATTCCCCAATAAAAAATAGTCACATTGATATTTAGGAGGTCATAATGTACACTATGGTAGGATATAGTAGAAACAGCACCAAGGGTGGCAAGAGGCAGAAATGATGTTATTTTATCATACACAGAATGGTATGAAGTTAGGTGGGATAATGATAAACTCATGCATGCTACCATAGCTAAGGGACCCACTAGCATGAAATAAGGATATGCAGTTTAAAAATCCAACGTAGGAGGGCCCGGCGTGGTGGCTTAGAGGCTACAGTCCTCGCCTTGAACGTGTCAGGATCTCATATAGACACCAGTTCTAATCCTGGCGGCCCACTTTCCATCAAGCTCCCTGTTTGTGGCCTGGGAAAGCGGTCCAGGCTGGCCCAAAGGCTTGGGATCTTGCACCTGTGTAGGAGACCTGGAAGAAGTTCCTGGCTCCTGGCTTCAGATCAGTACAGTACCAGCTGTTGTGGTCACTTGAAGAGTGAATCCATCGGATGGAAGATCTTCCTCTCTATCTCTCCTCCTCTCTGTATATCTGACTTTGCAATAAAAGTAAAATAAAAAATGTTTTTAAAAATTAAATAGAAGAAATAAAAGGGAATAGAAGTGAATGTTGTAAATTACTATGTGAGCACAAAAAAAAAAAAAAGAAAAAGAAAGAAAACACAGGGATTGTAGGTGGGTGTTGTGACACAGTTAAGATTTGGTTTTGGACTCACCACATTGGCTCCTTAGCTGCCGTCCTGCTTTCAGATCAGCTTCCTGATAATTCTCTTGAGAAGGCAGCAGGTGCTGGTCCAAATTTGGGTTCCTGCAATCCATGTGGGAGAACTGGATGGAGTTCCTTGCTCTGGGCTTCAGTCAGGCCAAGCTTGGCTCTTATCTGTGTCTCTCATCTCTCTCTCTCTCTCTCTCTCTCTCTCTCTCTCTTCCCCCCCACCCTTTCACTTGTTTTTTAATGGGGAAAATGAAGAGGAAAGCTATAGCAAAAGGATACCTAGAAAAATGCTCTTTAAGGGGGATGCACTTCTATTGACAGTAAAACAGGAAAACTGTAATTATAGCAGTGTAGTATCTGACTCAAACCAAGGGATATTATTGTTACGTTTTTAAAAATTAAAACATCACTAAACTTTTTGCTATGCTGATTGGGAAATCACAATTAAAAAATAGAAATTGCCCAAATCAGTGCTGTGCTCACAAATCCTTCCTCCAGCATGTGTGTGCCCGGGGCTGATCCCGAAGAGCTTCCTGCTGTGGGTGAGTCTCATCTTACAGAGGACTCCTCCATCAGAAGACTCAACCTCCACCGCCGTCTCCCCTGGCACATCACAGCTCCTTCTCCAAATGGCTACCATGGTGATTATCTTCGATCGCGTTGGAAAAAAGCAATGTGAATGTGGCACAGTAACTGCTATAAAACAGGAAGAAGAGTGAACCTCGTAACTTGGATTTGAAGTATTCTCAACTATGAAACAGAACGCACTGAAATATAAAAGTGATAAAATATCATATCCAAACTTTATCTCACGAAAGCCAGGTGAGTTCAGGATTCAAAAGTAAAATTAACTTTGCTGTAATTAAATATAGAATGAGTGCTGTCTCAATAGACACAAAAAATAGTTTGCCAAAAATCAGGTCATTCACAATAAATATAATTCAGAAAACTAAAATAGTCTCAATCTAATACAGGAATTATTACAAAACATTTTCTCTTGAAGGCTATCAGAACAAAACATTGCTTCCCTTCCATCTTTCCTAAGGTTCCAGACAGTGCTGTACTAGGAAAAAAGAGCATGCAAACCTTTAAGTAAAATCCAAGGATTTCATTAGAGATTATCTCTGAAACTTCATTGAAAAATAACTTAAAAGATTATTTCATTGCAAAAAATTTTGATGGCCATGCCAAAAGCTCATGGAAAAGTATGTATCAGCAAAAACTATACAAAAATTTCAAATTTGGGGTAATCAAATGCATTTTTTTTTTTTGCATTTCGTACTAGTCTCATTTATACAGAAAATAGTGTTTTACATAAAAGAGGCTGGAAAACTGTCCCCCAAGCCCTAAGAAGCAGGGAGGAATAAGGGAAGACCTGTGTAAATTACTGTAGGCTATAAATCAGTATCCAGAAAGTAAAAGCATATTTATGACAGAGTAACACATAACCTAAAAGTAACTTATTAACTTCTGGCAATTTGTGATAGTTTCAAAATATTTATAATAAATGCATAGGAGTTGTATACAGGCAGCATAGTAAAAACTATTTAAACAGTAACAAAACGAGTCTAAAAAAGAAGAAGGAGGGGGTGCAGGTTGCCAGAACAGGGAAGTGTAACCACATTGCCACCACATCTCAATAAAAACAGATATGAATGTTCTTGTAAGAATGAGCATATTCATACATATTCTTTTGTTTCTGTGTTTAAAGAGAGAGACGGGTGAGCAGAGAAAGGGAGAGAGACACAGAGAGAGAGAGAACATTCCAGTTTGCTCCTTGAACTTCCAATGTCTAAAATCCCGGCCCAGGTTTCCCACATGGTGACAAAGTCCAAACCATGGGAGAGGCGGCCTGCTGCCCCCTGGGGTGCCCATCAATGGGATCTGAAGTTCAGGCACCCACACCTGGGATCACACGTCTCAAGGGACTTCTTAACGCACTGTGTCAAATGCCCACACCTGGAAAATATTGTTAAAAAAAAGTGTTTCCTAATGAATTGCAAGATTTCAGGATATTTCAATTTTCTTGAGGAATGAAATATTTTTTACATCATTTATGACCATTAAGTTTGTCTCCTTGCAGTGAGACACTGTTAATAGGCTCTTCAATGAGCATGCCTTATGTGTGAAATCACAAAATACTTGATTTTTACCAATATATGAATGTAGTTCTCAAGTTTCTGATACTTGAAGGCATTCATACTCCAGTATCGCTGATAATATATCATGTAAATATTCTTCCAACCCAGACTAAACAGGCACTTGCCTCCTCTCCTAAAATAGCTCCCCAGGGTCAGGGGTCTTCCAGTGCTTTACCTGATAAAAGGGAGTACACAGAATGGGCAGTCAAAACGAAAAGGGACGCAGGTCGCATCCTTTGTGAAATTTTCACAGAATCCGGTGATCCCGTGAGTACCTGGCTTTGGCCCCTTCCCTACAGCCCTGAGTCTGCAAAGACTGAGCGAGTGAGAGATCTTGAGGCTGAAACTCCCTTAAATTCTGCTTGAGTCAGTCTATGATATTTGCCTAGATGTGTGTTTTCATCTACATTGTCATCTCTACGCATACTAAAATTATATTTCTACATAAGCACTTTCATCCATATGTATGAGTGATAAATCTCATCACCGCCACAGTGCCCTATGTCTAAAATAGTTTCTGACTTACGGTAAGCACTAAATATGAGCTTTTAGAATTAGTTGGATTGGATTGAGTTTAACTGACAATGTGTAAAAAATTTAATTGGGTTGGTTCTTATCCTTTTGATGCATTGTGAAAAAATGACAGGAAAGTAACAGGCCTAAGAATTACCCTCCACTTTTTAACATAGGCAAAGTTGCGTTACTTCCTGGAAATTTGACTTTATAGCAGGCAAAAAAAAAAAAAACAAAAAACAAAAAAAAACCAAATAATTGTATGCCAAACATTTCTAGCCATTTCTAACATGCATTTGCGCTGGCCCTTCTAAGACAGGTGAGCCCTGTTTTTATCTGGGCACATGGCCACAAGAATTAAAGCCAGAGTGCCTAAGGATCCTTGTAGTTCATTCAAATTTGGAGCATACAATTTGCAAATTGCTGAAAAGGGAGCTGATGTTTTACCTTCTTTTCCTCTTTTATTTAGGCGTTAATTTTTATTTTGCTTTAGTTTTCTTTTGCATTTTAACATTGTTGTTGCTACTTTCCAAGATATGTTTTTGCAGATCCTTCCACCCTCCGCTTTATCCCTCCACCACCATTTCCCTCATATTATTGCAATGATATAGTTGGTCAAGAGATATAGTTGGTCAAGTCCAAAATTCTGCAATTTAAGTGCACCATGATAGAAACTGTGGCTCATATTGTCAAGGCACATTTAACAGTTCTTTTATTAGAAAGTAGAGATGTCTGCTACAATATATGTCCATTTGCTGCTATTCTGGTCTCCATTATACAGTTCATCTGTAGAATATATGTATATAGCTGTTTACCGAGATGTCGTTCGCTTTGTGTTTGCATGGAGGCTGTGTTATATCAGAGAAAACATCTGACACTTGTCCTTTGGGAGCTGGCTTATTTCACTCCAAATGGTCCCTAGTTGGGACTGTTTTGTTACGAATGGTAGAATACCATCCTTTTTAATGGCTCAGTACTTCCCCATAGAGTAGACATACCCATTTCTTTAGCCCTTCCTCTTTCGGCAGGCATGGGGGTTGTTTCCCCGCCTTCTCTGTTGTGGATCGTGCTGCTGTAAATGTAGAGTTGCACATCACTTTCTCACATGCAGATATCATTGCCTTTGGATAGATTCCCCGGAATAAGATACATGGGTCATGTGGCAGATCAATTTTCAGTTTTATCAGAATTTACCACACTAACTTCCATAGTGGCTGCACTAGCCTGCACTCCCACCGACAGTGAAGAAGGGCAGCTTTCTTCCCACATTAATATCAATAGGTGCTGTTAGCAGAGTTATGAGTGCAGGCCAGTCTTTTTGCAGTTAGGTGAAACCTCAACGTGGTTTTTGTTTGTATTTCCTTGATATCAAGGGAGCCTGATCATTTTTTTGCATATGTTTGTTAGCCCTTTGAATTTGTTCTTTTGAAAAATATCTGTCCATTCCCTTTGCCCATTTCTTCACAGGGTTTTTTGTTTTGCCGACTTTCTGAAGCTCTTTGTAAATCCCAGATATTAGTCCCCTATAGGTTGTGTAGTTTACAAAGATGTCCACCCTTTTGTTGGTTGTGTCTTTGCTTTGCTGATCATTCCTATACAGGATCTTCTTAATTTGATGTAGTCACAGTTGTTTATTTGGCTTTGACTGCTTCTGCTTTTGGTGACTTTTGCAGAGTGCTTCCTATGTTTTTCTAAAGTAGTTTAATGGTTTCCGGGTACAGTTGTAGGCCCTTGATCCATTTAGAGTTGGTTTTTGTATAAGGTGACAAGTTGGGGTAGAGCAGGTCTTATTTCTTACTTCTGCAGGCTGCTACCAATTGTCACAATAGCATTTATCGAAGAGGTCAAAAATTGTCCCTGAATTATTTTCAGTGTTCTGTCAGAATATTATCTGTACATATCTGACCTTACTCTGTTTTTTTTTTTTCTTCTGCTCCATTGATCTTTGCTGTTTCTGTACCAGTGTGCTGCTGTATTGAATACCACTGCTGTGGATTATATCTTGAGATCTTCAATTGTGATTGCTCTAGCTTTATTTTTACACTTCAGGATAGCTTTGGCTATTTATGGTCTCTTGTGTTTCCAGATGAACATTTGTATCATCTTTTCCAAGACGAATGTTGTTGGGGTTTTGATTGGTATCACATTAATCTGTGTATTATCTTGGTAACATAGAGATTTTAGTGTTGTTGATTCAATGGTCCAGGAACATGGCAGATTTCTCCATGTATTAATGTCACCTTCCATTTCTTTTTTTATGTTTTGAAAATTTTCATCGTAAAATGTTCTCATGTCTTTGGTTAGAATTATTCCAAAATGTTTAAGTTTCTTCTCTGTTGTATTGAAAGGGACTATACTCCCAAGTTTTTTCTCAAGAATTTGGTTGTCCATGTACACTTGGGCCATTGATTTACATTCATTGATTTATGTACCCTGCGATTCTGCAAACTCTCATGAGTTCCAGTAGTCTCTTTACTGACTCTTTCTGTTCTCCTATGTATAGAATCACGTCATCTGCAAATAGGGACAGTTTTAATTCCTCATGCCCAACCTGAGTTCCTTTAATTTATTTTTCTTGCCTAATATCTCCAAAGAGAACTTCACATAGCATGTAGAGGAGTAGTGATGAAAGTGGTCATTCTTGCTTATTTCCAGATTTCCCCATTCAGTAAGATGGGGCCTAGGTTTTTTGTATATTGCTTTGGTTATATTATAGATGTTCCTTCTAAACCTTGCTTAGGGTTTTCAGCATGAAGTGGTGTTGGAGTTTACCAGATGCCTTTTCTGCATCTACTGAGATGATCACATAGTTTTTATTCTTCTTTTTATGGATTTGTGTATGTTAAACCTTCCTAGTATGCCGCAAATAAACTCTGCCTGTTGGGTGAATATATCTGTCTCATGTGTTGTTAACTTCTGTTGGCTATTGTTTTGTTGAGAATTTTTGCAGTTACGTTCATCAGGAGTATCTCTATCTGTCGTTCTGTTTCTTTGCTGTGCCTCTATCTGGCTTTGGTATTAAGGTCGTGATGGCTTTATAGAAAAGAGTTGGAAGGATTGACTCATTTTCTACTTAATTATTTTTGAATAAAAATTGTGGAGGATTGGTGTAATCCGTTCTTGTAATGTGAAGTTGAGCAGTGAAATCATCTGGTCCTCACCTTCTTTTCTTTCTTGGGAGAGATAAAATATTTACTGATCCAGTCTCCATCCTAGTTAGATATGTAGTTATATTTTTAATTACCTCATGATTCAGTTTTGTTAAATTGTATGTCTCCAGAAATCTATTCATTTCTTTTAGGCTTCCCAATTTCTTGGCATATAGTCGCTTGTAATTGTTCCTGACTATTCTACATATGTCTGAGGTATCTGTTGTCACATATCCTTTTTCATCTGTGATTTTATTGATTCCCATCTTCTACCTTTTTTTTTATTAGTTGGGCTAGTGGGCAATCTACTTTTGTTTTCATCTACTCAAAGAACCAGCTCTTGGATTCATTAATCTTATAGCCTGGTCTTTTGGTCTCTATTTAGATTCTTCTTCATTTATCATGATTAGTTTTTTTCTTTGTCTGTTAATCTTGGGATTGTTTTCCCGTTGTTTTTCCAGCTGCTTCAGAGGTATGGTTAGCCTGATGCTTTTCTGGTTTCCTCATGTAGACACTGGGTGTAATGAACTTTCTTCTTAGCACCGCCTTGACTGCGTTTTATACACTGTGCTATATTGTATTAATGCCTTCATTTGTTTCAAGCAAATTTGTTTAATTTTATTTTTGCTTTCCTTTATAACTCATTGTTTATTTAGCAGCATGTTGTTCAGTCTCCATGTACTTACATATTTTCTCGGATAATTTGACTCATTAGTCTCCAGTTTCACCCCATATTGGTTAGAGAAGATACATGTTAGATTTTGAATTTTTTTCAGTTTTCTGAGGCTTGTTTTGTGTCCTATACTGTGATAAATTCTGGGGAAGTTTCCATGTACTGAGAGAAAGAAAAAAGTGATTCTGTATCTGTAGAATAAACGATTCTGAAGATAGCAATGGCGTCCATTTATTATATTGTTTGGGTGAGCTCTGTTGTATCCTTGCCAGGTTCTTGCTCATCAATCTGTCCATTGATGTTAGTGGAGTGTTAACATCTGCCACTATCCCTTTAAATCTGTTCATGTTTGTTTCGCTTAGCTATGTGCCCTGGCATTTGGTATCCTGATTTCCTCTTGCTTCATGGACCCCTTAAGCATTATATGATGTCTCCCACCTCCTTAAATACTTTTCACCTCAAAGTTTGTAATATCTGATATTAGAATCATTATATTAGCTTGCTATTCCTTTCCATTAGCTTGGGGTAATTTTTCCACCCTTTCACTTCCAGTTTCTGTGTATATTTGTTGGTGGGATATGTCTCCTGTGTGCAACAGATAGATGGGCCCTGGTCTTTGCTATAGTCTGCTAATCTGTGTCTTTTGATGCATGAGCTTAATCCAATTTCATCTATTGCTGATATTGACAGGAAGTGATTTGGTCCTGTCAGTTCAGCATTGAGTTTCTCATTGCTTGATTTAGGTCTCTTCTGTGATTTTATTGATATGTACTCCATGTTTACCTTTGGATTTGGTAGTTGCTATTCTTTTCCTCTGTAGCACATATTTCAGAAATGTCTGTAGGAAAGATCTAATAGAAATAAGAAAAGTCTTGCAGTTTTTGTTTACTTTACACATGTAATTTTCAAATACAAAGGAAATCTTTGCCATGTATATTATTATGGACTGACTTTTTTTGAGTCAGGAATATGTCAGTCCATTCTCTTCTATTCTGTAAGATTTCCTGTGAGAGGTCAGCCGTTAAGTCTAATTGGGTTTCCTCTATAAGTTAATTGACTTTTCTTGTGTGCATATTTTGGCATCTTTTCTTTCTGCTCAACCAAAGAAAGCATGCTTATGATGTGCTGTGGTGAAGATTACTTCTTGTCAATCTATTCAGGATTCAGTGCCTTTCTCGTATTTTGCTTCCCTTTCTTTCTATAGGTTGGGGAAAATTCTCCATTATTATTTCATTGAATACATGTTTTAACCCAGCTGCCCTGTTTGCACGTTCATGAATACCTGTAATCCTTACATTTATACTTCTGATGATATCACTTCATTTTTGTATGGTTTTCTTTTACCCTGTTCTTTTCCAGCATTCTCACTATTTCAGCATTTTTACATGTGTAGTCTTCCAATTCTGAGATTCTTTTTTCTGCCTCACTCATTCTGTTCCTGAGTTTTTCCATTGAATTTCAGTTTGCTGTATTGTATTCTTCATTTATTTATTTTTTTAAAGATTTATTTATTTTTATTGGTAAGTCAGATATACAGAGAAAAGGAGAGAGAGAGATGAAGATCCTCCATCTAATGATTCACTCCCCAAGTGGCCTCAATGGCTGGTGCTGCACTGATCCAAAGCCAGGAGCCAGAAACTTCTTTCCGGGTCTCCCACGAGGGTGCAGGGTCCCAAAGCCTTGGGCCGTCCTCAACTGCTTTCCCAGGCCACAGGCAGGATGCTGGATGGGAAACAGGGCACGCCGGGATAGAACCGGCGCCCACATAGGATCCCAGGCGTGCAAGGCGAGGACTTTAACCACTGCGTCACCGCACTGGGCCCCATAAGAATTTTTTAAAAACATTCTTTATCTGGCAGTCCCTCACGTCTTCCTTGGTTAACCCTGGGGTTGACATAGTCTTTTGCTGCTTTGGGGGAGCTGTCAGCATTCTCATTCGTTGTGCCTGTGCCTCTTCTTTTGCCCTTGGTCACTGCAACCCAGACCAGCAGATCCTTCTCCTTGGGGCCTATTTTTAACATATAACATAACAAATCTACAGGATAACTATGGTGACCCTGTTCAGTGTTCAGTTCTCCAGTTTCTATGAGTTCCATCATCTGAGACAGCCTCCACAGCAGGTTCCACGGTTGCCACTCTCTGCCCCCTGCAATCCTGTGTTGTTGCTGTATCATTGTCCGCTCAGTGATTCTCCCACTCATGGTTGCTCAACACCCAGGACTAGAGAGACATAAGTTGTGACTTTAATGTAGGGCGCAGGGCTATCAGCAGTGACCATTTAATGGATTTTATTTCTTTCCTGCGTGGTGGCAATTAGGTCTAGGGCCAACCAGGATCCATTTGGGAAGAAACACTTGGGACACCAGGTCAATATTATTTTCCCATTGGGACTAGTGCAATGTGTTGAACCACACGTTAGTTCTCCCCTGGCTTAATGCACGCACAGCTCACTGTTGTCTCCCAGGGGCTTTGCTGCAGAACTCCAAATGGTGCCCAATGTGCCACTGGTGAGAGTCTGGGATGTTAAATGCATCCTATTCACACACTCATCCAATAAAGCTCTGTCACTCTACTTCTGTTTGTGATCAGATAAAAAAATCAATGGACCCACATTCCTATGGCTTGATTTCCCTGCTGCATCCCCAGGGTTCTTTCCACCCTGACTGCTGGTGGAGTTCCAGTTACTGTACGGGTCTGTGTTTGCTGCATTATCACCCTGTTTCCTATGTCCACAGGTCTCCAGATGGACAGTGCCATTAGCCTACCATCTCATATTTCCTGGGATCATGCTCCCTCCGCATCTCCTCCATTAATCTTTCCCATGTAACGTAACATGCCCTCACCCTATTCTGCCATCTTGCTCTCCTGCTAAACAAATCGTGTTTTGTTTTATTTACCCAAGAGACAGAAAGACACACAGAAAAAAAGACAGGCAGAGAGTTTCCATTCACTGGTTCACTCCCCAAATGCCCGCAGTGGCTGAGAGTGGGGCTATGATGGGCTGGAGCTGAAGCTGCAAGAGGAGGACATCCAAGCTTTCCACATGAGTTCCACATTGCTTGACCCTCCATTGATTACTGCCTTCCTGGGCATGCACTGGAGGAATGGTGGGGTCAGCCACCAGTGCCAGGTACCAAGCCCATATACTCCAAAGTAGTGCTTGGGAGTCTTAACCACTGTCTTACATGCTACAGCAAACATTCAAGAATTTTCCTCTGTTCTAATATCAGAGTGTACATCTGGAATGTCTTCTCCTTGCAATCTCAGACCAAGTGAGAAAGGCTCCACCTTAAAATAATGGGACAAAAGGGCTCAAAGCTCCTGTTGTGGTGAATATTGAGGAGCAAAGCTAGTGACCCCCCTGAATGCTGAATGTTGACTTATGCACCCACCCTTGCACTGAGTTCAACGTAAACAGTGGCTCTGCAGATTTTCTTAAGACTCATGGCTTTGTATTTCACTGAGCTTCCTACTGAAACACCTGGAATAGAACTGAAGTTCAACACTGGCAGCTGTTTAGCCTTTTCTTACATGCATTTCTTGGCACAGTGAAACGGCCCTTGCAGGGATTAAAATTGTGGGTGTTTGACTTAGTGTTTAAGATTCCAGCTTAGATGCCCACATACGTATTATGGTAGCCAGAGTTTATATCCACCTCGGGGTCCTGATTCCATCTTGGTGTTAGCACAGACCCTGTGAAGCAATGTTGATTCTTGGAGTGATAGTGTTTCTTCTAATCATGTGGGAATGTTGGATTCAGTTTCTGGATCCTGATTTTCACCCCAGCAATTGTAAGCATTTGCAGAGTAAACAAAATGGATAGATAGATGGATAGATAGACACTTTCTCTCACTCACTCACTCACTCATTTTTCTGGGTCTCTCTCTCTGTGTCTATATCTGTGTGTGTTTTTAAATACCTGGTATTATGATATTACTACCAATAGATAGTACTTATCTTCATTTCTTAATTTTCTAAAAATGAGCCTTAATAATGACATGCAAATATTAATTTACCTATCCCGACCTCTTACAAACTTTGAGCAGTAAATTTTTCTCCTGATGTGGGTAATACTTTCTTTCTGCTTAGATTTTTCAGAATGTACTAGTGTGCAATTTTTATTAGCATGTGACATTTGTCTTACTTTATAGTTCAAAAAAATTATTTCCGCTATAGTATAGAAAACATTTTTATGTAGATATTTTAACAAGGCATAAAATAGTTTACTTAAAATTATGATAACAATTTCCAAATATTATGTGCTTGATAGAGCCTTCGATTCTGAATGTGAATTGGTGATGCCTGAGTAACCATGAGACTGAACTTGCAGTGAGAAAGGGATTACTCTTTCTCCAAAAGGTGAATTTATTTATTTATTCACTAGTGTGAATTTATTCACACTAGTATTTTTATTAGAAGTATATTTTTAATAGAAGTATGATATACATTCTCACTTTCTCAACTCCCTAATCATCCTATACATGAAGATTCGGTTTGTTCCTATGCCATGTCATTTCTTCTCTTTTATCCCATTTTTGCTATATTGTCTTGTTTGTTGCATCTTGGCTTATGATTCTTTTCCACTGAAGATGAAAAGTGAGATCCAAAGCAGAGTACTGTCCCAGGAGCAGGGGAGGCTTTAGAAACCAGTGCTCCACCTTTAGGGAGTCAGCTCGTTCCTGGATTAGAAACCCTGCCCCTCCCTGCCAACAGCCCCATACTGTAGACTTGCTAGGGAATTTGTAACAGAATTTCCATGAGCAGGAAGGGCCCCCAAATTAATCTCGCCTGGTACATTAGGAAACATTTCAGTGACATTTGCTGTCCCTGCCAGCCCTAATAAAGAGGTTTTTACCTGTATTTGCCTATTCAACACTTCAGTCCCTCAGCCAATTTTGAAAATTATTTGTGATGTATGACTCTTGTTCTGGTAGTGTCACCTTGCCTGTCAATTACGCCTCAAAGCAAATGCTAAGTGAATGCTGGCTGGAAAAATTAATAAGGGAAACCTTTATTCAAAAAACCCAGAAAGAGGCTCATAAAGGCGCTCACTCAGCCAGGCAGTGTCTCAATGACTGCTGTGGTATTTGTAAGTGAGACAGGGATGGGACAAGTCCAGTGACTTATACAAGGGAGGAACAGTTTTCTCTCTTAAGGGTCCGAGGTTTTGCTGTTCAAGAGAAGACGGTTTATCGTGATGAGGTTTACTGACTCCAGTCACTGCAGATGGGACCTAAAAACCAGGTCTGTTCTAGTATGTAAGTAGAAGCTCTTCAAGTGAAGCAAAAAGCTTAGAAATATAATACTGCTATATTGTTCTCCATATCAAACCTTCCCAATATAAGTATACATCATGAAGCTCACCAATGCATGTGAGTGTCCTCTGGATTCTTAGTACATCTCCTGCTGCCTTGCCAAACTATGTTGAAGATTCTTCTATTTATTTAAAAATCAGAATGACAGAGAGGCAGAGACAAAGAGGGACACCTTCCTTTCTGTCTCCACATAGAGCTGCAAAAGCCACGGCCGGGGCAGCCACAGCCAGCAGCCAGGGGCTTATTCCAGGTTTTCTCGTGAGTGCCAGGGGCCTAAAGAGTTGGATCGCTTTCCTATGGATTCCCAAGCACATTGGCACTTGAGCCCATGCCCATCTGGGATGGTGGCTTCTCCAACTGTGCTGCAATGTCAACCTCTCCCACACAGAGTTTAACAGAAGGTAAATCCCAAAGTTCTTTCTCAGTTCTCTTTCCTCAAAGAATATAGCACAGTCCCTCAATATCAGACTTTCCAAAATGACTGTTGAGTCCAAAATGACTGTTGAATTATGAATGAAAGATTATCCTGCTAATTTTAGACTAGATCTGTATGTTGCTTACTCACTTGGAATCTGAATGCATCTACTATTTTTTTCTTCTTTTTAAAGCTTTCCTGAAAAATATATGCTCATGACATTCACTTTAATATTATCACTTGAAACAATTCTCATCTGAATTTGCTACAAGCAAGTTTATTATTGTGTATGTAGCTAGCACTGTCTGTCATCCACTTCACAGTAAACCCGCTCCTTCCTGGAAGTGTGCAGTCCTCAGAGCGAGAGCAGCATGTGTCAGGGTCAGGTGTGATCGCTTTGGTTGTGTCCCCATAGAGATGATCAGTATTTCCCATCTTTTGGTACTGCTGTCCTTCGATGAGCATTAACCGAGCATGTTGTAGATGCTGTGCATTTAGCATAGTGGTTGTTACCTGAAATGAAAATGTTTATGCAGCCTCAGGAATCTCTAAACACATCCTGCAGTTTTACTGATTATATTCATCGGCATGTCTAAGATGTGACTGTAGCAGGGTGACATTCCAGTGGTTCACTGGAAAGCTCAAATTGTTCATCCCAAGAATAATTCTTCAGATTTTTCTCTAGTCTTAAAACATGTGTCTCCTACACATCTAAGTGGAAGACTTCCATGACCAGAAGTTCTTAATCATTTGCTAAAACTGAGTAGGTATTTATCAAATGGCTAAATGTGTATTATAATACTTTACTGAATTACTGACATCATTCTTAGACTGATCCCGAAAAACATATTAGAGGAAGGGTTAGATATCCTTGACTTGGAGCTCCCCCAAAAAGACGGGCAGAAACTGCATGTAGATATTTATTTCAGTAATCACTAAATTCACTTAAGCTGACTCCGAGAGAATGGTTTTCAGCATCAGGTAATTTACTATTGTATTCAAGACACGGTTCGGTATTGTTGACAGGAAGACTCTGCGAACGTTCCCCAGAGCAGAGCAGGAAGGAAATGGAGTAAGGATTAGGATTTGGAGCTGTGATGGCCACCACTGCTAAGCAGGCCAGAAAAGCAAGCTGTGTGTCTGCTGTAATCATCTTTAGAATCATGGTGATTAGGACAAGTCAACGAGTTTCAAGCATTTCCCAGATACTGCACAGTGTGAGTCATCATGACCGTTAATTCTTTTTTTCTCATCTGAGTTAATATAATCCCCTCTAAGCTAAATGTGCACTGCTCTACATTACTTAAATCCCCCCTCTATTTTTCTCTCTCCTATGTGATAATGTTCTTAACAAATGCCTTCCATACTCCTCATTGGTCAAGGAAATGAGGGACAAAAGAAGAGATTTTTTTAAGTTCATAGGTTGAATTTAAAAGAATGAGGAAATCCATTCATAGGATACTCAGTTTAGTTATTGAACACCTGCTAAGTATAGGATAATGATACTGAAGCAGAGATGCCAAAGAAAGGAGAGTGGCACCTGTCCCTTCTCCCCTGGAAGTTACTAGTGGGTGTGTCAGAATGCACAATCTGCACGTACTTGCTACTTTGGCTCTCTGAGGTCTCAAAATCCACAGTTTGAAGATGAATTCCCTTAATCAGGAGGATTGCTGCCATTAAGCGGGCCCAGTTATAATTAATACAGTTTCTTTATAAATGAATGCATTAACACCACTGAAATGGTGTCTGGAGGTCATGTCACTACAACTCCTCAAGGTGGAATCCAGCCCCTTCTTCTCTAATGCCATTTCATTGATACATGCTGAAGGAAACTACTGCTTATTGTTGAAACTCCTAACTGCCATCATGGTGTTTGTTGTAATGTCTTGGAAAATATACCAAGCTACACATTTTAGATTTTCCCACTAGGGCAAATCACATGAGTGTGATCTACAAAAGTTGATGAGTACATGTGTATGCTTGCCTGCAGAATGACTCCAGAATACGACTGCTGATAACGCCTGTGGTCCAACTTGTGTGCTCTGTTATAGAACTCTGTAAGACCAAAACCACCCATTGATCATTTTATATAGAAGATATGTAACTGCACCAGATTGAATGTTGAGCAGTTCTGACATTAAATTCAGATTCAAATATTTTGTGCCTTCTGACTCTAACAAATACTTCTACTGCAGCAAGAGGGTCCTTCCATAGTAAAGAATATAGATTTTGGAGTCATATTGCAAAGTTGGAACAACCTTGCTCTACCGCTTTCTCTCTGGCTTTTCAAGTTACTCAATAACCCTGAGGCCACCCTTCCTCATCTGAGAAGCGCCTGGAAAATGGTTAAATGGAATTTGTTTACTAAATGGTACATGTATAATTATTCCTCAGGGTTCATGAGTGGAAATCACAAAATTGTGTCTTGGTTAACTCAAGTGTGAAGGAATTTATTGAACATGTGATGGGCTCTCCCAGATCTGAAAAGAAGGGTGAAGATACTGAGCCCACAAAATAAAAGGAAACAGGATATAGCAGTGGAAACATCCCTTGGATGCTGTTGCCAGGGCATCTTCAGCAGAAAGAGGGAGTTTTACGCTTACAAGCGGGGGACTCATCATTAAGCTGTAATGTACCCAGTTATTTCTAATGATTTCTGACCGTTGGGCAGCCCACTACTTCCAGAAGGTTCAGGAAGAAAGTGTGACTGGAGGAGCTACCATTACAGACTCCAAGGCACATGATACAGACTTACACTCATCTTTTATGTGATCAATCCTTTTTAAAGTAAGACATTGAGCCCTTAACATCAACAATTTCCCACCTCGGTGTCATTTTTTATGAAATTACACTTTCTTATTCCAGAGCATTAACTATAGAATAAAAAGCACAACATTAAGAAGAGAAAGTTTTGAGTGGCACAAGTAATAAAACATTCTATTTGTGTATGTTTTCAGAATTAAGTATTTTATTCTATGAAAAAATCTAAAGTTTTTGAAATGTATAGCTTTGAAAAATGACTTTGAAGCTACATTGTCACAGATTCTACAGTATTTTTTACTTGAATTTAGGTATTAGATTCTGTAGCAGGTGAATGTACAAGGCAGGGACCAGCACTGTGGCACAGAAGATTAAGCTACTGCTTGTGAAGACCCTGGAGTTCCACGCTGGAGTGTTGCTGTGACTCCTGGATTCTCCACTTCCCATCCAGCTTCCTGTTAATGCAGTGGAAGGCAATAGAAAGCTACCCATGTGCTTAATTCTCTCCTATCCACATGGGAGAGCAGACGTTCCTCGATTTAAGTATAACAAGGTTGACCAAACCCTGGCTGAGGCAGTATCTGGGGGAATCAAACAAACTATTAATGATATTTGCTCTCCCTCCCTCTCTCTTTCTCTCTCTCTCCCCTTCTCTTTCTTCTTCTCCTCCTCTCTCCTTCTTCCTACCTCTAATTTTAGGCTTTTAAATAAATAAATATGTCTTTTAGGGAAAAAAGGCATTAATGCCCTTACATTTTGTCAAGTTTCAAATTAAACACCTGTATTTATTATCATATTGAGTAATGCAGCTGAAGACTTAGAAATTTTGCAGTATTGTTGAATTTTATTTCAAGTTTGCCTTTTTAGATCATTCACAATTAACCTAAATTCTATTTCATAAAGATTTACTTGTTTTACTTGGAAATCAGGGTTAGGAAGGGAGAGAGAGAGAGAGAAAGAGAGAGAGAGAGAGAGAGAGATTTTCCACCTGCTGGCTTACTCCACAAATGATGGTTAGATTGGCCAGGGCTGGAGTGGTCCAGAGCAGGGAGCCAGGGCTTTTTCCAGTTCCCCTCATGGATTTTGAGTCCAAAGGCCTTGGGTCATCCTTTGCTCCTGTTACTGGGTAGAAGCAGGGAGTTGGACACAAAGCAGAACACCCAGAACTTGAACCAGTGTACATCTGAGATGTCAGCCCTGCAAGTCAAGGATTAGACGGCCCTGTTCCTGATCTGGCCCCAGTTATCCCAATTCTGAACAGGTTAACGCAGGTTAGTCTGGATTTAAACCTGCCTCTTTAACCCGAATGCTGAAATAGGCGTGTACACTGTGAACACACACACACAACACAATGTGTGGGAAATGGACCAATGAGAATGCAAACATTGACTTCCTTTGATAAGCTATGAGAGGATCACACAGGTGGGGTGTGGGAAAGCAGAGGATCAGGCACCAGCAGCAGGTCGCTGTGGTAATAGAGCACAGGAGAGGAACTGCGAGCAAACGACATTCCCCGGAATTGTGCAACAGCGCTGTATCACTTTGCAATGATGTTTTCTGCGTGTGAGCATTTTGAACTATTTCTACATGCCCCATGTTGCTTGTCAGCAGCCATATGAAAGGGATAAATATAACCCTTGGGGTTTCACAGCTCTGCACTTTGAAGAAACCAGCAATCCTTTTCCGGTTATCAAACCCCAGCATTTCTCATCATAATGGATTCAGCAGCAGTTGGAATTACTCAAGTGGAGGTAGCAAGTGCTAGAATAAACTGGGGACTTTTAACAATTGAAAGCCTGATTTCTTATGACTCAAAAACTGATAATAAGGGATTCCCTAACTCATCCACCTTACTCATTAAAGAACCTTTTCAATAAATGGAGGTTCAATTATTCACCTTGTTCATCTCTGAAGTGGATGGTCTGCTCTTGCTGCCCTGTTCATTGGGAGCAATGAGCAATTCTTAGGCACATTCTTGTCTTTCCCAAATTCAACCTATTCATGCTGGGCATGATGCCAACCCAGTGTTTTGTTTTTTTCAGGGTGATCTTTGCCATCACTCAAACAGCTGCTGATTTAGGGTATTCAGCACAGACTTCTTGCTCTATAATATGGATTCCAGCTAAACCCCTACTTACAAGTTAAGAGGCTCCTACTCATGGACCATGGAACCCCAGGGTCTTTAGTGCCACACATGGCAGAAGGGGTGACAGAAAGAACACGGAGCACAGAGAATGGATATGTCCCATTCAACTCCTATACTTCAAGCCACCATTATCACTTCCTTGCAAAGATTATATACACTTGGCTTGGTTCTGCTTAGATTATTCTCTTTTCCCTGGAGACACACTCCCTATCATCCTGTACAGGTAGTCTTCTCCAGGATCACATTGCCTACTTCAAGATTTTGATCTTGTATTAGTATCATACTGTTCGCTTCTGGTTTTTATCAGCACAGAATAAACTCCTGATGTCACAAAAAGTCTAGTTTTCCAATGTTGAAGTATATTCAGTACGTTGAATAAATGATTGATTTGGGGTAGTTCTTATGTTTTTACCATTGTAATTCATATTTATGTCTGTATTCTCACTCTTACACACACACACACAAATAATCATGATTACCATGTAAACATAGACTCCATAGAGCCAGAATTCAAACTTCAGTTTTGTGCAACTGGTATCACACTGTCTTTCAAACTGCTAATTTTTTAAGATTTATTTTATTTTCATTTGGAAGGCAAAGTCACAGAGAGGAGAGACAGTGGAAGATCTTCCATCCACTGATTCACTCCCTAAATGACTGTAATAACTAGAGCTGAATGGCTGCAATGGCCAGAGCTGAGCTAATACAAAGCCAGGAGTGTGGCGCTTTCCCTGTGTGCAGGGACCCAAGGAGTTCAGCCATCACCAGCTGATTTCCCAGGACATAGTCATGAAGCTGAGCTGAAAGTGGGACAGCAAGAACTTGAACCAGTACCTGTATGGGATGCTGCTGTTGTGGGCACAGACTTAGCCTACTATGCCACACCACCAACTCCACACATTCCAGTGTTACAAGATAGCGCCTGGACCGGGCACAGTAGCCTAGTGGCTAAAGTCATCACCAATATGGGTGCTGGTTCTTGTCCCAGCAGCCCCAATTCACATTCAGCTCCCTACTTGTAGCCTGGGAAAGCAGTCAAGGACAGCCCAAAGGATTGGAACCATGCACCTGCATGGAAGACCCAGAAGAGGCTCCTGGTTTCAGATCAACTCAGCTTCAGTCGTTGCGGCCACTTGGGGAGTGAATAAAAGGACGGAATATCTTCCTCTCTGTGTCTCCTCCTCTGTGTATATCTAACTTTCCAATAAAAATACTTTTAAGAAGTGATGTCTGGTATCCCTCAGTGCTTCTTCAGCAAAGAAAGCTTCTCTTAGTCTTTACCAAATTAGCCGCCCTCCCAAACTCACATTTTTTTTCTTGATGTTCTGGTGCAATGGTTTTCATCCCTAAGCAGCTGCGTTTACATTTGTTCACCACAGTGCCTGTGAAAAAGCTGGGTACTTCCGACCACAGCAGTCCTGCATGCTTCACACCTGAATGAAAGCTCAAGGTCAGACTCACTGTTTTTCCCATGGCACATTTCCATTTTGGTTTCCACGTGACCCAGAGCAAAGCAGGAGATAACCTTCCTCCACACGTGCAGGGAAGTCTTGTTGCATGGGTAGAATTGTAGATCCTACAACGCTGCTGTCCTTCACTTCAGCAGGGAGTTCAGCTTCCAGGTTCCGGAAGATGGCCCACTTGGTGCACATCTCGGACACGCACAAGCTGGCTGCTGATGCCGATGCTCCTGAAACAACGTGTTCCTGGTGAGGACAATGGGATTACTTATGAAGCACAATGTGCCGTCTGCTCACTGCCAAAAGAAAGGGGCTCAGGCTTCCAAAGAATAAATGACGCATCTGAGAGAGGACAACCTTGGTTTTTGGTTGTGCCGGCCATAGACTTCATTTTTTTGTTTGTTTGTTTAGTTTTTTGACTTAATATAAGAAAAGGATTTTTAAGATGGAAAATGGTAGTTGTATAGTGGAAAATACAATTCCTCATATTAATAAATACTATGTAAGTGAGATTGTGATAGGAAAACAAAACTATTTAAAATTTTCTGTCAATACTATCCATATATTTGAAGGTTGTTATAAATACTGGTAGATATTTATAAACACATGACATACAGCATGCAATTACTTAGAAATTACACACATACATGTTTTTAAAAGTACCTAATGTGGGCATTTTGTGTGATGCAAATAAATGCGCAGAATACTTTTGTCCAGTGAAAGTTATTTCAGGTGCCTGTGTACAAACCCAGAACCACACCAGCCTTCCTTCCAGCTCTGTGCTCATATGGATGATCAGACAGCCCAGGTCAGGATGCTTGCTCCGCTGCTCTTTGCAACCTTGATTCACACCTGCACCTTGCCACAGTTCTTCATCTGGTGGCCAGGTGGTGGTGACCCCAAACACTCCAGGTGTGAGGCTTTAGAGAAGTTAACAAGTTCAGTGAATAAATTGTGTGTGTGTGTGTAGAAAGTCACACAGAGAAAGAAATCTACTCGTTCCCCCCAACCACCAACACAGGAGCTTGGAACTCAATTCAGGTATCCCACGAGGGTAGCAGGAACCCAACCACTTGAGCCATAGGAGCTACTTTGCAAAATGCAGTTAACAGGAAGCTGGAATTGGGAACAGAGCCAGGACTTACACATCCCTGGCACTGTGGTATTGAACACCTGCACCCCGAGTGACATCTGAACTGGTCAGTGAAACACCTGCTTCTCAGTACAAACTTCTAACAGCAACACATGATAAGTTTACATGACGCTTCCATTTGACACATAGATTTCAAATGACATTTGATGAAAACAGAGCAAGTGTGTTTCTGTGATTTGTCAGATATCTGTCAGGAAGATTGGAAGAAACTGAAGCAGAGACTAGGAGATGCCTGTAGTCATGCATATGCATACATACAGCGTCTGCGTGTCTGTGACAGAGCTGCCCGATACACACACACACACACACACACACACACACACACACAGCGTCTGCGTGTCTGTGACAGAGCTGCCCGATACACACACACACACACACACACACACACACAGCGTCTGCGTGTCTGTGACAGAGCTGCCCGATACACACACACACACACACACACACACACACACACACACAGCGTCTGCGTGTCTGTGACAGAGCTGCTCGATACACACACACACACACACACAGCGTCTGCGTGTCTGTGACAGAGCTGCCCGATACACACACACACACACACACACACACACACACACACACACAGCGTCTGCGTGTCTGTGACAGAGCTGCCCGGTACACACACACACACACACACACACACACAGCGTCTGCGTGTCTGTGACAGAGCCGCCCGATACACACACACACACACACACACACACACACACACACACACACACACAGCGTCTGCGTGTCTGTGACAGAGCTGCTCGATACACACACACACACACACACACACACAGCGTCTGCGTGTCTATGACAGAGCTGCCCGGTACACACACACACACACACACACACACACACACACACAGCGTCTGCGTGTCTGTGACAGAGCTGCCCGGTACACACACACACACACACACACACACACACACACACACACACAGCATCTGCGTGTCTGACAGAGCTGCCCGGTACACACACACACACACACACACACACAGCGTCTGCGTGTCTGTGACAGAGCTGCCCGGTACACACACACACACACACACACAGCGTCTGCGTGTCTGTGACAGAGCTGCCCGGTACACACACACACACACACACACACACACACACACACACACAGCGTCTGTGTGTCTGTGACAGAGCTGCTCGATACACACACACACACACACACACACACAGCGTCTGCGTGTCTATGACAGAGCTGCCCGATACACACACACACACACACACACACACACACACACAGCGTCTGCGTGTCTGTGACAGAGCTGCCCGATACACACACACACACACACACACACACACACAGCGTCTGCGTGTCTGTGACAGAGCTGCCCGGTACACACACACACACACACACACACACACAGCGTCTGCGTGTCTGTGACAGAGCTGCCCGGTACACACACACACACACACACACAGCATCTGTGTGTCTGTGACGTAGCTGCCTGGTGGTGAGGAAGTAAAGCCTGCTTCATAGGCAGCTTGTGGCCAGTATAATCTCTGCGCACAGGCCCGCAGTCAGCCTGCACTGATTTTCATAGGTTGTGTTGGCCAATGTCATTAGCAAAATGTGTAGTTAACCCGGTGCAAGACTTTTATTGCTACCATATATCTGGTACTTAAGTATCAGAAAGTTTTTGATACTCACTCCCTGCAAGCCCTTGGAGCAGAGAAATTGGATTGTTAAAGACATGTTGACAGTTAACTGGAATTTTCACTACCCTGTAAATTTAAGATGGGGGAGCAGCCCAGCAGCTTCATTCTCAATTAGCTGTGGCAATTAGTTCACTATTTTGTCCCTCAAAAAAAAATTTCAATCGATCGTTTTGCTTCAGAGATGTGTCCTTTTTTCTTCCTCCTTGACCAAAATGCGTCCCAGCTGCCTGTTCTTTCCTCGGCTCAAACAAATCTGAAATCATTAAATTCAGTGATAGGAAGACATCCCCAGTTGGACCGTGGGGTGTAGGCGTTGGGCTGAATGCTCGGGATGGCATGAAATAGCCAGTGAGAGAGGAGAGTCTCCCGGTGAAAACACACAGGAATATTCTATTATCTGAGGTAGCAACTAAAAAGGAATAAAATACTAGATCCACAAAACGTGTGCTTCATCAAGCTGCAAGCCTTTGCAATTGCCCCCGAAGGCACAATTTCATTTCCCCTAAATATTGTGCATATAATAATGGATTTCAAAATTTCGCCAGCATGAGCCTCTCATGTTCAAAGACCGTAAGTTACTCTCGATAATTCCAGAGACGGGAATGTAGTCAGAGTGATTTTCAAGGGTTTTCAGTTGGAACAGGACTCCAGCGAGGACGCAAGCTTGGCCTCCTCCTACCCACCAATTCACCCTTTCTGCGTGAGGCTGTGAAATCACACTGCCTGTCTTAAAGCGGAAGAACTTCTAAAGGATTCTCTTTTCTTTTGGTCAGCCTAGAAGTTCAGGGACGCTGACACAGAATACAAGGAAAGTCAATGTATATATATTTTTTATTTTCAGCCACCACAGCAGGTTATATAAATGCATTTGTTTTTCTCTCTTCAAAATATACATTTAAAATTGTTTGGAATATTGCTAGTACATTTGAAGAAAATAAGCCTTACTACAAATTGATCTCATCCTAAAAATTAATAAAAAGAATATCGTCAAGAAATAAGCTTCAAACTTGGCAAGAATAGTCAACTAAAAGCAATGCTGAAAAGTAGAGTCTTGCATATCACTTCCTGAGGTGAACATTCCGCACATTCCTCTGTACACATAGCAGCATAACCATCTATGTACGATCATCACACCACGGCTAGACTCTGATGTGTAAGCCTAGTAAAAATGTTGGAAAAATGTACAGTTGTATTTATAGTAATATATGATCGTGGTCACAACATGCAAAGATGGAAAATTACGAGAAGAGAGTACACTGCCCTTGGTACAAGCACTTGCTAATCACACTTTTATTAGCCTTCCTTGTACAGTTAATAAAGCTTCCTTCTTCCCGCCCCCTTATCCTCTCTATGACAATGGAAGTCCTTGCTCATGGTGCGCCTCAATTGCTCTGTAATATTACACAGCACGCTGGCACCATACCTCATTTAATCGGTATTTTATATTTCAGTATGTAACATTTCACCAATTATTGTACAGAGAAATTTCAAGTAGCATCTTTCATATGTAGTTTAGACATTCCTTATAGTAGACACCCAGTAATGTCATTAACTGGCAAAATTATGTATTTTTAGAGTTCTTGATAAATAATGCTGAATTAATCTCATCAACACCGTAATTCCAGCATTACTACCAATGAAGGCAAAGGAAGTGGAGGGAGAAGAAAGCATGGAAAAAGACAGGAGGATCTGGACTTCAAAACTCAGTTTCCCAGGAATCCTTTGACTAAAGTACAATAATTTGCTTGTCATTAAAAAAGCCAATCAAGAAACAAAATTAATTGACTTGTCAGTATTGCCTAATTGTCCGATTTTAGTGAAAATACTTGGGGCAAATTCTAGTCACTGATCTAGTGGGATTTTGTGACTGAAAGTAAAAATCTGATGAAATCCATTGTTTCTTGTAGAAAATGCAAACACACACAAACACACACACACACACACACACACAAACACACACAGGTGGGCGGGACTAATACCTACAAGCAGAATTCAGGATTTCATTATGTTCCTTCCATATTCTTCTGAAGTCTGTTAAGATTTTCTGTGAAGAAACTCTCAAAGCTCATTTTCAAACATTTTAAAAGAATAACAGATATTGGGTGCAACAGCGTGGCCTAGCAGCTAAAGTCCTCGCCGTGAACGCACCAGGATCCCATATGGGCGCCGGTTCTAATCCCAGCAGCTCCACTTCCCATCCAGCTCCCTACTTGTGACCTTGGAAAGCAGTCGAGGATGGCCCAAAGCCTTGGGACCCTGCACCCAAGGGAGACCTGGAGGAAGTTCCTGGCTCCTGGCTCCTGGATCAGCACAGCACCGGCTGTTGTGCTCACTTGGGGAGTGAATGATCAGAATCATCAGATCTTCCTCTCTATCTCTCCTCCTCTCTGTATATCTGACTTTGTAATAAAAATAAATCTTTAAAAAAAAATAACAGATACTGACAACTTTAAATGCCACATCTGAAGTCCTTATTATTCAGTATTTGAGTAATCATCAAATGCTTGAACTGAGGAACAACTATAGCCACATTTAGCCAGGGGCTCTGACCCACGCCGAGGAGTACACATTGCCTTGAGTACCTGATGAAATAACAAAATTTTGGTCCCAGGAGAGACAAAAAAATCCGCAGACACACTTAGAAGTTTGAGCAAGGCATTGTAAGGTTCATGGGGTAGGACCAAGCCTTTGGAATATCTTCTTCATAATCTGTGGCCTCCAGGCTAAGGGCATCTGACGTTCAAGGTCACCACCACCTCCACTTGGAATGTAAGGAAGTCACCATAAACAGTAGCCAACAGATGCATCCTCACACACACTTTGCTACCCATGCTGGAGCATAATCTATATTGTTGATCATCTTGTTGCTTTTTTATTTTGGTCCCATTCTCCGGTTAGACAAAGAAATTTGCATATCATACCCACATACGACAAAAAAAGGAGCAAAGAAAAATAACTTACCATGTTTCAGGATTCAAGCTTACAGGTTCCTGCCATCTTTTTGCAAAGAAAAACAGACTTTTAAATTTGGGCATATAGGTTGGGAGAATAGACCAGCTAAGTAGACAGAGGTTGTTGAACTCAAGCCAAGCAAACAACGGGGTGGTTAGCCAAGACTTTTCATGTTTAAGAACTGAGTAGCGTGTTTACATACCTGGCTTTCAGTGTGCTGATACAATTAGCAGCAACAAATACATGAAGTCTTCTTTCTGGAAGCTTTCTCTTCTCGCTGTACACATTGACCCTTCCAGTTCTGAAGTTGACAGCAATCAGTTGACTTGATTGCTGAGTGTGCAACATCCACAAACAGTAAAGTTCTTTAAGCAAATTGAATACTTGTCTTTATAATTCCCTCAGGCACACTAACTTAAAACATATAAATGGGGGGGGATGTAAAGTTGTTCTGGGCTTGATGAGGTCTTTTACATATCCTAGTTCCAATCTGATGACATAATAGGACAAAGCCACATATTGTCATGAAATCAACACCCTTGGGTCAATATATCAATGAGTGTGAACATACACAGGTCTGAAGTTCTTGTTTCCCACCGCAGGCCAAGTGATAGATTGTGTCAATACTCTCATTGGCAGCGGCCTGCTACATTGTAGCTTTCTAGGTAGACAAGACTGTACATGCTGACATTTATTACATGAGTGTTAATTAAGTATTCTTTCATCTTTCTGCTACTCTGTTTTTGTTTGTAATCCTTTGTTTTTCCTGAAAAGCGAGGGCAGATTCCAGCCGAACAATTGAGTTCTTAGGGGTGAACATTAAAACTCAGAATGAGGCCAGGGACAAGCTGAGGAAAGGGGTCCAGGTAGGGGAGAGCAGGGTGTCCTTCATAGGAGAGCCTGCCTCCCTTTCACCTGCACACTTGCTACTTGCCTCTTAAAATGTTTTGAAGAGTCTATTTTCTTAAATGGCCACTTTAGGACATTCATGCCATTAAACTGCATCAATCCACAAACCAGAGACAACATCCATGTCAATTTCAAATCCAATTTAAAATAGATAAAAGAATTAGTTCTAGGGACTGAAAACTACAGGAGGAGAATGAAGAAATGTTTAAGGGCAAGGAACGCTTTCTTAGTTCACTTGAGAGTCCACTCACCTTTCCAGGAGTTGGCTGAATCAGCCACTACTCTGTTTCATCAATTCTGTGCATCTGTGTGTAGGGATTATTTGCACACAACCTCCAGCTCTATTTAGAATCCCTCCTGAATAAATAAGTAGGTCTTGATATTGAGTTAAATAGTGTGATCTCTGGTAAGGCTATTGTTGAAGATGCGTTTTCCACGAATTTTAAGATGTCTTGAATGTACAAATTTCCAGTGTTTTGTTTTTTCCTAGTTTCAAAATAACATCACATTTCACCAGCTTTCCCATCATCTTCATGAAATAATCATACAGGAATGACAGAAGATAATCTTTCCTTTTCTGGGTATGCATTTGTGATAATTCGTCAAACATTCGGTTATCTCAGCTTAGACACAGAATCAAACAGGCAATTTGGGGACTGTAGTTAAGCAATACTATCGGAGGAATTGTTCAAGCTTATTGCGCATAAACCAACTAATCTGTAAAACAAAAATGTGAAGAGTTTAGTTGTGGAATTTTGCAAAACTTCAGTGAAGAAATTTGTGAAATTTGTGAAAGAAGAAATTTGTGCTTATTATGGGATAAGTGCACAATAATCCCAACAATAAAATAAAATGTGCAAATCTCATGGTATTTTTTCATTGTACTGTAAATGTCTTATATATTGTGGTCCACCTTACAATGGAGTCGAGATAACAGGCCTAAGTGCCAAGTGGGACAGGAAACTCCGTCCTTTCCCAAGAAGTCTGCGGGTTGCCCGTCTTCATTTGCTAAACTCCTGCAGTAAGAAGGTGACTGTGAATTCCCGCCAAGTAGCTCCAAGATAACCCTCAGGAAAAGCAGCTCCAAAGAGTCCTCTCCTTGCTGTGTCAAGTGAGTTTCCAAATGAACACGCAAATTAACTTCGCTGCATGTCACCTACAACGTTCAGAACATGGATGATGAGAAGCGGCCATTTGAGCAAATGCATCACCTACATATAACTGAAAAGAAAGCTGAAATTGCACAAAGGGAAATTGCAACGTATCAGTCCCTGTCAGCAATTATCCCTGGTGACAAATTCTTTTGGAGTAATGAGAAGGTGTCATCTAATTTCTTCTTAACAAAAGAAACAAGCACGTATTTCATTGCTTTAATTTCTGTGGCACAGAGAGCATTTTCACTACAATACCAACATGGGCATTTGTCTCATGCAGTCATTTTTAATATATATTTTACAGTGACTCAGATACTACTGAACCAACTTGCTTAAGTTTCCAAAAACCAATAAAGGAGCTAATAAAATGATCCAAGCCATATTTTTTTTTCCTTGAAAAACATAGTCACACAAAATAAATTGAGACATATGCTTGTAAAGGCCTGCCTACATTTTATTCAAAAAAGATAAAGTTAAAATAGCCAGGTGACACCTGAAGTTGGAACTTTGCAACACCTCCTATAGGTGTGGGTTACCTTAGCATCTGTTCCAGTCCGCCCTGAGGCTAAAAGGCCTGGACAACCCAGCTGCTTTCCAATGCGATTTCAGAGCAGGCAAACCCAATTAGCTGTATTTTTCCATCACGTAGTGAGGCTGCTGCTGGACTGCAATGGCCATCTTCTATGCAAATGCAAGAATAGAAACAATGACCTTAACAAACAAGCGAGCAGCAAAGGCTATCAAAAACCTTGCCCATGCGTCATGCCAGGTTTTAATTTAGCAATGCATTTAGAAAGAATCTTACAAAAAGTTGAATCTGATCTCAGTTCAGAATTACAGGAGTCACACTGAAATAAAGAAATGTTTATGGCACATTGTCACCACAGTTATTGTAATCAACATCATCGCTGTCAGTGTAGGTTCTTCAGGGAAATATTAGTAGGATAAAATAGGAAAGAGAATGAAAGAAACAGAGAGAGAGAGAAAGTCCCACTGCCCTGCTCCGGCCTAGAGTCTGGCTAGAATCCCTGAACCCATCTGTATTGCATAGAATCTTCTCATCTGGGACACTCGGAGCCACACAGCACCAGTGTTTGTCTCCGCTGGCAAATGAAGAAGCCCAGTTGCGGGTCTTTGACCTTTGGGCTGAAAAACATAGTTTTAAAAAACATATCTTTGCCAGTTTGTACTTGGAAACACAGAAATATATAAAAAGGGGATTTCCTTTTGTTCCAAATATTTAGGGAGAAAATGAACCCCACAGGGCATTTTTATTTTAGATTTCCAGCATACTTTTAAAAGGAAACAGTGTTGAAACAAAGAAATCCATTTTGGGCACCCGTTCGATGCTGGAGTCCTTATCCACTCTGAGAGGTACATCACATAATTTTATACTCAGTTTCTCTTGGAAGATATAGTTATCACTTCCATGTGATAGCCAAACTGTTTTTACTTATGTGTATTTTATTACATTATAATTTTACTTGTAAATAAACACAGTTCCGTTATTCAGATTATAATTCAGATTTGCAGTAAAACATTGCATAATGGTTTGTCCCTTATTTTAAAGATGAAGAAATAGACAGAAGGAGGACAAATGCCTTTATCAGATGGCAAGTGCCCAGGGTGGAAGAGTGACAGATATTAAAGATGTGCTGTCTGCATCCCAGGCCACATCTTACCCTCTGTAATACTTCCTTATCAGTGAGTGTTCAGATTATTCAAATTTTCTGTCTTTTGCCTTAATTCAGAAAACATGCTAGATGACAAACAGCATTTATGTAATCTACTGTATCTGTTCCTTTACATTAATACTCGTCTTATAAGCAGCATGTGCGGGGTGACTAAAGTCTATAGTGCCTTAGGAATCAATGAGTGGGTTGAGTGTGGGTTACGCAGATCACCGTAAAATCCAGCATTTCTTTAAAGCTTCTAAGTCCCAACACATTCTGTTATTTTTCACTTGAGTCATTCCCAAGCATACTGCTTTGCTCCCTTTATAGTAAAAGTAAATGTTATGTAATATTTCTTTGCTGATTTGGACCCAAGAATGACTTACAGAGGTACATGGAAAAGGCTGAAGGCTTGTCCCATTTGTCGCCCCCTCTTTATAACCATAGTACTTACAGAGTACCTTGGATAGACTTGTGTCCCAAGAAAACATACCCTGGAACTGAGTGCTCCAAGTGGCAATGGTAACATGTATTGGGGTCTTTAAGAGGTGAGGCAGAATGAAATTCTATTACAACCATTGAGAGCACTCCACTAGCAAGGAACTGATGTGGCTGCTCAGAGATCCTTGGTAAGTCTCACAAGAGATTTCTTAAAATAAAATGAAATGAAAAGTGGCAGAACTGGTCTACCCCCCTGCCTCCTGGGTTTTGCGCTTTGCTGTGCCATGTCTCCCTGTTGCCCAGGAGCCCAGCATAGTGCCACTGCCATAGAGCCTCATCAGAGTAGAGAACAAAGAGCCACTCATTGTTGGACTTTAAACTTTTAAAATCGTGAAGTAAAAAATCCTTTTTTGTTTTTATTTTTCGTGATATTGTTTTATAGGTATAGGGATTCCCTGTTCCCCTCAGACTCCCTTTCCTCTGTCCCCATTTTACGTTCCCATCATTTTCCCTTGTAATACTACAATAGTATAGTCTTTTAGTAACAACTCAAGTTTAACACCCTGCTATTTTAGTATAGCATGGCATTATAGATATAGGCAATGGTGGAAATTTTACTATCAAATTGTTAAGGTGTATTTAAGAGTCGCCCAGCTTCAAGTATTTCATTATACCAATGAAAAACATAAAGGGGCTATAATAACAACTTTTTGATCCTTCCCACAGTGCTGAGATGAAGGCATGGTCCCACCCCTTGTCTTTGAACTGTAGCATCCCCCCTGAAATTAGACACTGTTTGAAATTTAGAAAGTTTATGCCTTAGACTTTCCAGGTCACCTCACTGCCATCTATTGTAAGGCCTTCCTCCAGGTCATTTCAGGCTGGTCCCAGAAGGGCGATATTTTATAATGAGAAAATCAGTGCCAGACCCGTGAGGAAGTTGGAAACCAACATGACCTGGGTCCACGTGTGATGCCTGCATCTGCTGACCCCATGCTGATGCTCTGCAGAGGACACAGCTGATGAATAAATAAGGTAAAGTGGCACAGCCACTCAGTAGAATCATAGTGAGTTTAGTATTTAGGTGTAATGATGTTAAATCAACAAATTTCAGGTTAACTATTATTGCTTTTTAGAGATTTAGCCCTGTCTAAAATGAAGCTAAAAAATAAAACTTTTGGCTGAAAAGTTGAGCAGAGGTAGGTAAGAACTAATGAATAGGCAGCTATCTCTGCGCCTTTCGTTAAAGTAGTAGAAATATTGCTCACTCAGCCTGTAGTTCATTCTATACATTGAGACCAGATGATCCCAAAAAGCAGGTATTTGTTTTGTTTTTAGGTTGAGTATTTCAGGGGCCAAAGCAAACCCACAGCTTAAAGGAGAGATGGAATTTCAAATAATTAGTTTGTGATGCAACAAAAGGCAAACATAGATATGTGAAGGAGGTGCAATGTGAGGCAAGCCCTGAAACCATGAGGGCTGGATTGGATTGTACACTTACCACAACCAAGCGGTGATCTGGCGCTCATTTAATCTTTAAATCCTTATGAGTGAAAACAGAGTGAACACAATTTTCACTTCACATACAAAGCATAGAGCTCCAGGAAAGTTAAATAACAAATCCTCCTTGGTGAGACATCCTGTGTTAATAGTGCCTGGACTTGAATTTGTGCAAGTGATTCTAGAATCCAGCCACCTGCATAGAGACCAGACTGCTGGGAGCCGATTCTGAAGTGTTGGATGTCAAGAGCTGGGCTCCATGTCTAGCCTGATTGGTGAAGCCACATATAGAGCTATCCAGTCACACTCAACCCCAAAGAGACCACCATGACCGTGCTTGAAATCTGGGTCCAGACTCCCTCCGTTTGACGATCATGTTAAATCATGCCAATGACCAATATCCCTTCTTTCTCTCACTGAGAATTCTCAATCACATCCTAGATGACTCCGTTGTGCATCAGTATGATACAGTCTCTATCCTGAGTCACAGATCTTGACCTTAATTCCCACGGCTTTCACCTGTTTCATTAACAGTGCGATGCCCGCAACAGCTACTGCCCATCACCCACTCATATACACAACTCAAAAGATTAACTCAATTGCCTGCTTCTACTGTCCTTTTAAAAGGAGGAGCATGTCTATTTACAGATTTATGACTTTATAGACTTAGAGTCTGTGTCACATCTCCCTTCTCAGCAGTTACTCCAATTTGGTCAGTATTGTGAGCTGAATTGTGTTGTGCTGTGGAAGTTAATTACAGCCCACATTGTTGGAATTCCAAACCCACACATCTTAGGATGTGGCTGCATGATCTTCCTTCCATATTTGGCTAGATGGGCTCCAGGCCCTCACATAAAGTGGTATAATACTTGTTTTTTTTTTATCTATTTATTCATTTTGGTAGACTTTAAGCCATCTCTGGATTACTGATTATACATAATACAATGTGAATACTAAGTTGAAGCTTTCATATTACATTAGTAAGAAAATAATTGCAAAGCAAAAATTGGACATGTGCAATACAGATGCAATGTTTTCAAAAATGTTCTTTGAATTTGTAGATACAGAACATGCAGAAAGAGATCTAAGCATGTTTAAGATAGAATCTTGAAAGACGTAATGGAACCGAAGCTGTCATTTCTGTCTGAGAAAAGATGAAGGCACAGACATATGCAGAGAAGAACTTGTGAGGACACAGGGAGAAGCTGGCCAGTGACACACACACCAGGGAGAAGAAACCTAAGAGAGACCAACTTGGCCATGACCTTGCTTTCAGATTCTGACCTCTCCAACTGCAAGACAGCACGTGTGCATGTGAAGCCATTCAGGCTGTGGAACTTGCGTCGGTAACTGGAGCCAGCGTGACGCTGAGCATCTTCAGATCTCTCAGGTGAGAAGTAACTTCAGACATTCTTCAGAGAAAGCGGAGGTGTCATGTTGGAACTTTTAAAATGCCTGCTGCTACACCATCTAAGAAACACACTCCTTTTTTATTTTATTTCATTTTAAGTTTATATTAATATAAAAACAAAATTAATATAGTTAATTTTTATAATTTCAAAAATGTGATACTCATTTACATCCTCCCATGTTTCCTACCTGTTTCTTTTTTTTTCTTTCTAATAAAAAAAGCATTTTCAATAACATGTTTTAAATTAACATTAAAAGCTTAGTTTTCCTTTAAATAGTTTGAAAGGGAAGCAAAATGACCATAATCCAACAAGAAGACAGGAAATGGTTACAAAAATATTCAAAGGTAAAACAGTCCCAGATCATTGAAACTATAGCATTATATAATTTTCACCATTTGTTTGAAAAAGACAAAGCAAAGCCACAAAACTTTTAAAAGTTGAGATGACAGGTACATGCCGGGTATTATTGAGGTGAGGGGAAGGGGAGGAGAGGTGGGGATATTTTTGCCTTCCATTCTGTGTCCCTAGGAAGAGAAGGTAACCTCTGTGCCTGTCAGTTCTCACAGTGCTTGGGAAGGTCGACGATTTCCTATGAATGCCCAGAACCCCACAAAGGGAAAGCAGTTCCTGTGGGATGGGCCAATCACCGATAGATAAGTGGGAGGGATTTGCAGAGAGCAGGGGATTGTCCATTACAGGCCATGGCCCTACAGCAACTACCTGTCCCATGTCATTGTCCCTTTTGAGGTTTTCGACTCTTTCTCTAAGGGTTGATGAATGGTACAGATTCATCACCTTCTACAACGACTTCCCACTGAATAAAGGCATAGGACTGATTCTGGGGCCAGAACTGTCTGCCTCATCCAATGGATGCCCTCGCAAGGCAGAGTACTTCCACCCAGTACCAGTCACTGGGTTCCCTTCATCTTCATCACTTGGAGATGTACAGGGGTCAGCCGCACAGGTGGTTTAGTCATGCCTCCTGCACATCAAACACACATTCACAGGGTTGATGCCTGCGGTTAGACATCCTGATGTTTCAGAGGCCATCAAATGAAACCACATGACACATGAATGCATCAAAAGCCACTGGTTGGCCTCCCCCCAGAGTGGGAACTGCAGCCTGGCCCAGGGAGCAACAGCACCTAGCTCTTTAGGCCCCACGTTAGGCTGCCTAGCAAGCCCACGCCCAGCCTTGCTGCTGTCTTATAGCTCCGTTACTTACTTATTATGCAATCGTAGGCATGACATTTGACCTATCCACTTCCACTTTGGCTATTTATAGGATGAGTATTATTTTTTGTTGTTGTTGTTTTCAGGATCAAATGTGAAACACTTCTGTTTGTTTATGGGTCTTATCTGTACTTCAAAGAATAGTGTTGTTGTTGCTTCCTTATACTATTCATAGAGTTCTCTATTTAGTGAAGGATTAAGCTTGTGATTATAAAGAAAATTGAAAGTGTATCATTGTAAAAATTAAAAGAAAAATGTGAAAGAAGGAAAAGAGAGGATGGGATCAAAGACAGTAGGAAGGTTGAAATGGGAAGTATCCTTATGATCTTAAAATTCTGTCCTTGAGGGCCCAGCAAGGTGGCCTAGCAGCTGAAGTCCTTGCCTTCAACACATTGGGATCCCATACGGGTGCCGGCTCTAGTCTAAGTAACCCCACTTCCCATCCAGCTCCCTGCTTGTGACCTGGGAAAGCAGTTGAGGACAGCCCAAAGCCTTGGGAACCTGAACCTGCATGGGAGACCTGGAGGAAGTTCCTGGCTACTGGCTTTGGATCGGCACAGCACCGGTCGTTGCGGTCAGTTGGGGAGTGAATCATCGGACGAAAGATCTTCCTCTCTGTCTCTCCTCCTCTCTGTATATCTGACTTACCAATAAAAATAAAAATAAATAAATATTTTTAAAAAAATTATGTCCTTGAAATACATAAAGCTTGTTTCCTTTATGTTGTTTAAGCAACACTTAGAAACTTGTGGTAACATAACCACGACAGTCCTAACACCCAGTCCCAGATTTTTATTTCACTTTCTGTGCTCAGGGATGCAGAAGTCTTGGTAGAGATGAATGCATCACTTCTTCACCTGAGGCTGTCCTCCTGGAGACTTTCTCTTTGAACTTGTGCGCTGTGTGCCAGATGAGGCGCCAGCAGCCGAGCATCCACTGGGCCTTTTGCCTTTTTTTTTGTCTCTGTGCTCCAATCTCTTTCCTAATCTCGTTGACTTTGTCAGATACGTCTTCACTGTTGTGATGTGTTTTGACACACGTGTTCTTCCTGATGGAGAAGTGTCCTCAGTTTCCTTAGCTGATCTCTCTCTCTGATTGTTTCCCCTTTTCACAAACCTTGCTCACGGAGTCTCACTGAAAACAAGCCTGCACATGTCTCCGTCCTCGGTGGGTCCCCTGCACAGCTTCACAGTGATACTCATGGTTTTTAAAACTCTCAGCGAATCATGCTGTTTTCTGCCTTCCCAGTTTCAACTCACACCATAATTCAGTCAGAGCAACTCACTCCGTTGTTATTTTTTACCCGCAATAAGCTTCCAATCAGAGGTTATCAAGGACGGAGTTGAGCTAAACTGTTGCAAATATGTAAGACAAGAATAAAGTCATTGAGACCAGCATTGCGGTGTATCCAGTAAAGTGACTGCCTTTGAAACTGGCATCCCATACTGGCAAAGGTCAAAGTCTCAGCCATAATAGATCCAGCTTCTAGCTATTGACCTCAGAGAAGCAGTTGATGGCTCAATTGTTTAGGCCATTGTATGTACACAAAGAGCTGGTGCAGCTCCTTGCTTCATCCAGACCTGACCCGGGCAGTCATTGTGGCCATTTGGGAAGTGAATCAGCAGATGGAAGGCCTCTCTTTCAGTCCTTCTCTGTGTGGGTAATTCTGACTTTCAAATAAATTCTCGGTTTTTTTTTTTAATTAAAAAATGACATTTAAAAAGAAAGTCCAGTTTTATCAAAATACTGGAGTTAAGCAATAGAAGTTTATAACATCCATAATCATCCTGACCACTTAGATATTTAATATTCTCCATTCTACAAACAACTCCTGTTGAAAGTGAATCTTCCCTTTCCCTGTATTTTTAGAAATGCATTCACATACATGCACTCCTCAATTTGGCAACATCTTCCATTTTAAAGCAATTTCAAAAAGAGAACAATTTTTGTACAACACCACAAGTCTGCTGATTTTTAAAAAGAAAAATTAACAGATCCATAGGGATGTTTGAAGAGTTCCTGTCAAGCATATGTAGGTATTTATAGCTTCTAGGATGTCTACTGTCTATATCTGTCACATCTGTAATAAGACATGTGTTAAGCAGTCATAAACTTACATATGTAGATTCTATGTACACCTTCTCTTGTTATAAAGCCCTTGGACTTGAGCATACTTAGTTTGAATATGGAAACGCTTGTAGTTGAATGAGTACTTTAATACAGACATCCTGGGATTTGCTTTATTCTTGCCAGATGTGGTATTTAGTGTTTCCTTCCAGCTCGCAGAGCACAGCCATGGATAAGACACATTGTAGAATCAACCACATGACTGAAAAACTCAGATTCAGTGTTGATAGAAATATGTTTGACTTAACTATTTTTACCAAGATTCCAATAATATTCCACATCCCAGTGTGTGCAGTTACAAGGTTTTGATTCTTGGTGTCAAGGTCAAAGGAAATTTTTTGTCACTTTATCTCCCTATTTATCTCTATGAATGCTACTGCTGTGTTTATAGTATAGGTGACAAGACACAAACCAGGGTTTAGAAAGAGTAAGTGGGGCAGGACGGACTTAAGCTGTCTTTTAGGAAATGTTCTGTAACTTCGGCCTTTGCCTCTGGCATTTTGTAGTGTCTAGCCCCTCATCTTATGCTATGTGTGAATTCCAGTTGGACGAATCATTGTAACATGGGAGTTCTTTGCCTCTTTTACTTTGCAAAGTGTGAGACAGTGAAGGGAAATGGCTCTCGTGCCTTCTGACTTTTCTAAGCAATCATTTTTCCCCATAACTAGGGAAGATACTTTCCGATGAGAAATGTTGCCGTTGGGACATAACAATTGCATGTTGCACAACCCTTTTCATTCTTCTTGATGCTTTTTTTTTCCTACTTCTCACAATTCAAAGTAAATAATGAGATTAGCTGTACAATTAAAACTCTGGAAAGAGGAAAGCTACATAGAACATTCTTGATAGCCTTTAAGGGCGAGCAAGTTGCTCCTCTATCACAAATTCCAATTTTAGTGCGAGATTAAAAAATAATAGTGAATAGAAGAAACACAGGAAAACAGATATGTGTTTTAAAATCATCCACAACCAGCAATCATTATCTAGAAACACTAGGCCCTGGCAAGATGGCTATCAATGCCTTTTTGTAGACATTACAAACTGAAAGGAATAGACTTATCTGTTATCTAAGTACTATAACAACCTTATTTTGGAAAGGTCTCTCTGGTCACACGTACCTTAAACTAGAGAGGAAGGCAGCTGATGTTTTTGCATATTTTTAACCAAAATAGATTCAGTAGAACAATGCTGATTATATTTATACCATTCTCGCAAAGTTGAAGATAAATGGAATTGTCACATCCAATGAAACTGGCATTGGAACTTGCTTTGTTTAGGACTCAATGAACACATCTCCTTGTTCAAATGAAGTTATCTGAAAAAACACAAAAGTAAACTTGCTAACCCATGTGATCTTTCCAGATATTGAATGCTTTGAATTGTACTACCATTATTCAGGTTCATTTCTATGAATACATAAAAGTATGTGTTCTTTCCTTACAAAGATGCTATTAACAGGTGAAATATGATCAGAATGTCTCCTGTTCAACATGTCTCCCCTCCATTCTTCCTAATCAATATTCTTTGGCCCTGCCGCCAAGCAAATTTCTCCAATTATTTTAACAACTTCAAACTCCCCTATTCTGAACTTAATTGAAAAGTTAGTAATAATTTCCTTAACCGAGTATCATAAACTCAATTTGAAAGCATCAGAATTAAAAAGGGAGGGTTTTGTGAGTCATACATATGGGAAATGTGAATAATTAAAACAGCTATGACTGTTCATTTGAAAAGATGCAACTTGAAAATACATTATTCTCTTCATTTATGTGTTATTTCTCTGATAGAATGTCCTGTTGTGGTGACAAGATAAGTTCAAGAACCATAATGTAAAATTCCAGTCTGCTGAACAACCCTAGGAGAAATGGACAAACTCCCTCCTCCAAATCCTTTCATCAGGGAACTCACTCCCTCCATGAGACGAGGTAGCCATGACCTACTCATCTACTCAAACCTGGACATAACAACAGCATGGGGTTGAGTTGTGTCACAAGGATTTTAGTGTGTAAACAACACTCAGTTCACAACACCATGTTGGGTTCTATCATGGGACTTTAACATGAGTTTATATCCTTTTGCTGTTCATGAACATTTAGACCTATTTCTTCCAGTTAGGTGAACTGATCTGAATGAAGTGTGTGTGTAGATATTCCTCCTTAATAAACTTTCCAGATGCATCCATGTTACTGACTATCAGGAAGCTGTATCTACCGGTATTCACTAGTTGAGTGCAGTTCTGCTCTGGGAATGTATCACAGCTTGCGGATCCATTCTTCAGTGCATGGACACTGGCATTGTTTCAGGTTTGAACAAGGGACTCTGAAGTGTGACAAATGTGGACAGGCAGTCAGCTATCCCCTGGCTCCACCGAAGTGATGGATGCAACCAATGCAAGGTTAAGGTTATATAAATTCCTAAGGTTATATAAAAGTGATCAATTAATTTTTTATTGCCACTAACAATGTGCAAGTTGCCCCACATGGTACAATACTTTTTACTGAACTGTTGTAATAATACATGTACAGCAGTATTTCACTTTGTTTCTAGTTTGTGCTTTCCTAATGACATGATGTTGCTTAGATTCTTGTTCTAAGGTCCCATTGTGTTGTTTTCTTCTTAAGTTATGAGAATTCCTTTTAGGTTTTTGGAGATCAGTTATTTATCTGATACGTGATTTGGGAATCTCATTGAGGCAAGATTACAGAATTTTCCAAGAAGAACCTCAGAATTTCTATTGTGCCTTAGCATCCTACACACTAGTGGAGTTAAAAGAAAACTATATATGAGCATTATTGCAGGTAGCACAGCCATACATTTTGCATTTGCATTTGAAGGCTGATCATACTAAAAAAATTGCATTGTTCATCCAGTGGAAAAATAAACCATGTATTCAGATTGCCAGAAGAAATGCAAATAGCTAATGAACTACAGGCAGTGTCCGATACGACAATCATGCTGAAAATTAATTTGCTACTTTATTCTCATCACATTATTAATGAAGCAAAAGTGATAAAATAAATGGTCAATGATTGGATTGATAATCACCAAATTATTTTGATTAGATTCCTGCAGTCTTTATGGGAAACAATTTAACAATTTTCTTAAAAAATCCTGAATTTGGCTAAAAACACAGATTTACTATAGATAGAAAAAACTCGATAGTTGTTTAACAGTTACAGGATTGAGAGCTTTCTGGTTACTTACAGAACCATTTCTTACAACCAAAAATGATGGGTCTCATAAAGCCAGGACCAAAAAACAAATCGTGATTTCAGTATGTTGATGAATAAGCATTCTCGGTGTGTTTTGTCGATGTGGACACAGATAGGCCGTCTATTTTCGAGGCTCTGAAGGATGAACTCCATCCAAGCTGTTTGAGCTAGAGCCCAGGAGTTCCGAAGGTGCCTCCAACTTCAGAGTCTTGATTGACACCAAGTATGTAAAGGCTGTGCCAAGCCAGATTTAGAAAGTTCTCTGTGTTATAGTTAGAAACAAGCCTTGAAAAAATAGGAAATGAAATTTTTCTTTTATTTAAAATCAATGCACCATTTTGATGCATGTTAAAATATATGCAAAAGCTATTTTTTAAATTCAGAAAACTCCCTCATAGACTTGTCCCTAATTCCTTAGTGCCCTGTTATTTACACTTTAAAGGGTACTTCACTTATTATAATTACTATAATGCAATATTAATAATAAAGTCCCAGAAATGCAGGCTTCTTTGTGCTGTACGTCGTGTGTTGAAAAATCAATAAAAACAAATACCCCCGTCTACTATGTTCCGTCTTTTCTTCCTTTTTTCCTGCTTACCTGAAAACCTGACAGCCACTGTTGTTTTACTATCTTCGTTGTTTTGCGTCTTCAGAATGTCATTTAGTTGATTTTGTTCATTTAGCAATCTGTTTGCAAGTTTCTTCCATGTCTTCTCATGTCAGGATAATTCAGTTCCTTTTATCACTTCCACCCTACTGTTATGCCACAACTTCTCCTCTTACTGGAGGCAGCTTGGGTGATCGCAAGACTTGTCAAATAGAAATAAAACTGACATAAACATTCCTGCATTGATTTTCATGCTTATGTAAGTTTTCAATTCACTTGGGTAATTCTCACAGAGCAGGATTGCCAGATCATATGGTGAAAGTGTGTTTGATTTTATAAGAAACTGTCAGAACCAGCATTGTAGCTAGGAACATTAAGCTGCCTCCTGAGATTCTGGCATTCACTTTGTGTCTGAGAAAGCAAAGGAAGATGGCCCAATATCGGTCTCCTGCGCTCTCAGCCGAGGAGATCCGGAATAAGCTTTTGATTCCTGGCTTTGGCTTGGTCCAGCCCTAGCCATTGCAGTCATTCAGGGAGTAAACCAGCAGATGAAGATTCTCTCTCTCCTTCTCTTTCTTTCATTCTCTCTTGTCTAGTTCTATATCTGTCTTTCAAATAAACAAATCACCTTTTTAAAAACAAGCAAAAGAATCATTTTACAAAATGCAGAATTATTTTGCATTTTCATCAACAGTAAATGAGAATTCCTTTGTTCTGTGTCCTCCTCGATGTGGTTGCCAAGTGCTTTGGGTTTTATTCCTTCTAATCGAAATGTGGTAACTTTTAATTCCCTAAAGATATATTATTTTAAGCAGTGTTTCATATGCTTATTTGATATCTTTATATCCCCTTGGGTAAGATGATTGTTGCTTTTTTGAAAATAATTTGATTTGTTTGAAAGGGAGACAGAGAATTCACATCTTCGGTTTCACTTCCTCCTTCAATGCAATGACCAGGCCAGAGCCGGGAGTGGGGAACACAACACGAGGCACAAACATTACAAGACAGGAACCCATTTCCTTGATGACCACACTGCCAAGGGATTCCTGTTTGCAAAAAGCTGGAATCAAAAGGCTGAGCTAGAAATTGAACCCAGGTATTCCCACTGGTGTCCTAACTGCTGGATCAGTGTCTGCCCCTCTCTTCCCTATTTCTAAAGTTGAACTATTTGTTTTCTTAATGTTGAGTCTTAAGAGGTACGTGCATGTCCTGGACAATCACCAATTGTCAGATAAACTTGACAGAGCATCCTCCACCAAGACCGTGTTCTGTCATCTCTTAACATTCTCTTTAGCAAAGCAGAAGTTTCGCATCCTAATGATCTCTACATTACCAGTGTTTTTCCTCTTGTCAGTTTTGTGCTTCTGATGCTGTATCTGCAACATTATCACCAAATCCAGTGTCTCTTAGGATTTCTTTAGTATTGTGTTTTAGGAGTTCTATTGAATCTACTTTTTAGAGGTGTAGTCTGGGTCCCCACTTCTTCATTTTGGTTCATTTCTGCCTGTGAGTGACTGATGTTTCAACGTTGCTTGTTCACATGAGTTTCCTTTTCCAATGGTTCACGATTACTACTCTGTTGGAAGTCAGCTATGTTTTTGCAAGTGTGTGTGAGGATGCTCTCTTGTGCTCCACTGAGCCATGCATATAAGCTTTCTCTAACACTGCAGCATCTTGCTTATGATAGACATATAGTAAGTCTTGAATTTGGGTAGCATAATTCCTCCAATTTTATTATTCTGCTATAATTCATATTTGGCTGACCATTCTGAGTCTTTTTCCTCTCAACTTAAATTGCAGAACCAAGTTGTTAAAGTTCTTAAATGAATAGATTTTATGGATGATTGGTTGAATTATAAATAAAGCTAGAAAAAAGTGATGTCTTAGCTATATTGAACCTTTCTATATGTGAACATGAAATATCTATTCATTTGAGTCTTTGTGATGACTTTTTTCTACAGATTTTGCTAGGTTTCTACATAGGCATTTCATTTTGTTGTTGTTGCTGATGTATTGAACTTTTAATGTGAAATTCCAATTGTTGAATATTGGTTACTAGGAACACCATGTACTTGGATACAGTTTATTATTCACTTGTCTATACTGTGCCTGGAAGCCTGAGCAAGAAGTGGCATTTCCTTTGGCCTTGCCCAGGTACAACAGTGGAGCATCTGGGACTCCATGATGTCGCTTGCCACCGAAGATCCTTCCAGGCAGAACACATTTCAGCAGTGAATTAATTATCCAACAATTTTGTATAGCTCACCCTAAATTTTTGACAGCTACTATTAGAGCCTATTGGATAGCCATTTGCCATATCCGATGAAATGTAGTTGCTTTTAAGAAGACACATTTTCATGGCCCTTAAAGCATTTGTTGAACCCTGTGGTCTCAGGGCACCTCTCCTTCCCTTCTGTAAAACCACCCAGGCCTGAACCAGCGATAAACACAAGCCATGGCTCGCAAGTCAATACGCTGACAGCATTTGAAGAATGTAGTCTCATCACTGGCATATTTAGCCAAAGTGAGATTTATTTCTCCAATCCGTGAGTGTCTGCATCAAGCAGTGTGTTCATTCTTCTTACCAGTGTCCTTTCACTAAAGAAGCAGAAGGAACTCAGTCAATTGTAGGCTGAGGCGTCTTACACATAAATAGGCACCATTCGGTTTTGGCACACACATGCCAGAGTGTTGTCTGTAACGCAAGTGAGAAAATTCTCCCAAACACAGGGTAACGCTAAGCTTCTCTGGGTAGCATGTGCACACTGCGAAATGCAGTTTTAGGAAGAACAAAGCATGCAGTAAAATGCAATCAGTGATCCAAAATTGAAGTACTGCAACAAAGTATAAAATTTCAAACATTTCTGGATGTTTTATGCTTCTTTTCCATGTTATAATTCTGAGATCATGTGGTAGATGACACACATGAAAAGTGAACTGATAACGTTATTCCTGAGGTTTTATGATGAATCTTAGCGTCTGTTAACTTACTCAGAGTGAGTCCCACCGAGTGCTGTCTCTGGATGTCTCCAGGGCAATATTCCTACTGCTTCCCAGGAACTGGTTTCATTTATACAATGTACTAAGTGGCTCACATGCACGTGGAAGCATGTCACGTATTTAGAGGCAGAGATAAGCAAAGCAGTGTTTCCAACCACACAGAGTTTGGAGACTTGAGACTCCTAACTCCTCAGAATCTTCAGTTACAACTTAGACATCCACACACTCATCAGCGTAATGTGAGGAGAAATGTTTAGTTGCAAACTGGCCACAGGTTCTCAACACATACTGACTTATACAGAAAAAAAATCAAAATGCAGTGTATACATGCTCTGTGTTCTGGTGGACATTCAACATGAGATACAAGTGGTAAGTTATGACATCTGGAGTGCTTTTGAAACGATTATGTATTTTCTATCAGATTTAAAAAGTTATTTTATTTCTACAAGGCGAATAAATTTCCTAGGACTGGAGTGATACTTCTTGTCCCCACTCCCCTCATGCCCACACCTCCTGCCATCTTCCTTCATGCTTTTTATTTTATTTTTTAAATGGTATATTTTTTAGCACACTTCAAAATCAAATCCTCAACAGTCCTTCAAGTAAATAATTCAAAAATCCTAAGTAGAAAAAAGTCTATTGTGCCACAAGAGTCTAGACAAAGGCTGCAAACAGTAACCAAAACCCCCAAATGCTGCTTACGGAGATCACATTTTGCTCATATATTAGTTATCACAGATGAGGGAAGCCTCATTTTTGTCTTTCTGGGACTGGCCTATTTCGCTCAGTGTAATGGTTTGCAGTTGCATGTATTTTGCGACCAAATACAAGATTTCTCTCTCTTTTTTAATTTATTAATTACATTGCATTATGTGACACAGTTTTAAAGGCACTGGGGTATCCCCCACCCTTCCCCCAACCCTCCCCCCATGGTGGACTCCTCCACCTTGTTGCATTACCAAGTTCAAGTTCAGTTGAGATTCTTTCATTCAAGCATATATGATCTTCTGATTTTTATACGATAGCTATTCCAGCTTGGGTGATGTGAAGCTCCTTGTGGTTTTTATTTGCATTTCCCGGATGATTATTGATTCTTATGTTTCTTTTTCGTGTCTAATGGCCATTTGAATTGTATCCTTTGAAAAATGGACGTTCATGTCTTCTGCCTATTTCTTGCCTGAATTGTTTTGTTTGGTTGTAGTTGATCTTCCAGTGTTTTTTAAATATTCTGGAGATTAATTCTTTATCATTTTTTGTAGTTTGAAAGCAGCTTCTCCCATGGTATTGCTTGTGTCCTCACTCTTCAGGGTTCCTTTGCCGTGAGGGTTCAGCTTTCTTATGGCTTTCAGTGGAGTCTTCCGGTTTCTTCACTCATTGTACAACGTCATCCACACATGGTGGTATGTAATTTGACTTATTCCTTTCCAATTTGTGGCCGTTGTATTTATTTTTCTTGCTGTCTCTAGAACGTCCAGAACTGTAGTGAATAGCCATGGTGAAAGTGAACATCCTTGCCCTGTTTCAGACCTTGCTGGAAATACGTTCAACTTTTCACCATTGGACGTGATGCTATCTGTGCGTTTGTCACATGCTGTCTCCGTTGTTTTAAAATTCAACGAACAGAAATGGAAAATTAACTTTAGGTTACTCCAAAACTTCTAAGAAGACTATATTGTTTGCCAAATTATTTTCATAATCAAGCAGCACTTTGACATTCCTTTAGTAATCTAATAAACAGAGTTGATTTTTTTACATGTAAACAAGGACATCTATAGCAATAGATAAATGTTTTTGCTATAGGTAAATCATCGTAATACAATAATCCAATCTGGTTGGTTATGGCATGCCATCCTCATGACAGAACAAACTATGGCAGGCCTGCATACGGCTCTGAGCGTTGCATCATGCAGAGTCAGTCACATCCATGAATAACTCAGGTTTTCCATACTAAATCAAAAACCTTAAAGAAAATTTAATGTATCTAATTCGTGCATACATTCACAACCCACTCAGTCAACTACATTCAGAAGAGAGTCGGGCAGGACGGACCTTGGTCTTAGAGACTTCCCTCTTTAAAGGAGAAACAGAAAGATCAGCATGAACTGAACACGCAAGTAGCAAGCAGTGACTTCATTCTCCGAAGGATGCAGGGATCAAACCCCCAGTTGGCCCAGAAGATGCCTTTGCTTTCCTTCATTGACATCTAACAATTAACTTCTCTGTGGGGAAGAGTGTGAAAATTCAGTACATATAAATGATACATAATGATGAAACCAAGATAATTAGTATTTCCACCTCCTGAAATATACATCACTTCTTCGTGTTAGGAACACTCAATCTCTTTTCTAATTTTTCATGAATTAATAGCTAATACATTTTTATAAATTGGAGTCACTTTAACCTGCTATGAACATGAGAATTTACTTCCTATCTTTCATTAAATTATCATCTATTCAATCTGCCAAATTCCTTCATCCCCATCAAAGCCTCTTAAAAACTGTTATTATTTATTTATTGAAAATACAGAGGGACTAAGAGGGAAATGAGAAATGTCTTGTCCACTGGTTCACTGCTCAAATAACTACAATAGCCATTATAAGGCCGAGTCAAAGCCAGCAGGAAGGGACCCACCCTGATCTCCCACGCCAGGGACAAAGACCCCCAAACTTGGGCTATTATTTGCAGCCCTCCAAAACAGCAGTCAACATTTGAGACAGTATTGATAGGGGATCCTGGAACCCATCGCAAGTGGTTGCTTCACATGTTTCACTACAGTGTACCAGCGCCATCCCATTCTTTCAATTCCGGGAGATTTACTTTTTATGAGTATATACATATAGTTTAAACTCTTAAAGACCATGTAATGATTTTGACAGAAAATTTTGAACACATTTAGCTCTTGCATACACATGGTTTATCCAAAGTTCATTGCTCATTTTGTCTACATTTGATTACTAGTAGCTGGCCACATAGGGAGACTGTTTTTAAGAATGTGACTTATCAAGTGCATAAGAAACACCTGCAGACATGGGTAAGTTAAATTTTAAGAGATCAGCAAAAACAGAAGCCAACTTCTTCCCAAATTGTCTACATATAATTTAAGATAAACAATTTATCTAGTTATTTACTACAACTATAAATTTTAGTTAAGAAATCAAAGCAGTGAAATATTTCAGAGTGTTTGTCCCTGACCGTGTTGGTTTCAGGGAGCTAGGCTGACTCTCTGAGACGGGTTTTCAAATTTCTTGCTTATGGTTACCCCGTGATTTAAAACTATTTCCGTTTAAATAAAGCTGAAGGTTCCAGGGAGATATTCCTGAGTGGGGTGCTTCAGTTTTAGGAACAGGTAACATTTTCTGCTGCTTTTGCTATTCAAGGTCAGCATGCCCTGATTTTAGAAGGAAAGACTTAGTTAATGAAAGATTACCAATGCAGATGAAGTAGCGGGTTTTCGCAACGTGTTAAACATAAGGCAAAGGATCTAGGTGAGCTTCCTTCTGACTACGTATACCTTAGAAAATTGTTTTAGCAATTTTGCAAAGAGGTGTTGGTGGCTTTTCAATGGGTGCTAAAGACAGAAGTGGGAGTGCACTCATTCCAGCAATGGACACCCTCCGTTAGGAAGACCTGGGCGGAAGGGATGCTGAAACCCGTAATGACAAACTGTCTCCTTGACCAGTGCTGCGCAGACACGTTCTGCTCTTCCTATATTTCTTTACTGAAATGCAGAGAGGCAAGACCTAGATATGCAAATTGGAATCGCAGTATAAACAAGGATCAATCTCAGGGCACAGTCTTCAGAGGGATGAAATCGCCAGGAAGAAAAAGAAGTTTATGAACTGCATGTTGGGCGGAAGCAAGCTACAAAAGAATTTAGCTGTCCTTCTAGAAAACAAAAATTAATTTGCTTTGGCCAAATTAAAATTAATTAAAATTATGCAATGTTGCCCTTGTGTTAATTTTAACGGTGAGGTTGTTGTGATTTAAGGCTACAATTAGTTCTAGTGTTTGAAAGAGAAGCTCTGTAATCGAGACAGGACATTTTAATAATCCTGGTTATAAACATTTAATACATCATCTTTAGGGACTCACAAACACATTGTAATTAACTTTTACAACTGAAATAAATCAGATTGCATTAGCATATTGCAAAGGAAAAATCATTTGCATGATTGAAAACAGCTTCAGAAAATTATGTATAACAGGATTCATGCAAACACCAGAATGATTTTTGCCAGGTCTCATCTATAGGAACTATTTTTAACGAGTGCAGATTAGAATCCTGCTAATAATTAGAACTTTCTTTTTCCCCCTAAAAGGAAATGTTGTGGTTCTGAAGGAGTAACACCAGTCCTTCTGTGGTCAGTGGCGCTGTGTTCAACGCCACTGTCAGCTGAGTGGGGAATATTCAAATACAAGTGTGATGTACTTGCTCTATCTCCAGGACCTTGCTATGCACAAGTCATTTGTCTATGTAGAAACGACTTTTACTTAGGAGTTGTGTATGTTTCTAGCACTAGCATCTAGCAAAAGGAGTGATGCGGAGATGGGGGTCATAAGAGGCCCTGTGGCCAGTGTCTGGTCTGCTTCAGACCAGAATGAGGACTCCTAGCCTCTTGTCTAGCATGAGGTTGTCGTTGAGAAAATGGCCATCTATATGTTCACTTCAAACTGAGCAAGAAGAGGATCTTACTGCTTCTGGTCTTATCAAAGCAATTTCAGGATGCATTGACCAGTTGGACACATTTTTAGTAGTCTGGTCAATCACAGAATCAATGAAGTCACTATCAGGGTTTGACAGATTCTAGCTTCACACCAGGAGAGTCTGGGTGCTTACCCCGTCCCCTGATGACTCTGCTGCATGATGCTCCCTACTCAGTTTCTCCATGTGTGGAATGCAAATTATTCAAGGTGTTTTTGAGAGGAACAAAGAAAAATGTATGCCATTTATTGTCGAATGGTATCTGGGATATAGCACCAAATAAATATTATTGACTGTCATGGCAGTTAATGTCTGAAAGAAGAAAAGAATAATAGTCTGGGAGATGGTGACTTTTCTTTACAGAATTTAACCAGAACTTTTCTTAAATGCACAATTTTATTCCCACCTTCCATGCATTACACATCTGCTATGTGAAAAAAAAAAGTACTTCAAGAAACGATGCTTGTGAGAAGTTGAAGTTGAAACTAGAAAATGTGCAACAAATTGAGTAAGTTTCTCACCGTTGCTAATGAGAGATACAGCCACGTTCAGATTCAAAAAAATCAACCTACAGCTGAGCTCTGTCCTTGTCCCTTCTTGTCTTCCTCCATCTTCTTCCTTGTGTCAAAAAAAGGAAACACACACAAGAAAAAATACTGCAGACAAAGCAAAGGCCTGTATTTCCGGATCCAGTTTTGGCCAGGAGCAGGCAGGCTGGTGGAGGGTTTCGAGGATGCTCTGACTTGATTTTTGGCTCAGTAGCCAGCACAGTCCTGGAAACAACCCCCTCTCCTCAGGAGGTAAAGCTAACACTTCCAACATTAAAGAAGATGATATCCTTGTGGAAGAAGTTGCATCCTGAGCTCAGACTGCTGAAAGAGCCCAAGTGCATCATTGTGAAGCCAAGGGAGAGCAGGGCAATTGGGTGATCCTTAGGCAGACTTGCGAATACTGACAGTATTTTCCTCAAAGAAGTATTGGCACACAGATTGCTGTTTATTCTAAATTCCAGAAATGCACAAGCTGGAGAGACAGTTCCCGCTCAGAGTTCTCCCATGGGAATCTTCATTCGGAAGAAGGGATTCACAGTACGCGCTTGGCTTGGTGGACACGCTGCGATTTCTTCCTTGGGAATCTTCTGTTTTCCCCTGAGTCTATAGCTTATTGACTAAAAGAGAAGTAGCTTAATTAACAGAAGGAATAAAACCTATTGTATAATTAACCAGACGTTTACCTAAAATCAATAATCTAATTGCCACACCTACATAGGGGGTAATGGTTATCCTATTGAAAACAATTCATTTATATCTGTGTGTTAACAAGGTGATTGGTAGTTTGTTTAAGAGACTAACTCGATTTGTAAAGTGATAATTTATTGATCAATCAATTAATCTTTTCAGTGATGCAAATATAAAGAAGCAATGAGGAACCACAAGGGGGTGTCTATTCATGAAGGGTCAAATTAGGCAGGATTTCATCATGAGTTCAAGATGTATAGACAATGAACAATAATTTACTTTGAAACTATCCATTTGGACGTGTTTCCTCCATGGGGGAATCGGCAGCATTCAATACCATTAGAAGCGCTCATTAGAGAGAATCCTGTCTGTACAATGGATTTCTAATCTAAACTCTTTCCCTATTTGTAGACACACATGTGCCTATCTGAGACAGTTTTGATACACCCAGTCATGGATAAATGCTCTGGTCATTTAATGCGACAATGTGGAGAACAATGTGAATTGTTTCATATCTGGATGAGTGAATTATTTTGGTTATCAGAGAATTTGACACACAGCTTTAAAGTGATGTTGAGTTAAGCATTTCACAGTTTGCCTTCTTGACTGAAGTTTATTTTAATCTTTTCACTATGCACAATTAGAAATGAGGTTTCCCAAGATGAAAGGCACTTCATGCATATGGTTTCTTTCAAAACATTTAGTATGTTAGAATATTGTCATGGCTTAACATGAATTATTTGTGTCCACCTTCAAATTTCCGTATCATTTAAGTGTAAATTTAAGTGTATTTTTTTTTTACGAAGATACTCCAATTCTGTGAGCTGGTGATTTCACTCTGTAATAAAGCAGAAACCAGCTCAGAGATTGGCACAGCCATCTTCAAAAATCTCTAGTCTTCTGAAATACCCCAACAAACAAATCTGTTGAAAGTACAAGGTCACATTATCTTCTGGACCTCTGCTGTACACAAAGTTGCCAGCCAGTCAATGTTCTGGTCTGGGGCACTTGGCTTTCGTATTCTGGGCGGATCTGTGCATTGCTATCCGGTGCTGTATCGCTGCCGCTCTGACTGGGCATGAAGCAAGTGGGAAAGCAGGACATCTGTCCACTTGTGTCCTTCCTGCCCAAAGACCACACAGGCATGTGTGGAGTCCCTCGCTTCAGACAAAGATTCTGTGCCACTTTACTAAAGGGTCAGAGAGGCCAACTTCTCAAAATACAAGTTTGTTGTCTTTGGCAAGACTGTAGTTGCTAGTTCTGCTACAAATCTTATGTAATATATAAAAAAACATTATAGTATCATGGGATTCTATTTTTATAATTTCAGTGTTAATGTTTTAACCTGTATTTTACATTATTCACTTAGAAGGGATGTTTTTCCCTGAAGCATACTCACAGACTTCATCAGACTACAAAGCAGTGGGAAGATGCTTCCAGGAGGGGTGGGGACAATTAGACACGGGTAGGCACAACTCCCAATCACTGCTCTCCGTTCAGTTCAAAAGCCGCATTGCCCATGGGTCAGGTCATTTTCCTGAGTGGGATTCTCATCCTGAATCTTTCTAAACCCAAAACCATCACAGTAAGGTGTCATTGACAACCTGTCGCCGTTCAACCTGGCCCATTTGTGACCAGCACACAATCTTGTACAGCTCATGATCTTAACAGTAGCGATTGACAAGAGCACCCAGTCCTTTGCATTTGCTCTCACAGGTTCACCACAAGCATCGCAGGCTGTCTCACTTTTCAAATGTGTGCAACAGCCAGTGCTGAAGCAAGCTGAAACCAGGACCAGTAACTCAGATGCCAGTCTCCACCTGGGTAATATGCACCCACGTACTTAAGAAATCATCTGTTGCCTTCCCAGGTGCATCCACAGGAAGCTTGGCTGCCAGCAGGTCAACTAGATCTCAAACAAGCACTGACACACGGGAAGTCAGCATCGTCATAGTGCCGTCTCTCAAGGGGCCTTTTACACTTTGCATAAATTTTACGATGTCCATGACTGTTTTTCTCTGAAACATGACTATGGTGCTGAAAGGAATTTTCTTTTTGAATAAGGAGAATATCACCCAGGAGCAAAAATCTCACTAAGTTCTAACTAAATTTACAAGAAAGTTGATGTTTGTCAGCACCCTCCCACACTCGTGCATGGCTTAACCAGGGGACATGTTCTGAGAAGTGTATCCTTAGGCGATTCTGTCATCATGTAAAGACCATGGGATGTATTTCCAAAAGCCAACATGGCTATAACATCACAGGGTTCTAATTGTTGGTGATGAAAACCTTATGTAGTACATGACTTCACATAAATTTTTAAGTATTAAAAAAATGCTTTAACATTCATTTAGAGGAGGGAATTGCATTGTTTATTTATTGTTTATACCTTTCAGATTTCTTACACAGTTTTTTGTGGTAAGAGAATGCTTCGATCTTTCTTTTTAAGGTTTATTTATTTTTATTGGAAAGGCAGATATACAGAGAGTAGGAGAGACAGAGAGGAAGATCTTCTGTCCGATGGTTCACTCCCCAAGCAGCTGCAATGGCTGGAGCTGAGCCGATCCGAAGCCAGGAGCCTCTTTCAGATCTCCCACACAGGTTCAGGGTCCCAAGGCTTTGGGCCATCCTCAACTGCTTTCCCAGGTCACAGACAGGGAGCTGGATGGGAAGCAGGGCTGGCAGGATTAGAACCAGCATCCATATGGGATCCCAGTCATGAAAGGCGAGGACTTTAACCACTGCACCATTGTGCTGGGCCCTGATGTTCATATTTCAGAGAATAATCCTGCCATGGGTTTTGGTATGTTGTGTTAAGCTACTCTTTGGAATCCCCATAACCTACACTGGAACTCATGTAGTAGCTGCTGTGCTTCTGATCCTGTTTCCTGCAAACGCGTATTGAGGCAGCAGGTGGTGGCTCAAGTGCATGGCCCTGGTACCCAGGTGGGAGCCTGCACTGAGCTGCACATTCCTGCTTCCACTCAGGCATAGCTGCAGGTCTTGCACATGTTTGGGAGTAGGAACCAGTAGGTGGTAGATTCTTTCTCTCCCTCTCTCTCTCTCTTGCTCTCTGCCTGTCTGTCTTAGTCTGTCTTTCAAGTAGATGAAACTTAAAGAAATGTTTAAAAAGAGGAAATGAGAATTTTTTTATGATTGAACATTTTGATGGGGGCAGGCGTTGTGGTGTATCATGTTAAGCTACCATCTGCATGGCCATCCTAACACATGGGCATCAGTTAGCATTCCAGCAGTTCTACCAATCCACGCCCTTGGTATTGCCTGGGAAAGCACTCCAATGTGGCCCAAGTGCTCAGGTTCCTTCCAGGCAGTTGGGTGATACAGATGGAGGTCAGACTTGGCCAGTGCTAATGCAGCCATTTGGAAGTGAGCTAGGAAATATCAGATCTCTCTCTCTTTCTCTCTTTCTCCCCTCTCGCTATTCCTTGCTCTCTCCCTCCTTGCTCTCTATTGCACACTCTCCCTTTCAAATAAAACATAAATCTTTAGACAAATTTGATTTAAAAAAAAGACAGACAGAACACTCAACATCATGCTCGACCAATGATAAAAGGCTAATTCCTACCTGCAATTTGGATGGTTGCTCAAATGGGCCACATCACAAAGTTGTAATTGCTTAGGATCTGTGTCAGGCTTAGAAGCATCACAGTAAATACCAAGTGTTGGGAGAAAATAGTGTTTCTTGGTGACTAGAGACCCAGGTCAGTTTCAGTGTGAAAGGCTGACAGGGAGATTCCAGCTTTCACAGTTACATTGAGTTACAAAGTCAGGTGCAGTCCAGACACTGGCAGGACAAGTCAAGACAGAAAAGAAGATCAGCAGCATATCTGAAACTCGACTTTGCAAAGACTGGGAATTTGAAAGGAGACAAAGCAAGCTATGATTTGTTTACCGAACCCCAGGACAAGTCGCCTAGACTGAATTCAATGAATGAAACCCCTTTCAAAGTGCATAGAGCAGCCCATGATATTCCCCCTCCCTTCTGACAGGTACTACAACATCTGTGCTCAAAACTACTCCCAGGCCAACTCTTCTTTTACATCAAATTCTGTTTACCATTCTCTGGGCCAGAAATAGATCCTGTAACATCCTTGAAGTCCAGGAAAACTAGACAAAACGTAGGCTCCTGCGAGGAGGCTGGCTGCCACCTAGGCCAAGCAACACTGCTTGCTGCTGCTGTGGAGTTCAGGATTAGAGACAGAATAGTCATGCCCATGTTGCCTTCCCCAGCTGTCCTTGGTTGTCTCTTTCCCTGCAGTGTGCCCAGGATCAGTTGTGCCCTGCCTCACCATTGGCAGGAGGGGGTCCTTCTGCATTTAACCCTTGCTGGGTCCTGCTTCCCCTTCCCACACATCTCACTTGTGTTTCACTGGACTTTGACCACCACACACAAACACCCCAGCTAATCTTTCCAAATTACCATAGCTCCAGCTCTGGAGGGTCTCATTAGATGTGCAGCTGAGATTGATCAGATCTCATTTGCCTAATATGGAGCCTACCTTTGGGCACCTGGCCCTTGCAGTAGGGGGTAAGGGAGAACAGGAACGGGTCTTTTGTCACTGCTATGCAGACTCACTAATTTGCTCTGCCTAATAAAATTACAAATGGATACAGCTTTATTCACATTGCCTTCATAGGTTATAATAACCTTGGTACCCCATAACCTCCTGCTAGCTGAATTAATCAGATCATATTAATATCTCTTCTTACTTTCTTTTAACTGGTTCTTCTCTTAATTAAAGGGGCCAAAGACGTAAACAGGGTAGGTGACTGGAAACATGGCGTCGGGTTATAAACAAGGCTCATTAAAAAGATGGATGTGCGGGCCGACTGCAAAAATTGCTTACCTCGCGAGTGTACATTTTGTAATTTCCTGACGACTAAAAGAACTAATACCGGCCCCCTCCCTCTTTCACATGCATAAAAGATGATAATTTTTGAATGCTGAGGTGGGAATGGCAAAACTGAGCAACCTATTCATCCACTAGACCACAGACTTTGGCATGAGGAGGCCGCCTTGCTCTCCCACAAGCCGTCTGACTTGAAAAGCATCTGAAAGTGGAGCAAAAGGAATGAGCAAACCAGGAAAGGAGCTCTAAAGGGAAAAAAAGGGTGAGAAACTTTTAAGAGACAACATTAAAAAAACTACAGTCAAATTTGAAAGAGAACATGACGAGCTTCTGAAGTGACCAACACATCCGGAGAATGCGGACATGTGTTCAACTCCCAGAGGGCGAAGGGGAACGGGACGCACACACAGGTCTCCTGGCCCCCAGAGGGCACGCTGCATTTGTAAGAATAGGAACAATCCGTCTTAAAGCGGACAGGCTACAGAACCTTACGTATGTTCAGTATCACAGTAGCAGGACAGACTGGAAAAGATGTTGATTTAGGAAACTCAGTTCAGGTATATCTTACAGTGTTACAGCATTTGCTATTTGTTTCTGTGTTGAATGGCTGGTGCTCTCACACAATATGAATAACTCGCTCAGGAAAATGGAACATGTGTTTGTGTGATACATCAATGCAGCTATCTATCTATTATCTATCTATTTATCTTCCATAAAACCTTATAGGTAATCTATCCATAATGATTATATATTTGTAATACACATTTTTATGCATACACTTGAAACCACATGTAAACGCTAATTTAGTTCTTACCCTCCTTTTTGAAACTTTGGCTCACATTCACTTAGCCACACAAGAAGGTGCTGGCATTTTTACTCTCACTGCAATTACTGGAGTGCCAGAGCTCACAGGGTCCTGTCTTTCCGTCTCCCTTCTCAAGGCGAGAGAAAGCCATGCTGACAGCATGATGCACTGCCCAGCCAGGCAAGCCCTGGCTCCTTCATGAATAAATTAGAGATGAAAGTTTCACTGATCCCCTTGCATTTGATGGAGGGACCTCCTCATTTACCTAAATGCCTTGAGTAGAAGCAAAGAAAATGCAAGAGGCTAAGGTGAAAAGGTTAAAATCCGTGTTTCAACGGAGTTTTTTTTTTCCCCAACATTCCACAAAACATGGGTGCCTACAGTGGAATTGCTTATTTCTTATTTTAGCATTGAAGAAGGCAGTCAGCAACAGGAAGGTCTATTCTTTCTCTGCTTCTGTTTCTTTTTATACGAATCTCTGCAACTGTGGCTAGTAATTCCGAATCTAAGAAATTCATGCTGATACAGAGAGAGGATACAGGAATGGAGAATGTGAGCAATCTCTGTCTACAAAATTATTTTTCTCAATGGGACTCAAATTTTGTTCCAATGACATTTTTCTTAAAGCTTCCGGGACGTGCTTCAGCGAGCGACCCATTGCATGTTCCTCTCCAGTGCATTTTTATCGCCAGGCAAGCGTGCCGTAAGATGTGCTGTGTGCTCACAGCGTTAGGCCTTTCCAGAGCAGTGGATGGTTTTGGCACCCTGCCTCTGTCTGTGGCCATCACCTGATGCCTCAGAAGTCAGGAATAAATCTGCATGACTCCAACCCTTCAGATTTCCCTCCTCCCTCCGCACCGCGGAGAAACAGAACATTGGCAAGTAGGATCATTTCAGCGCTGTTGAGGCTGCCAGCCCTAGAGACTGGTAGCTTCCGTTCTATGCCTGAAAGCTCACCTCTAAGAACGCCTGTGCTTCACCACCCTGGCCCTGTCTCAGTCTTCCTTGCTTTGGCTCTGGAATGCTGCGAAACACCACATTTGGATAATAGTGGGTTTGAATGTGCAAACTCCTGAGGCATGATGGCAGTGCTGGGTGTAGCCAATGCACCCGCAGAGGGAACTCACTCATTCCAGTCCAGCATTTATTTTGCTACATTTTATTTTTTTTTCAAGATAATTTGCTCCTGTCAACCCACAGAGGAGAAAACTATGGGAAACGCAGAAACAAGTTTGCTCAATTTGTGATTTCACTTTCTTTAAAACTCCAGCAAAGCATCCTGGCTGGGGCAACTGTGTCTTCCAGCCTGAACTCACGCTGACATCTTAGCCTACTTAGATCTAGCTAACCAGGCTCACTCACAAGTCTCAGCCAGAGCCCACCGCATCAATGTTCTCACAGGAAGCCTTCGAATTGCATGAAACTTTTTTGCTTTCTCTTATTATTTTTTGTTTGTTTTGTTTTCCATAAGAGACATGGTCCTATCAAACACAAGTCAGTTTAAGGATGACATATACTTTTCATCCTGGACAATCTCGATTTTAATAATCATTCTAACCGGACATTAACTGGAGGATCCCGTGTGACAGATTACTTTTGATTAACATTGTGCTTTGTACATTTTTGGCAAAATTAAAATTTCTGAGATACCACATTCCCCCACTTAAAAATGTTGGTGTCTTAGTTAGCAATTGAGTGTGTCCTGGTGATTTTTTTCTAAGAAGAAGCACACATTTTTCCAGGGCTATAAACTAGCTATTTCTATTTTTTGAATGTTAAAATTCTTCTTCCTCTGTGTTCATTTGTTTTTCCTGAAATGGATGATCTCTCCCTCCCACCGGTTGTCACTGGAGGAGTGTCATTTCATGACCCTTTTCTTCTGCTTGCAACTTCCTCTAAACAAAAGGACACCATAAATAAACGCTGTAGATAAGCCTGTCTCTCCTGTCCACCGCCTTCCTCGGGCTGTCTGAAGCCGCCAGAGCCACTTGCCGTCGTCAAAGCTTGCCGGGAATGAGTGTCCACACGGACACACCAGGGCTACCAGGCATGGTCATAATAAATACCAAAAGGGCCCAACTGAATCACCTCGATTGATATGTGTGTGTGTGTGAGAATTTGTACTTTTGGCAAACCTATCTTGCTGACTACATTAATGAAGGTTGCAAGTAATTGTGTCCGTGTTTCTGTGAAAGATAAATGACTTTCCTTCCCGAGGACACTTGGCCAGGCCTTACTCGCGCGCGTGTGTGTGTGTGTGTGTGTGTGTGTGTGTGTGGGTAATGGTTTTCTGAAGGCCTGACAAGGCACCTTGATCATTTCCCCCTTTGGAGGCCTACCCTCAGCCTTGCACACGGCCCCCCTCTGCCGTTATTATTCTGTCGTGAGGCCTCCTTCGGCCAGGATGTTACTTCATTTCCACCTTTTGTCTCAGCCTGAATGTGAATGATGCTCTTTCAGCAATATACAGCCGCCAAATCTCCCTGCTGCTGCCTTACATAAATACACAACACCCGTCTCGCCCTGTAACTCACTTCAGGCCTGGAAAAATAGTGACTTCCTTTATTGGTCCAGTTCTCTGGCAATTCCCAACAGCTGCATGTTCTCACCTGAGAGGGTCCTTATCTTCAAGTTTCCATTTGTCTCAGCACTATTCAGGGGATTGCCAATAAAAATGATTCCCGTTTTTATAACCCCTGAGAACACAGGAGCTAGCTTTCCAGAGAGAAGGCTGTGTTCCTTCCCACAAGTAAACAAACAAACAAAACCTCTGGACAACTTAACAAAAAGGAGTATTTTGTCATCAGGACAGGGCACCTCTGAGTGCAGTGCACAGGGGATGCTTTAAGCCACAAGTGTGGTTTCTAAACACATTAATTACATTCAAGAAAACCTATGTTTACTTTCTTCCGTAAGAAAATCAATTGGGAGATACAGCGTACACTCTGTGGACAGCCACATGCTGGTACATCTAGTTAATTGGAAAGAGATGCCACATGCTCACTGCTCTAACAGCCTCCGTTAATACATTTGTCCAGGTTTCACTTAATGATGGAACTGGTAAAGCAGTAGCCTACAGCACTGGGACTCTGTAGGGCTGCTGCTTCAAGCCAATGGACTGGGAAAAGCAAAGGAAGATGGCCTAAGTGTCTGGGCCCCTGACACCCAAGGAAGAGAGTCGGAAGAAGCTCCTTGTTCTCTGCTTTTGCCTGCCCAATCCTGGGCATTGTAGCCATCTGGGGAGTGAACCAGTCAATGAGACCTCTCTCCCTCTCTCTCTCTTTCTCGTGCGCACACTCTCTCTCACTATGTATGTGTTTCCCTCTCTTTACAACTCTGATTTCCAAACAAACACTTCCTTAAAAATAAATTTAATCATTTAACCATGCCTTTGAATTCAGAGTGAAGTAGAGGGCTTGTTTGGCTGCACATACACTACAATTGGTGTGATACAGAGAGTAAAGTAGAAATTTGGGGGATGCTACTAAATGCAGTTCCTAAGGGAAAGCATATAGGAAAGAAAGAAAAATGCTTTTGATAGTTGAAGTGCCATGTCAGGCACTTCATAAATAAATATAAATCAGTACAATGCATATTTTGCCTCAGATGACCAACTCTGTGGTCTTTGGGTCACACTGCACCACAGTGGCAATGGAAAGCTGTGTCTTGGTATCCCAACCTGCCAAACAGGATAATATCCTTTCCTTTCTCAATCTTTTGAAGATGGAGAAAGAAAATCTTCAGTAAGCTCAGGCATACTCTGTGTGGGATGTCTCATAGTAGAGTCTCTCTTCCACAGTAAAGTTATAGGTGCTCAACGCAACATTTAAAGAAGGTTTCAGGAGACAATGAATATGGCAGGCATTTGGGTAGACAAGAGCAGCCCGATGAAAACAAAGGAGGCTGATGTTGGGGCTGTTGAAAGCCATACTTTCAAGAAGATGCAGACTTGAAGAAGAAGGGACACCCAAGGCCAGTGTGCTTTATATCCTGTGACTCTCCAGTGAGGAGGAAGGATTGCTGCTGCAGAGACACGCGGTTAGCAGAAGGGCTGGCTTGGGGAGCTGGTTTGCCAGTGGAAACTGACTCCTGCATGCTTCCTTGGCAACACCTCCTTTCCAAGTGGTTCCCCCTTCTGCTCCCTCTGCCCAGCGCCCCCACCCATAACAGATCACTGGGCTGTGCCCAGCACATTGCTCCTGCCCCAAACACTCCAGCTTTTCTTGCAGCCCAAGTTGGACAAGTCCTTGAGAACATGTGACCTCCTCATTTCTTGTCTTCTTTCTGATGTCTATATGCACCCCACCCTCAAGTGTGAGCAGAAACCCCAAACTGAACATCTGAACTCTACAATCACAATGAGGCTCACAGACTAGACTCTCTTACTGCCCATTTCCTCCAACAGCAATGGGTAGGACTTAGCATGTTCTGAGGGTCAAGTGATGCCTGGTCGGTGAGGAAATTTTTCAGCTCTGAATGAAACATTACAATGTACGTTTTCCCCCTATCAAGCTCTGGACTCAGAGCTGTTTTATTTATCGCCTGCTCTGAGTATTGTAAAACAGGCTGTTTCACATGGTAACATTCGGTCTTTTTTAAAGTGTGCCCTGAGTATTTGCAATTGTTATCAGACCCAGATGTATCTGAGTGTCAGCACGGTGCTCTGAGAGTTGGCTCAGACACACAGAATGTAATTAGCTCAAAGGCTTCCCGGCAAAACCTGCGGTAGAAGCCTTGGCTGACAACAACCATTTGCTCTTCTTCCTCCTTTCTCCGCAACCTACCCATCTAAACAATTGGTTGTAATGGTAGAAAATGCAATCCTCCACGCTGCTGATGCTGTTGCCGAATGGAGCAGGAGCATGTTTTGGTTGAAGTTTTTGAATAAGTGGCAGCCGGTGGCAAGTTAGCCAAGAATGGGAGACAAGATTAGTAAGCATGGAAACCAGAGGTGGAGAGCTTCACAAGAACTTGGACAACGTGCTCTCCAATGAAGTTAAAAATGGCATCCGTGAATGTCAAACGTATGCCATTTAGCTCTCTTCTCCCTTCTAGATAAATTTTAGAAGTGAATCCAAGAAGAAACATGTGCAGAAAGGTCACTCTTCCCACTCCTCCTGCAGTGGGCTAGAGAAGGAAGTTCTTGGATGTAAAGAAGAAAACAAACCAGGTACCATGCAGCCAGGAGGGGGCAGGGACCAAATCCATCTGCATTCTTCACATTCAGTACTTTGGGTTCAGGAAAGAGGGCAAAGCCGAACAAAAACAGAAATAGGTGGGTCTTTGCCCAGTGCAGGGCACATTGGAGAAAGCAGTGTAATTCCTTCCTGACCCTTGCAGGAAATCAGTTTATGCCCTGAAGCATGAAATTTGATTGTAATTATTTTAGCTTGCTCGGCTACATGTGTTATTGATGATCTTTCCTAAAAATCACCAGCCTTTTAGAAATCCTGCCACAGTACTTGACTCAACGACCTGTAAGGTATATATAATAGAAAATAAGCCATGCAGGCTTTCTCTATCGATTGTTCTCTAGAAATCCACTCTTCCTAAACAGCGCAACACCAATGTTACACATCAGCAGCACGGAAAACAAAACTGTAGTCACGAGTGTCTAAACAGCTGCAAACAGGGTCGAGTCCCTGTGAGTTCACACGCACTCGGGGACATTAAAAACTCCAAGCTCAAGCAGACATCTTGCTCCCCGTTGATCAACTCCTGCAAGCTGAGGAGTGGCATGCTGGGACCCTGCTCCAGGTCATCCTGGTTCCTAAGGACATTATCGAGAATACAATTCGTGGGCAGGTGAAGACTCCAAGTGGGCATTTGCAAAAATGAAAGTTTTTCAGAAATCTTTCCAATCTCTGACTTTGCCTTCCTGATGGGTATGTGACAGTAACGTTGCTGGATAGGCACACAGATCAGTTAAACAGATGGAATAATACAAGGTAAAAAAGGGGGCGGTGTTTGTAGTATGTTACCTTAAGAAAATCAGACATTCACCTCACAGGCAGAGAGTGCTCTTATCACAGCGCAGGGAGCACACAGCACCCATTTCTCCGGCGTCGCCTTGCTCTGTGAAGATCTTCCCTTCCACCGTAAAGCAAATGCAACTGAAATGTAACTCACTCTGAACTATACCTTTGATCTCCGCCAAAACATCTTGCTGGAGCAAGATTTACTTGGAAGTTCACACGACTTTGGGTGTATTTTGCATTTACTCTGTCTGCAGATCCTTAATGCAAACCCGCCTCCAGTCGTGTTCACGTACAGGAACACCTTTCTTGCAGAACTCTCGTCTCTCTGAAGTTCACCAATGCTTTACGCACTTCTGACAAAGCTAGTCCTGACCACCCTTGGAACAGGTGTTGGAAGTGAGCAATGAACACTATGTCTTCAGGAAACCCCACACAGGCCAGGCCCCAGGGGCCAGACCGAGAGGAGACTTCTCTAAGGGAGAATCTTTCAAAGAGCACCCGCAGCTTCCGTCAGATCCCAGCAGTCAAGTGTAGGTGGGGGCAAGGGGAGGGGTCAGTCTCCGTTTACCCAGAGGACTCCCTCAGCAAGATGTCAGTGTCCGGAGGCCCACAGTCATCATGAAGAAAATAGAAACCAAAACAATGTTACCAGTCAGAATGGATACACTGGGGGGAAAGAGCGTGCAAGAATTCTCTTCCGCGTGTTGCATCCCTGTGGCCCTCCGCTGCGCCTTGTCTCTAGAGTGTGCTGCACGGCTCTGGAGCAGGTTCCAGTGAGGCATCGGGAAGCTCCCTTGACGTGAGCGATGGCCCTCCCAGGCTACAACTCAAGCCAGGCTAATTTCGGGGGAAGAGGTCAGGCTGTAAAAGAGGTAGAAGAAAGACAGCACACACTCCTCTAAGAGCAAGAATAGGCAGGGGCAGATAAAAGAGGAAGACAGTAGTCTCTTCTCTTTTTGAAGATGCTTCCTATGTTGCTGATAAAAGAGACATCCAAGGTTGAAAAGAATTGCATTCAGCAGCCAAATAAAGGAGAGACAGCCAGAGAACACACACGTGTGTTTAAACCAAGGCGACTGTTTGGTTCCCCAACTTTCTGTTACACACACACACACACACACCTGGGGATGCAGAGCAAGCTCTCCCCACCCCCTTGGGGGATGGTTCTCCCCACCCACCCCCAAGTCTTTGTTCTGCAAAGTCAACCTGGCTTATGAAAATCAAGTTGTGGCCCATATATTTAATACATCATCTCTAAGTATAATCATCCTGGAATCTGAACTTGTTTCTGTTATCTAGCTCTGTTGACAATGATTTATGAACCAGAAAACAAGACAGCTTCATTTTCATAAAGCAAACGGAACCTTCTGGACCAGGAGGAGCTGTGGAACTTGTTGTGACTAGTAAACTGAAGCAAACATGACATAAAAGTCAATACAATTGCACCACTGGGCACTTGTTTTACAAAATCACTTTTTCCCCACCTGAGAAAGATGACAGCTGAAGTGTTGCATTAACCAATAGTAATTTTTATCTTCACTAATTACCAGCCTTGTGCAATGAGGAAGGACTCTGGAAAATGGAAACAGCACATGACAATCATCTCCTGCAAATGTCAGTCTCATCCTGAAATCAGGAGCTTAAAAAAGGATTTAAAGGAAATGGTTTATAGTTTCTTTTAAAATCCCTTTGGCGTTTTCACTTAAAGAGACAGTGATACTATTTGCTGGGTGTCAGTATGATTTATCTCTAAGAAATGCTATTCATACAGAGCAATTGCACAACAAAGCAATAGTGTACATGAACCACACTAAACTGCATGTGAACATCTTCTGTCCATGAGCATGCATGCAACACGCATGTTTGTGAGAATCAGCCCTCCGCCCACCCCATGGCAAAAGCATGGGTGTACTCTCACTCAAGGAGCCAAGCAGAAAAGTTGTCCACGCTTGTGCCTAGCTTCCTCACTTATTTGGGGAGAACCTCTTTATTTTTTCTTTCTGTCAATTCTCTCTACAAAAAGGAAGATGTAATGGTTAAGTGAGTCTTCCAGGGCTGTTGAGAGAGGATTCGAGATGGTGTGGTCCTTTGGATTGCTTTTGTGTTCTCATAGGCTTATTGAGTACAGGGAAGAAAAGGCCATGGAATACTGAGTGTCTCCTTCCACTTCCTTCTGTCAATTCAAAAATAAGGTTTATATAAATGTCCTAAGATCATACAAGTACGATGACCTTGCAGTTATCACTTGATCTCATCTGGAGAAATGGAAGGATGGTGCTCCAAGTGTCTGAATGTTCTCTCGTAGCAAGACAGGGACATCAAGTAGCGAATGTCTTCACGGGCTGCATGTAGCCAACTCATGTCTGAGTAATTGATTGGAAATCAGAATCACATACTACTAACTATCAAGCATATTGGAAATCATAGAGAATGCGTAAACTTAATTCTTTACATTTATTAAGTGATCTCTACCATAGCATTAATGACATGCTCAAGAAATACATATTTACTTGTGAAATGACCAATTTAGAGGGCTGTTTGTTTTGGCTGAAAGCAACGAATATTAGATGGTCATTGAGAAAGTTTCAGAAGTTTTTAAGTGAAAACATGAAAAAGTGAGTTGCAGCTTCTGAGTGGCCTTCATCCCCTGAGTATCTACCTACCAAATGTTAATTTTTGGAAACTTTTGAAATTCTCCTTAAAAAGATGTGTATATGACCCATGTATACTTTAAATAATTCATTTTTAAGCAGCCTCATACTAACACCTCAAGATTAAGAAACATTTCATTGTTGGGGGATGAAGCTGTGGCCTACAGGTTAAGCCTCTGTCTGTGATGCTGCCATCCCATGTCGACAAACATCCAAATCCCACGTGCTCCACTTTCTGGTAACTGCCTCTGTGATATTCTTAGGAAAGCAGTGAATGATAATCTGGGTCCCTGGGCCCTTCTCCCCACACAGGAGAGAAAGAAGGATCGCCAGTCTCTTGGCTGCAGACTGGCCCAGCTGCTGCCATTGGACACATTTGCTGAGTGACCCAAGGAATGGTAGACCCCTTATCTCTCTTTGTCTGTGCCTCTTCTTGTCACTCTGTAAATCTGACTTTTAAATAAACAGAAAAAAAATTCTTAAAACACCACACACGCAAATATTTTATTGTCAATATCTTAAGGAATCTATTAAATTATCATCTATTACATTGCCATTCCTCACACAGCCCACTCAAGGAACTGCCATTCTGTACTTTGTGCTAACATATCCTTCCTTCTGTTATTTTTTTCTTTAATGTGTATCTTTTATCAGTTTGAGATTTAGACTTGCTATCTTGTAAATTTCATATAAGTTTATCATGAATGTATATCTTCCTGCTTTTAACAGTATTTTTAAAGATATTTATTTATTTATTTGTTTTTGTTGGAAAGGCAGATCAGATTTACAGTGAGAAGAAGAGAAAGAAAGATCTTCTATCTGATAGTTCATTCCCCAAATGGGCACAGTGACCAGAACAGAGTCCATCAGAAGCCAGGAGCCAGGAGCTTTCTGCGTATCTCCCAAGCAGGTGCAGGATCCCAAGTCTGAGACATCCTCTACTGTTTTCCCAGGCTGCAAGCCAGGTGCTGCATGTCCCAAAGTGAAGCATCAGGGAAGCAAATCAGAGCCCACATGGGACGCTAGCATTTACAAGGTAAGGATTTAGCTACTGAGCCATAAAGCCAGGCAAGCTTAAGAGTAAATTTTGGAGACTCATTGATATCCTTTATGTAGATACTAATCCCCTTTTTCTAACATACAGTATCTATTGAAAAATATGAACTTTTTTTTTCCTTCCTACTGTTGCTGAAAATGTGGGTTTGTCCAATTGTAAGTGATTTTGAACAGTTCTGGAGTCTTGTGTAAGAGTCTCTTCAGGTATACATTTTACATGTGGAAGTTAAATGATCATGTTGAAAAGCACACATATTTTCAAGTGATAACATCTTAACTGTCAAACAAGATGGCCATATCAACACAGTCTCCATTTGGCAGAATACTGAACTCCCATCATACTGTTTCTTCATCAGGTAACAATGATGAGAATGTTTGCTGAATAAACAACACAAGCTAGGGTGCCAAATCATCAGGGTGACATTTTGACTACAAAATCAGTTGTCTCAGAACCCTAAAAATACAGTTAACCAGAATGCCTTTAGTTAAGTAACTTTAGAGCTTTTGGTAGACTATTGTTAACAAAGCCATGCTAGTTGGCCAGGAATTCTCTCAGAATAATCACAACCATTGAGAATAGCCTGCCAATGCAGAAACTTTAGAGGTGAGGGAGGGAAGATGAATTAGAACATGAGACACACAGAAGACCCACCCCTGCTGTGAACCTCATCTTCTGTCATGGAATGGGATCCTGATAGCTCTGCTCCAGAAGGTATGACAAGGGGATAGCTGCCTGCAGGGAAGCTCTAACTTGCTCTTTGCAGTTGTGATGGTTCAGTAAGACCAGTGAGGGGATGTTGGAATTTTCTTCTATCTCTAAATAACATCTCTAAGAGCATTGCATTATTTTATATGCTATTCAGAGTCAGGTGTGGTCACAAGAGAAATCTGAGGGGAAGCTTAAGAAAACAGATTACTATACACTCCTGACATAGTGACAGGGAATTGAACACCTGCCATATGGGGTCACCTGGGAAAGGAGCAAGGTAAAGACAGACCAAAGCCTTCATCAGGAGTCCTGTGGAGAGGGCGTGGTCAAACAATATGAGTCATTGGAGTCCTCTATGGGAGCCATTTGACAAGCTGGGTTTAGAGCCGATTCCACGTGTCTGGGGGCTGGCCCTGGGATGGTTATTTCATAGAATCACGTCTCTCAGGGTGTGAGCGTAGGCCAGAGAGAGGAGCCATGGCTGTGGATCATTGAGCTGTCTCAAAGGAGTGCTGCCGACTGAGTCCTTTGTGATCTCCAAGAATTGTTCAGTTAAGGTGTTGATCAGCACCAGCCAGTGACAGCCTGGGATTCTCCAATGCAGGTTTTCTCAGTGTTGGCATAACTGACCTAAAAATGGAAGTTTTAGTTAAGTTTCCATGTTCATGCGGCACTGTGCAGGCTTTTGATCCATCTTGCACTTATTTGTGTTGGGGATGTTTTAACCTTTTTACCCATTGATCTGCTGAGGGACATGTTGATTGATCCTGCATCCTGGCTCTTGTGAATATCGCTGCTGCTCACATAAGAGTACAGGTTTCTTGTTACTATGCTGTTTTATTTCATGTGGATACTCAGTGTGAGCAGGCTGTGTCAGAGTACAGGTTATTTTTAGTTTTTTAAGGAACCTCTTTCCTGGATTCCATCCTGGCTGTACCAATTTACATTGTCACAAAGCACCGTATGAGTTATCCTTTCCATCTTCACAAACATTTGTTGGTACTTTCCTTCTTTCATAGTTTTGATGGTAGCTGTTTTGAGGTGAGATGATAGCTCATTATGGTTTTGATATCTATCCTCCTACTTTTTAGCAATCATGAGTAGTTGTGCATGTGCATACTAATCATCTGTGTTCTTTTCAAAGGGAAAATGAAAATGCAAACGCACAGGGAAATCCTAGTTTCTAGGACACCTGATTTCTAGAAATCTTCAAAGACGTTGAGGTGTTACTATAGCCTAATGTGTTTTCCATGTAGACTCAAATGTTAAATAATTAGTAAACTTACAGATTTAAATGAGTGTATTGCATAATGATTTCCACAGATAAATTAAGTTAAATAATTTTATGAGTAGCTATGTGACTGATGGGAAACAGTCAAGTATCAACACATATTAAAAACCTGTTTATGTTTACCAGGCTGTGTGAATAGGAGCACTTTCACAGGACAACTTCTCAGCCATCAAATGAATGGTTTTCCTTCAGATCAAGAGACATAAAACAGTTCAAAAAGGGTTAGGTTAGATCCTTACGGAGAGATCAGACTCAACTGAAAATTGCATGATTTAATAATTCCCATTGTATGAAAAGTCAGCTTAGTTACTATATAATTAATCCATCATTGGCAATTTTTGTACTGACTACAAAAATAGATACAACTATGGGTTGGACCCCTCCCTGTCTGGTTGTTCAGGTGTGTGGACAAATGAGCCCAAATCCGGATCAACTTTCTCCGACCTAATTTAGGCACATAAATCAGGAATTTAAAATATTTGGAGAATATTTCCACACTGAAATACTGAAAAACACTGAAATTGAGTTGAAAACTCTAACCTAATAATGCCGCTTTTTGAAACAAACCTTTGAGTATTTGAATAATCTCAGAAATTTCAAAATTACGTACATGGAGACAAATTACCATTCTTTTCATGTTGTTTTTGACTTCCTAACCCCCAAAATGCTAACTTGAAGTTTCTAATAACAACAAGGATAGGTTCCATAATATAGTTTAGTGACACTCATTATGGATTTCTTTGTGCTAACCTCTGGCCTGTCTGTAGCCTCTCTAGGATGTCTTGTTATACATGTGTATGCACAGGTGAGCGTTAAGGAGGAAAATCACGGACTGGATTAATGTGAGATGAAGACACCATCGCTCCCTACCACTGGGTGCGGCTTGGTTTCTCAGAGAGCGAACACCATTTTTGACGCTCATGTAGCAATAGGAGCAAAAGTCCACAAGTAAGATGGGCAAAGAGATAGAATCATTTACTCTACTTTCTAAATTTTGTATTGGATTCTATATTTCAAGTTATTAAAGTGCTCGAATCAGGCATTTTCATAATAATAATATCCTCATTGTGTATATGGGTTCCTTTGTCCATTTTATTTCTGATTTAGATGTGTGTAATTATAGATAGTGACTGAATAGTTACCATCAAAATCAGATTTTGGAATGTCTACAATGTTGCAATATGTGTGCTCTGTTTAATGATGACATAAAAGTCAAGCTCATGATTTTATTGCATCTACAAAGCAACAAATGTGGTTTGTTTTTGAAGTTTAAAATACTTACACATAAGTCTTGTATTGTTGAGTGAACTTGAAAAACTTTTGGTCTCTGAACTTACATTAATGGTGCAAAGAGTCATTTTTAAGTCAATATATTCATCACTGAGTGCAGGAAGGAGTCCCGCAGGATTTAGCTAGATGTGAGGCCGTTAGAAATGCATCCTGAACTGTAGAATAGGCTATCAATATGCTAGTTTACAAAGCAGGAGACACGGATATGCAGAAATTTTAAAGTCATCTGACTTAGCACCTATCGGCCTGAAACACTCTTACTTTAGTTGTAGCTGGTTCTTCTTCGCCCTGCAAGTGGAATCCCCAGGTCTTTATGGCAAGAAGGGTCCACTGGAAAACCTTCTAGCATAGAACAGACAGCCTGAAATGAGCAGGCCACAAAATGACTCCAGAAAGCCATTCATTACGTGTTTTCAATATCCTCTAAAAGGTCTGCCCGCCCTTAACTACGTATTTATACATATTTATTTGATAATCAATAATGGAAAATGGCTGCATTATTTTGATTAAAATATCAACCTTACACATTACCATAAGATTACATTTAAGAAGCCAGAAAAAAGGAGATAGCGGCTTATGCTCCCCTCTGGCCTATGATATATGATATTTTCAGGCTGAGAAGAGAGCAGACACATTAAGAAAATAGTGCTAATGATATTAGAGTACTTTACAAGGCTTGTTACTAAGAGCTGACAAACCTGTCAAGTGTATAATGTAGGAGGCTATAGTAGCGTTCTCAGAAAACCATACCTCTACCCCATTTCACTGCAATCTCCTAATAATGGAGATGCTATAAATTCTAGCCAGCAATGGGACAGAGCCATGGCTTCTCACCCCAATGTGAGGACATGATAAATATAAAAGAAAATGGCTGTCAGTTTTGGCGCCCGAACCTTATTACAAAGTCTTAATCTTACTGGCCTCAGCACCTTTTATCACCGCCTTGTTATGAGCTGATGGCTTTTTTATTTGCTGGGAGATGGAGGATGTGTCATTTGATGTCCTTTTATGTAGCCACTGCTCTGTCCTCTCATGAAAAAAAAAAACATTTTATATGTTTATTACAGTAACCGATTAAAGGCAAGACTCATGCTGTTGGCCGAGGTACTGCAAGCTTGGGATTTAACTGAGCCTGGGCTTAAACACATCATTACGAGTATTTATGAGTTGGGCCTCAAATAGGAAATTAATTTTTCTCAGAGCTGGGGATAGTGCATTTGCAATACTCCTGCTTGTTTATTCTTACTGTTACTGTTGTTGGAATTGACCATACATGGTTCCAAGGTCAGCCGGAAATCCGAACTGCTAGGCTTGTTTTTGGAAGCCCAGCTCTGAGGAAAGACTCTCATCAACACAGTATAGTTCCAACTCGGCTTAGGGTCAATCAACTTGATCCTTCAGATGAGGCAATATGTAATTATTGGACTATTAGCAGGATATTTTCACGGCTCACTTCTTGTCTTCTTCCTTGATGGCAAATGAGGGTCTGAACTCCCCTTGAAAAGCTGACCCTGCTAGAACTCTCATCCACCAGAAATAGCCTGGTGGCATCAGGAACTTAACAGAACCTGACATTGATGGTCAGGCTTCAAGCTGTGACTGGAGACTCCGTCACAAGATCTTATCTTCAACATGTGTCCATAAAACACTAGGGCCTTGAGTATTGGTGCATGGTGTTGTGGCTGCCAGCTAAGAAGTCAGGGAGTCACTGGCTGCGCTCAGAGTGGAACTTGCTTAGCTGTTTGCTTTGCACACGCAGCTTCTACATCTCAAAGCTGAAGGTCAAGGGGGCCCAGCGATTTATTTCTCTGAATGCTACAGGAAATTGCTAGGTCCGTCGCTCCAGCTATTGGTCCTGCAAATTGCCCATCTCGCAGACAGTGTGCGTGTGACGCAGTTTAGAAAGGAAAATTCAGTTACATGGCTGAAACATCCTACCAAATAACTGATTTGCCTGTATTTCTTATGCAATGTGGTTTTTTTTTTTTTTTTTTTTTTTTTTTTTTTTTTTTGCTAATGGGTAACTAGTAAGTTGTGGAGGCACACGTCACATTTTCTGCTGGGTTATTCCATGGACGGTGAGTACCTGGGTTACACAGGAGCCCACTTCGTTGTGAAATCTGATGGTTGCAGAGAAGATACAGGAATATCTCATGCATTCTTCACTGAAAGCGACAGGACTGGGCTGTCTTCTTTCTTTAATGTTCTTGACCTGTGACAGCATAGATCTCATTGTGGTTGGCACTTGGGCTAACAGTTAAGGCACCATGTTCTACAAAGGGGTGTCCTGTTCCTGACTCCCAGCTCCAGCCAGGGCAGACCCTGGAAAGAAGGCATGATGAATCCAGCAATAAGCTTCCTGGCCCTTATGTGGGTTGAGTTCCTGACTGCTGAAACTGGCCTTGGCCCAATTGGAGATGGCATTTGAGGGGTCAACCAGTGGGTGAGAATCCTTTTAGTTTGTCTCTCTCTCTTTTTCTGTTAGACTCTTAAATAAACAATTAGAGAGAGGGAGAGAGAGAGGAAGAGAGAGAGAGGGAGATAGAGAAAAGGAAAACAAGTAATCTCAAAAATGTTCCTTGAGTCTTAGCAGCAACTCAACTTTTTACTTGTAGTTCCCTGTTGAAGGAGAATTTGTACTTAAAATGGAGCTTTGGCTAAGTGGGCACCAAAAGGACTCCTGGGATTGTTCCTGAAATAAGCTATTTGTGATTTGCCACTATATGAGGAAAAAGCTGATGAAAATCCTCATATATCAGAAAAGGCAAATTGCATGTCCAGCAATTTAATTAAAGGGAAATGACCCTGGCTGACAAGCCCCCCACCCTCCTCCTCTTTCTAGGTACAAAAAGGGCCACCCAGAGGGACCCACAGCTGCTTGCTAATGAGAACAGATGGGCAGTTATGGATAACCCAGATATGGCTGTTCTTCCAAAAAGGGAGACAGTGTCACTGCTCTGCAACCTGTAGTATCTTCTCTCTCCAAGTTTGGTTGTACATTCTTCAGCTTAGCTCTGGGTTGGTGATGGCTTTGACGTCCATGCTAATGTGAGGGCATTTCCTAAGGTCGGACTACAGATTTCCCTTTACCAAACTCTGGCATGTGCCTTTGTCAATGTCTTCATCAACACCCTAAAGTAGCTGGAATTATTCATCATTCAAGATCACCATATACAACATAGGATGCCCAGTTAAATTTGAATCTCAAATGAAGAAAGAACATATTTGCTGTGTGAGTACATAACAAGTACGATATAGACATTTGCCACACCAAAAACCAATTGTCTCACTGACCTACAAGCATATTCAGAGATTCTAGGTTTTTATCCAGAAATCCAGAAACATTAAGTAGTTTAAGTAATAAATGCAATAGTTCCTACTGGGCATTATAAATATTTCCACTGCAAGATTAGATCTATACATGTGTGCATATGTGTGTATAAAGTCTTGCAATGTAAACATTTTTACAACTTACATGTATGTATATGTCTGTATATATTTATGCATATATACATATATCACATGTCATTTAATTTAATTCTAACACTGTAAGGTTATTCCTTCTACTTTCTGGATTAGAAAATCAAGGTGTCCAGTGAGTAACTTGTTTGAGGTCATGGAGCTGGCACATGGCAGGCTACTAAGTGCATGGTTAACAACCCCTAGCATGTTCTCTACTCTATTTAGGTCCTGATATTTTTGGTTTGCTCTGCAACACCCCCATTCGATTGCTTATTCAAGGGCCTCGCTTCTCAGCTGTCAGACTGTACTGCAGCATTCATAGTCACAAATGCCCTGGGCACACTGGGGCATCAACATCTCTTAGCAGAATTAGTCATATGAGGTATTTCTGTTAAGTAAATCATCATAAAACTAGCATTAGCCTTTTCCAACAAAGCCTCCACTACATGGAGAAGTAGTCTGACTTTCCCTGGATGAGAACTCAGGTGTGAACTAAGGGCTTCCTGTCAAGTGGAGTCAGGGAGACAGAAAGTAAGAGCCTCTGAAAGAGATTCACTTTCAGGGGAATTCTAAAAGCTAAAAAGTCTACAATAAAGTGCTTTCCGATGAAGACAAAGAAAACAAACCAGTGCCATACCCTCAGAATTCAACACCATTGAAATGTCAGGAATAAAACTGCTGCTATATATATTATCCCAACTGCACAGAAGAAAATGAGAAGAACATTGAACTTGAAAGACAAAATCGTGTTACAATTTTAGAACTATTGAACATCTGCATTCAGAGCATTCAGAGGCAACTATTAATATTTGTGTTTTTTTTTTGTTTTTTTTTATGTTTTGTTTTTTTGCCTTCTAAGTCACAGAACCTATATCCTGCAAGTTGTCCATGGCACAGGTACAGGCTGTCTAGACACCCATGTGACCCCGTCTATTAGTTTATATGTCACTGTGCTGTTGAGCCCTTGACGTATCTGCCTCTGATATCCAGTTTTATAGGCCCTGGAAACACCTCCAATTCCCTGTTGAAACCACCAGTGCTGGCTCCCACATTCTGTCCTTTGTAGCCTCCTTCTAGCAATCTCACCATTCCTGATAAGTTGTCAATTCCCCTTCATGTTCCTATGCCAGCTGGGAAGCACTTCACCTGAGTCAACTTACATTCCTGAGCACTTCCTGACACAGTAAGTCCAGGTGGAGATTCATATCTCCCTTAGCATCGCCACACTACTACAGTACAGCATGATTTAATGACCCTGCTGTCACCACCTTGTAATCGCATGACTTGCACCATGACCATGCATGAGCCCATTGAGCACTTGGACGACCATACTAAGTACTGTGCAGCAAGGTTATTCCTAAAGAAAGATTCCAGTCTCCCCCAGCCTTGTGTTAAGTGTAACTGAATAGCTTTCCTCCACAGGTGTCAACAGAGGTCCACCATGAACATGCATTTTAAAGCTGATGAAATATTAAGAGATTTTTAAATATTTATTTGAAAAAGAGAGAGTTTGAGAAAGAGAGCACATACTTCCATCCACTGGTTCATTTCTCCAAATGTCTGGAACCAAAAGCCCAGAACATCTTCCGGATCTCCCACATGGGTGTCAGGGGCCAATACGCTGGGGACATCTTTTGTTGCTTTACTCATTCTATTTCCAAGCAGCTGGATCAGAAATGCAACAGCCATATGGCACCTCTACAGGATGTTAGTATTGAAAAAGGTGGATTGCCCCCTAGCAACAACACTCATCCCCAGTAAAAACATTTTAAACAATCTATCGGCTTTCAGGAGTCAGCAGAGATGACACACATCCCTGACACCAGTATACCAGTGTCAAGGAGCAAGAGGAAGTGGCAGGAAGAGGAAGTGGCAGGAAGCAACGGAGGGAAGTTCTGGTTCTCTCTTGCGAGAGGGAAAAGACATGTGCAAGATCAGAGGGAATGGCGATCACAAGAACTCTAATCTCCCCTTTTCCAAGTTAGCCAGATGAGAAAAGTATTTGATACAACTGAAGTGAATGCCAAGCAGACAGTGACTCTGATCTGATTCAGTATTTGGGAGTGTCAGCTGAACACCTTACATTCCACACAGGCACCAACACAGGGTCTTGGGGATTTTTTGTTCTGTTTTAGTTTTTTAATTTTTTGGACAGTGATTTCAGAGTTTATTAAGACATTAAAAAAGTAATTTCACTGGTGAGTTAATATTCCCCCTTAAATAGAAAAGTTCCTATTCTTTGTTCTTTCTAATTTTCCTTTCCTCTCTCACACCCGTCATTGATCCTTCCTTCTTCCCCTGCCCCCTTCTCTCCCTCCCTCTGCTCTTCCTTTCCTTCCCCCATTCCTTTATTCCCTTCTTGTTTCCTAGTCCCTTCCCATTCTCATTGGCTGTTTTCTTACATGCATATCTCTTTACTAAAGTTGACATATTCATCAAAATATAGGTTAGTAGAAGGTTGAGATTTTTCTCTCTCTTTTGGGGAAAATTTCAGATTTACTGTTAGTGGACATGCAATTAATGTTTATATTTTTTCATTGTTTCTAGATTTATTTATTTTTATTGGAAACTCAGATTTACAGAAAAAAAAAAGGTCCTCTATCTGCCTATTCACTCCACAGTGGCCACAAAAGCCAGAGCTGAGCCTATCGAAAGCCAGGAGCCAGGAGCTTCTTCTGGGTCTTCCATGAGAATGCAATGTCCCAAGGCTTTGAATGGTCCTCCACTGCCTTCCCAGGCCATCAGCAGTTGTCTAGATGGGAAGTGCAGCAGCTGGGATACGAACTGGCCCCCATATAGGATCCGAACTTTTGCAAGATATCGAGTCATCCTGTGGGGTCCCTAATTAATGCTTACTTATCATTGGTCCTTCACTCAGAGGTGAGTCAGAGAAATGATGAAATACGAGGAACATCATTGCATCCCTTTCAGAGTGTTAACTTCACCTTGCTAGAACGGGAGAAAGAAACAACACATCTTCCATTTGCTGGTTCACTCCCCCAAACTCCCCCAGTGACTCTGGCTAGCCATGCTGAAGCCGGGAGCCAGACCCTGTGCTGGTCTCCTGTGTGAATGACAGGGATTCAGTTCCCTGAGCTGCCACCTGCTGCCTTCCAGAAGGCTCGCTGGGACTGAACATTCATAATATAAGCAACTTTAAATACACAATATCTAAATAGCCCATGCATCACTACAGCACAATAATCTCAGTTCCACTTTTGAACTGAATGATGATCAATAATGATAGAAGCACACATTTGGTGGGCTTTTAAAGTGAAGCATGTAGCATATACTTTCTGTTCAGAAGAGACAATGAAAATAAACAAATACGTTGCATGCTCAAGCAAGAGATAATAGAAAAGAAATTCAGGGCTTGGTGCGATTGCAAGACTCTTAAATCGAAATTCAAAATACATTCTCTGAATCAGTTCATTATATTACCTATCTAGAAATATCTCCAATGGTTTAAATGGAAAACAACAAAACAACACAAACAAAAAGAAAACAAAAGTGCTTCTATCCAAAATTCTCAAGTTTTATAATGCTTAACTATGCAATGTTAGAATAATTTCAATTAAGACACTAAATAAAGAAATAAATACAAGCTAACTATACTTGTTGCTACTTGTCCTGGTGTTACAGATTTAATTTTGTGCAATGCATGAGAAAAACATGAAGGAAAACAATACTAAAATGGAAAAGCAAATGACTATTATGTAGAAAGGGTCTTATTATTGATCAAGAATTTTTAAGAAAAAAATTAAATCAGCTAAGACAATAACATATTTTACAAGCTGATGACCAGCCACAACATAGAAGCAGTGTACCTTTTGAAGACAAGAATGATCAACTAGAAAATAGAATGAACCTACAAAGACCATTCACAACAGGAATAAAATCATAATAGGCCTAAAAATATGCCTAAGAGTAACAATAACTGAAAAAAAAAGACTGTATAAGGAAAACAACGAAAGAACAGTTTTACCAGATAACTAGAAGGATCTCAGTAATGGAAAAGGATGTCCAGCTGATTAGTTCATCATAAGGGTAGCAATTTTTAAGGATACATCTATAAGTGCAATTAAAATTAAGCTGCAATAAAGTATTTAATAGCGAATTAACTCTGTAAAATTTGTACAGCCCAGAAAGCTTGGAAAACCAGGACAATATGACACCTTATTTTATTCAGTTGTGCATGTGGGATTTTCAACAAGACCACAGAAGATGTGCATTATCTTTTAATTCCATTTTCCCCCAAAATATCTAAAATGCACCCATTCTTCAAACTGATCATTAAAATACTGTAATACTCACAAAGTAACAGAAGATGATATAATATTGAGGGATAAAATACAGAAATGGATGTATGTGTACATGACAAATTCTTTGTGGACAAAAATACATTTCATATAATAGGAAAAGGAAAAACAAGCAATAGTTTAAAAGATTTATCTATTTTTATTGGAAAGGTGGATTTACAGAGAGAAGGAGAGACAGAAAAAGACCTTCTGTCCCCTGGCTCACTCCCCAGGTAGTCACAAAGACTGTGGCTGAGCCAATCTGAAGCCAGAAGTCAAGAGCTTCTTCTTGGTCTACCACGTGGGTGCGGGATCCCAACGCTTTGGGCCATCCTCTACTGTTTCTGCTGGCCACAAGCAAGGAGTTGGATAGGCAGTGGAACAGCCAGGACATGAACCGGTGCCCGTATGGGGTGCTGGCACATGGAAAATGAGGATTTAGCTGCTAAGCCACTGTGCTGCCCTGACACAATTCTGAATTGAAAGATTGATTAACCCCTTTGGGGAAAAATTGTTAAACTTCAGTTTCACAGAAAACTGTGTTTCTTTCTATATCTATAGAAAGAAACCTTAAGAATAGTAGAATAACTGTTAAACAACTTTTTTTATACTTTAAAGGTTTTACAGACACATGAACTGTGCATAATTCGAGATAATAGAAGACATAAAACAGAAAATAAGAACTTTGGAAGAATATAACATATTGACCAAGTATCACCACATGCCTGAAAATATGAGGAAACACTAGGAAATCTCAAAGAAAACATGAAATCTATGCATCATTATGAATCAGATTTATGATACAACCACAGATCTGACAAGACTGAATTCAGAGCTTTGTTTTGATGCAAAACAATTTTGCGATTCATGCATGGATTCTTCTTGTACTGTGCATATAGAGGGAGTGTTTGAGGATATCACCTCTAGCATCTGTTAAGAAGGAAAAACTCTTCAAAAAAACAGCATCACGTATGCATTTTGGAGATAACAGTACATTTTACTTCAACAATTCATAAAGAAGCATGAAATTTAACAAAATGTAACCCAAATTTCCCTCCCCTTGAAATCTTAGAAAAACAGGCCTAGCCTGAATATGTGTGGCTAAAACAGGCAGTTCCAAGGCTTAGAATCAGCCCACGCATCTCCTCTGACACGCCAGGACATGGCACATAAGGAGACCCCTGACAGTGCCAGGGGCTGCCAGAGGAAGCCATGAGTGCCAGAGGGGATGCTGCACCGAATTCAGCCTCTGCTCAGTGAGTGATGCTGCAGAGGGCAAAACACAAGAGCTCAACTCCAGATCAGCTGCATTCTCAGAAAGCTCAGAGAAGATGGATGTGCCTGTTTTGGAAGTCCCCATTAGTCAATGAGGCGCCACCGAATCATGCTTCAAGAACTAATCTGATGCTCACAAAATATGTCATTTGGGATCTGTATCTCCAATGCCTTTAATATATAAAACCCACAGCACCAAAATTAAAGGAGGGCACTTAAAAATACTTTCAGGGAAATGGAAATAAAAGATAATGTTGTTTTTGTTGCAAAAATACTTTGAAATATATGCAAACTTTTTTCATGATTTATGTTTTCCATGAGCCTTATTATTATTATTTTTTAATTATATCTACTTGAAAGGCAAAAAGACAGTGAGAGAGAGAGAGGGAGAAAGATCCGTCATCTACTAGTTTATTCCCCAAATGTTCACAGCACAGAGTCTGAGACAAGCATGACTCTGTCTGACTCCATTAGTTGATGACAGAGACGCGAGCACTTGAGCTATAACCCGCTGGCTCCCAGGCTGTACGTTAGCAGAAGGCTGGAGTCAACAAACGGCCCAAGAACTCAAACCCAGGTGCTCTGCTGTGGCATGTGGGGTCTTCACTGCTTTGCCACATGTCACTTGCCAGAAAAGTTAACAGGCTGGTGATGGCGCCATCCACGGTGCAGGCTCTCCCTGTGCTCAGGACAGTGTCATGTGTCTCGATGTGCCAGAGTCCTTCTCTGAAAGCAAGTGCCTGACGGTTCTGACGGGCTGACCAGTGGCCGAAAGCAGCACGCACGCGAGTTGAACACAGCTGTATCTATCGCAGATTTCAGATTGCTAAACACCAGGGCACACCCCTTAAACTACCACCTCTGGACCGAGTTTCAAACTATGAGAAGAAATCCTTGGCATTTAATTCCCAACGATAAGAAAAAATCATTTCTTCAAATAATAGGGCTAGCATATAATCAGTATTTACTGCGTGCCACCTGGCTCATGCTCTTGATGGTAATATCTGCTTGACAACCAGGGATAGAAGTGGCATTCCTTTGAAAACGAGGCCACAATCCAGCTTTAAAAAAATGTCTGATGCAAGGTAGACTTTAATTTAATTTACGTCTTGGGAAACAGCTTGCCCAAAAATGACTTTTGCAAGTCACGTGCAGTATTTCAATCTGTCATTTTGTATTGACCTTCACAGGCTTAAAATATATTGCACTGGACTTGCGAAGCTTGTGAGAATGATATTAAAGTTGGTAATATTTTCAAAATCTTATTTTATATCCACTTCAATTTTTACTCCACTGTGCACAATTCTTGAAAGCAATGATATTAGGGAAAATTCTTAGATATCTATCAGTTTTCTTATTAATTAGAATTTAGTGAGGTTACTTCAATAAATCATCCTGAAGTTAGAAGGTCTACTCACATGGAATGTAAAAGATCATATGGAGAAGAACAATTGCTTCAATATTTTGATGCTCTTTTGTGACTTTATTTTAATGGTTTTGCAAGCTATTCAAGGTCTAGCTTTTAGTTTATTAGCATTTGTATATGCAAGTTGAATTTTGAATAATTCCCTTAATTAAGTCTTACATCATTGAATATAACTCTTCTACATTCTATTTTTCGGGTTTTAATTTTTACCCTTCAATAATCTCATAATAGAAATTAATCTTCTTTAATGTATAATATTTTTGCTTTGTTGGCCAGGGCAGAACTGAATTCTGAGTTACTCATGCTGGCTATTTTCCTTTATTTTCAATTATACTCTGCCCCTGTTAGGGATAATCAGTTGCTGAAATAATTCGTCACATGTTGCTTCAAAAATAAGCTCTTAAAATATAAATATTAAGATAATTTTGGAAGAACACCAGGGCATGTAATATGCAAATTCAGACTCCCTGAAAAAAGGTAGAAAGTTATAAATCACAGAACTGTAGTGTTATTATTTGAAAAATGCAAAGTTTATCATTTCAAGCAATCATTATGTTTTGGAAAAATATCTTTCTTTCCATTTGAAATGATTAAGCTAACTCTGTTACCACCTGTTTGTCAGAAGAAGAGATAGAACTGGCCCAAGAATGAAGCTGGCCTGACTTAGACACACATATCTAAAATAGTTGCCGTTTACAATCTTCTAAAATTCCATCTAAAGATTTTGCTGTTTTGTTCTGTTTTGATCTGGGCATTCCTAGAGAGCATAGAAAGCAGAGAAAAGACAGTAACACTCCCAAACAAAAAGCTTAGGCCACTGTTGAAGGCCTAGAAGAAGCTGAGGACACCGCACCCAGGTCAGAACCACAGCAAGGGGAGCTGCTGGCCCCAGAACCCCGGACACAAGGCAGGGGCGGGTGTTGCAAGGCAGAGGCGCGATCTGAAGCCTGGAAGGAACAGTGAGCCCTCCAGACCCTCTGACTCAGACGGTACAGAAACCCAGCTGTGCTGAAAACTCTTCGCTAGAGAGGACGAGTCAGAGGGCATCTGCTAATCTGAGCTGGACCAAGCTGAATGAAGGGGAGGAGTCACATGACCACCGCCAGGATGGAGGGGAGGAGTCACATGACCACCACTAGGATGGCGGGGAGGTGTCACATGACCACCACCAGGATGGCTGTGAAACACGTGAGCGCCTTCCTCCATTGGACAGTAGGGCCCTGGGGACTTGGCTTTTATTCTCCAGAATCTTTTCTCTGGAAGACCAATACCCAGAGGAGTAATAGTAGGCTCATCAATGAAATGTTGTAGTTCTATCCGGGCCTGAGTTTAGGCATAAACTCTACACAAATACCTAGAGCCCTTAGTCACTTTTTCTTTCTTTTTTATTAATTGTTTTTTGATACAATGTAGTCAGCGCTGGGCTCTCCCTTCCTCCTCCGCTCCACTCAGGTCTCCCCTCCAGGTTCACAATGTATGTCTTTCATGAATTGTCCCAACTCCATCACGCTGCCATTTCAGTGTCTCCCTACCATGCAGGAACTCACACACTTTGTTAATGCTCTTCTTTTGTACATGAACAAATGGCCGATAATCACCTGACACGTCACATGAGACTAAAACAAACTCAAGAGAGCAGAACAAACACAGGCAAAAATATGGATATAGAAAGAAAGCAGAAGAAATGTGTCATATCAGCCAATAGCAGCTTTGGGGACACACAAGAAGATGTTGTTGCATCTTCTTCAATGGTAATGTTAGTGTCATGGATATTTTTTTATGAGCCAAACCCGAAGAAAGGATTTTGAATGTTTTTTTCACAAACAATGTAATAAATTTGAGGACATAAGTATGTTTACCCCAGCAGGACATTATACAAGATAAATAAGCATAGAAATATCTCATGAAACTCCTGAAATATATGCAGCTTTTATGCACCAGTTAAAGATTAAATATATTCTTTTAAAAGGGAGAAGGGGAAAAAAGAATTTTTTAGAAGCTTACAAATTATGAGATAATTATTTCAAGTTAACATACATGAGCATGTGAAAGAGGCCTCCTACTCCCTAGAAAAAGTGGATAAAACTGATTCTGACCAGAGTACATCTTCCTACTCAGTATGGATTTCAACTTTACGGTAGCAAAACTAAAATGAGAAAAAAAAAAAAAAACCCTTCAAGAGGTAAAGGGAAAGTAGGCTGTAGCCTAGAAGTTCTAACCCAGGCTGACTCACCAGCCAGCTGTGTGCACAAGACAATAACATCTTAGAGTGCAGCCTTCAGTCTGCATATAGATGGCCACTGGAGGATGGCTTCCCAGACAGGAGAAACGAAGACAAAAAAGGGAAAGAGAGGGGCTACAGGATGCAGTGACCCCATGCAAGGAGACATCCAAGGCCCTCCCTCCCAACCACAGAGCTTGAAAGCAAAGACCAGCAAAATAGCTAAATACATGGACCAACTGCAGATGAGCAAAAGTTAGGTAGACCAGCAGGCTCTGGGAGGAGTTTGCAAGGCAATTCTTTATAATTATGAACAAGAACATCTCGAGGAGAGATTCAAAAATTGGCAGGTTGTTCCTTGATCTGTGGCAGCTACCTAGAACGTTCAGTGAAATGGAGATGAGAGATCCCCAAAAGCAAACCAAGAACATCGGGGAAGACTGAGACAAAGCATACAATAGTGATGACTGTAACAGCAACAGCCACTGTCCTAACACGGCCTGCAGTAGTATTTATCAATACTAATAGAGGCAACATGCTAACCTTAACTGTTCAATAAGAAACAGGGGCACAGGTGCAGGTGAGGGGCAAGTTAGCAAAGAGAAGAAACCTTCAGCTTCTTTCATGGAAAATCGGTTTTTAAAAATTCCTAAAACCAAAATAGCACAATTTACAGTAAGGAGGGGAAGAGAAGGATGATATTACTTTTAAACAAAGGATGAGGATGATGCGAATCAGGGATTCACAATTTTGTTGTATTTTGAAACAAAGTTTGGCAATTGTTGATACAATTACAGCACAATCTGCAATGCATATGAATGGATTTTACTTATTTTATAAAATAAAACATGCAAGGTTTAATATGTGGTGAGGCATGAGAGTTTCAAGGCATTCAGAATTTTTAATAAGATAGGTTCTCATTCCAACACATAGTAAGCACACATTCTGTGGCAAATAGTGCAACACCCTTCCCAATTTTAGAAAATATGTATCTCACAGTACCCAAATATGTTACAGTTCATACATGAAAGTTTAACAGTTACTGAGCAGTGGCAGTGGAGAACACACCTTTCAGATCATAAGCATGAGCTCCCCTAGCATGATGGAGCCACACCTTTGTGAGTGCGATGTGGGAAAGGAAGCATTCTGAGGTTTGAGGAATAAGGTGCAGAAGTACAAGATCGACTTTAATTGAAACCACCTTGTATCAGAAAGCCCATATGTTATTAGCCTTCCAACCAAATGACATAGGATAAGAGTCATTCAACTGGATCCATTTGTGCATTCCTTAAACTAAAAAAAAAAAAAAAAAAAAAAAAGCATTTGAGAGGCAGCGAATCATAGTAAGTTTGTCTAAACAGAACTCCAATCAACCTGCCAATGTCCCCAAAACTCACTAGGTTGGGCTGGAGCCAGGAGGTCGATCTGCACATCTAAAAAAGCGAGAGGAACCCAACCACTGGCACCACCGTCACTGTCTGCGCAGGTTCCATGTTAGCAGGGAGCCGGAATTGGGGTCCTCTCACCCTCTAGTGCAGCATCAATTCAGCAAGTTGGAAATATTCATCGAGTGCCCATCACAGGAATTCTCAGATGGACAGTGCAGTGACAATGTCTGCTCATCTAGTAAGTGCCAGTTTTTAAAATTAGAACCAACAAGTTCCTTCATCTGTATTTTTACCTTGCATATCCAGTAAGCAAGACAGCTCCATATTCATGAAAAAGAGTGTTCTCCAAAATAACCTTAATGAATTATGTTTGGAACCTGGAATTTGTCTTCCTCCAGAAATGATACTCTGTTTGGAACAGCTAACCTTTCTAACTGGGCTCTGAATTCCCGGGAGCTGCGGCTTCCTTGTTCTATCAGCAATATCTTTATGCACGTATCTGCACATGCAAATGTACACAGGTCATGTTGTATGTGATTAAACACTTGTGTTGTCACTTGGAGTATTTCTATCCTTTACTGCTTCCTCCTAAAGGCACACAAAGTACTGAAAATATAGCTATGTGCCCAAAGGTTTCATGGTAGCTTTCATTCCAGCATGAAATTCAGTATTTGATGGTATATTATTTTCTCACTCCCATCCACATTTTTGCAGGAACTGCATCATGTTCAGGCTAGGAGTTACAGAAGGCGGTAGAAACATTAAATCTCATTATTATGAATGATTTAGGATAAATTTTGTTTTAAAAAAAGAGAACCAATTTTGATGTAATCATTTTAATGTGACTTCATTATACTACAGCTCTTGGGGAAAATAAACTTTAAAAAAGAGAGAGAGATTATTTTAAAGCAAATGCAAAATTTTGGCAATAGCCTAACATACACAAGCCCTTTACTGGATGTATTGTTCCAGATGTCTGACTTTCTCGTTTCATGAGAAAAGAACTGCTTTGCCAATGTCCCTTTAGCAAAGAATAGAAGAAAGATTTCTGCTACAAACAAATTTGTGTAGAGCCCCTGTGCTGTCAACTGAACTGTGAATTGGTGAAACAGTACGTTCCTTTCACAAATAGTCGTATTGCTTTTGCAAAATTCTATGCATAATTAATTAGTCATTTCTTTTTACCTTAAAAATGTAAAAGAAATTAAACCTGGCCATTACACAATTGTTTTTCACAAGACATTCTACATGGCTTAAACCATCTACAACAAAAATTGATTTGTTTCATATAGTACAAAAAAATTTTGTTGACAGTTCAGTTGTATGAGTAATTTACATTTTCTAGTGGAACGAAGTTTCCTCCCTGAAACCTACCACAAATACAGTTTTAAGGAGTGTCATCAGGACACCTGCCTTAAACGCTTTGGTGACTTTCAGTACATTTCTCGAGAGAAGGGTTCTGCTTCTCTTCCAATCAAAACGACTTTGCTAAATTGCATTCCAAGCAGAACTCAGGAAATTTGCGAAGTCTGTTATTGGCATTGTCCCCATTTGAATATTAACAGTCATAGTTGTACAACCAGTCCTCTTTGAGTAATGCAGTGCAACTCCCACAATGCAGCAGTCCTTTTTTTGCTTCCTCAGCTGGGCCTGGGCCTGGCACTCAGCATGTGTAGGTGGTGTCACCGTGAATGTGCTCCGAGCAGAGTTATATGGCACCATTTGGAGAAACATTGCGTTAATAACCAGAGTTCAAGGGCAAAAGATATAAACGGAGCGAATTACAAGTCTGAGCAGATATATAGCTTTTGCTAAAAGGGACATGGGCTGCTACTTTATTTACTGAGCGCTGGTGCACTTGTGGAAGGTGCCAGAATGCGGGCAAGCATTTTAAACGATCGCATCACAGCTTAAGAAAACAGCACACATTTTCAGAACAGCAGCTTTCACACATGATAACATCATTTTAGATGCCGCCATGAGAGGAAAGCAAAGATTCCTGGAAATGTAAATCCAGTGGCTCACTTCAAACTGCAACTTGGCCTATCTTTTTTTTTTATTATTATTAAGGATCTCTTGCCTCACATATTTTAAACTGTTTTAACCAGGTTTACCACTTTAGTTCAAAATAAAAACAGACTTTTGAAAATGCCACATTTTATTTTTGCTCATTAACTTCAGAGTTACTTTAATAGAGTAAAAAAATAGCTAAACATTCAAAACAGCTAAAAAAATAATCTGTTAAAAAGGAGTACTGAGGGGCAACACCACTGAACCAAAGAAAACAAATGACAAAGACATAATTTCCAACTGCTTCATTACCCAGTATTTTTACTAATCCTCACAAAGATTGAGACTATTAATTTACTAAGCGATGTGTGACTCATTCCAGAATGCAGACAACACATCAAAACATCACCTTATTCAATTTCACCCTGTACAATAAACTTTACCTTGCAAAGTGGATTTGAAGCAGTTGTCTCACCCACTTGCCCCATTCCTCGACCCTCCCCACCCTAATGATGGTCCACGTGGGTCTGTACCCTTCTTAACTATGGAAACATCATCAAAAACAAAAGACATTTATTATAAAAATAAGAATAAAAACAAACATTAAAAATGAGATAATACATTATCAGCAGAATAGAATGATACAACTTTGCGAAAAACTGGCTGGAAACTATAACAGAAACCATCAAAGATCGTAAAGAATGGTTCACTTATTCTAGGTAAAACATTCATGGAGGCCAATCATTCAAAACATGGAGATTTTGTGGTAAGTCATCCGTACCCACATTATTTACTGAAACCTAGAACAATCCAGAAAGCCAGCAGTCTATACACATACGCTGAATGTCAGCCAAGGCTTTGAAAACACGAATAGTATGGCTGCTATCTGCTAATATTAAACCATCTTTGACACAGTGTTGTATGACGAACTCCTAGGAGTCAGTTGTATTCTCACACGTATTGAAGCGTGCACGAGTTTTATTCCTATTTGCACTTTTGGTAGACGCTATGTTATACTCTTGAGGCTATTGTGTTCCTTTGCAATCTTTCCCCCTCGGTTTAATGCGGAGCTAAAAGGAGACGTGCAAGCACTCAGGCTTCCATGTCTGCACCACAGGCAGGTGGAGTACCCGGGGGGGCATGTCCCCTTCTCCCCTTTGTGGCTGGAAACACGGCTTTCTTTTCTTCAGCACCATGAGCGGTGAGGGCAGCAAAGGGTGGTGGGTATTCTAGAACACACTTAGAGAAGGTCTTCCTCATCTGAAAACATATACCTGAGTCCTCCGTGATGCTCTCCTGGGCAACCGGGCTGGCACAGCTGGAGGCAGGACCCCTGGACTCCTGGCAGGCAATGCCTGGCGCAGGAAACTTAGGTCCTTCACCTGCTGATTTAGATCCAGAATGATGCCACATCCCTTGTATCGGCTCTCATACACGGAGTGCAATCTTTCTGCTTCGATCCCTGCTCTCTCAGATCCCATGGAGTGGGTTCTTAAAAGGACAACCTCTTCAAGCAAATTGCTTAAATCCCTGTGTTGTGTGTGATCTTTTTGCAAGGACAACACAAACGTATTGCAATAGTTCATGACTTTGAAACATTTAAAAAACACATGAAGCAAGGTATGTTATACATTCTAATATGCAAACTATCAGAACATAACATTTGTATTTTAAGAAATTAAAAATTCTTCTGGCATTTTGTAGCCAACGGTCTTATATTCCCATACAGCACAGAACTTCCAGGACTAATGCTCCAGCTCTCGTCCCTGCCGCGTCCCCCCGCCCAGCCCTTTCTTCTAACCTATTTTCCGTGCTTTCACTGCTGCCGAGAAAAGGAAATGCAACTGTTGAGATTTATCTTGTTTCTCAGACACGGACAGGGCATCATTCACGTAGACGACAAGACTTAAAGCGTTTGAGATTTGGGAACCGGGGGCCTTGTGGATTGCTCTGAAAGCGCGATGATTTGTCAAACAGCCGTCCGGAATTACGCGGGGATCTTCCACCCACTTTCCGCGCAGTGTGACCGCGTCTCCCACAGGGGTAGAATGCAAAAATGCTAAACCTGCACTTTCGAAACCTTTCGGGTCCCGCTTCTTGCCGGCACGCAGGGCGCGGACGTACTGGCTTGGATGCAGGCTGCCCCCGGGCCATGCGAGGGGCCAGGCACCAGCGCCCTGCCGGGACATTGCCGGCCAATCGCAGGTCAGGTGAGGATGCACCTGCCCCCGCCCTGCTGCTTCCCTCTGCTGGCTGTACTGCTCCTGGCGCGCTGGTGGCGCCTTTGGAGCCACCGCAGTCCTCCAAGGCCAGAGCGCGACAGGTATGCTCCGGTGACCGGTCGGCCGCAGCGCGGGAGGACAAGGTCTCCCTTGGGGGTCCTCATCTGTTGTGGACAGTTTTTTGTGTGCGAACACACAGGCCCCCTTGGCGGGTTGGGCTTCCGGAAAGTTGAACTCCCCATCCACGGGACCAAGATCGCCTATGGTTCAGGTTGATACAGTAGTTAAGGCATGGAGGACTGGAGGAAGGGAGCTGCTTGGCTCCCAAACCTGGCAGGACAAGGAGCCGTGGAGGCTGGCTGGGTCCTGGGTTTGTTTTTCTGCTGTCATTGTACTGACCGCTGCTTGCTGTTAAAACGGGCAGGCACTACAGGAGTCAAGCACTTGGAATGAAAAAAGTGTAAGAATTACAGAGCTTGCTTTGGGAGGGAGGAATCCCTGAGTCCAACAGTTGCCTTACCTCAGGTCTGTGCCTTGTAGGAACGAACCACTGGCTGAGTTGGAAGCCCAGGCCCCTGTGCTCTGCAGGCAGCACCCTCACCTCTGCCACAATCCCTCAAAGCCAAAGTATTAACAGGAGGCTAAAGATTAGACAGCCTCCTCAATCTGTGGTCACTATCCCAAATGCAAATCTAGGGAGCGGCCCAATGACCAGATAGACACGTTGTGAGCACTGAAACATGGAAGGGGACCCCCAAGTGCAAGGGACCCTTATTTTCCGAATAGGCACCTCTGTGGTGCAGCCCTTGCCTTCTGGGCCTCCTGGTTGCAGCAGCTGCTCTGTGGGGTCAGTGAGAGTAAGCCTGGACAAGGTGTTACAGGTTTTCGAGCTGGGCCCTGTAACTCCCTCTGGGTTAAAGGATGCAAAACCTCTCCTTTGTAATGTCACTAGAGAACAACTGAGGGCAAGGGGAGTCCCCCGGGCTGCTGCCTCAGTGTCCGTGTCCATCCTGCAGGAAACAGACACGTGGAAAGCTGACCCGAGTGTGGCTTCAGGCTTTCTCCGACAAGCCGATTTCTTACGATAAATAAATAAATAATCCCTGCAAACCCCGCAGCGTGCTGCATCCTCAGCCCTCAACCCCCCACTTGCTTCTGAGTCATAAATCCTGAAAAAGCGGCAGGAGGAATGACTCCGTTTTTCCTGCCTTTAACAACTGGAACTGATAAAGCCTTCAGTGAAGAGAAATAAGCAAGTGAGCTGTGTCTGCAGCCGGGGGAGGCATGCCTTGGGGAGTTCAAGGTTCTTGCTGGGCAAAGACCTCCTCCAGCTGGAAAGGTGGTCCTCTAAGTCGGTGGTTCCAGGACCCAGTTTTCTCACAGACTCACCTGCTCTTCTTACAGGCATTACTAACAGCTAGATTCCTTTTCCCACAACACTGATCTGGAATATGGGGCTCAGAATTGTGGAAAATTTTTCCAGTTTGTGAAATACACACCCCACCAGTGGCACATCAGGGTTCTTCTCCTTTTCAAGGGACATGTGAATGGGATTCAAGGAGCATACATGGTGTGTAATATAATTATTATCCCTCACATGTCCTCTGTCCTACCCCTCACTCCTGTAGGAACATTGGGAAGCCACACTGGTAAACAAATTCTCTCTCACCCTCACTCCTGACTCTCTTTCTAAACTCTGTTTTTGACTTGTAAAAATGTGTCATTCCTCTTTTAAGCACCTTGGTAAAATTACCACCACCTTCAGGGGGAAATGGAGCAAAAGCTATAGACGTACTAGTTTTTGTTTTTCTGAGAATGGAGGAGCCCACCTCGCCGCTCAGCTTGGAGCCTTGTCTCCCTGACTTTGGACTCCCCTGATCTGCCGTGGGCTGCATGCAGAAAAGCCTTCCCCATTTCCTGGGAGCAGAGTACATTCTCTCTGTCCACCAAAGTGGAACTGGGGCTGCCATCTCCCTGGGTTCTCGCTGCCTCCCTGGCTTGTGTTGTACACTCTCGCCTGAGAGATGGATGGTGTGTCCTTTGATCAGACACCCTGGCTTTTATACAGGTGTTAATCATTGATCTCTATCCCAGCCGGATGGGAAGCTCTCCGCTCTGGAAAGTTCCTCTGCTGCTGACACTGTGGGGAAATGCAATTTCTGTGCCGCTGCAGCCGTTGCTGCTGGACTCGCCCTCAGTCAGGGCTTCACTCGGTGATGATTTTACTTTTATTAAGCAAGCTCCAGCCTCTGCTTTCCAGCCCTAGCTTTTGGTTACAGTAATCAATTGTTTCAGTTTTACTGGCTGTGATTGGTGGCTTCCGTGGGGCACGGGCATAGCGTGTGGCTGTAAGATGCCTGCATCGCTGGCAGCCAGATGGGTAATAATACCATACATTAATATCTCCACATTGGTTTATGTGTATTTGACCACAGTGCAAGCATAATTATTTTTGCCCAGTAAAAGCTATTAGAGATCTATTTGGTAGGTTTACGATCAATAGCTCCTGTGATATTTGTGTAGCAGCCACAGAATAATCAATTGAAGGTCATATAAAGTAAATTACCATCCTCCTATAATGATTCTTTTTTTTCTGGATGAGAATTGGGTTTTATTATTTCATCAGGAGTCTCTCACGGCGCATGCTCTGGGTTTAGAGAAAGGGTGATGTAGAAGTTGTGAGCATGTTTTGAGCATAGTATTAATATCTGTTACTTGGATATTGAATCAGTGAATTCACTCTGGAATTCCTTCAAAACCCTTTTCTTATGTACTCAGTGACAGTAACAGTCGGCAGCAAACACACACCTTTGCCACACGCTGCAATGAGTCACTTTGCAAAAGCCCATCTTTGTAGCCTCCGCTTTAAAGTGAATTTAGAGCGAGTTAAATGTGCTATATTGACATTGTGACCAAACTTCTCTCTGCAAAGCTTGTGGAGAGTGACTGGTGAGCTAAGCACGAGTTGGAGTAGGGAGTGCTGAATGGTGCTGCATCCTGCACCACTAGCTCCAGGTGAAACCAGGGGGTGAGGATGCCAGGGTGCAGCCTCTGCACCTGCTTTGCTGCCACTCTTCTTCGCTGAGTAACCTAACCTCGATTCAGACATGCAGTGCAAGCCAGAGGAAGTGCCTCCATGAAAGATTGTAATTTGCCAACCAGAGGCAGGCAGTCCCCCAGCTGTCTTCAAGGGACCCATTTTCCAAGTGGAGCCCTTCGTTTTGTGGGTACAATCAGTTGTGCCCTGAAAAGCTGCAGCCACAGTTGGAGAACTGCAGGCACAACAGGCCACAAGAGGCCTCTTTGCTCCGAATCTTGTACCTGCAGCTAATTGCACTTACAGAAAATGGGAGTGTGCTAGGAGCTTTTGTAAAATTTGGGCCAGTAAATTCACCATGGAAGAAATAGGCAAAGGAGGAGATGGTTGCTCACATTCTTTAGAACAGACGTAATAGCAGATGCCCTTTTCTTTAAACACTCGCCCTGGTGCATAGGGTGTGGTCTAGAACCTGCGTGCCAGGCATTGTGCCGGGACCTGGCTGGAGATGCTGTGATACTTTCAAGTGAAAAGCAAGTCCTCTAACGAAAAGCACGCCAAAGAAGATGGCACTGAATTGGAAACCACCACTCTGGTGATAAATTAACGAGCTGCTTTACAATGAATGGTATCGAGATCTTACTTTCCTTTTAAGGAACCATTGCTCTCATCATTTATTTGCTCTGCAAATAGACACCAGAGCGATTCAGACACCAGTGCTTTTCGTTGTTTTAATCAAAAGGTAAATGAGAAAACACCTCAAATTTATAATACATATACCCAAAAGCTTTTTAAAACATGCATGGAAAATGTGTATGATGGAAAAATTGCATGAATTTTAATTCTTTCCCTCAAATGAAGTCGTTCTTTAATTTCATGTTTCTATGAAATTTTTGAAGTTGTCCAATGTAAACATGCATAATACATTTATGTATTCATATATATGGACACAAACATGTTTGTACCAATGTTAATTGTTTATGTATATTAATATACAAATATATGTCTTTCATACATACACACATTTTATTTAAAAAATAAAGCTGCATCAATGAATCTTGCTCTTAGATCTGCTTCCCTTCATGGATGAGTTTTGTGGCTGTCTTCCCCTTTCTCCTTTGTGCAATGTGCTTCCAAGCCGTTTGGGGTGCAGCTGTGAGCATAGTCCCACCGTTTTCAGATACCTGTACATAAGCTCAACTCCTGGAAAAACAGCAATGAAAGTACCATAAACAATATGAGAAATGTTCTTCCAGAGAGTTTGAAATGTGATCGTAGTCCAGTGAAACATTTAATCCCCCAGTAAGACAAGAAGAGATCTTAGTCATAAAAACAATTTCCAGACAACTGACAATGATTAGTGCAGTATTAGTAAAACATGAACAAGTTCAAATAGACGCAGAGCACAATGGGCAGGAAGGGATGGAAACAGAGCCGTATGGGGGCAGTCAAGTAGTAAGTGTGGCAATAGTTCCCACTGAGGACAAGGACAGTGCCCTCAACAGATGCAGGTCGAAAAACTTGATAGCTGCATGCAAAAGGACGATTTTGGACCTCTATGTTATGCCATGTACTAAACTCAGCTTAGAGTGGGTTAAAACTTTGAAGACCAGAAACTCTAAAATCCCTAGAAGGCAATGTAAGAAAAATGTCACGACATTGGTTTTGGCAAGATCTACTTGGGATAAGACTCCAAAAACACTTGCAACAAAAGTAAAAATTAAAAACCTGGGACTGCATCCAACTCAAAGGTTTGATTATGTTAAAAAAAAAAAAAAGGCCAATGGAACGAAAAGGAAGCCTATGTAATAGAAAAAAACATACATTAACTATGTATCAAATAAGGGATTAATTTTCAAATTGAATAAGGAACTTCTATAAAACAACAGCAAATAATAGTAGTAAAAATAATAATAACAATAATGATAACCAAGTTTCAGAAATGATTGTGTTAGTCCATTTTTGTTTTCTCTACAAAATACTTGGTTTAAATAGAAAGTAAATGAATTTATTGATTTCACAGTTTGGAAAGTTCAAGATTGAAAGGCTGTGTCTGGCAGTTTGGTTTCTTGCTGGCTGAATTCTTGGGTACTACAGTGCATCCCTTTGTCTCCCCACTCTCTTTCCCTCTCTTTCTCTCAGTCTCACTCACTCTCACACTACTACTGGAATTTAATCATGAAGAATGGCCTTGATAACTTCATCTAATCCTAATCTCCTTCCAAGGGTTCCTCTGTGCCAGACTTACTTTTCATCCTTTGAATGCCTCACAATGGAGATGAAATTTTATCGTAACTACCCTTGGATGTTAAAGCTAAATCCCCAACAGTGGGCTAAGAACATGCATAGACGTTTTCTGAAGGCACACAATTGGCCAACGGATACATGAAAAGACAGTGTCGTGAGTAATTAGAGGAAAGCAAGTTACAACTACAGTATTCCACCTACTCCACATCTGCTCCAGGTTCCTGTTATTTTACATCCTGCAAGGCAGCGAGGGGTCATCTCTGCAGGCAGCTGTACTGTGTCTCAGGCTTGTAGCTGCAGCCTGGCTAATTTCTGGTTGTTGTAAGCACTTGGTGAGGGAACCAACTGATGAAATATCTTTGTCCATCTCTTTCTATCTTTCAAAAAAATTTACAAAATTTAAGAATAAAAAATGAGATATCAGTTCACTGGTGGATATAAGTTCATGCTTATTAGAATGGTTATTGTAACGCAATGCAGAGAGTGTTAGCAAGTATGTGGAGAAGGCAAGAACCCTTATACACTACTGATAGAAAGAGAACTTTATGACACATGACGTGAGTTGGTCAGAGAAGGATAAAATGTCATGATGTAACAATACAGGGCAACTGACGTGGACAGACTCATAGAAGAAGTGAATGGTATTTGCCTGAGACAAAGAGAAGAAGAAGCAAGTTACTAATTGTTGAGTGGGAGGTTCCATTTAAGCAAGAGAAACCATTGTTTGTAGAACTGATATTTAGTATTTTCTCTATAGTTAGCAACACTATATTGTACATGTAAAAACTGGCTGGCTGGAAGGGTCAATTTCATAGTATTTTTACAATAAAGTGAAATTATAGAGTAAAAAACAATGGGAAGAAGGAATAGTGAATGCAGACACACTATAACAGAACAGAGTGTGCAAGGATGATCATCACATTTGGAAACTCAGGTTCCTTTTCCTATCAAGTGATATTGAAAGGATTTGTTCAGTTATCTTAAATATCTATTTAATAGCTAGATGTTACTGTAAATACACATTTAGCAACACACAGAGTGCATTTGGAACATGCAGTGGAATTAATTTTCACCGAGGAAAACTGGCCTGGGAATTAAGTTTCCCTGGCTAACTCCTTCCAGAGAGTGAAGCGCAGGTGGAAGTGCAGACCAACGCCCAGACAGCTTATTAAGAAATCAACAGCCATAGTGTATGTGAACAGTCCCAAGATGGAAAAAGATCTAACCAGCAAGATACCATTCAAAATAACAGAGAAAAGTATGAAGTATCTGGGAATAAATCTAACCAAAAGTGTAGGAGACCTATTTGAAGAAAACGACAAATTACTTTAAAAAGAAATTGAACAAGACCTCAAAAGATGGAGTAACATCCCATGCTACTGGATAGGTAAAATCAATATCATTAAAATGTCTATACTACCAAAAGCAACATATATATTCAACGCAATCCCAGTCAAATTGCCCAAAACATTCTTCATGGAACTGGACACAATGATACAAAAGCTCATCTGGAAACACAAAAAAGCACGAATAGCTATAGAACCATCCAGAAGTACAGGAAGTTAGCAGGGGGAATCACAGTTCCGGACCTCTGAACATACTATAGGGCACTGGTTATCAAAACAGCCTGGTACTGGCACAAAGATAGAGAGGAAGATCAATAGAGCAGAATAGAAACACCAGAAGGGAACCCACACAGATACAGCCAAATAATCTTTGACAAAAAGACAAACGACAACCCAGGCAAATGGGAAGGTCTCTTCAATAAATGCTGTTGGGACAACCAGCTGATAGCATGCAGAAACAAAAAGATAGACCCACATCTCTCACCATACACTAAGATCAAATCTACATGGATAAAAGACCTAAAAATAATTAAAGAAAAAGTATTTAGATGGGTAGTATTGGGGTGGTTTAAAATGAATGATATAGAGTAGGGAATGTATTAAGATTTAAATAAAAATTTGATTTGATTAATTGTAATGTGGTATATTGGGAATGATTATTAGTATGTAGAGTAGTATATAATGGGGTATAATTAAGAATTGATTTTTATTAAATTTGGGGGTGTTTGAGGGGATAGTAGTGTGTGTGGGGGGAGTTGGAAGGTTTTTATTTGTTAGGTAATTTTTAATTTATTAATTGAATATATTTTTGGGATAGGGTTTGGGATTTATGGGATATTTGTTATTGGAATAGGATTTATATTTATTTGGTTTTTTGGGAATGAAAAAGGATTTTGGATTGAATTTGGTGGATGAGTTGTGGGTAATAGTTATAATGGTTTGAGGAAAAATTTTTATAGTTTATAATTGTAGGGGGGGAGTGGTGAGGGTTGGGGTTAAAGTAGTAAATGAGGGGGGGGATTGGGAGTATGAAGGGGGATTGATTAGGTGTTATAGATTTTATTAGATTTGAGATGTAATTTGGTAAATGATTGATAGAAGTTGTTGAATTTTATAAGGGGGGTAGGTATTTAATTATATTAAAGTGGAATGTGATGATATTGATTTGAATTTTATGGTTGATTAGTTTGGAAATATGATGTTGGGTGTTTATGAGGGGGAGAGTAGAATGGTTATACAAGATGAGTTTATTTATTTTATTTGGATGAGGGGGGGATTTGGGAAATTAGGTTTAATTAATTTGTGTTTTGGTGGGAATTTAAAAATTTTGGGTTGGTATAGGGGGAAGGTTGTGTGTGGTATGGTGGGATGGTAGGTTTTTTTAGTATATTTAATGTAAATTTTTTAACATATTGGTTACTCAATACTATGTCCACTAATTCCATGACGTTGTGGATTGTTGTGGATGTTATGTTGGGGCTTTTGATTGGTCGGGATGACGCTCTGCCGGCTCTACCTTCAGACCAGAGATGAGAGGCATTCCACCTTCACTATCTGCTTTCTTCTTTGAGAACTTGAATCCCAAAATGCAGAAATTGCACATACTTCTTTTTTCTTTTTTTTATTTTTATTTTTATTGGAAAGGCAGATATACAGAGAGGAGAGACAGAGAGGAAGATCTTCCGTCCGATGATTCACTCCCCAAGTGAGCACAACGGCCGATGCTATGCCGGTCTGAAGCCTGGAGCCTCTTCCGGGTCTCCCACGCAGGTGCAGGGTCCCAAAGCCTTGGGCCGTCCTCGACTGCTTTCCCAGGCAGGGAGCTGGAAGGGAAGCGGGGCCACCGGGATTAGAACCGGCGCCCATATGGGATCCCGGGAGTGCAAGGCAAGGACCTTAACCACTGCGCCACTGCACCACTGCGCCGGGCCCAATTGCACATATTTCTATCCATATTTACTTCTGGGAGTACTTCTCCGTACTCCCAGACACCAATAGTTGTCTTCTGGGCCCCAGAGCTGCATGTTGTCTGACATTCCTATTGCTACTCTTTCCCTGGTCAAGCTTAAATTCACATAAATGAAAAATATCAGACTGCACAGCAGGTTGCAGGAGATTTTCATGACTCTGAGAACAGAGTCTAAACTCTTTAGTATGGATTATATGCCTTAAAGAACATCCTTGTCCTGTGCTCGGATTTCCTTTCCATTCCTTGGGCAGCTGAAAGTATTTCCCACTGCTCGGCATTTGTGCAAGCTCATCTGTGTCTCTGGTAGCTTATGGCTGCCTCTTGCTCATCGTGGAAGACCTTGGCAGAATCTTAAGTGACACCTCATTTAAGGAGACACATGCACTGTGTACTAATTCTTTGGGATTCCTTGGCCTTTCTTTCCTCTAGAGCAAAAATTATTTTTCTAGTAATAATTCCTGGAATTTATTGACCTAATCATTCTTAAGAGTTTTAAGAGACGCATTGAGGCCTTGATTGTTTACCATAAATGTCACCAGTTTTAAGCACATATTCAAAGTTTCACATTTTAAGTAAATTTCTTGAGTTGTTGCAACCATCACTCCAATTTCAATTTGGGGACATTTCCTTCATGTCCATGTGGGATGACTCCCCATACCTATCCTAGACCCCCAAACTAATTTAACTACTTTCTGCCTACATAAACGTCCTTTTTCTAAAATTTTCACGAAAACGAATCTTATCAAATGTAGTTTATTTTTACTGGCTGGTTTCATTTATTGGGATATTAAACACATTGTAAAATTATTTAAACCACAATGTCATAACCTATATCCACACTTCATTCCCTTCGATTGACTTGATTTTCCAACGTATGTGCAGACCATACTTTGTACCCCCATTAACCAGTTGGCAATTCTTTTCCAGGTGGGACTATCTGAATTATGGTTTATGACATGTATCGCTTTAATTAAACTTTTAAAGGAGTGTTTATTTTATGTCTGCTTCGTTAACCTGTGAGGCTGAGGGCAGTGCTTTTGCTAGCTTTGTCACTGATGCTGAGGCACAGGACACATATGTCAAGTACATGAGTGATCATTAACTTCGTGTTGACTTCGAAATGTCTCTCCCTAATGACCAGAGGCCAGTTCGGGTGATTGTGGGGGCTGGCACGAGGGCAGCTTTCTAATTGTGGGTTATCCTCAGTCCTGAGTGACATACTCTTCCAAATGTGCTCTTAGTTCACCTTGTGGTCCAACACAGATTTCAGTACTAGAAAGGTTCTTTACAGCTAAGAAGTAGGCAAATGATGGTGCTAGCCATTATGAACATGTTGTGTGTCTCTTTCACAAAAGCAAGAACCTTTTAAACATATTTCAAACATGCTCTGGATGTCAACTTTTGCAAAATGCTATAATTGCCATTGCTTCTTTGTTAACTCACTAAAGTTTAAGAATTTGTGAATTTCTTATTGGAAGCTACAGATCTACAAGAACTCTGGTAATTTTATCAGGCTCACTGGGAAAGAGAAAGGCCAAGAAAAACAGAAGCTAAGGAAAGCAGGCTAAATAACTGTGGCCTGGGAGAACCTGAAATCAGGCACAAGAGGCCAATCTAGCAAGGCCTGGGAAGGGTCCAGGTTGTCAACAGCCAAGAGCGAGAAGGGAGGGTTGGGTAATTTTCTTCTCACGTAGGTAGGGCCAACTCAGCTCTACTCAATAATTTCAGTGAAACTCTAAGAAGAATGTGACAAATAAGTCGTCCTCCCACCAACATTCTATATCTACTGGAGGAAAACAAAACAACTCTTGAAATTATAAAGGAGCCTCTTTTTCGACGGGCATTTGGGAGAGCTGTTGGATGTGTGGAGCCTGTGACAAGGGCTGATGAGAACCTACATACTGGAAAGTTTCAGGGCAACTGAGACGACAGCTCAGAAATGTCCAGAAATACAACAGCTGGAAGTAACTTTGAAAGTAAGGAGTTAGCCCCTTAGACCTTGCACGAAAATGGACTGGGCAAGAAGTAGAGAAGAAAAGGGGGAGAGAATTATCGAAAATAAGTCAAGTTTGCTGTGGATAAGATTTTGACCTGGTTCCAGACTGTGGACCTGAGAGAATAAGCAGCAACAGCTGGCTGTAATGTACCGAACGTGACACATCGGACATGCACAATGTGACACTTTGGACATACTCACAGCGTGTGGCCGTAGCACCTTTTCAGGCGTGCATATCTGGTCTATGTGGTAAAACTCATTACTTCCAATCCATTCTCTTAGACATGATGGAGAAATAGACAAACTTATTAACCAATACAACTGCGAAATAATTCTTTTTGTGACATCCAGAATCAGGTTGAAAGATCCAAAATACCAATTTGAGGGTTTTGACTTTTACTTTTAACTGAGAAAAGAATATGATAACCCCAGGGAATAGATAGCATCTCTCATGAAATCTCATTGCTTCTCCATTTTAACAGCTGAAAGTACCACCTAGAGTATTAATCTTATAATATACATTTCTTGGTATCTGTAGCCACATATAGAAAGAAAGCAATGCAGAACAAGCTTCCTTTGGGGTTGCAGCATTCTTTTATTTTTCTTAGTTTGTAAACTTATTTCCCACTCTTCTCACATTACATACATGAGCCTGGTTATCCAAAGGGAGATAAAGGAATCACCCAGTATCAATGCTTCCAAAGAACTTCAGACACGTGCAGTGTTATACAGGTATAACATGATGAGCTCACAAGGTGCATACAGGGAGTGTGTGCATGTGTGTGCATGTGTGTGTGTGTGTGTGTGTGTGTGTGTGTGTGTGTGTGTGTGTGTGTGTAGTGTGTGTTTAGATGAATGTGAACACTTGTTTTTGCAACCTAGACTGTACACTACAAAAGCATTTTCCTAGTCAAAGTATTTCTTCTGAGTTGATTGATGTCACTGTTAATTTGTTATTTTCATGCCTGCATAATATTTGACAACATTGATGCCCCATGCTCAATTAGTCTTTACAATATGTGCTACCACTAAGAAGAGATCAATAGCAAATATTTCTATGGTGTTTTGCAGTTATGATCTGCTAGGAGAAGGCATTTGTTTCTTCATGTGGACTTTAAGAATGTGAACTATTCAAAAGAGGGATATATACTTAAAATATGATATCAGAACACTTCTCCTGAAAATGGAAAAAAAAAACCTACATTTGTTATAAGCTATTTGCGTGAGTAGCCTTTTCTGCACATTTCTGCTAGGTAATGCAATTTGCACGTTCATATTTAAGTTTGCCAGCTTGATGGATGTAGAGTGATATCTTCCTCTGCTGTGATTTCATTTTCCAGCTGTCAAGTGCGTCTGACATCTTGTTTCTCCCTAGGCTGACTCACGGCCTGCTCACGGTGCTTGTCATGTCTGGCTGTGCTACATGACCGTTTGCAAGAACCATGTCTATCCTTGAGCCATTAACACTTCAACCACATTAGTTCTGTAGAATTTTTTTTTTAATTTCATATTTGCAAAGGCAGAAAATTAGAGAATCTGAAATTCAACCAATGTTGAAAATGCTGAAAATATTTCCTCTATACAGATTTTCTTTTCAATAGATATCACGTTGGAAAAAGTGAAGAATTTGGACAATTCCAAACGTGGAGCAAAGGGAGCAAGCCTAAATTTCCCCTGGCCTGACATGCCGCATGGGTGGGGGCGCTCAGAGCCTGTGCTGTTTATGACACTGGCACTTACAGCGGAGTGTATCTGTGGTTCACAGACTCACACTGGGAGGTGGAGGGACGTGTTGCTGAAGGCCTGAATTTCCAGGCTACAGGTAACATCACCTCCAATTTTTTCTTCATAGCTTTTTTGTTATGACAAAGTACACATAATATAAAGCTCACTGCCTTTATCATATTTGATTTTAATTTCATATCGTAGATATTGAAACTGATCCCTGGAATTTCACATAAGTGCAATCGTAACTTTTTGTTTGTGACCAGCTAATTTCATTTAGCGTAATGTCCTCTAGGTTTATTTGTTTTGCAGCCCATGTCAGGGTTTCCTTCCCTTTCCATCCTGATTAGCACATTAGGGAATGTTATGATGGATTGGATGCTGTATCTGTCCACGGTCTGAATGTGGAAATCCACACTTCCTTGTCCTTGTTTGGAGGTGCTTCCTTTGGGAACTGAAAAGGGCGGAGCTCTCACTAATAGGGTAGTGTTCTCACAAGAAGAGGGCAGATGGCTGGTGCACTCTTGTGCCCAGAAGCAAAATAGCAAATGTCAGCATTCAGTAACCTTACAGAGGGCCCTTGCCAGAATCCAACTATATCTGCCCTGATCTGACCTTGAACTTGCAGCTTCCAAGATGTGGAATCAACTTACATGGTTTAAGAGCTGCCCCGTCCACTGAGTCGTTTTACAGCTACCCCAAAGACCACCATTTACACCTGTCTTCCCTTTGCCTTCCCTGGCCGTGCATCTGTGGCTTCCACATTTCAGCTATTATAAACAGTGGAACTGTGCGGATGGGTGTTCACATCTCTTTATGACCAGATGTAGTGTATCTGCATCCTACAGAAATTCTTCTGGGCCTGGGTGCGGTAGCCTAGCAGCTAAAGTCCTTGCCTTACACATGTTGGGATCCCATAGGGGCAGTGGTTCTAATCCCAGCAATCCTGCTTCCCATCCAGCTCCAGCTGCTTATATCCTGGGAAAGCAATTGAGGATGGCCCAAAGCCTTGGGACCCTAGTTCCACAAGAAAGACTCAGAAGAGGCCCTGGGCTCCTGCTTTCAGATCCGCACAGCTCCTGCCACTGCGGCTGCTTGGGGGTGAAATTAACAGATGGATGGTAAATCTTCCTCTCTGTCTCTCCTTATCTCTGTAGATCTGACTTTACAATAAAAATAAATAAATCTTTAAAAAAACTTTGCTGTGGAGTCACGTCTCCAGAGTTACTGTGCAGGAGGATTTTAGCTTCAATTTCTCTCCATTCTCACCAAGACTTGTGTTTATTTTTCTTTTTTCTTTTCTCTTCCTTTCTGTCTGATAGTAACCACCCTCATGGATGTGAGGTAGTACCTTATCATGTATTTCTTGGCCACTTGTGTGTCTTCTTTGGAAGGATCTTCCGTTTCTAAGTTGCCAAAGGATTGTTCCTCAGGAGGAACAGACACTCTGTCCTCCTACACCCAGAGAAAACACATCCCCCAGCACCTGTGGAACATCCTAGGGGGAGTGGAGAAAGACAGTCAGTATTGACTTTCTGACAGCACTGTCCGACTAAGAAGCCCTTGGAGCCGAGATGTGGGGCAACACCTGCCACCACCCACGCAGTGGGAAAGATAAGAGAAATAGCACAGAACCCCAGGCAAATACTCATTTTTCAAGTCTGTCTCCCATGGCCTTCTGTAGCCAGTGTGAATAACAGGGTGACTTTTGCAACTGTCAACTTGCATGAACTTGGTCAACTTTCAGGCATACTCCCCTTGCAGGATGGCTCTTGATTTGACTTTCTCTAAGATTAGAAGAATACATCCAGGGCTTTTAGCAGGACAGAGTGTTAATCACGCACATGGCTCTATCAAATGTATTCAGATCAGAGATGTTACTGCTGTTTGCACTGCCTATCGAGGCCTGACTTCATTCTGCGAACTAAATGCGAATCCTTAAACCCTTTATTTTTGAAGGAGAATAAGATGGTGATAGAGTTCAATTTCCTAATTATGTTTGTATACTATGAAGTCTCAGAATTAGTAAAGAAAAGAGATATATCCGTGGGAGCATGCCCATTGAAAAGATAAGATTCAGACGGAAACACAGCTGAGCTACCAACCAGCAGGCCCAGGACCAGCTGTGTGCACACCAGCATCCCCTGGCTCTATATGGAGGCTCTGGTGCCAGCAGTCAGGTCCAGGCCAAGACTGCTGCATAGGACACACTTGTGGAGGCCAAGCACCTCTGTACCCAGAAACATTATTCTGCCATTTTCACCACATTAAAACTTTTCAAATAAAAAAAGTAGATTTGCATCTGATAAAAGGAAATATGTGTTAATGAATCGTGTCCCCTGTATGAAGAATTAGAGCCGAGACAATATTTCGGTTTAAGCAAGTAACATAATCCTGGCCAAAGGGGCTTGAAGCTTTGAACTTCCAAAGATGACAACTCATCACCTCTCTTGGCTGACAGAGGAATGACAACTGTGGTTCCTGCGAGGAAGTTTCTAGGAAAGGTTAAAAGCAGCCAGCACATTTTTAACTCTGGAACTCATGAGAGGGAAAGAGACAAGATAGGGATCATTACAAAATTATAATATGGTAGTCATCCAAAAACATTCTAAAAAAGCATTTTTGGTAGTCTCTAATTTCTATTCCAGCTGCACAAACTGCAATAGAATGGGTGTCAGACCTCAACAAAAAGTTAAATAGACACAGAAATGGACTGGGGACCATTCAAACAGCAAAGTGGCCATAAAGCCAAGTGTTGGAATTTCATCAATATGACATCATTTCCAATGTGACATGGGAGAGGCCGCCCTCCGTTGCCCTCCCACTTTCCCTCTCACATGCCCCCTTTCCTTCTAAAGAGATGATGAAGCTGACTGCATAGCACAGGAAGATCATAAAATCCTGTATCCCTTTAGCTGAATTCAGTCCAATGAACTGCACAAACAGCAATAACCAAAACAAAGCTAGCAGGAAACGTTTGCACAGAGCATCTGCTATGATCGCATAACCACGAGACAGCTGTTTAATCCCAACTGTTAACATAAGATCATTTGTGTGTTTGAAGAGCAAGCCCATTTGGGTTTCCCTCTTATTTATTTATTTTCTAGCTTTTTCCAAGAGAGGCTTTCTCAGCTGTAGGATGCAATTGCATTTCTGGCTTTTTCCACTTCCGTCCTTAGTTTCTCAATGAGAAGGGTGTGTGGCTTGTGAACTGGAAATACTCTGAGGGTAAAAAAGGCTGTGTGGTCTCCCAGCCAAGCAGGGCATGGCCTTTCTCAGCCTCTGTGGCCTGCCTTCTGCTCCCCAGGACACTCATAAACTGTTCCATCAGATTACGGGCAGAAGTCTTCACATGGAACGTGTCTGGTGGTCCTGGCCAAGGCCTGGTATGACTGTTTTGTTTCCATCACCCAGGACTGGAGCTGATCCCTGAAAACTATTGTTCCAAACCTTCAAACAGTCAGGCTCACTGTTACCTTGGAAGGGCTGGAGAAGGAAGTCTGAAGCTTGACAGGCCTGTCAGGGTGCCCTGGCTGGAAGCCCAAGAGTCCATCCACCCCAACAGCTCAAGATGGGGAGTGGGTTGGTTAAGCTTCTTGCTTGCCGCTGAGGCTGAAGCCCTCCGCCTGTAACCATCACGAGTGCTTGGGGCAGATATGCCTGCCTGGCTAATGAATTGCATCCAACATGTCATGCAAGTGGCTGATGACGGTGATGAACAAGACAGAACTGACCACGTGGTCCCTGGGTGAAGAATCTTAGCCATGGCGATTGGACAAGCATTAACCTCGAGACTGCCTGAAATCAGCATTACATAAATCTTTCTTCACATCCTCTGTTTTACAGTATTTTAGTCCAGTGAGTCCTCCACATTGGTCTTGATACGATGACACATATAGTAGCAAGTTTATCTCACCAGGAACTTTGCAAGCCTGGGGTCCTTCTGAAAAGCAGCTGAGAAGTGAGTCTTGACCATGACTCTTGGGGCAAGTTCATTCCACACCACCTTGGGCATGTAATGACTTTGCATGCTTCTCTCCAGTTCAGCTGCGATGGTTTAAAACTGAGTTGTTCAAGCGCAAATTTGCATTCATTTCGCATGAAAAATATTGCAGGGAGACTTGCAAAAACCTCTGGATTTCTGCTGAATTCAACATTCTTTTCTTCTTTGTGGATCCATCACCTCACAATTACTGCTCTTGCTTGCCTGTCTTGAATTCTCAAAGAATTTAGAGACTCCTCATTGTTAATTTTCTGAGATGGACTACAAATGACAACAAGAAGCTATTACTTGTCAATGTTACAGACGTGTAGGTCAACCTCCGGTGAGATATCTTAACACACTTAGATAAAGCACTTTTACCTCTCACTGGATATTTTTAGCACACAGACAACTTTCTGTGTCGTGGCAAGAAGGGTGAGGAACTGTGGTCTCTAGGGATTGTGAATGTCCATCTTAATGTTCAACTTCCCTTGACGGGACAAAATCACCAACATCTTTAGCAGGAGAAAATCTTTTATCAACTGATTCATTTCCATGTTTTGTTCCTGCAGCCAGACGGGATTTCCTGCAAGGTTTTAGGTAAAGGGGGGGAAATTTAGTTTTATCCATTTCAGGTCTGCCATGATGATGATGATGATGATGATGATTGTTACTGTTGCTCTCAGCTTTGTGTTATGTATATTTACTGATTTTCATGGGTACTATCCGTTTTAGGTGATTTTCCACTTTCTTCTCACATTCCTTCTTCTAGCTTACTTGCAAGCATGCTCCTAGCAGGATGTAGAGGGCTTGTCTTTGCTAAATAAAGAAGTCATATTTACCATTGCTCCTTGCCTTAAAACTAAACAGTAAGATGGTCATTATGGATCCTGAGCTACTGAGTAAGAGCCTTGCTTAGATTTATCTGTTTTATTAAGTCTGACACTAGTTGGGAAAAGAGTTTCAAGTGATTTGGGAAAAAGAACGAATTGCCTGAAAAGGAGACAGAAAGTGTACCGTGAGAGCGGATGCAGACGCCCTCCAGCTCCAGCTGCCGCTTGGGAGCTCCAGTGTCTGCTCCCTTCCTCATTTTTCTCCTTGTATCCTTATTGTCTCCCACTCACCTATGAATCCGGGTTTTTTTTGTAGTTGATATGCTAGAACTTGAATGACTGTTTTACTCAGGGTCACAGCTTCTAGTTTTCTAATCTGCTTTCTTTCAAGACTTGGCCACCATTAGTCCAGGGGCATTTTTTCTCCTCCTCTCCTTCCTTCCAGCTCTCTGCATTCTCCTGGCTCTCTTTGGTGCATTCTTAATGAGACCCTAACTCAGCATCATTGTACTAAGACAAAGTGGACACCTTGGGGTAGCACATCCTTTCAAGGCTCAGAAAACCTTGTGCCTTCTCTACTAAGGTTCTAGACTGTTCTCCCTCCCACCCAACAGGACACAAGCACCACAGAGGCAAACAAATCCATGGCCAAGCTCTGATCACTCCACTGACGGAGCAATACCTGGTATTAAGGGAAAGATATTTCATTTCTTTCATGTTCAGAGAAGGTTTTACACATTGGAGTGTCTGTTTTGAATTTGCTAACTGATGCGGTGGCTGCTCATTCTGTTTTTCTAAACCAAATTGGTAGAATGGGTTGGTTATGTGGATATTGAAAACAGGAGTATTCTTTTAATAATTGAATCATGATGTTTACTTTTTTAGGACTATCTGGTGGTATAAACCACTTTGAGAGAAGTCATCTAAGAATTTTATATGAAAAGAAAACTTATACCAGCCAATTCCTGATACTTCATTCTCTTCAAATAACTGAGAGGTAAATTGAGGCAATTATCCCAAACACCTCTCCTTAATTATGGGGGTTGTGTAGGTAAGCAAGTTCTGGACCAACAGTTTTGCAATAATTATTTTAATGCGCACGTTCCTTTGCATGTGAAGACAGAGCCTGAGTATCGTGGTCAGTTATAATTTTGAGTCTGGGGTTGGGAGCTGAACACATGGGAAAGCAAAAATGAATCCATCGGATACCTGAACATCACTACAAACTTGACTTCTTTCACCTTCTCCCCTCTTTTTTGTTAATATATTTTCCGAACTTTCTATACTGGGCGTACATTACATTTATAATTTGAAACTAGTAATAATTTCAGAAATCACAGGAGAATAAGAGACTTTAACCAAATCAACACAGTTGTCGGTGGGTGGTCTGGCTTGCTAGTAAATATGATGCCACGCAGCCCCTCAGCTAACTCACGGTGCGTGAGCCCTTCCCCTCCCTGAGAAACGGGATCTTGGGAGACACCTCAAGTTCAAACATCTTTTCTGAAGGAGCAGAGATTGTGTCTGTTATGGAGAGCTGACCTAGCCTCAGTGCTGCCCGGTGGGCCTGCCCGCTCCTGTTACTGGCTGCTGACTCTCCCTTTGTTCACAGCACTTCTCCGTAGTGGAGCGAGAAGAGAAGCCAGGGAACGCCCCCTCCAGACCACAGGGGCAGAGCCTTCACTTCATCCGGCTTTGTCCGCAGTGCTTCTCTCTTTACGGATTTTGGTCTAGCAATAAGTGTCCATTTTACTGATGGGCAGAACTAAGGCTCCAAGAGATGGTTTTTGCCCAAGGTTACATAGTCAAGAATACAGGCATAAGAGTTGAATCAGCATGTGTTTAATGTGGAAAACAAAATGTGTCAAATTTATGTTTTTTTCAACCTCACCTGGAGGAGATGCCTTTTGTTGCATTTTCTTGTCGGGGGAAAAAGATTAAATAATTGGGCCCGGCGCGGTGGCGAAAGTGGTTAAAGGTCCTCGCCTTGCACGCCCGGGATCCCCCGCTTCCCTTCCAGCTCCCTGCCTGTGGCCCGGGAAAGCAGTTGAGGACAGCCCAAAGCTTTGGGAACCTGCACCTGCGTGGGAGACCCGGAAGAGGCTCCTGGCTTCGGATCGGCATAGTATCGGCCCGTTGCGCTCACTTGGGGAGTGAATCATCGGACGGAAGACCTTCCTCTCTGTCTCTCCTCTCTGTATATCCGCCTTTCCAATGAAAAAATAATAATTAAAAAAAAAATCTTTAAAAAGATTAAATAATTAATCATTACTAATAATTAATTGCTGAACTCTTGCTTGGATAGTTTTTTTTTTAAATTTAAGTGATACAGAGGGAGAGAAGAAACAGCGACAGAGAGACAACAAGCAAGAGACGAAACGATATCCCCCACCTGCTGTTTCACTCCCCGCAATGCAATAAATGGCCCAGGAGCCCAAAGCTGGGAACTGGCAGCTGGGAACTCAGCCCGTGTCGTGTGGAGGTGGCAATGAACCTCTTGGGCCATCTGCAGTGCTTGCCCGGGTCTGCACTGATAGAGATCTGGGATGTGGAGTGGAGTCCGGACTTGAGAACCAAACCCTGGCACTCATTATAATAAGGGATGCAGGTACCCCAACTGGCATCTGAATTATAGAGAGAAACTTCACTCCATATGGCCACATCTTATGTCTCCCACATACCTTACACACTTGTCATGCATGCTCTTCGGCCAGTTCCACACAAGGGCCAAGACCCTAACCTAACTTACTCTGCATCTGCTTCCTGAAATCACAGAATGCGGACCCCCAATTCCAGTCTTTCCCAGCCTATGATCCAGTTTGCCCACATTCCACTCTAGCCCAGAGCGCCTCAAGCATGTCACCCCGGACACTGGGCCGGAGAACTGAGCAGTGCAGAGGGGATGCCGGGCTTTGGACAGCATGTTTTCTGTCTCCCTGGTGCCACCATCAAACGTACTGCTATATTGTGGCAGCTAAACTTTAGCTCAAAGTCCTCCGGAGTTTAGATGGTGTCCCTGGAGAAGACGAGAGCAGGGGTGGAGGTCAGCTTATATTTATATATGACCAATTAATCTAGGACAATAAATTGTGCCTTAGGATAATTTTTGTTATTCATTTATTTTTATTACTCATATTCTGCTAATGAGTTGTAGATTTTGATTGATAAAATCTAAATTTTAAGGAACTCCTCAATTAACAGTTTTACCTATACATCTCCTCAAATGTGGAAAAATATAATAGAAGATTTCTGATTCATTGCATTCAACAGGACAGGAAGTCATGAAGACTCAAGCACTCTTTTTCTAGTTATGTGTCTAACCCCAATAGAAGAAGACTTTCTTTTAATCATCCAAATTGATCCTACAATATTGAAGTCTGGCAGTGTTTGAAGCCATTTGTAAAGGTGTCTTGCACTTTGCTGGAGCTGGGACTCGAGAGCAGACACTCACGTGGGAAGATAGCAACAGCCAAACCCGTAAAGATGTCACAGCTGCTGGACCTCGCACGGTAGGGCCAGCTCTCACACAGCAGTCAGTGGCTGCTTTCTATGACAAACAAGTTGGGTGATTCCAAAGTAAAAAAAAAAAAAGTTCATAGCAGAGGTTAAGAAAAAACAAAAACAGAAATCAGTGGAACATCTCCTGGATAATTTGTTGCAACTAATTGGTGAGGGTTTCAAAGTGAATGCTCTGCCATGTTGCCTAGCCATGGTTCACTTCTTGTGCTCTGCCCTGATCGGTGTCAGGAAGGCCCTGACAATCTAGAGCCATTGGAGTTTCCATCTGTGACCTGTCCCTACAATGACGACACTGGAAAAATACTCTAGTTACTGGATCTCGACAGTCATCATTTGACTTGTCTCAAGTCCTGGGAGTAGCCTAGCCAGGCTGGGACAGGTGCAAAAGCCCCACCCAGCATCAAGGCACCTCAGGGTCTCTGCAACCCTTGCATCAAGTCGCATAAGCGATGTAGATTCCAACATCCCAACAGCCTTCTTGCAGGAAACCCAAGAAGAAGGCAAAGCAGAAACAACTGCGCTTAGCGCAGTGTCCTTGAGACGCAGCGTTGCAAGCCCTGAACCTGCTGATCCCGAGAAGGGCAGCTCATGCCCTCCCTGGAACTGTCCCGGCCCGTCCCCCCACCTCCCTGGGGAGCGCCGAGGCTCTCCTTCTGTAAACTTGCTGGCTGAAGAAAAGTTAAGTTGGCACCCATTTTAAGTATTGACTATCTGTCTTGAGGGTGAGGGCTGTAAATTCTCTCTCCTAAGATCCAAGTCGATTTGTTATCAAATCAGGCATTGAGAAGCTGATTCATTGCTATTCAGCGCTATGCTGATTTATATGCAGAATGTAAAACAGATGCCTTCCGTGATACATATTTATGGTGAGTGCTGTTCGAGGAAGATTTATTACAGATTCCTTTGTCGAGGTTTGCATGAGCAGAGCCATGATGACTTGTATTTCCTCTCAGCTGCCAATGCCAAACTCATTAAAAAGAGGTGTGACTATTAATATACATTGTAATACTGACAGGCTCTAATTTATAACACCCTGGCTGCTTGCAGTATTCTCCTCACTTGAGAGGGGCTTTCTGCATTTCTTTCTCTACAACTAAATGATACAAACAGATATTTCCTCCTCTCTCTCTCTCTTTCTCTTCTTTGTCTTTGCTAGTTGTTCAAGTCAGTTGTCTCATCATTTAGATCAAGGCACAATCTGCTGAGAAAAGCCAAGCACTGTGCAATATTTTGGTTTCTTCCCGGTCAAATTCAGCAGATTGCAAAGTAGAGTCCCCCCAAAACACATTCAAGGAGCTATTCTCCACACTGTCATGCTGTCTCTCCGGACTGCATTAGCAAGGAAGAAGTTTACAGCAAGTCACACAAGCACTTTGGGCTGAGGTGCAAGTGACACACAATTCCAGTGCTGAAGAACATACGTAGCCCTGTTCCTGGGAAACCAAAGGGCAACACTGAGAGACGCACACAAGTATGAAGCAGAAGGGCAGTTAATCAGGGAGAGGGTGAAGCAGAGTGGAGGACTACCGGGAAGAACCAGTCAGAGAGCATGACCCTGGTTAAAACTCAGCACCTGGGAAGCAATTTGATTGTGGGCTGGGGGCTGCCAAAGTCACACTGACACAATCTACAGGTGCAAACAGACGCGAAAGCACAAAGTGTCCGTGAAGGTGTCCAGAGCGCTCCACAGCACCTTGGAGAGCAGAACCTGAGAGCTTCCAAAGACACATCGCGTTTTAGGTTGCTTTTTCATTTATTTGAAAAACGGAGTAACAATAAGGGCAAGAACCAGAGCTCTCATGGACAGGTTCACTCCCAAAATGCACACAGCAGCCAGGACTGAGCCAGATGGGAACTCCAGGCCTCCCATGTTAGAATACAACCAATCAGGTCATCATCTGCCTCCTGGGGTAATTAGCAAGCAGCTGGCACTGGAAGTGGAGTTGGTACTCAAGCCAGTACTCCAACAAAGGATGCCAGCATGCAAGGTGGCATCTTAGCATTCCAACAAAAGCGCAACACTAAATCTTTTCGATGAGTTCATGAAAGGACATTTTTGCTAAAATTGATTTCTCCTGAATCTTACAACGCTAAAGGGACTGAAACAATTTAAATGCCACCATCTCTCTATGCTGTGTAAGCAGGGATGGGAGATGGAGCACTCGCCTTGGGAACAGCAAAACATCTAGTAGTCAAGATAAATGGTATTTGAAGGAAATCAACTAAAAATAAAAATGCATGCAAAGGATTTGTGATGAAACAGAAATGGGAATTTTAAATAGATGGGATCCCCAATGCCATGTTTTTCCTTCACATCAGGTTGGCATAGGGCGACCGTTGGTCACTCACATGGTCCCTGGATTATTAAAGATGTTGGTCCCGGACAAGGTGAGGATTACATCCTTTATTCCAACTCTGTGCGCCTTTACCTGGGCTGCTAAGCAAGGACCCATTCCTTTGCGGATGAAGACAGTGATATCATTGATGGATTCAGACAAGAAGACATTGAAATTATCATGGGGTAAAGAAATTTTTCCTTGCCACCATTCCCTAAAACAGACAGTACAGAAACTCTACATGCAGCCTGGATGTTGCTGGAAATCTCGTAAATAATGTGGAAATCTCTCGGTGCAGGGGGAAATTCCAGGTTCTTTCCATGGACAGTGCCACTTTACCCAAAGGGAGTTGAGCCGCTGAGGTTCTTCTGGACACCAAAGGAAGTGAAACCAGTTCTCCAAAGATGTTAAAGGATGAGATAATTGTGCAGCTAAATGTCATCAGAGCATTTCTAAGTTGATGTTGATTTTCTTTATTTGCAAACCAATGCAGTATCAGGGAGATTCTGATTTGCTTGAGAAGGGAAACATCTTGCATTCCACCATTGTGATGTCACTGGGTCACAGCTTTCTGGAGACTGCACCTGTGGAAGTCACAGAAACTCACATACAATGCGCACACATGTAACATTTAAAAAATAAAAAGTTCCCCAAGTCACATTGAACTTGGCCAGTTGCATGACACCCAGCAAACAACGATAAAGTGAGACTTCCTGTTTCAAAGTCGAAGCATTTGTGAGTTGCTTCCAGATAATCAAAGAATGCAGTGAAGAGAAAGAAAGGCTGTGGTCCTGCCACACATCACACAATGTTCTATGTTTCCTGTTATATATAAACCTGGCATGTGAAATCTTTGAGATATGAATAATGTTCGCCTGTGTAAATGAGGACGAAATTTTCTTTCTTTAATTAAACTCCCATGAGACTCAAGCTGCTTTGGAGTGGGTGTTGGGGAAAGCATCCCTCCTCCTTCTCTTCCTCCCCCAGTTCATCTAGAGCTTCCCAGAACCCACGCCGGATCCCAGAAATGCCAACAGTGTCTCTCAGACCACACGGAGAGTGTGGGCAGTTGGACAGCATGACAGCAAGAGAGGAAGTGAGTGCCTCTCTGGCCCTTTGTGAATGTCGTGGCTCTCGGGAGCAGCTTTTTAGAGTGACCCATGGAAGTGACGGGGTTGTAACCAAGTTGACATGCTTCACAATAAGTAAAACCATCTAGCATATTCATTTTTGTTATTAGACTGTTTTTCCAGAGCAAATGCTTGCCTTTTGTTGTGAAACTATCATAGTGAGTGTTCCCCTTTAAAAAATACTTTCACTTCTTAGTTAGCACTACTTTCCCAGCATTCTTCACAGACAGGTAGGAAGCCCCCAGGGCCAGTGTGAGAACCTTGTGCAAAGGCTGCCCAGATGCAGCCTGTGGCAAATGGGGTCCAGGGAAATGTGTGTAGCTATGACTCGAAGTCAAGTGTGGACACGGAGAAAGGCTCCCTGTTTGTCCAGAGGAGTGGTCACACACAGACAGCTGGAATTTATGCCGTCCCTTATTTGATCAAGGGCGGTTTGCCTGCATTCTGTAGCAGCCACACAATAGTGACACGACAGAGGACTGGCAAAGCGTACTAGTCCAGCCGACTCTCCATGCCGTGCGGATCCCTCTTCCTGGGTGTTCTTCCCCTTCCTCCAGCATGAGCTTGTGTCACCGCACACGCCATCACCCAGGTGCTGCAGACATGTTGCATTACACATGCCATCGCAGGCCTGCATGGATGCGAGGCTGGGGATTCCACCGTGAAGTTGAAAAAGAAACAGGCCGAATCCTAGGACAGGACACGACCTCCAACGAATCCCATCCACTTTGTTGTCTGCAGATAAAAGCTGTATGTGATCAACGCCCCCCACATCAAAATCTTGTTGACATCACCGAGCCTTTCTTGACCTCAGGAATACGTGGCTTTATGAATCCAAACACAAAGGAACTGTGACCTGAGTAGTGACACCACCAGGGCTGCAATCAGTACAAAAATGGCTTTTATTGCCTCCTGAACAACAAAAATGTCACCCAAGAATAGATGTAAAGTTTCACAATGTCTGACAGCAAGAATGTTTTTGAATATACATGTTGTGCATACGTACTTGTGTAACGGTTCTGAAAACACCGTGTTGTTGCTGGTGACTAACCTCTCTTGAGACATGGCAGGATTTCCTGTGAGGAGAGCTATGAAGAAGATACCGTCTGGAGTGGCAGCGTGCAGGGTTCAGCTACATACGCTTAAGAAGACAAAACATTTATGAGCAGACTCTGTGACATGTAGCACGGTCTAGCCAGCGTAGGAATTGTTGTGTCTAAAAATATGTTTTATGCACTGTGAAGAAATTCATTAGTGATTCCACACTGTACTATGTCTTTAAAGCATAGCGAAGTGAGGGGGAAAGAAGGCATTATGTATTATGAAGTACTCATTAAACTTTAATATCCACCACTAGGGGGCAGAACGACGTGCTTCTCTAAACTGACTGCTAGGCAATCAACCATCACATCATTGTAACATCCAAAGCACTTCAAAAAGACTCAGATGTTTAACTATGGTGCTAGTGATCATCCATTCAAGTTGGGCTGCAGGCCAAAGAGAAGAAGAAAAAAAAAGCCAGAGACTCGCATCTGAAAAGCTATAAAGTGGTGCATTTTACCTTAGAGCAAAACCATCTTCAGTGACAAAATTCAAAGGCCATATGTACGCGATGTTCATAAAAAGCAGACGGCCCTCAATTTCTTTGTTTAACTGGAAGCGATCTTGCTTGCACAATAAGCAGGTTCCTTTCTCCAGTTCCGCTTGCTCATTGCGCTGGTACAAACTTCGTTTTCCTTTCTAGTGCTGTCGCTGAGTTTCTAGAAAGGCAGCCTTCTGCCGATGGGTACTCCGTTAACACTAGCACTGCCAGTCTCTGCAAGAATCTCATCGCAATCACAGTGCTGCTGATGGAACATAGTCAAAGTTTTCTGATAAAACAAGGTGGAGTGGCTTTTTTTTTCCTGATAATTAAGTCCTCTAACACTGGCTTTATTCTATGCCCACAGATTATGAAAGTTTCCACACAAAAATGTCCCAGACAGCACATTACCAATATTTACCAAGCTGCAAAAATACTTAAGAGTGATGGGTCTGAAGGAATATGAACACGGTGTCTCCCAAAGAGAGAATTAAGCTGCAGGACCTGTTCCATGCACTTGCTGTTTCAAGCTTAAGGGCTGCATGTCTGGTTGCTTTAACGCTCCAGAATAAGATATTTTCAGTGAAAGTTCAGAAAACATAGAAACATAAAGGCATAACTGATGGCTAAACCAAGATACTGAAGTTCAGGGTTCGCTTATCAGCTGCATGTTCAGAGATTTTTAAGTCTAAATTCCAACACCTTTTGTTGTTATAAAAAGAAGTGGTTTCAGCTGAATTTCTATTGTCACAAAACTGCGATCCTCGCAAAGTCAGACAGGTCAGCAGAGAAGCGCCAGTGCGAGCGTTTCCCTGCCCCTGTGTGTTGAGATCACAGCCAGTTTTGAAAATACAGACTGTGCTGAACGCATCTACCCTTTGCATCGGGAGTGTCACTTGATACGTATCAATATTTCCTGTCAGCAGCAACAAAGCAAAATCTTGGGCCTTCTGCTTTCCTTAGAGGGCTAAATATTGTTTGCTTAAGTCAGCGCGTTCCAGCCCTTTTATGTGGCCTGACAGTCGATTCGGAGAAGTCCCACTAACTTTCTTAAAGTGTGCAGTCATCCGTTTGGCGGCCGGCTCCGGGGTTCCACATGAAATCCTCTTTAGATAAATTCATACTTGCACAGAGCGATTAGCCTTCCAGCTTGGTTGCCTCACTTATCTTTCAAAGCTGGACTTTTCTGATCTATGGGAGCTCGAGGTTGTCTTCTGTTAACTACCTCTGCTGCAGTCCCCAAAGCTCAAAGCTGGAGAGGAGGATGCAGCCAAGGGCGGGGGAGAAAGAGAAGAGGCAAAGGAAGCAGCCCTGCAAGCCCTCTCCCCCCATCCTCTCCAAAGATGACAGGCTGGAGTTGACAAGCTAATCCTTCAGGCTTGTCTTACTTACTGAAAGGCTCAAGCAATGTCAAAGGAACCATCTGATAACAGTCTTCATGCCAGACCTAACAGCTTTATTGCAACAAGAAACTTTCACATTACATTTCCATGTGTTTTCTCTCCACACTCCTTCTTCACTTTACTGCCGCCTCCTCCACCCCCTTTTATTTCCCAAAGCCACAAAAGTCTTCTCTGCTGCAAAAACCAAACAGAGACGGTGGAGCGGGCCAGCTGGGAAGCAGTCAAAGGAGAGGATTAGCATTACCTTGGGGAGGGTAGAAATCAAGTTTGCTATTGGCAGTGCAGGTTTCTGTGCAAGCTGGCGAGAGTGAGCACTTAACGGTGCTGATCCAACATCACAATGTCCGTTGCCTAGGCGGGTCACTACAGAGTATCTTCTTTACCTTACCGATGTCCCCACCTGGCAGGAATGAACCTGGAAACCTCATTCCACTCACAGGAAGAAGGCAAGCCAGCCAGACTGCACAGAGAAAGAAGTTTTCTTGCGACCTGCACTTGTGACCCCGAAGAGGAAGCAGGCAGCTTAGGGGGTCTCAACGAGATTGGGAAACTTTTCAAAAGCCAGCATCAACTTCTCAAACCCACACGAAAATACAGTAAGTGGAGGCGTTGCATGATGAACAAGGGGCCTCCACACCCTCTGCACATGTTGCATAGAACATGCTCTGACTAAACCACAGATGCATCCACATCTCTGCCTCATGACAGCCTTCCTCTCACGTGTTGAAGTTAAATAATCCGTCGAAGAATTTTAAATCCCGTCCGTTTTTGTGTTTTGGTTTGGTTTGGGTTGAGGATGGTCTTGCAGTCTTTGTGTTCTGAGACCAATTTAAGCAAAAACTAAAAACAGAAAAGAGCCTCGTGAGGCCAGAACTCAGTAAATAAACAGTCTCGTTCCTAGGAGGGAAATACTTCCCCGAGGTGCGGTGCTTTTCCAAGGGAAGCGCCTCAGATCTCAGCTGCGAGCGGTGGGCGTTTGCTGCTGTTCTGATTAACGCTTAGGGGGAAAACGATTCTTGAAAATTAGCCTATTGTATAATCATGTGTCTGATTGCAACAGCAAATTGTCCTAGTTAAACATCTTTAAAAAAAAAAAAGATTTTGCTATGTTCTTCCAAACATTTACTAATTTAATTGTGTTAACCTGGGATCCACACTGTTGGTCAGGTGGTCTGCAGTGATGAAGGACAGACAGGGAGACTGATTTCCTTCTGAGAAACTTCACCCAGGGGTTCATCGGCCAGAAATCCGACGTAGGAAACGTCCGTGGGGGGACAAGGGATGGCGCCTCTTGAAGACCCCTCCCAGTGTTTCCTTCAGCTGTTTTTGAACAGGATACACAAGTTCTCACACATCTGTATTAAATGCTGCACTTTCCAGAGCATTCAGTTGAGCTTTCTGTATCTTCCGCAATTCTATATTTAAACCAAATTCCCCACCCACCCGCTCCCTGAGTTCAGGGAGACACAAATAACTCACACGCTTTGCACTGGAATCAGTTTGTTTTGCTTGCATGCCTAGTACTGCTTTTGAAATCGCTCAGCAGTGAAGAACAGAAAAAGCTGCTGGTGTTAGCTTTAAACAAGTCCTACAAACATATTGAATTCCTATTTATCCCTGGTTTTATTTCAGTCAAACCATGTTTGCAGCCTTATCCTAGGGCAACTGGATGACATACAAAAGCAATGCTAGAATCTGCGCTAAGTATTTGTGAAGAGCTATCTGTCTCCCCACGTGCGAGTCCATGTTTCTGTGCGATGTGTTGGACACTGATACACAGTAGCCTGCTAAAGAAAAACTTCAGGTTGTGGAGAGTAAGAATCATGACACTGATGTTATGTAATGTCCATTTTGCAGATGGAGAAAGTAAGAACAGAGCTTGTTTGCTGATATCAAAACCAGAAGACGGGGCGCTTTTAACATCTGAAGACTTCAGTCATCACAAAGATTCCCCCCATAGAGGCACCCAAGCTGTGTGGTCAAAGGTGTGCCTGGGAGGCAAGAGCTGAAAGGAAGGGCAGTGCAAACTGGATGTGGGGAATACTTGTACTGGAGGAGCAGGGCTGCGGTCCTCAGATGGTCTCGGACTGCCCGTGTGTTAGCAGGAAGCCCTCCCTAAGTGCGGACCAAGAAGCAGCAGGATTATTTTGGCATGGAGTGTGTTTGCAAGAGCATCCTTCTGCCTGCAGAAATCAACAGCTCCAGCTGCAGGCACTCCACTGCCCCAGCCTGGCAGAGCAGTGGGAGTCCCTTTCGGCAGCCGTCCTGGAGTCTCCTAGAAGAGGCGCAGGACAAGCTGGCCCTGCAGAGTCCTCCCAGCCCCATGCAGCTCCAGGAACACGCGCCCTCCCCCAGCTGCCTCCCACTTTTGTTTTATTTACGAATATGTTGCCAGAATTCCAATGAGTTATCTATTCTGTGGCCCCGTCATTTTCCCACCAAGGCCTTGTCGCCGGCTGACTCAGGGTCCAGTCGCAACAGTGAGAAGAAAAGAAGAGAGTAAAAGAATTCTTTTCAACTTTTTTTTTTATGTTTCACTCATTTCTCTGTCTCTGTCTCCCCCAGGCCCCCTCCCCCTCCCCCTGTCCCCCCAGCCCCCTCCCAGCCTCCCAGGCTCTCCCTCACCCTCTTTATGATACACGATCGCTCAAATTGAAGCTCAGGAGGGTCCTATAGGGAATGCATAGGATCCCTGGGAGAAAAAAGCCCCAACAAGCTATACACCAGATGTATAACGTTATATGGTCAAACTGGCAAACACAAAAGCTGAAAAACAAAAGGCGTGAATTAGGGAGAGGCATTCAAAGGCTTGTTTTCAAAACAGCCCAGCCAAGAGCCCAGATCCCCCTCTCCTGAGACTAAATGCTTGAAAGAAAAGGTGCTAAAGAAAGAAAGAAAGGAAAAAAAAAAAAAAAAGCCCATTTTTCCCAATTAGCTGAGGCCTAACAGGCACTGAATTTCGCAACTAGTTTTTATCCAGAGAGCTGTGGCTTGGAAACTGAACGTGATGCGTTGGAAACGGGAGGCTATGGGCGCCTTCCTGGGACTCAGACTAGACTGGGGCCTCCAGCACTTTTTCTCCAACCCCGTGGGGATTTTAAAGGGACGAAGCAGGAGACCTGCATGGCCCTTTCTTGGCAGCTCTATATCCTTTCCAGTGCCAGGCACAGCCCAGATACGGGCAGTGTCCAGAGAGAGGGACAGAGAGAGAGAGAGGGTCGGCAGGTGCTCAGGCTCAGATACCCACCGCCCCTCTCTGGAGTGAGGTCTTTGGGGAGGCTCCTCACTGGGGGCTTTTGGTCCCCTAAATCCAGGCAGTGTCTTGCACGGCGAGCCGATGGCTGCTGCACCTTGACAAAGCACAGGCCTAGCCAACTCGATTTCCCATCTCATTGTTGAATCGTACAGGACAGTTTCCCAGCCCACGACCTCCCGGGCTTCCGGTGTGGACGAATTATGCACTGCCATCCATCTTCCCGATTCCAACAGGAGAACAAGACCCGGGCCTCTTGGGCTAGAGCCGGTGGGCAGTCTGTGTTTGGAAGGGAGGCGACTCTAATTGCCTCACTGCCTGGCTCGGAGGCCTGTGGTCCTGCGTGGTGTGTTTCAGTAACAAATGCTGGTTCTAATGAATCGGCCTTATTAGGGGCTCCTCGTGCTCTCTGGGAAAGAGCAGAGCCATTCTGAACTTCCGAATGCAACCGTCTCCTGACATTGGCCTCCCCTGTATTTTCCTGCGTCTCATATTTTTTGATGGCAGGAGAGTGAGTGGCAGAAAGATAAGAAAACAAGGGCGCTTGCAGGTCCCGGACGTTCGTTCACAGACTCAGGGCCATCAAAGATGCACGCCAAATAATTATGCTCAAAATATAAAGGCATCCGCAGCGCGACAGTCCAGTTTCAGGCACCTCCTGGTACAATTTTTTTTTGATAAACTCATGGCAATGGATCAGACAGATTCGTTAGCTTGGATTAACCTTCTCTAACTAGAGTTAAAAAACCTACAGCAGGCTGCTCAGCTACCAATGCAGCCTCTATGATACTTCATCATGTTTAGGACCCAATTACCGCTGCACGGAATAAGAATAAAACGTGGTACAAACGGCCACGCTAGTGCACATGGCAAAGAATCATTAATTTATAACAGCAAATCTCCCATCTTTCTGATCCCTGCACTTCATTCCAGTTGAATCCTCTACGATCTGACACTGATGGAGGAAATGAGTTTGTGCGCCATTGCTGACTGCTGCCTCATTTTTCTGTTCTACAGTTTTACTTTGGAGTCTTACGTGCTCCTTAAACATTTTAAATAAAGGCAGAAAATAAAGCAGCAGAAATCAAAACAGATTTTGTAAAAGGAGGCCTGGGGAGGGGGTTAAAATATTCTGGAATCTAAGGATGTCATAACAATTTCTGGGTAACTGTGAGAAGCATTCCTAGTTTGAAAATGTATATATATATATATACACACGTCTATACACACACGTACATACACATGCAACATATATATGAAAGCTGAGTTCATGGAGAGTGATCCATACATTACAGATGCAAAGTTCTAAAAGGAGCTACAAAGGCAGAGAGTCCCACCAGCACACGATGAGTTAATTTGGGGTGGGATTTGACCAAGCAGGGAGTAATCAACAGTGAGATACTGCAGCTTTCAGGCAAAAGGGAGTAACAACAATTAGAGAGAGGGCAGGCAGGGAGCAACCTCCAGTCAGTTAACCAACAAGAGCAGACCAGCGCTGGAAACAGATAAAAACGGGGCCACCAGGACCGCGGCGGCGAGCGCTGCTGGCTTTGTGCTCCATGTCGAACGCCGCGGTGCAGCATTTGGGAGCCAACTGTTTGTGGGCTTCGTCTCATCTGCTTTAAAATATTTGGTTTTGCCGTATTTCCATAATAACCACAACCACACTCTCCCCTCGAAAACCCCCCACAACAACAGATGTGTGTTCCAAAAGGAAATAGAGACAGTGATATAATCAGACACTACTTAGAGTGCTTTCATACTGAATTCTCCAGCAAATTCACAGCAACAAAAACCTCTCCAGCACGCATGGAATTAATCTAAGGTCCTTGATTATCTGAAGTTCTCAAAGTTTCCATTTTGCATTTTGTTTTTGAATGTATAGTGCTTTATTTATCAAACTGCAGCATAATTTCCCCTTCAGTCGGAGGCTGTGATTGTGAAACAAATAAATTGAAACTTAAGGGACTGTTCTCTCCAAATTTAGTTCCATTATTACTTTAAGAATGCACACTACTTGGTGACACAAAAGGGGTATGTGAAAATGGTTTATTTAGTTGCAAACGCAGCAATGTATTTGTTAATACAACACTCCCCAAATTCCTTTTCAAGGTTGTTTCACTGTTGGTAACGTGTGGTTGTGTGTCCTGATGCTTGTGTGTGCACGCATGTGTGTGTCGTGAATTTCAGGCATGACATGACAGCAGGTCTCTCCCAGGAATTTGATTTCACATCTGAAACTGAGAAAATGTGAATAAAGGTTGGAAAATCTCAACCAAAACCAAACCTGTTTTGTACAGGAACATACATTGAAACAAGTTGGACCTGTGGCAGTAGTAGGATTTTCTAAGCAGTTCACCCTTGTCGCAGCTACTGCTTTCTTTTCTGTATCAGTACACGCACGCTGCACATTTGGAATCCCTGCAGTATGAGATGTAGTGGAGCACAAGGGACATCCAGGGTTGGTCATTTCTCGTCATTAAGCAAGTTTGATACCACCAAGTCACAGTGGCCACAGTGCAAGCGGCCTTCACTCTATCAGATTTGAACTAGTACTCCTCTTCGTGTACTCCTAGAATTGGTTCATTGAGCAAAACTAGTTTTCCTGGGGGAGGAAGGTAGTTTTATTTGAGAGAGGAAATAAATCAGAGGTTTTGGGGTTTCTTTTTAATGCTTATGCTGATGACCCCTGTGCCTGTACACAGAAGCCAGCCTGACATGACTGGACCCAGGGAGCTGTGAGCCACCTGCTGTCCAGAGCACTCCCACGTGCAGAGCCAGACTCCCATGCAGTACAAAGCACTCTGTTTTGCCTCAGTGACCTGGAGCAGCCATCACCTTGCTCTCCTACATGGAGAAAACATTGGCCTGGAGTCTGGCACATATGGGCACCGGTTCGTATCCCGGCTGCTCCACTTCACATCCAGCTCAATGCTGTGGTGTGGAAAAGGAGTTGAGGATGGCCCAAAGCCTTGGGATTCTACAAGCAAATGGGAGACCTGGAAGGGGTTCCTGGATCCTGGCTCTGCTTGGCTTCACGGTTGCAGCCACTTGAAGAGTGAACCAGTGGATGGAACATATTTCTCTTTGTGTCTCCAAGGTGAATAACTCTATTTTTTTTTAATAGCAAAAAGTGAAGACAAACCAGGTTAGAAATGGAATTGTTGAAGCTAGGATTTCTCACATATACTCTGGCATCTCAATGCCATCATATGTCTCTTTAATTATTGACCCCTTTGAAACATCCAGGCTTCATAACACTGGTCACCATGGTCACAAATTTATGACATTTTTATCTTTATCTTTCCAGCATGGTTCTAATGCCTACCCTGCAGGGAAATTTCACAATCTGTAGAAGCAAAAAACAGCAGCATTGAACTTCGTATAAATTTTGCAGACATTTGCAACAGTCAATGAAACAGCCAAGCCAGATGACTTAAAAAGGAAATAGTCCAGACCGAGTGAGATGGCTCAATAGCTAAAGCCTCACTTTGCCAGTTCCGGGATCCTGTGTGGGCAATGGTTCATATACTGGCTGCTTCACTTCTCATCCAGCTCCCTGCTTACGGCCTGGAAAAGCAGCAGAGGACCCTCATGGGACACCTAGAAGAAGCTCCTGGCTCCTGGCTTTGGATCAGCTCAGCTCCAGCCATTGAGGCCATTTAGGGAGTGAACCAGCAAATGGAAGATCTTTCTGTCTGTCTCTCCTCTGCCTTTCCAAAAGAAACAAATGAATCTTTAAAACAACAACAAAAGAAAAACAAGGAAAAAGTTTTCTAACATGAAAATGGGAGCTCTAGAGGAGTGGGCACACATGTTGCCTTGAGACTGCTTTCGTAGCACGCAAAGGGATAAGACTCTTAGTGCCCAATGAAGAACAACAAGTGTTTTCCTGATAAGACCTGCCTGAACAGTGTGGAAATCCACTGTGAAGATTCTCCTAACAATTGCCCTTGGATGCATGAGCAGGTGTCATGGTAGAGAACTGAGAGCCGAGTCACTACAGAGAATGTGACTTGTGAAACCTGTGTTGTGACACAGCAGGTAACATCAGCACCTGCAATCCTGCATCCCATATGAATGCCAGTTCATGTCCTAGCTGCTCCACCTATAATCTAGCTCCCTACGAACAGCCTGGGATCATCGGCAGAAAATGACGCAAATGTTTGGGTTTTGCCATCTCTGTGCGAGACCAAGACGAGGTTCCTGGCTTCTGGCTTCTGGCTTCAGCCTGGTCCTCTGTGGGTTACTGCTGCCATCTGAGGAGTAATCAACTGGATCAAAGATATTCCCTCCCTCCCCCCTTTCTGCTTAGGGATGTATGAGTGTAACTTGCTTTTCAAAATAATAATAATAAATCTTAAAATATGATCTTGATATTTTTTCTTGCATGCAAGTGATTGTTAAGGCTTGATCATAATTAAAATCATTTAGGAAGCTACACAAATGAGTGATAAGCGTTCAAGTTCCACTTCCCGAAGGGGTGATTTTGGTAAGACTAAGGGAAGGATGGGCACAGAACCTTGATTTAGACATGTCCATGGGTGCCACTATTCCACCATGAAAGAGAACACTGATATTTCATTTATGAATACCAACAGCCATTGCTCTACTAAGCAATGGGAAACTCAGAAGGTCTACTCAGTTGCATCACAACCCAGACTCAGCTTCCATGCCTCTGGGATCAGCCCTGTATGTTTCTGTCAGCTAAGAGGTGGGGACATGATAGCCTTTCCTGCCTCGAGGAACAGTCCCATCACTGCTCTATGTGTTCAAGTTAGGAAGCAACACCAGAGATCCTTTTAAATGTCGCAGCTGACCTCGCCTGAGCACTTCGCTGACTGTGGAAGTCAGGTTTTACAGCCTGATCAGGAAACCTGACTTGCATGTAACGAGTCCCTGTGTCCTGTGCCAACCCATCTCCTTTGGCTGCCTGTTTCCATGTGAAGTTGCTGACACTTTCCACCCCAGCACTCTGTTAGAGGAAGCCTTCTAGCTCCAAGCCCCAGACCCTTTCCTGTGCCAGGAGCTGCACATTTTCTTTCCCAAATTTAAGGCCTTCCAAAATTCTTCCTTATGATCAGATTCACTTCCACTCTGTTAGAAACTTGACTCTGGGTTCAGAAAGCCAGGAAGCTGCTAAGAGACAGAGCTCAGGAACGGAAGTGGAGTCTCCCCAGAACTAATAACCTTCCCTTCAGCTGGGTTCTCACCCTGACTTGCCCCATTGCACACTGATTTTGTTAAGGCTTTGTTGCACAGCATTGTTGAGCAGACAAAAAAGATAGCAAAAATTAGGCACCACACAGGGTCTGCATTACTTCGCTGAACATGCCCTTGCTCGTACAGCACAGATCTGCAGAAGACAATTTTTACGGCATTAGTTATCCACCCTCTCAGTACAAATTGTGTGCAAAGTAGGAAGATTAGCCAGGTGCTTTTTAACATCTCTTGCAGTCCTTTGTTAGAATTTTCTGGCAATTATCTAAGATTCACTTTAGAAGCTTATGAATTAATTTTCCCTTTAGGAGTCTTTGTGCTTGCCAGTCCATCATTGATGGAGAATGAAGGGAACGGAAACACTTTGATGTTCCCCCTAAGTAGAGCATGAAAGCCTCCCTTCTAATTGGGCTCTCGGGTGGCATCCTGGAGCTGGTCACTCACTGCCCAGCATGTGATGTTAGCCAGAGATGTCTACAGCTGCTTGGAACTTGTTAGGACTTCATTTTCTGGAAATGCGTTTGAGAAGATGTCCATGAGTTAATTAGGCTGACATGATATCTTATGCTCGATGACATGTACATGACAATGAAGAGTAAGATTTAGTGTTTGATTTTCAGAAGTATGAAAATCATAAATGCATAACATTTTAGGAACTAGTGTTCACGCTGTATGAGAACATTTCCAGAGAAAGAAGAAGTGTTTGAATGGCTTTGCAGGAGATAGCTCAGAGATCATATCAGAGTACTCCACGCGCTCCCCTGCCAGGAAGCGTCACTAAGCCCAGGATTCTTCCAAATGAAACCATTTCACTCCACAATGGGGCAGACCTACCCATCATCTTAACAAATAACAACTCTGGCAAGTGGGATAATCTGAATCTGTGTTTTTTTTAAATTAAAATGGAGATGATTAATATTATTTGTCTGGAGATCTAGACAGTCATTTGGTAAGTAAGTAAAGAACAATCATCATGTGCTCTGTGATTTTCACATTACTGTGTGGACAACAGTGAGTAAGACACATCTCTATGCTCTTAAAGGACATCAATCTCCAATGAGACCATGAGTCCCTCTGTTGATGAGCCAGGGCCAGTCAAAATTCTCCCAAATATATATCTATATATAAATGTAAAGAAGTCTGATATCTTCTGATTGACTCCAAGCTCCCATACTGTATTTGTTTCAAATGAACCAAAGTAAAATAAAATCAAAAGGTAGTAAGCCATCAAGCTAGTAATCCAGTCTTCATCATTGATGGTCATGACTGGAACATGTGTCCAAGGGTAGCTGGGTCTAGGATCTGAGACAGCTTCGGACCATAGCAGAGGGAAAGCCTCGGGTGTCACTTGGCTTGCCTTTGTGAAGACACAAGGCTGTAAGAGTCAACTTCCGTTAATCCCCTCAGTCCTTCATCAATTTCATAATCTTTCTTCAGTAACATTTAACATTTTGAACTTGCTTAAAATAAGTGTGTATGCATGTATGTGCTTAAAAAATCTAGCTTTGACGCAGTTAACAAAAAGCCCGACAGAAAATACGAAAAGCATAAAAATAGGCAGCAGAAGGTATGGTGTGTTTCTCAGACTCTAGAAAGGACTTGACTCAGAGTCAAGAAGGCAATGTACTCTGTCCTGATATAAACCAACAAATAAACAATTTCAACAAGCTGAGTTCTGCAGACATAAGACATCTGGATACTTTAAAAAGGAATGCACATTCTTGGCAGTGTGTCCAAACATGGGATACAAACCTCCCAACGTTCACACAGCACCATTGTGACAAACACTGCCATAATGTGTCTCTACAAGATTATGGCAGCGTCATTGACTGTGGAACATCTCCTTGAAAAGCTGATGACCTGGGAGAGAGGGAGAGGAAATGTAGCTTCCTCCTGTAAGGCCTTGGAATTTGATCCTTCTTGTTCATCATGCACAGAAGGTACCGCTTGTAATATTCAGTTCATGATGAGAATGCTTGCAAAGGTCACTGGCTTAGTTCAAATAAACAAAACGCCTTCTCTGTAACATTCTGGCAGGACAGTAAGAAAAATAGAGCAGTGCAAAGATGGGAGAGTGTAAGAGGAAAGAGGCCGCCTCGGTTTGAGTCTAGGGGAAGGCTATTTTTAATATATTGAGTGATTGCTGGGAAGAAGAAACTTGAATGTTTAAAAAAAAAAACAAATAAATAAAATGTGGTCCCAACACACTGTGTGTGAGTACGGAATGATCAATTATTTAAATAGAAGTCAACCTTAAACCAATAGTAGTAATTTCAGATCTGATTGGCAGAAAGCACTGCAGTGTGCTCTTTATACATGTTGTATTTAATTCTCAATCTGCACTAAATGTAATATAGACTACAGTGTTTGTGAGGGAAAGTGGAGCCATGCAGGTTAACGATTGTTCCCCAAATCCCCCTTGGCCAAGTCAGAATTGAACCTCAAGACATTCTTAGCTCCCCAGCTCAGGCTTTCAAGTACCCACAATGCCTCCTGATAATGAATGAGTGCAAGGCATCCTCAGATGCCCCCGAAGAATTTCAGGCCTTGTAACTGACAACCAACTGAATGACGACATTAAATTATTTCTCTAGTACGGCTTTGCCAGTTGTGAGTTCAGGGACCCTGGGAAGAAATCAGACGTGAAAGGAAATAACTGAGAGTGCGTGCAGTGTGCTTCAGCTAAGAAACACCTTGGACAACGGATGGCCAGATTTATAGGAAGGCCTTGCCGAATGGACTTGTGAACGTTCCCTGCAGATATGACAGCCAGCTCAGCCAGGAAACACACTGGATTCTGTACTCCAGCACAGGAAAGCACTCAGTAAGACTCCACATTGCAGGCACTATGTGCAGTAAGAAGCCTTGGTCTGCCAAGTGCTAGGCAGGAACTCGGGGTTTAGGAAGGGCTGCACCGTGGATTCCAGAAGGGCAGCTCGGGTCGCTGTTCTCAGGAGCGCACGTTTTTACTGCTATAGTCAATGATGTTAGGAACCTGAATGTCTACTTGAAGATTCAAAAGGCAGAAAAATCATGTGGCAGGGACATATGTCCAGGCATTTGGTTTCCAGTTTTGTCACCATTTCAGATGGGGCTGCAGATGCAGAGTGGAGGGGAGTACCCCACTGGGAGTGTGCAAAAGGCTCCTCGTGGAGGCCAGGCTAGGAATGGCGAGTGCTGGGAAAACCACTGCAAAACCTCTGCTTTCCACCACCTGCATTGTACAATTAAATACAAAATGTCTACTGAAATACAAACTGAAGAGTTTGAAAAGAAAAAGTGCTGCTTTTCTTATCTATTAGTAATATAGGAAATAAAAATAAATTTGACTTTTAAGAAATAAATATAATCTATACTGTATTGGCTGGGTTTTACAGGAGAGTTCTCTACCCCTGCCCGCCATCTTTGTTGTGAAAATGCAAATTGACATATGATGGGAAACAGGACTTTTTTTTTCAGAGAAACACAAACTCTAAGTAGGATAAAAAGATCAAAGAAAATAAGGTCAACAAAAGTGTTAGACAATGTCTTCTTCATTTTGCAATATAAATTTGATGTAACTTGAGGCTTACTTTTATAATTCTCCCAAATAATGGGCACGGTAAATGTTCTTGAATGTGTGTAAGGTACACATCATCAAAGAAATCATGTATATATATATATATTTAGACATTTTAACATATATCCACATGTAAACATACTTGCATATTTAACAATGATACTTTTTTAATGGTGAGGTTTTAAAAAATATCTAATTTTGTTTGCCTAGATGGGAGAGCAACAGCAAAAGAATTCGATGGATTTTTTTCTCTAAATAATAGAAACTGCCGTGTTAGGCCAGCTTGCTATCAGGAGATCAGGAGTTCGCCGGGTCTCCCTTGCAGGTGACAGAGACTGAACACTCACACGCAGCATGAACAGGAGGCTGAATACGAGCAGAACTGATACTCAACCCAAACCTTCTAATGTGAAGATAGATGACCTGGGCAGCTGAATCCACTCAGCCATTACACCCACCTCTCAATAATATAATTCCGGAAATCATTTGCATTCTTGTCCCTACTCAACCCTTTTATAAAACATGCTACGCATTCTCCAGCTCTCTGGCTGATTTCAACCACTTCCTTCAATTCCGGAATGCTTGTGCTGAATCTGTATTTAAATCAGTACACACTCCCGAAATGAATTACATATATGATGGCCTTTCCTTCCTCATGATGGCTGATGCAGGAAAGAAACTCTATTGTATTGAGTCCCTAGCTCATGCTGGCTTCACTGGGGAGATCATGGGCATAAGGCAGCATCAGCCATCCGGTGGCTAACCAGGATTTCTCTTTGGATTATCACATGCTTTGGAGCCCATGTCAGGCTCAGCAGAATATCGCATGCACTGAGCATTTCACAAATCATGGCCAGAGAAGTGAATTCGGGACTTGAAGCCAGGTCTTCCATGTTGTGCTCTCTGGGTTGGTGAAATAAAGGCATCAGCTTTCTCAGCTCTGATATTCACAATACCCTTGATTTTTTTTTTCAGATATTAAATCAGTAGGTGGAATTGGTCACACACACACACACACACACACACACACACACACACACACACACACACCAGCTGTCCCAAGAAATGCACTCATTTCAATACTGTTCATCGGGTCAGTGTAAGGGATAGACTAGCTATGCCTTAGCTTTCCCATGAGTTGTTTTTGTTCTAAATAAATCCATCAAAACATGGAGAGTGATAGACGCTCAGTTAGGATGCTCTTTTCAAACTTACTAAAATAGAGCCAAGACGAGAACATCTTAAAACACTATTTGGAACAGATTATCCCTTCTTCGAGTTCTAATTAAGTTGACTGTTCTGATTTATGTGGTGGAAAGTGTCACTCAGTACATTTTTGCAAAATTCAGACAATTTATATCAAACCCAAGGAAAAACATGCTAATGGATACAACTTACTATAACCTCAGTTAATCTCCACTTTCAGGGGTCTAGCTTGGACTTAAATAAAGGTGTCATCCAAAGTTTTGAACTGACATTCTGATCGTCACATTTTCCAGAAATCATGCCAACTCTGTTTTTTCAATTTGCTCTGTTAATATCTCTGGATGTGCAGACCCCTTGCACTTTACATAAATATAAACACTTTACATAAATATAAGCACTTTACATAAATATAAACTATTGGGGCAAATTAAAGATGGTGAAAGTCCACTTCCAACCATATGTAAAATTGGGGAGGTGAGCTAAAGAAGTGAACCATCTAAATCTTCTGGTGATGAGAATTTAAGAGAATGAGTCAACATTAATTAGCATATATGCTAAAATATTTTATACAAATGATTGCAAACCTTAGAAAGGAACATTTTTAATAATTATGCGCGCTATAACTTCTGTATTTAGATAATCACCAGTTTATTTTTTTGTTATCTAAGCTTCTTAAACTTCAATTTCCCATTTCTGGCAAGCCAAAATAATCAGAAATGGAAACCATTAAAGAGAATGTGATCACCAGCTCGCATTTCTCCTCCCCAGAGGTTTAAAAAAAATCAGTATCTGCTTGAAGGTCTCTTGGTTGTGATCCAAGCTGCATTTGAACTTGAGACCCTTGACAGTGACCCAGCACTGTTTTCAGTCCAAATTGACCAGAGAGCCCTACGGGCCATTACCTCATTGTTTATTCTTGTAAATTGTGTTTCTAAAATACCAAGTTCTGAAGTTAGAAGTGGACATTTTACATCTCTTCTCCACCACCATTTTTTTTTTCTTTCCTGTTTTGAGGATTGGCTGTGGATATCAAAGTCCAGTTGGTAAAACAATCAGTGATAGTGACAGGATGATGGACTCTTCTTGGAAACCACATTTTTCAGCCCTTTTATTTCTCAGGAGACAGTGAGAAATGTACTTAGCAAAACTCAATGGTAAAGATCCAGATTTTCCGAACTATTTAGCTGTAATTTAAGACTGCTTGTGCCTATTGAAATAAATCACAACTTTCTCACAACGTCGACAGGTCTATGCTTGCATAGCGTGCTCATGTCCTTTGCTTATGATATTACTATTATAATAACAATGTAACATTTTATTATATGTAGTAAATATATGCTATATATATTAAATCTATGATGGAGAGAGATGATATTCTGAATAGGGGAAGAGATAATAAAGCAAATATCTGGCTACCGATGTATCAGCATGTGACTGGAATACAGGGATAATTGAGACAAGAAATAGAACTAAGGGATATTTTCAAATGAACAGACTTGATCCATAAAGCACCCAGGACAACTCTGCAGTCAATCTTTTGCAAGGATTTTCTCAGTAAGGATCTTGAATCTCAATTGGCACACAAGAGACCCAGACTTGAAAGAAGATGCTCATCTCTACTTGTCTGAATTCAAGTCTAATGACTAACATTGAAACAAATAAAATGTCGATGCCACCCACTCAGAGCTGGCTAGGTTGGGAGCTGTCAGCAACTAAAACCTGAGAAACAGACATGTTTAGCTTGTACCTTAAACGGCAATTGGTGAAGAACCAAAGAATAGAGTCGGAAAGGTCACATTGTTACTGAAGAGAAAACTGCAGGCCTGGCAAGGTGAAAGGGTCCACTCGCTTCTTGACAGACACCGTAGGGCATCAGATAGGGGAGAATTAGGTAGAGCCCTTTGTTCGATAAGAGCAGTATCGACAAAGAAATGGGGGAACATATCTCCACGATGACCCGAGTCTTGGAGACTCATCTGTTTGCTTTATACATTCATAGTTGAGATTTAGATATAGTCTGTGCTGAGGTAATATTCCAAAGCAGGTCCAAATCTCAGAATTTTGTACAATGGTTAATGGTGTTTGTGGGTGAAGTTCTAAATTCAACAGTTTTCAGGGAACTTGAAGTTAAACTAAGTTGAAGAATTTCTTTTCTGTTTTTTATTACATATATTTACCTATAAATATCCAAAATGGGGACATTATACATCATTGCCCCTTAGCGGTATTGACTGCAGAGCTCAGAAATGCTGGGGAGACATTTGGGACACACTGAAAGCCATCAATGTGATGATGGTACTATGCTAGGGATGCCAGTGCCTTGCTGCAGCTTACGAGGGAGCAGTAGCAAGAGAACTGAGGAAGCAGCAAGGATAGTCCTGGGGGTCAGGGGAAGGACTCTGAGATAGAAATAACTGCCTGGATATGCCCAGCACGTCTACGGCCCAAAAGAACTGATTGTGGCTGTGAGCCAGAGCTTCCGCTGGACAAATCAGCAATGAAACATACCAAGGAAAACTGTTGATGTAAGTCATCTCACAAAGCATGAACAAGAAATAAGTTGAAGTACTGTCAATGGGCATACTGATGATGCTAGTGTTCCAAAGAGGAGGAAGAGGCACCTTGAGATCGGGATGCACACACATGGTAGCTGGAAATTCAGGCAGACAGTTGATTTAAGAAATGTGGGAAAATCACAGATGAGATAAACGTTGATGTCAGAGAGAAAAATCTTGCAATGTGTGACTGTGGCATGCGATAAAAGGCAAATGAAGACAGGCCACAAATATGGAAATTGGAGCATGAGGTCATAACGAGAAGAGATTTCTGTTGCAGGAAAATTGACATCTGATAAAGACAAGACAGTGTAACTAGAGAAGAAAGTCAGAAGTTTGGAGGCAAAACACTTCTAAAATACTCATGAATTCATTCACATGCTGAACAAAACCAAAGCTCTATATGTTTTAAAGCAAATTGCCCGCCAAATTTATGCGGCTCAAAATATAAGTCACTAAACAATAGCTAATAGACATCAAGCTTAGTGGTGGAACAAGGGTGGGAACTTATCCATTGCCTGGATGATGTTACAGAGAAACGCCCAAGCCCCAACTTCCACTGATGGCATTCATTGACAACCCCCTGCCTTTCATTCCTGTTGCTTATACATCGCCATTATTTAACTCTGATTATTTTAAATCTTTCTGATAACCCCAGCAGGAAATTATTTTAATGCTATTTAAAATATGTATTTATTTTTATTGGAAAGACAGATTTACAGAGAGAGGGAGAGACAAAGATCCTCTGTATGCTGGTTCACTCCCTAAGTGGCTGCATTGGCCAGAGCTGAACTGATCCAAAGCCAGGAACCAGGTGCCTCTACCAGGACTCCCACATGGGTACAGGTCTCCAAGTCCCTTGGGCCATCTTCTACTGCCCTCCCAGGCCACAAGCAGGGAGCGGGAAGGGAAGTGGAGCAGCTGGGTCACAAACCAGTACCACATGGTATCCTGACTAGTACCATGCAACATGAGGACCTCTGGTACTAGGCTACTGTGCCAGGTCCTATTTTTAAACACTTAACAACTAAGCCTTAAAAAGGGAAATTGTGCATGTCTTTTAAATTGCCCACCCCATTGATGCATTCACTAATAATGAATAATGCATGAATTAATGAATAACAATGACAATATATTTATGCGTTTATATATAAATAATAATGGTTATATATACACATGTGCATTAAATATGTTTATATTCGCATACACATGGCTATACATATGTGCAGACATTCATTATCAGTCACATCAGAGAACATTTTTCTGAGGAGTCCCAGAACTGATCCATGAAATACCTAAATCAAAGACAACAGTGAGGGGAAAGGTTAAATGTTTTTCCCACGGTCTTTTAATGGATGTCCAAGGGTAGGTTAGGAGTAGAAATTCCACTTTCAGCTGCCACTACTTTGCTTTCTGGAGCTGTCACAGAGAATCATGCACTTTCTATACCTGACTCAGTACCCTCAAACATAGACTTATATGGAAGCATGATTATCTTCTAGAATCAGGAAGAAATAGAACCGGGAAGTATGAAATTACAGCATAACTAGCGTGGTTCTCTGCATTTCCCTAGGCCTTCACATCATTTGACTTTCTTGAGTGCAATTGTTAGACAAAGAGGAAGGGTCTAAGGTAGCGAAGAACCATAGGAACTGCATCCTCCTGAAGAGTCTACCCAGTGAACAGGAAGTGCAACCTCCTGAAGAGCCTACCCAGTGAACAGGAAGTGCATCCTCTGAAGAGCCTACCCAGTGAACAGGAAGTGCATCCTCCTGAAAAGCCTACCCAGTGAACAGGAAGTGCAACCTCCTGAAGAGCCTACCCAGTGAACAGGAAGTGCAACCTCCTGAAGAGCCTACCCAGTGAACAGGAAGTGCATCCTCTGAAGAGTCTACCCAGTGAACAGGAAGTACATCCTCCTGAAAAGCCTACCCAGTGAACAGGAAGTGCATCCTCCTGAAGAGCCTACCCAGTGAACAGGAAGTGCAACCTCCTGAAGAGCCTACCCAGTGAACAGGAAGTGCATCCTCTGAAGAGTCTACCCAGTGAACAGGAAGTACATCCTCCTGAAGAGCCTACCCAGTGAACAGGAAGTGCATCCTCCTGAAGAGCCTACCCAGTGAACAGGAAGTGCATCCTCTGAAGAGTCTACCCAGTGAACAGGAAGTACATCCTCCTGAAGAGCCTACCCAGTGAACAGGAAGTGCATCCTCCTGAAGAGCCTACCCAGTGAACAGGAAGTGCATCCTCTGAAGAGCCTACCCAGTGAAAAGCAAGTGGGTGCAGGAATTCCCTTATATTCTGTGTCCCAGCCCTCAACTCAGAACTGGAGACTTGAATTCATCTTCCTCATTTTCCTCAACCACAACTTAGTGATCCTAAGATTCAGAGATACGGCAATGATGCAACTAAACATGAAATAAGAAGGGGTGGAGGGAGAGGGAGACCAAACCAAGCCTTGTCTATTTCCAGGCTGCCTCATTAGGAGAGAATGGCCAGACAAAGACTTCCTTCTGCAGGTAAGAGACCGCAACTCTGGTCTGGGTGCTTTCAGACCATGTAAACCCAGTTCCCACAGGAATACCCCCTTGCTACATCATGGCTACCCTTGGATTTTTTTTTTAATTTTTGCTTAAATGTAACTTTGATAACTGGAGAAGGGCTCCATGTCCTTCTGCCTCCAACTTCGTGTCTAAAGGGCTTTAATGTTTTAGTCCAGACCTGCTGAGTTTCAGTTAAAATCATGAAGACTGGATGCAGAACAATGATCTCTTAGCACTTGGCAGTGTGTAAAATTCAGATGGATTTAGGCACTACGGCACACGGCATCAGAATGTTTAAAGGAATGCAATGACAGGAACCTGAGTTTCAGTTTGGGTGGGGGCAAGCTCAGAGCAATCACGTGGCTGACTTGCTGCTGGGAAAGCTTTCACTGCCAGGTAAATGAAGCTCAAGTCCAGATCTTATCTCTGGGAACCTCATGTATTTATGAGTGTTTATTTCATTAGGCCATTACTAGGGACAGAAAAAGTCCACATTTTATGGGTTGAAAAATTCCCACAAGAATCACAAACTTAGAAATAAGAGATGAAAAAACCATGTTCTGTGACACTGCACCAGTTCCTGCTGGCTTAGGCTCAGACCACCCTGCCCCTCCTCCCCAGCCAAGCTCTGTCCACGTGGACCGACTGAAGCTATGGGACATGTCTGTTTTCTAATGTACGACTGGATCGCTGAATTATGAATGCAGTATAAAATGATGATATTTGAAATGCTTCTGCAACGTGGTTTTTGTTTCATTTTTTTTAATGGGAGAACTCAGGATGCTATGAGGGCCCTGGATTTCTAAGCACACACATGAAATACACAGCAAGTTAATTAAGAACTAAAATCCAGACCCGGTCGTCATCCCAAGCCCACCGATCTCGTTTAGGACATGTGATAATGATGACACTTCTGCATGCAAACAGGATGTAGGTAAACTTCTAATGGGCACTAAAAACCCCAAGGAGAGTCACTCTTTAAACTTCCATGATTGGACCATCTGCTGTTCTCAAAGCATCTCAGTGTTGTGTTAAGCACTGACAGCTGGAAAGGAAGTATCACCAGATTTCTTTGCACAGGACCCACACATCATCACACCCTAAAGTGGCTGGAAGCCTTTCTGGGCTGGATCTGAGAAACACTATCCTAAGAAGTAAAGTCAATCTAGCACTCCACTCTCATGTAGGAGATGATTCTAGAACACCATGAGTATTTCTGGTAAGTGCAATAGCGATGTTTCACCAATAGGTGGGGAAAAAATGGCAAAACCAACTGGCAAAGTTTCAAACAAGGGGTCTTGCTTTGGCTAGCCTAGCCATGAGAAGTAAAAGGTAAGCTTGGCTATGTCCCTTTCTCCTGCTAAGTTTCATCATTGTACATGTACTAAATAAAATCAGTGCTTATTTCAGAAGACATTGGTGGACATGTAACAGAAGGTCATTTGGACTTCACTTATAAATTGTTGTTTGGGGAGCATTTTCACTCTTGGTAACATACAATTTTGCTGAAGCCTTTCCGTTCTTCCACTTAAAAACAAGCAAAAAAAAAATGAATGTAAATAGAAAGCTGACCATTTGATGAACTCCCTGCCCTTTAAGCAAGGGAGTCACATGGGTGAACACGTGGCCCAGTGGGTGTTGCTCATAGAAAGTGGTATGGGACAGCTGTATCAAGTCCTGCTGGGGCTGCGTGGACTTATAGGGCAGCAAGGTGCTTAGTAGTTAGCAGTGAAGAGTAACTCGAGAACACCAGATGCTGAGCATCCTCTGCTAAAGGGGGATCAATCACTCAAGGAAAGCGCCTTACAAAGAGCGAGACAGAAAGTTTATAAGCAGAAAAGCAACAGAATAATGATGTGCCAGGAAATCAAGCAAGGGTTTGCTACAGAGAATTAACAAGAAGAGACATAAACAGGCCTGTGATTGAAATGCACAAGTGGAAGATCTCCAAGGAAGCTACGCATCAACTGAGAGGCAGCAGTGGGGATGATGGGAGCTTGGAGGTTATCAGTGAAGAGCACGGGAAATCGTGAGAAATTGCCAGAAGCTTCTTTGACTAAAGATGAGGAAACGGACAGAATGTCAGAGTGTTCCTCATTGGACTGGGCCTGAGGCAAAAAGAAAAGACCCACTGAAGACAGGTAAAATATTTACAACAGAGTGCCTATGAAATGAGAAGACCAGAGGATGCCGAGGAGGCACAGCCAGGGTAAGAAGGAGGGAAGACTGAGTGTGTACTTTAGATCTGTTCTTTCCAAGTATAGCATGCTGTAAGAATCAAAGGCTCTCTCCTTTCTTCTTTCTTGCTCCTGCAATAATTGAGCAATAGGATATGGGACAAAAGCTAACAAGATTCAGGTATCTGCTTGAAAATGAGTCTTCTGAAGGTGATGTGAGAACACCAAAGAGTAAATCAGCAATAACAGGATTATAAAAAACTGTGTAAAGGGGCTCCATGAACAGCGGACGGGCAGCCATTCTGCTTTCCTGATTCATGCAGTGGGAAGTTAGCTCTGTTTAACTTAATGGCTCTGGTTCATATCATTGGAGGAAGAGGGGAATTTAAGGCAGCTGGAAGTGTAACGATGACAGAACTGGAAGGTGTGAGAGAAAATAGGGCAAGGTTAACAGATATGAGTGACCAAGACCTAGAGTGTGTCCCAAATGGAAGGGGTGGATGACAAGGAGCCTGCAATGGCAGGCTTAGTGGTCTGCTCTTAACCTTTCCTCACTGAGTTTTAGGGTGGCCATTTTGGCTGCAGCCGGGAGGGAGGTGCAGTGTGTGAAGAAGGCAGGAAACACACTTAGTGACCAACCTTGAGATGCCAATGCTGCAGCGGTGAAGGGGATTCCATAATCTGAGAAGTGGGCTGTGGTCCCAGACCTAGCTCGTTCCCTCTGGAGCCAAGAATGCTTCTGACAAATAGCTGTGTTGTATTGTTAGGAGGATTGGTGAGAAAAAAATCAAAGAGAGGTGCTTGTTCTATCAGAATGGTAAATCTTGGATTAGGAAACACGACTTGTGGCTCCTTGTTTTACCGATTACGTCATATGCCTTGTTCTGGCACTCTGGGCACTCCCAGATGGATAGGCAAAACACTTTGTGAACTTTTATCTCCAGACTAAACCTGCTGACAGGGCCCTGGATCACAAAGAATGATGAATGTACATTTTTCCAGTAGTCATGCTAACATTCTTCAACTATAAAATACTGCCACTGTTATAAACTAAAATAAGCATTTATAGTTTCCTGAAGTCTTTTGAAAGTACATCAGCAATTATATTTGAATTATAAAGTCAGCTCAAATCCAAGGCCGGACTGAATTCCAAAGTTGAGCCGTGGGAGCATGTCGAAGTCCAGAGGCCACAGCTGGCCAAGCTGGGGAAGAATGGCTCAGTAACAGGACAAATTGAACAAGCTGCTGACAACGACCTTACGATGGAGTATTGTTCTGAGATTAGTTGAAAGAGAAAAAGCAAAGATTCCTCAGGCCCTCACTCATGTATTAACTCAGGAGGAAACAGTTGTGAGGAGGCACAGTTCCTGGCTGAGACAGAAGTCCCAGTTTTGGCTCCCTGGGACGTGCGCTTTCAAGCCAAGTTCAGTTCCAAGACCAGTAGCTCCAAGGAAACAACAAGACGAATTCCATTTTTGTTGTAGATTTCAAGGGGGGAAATTTCTAAAAGAGAATGGAAACATGCTGAGGCAGGGAAACGGAAATCAATACACCCATGGTGACAAATTCAATTGGAAAAAGACAAAAGTTCATTGGAATAGCCACAGCAAATTCCCTAGCTTGAAGATGTTATTTTGCTGGAGCATCAATCTTATGGACCACTTATATATCCATAGAACTTCACTTGGGCTGCTTTATCCAGGAGAAATGACAGATTTGTCTCTCCGTGAGGTATCACCCGGCCTCTCTTTTGATCTGTGATGAACACGGGCAAGACAGAGGTCAAGGAGACAATTGCTAGTTCCATAAACCAGTCCTAGCCTATGGTGGGAAAGAAAATCCTCCTCTGATGGGGACACGTTGGGTGCTATCGCACCAAATGCGCTTTGCACTGGCCTTTTAGTCACTTCTGATTCCTGCAGGGTATTTCCTACTTCTGTTTTCAAACTTGCTTTCTGATTTCTAAAAATGGCCCGTAAGAAACAGTGTTGACTTGACCAGTAGATGGTTCCAACCCCTCACCTCAAAAACTGTAACCTGTCAAAGGTGGAAACTATCTTATCTTAGAACAAAATTGCAGGTGCTGGAAGAGCCCATGTTCTCCAGCAACCCAGGGGCCAGCACATATTGTCCTCAAGTAGATTGCAATTTTCTTGACCGGAAACCAGAGCAAATCGTAAGATGCATTAGTGCTGCGCTTCCATGAAGCTCTTTACTACCCTGCAGAATTTTTGAAACTCTGTACAGAAATCAAAGCCAGACTGGCATAGCAGTACTGCTGTTTTACTTTTCATTCTTTTTTTTTTTTCTAAATCAAAAGAATTTCTTTACGCACAGGGTTCAATCTAGTGGATGTTTAAGAAGCGGAGACACCAGCCTTTCCTGGTGAGCACCTCCCTGCACAAGGTTTGCAGGTATGTGTCAGATGTACTGAGATTCCCAAAAGATGGCTTTGGACTTGTAAGAATTAATTTTGGAGGTAACTGGGGCAACGTTTGGTGAAAATCCTACAAAATAGGTCACCTGCCATGACTGAAAGAAGAGACGATACTGAAAGTGTAGCCAGGAGCAAGGACATTTCACAATTCCAAGAGAATAGGATTTAGTGATTGTTACACAAGGAAACTGTGTCCAAAGACCCTTTCAAAGGGCTTAAAAAAGAAGTCTTTGTTGGTGGGAGTGATTGAATCTGCCTGCGTTCCCGTCCTTTGCACATCGTAGTGTCCTGTGACACACCAAGCATGCCATTTAGGGAGGTGAGTGTCAAGTGACACAGCTTAATAAATACAAAGACGCAGGCTTGCGTTCCGTTCCCAACTTGTGCCCTCCTTGCTGAGTCACACATTACACACGACAGTGCGCCAGGTCCTGTGCTCTGTTCAAGCTCAGCACAGCTGAACGGACTGCAGCAGCCCCAGCAGCAGCTCTGAACTGCCTTCCAGTACGTGTGTGAAACCCACCTCCGTGCTTCACCTGCATCTGCCTGTGTCAGAAGTCACCTGAACTCGGGAAAACAGCCCCTGCCATGTGGGCAGCAAACCCTTCTTACCCCATTTGGTAGAAAGTCATCTTCAAAATATCCTTCACACTGGGCCTGGCGCCATGGCGCAGTGGTTAAGGTCCTCGCCTTGCATGCCGGGGTGGGATCCCATATGGGCACCGGTTCTAATCCCGACAGCCCTGCTTCCCTTCCAGCTCCCTGCCTGTGGCCCGGGAAAGCAGTTGAGGACAGCCCAAAGCTTTGGGACCCTGCGCTTACATGGGAGACCCGGAAGAGGCTCCTGGCTTCGGACTGGCATAGCATGGACCGTTGCACTCACTTGGGGAGTGAATCATCGGACGGAAGATCTTCCCCTCTGTATATCCGTCTTTCCAACAAAAATAAAATAAATCTTTAAAAATATATATATCCTTCACATTAGGCTATGCACAGGTCTGTTTCAAAATGGAACTTGACTTCATTTTTGAAACTGAGCTTAGGAATATTGACACTGAACCTAAGGTATGTCTTAGGTATTCCATCTTGAGAGGTGTTTTTTGTTTTATTTTTGTTTTTTAAAGATTTATCTCTTTTTACTTGAATGGCGGATTTACAGAGAGAAACATCTTTCATCCACTGGCTCACTCCCAACTGGCCAAAATGACTGGAGCTGAGCCAATCTGAAGTGGGGAGCCAGAAACGTCCTCCAAGTCTCCCACCTTGGCGTGTGAGGTTCCAAGGCCCTGGGCCATCCTATACTGCACTCTCAGGCCACAAACATGGGGTGGATTGGAAGTGGAGCAGTCAAAACACATCCCACCTGGGATGTCAGCACCTGGAGGTGGAGTACTGGCCTGTTGAGCTATTAAACTGGCCTAGAGAGATGCATTTTACCACCTTAAGGACAACTCTTAAGAGTAGAAGCATAACCTCACAAGGTTCCACCAACAGTTCATCGTTAATATTTATGTAAATTCTCATACTCTTTGGGCTGTTATTCATGCACATCTTGTTGTTTTAGCCACCTCACACAGCCAGGACATTTAGTCTATTTCTTGAAATTGATTTGTATCTACTCACAGGAAAACGCAGCAGGGTAGCTGTTCCCCCAGATGGAGTACTTCAGTTACACCAATCTGCATAACTTGTCTGAAGTCAGCAAGCAAGCAAACAGTGTCCCAGCATGTTGGAGTAGTCTCTAAGGAGCTGAGGGATTCACCGAAAACAAAGCACTTTGGTTTGAAGATATCACAGATGCATTCTCAACCAAGTCCTCAACAACAACAGTAATACTATGATTTTCCTCCAAAACTGATTGTTGTATAATTTTCCACGTGGTGATACTCTGCCACAGAATGCTGAAGCATTAGCCAAACCAGCGGAGCGATTCTTGGTCGGAGGCTGCATTTCCTGTAGGGATATTTGATGCTCTGAATGTGTTTTTGATTGTCCCAACCTGGAGGGGTTGTTCGGTGTTCTGACACACATCCTGAAACATACAGCCCCTACAAGGCATTATCTGGCCCAAAATATCAGGAGTGCCACGGTGCCGTCATTGACAAACCCTCCACTATTCTGCCTCAGTGGTCTGTTTTCACACACAATCACACATACTCACGTTTAAAGTAAAATACCTACAGCTAAAAAGTGAGATGTTTAGAAGAATGCATTAAATTTTTGATAGTTGCCTAACTGGAATCTAGGATGTTGCATTTTAAGATGATTTTAGAAGCAACTGACTATTCATAGTAGTTCTGCAGGGAACAGTTCTGACTGTTCTACGATTGCATAGAATTTTTAGATTGAGACCCACTTAGGAAGCAGTGTCACAGGCTGCTGTAACGATCAAATTCCTAAGAAAGCAAATCCTTTTCTTGCTGATGAGTCTTCATTTCTCTTGTCCTTTTATTGCAGATTTTTTGAAAATCAGACTATAATGAGACACAGTAGAATGAGGCCACGGGAAGGCCCTCTACCTTGAGGTGGGTCGAGAGCTTTCCTCCTGTGGTTTATCCGTGGGCTTTGCACTCTGGTGAGACTTCCAAGGACAAGAGATAATAGAAGGACTTAGTCCCAAAGCCCTCTAAATGTTTTATTCTTCTTTTTTATTTTTAGAAGGCCCGAAGGACACCAATTAAATGCATTTATGGACCATATTCAAACTTTCATATTTTTACTTCATTCCAGTAAAAGTCCTGTTCCAAAGAAATTTGTCCAGAGATGGAATGAAAGACATTTTATTTTCCTTCCTAAATGCTGGCAGCACTTCACTCCTACGTGTCTGAGGTTGTTTTCATCTTGCAAAATACTTTGATATTTGTTAATGTGGCTACATGGCTTAGAGTACAACCAGTGATAACTCATACTAATTATTCGGCTTGTGTATTAATGCTTGACAAGAGAGAAAGGAATTTTTTCTTCCTTGATTTTGGTTATAAAAAAAAAACCCAAGAGGAGCTGGAAGATCTGTGTGCTTAAAACCAGAAAGCTTCCACTTCAAGTCAGGGAGAGGACCCAAACTCATCCACTCACTTCCACCGACACTTGATGCAGGGTCAGCTTAGGTTGGGCAGGTCTGAGACACTCACCATTTATGTCGTTGGTAAGAAGCCTAAAATAGGATAAGAACCATCTTTCGTGCCTGGCATGGTAGCCTAGCTGTTAAAGTCCTCACCTTGAAAGTGCCAGGATCCCATATGGGTGCTGGTTCTAATCCCGGAGGCCTTGCTTCTCATCCAGCTCCCCGGTTATGGCCTGGGAAACCAGTCAAGGATGGACCAAAGGCTTGGTACCTCACACCTGTGTGGGAGACCCAGAAGAAGCTCATGGCTTCCGGCTTCAGAGTGGTACAGCTCCAGCCATTGTGGCCACTTGGGGAGTGAATTGATGGACAGAGATCTTCCTCTCTCTGCTCCTCTCTGTATATCTGCCATTCTAATTAAAAACAAACAAACAAATCTTTAAAACAAAAGCATCATCTTTCCTCTGCCCATGACCTTAATTTATATTAAAGATGAAATTCTAATAGACCAGACATGCTTGTGACAATGCAGTTTTCTCATAGCTAAGTCATAAAAGAAGCTGCTGGTATAAATTGGGGATGGTGGATGGAGTGGGGGCATTGCAACTAATATTTGGAGTTTCAAATAGCTGAAAAGTGAGCTTCCAGAACATAAAGCAAATTCTGATGAAATTATCTTCAAAATCACATGGTGAGACTGCTTTAAGCAGAAGGAGTAAACAAGTAGCTTCTATTTTGTTCAGTGGATGGGTCCTTTCGACACGTCGTTGGGAATGACTAGTGAATGCATCCATTCAGTTCTTTCCTTGAAACGTGGTGATTTCCTTTGAAAACCAGATTTGAGAGCCCGGAGGGGAAAGCAGCATGAAGAGGGCCATCTGGAAGGATGGGAAGAGACTCGGAGGAGAGCTGTCAGAGTGCCTGGACACAGGCTCCCGGCTCAAGTACAGCTCCTCAGGGACCATCGTCTGTCAGCAGCACACGTGCCCTCCCCTGACACCCCTCACCTGAGCGCTTCCCCAGCGACTCCTTGGTGTTGGTGAGGACTTGCATGTCTTGTCAGGATGGAACCGAACCACAGACTGAGGCCGGCTTCCCCCTTGGCCTGTCACGTAGGGCTTTGGTCAAGTCAGAAGACACTGATCTGCTTACAGAGCAATTCTGTCCCAAGTTACTGATTAGGTAGTACATATCCCACTTAGTTCAGAATATCACATCACATCATTTGCAAAAGAATTACATCAGGACCAGGAGGAAAAGGAGTAGTGCAGGTCACATCTCCATTTTTCAAGGAATGAAACCATTGCACTGCCATACGAACTCGATCAGGCCAAGACAGGATTCAGACAATATTAACTGGAGGCACCTGTTGGAAGTTGGCTAGCCCTGCCCAACCACAACATTTACCTTTAGTGGACAGCGTCTGCTCCTCCAAGAAAGGGACTTGGAATTTTATAAATGCTTATTTTAGTTCTTTCAATGTTCTCTTCTTCCAAACCATTCAGAAAAGCAAACTAAGAAGTAAATAATTAAGAAGGCTTAAGATTTGGAATTTCTTTCTCCATGTTTTATTCAGGCTGAATTAAACAAACAAAAATTAACAGGCGAGAGAATAACCATCCGATTGAAGGGGAAAAAAAAACATTAATAGAAATTCCCCCAGTTAACAGGCATAGATGGAAAACCCAATTCTGAAGAGAAAGAAACGTTAACAAAATCTTAGGCATGCTGGCTATTGAATCTTCACGATGGAGCTGATGACCGTAGAGTACAAACAGGATTGCGGAGAGCTGGAAAGTTCCAGAATGAATTCCTGCTCCTGAAAAGGCTGAATTCCCTGGTGTCATGCTGCCACTCTCAGAGCTGGATGCCTGCCCCGCCCCAGGGACGCGGTGTAACCCTGGTCCTTCCACACCCTCGTTGTTAGGCTCCTCTGTATAGCTTTTTGCCTGTGAGCGAAGTTTAGAGATCTGAGACAGCGGTCTGCAGGTTTGACTAAAAGTCGCATTCTACCTCAGGTGGTCTAGGGGGCCTGTGCTGTGATGTAGCGAGTTAACCTTCTGTGTGTAGCACTGGCATTCCATATGGGCGCCGATTCCTGTCCTGGTGCTCCACTTCTGATTCAGTTCCCACCATATGGCCTGACAAAGCAGCAGAGGCTGGTTCAAGTCCTCCGGCCCCTGCATCTGCATGGAAGACTCAGAAGTTGTTTCTGGTTCCTGGCTTAGGGTTGACTCATCTCCTACCGTTGCAGCCACTGAAAGAGTGGACCAGCAGATGGAAGACCCCAGTCCTTCTTCATGTCTTTTCTTCTTGCTCTATAAAATCCTACTTCCAACAATGAATAGACAAATGACTTTGCACATGCTGTTACAGCTTCTGGCCCAGAACAGGAAGGACTGCTACAGGGTTACGAGCTGAGGTGCGAGGTCACTGGATCCCGTCAGTGGGTTATGCAAGCATTTGTGAAACACCCCAGACTCGTCTATTTCTCTGGCTACATTACTGGTGCCAGAAAGTTTGGCTTCTCTGCCCATGCCCAGGCCCACTGAGGTCCACACGGCTGCTTTGTTTGGACAGGCTCAGCCCGCAGTCTGAGTTTGCACACAAAGGGCTTATCTCCCGCACAGGCCCTTCTCTGACAGCCCCAGTGCTCCGTGAAAAGGAAGACAGAGGTTTGCTGCAGAAAGACGCAACAGCAGCAGCAGCAGCAGCTGAGACGCAGGACTGCCCGGCCCCCAGCCCCGAGAGTGGCTCTTACACACCGCAAGTATCAGCCACTGCACTAGAACAAGTCCAAAATAAGCACTTGTACAAATCTATCCCTTTTGTCCCTAGAAGCTTGAGTGTGGGAGTCAGGACTAAGTGATCGCCTAGAATAAATGAGCGATTTCTATAAATTGCTAGGAACTGCTTTTCAAATCTCAAATCCTGAAGGTGGGGGAACACTTGCTGGGGGCTCGTGTGTCCGGGACTACCCGACAGTGCACTGCCAGCAGCGCGAGGTTCGGCCTAGGGAATCAGTGCGTGGTGAGAGTGCCACAGCTCACAGAAGTGATGAAATCAGGGTTGCTGTAAGCTGAGTAAATGGAGAGGAAGAGGCGCTTTTCTTCGGGGAGGTTTGTTTTGTGCTGGTGAACTGCTCCCCCTGGTGGCTCAGGCGTCACCGTGTTCCGAAGGAATCAGGCTCTCCAGGGAAGGGGCAGTTGGACACCTGTCCAGAACACGGCCAGCCTCAGGCACCCCGAGGTCTCCCCGCTGCCTGGTTCCAGCCTTGCTGCCTCTGCGGGCAGTCCTGCAAACGAAAAGGAGTCCGGTGCCTACGTTGCCCCTGTCTCGTGCGTTCTCGTCATTGCGGTGATGCTGAAATTACACACACACTAATTACACACACACACACTCCACTCTGTTCCCCTTGGAAAGTAATTCTGGACATTTCCAGTGAGATACTGACCCAAAGAGAGCATTGCATTGTGAGGTCACGCAAAACTGCATGTCGACTTCTAACTCGTCCCTGTTGGTGACAGTTTACGCTTTGGTCCCCTGCTTTTCAGGCCTGTTCTAAGGCGGCATTTTCTGGCTCTCTGAGGTCTCCTCCGACGGTCATTTGACAGTTCCTGGTGATTTTCCTCGGGCAGGGTTCCTGTGGGCCCTTCATGCATGGGAAGCCAGGGTAGGTCGGGCAGAGAAGCGCATCCACAGCCACTCCCGCTTTCACGAAGGTTCTGCAATGAGAGGCATTCTGCAGCCTCAGTCCAAACAGTTTATATGCTAAATAAGGAGGTATTTTAAATATTTATTTAACGGGACGTATTTTAAATAACCTACATATGTAAATACAACGTTCTTAGTCTGTGCGTTATCGCCAGGTCGATTCTCATGTTCTGATATATAATTAATTACCAGTTTATTCCTCTGTAAACGGAAGCAGGGAATAATTCAGCGATGCCAGGTCACCGATGTCAAGAGAATTGTCATGGCCCTGGTGCCAGGAGACCTGTGAGAAGCGTGACGTCTGTGATGGTGCCCCAACGGGGATCCCACGACAAAGCCCCACAGTGCCCGAGTCGCCTCCTCCTGACTCCTAGACCTTTCCTCTAGGCTACTCGAGTGGGCACCAACTGCAGGGTTTTATTTCTTGGTCTTCTTTGGGGGAGGGGGTTGTGGAAACAAAACCAGAGGTCACAGACAGTGTAGCAGGTGTATTTGACCAGGTAGCACTTGCGAAGGAGACACGTGCCACTGACGTCAGAGCAGCCCTGCCGTATCTGCAGGCAGCCACAGCACTGCGGCCAATCCGTTCCTCTTTCTGGGTCTCTGACAAGAAGGATCGGGTTTCTTCATCTCACAAGAGGGAAGTGCAGACATATTTCCCTCTTAAAATGAGCGTCAATCATTTCAGTGTTTCCACTGAAAACGTTTCTGTTTGACTCATTTGTTATTTATGTCTAAAGAAAATAGAAATATTTTCTCTCTGAAGCACTCAGTAATATAGAATGTTGGCGCCTTATTTATTCATTATTTTTACCATGGAACTTTTTACTGAAGCTTACATTGTTGTGTCTTGTGTTTTGAGTGGCGTACTTCCTACATCAATGAAGGGAGAAATTATGTTACTGAAAGTTCCTACAGCCATCAGACTAGAATTAAATTACCATGAGGTTAACCTTCTTTTCAAGGGCAACTTGTTTCAAAGTTCTTAACTTTTGCCATGCGTGTAGACTGGTTTTGGGAAGCAAAAGTAAACAACACATATGCTGTCTTTCCTTCTTTGATTTCATTTCTGATGATGTCCAAAAGCCACCTTGCCAGTGTGGCTCAGTAATGCCACAAGCATGCCTCCCCTAAACCAAATACATTGGACATACCAAAATCCCAAATAGAAGTACTGATCCCCAACTATGTGAATTAGCTCATCAACTCAATTTTAACCAGTGGATTAGCGGTAATAATTATTTTGGTACAGGGCCAAAACATTTGGAAAATTTAGCGTGGAGAATCGTTTAAAATAATTCCTTTATGCCATCGCAACATACCAACCCATTAGTTAACTGACCTTTTTCACTATCACTAAGTTTAAAACATTCTGCATTACATGGGCAATACATATACAATACATACAAATATATGTATTATATATTATATATTATATATTATATATATTTAAGCTTTGGTGAAATAAACAATATCGATCACAAAGATTGAGTTTGGTGGTTGAAAAGGTCCACTGGTGCTAGTATTTTGATGATTACTGTAACTGTCCTGTCTGTGGTCCTGAGCCCTGCCAGGCAGGCACCTGAAGTGGGAAGTTAGTTTGCCAGGGAGCCTGCAGAGTGCTTCAGCAGGTGCACCCTCAGTAAGGATGCGGAATAAGGCTCCATGAACCAGCTTTCTGGAGGCTGAGGTGAATCTTCAGATGTGCTAATCTATTCGTTGAAAATGTTGATTAGGTTTAATTCTCCAGAGTCTCACAGATAGAAATATTCTCTAAAAGATAAATACTAGCATTAGATACCCTGGTTATCTTTTCAGTACTTTACTTTGATTGATACTTTCAGCTTTAATCCATATTACTTTAAAAATCTCCCCAAAGATGAAGCTTTCTTATTTTCTATTTCTTTTCCTAGGTAGAGAAACAACCTGGAAATTGATAGCATATACATGTAAGACTCTGAAGAAGCACTGGCTAGGGACCTCTAGACACAGGGCAGATTGCGAAGGTGTTCCCTGAGTTGCTGCTTTGCCTCTGAGATCTCAGACTCTGAACTCAAGGAGCCAAAGGCCTGGTACAATAATGGGTGCTGATAAACAAAAAGCCAAACAAAAGCCTGCTGTCTTTAGTCAAACAATCAGGAAATGGCAACCAAGCAAAACGCAAGCCTTTGTAGACATGATGGCTCCTTCTAACCAAACACAAACCAGCTGAACCAGACGGGGGAGCAGGCACGTTCAGCACTGCTGGCTAGCACATCTGTAGCCTGGTGACACCAGAGTGGTGCGAAGCATTCCAGTCCCTCTCAAACAAAAGAAAGCATCGTAAGGATCTAGGGAGAAGCTGGAATGGCCATGCCTGACCAATGGCCTGGAGGAGAACTTTCTATGTCATATGTCAACAAAGACCAAGTGAGAAACTTGGACTTCCTCCTCTGACACTGGTTAGGTGGCATACATCTTTCTCTGCCACAGTGGTGTCAGAGAAGACACGCTAAAACATAAGGTTTAAGTAACATTCAGAGCTTCCAAATACAATGCCCAGACTCCCTAGATTCAGAGGAAAATCACTCCTTATATTAAAATCTAAAAAGAATTCAGACTGAACAAAAGACAATAAGTATCTGTCATCGTCAAGTTGATGCAGGCATAACACTTTCTAGCAAAGGTTTTAATGAGTCCATTGTACAAATATTTCAGTTAGCAATTGTAAACCTTCTTGGGAATAATGGATTAAAAAGGAAAATAAAGAACACATTTGAAGACATAGCAAGTTACAACTAAAACATAGAACGTACAAGAATGAGTCGAGTGGAAACTTTTGAACTGAACAATGCAATAACCAACATAAAAATCTGAATGCGTGGGCTCCTGAGCAGGAAGAATGGAGTAGAGAAAGTATCAGAAGACACAACTGTGCTTGATCTGTCTGCACAAGGGGGACACACCAAGAAAACCAGGAACAGAATCTCAAGGGCCTTGGGGCCTCAACAAAAGAGCCAGCATTTATATTTTCAGCGTTCTAGAGCAAAAGAGGGGAGCATGCCCATAAAGTCAGCCCAGGAAATGATGCCTTGCCTGGAGCTGTCTTAAATCGGCAAAAGGCACACGTCCACTCACTGAAGAAACTAAGTACATGTCCAAAGAATTAACTGAAATAAATCCATACCAAGATATGTGACACTTCAGCTTCTGAGCACTTAAGATAAACTAAAACAAAACAGATAAATAAAATTCAATCCAACTGTCCTCCAGTGAATAAATGATTAAATGATAAACCAACTGTGGTGTACACGTCAGTGAACTACCTGTTAATACGTGGATCAGCCTGCATGAATTTATGGAGAACTATAGAGAGAGCTGGAAGCTATTTTAAAGTGTTACCAAGTGTGCTAGTCCGTTTAAATAGAATTGCAGAATAGCAAGACTTAGAAGCTGAGAACAGATGAGGAGTTCAGGAGGAGACAGGGATGGGAAGGGAACAGGTGTAATTGTGAGTGTGATACGCAGCATCCAAAAGCTCCCTGATTGCATCACTGTCAGCATCCCCTTCATTGTATTATGCTGCAGCTTTGTAAGATGCTTGCATTGGAGACACTGAGATGGAACATGATTCTGCTTCATTTCTTATAACTATGAATAAGTCTAATTATATCAAAATAGAAAGTTTAATTTAAACAATATTGCTCTAAGACTTTTACTCTGATGACTGCATTAGCTTGAACATAGATTGCACCCAAAGAGTTTTAACTGCCTCTTTGAAAGTTTGTAAACTTTGTCGAAGGTTGAGCCACCTTGGCCTGCTTCCTTGCCAGTTAAATGTGCATGACGATGCCTGCTCCACTCATTTCACCAGCTGTAGTCAGGATGAAATGAATATAACATAATGATTTCAAAGTATTTATGTACAAAAAGAAAAAAATAATTAGCCTTTGCTAAATGATGTGTAAGGTGCTTTAAGTTAAGCTAAAGGCACCCCACTTTTTATAACTGGATGGTGGTATTTTATGATTAACTTTGAAGAACATATCTTCTGCTCCTGAAGGACTGAGTGTATGGTATTTCAAGAAGAGCCACTAGTAGCTGGGACCACGGCTTAATGAATAATGCCACCGTCTGTGATGCTGGCCTCCCTCCTGCTAATGCACCTAGGAAAGCAACAGAAGACAGCACAGGTGATTGGGCCCCAGCCACCCACAAGGGACAGCAGGAGGAATCTCGTGGTTGGTGGTTCTTGTGGTTGGTCAAGCCCTGGCAATTGTGGCCCTCCAAGGGTTGAACTAGTATATGAATCTCTCATTCTTCCCTCCATCTTTCTCTGTCTATCTTTGAACTCTTTCAAATAAATGAACGATCTTTATGCAAACAAACAACACTAAGGAGAAATCTCCACCTTTTGTCAGTCATCCTTCTCAGCCATTTCAATTGAAATGAAGACTTCCACAATGCGAAGGAACCGGAATTGTTCCGATGAAAACGAGCTTACTGAGGCACAGACATGGACCGAACTGTCCAGGAAAATCATGCACAGCGAGGATGATACCTGGAAAACCCTACATCCACCAACGTGTAGGTCACAGTTGGCCATTTGTCACCACATGCAGTAAATCTCTTCTAGTCCATGCCTACATAATGAAATCATACCTACATAGTTTTCTGCTCACCACTGCGTTTTAACACCAAACATTCAGAAGGACATTGAATGCATAGTGAAGTTCGTGCAGCTGTGCCCCTCCATGCCACTCAGGGCTGCAGCAAAAACTCTTGTCCCTGTTTGAAACCATAGTTCTGGAATGGATATTAGAATGCCCAAGAAGTCATGGGTCATTTCCAATGTTTTCGGCTGCCACCCTTTCTAAACGCATTCAGCATTGCAGAATTCGGGAAGATCTAAGGTGCTGTGCAGGCTGCAGCCTCTCCAGTATCTCCATTTTCATTGATTTAGTCAAACCCTGAGTTCTCTTTCCAGGAAGATCTCCACTGGCCACTCTGGCAGAGCCCTGCTTTCGTTTCTTGTGTCTCTGTTTGTTCACAGAGCTCGCCATCAGAACAGGCGGCTGTCGGGTCAGTATGCCTAGGGTCCATTTCTTCCACAGTAAACCCAAACTGGACTTTGTCTTTCTTAATTTTTTAGTTGTTCTACCCCGATACCTTTTAAAAGTTGCTTTCATACAGAAAGTAGTAGACCATCTAAAAGCAAACACATAAAGCAACAATGAACTGAAGAAAGAAGTTGGCATGCCTGTGAGGGAAGCTGATTGAGAGTGAATGGCCAACAGAACGTTGTCCAGGAAATGTCCTTGTAAGCGGGAGGAAGCTGGGCGGTTCTCCTTAAAAGAGGAGAGCTCTAGCCACGGTCAGGAGGTCCCCTTGATTAGCAGATTCTGCTTCTGAAAACTCAGTCTTGCTGAGTCGGGGGAGACTAAACTGTTACATTCCTACGAAAATACTTGCTGAGGAGATTTTTATAATCCTAATAAAAATAGTGAAGAGTCAAACACAATATGGAGGGAAATGAAAACTGAGTCACATGTAGATTAGCCGCATTTAGTGACAGTCTCGCTTGCATTTAAACTTTCATAATTCATTGCTTCTCTTTTGCAAAACTCACCTCTCTATCTCCGAGGCTCTCCATATGTCCTGGTTAAACAATGACAAATCAAAGTGGGCTTAGAAAATACAAACTTAAGATGTCTACAGAAACCAAGCTGAGATCCTTGCTGCCTCTAGGCCCCCTTCATTCGTGTCATTTGTTCCCCTAGCGTCCCTTCCTTCACTCCGTTGACTCATAGGCCACTTTACACGCTCATTATCTCTGCAAGAAACGGTGCTACACAATATCTATTCTAAATCTCTCCGGATTTCCATTTATGCTCCATTGTCCTATAATCTGTTCAAAACTGAAAATAGAGTTAAGGTATGATCTGAGCACAACCTCCAGTGATTAAATTTATCACTATTTTTTTCCAGCGGAACAAACTCACAATAAGTAAGAACAGCTTTATCTGTGAGAGAACCCACCCTTCCAAAGAAAAAGATCTCAGCCCCTTAACCTCTAATTTTCTCTAAACTTGCTAACCCAGTATTAAGAAAACAGTTTCCCTCCCTTCATTCTTTCAACCCAGTATTACTTTGGTTAAAGAAGTAAATCTAATTAAAAGAGCATGGGGAATGGAAGCTGTGTTGTGAGTTAGGAATGCTGGCTCTGTGCATCTGTCACCATCCACTGGGCTTACGAGATGGCACATTCCGTGGACTGCCAGGCAAAGCACTCTCAACGTTGTTGGAACATCTGCTTTTCTTGATGTAAAATCTCTTCCATGGGGTGAGGGAAGGTTTTTATTCTAATTGAATTTGTATTTAATTCCCGATAAAGATGAGTTTTTTTCTTTTTTTTTTTTTCCTTTTTTTTTTTTTTCCTTTCTGCTGATGCTGCTAAAATCAGGGGTCTCAGGCCACTTTAAAAGTCTCACTTTAACAAACAACTAATCCAAACAACGAGAGGCTGGCCCAATTGGGTCTCTGATTCTTCCTATTTTTAAGACACAAAGCAAATTATAGAGGCATTTGATTTCTGATTTGATCTTTTGAGTCCTGTGAAATAGAGAATAACACTTCCAAACTGCCGTGTTGCTGACTCAGGAAGGGAGGGCACAAATGAGTACAGCCCGCGCATGGCTTTTTCTGCCATTTTATCAAGTAATGGATCCGGTTGTGATCCTAAATCATTGTCATAATGAAATAAGAAGCTGAACCTTCCAATATTTGTTATAGCATATGCTAAACAAATTCATAAATGGGATATGGATATTTAACCTAACATTTCAGGAGCTCACATCCTGTGTTAGAGTGGCCAGGTTCAGTTTCTAGGCCTACCTCCTCATCCCAGCTCCCTGACAATGCAGAGTCTGTGCGATGGTGATATTAGATCAAGGACTTGGATTTTTGTTACCCATTTGTGAGTCCTAGAATGTGGAGTGGTTTGGAGAATGAACCAAAGGATGAGAATATTCTGTTTGTCTGCATCCCTCTCTTTCGCTCTAACTTCTTAATGATTATAAAAATACAGTCCCCAGATTATTGCATGAATGAACAAAAGAAAGTGAGGTATCAAGCATGAAGCTCCCAGTGACTTTGCCGTGTCACCTGCTTCTAGTCTCTTGCCTGTAGTTTAGTGCTTGCAAACTTGTGTTTCCTATAAGTTTACATATTGGATAGCATAAAATGAGAGTATTAAATTATAATTTGTTCATTTTACAAGCAGCTGTGATAAGTGAATGGACCCTCCTTTGCCTTTGGGAGTGTACAGCAGAAATTAAAACCAGGACCTCAGAAAGATGATACAATAAAAGGACATGTAGGGCCTTCACTGCCCACCACGTGGCTAGCCGCCATCCCAGTTACCATTCAGGGTCACATAGCAAAGCTGACTTTTCATTTGTCCCTCAGGCTTTGGACACAAGAAAATGTAGCCCCTTCCTTCCCTGGAAATGGAGTGGAGATATCAATCAAAGGCCATAGGCAAAATACCTTAATGCTATCTTGGTATTTTCCAAGAGTTGATGCTGATTAACCCTTACGACGGTTGCCATTTTTTAAAATAACATTTAGACCTGAACACAAATTTTTCTTCTTCCTTCTTGTAGGTTGTTCTGCTGCATGCAGCTGACTTATTTGTCCCTGTTCTTGAGCCCTTACAACCAGAACCTAGCCACATAAAGCCACACATTTAAAAAATCCTTTTGGACTTTTGTATATATTTGATTTCCAGCTCTTTTCTGTTTACCTGAGTAACTCAAGGTTAGAGGAGTATGACTAATTTATTACTCAAATTCAGTTGGTATTCAATAAATAATTCCTTTAAATTAATGAGCACAAACACTTGCAGAAGATTTAGGAGGAGAAAATGATTTCTCTTATTTGGCAAGCTGTCACGTGCAGTAATGAGAAACGTTGGGAATGTTAGATCGAATGAAGTGTTTTACAAAAGGAAGGGACTGTTTTAGAATAAGATGAGATTGATTCTAATTTTCTCAAAAGTAAATAATATTGCTGTCCTCACATGCAGAAATAAATTTTCAGTGCCTATCTGTAGTATTGGCTTCATAGAAATAACTAGACCAGACCTGGCACAATAGTGTAGTGGTTAAGGTCCTCTTCTTGAACACACTGCGATCCCACATGGGCACCGGTTCTAATCCCGGTGGCCAGCTCTTTGCCTGTGGCCTGGGAAACCAGAAGAGGACAGCCCAAAGCTTTGGGATCCTGCACCTACATGGGAGACCCGGAAGAAGCTCCCGGTGCCTGGCTTTGGATTGGCTCAGCTCTAGCCATTGTGGCAGTTGGGGGAGTGAACCATTGGATGGAAGATCTTCCTCTCTGTCTCTCTTCTCTGTATATCTGCCTTTCCAATACAAATAAATAAGTCTTTTAAAAAAAGAAAGAAAGAAAGAACTAAACCAAAGGAGGACAAAATTCCCTTTCTATATCTTTATAAGAATTATCGTGGGCCTGACAGCATGGCCTAGCACCTAAAGTTCTCACCTTGAACGCGCCAGGATCCCATATTGGAGCTGGTTCTTATCCCAGCAGCACCACTTCCCATCCAGCTCCCTGCCTGTGGCCTGGGAAAACAGTCGAGGACTGCCCAGAGCTTTAGGACCCCGCACCCATTGGGAGACCTAGAAGAGGTTCCTGGTTCCTGGCTTCGGATCGGCACAGTACCGGCCATTGCGGTCACTTTGGGAGTGAATCATGGAACGGAAGATCTTCCTCTCTGTCTCTCTTCCTCTCTTTATATCTGACTTTGTAATAAAAATAAAAAATCTTCTAAAAAAAAAGAATTGCTTATTGTGATCGAGGGTATTACTAGTTGATAGGTAAGCATGGCATCTTTTGCTTTAGCCCCACACACACAGGTGATTGTTCCAAGCATTTATCTTGCCTACCTCCACGCTCTCTGCTATGCGACTTGGCGGCACACTGCTGTAAAGTGTGGCGTATATGTTCCTAACTTTGACTTTTGCCTTTAGCATGAGGTTTTCTCTGTCCTATCTGAAGTTAGAAGGTGTGATACAAGAAGGACTTGGGTTGCTGGTCAAACCTTTTTATATTTATGCCGTCCCAGAAGAAGCACATGCTTTATTCATTCGCCAGTCTCAGGATGTAAACGAATGGGAGGTGAGATACAATCACCTCAACCAATGTGCAACACGAAGCTGCATTACCTTGCTAACAGAAGCTCATGACGAAAGGGAATGTTTGCTTTCATGCACCATTGGAATTATGGCTGTTTGGGTCACAGTTGGAGAAAGCATGAGAAAAATGCACAACTCTATTGCCATGGGACTATGAGTATATTTAGTTACCAATGCAAATATAAAAAGGAAGTGATTTCAAAATTAATGTCAATTACTGGGAATTAAGAATGGGAAGGGGAGTCGACATTGTGACATAGTGGGGTAAGTCTTTGACTGCGACACTGGTACCACATGATAATGCTAATCCACGTCCCAGCTGCCTCACTTCCCTGTTAACGTGCCTCAGCAAGCAGGAGGAAACGCCCTAGTCCTTGGACCCTGCCACGCTGCCTTCCGCTTTGAGCCTGACGCAGCGCACCAGTGAGCATCCACCACCACGCGCATGTGCTTTCCTTTTTGTTGGTAACATTCAAAATCCCCCCGGAAGGAATGACACTGTGGCAGTTTAGCACGGGAGTCCTATCACAATGAAAGTGAAAGTGCAAAGGATTCTTTGGCAAACTTCTTAATGATTTATTGCATATATTGAAAAATAAGTTTTAATTACACTTAACCACAGTTTCCAGAAATTTACTTAACTGTGACATATGAGGGATATACCTAACCACACCCTCACCCTTGCCAATGCTCTTTTTCAGAAAAGGTTAATTCAATTAACCCTTCGTAACAGGTGAGCAATGTTGCCTTTGCTGTGGAACAGCAGTTGGATGATATTCACTTCTATTGTTGAGTAATATAAAACCAGTAGTATGCTGCATTCATGATATTAAATGGCATTGAGAAGCAGGTATGAAGGAACTGTCAATGTAAAAATACGGATTAAATATATGGAACAGTATCTCTGCATTCCTGTAAAATTAGAACACAAACACACGCTTATCAGAGGAAGGAAAGATGCAGATGTTTAGGTTTGAACAGGTGCAAGAAAGTGGATCATTTCATTCCCTTCTTCACTGCATTCTGCACCTCAGAAATTATCTGCTGCATATATACATACATATTAATATCATGTAACATATATATATAATACTTTCATATTCAGGAAGTTTAAGCTGACAATTCGTACAGTTGGAGAAATACTTGCAAACTTTCTCACTAGGGATTAATATAAGAACATAGAGAAGACTAAAAAATAAATAGTAAAAAAGCCCAGTTTTAAAAAGGCAAATAGGGCCCTGCATGATAGCCTAGTGATTAAAGTCCTCCCCTTGCACGCGCCGGGATTGCATATGGGCGCTGGTTCTAATCCCGGCGGCCCCACTTCCCATCCAGCTCCCTGCCTGTGGCCTGGGAAAGCAGTCGAGGATGACCCAAAGCCTTGAGACCCTGCACCCACATGGGAGAGCTGGAAGAAGCTCCTGGATCCTGGATTTGATAGGCTCAATTCCAACCATTGTGGCCAGTTTGGGAGTGACCCAGCAGACAAAAGATCTTTCTCTCTGTATCTCCTGTATTTTAATCTACTATTCCAATAAAAATAAGTAAATCTTTTTTTTAAAAAGCAAATAACCTAAAAAAAATTTCTCAAAGTAAAATATAAAAAAATCGGCCAACTCTTACACACAAAAAAGCACTCAACCTCATGAACTTTTCGGGAAATGTAAGTCAAAAATACTTTGATGTATCATCTTACCCAAATTAAAATGACTGCAATGAAAAAGAGAAAATATTAACAATTTGCTGACCCTGTAGGTAAATCTCATACACTGTCAGTTAAAATGTGAATTAACGTAGAGTGTAAAAGCCAGTGTGGCGAGTCCTTCAGAAAACTGAATGTAGAACTATCAGAAGCACCTTTTTGGAAGTAGTGATAGCTCAAGCAGCTGCGTTTCTTGTCCACAAGCGGAACATGCGCACTTAGTTCCTGGCTCCTGGCTCATTCATCCCAGCCACAATGCTTAAAGGGAGTTGGGGGGTGAGTCAGCAGCTGGAGCATTTATCTGTCTCACTCTGTCTCTCGCGTAAATGAGCACACAAACTAAAAACCACTGCCAGAGCAGAGCTCCCCTTTGCTTCAGCAAAGCTGCTGCCCTGCTTCAAGTTAAAGCAATGGACATTATCATGCCCAGGACATACCTGGACCTATGTTTATTGTTGCCAAAACATGGAAACAACTCGGCTGCCCTAATTAAGACTCATTTCTGATAAAATGAGCTGCCCTGTGTCAGGAGAAGCCATAGTAAGTTCTTATTTCTTGTTACTTCCTAACCTTAGACATGCTGAAATGTGCTCTAGGATGGAGCAAGGGCATCAAAGTCCAGAGATTAATAGAAATAACTTATTCAGGGAAACTGTAGCTTTCATTGACCAGAGGAACAAAGATTTGCAGCCAGCATACTGTGTGAGAATAACTGAAAACTATAGTAATCATTCCTATAGAAAAATTAAAAATGTATTCACTCATTTTTTTAAAAAGTAGAGTCATCCAAAGACAGTAGAGGTGGGGTTGGGGAGAGATGGAGAGGTCTTCCACCTACTGGTTTACTCCTTGAATGGCCAGAAAGGCCAGTGCTGGCAGGATCTGAAGCCAAGGAACGGGAATATTCCCCACGATCCCCCACAAGGATGCAGTGTCCCAAGCACTCGGGATATCACCCACTGCTTCCCCAGCAGACGGTTGGGTCAGAAGTCAAGCAGCTGGCAACTGAACTGGTACCTTTAAAGCACACCAGTGCCACAAGCAGCAGCTTTAAGCTTTACTCACAACGCCAGACCAGCAGCCTGGCCTTGATTCCATCGGTATTCCATCTCCAACAGTGCCACTCACTCTCATTCCCAGTCTGTGAGGAAACTTGCCCTGGGGAAAATCCACATCTTCCAGAAAATATTCAACTCTGGACTGCTGAGATTGCCATCTTCTCATACTCAATTTTTAATTAGCATTTATTTTTACATGGAGAATTTAACAGCAAACTTATTCGCAGTGGTTTTTTTCCAAGACCAGGAGCCACTGTTTTGTTTTGCTTTGCTCTCCGTCATTGGTTTTTGAACGGCACTGATTCTTGGGTCTTGCAGACTTTGCTCCAGCTCTGATGGCTGTATTATGCGGGACGGGGAGGCATTTCTGTTTCTCAAGATGACTGATTTTAGACACAGAGAAGTTAAACAGCATGTCCAACTTCAGCCTGCACGCCACTGAACTAGGTTTGCAACCCAGATGCTGATGACAAAGCTGGAAGCTCTGCAATACACCATCATTTCTTACAAGGAAACCAAAATCGAATCAAATAATTCATCTGATCACTTCAGGTTACGCTGATGGATGTGCAATCATCAATTTTTTCTCACAATCATTGACAGCTTGATCTGAGTATCAGGCCTCTTATTTGGACAGGATATCCTATGTGTATAGGTTAATAGGTGAACAAGTGCACACCAAAAATAATCCTTGTGGATTGCTACATTAACAGAATATTCTATTTAGTTCGCCGCCGGATTTTCAACTCTCATAACCAGAGAACAGTAATGAACTGCAGAAATGTAAAACACGCCTTTGATAATTACACTATTATCACACAGGAATGTACCTGAAGTGTGGATTTTCAGCTTAGAAGGTGAGTGGTTTCCATGTTGAGAGGAAGGTAAGAGGAGGAGATAATGTAAAACGGAATTGTCAAAGAACGGTTCTGTGTGGTTAAAAATCTGGAAGCTGTGCTCTTAACCCAGACAACTGGAGTGACTGGAGGAAGAGAAAATTATAGGTGACCAGAAGGTGATCGAATAAGGAAAAGCACCAAAGTATTGGGTTCCTGAGTCCTGACTTGCTGGCTGAGGATTCAAAGCCAGCCCGAAAAGGACCTTTTTTGAGTAGAGAACAGAGCAGGTTCCATTGGGTGGTCTTGATTGAGTCATAGCCTCTGCAAACATTTGTTTCCTCATGGAGCTGTTATTAGCCACAATACAGATACCAAGAGGCTGCAGAATGCTCAGCTGAAGCCCCTTGGCATTCTAGAGTTGATGCTGTCAGTCCCATTCAGCAGTGTTTTGATGGAATCTCTATCTAGGAACTGAAACCAGAAGGAACAAAGGAAATACACACAACTGAATCATGAATCTAAGATGATTTAAAAATCAAATTCCATTAGGTGATCTTCTGAAATCTACTTTCTGATGTCAGAGAGGGCCAAATTCTTAAATTATTTTAATCCTCATTCTATGCTTTGCATAGGATAGATCATTGTATCTGACTCACCAAATGGTGCCTGACGGCATAACTACTGGATGAGTGGGGCACCCTCCCTTTGAAGTGGTGATTTTCCAAGGCTCTCTTCTCCTTCTCCTCCTTCTTCTTATTCTTCATAATACATAGAGGAGAGATGGAGAGGAAGATCTTCCATCTGACAATTCATTCCCCAAACAGCTGCAAATGGTTGGAACTGAGCTGATCCGAAGCCAGGAGCCAGCAGCTTCTTTCATGTCTCTCATGCGGGTGCAGGGTCCCAAGGTCTTGAGCTGTTCTGTACTGCCTTCCCAGGCCACAGGCAGATAGCTGGATGGGAACTGGGGCTACCAGGATGCGAACTGGCACCACATGAGATTCTGGAGCATGAAAGGCGAGGACTTCATCCACTAGGCTACCATGCCAGGCTGAAAATCTATTCTTAAAGAGGAAACTGCATTAAGATTGAGGACCACTGAAAGTCTTTCTCTATTTAATGAGTCATACTCTCAGCAACAACTTCTTCTTAACAAGGTAGACTCAAACATTTCCTGATTAGTTTTTCCTTCATGACACAGATAGGGACACATCGTGGACATTTTGCAAGTGAGACGTCAGCAGGGGCACAAGTGTTAGATAATCCAGAAACACCTACTTTCCAGCTACTTCAAATTCAGTGACAAATACAAGACTCTCAAAGTCTGAGCATCCACTACTGAATCTTCATAGGTATCTATTTCTTTAAAGGGCTTTGCTTTGGTTATTTCTGACTTGACAAAAAATGTTAGTGTTTTTCTTTTCAAATAATTAAAGGGAAAGGAAGTCTAAGAAGAGACTGAGTGACATTCAATATTCCCTAATGCCCTCCTGTTGCTTTAGGTGATTTGTGTGCCTAATTAGGGAGGGTCCTGAGCCCGTCATCCACCAGAGCCTGACCCAGGATGGGAGGGAGTCAGCTGTAACCTGACCGAGCCCAGGTGTGTGCCTGCAGGTCACGCTGAGAAAACATGTGGCCTCTGTAAGCCCCTGCCAAGGCTGCCCATGCTTTTAACTCTTTCAGGTCTTTCTCCACTGCTCACATTCTCTCTTGCTTAGACGTCAACATGCTTTCTCCAACATGAAGATTTCCAAGTTAGAAGAGGAAGTATGGAAGGATAAGGCACTAGCTTAAGGCCATAGAATCCAAAATGGCAAATAATTTAACTCAATTGCTCTGGCATTCAGCCACTGTGTAAGTCATGACATAGGACATACTGGCACTTGTCAGACCAGCCCCCATCCTTCTGTCCTTCTTTCTCCCTTTCTCTCTCTCTTTCAGACACACACACACACACACACACACACACACACACACACACACACACACAGAGGTAAGCTTTCAAAGCATTCAAGAACAGATGATCCTTGTACATCCAGCAGATGGCATTAAGGAAAACCCAGGAACAAAGACTGTCTGTACCCAGAAGAGCCAGAAGACATATATATATTTTTTTAACAGAGACACTGGCTAGGTGTGTGGGGGGGGGTCCCCAGAGTCCACAGCCCTCTCCACACAGTACTCTCAGTCCTAAGGACATTGCCATTATCAATTTCTCACAAGGAACAAGACTGAACATTTAAAAACCAAAAATACGGAAATTAATTCTCTAAATTGATATGAAAAAGAATGTGCCATTTTCAAATAAAGCATTGTCTGCATTCTGGGACCAGTGATAATGTAATGGCTTTAACTCTTCTTGGTTCACCTGCATCCCATAATAGGCTACCTTCTCCATGTCCCGGCTGCTCCATTTCCCATTCAGCTTCCTATGAATCTTCACTCCGTAAGCCCGCCGATGATGATTCAAGTGACTTGTTTCCTGAAACCCATGTCAGAGGACCACAAGGAGTTTCAGACTCTCAGCCTCAGCCTAGTCCAGCCTCAGTTTTATAGAAATGTGGGAAATTAAATCAGCCATATTGAAGATCTGTTTGTGCGTGTGTGTAGACGCACATTCACACACAAACACATCCCATACAAATAAATTAAATAAAGAACATATTTGAAAAAAAAAAAAAAAACAGAATTGGACCCAGGACTAAAACTCAAACACTTCACTCTGAAATGGGGTACATTCTAATGATTCCCATGATTCCATTTCAACATCTGCTTATTCATGATTTTGGTTATGTAAGACATTCTAAACTGATGGGCACACTTACCTGAGCTTTTTTTCATAAAGCCAGCTGATGTCATTCTGAATATTGTATTCGCCATAAATATTGATGATCTAATTTTTCTTTGCCCCACACCTTAGCCAGTGGACTGCATTGAGCGATTTCCTTTGGAGCTAACATGGGAATGCCCTTTTGCTCTTTGAGAAAAAGTACCTGTCCAGTACAGCCCGGTTGACTCCGAGGAAGTGCCTTGTGCTCACACACTGGGAAAGGCTGCTTTATGTTGCAGCACAAGTTTTTCATGTCTCTAAAAATGCTTATCTATTTGAATTTACGTGAAAAGCAGAAAGTAATAAAGAGAGGGTGAGAGAGAGAAGGACCGCTCATCCGCTGGTTTACTCCCTAAATGCCTCGAACAACCGTGTATGGGGCAGGCCAACGCTGGTCATTAGGAACTCCATTCAGTCTCCTCCACGTGCTAAGAATCCAAGTGCATGGCCGTCGATCAGGGTGCGCATGAGCAGAAGCTGGGCTTGGATCCACTCCTAGCCCGCTTCACCACGTTGACCATTCCTCCCGCTGCTCTTCACTGCTGCTCGAAGCGTACATGTAGGCCTCTGGGTCACAAGGCCTGGACCACACAAACGTGGCTGTGAACTGTAGGCAAGTTAGACCCACAAGACCTTCAAGTCAGGTGTCATGAAAATAAAAGTGAACATTCAGCATGTTGTAGACAGCAGAGCAAAGTAGTGGCTCAGCTCCTATGAGGCACCTCTCGCCAGCAGGTGCTCAGGAGGTGCTCACACCCTTGCCTACTTATGTCAGAGTGGCTGCTATCCCTGTGGGGAGCACTTCACTCTCCCTCATCCTTATTTCTCACTGTCTCCTTCATAAGACCTTTCTTTTCTACTTCCTGCTTTGTTGTGTTATTTTTTTATATACTCCCTCCCCCAACCCAAGAAACATTTCTACAGCACTCAGGCAACAGCAAAATACTCTGCACTCAGATACATTCTCTTTCTGACTTCTCCAAGAATCTATGTGGACCACCAGGAATGCTTTTACAAATCCCTGATTCAAACCTTGCACCATCCGAAACACACACTTACACCCCACCGATGTTCTGTTTTCAGGGCCGTGTCTATGTCAGGTGATCAGAATTTGGCCCTATATGGACCTAGAAGGAGTTCCAGAAAGGATAGGTGGTGGCAAATGTGTCTTCTATTTTTTTTTTTTTAAAGATTTATTTTGTTACTTTGAGTTGAAAGGCAGAGATATAGAGAGAAGGAGACACCCAGGGAGATTCTATCTGCTGGTTCACTCCCCAAGTAGCTTTGATGGCAAGAGCTGAGCCAATCTGAAGCCAGGATTCAGGAGCTGCTTCTTTGCTTCCCACAAGGGTACAAAAGCTCGAGGACTTGATTCATCCCCTGTGGCTTTCCCAGACCATGAACAGAGAGCTTGATCAGAAGTGGAGCAGCCAGGACACAAACCAAACCTCAGATGAGATGCCAGCACGCCATGCAGAAGCCTGATGTGCCATGCCTTGACGCCAGCCCAAGGGTTCCCTGCTTTTTGCTGTTGTTGTTGTTGTTTTTCTGAAGTCTAAACCCAAACAGAAATTCTGTCATTAGAATCATAGGAATTTTGTAGCTGTGCATCTTCCCATAAATAACACGGAATAACATTTTCACTACCACTATCAAATTTAAGATGTATAATACAAACCATTTCACTTATTTCCTTCTCATTTTATGGTTTCTATTATGTCCTTTTCTGTCTAGTATACAAATAAAAGGCTAGGGTTTTATTTCTATGCTTCCATTTCTTTCAAGTAATAAGCATGAAGTTCACAGGATGATTGCATTTGTTTATCAATAAATTTCCAAAGGTCTTTGAGTTAGATCTTTGGGCCCTGAGGACACTAGCACATTCCTGATTGTTGGTAAGAGATACATGGCAAGAAACACGCTATCACAGATAAGGCTGGCGAAATCCTGGGCTGAATCAAGCTACTTCATTGATAAAAAGGCATTTCCCAAACTGCTGGTCCACAAAAGTGCTATTTCATTGAAGAACCTCACGGGCTAGCACAATAAGGGAAGCAAATCTTCCTTAAGATATTGATCTTGGTCATCTGAATTGGTTTGCTAGAGTTGACTCAATAATAGAACATGTTATACATTGTAAGAAGCCCACTGAAGCATTTTCATTAGGTTGAAGTTAGATTAGCGAGTCACTTTCCATTGTTAGTGTTAATGCTAACACAGTTACATAATGCTCCCCATATTTTATAAGTTATAATCATCTTTAAGAGTCACACGAAAGTAATTTTGAGCTATATTTTCTAGAACATAGAAACATATTTTTAAGAGCAAATTTACAACTTATTTAGCTGAGGAATGCAACAGATTTCAAACTTTCTCTGCGTGATAATATACCAAAATCAATTCAGATCATCTACATCTCAGATGCTCTTAAGAGGACAAAATTACAGAAAGCTTCCCTTCAATAGATATCATGAAACCCATCATAGCTTTGGGTAGAATCATTCTTGATGGGCTAAGGATGAGCAGAGCATTCATCCAACTAACCTGCACTCAGCATGATTGAGCTGAGAAGTCTGCTGTCTCTCCTGGCAGCTCTCACTGCAAGCAAGAAAAAAATAAATAAATAAAAAGACAGTAAAGTGCTTAAACCTTCATAGATTACACTTGAAGTCCAAATATCTGTGTTCCATTCAGGGGGCACATTTTAACCTCAGTCTGGAAGTAAGACCAAGGGCAGATCAGGTGATCTTCTTCTTGAAAATCAATACACAAATAGGAAATGTCAGCTTGGACTGCAGTGCACAGCAAAACGTGTGTTTGCTTCAACCCCAGAGTCCCCCAGAGTCCTGAGAGTGGAGAAATTGAAAATAAGTGCTTGAAGGGAAGTTTCACAGATGAGGGAAGGAAAAGAGGGAGGAAAGCAAGAAGGAAGGAAAAAGGAGAAGATGGAAGTGACCCCAGAAGCAAAGAAAATATTATTGAGCAAAGGAACTCTTTCATAAGACACCCAAATCCAACCAGACTCATCCAATTCCGATTTATCCTGTGGTTGCAGTACAGTGAGGGAGCTACAGAGACCACACAGCTGGGAAAGACAAAAGTATTCACTTCCTGGCCTTCTGACCAAAACATTCACTATGGGGCTGACATTGTGGTGGAGTGGATAAAGCTGTCTCCTGCAGTGTCAGCATCACATATAGACGCTAGTGTATATCCCAACTGCTTCTCTTCTAATTTAACTTCCTGATAACGGCCTGGGAAAAACAATGGCAGATAGCCCTGGCAGCTACACAGGAGTCCTGGAAGAATCCTCTGCATCTTGCCTCCAGACTGGCCTAGCCACACCTGTTCTAGTTATCTGCAGATTGAACCAGTGAAGGGATAAACTTTCTCCCTCTCTCTGTAGCTCTGATTAAAAAAAAAAGAAATTAATTTTAAAAATCATCAACATCTGGATAAATCCACCTTCTGTAGATTTGTGTGAGAGATGATCTGCAACATCTTAGTAGAGTGTTATTGGTTGTTTACCTCCACTCGCAGATTTCAAAACCTAGTATTTTGGGGAGTCTGGTTGTAAACTTCCCTCTACCATTTATAACACTGTGGTAGCCAGGCACTCATGCACCTGCTCTGAGTTTCAGCTTCGTTTGCATGAAACTCATCGACACCTACTCAGTGAGTGTTCCACTATATTTGAATATAATCTATACCATTTAATCTAATGCATTAAATATCTATTTATGTTACTCATTCAAAACAGAGAAGTCACACAGAGAGGCGGATGGTCAGAGACAGAGAGAGAGAGAGAGAGATTGAGATCCTTATAATATCTGAAATTATGCCAGTCTAAAATTCTGATCTAGGAGTAGAGTCATGCTTTTCATCTTAATAATATTGTTTAATGTTTTACCATATTGACGCATCTTTTGTTTTTCCCCTATCCTGTGCGAAAGTAACAGACCATGTGAATGGGCCACGATGGCTGCAATGTCCAGGACTGTGCTAGAGTAAAGCCTGTAACCAGGAACTCGACCCAAGTCTCCAGGTGAGTGACAGGAATCCAAATAACTGAGTCGTCACTGCTGCCCCTCAGATTCTGCATTGGCAAGATGTTGGAGTCAAGAATTTGAACAGAGAACTACAATGAGAGACTTCGACAGCAGATGCAGGTTTGCTCACTTCTAAGTCAAAATCCTACTCCCAAACCGTACTGATGTCAACGAAGAGTACTCTCACATTTCCCTAAATATATCTTTCACAAATCCAATCACCTACAAATTGGGTACATTGTGGATTCCCTGTGGGTTTCTTTTTTTTTCTTACTGGAAAGAATTATAGAGAGAAGGATCTTCTGTCCACTGGTTCACTCCACAAGTGGCCACAATGGCCAGATCTAAGCCAATCCCAAGTCAGGAGCCCAAAGCTTCTTCTGGGCTTCCCAAGTGGGTGCAGGGTGCAAAGCATTGGGGCCATCTTCTACTGCTTTTCTGGGCCATAAGCAGGGAGCTTGATGGGAAATGGAGCAGCTAGGACACAAACCAGGGCCCATATGGGATCTTGGTTTGTGCAAGGCAAGGAATTTAGCCACTAGGCTACTGTGCTGAGTCTTATGGGTTCACTGTTAATGGCCTTGGGCCCCTGTACCCACATGAGGGACAAGGAAGAAGCTCCTGGCTCCCAGCCTTAGAATGGTCCAGCTCTGGATGTAAAGGCCATTTGAGGAGTTAATCAGCAGATTGAAGATCTGTCTCTTTATCTTTTGCTTTTCCTCTCTCTAATTTTGACTCTCAACTAAAATAAATAAATCTTTTCTTTTTAAATCTAGAGACTCTTGCCCCAAAAAATTCTTTTAAAAACATACTGTCTCCAACAGAAAATTGCAACTTAAAATTTGTTTATTGGATTATCATTCAAATAAAGAATTTTCTTTGCATCCTACTTCATATTAGCTACCTGTGATTCCATTTAGCATCTTGCTCTACCTTGAGCACTTCTTTCTCATTTCTATTTTTCAAATTGTTTTGGAACTACTTCTATTTTGACCTTATTAAGGCTAATAGCTTGATTCCATTCTGTTAGAAATATTACAGATCCCACACTTTTCCAAATAAAAGCTTTTTTAATGCCGTAATTGAATATATATATTTATGATATATTATAAAAGTGTCAGCTAACTACTTATAATATTTAATTTAGTAATGGAAAAATCTATGCAAGTATATAATATGGAAATGCTATTAATTTAGAAATAGTTCATTACTTTCCTGTTTTAAGGAGTGATTTTTCTTGCAGTCTTCACTCCCGATGTCACCTGTTTCTGGGCCACTGATGTTAACCAGCCTTTTTTAAATCTTTGTGTTACTCTCACTGTAATCCTATCCCACACTATACATTATCAAAATAAATCTGATCTTCTCACCACATTGCTTTTGAGAGTCATCATTAAAAGTTTTATTTACAACATCTTTCATTACCTACAAGTGGGAAGTCTGGGAGTGCTACACAGCCCTGAGATGTGTTTTTCCCTCTGGAGTTGTTGGCATGATGCTACCTCCTGAGTAATAGAAAAGTAATAATATCCTGAGTAATGATAACAATAATAATATCCAGAGTAATAACAATAATAACATCAGAGTTATAATAACAGTCATGGTAAGCAGATCTTCTCATTTAGTCCTTTGCTTCCCCTTTCTATATTTTTAAAATTTTATTTGAAGAGCCGTTTGCTTATTTGAAAGGCAGAGAAACATACATAAAGGGATAAACAGAGGGAAGGAAGATAGAGGAGAGAGAGAGCTAGAGAGAGAATCTCCTGCCCTCTGGTTTTGCTCAGTGAGGATGAAAGCAGCATGGAAATTCACGTGGTAGTATGGGTCCAAGTGCTTGCATTATCCTCAGCCCCCACCCCAACCACCCCACGTATAACAGCACAGGGCTGGATCAGAAGAGCAAAGGACCCCAACGATATAATCAGCTCCCTCTTCTGGCATGGGAAAACAGTAGAGGATGGCTCAAAACCTTGGGACCCTGTGCCTACGTGGGAGACCCAGAAGAAGCTCCTGACTTTGGATTTGTTCAGCTATGGTCATTGAGCCATCTGGTGAGTGAACCAGTGGACAGAAAATCTTTGTGTCTCTCTTTCTGTCTGTAATTCTGATCTGTCTTTCCAGGAAAAATAAACAAATCTTTTTTAAAAATACCCCTCCCCCCAATTTCTGGCTCTCCACCCTTTCCATTGCCTTATTATTATTATTTTCTGTTTGGAGACGGTAAGCTCCTCTGCTCTAGCTTTTCATAACGTACCATGCATCATCATGAGCCAGCATTGCCCCGCTGTGCTGCAAACCAGCACCTGTTTCATTCACTGAATTGTGTTAGTGTCCATGATTCAATCACTACCATGCCCTCAACTCTCCATTTCTAAAGTCCAACAATCATTATCTCAAATTTGGGTCAAACAGGATCTTCTGACACAGTGGATGAACCTGTTGCTTTGGACACCAACATCTCGTATCATAGTGTCCTAGCAAATTATCACTCCTCTGTTTCCAATTCAGTTTCTGGCTGACAGGCCTGAGAAGGCAGTGAAGCAGGGATCCCAGTGCTTAGGGCCTACCGCCCTTATGGGAGACTAAGCATGGCTTTCAGCTTCGACCTCCGCTAGACCAGGCTGTTGGCAGCATTTAGAGAGAGCAGCGGACGGGTATGCTCTTGGTCTCTGCCTGTTTCTGTCACTCTGTCCTCCAAATATGTTATTCCAAAAAATGAAATAAAATTTAAAAATAAGGTGCTAGGGTTGAATATATTTTAAATTTCCACATCTGAGCAACAATGTGGCCAATTTATGTTTCTATATCTGGCTCATTTTACGTCATGTCACAATCTCACTCCCACCCATTCTGTGGCAAATAAGTGCTCCATTATTCTTTATGATAGGATGATACGTTGTATATACCTACCACATTTTCAACATCCAGCTGTGCTTTGATGGTCACCTTGGCGGATCCCATACCTTGGATACGGTGAACAATGACATCTGGGAGTGTAGATGTCTTTGAAAATGCTAACTTTGTTTCCTCCAGGTATATACTCAGCAGGGAGAGCTGGGCCATAAGGGAGAGCTGATTGGAGGTGAGGAGGGTTGCATTCATTGAATAAGCCTAACAGTTAGTGCAAAGATTGTTATCCAGGGCATGTCAGTCCGATGATGCCAGAGTTAATTCTGGGGCTTAGGTTTATTGTTCTAAGTGTCTATTTCACTCCAGTCTCATGCCAGGTCCACATTGTCTTGATTGCAATATATCTATATTGCTTGGAAATCTCATCTAGTGATACCTTCAACTTCACTCTTGCTAATAAAGCTTCTTATCTATTTGGCATCTTTGTGTTTCTGTGTGAAATTTAAGATTGTTTTCTCTAGTGATGTGAAGAATATTATTGATATTTAATTCAATACTGGTTTAATCAAATCTGATTTGCTTTGAGCTATATGCACACTTTGACAACATTAATTCTTCAAATTAATGAACATGCGTGGTTTTCCCAATTTTTTTCGTGTATTGCATTCACTTTCTTCTGTGTTTTAAAATTTTTACTGCAGAAATTTTGCACATCCTTTGTTAAATTCATTTCAAGATATTTTAATTTTGAGTGGCCATGCACATGAGATTACTCATACTTTCTTTCTCAGTGAGTTCACTATTGGTATATACAAGTGACACTGTGTTTTGAGCATTGATCTTATATCCTCCAGTCTTATTGGATTTGTTTAGCAGTTCTGACATATTCTTCCTGCTGCCTTTCAGTGTCCCTACATATAGAACCATATAATTTGTAAGTAGAGATAATAACAAGCCTTCCTTTCTCTGTGTGTGTTCTATTTCCTTCCACGCCTGTTGACTCTGGCCACAACATGTGTATGTCAGGAGTGTTCATTCTTGAATGGTTCCAAAACTTGGAGGAAATGCTTCAAGTTTGTCCCCATCTAATATGACGCTGGTAAGGGATGCATCATACATAGTCTTGATTAAACTGAGACAAATATCTTCTATTCCTGATGTGTCAACATTTTTTATATACATAGTATTTTTGCCTCTATTTTTTTAAACCCAAAGTAAGCACCAGCTCACTATGCCACATTTCTATGACTGCCAAGTTTGAAAGATCAAGCTCGATGAGCTTTATGTAAGTGCCAGGAATTCTCTGGAGTCGCTCACTATCCCAACTACTCCCCCAGGATTCCTGCCCTCTCGTTCTGCTCATGTCTTCCCAGCCTCCGTAAGACATCTACTCTCCAATGAACCCTGTGCTTTCAGAAATATTGCAAAATCTGTAATTCTTTGATACCAAGATTTATAGATTTACATTTGTATTCATTCTCTCCTATTGTCTACTAAGTATTTGGGAAGTAGAAGAGGCATACGGAAAGGACTATTGTCCTAAATGGAAATATAACTCCATTTTAACTTTATATAACTATCTGTAGGTATCATTTTGGGCATTCCTGAGTTATAATCTTTCCACAAACACTAAATGACACAATTATAACAGGAAACAAAGGAAAGACAGGGTAGATCCTCTTCAGATACTCAGCTATCATAGTCTTGACTCACATAACATCCTCAGTTCCTTCTTTCAAATGCTTTCACTAATAGGATCGGTTTGTTTTTCTCTCAAGTTACACAAACACATCTTACTCCTTTGTCTCCTTCCTTCTGAGTGATGTGTGCATCTGCTCCTCTAGGAGTCTTTCTTTCCAGGGCTGTTCTTATGTTCTGAGCATCTTGACCTTGCTGGTGACAAAGGATCATGGGATGCATCTGCTTGTGCCTCTGAGTAGCCTTTCTTCTCTTCCAACACAGAACTTGGTCTGGTCAGTGAAGGGTAAATGGATTCGGTGTTTACTTTCTGGACAGCTGCCTAAATAGCCTTCTCCTGGTTCATTGCGAACACCAGCTGTTCTGCAAGAAGTTCTAAGTTGTGCATGCATCTCTTCCCTCTACATTTGGCCTGGCCTAAGTTGGCATTTTCTGATATTCAAAAGGATTTTTTTTATGTTTCTCTTCTCCCTAATATTCTCCAACATGCCATCTTGTGTATACCAGAAAAATGATTTCAAATGAAAATGAAACAAACAAGAAGGCCCTCCGTCTTGGTGAATAGGGATTACACCAGTGTCGAGCTTGGATAATTTTTTCTCTACTTGAGCTCTTCCATCCCATCCTCTTCCTATCAATACACCTTTCCTGTTTTTTGTGTTACCTTGGCTTTACGCAACCTCCTCCTCTATCTTTTTTTTCTTAGACTTCCTCTACAATGGATTCCATCCTGTGTTATAAGCTCACAAAAGCTACCAAGGTTTCTGATACACAGCTTTGATTGGTTCTCCATCCAGAAGTTGGCAGTGGAGAAATCTGAGTTGCTAAACACATAGGAGTTGAAAACTCAGCAGGCCAAGCAGAATCCAAATGGCATGCCACAGTAACAGGTTCTCTTCAATGAGGAAAATCTTCTCAAAGCTTCTCAAAGCTTCTCCCTTAATGGACACTTACTTCAGACCTAAAATCTCTTCAAAGCCCTAGATTGATTTCTAAGACTCTCTGATAAACACTTCTGTAATAGATCATCCTAGTTTCCAGGAGCCTGGTCAGTAATTTAAAAGCAAGATGTTACTGACACAGATGCCAGTCAATGCAAGTCTCAGACACGTCTCCTTAGTGCTGTTGGAAATGTGCCTTTGGTCATTGAAGTGAGACTAGCAAGGCTCCAACATTTTGGAGTGCTAAGGCTCAACTTCAAACTTTGCACCACACCAATAGCTAAAGGAAAAATAAAAATAAAAATAAAAATAAGAATTGGGTTCCCATACAGTAAGGCCAGCATATGGTTGATACCTGGAGACAACCATTGAGATGAAGTGAAAAATTTAATTCTAATCATAATGTGAATGACAAAAAGTCATTGGAAGCAAACACACTTTAATGAAGCACTGGCCCTACCAAAGGAAAGGGTATCCCCATTTGTCAAAAAAAAAAAAAAAAGACAGAAAATAAAATACAGTCCAATGCCAAAGGATTTGTGCTGCATGGTAACAGATACGGGCAGAAAATCTAGGTGAGGCCTGGGTGTAGCTCCAAGTCCCTGGACTTCATTATTCTTGTTGCAAAGAGCTTGAAGTCAGAGATTAGCATTTTATGTTTCCATATGCTGGTACATTATCGAGGCTGTTAAGGATGCCCGTAGGAAACGCAGGTCACACTGAGCATTCAGACTTCACTTGCCAGGCCGTATTTCTGAAACTTCGCTTCTATTTTTGCAAGCTAAAATTTTGCAGGTGGTAAGCTGCTTGATACAAATATCACAATGTGAATATGAGCCAATTAACCAACAACCACATTTTATGAGGTTGCAACCACCTAATTGTTTTGTGTCTGCAGCTAATTATTTCTGGGAGATATTTCTGCATATGGAAAAGGAGGCTGCTGTTATAATTGAGTGTACTGAAAAACAAAAGTTCTGCTGTGAGTACATCAAGGGCAAGGATCACATCTTCTCTATGTTTTGCAAACTTCCATAAATCACTTTGAGTTCATGGACTAAATTAATATGTACTGCTAATAGCGACATGATTCTAAAGTTTGGAAAACAAATCTATTATCTGGTTGCAGTGAATAATAGCCAAGATATAAGATAGCAAAAAGAAAAAAAATCTGGGTAGTTGATTTTAACTAACTATTGCCTTTTCTCATGAATTAGAATACTTTTTGAGCTGAAAACATCCATTAGCTATATCCTAAAATTTAAAAATAGTAGTATTGATGAATTTTGTGACCTATCCAATGCCTGATACTGTCAGCCTAACTCCCAGAGTACAACTCTCTAAACCAGTATCACTCACAATAACACTGCACTTCGTGGATTTCCACTTTTAGCAGTAAGAGGCAGCCATGTCAACTGAAAACACACTTATTAAGCCATTCATGCCAGGCCTAAGGGAGCTCTGAACAATTAATTTGATGGCAGGAGGCTAAACTTGTTCTTATACATCGGGCTGTCCAGACAAAGTGGTGGGCAAAGTGTGCAATTTTATGCAGATAGATTTTATTTGTGTTATTATTGCAGCTGCTCATTGATATTTTAATGCAAGTTTTTATTGAGTTATGCCCCAGGGCTTTTTAAATTGAGGGCTCAATTATTTCTAAAATCTAATAATTAAGTAAATTAATGAGCCTACTCAGAAATCTGGCAACCTGACTGTAAGGATTAGACATAAGAAATATTAAGGGGGGGGTGGCATTTTCTCCCTTTACAAGAAGAACTTTTAAAGTAGCTTAGACTGTATTTTATAGGTATCCACTCACAATCTTAGACTGAGTACACAGTCAAGCCGATGTGTACAGTTGAATTAGAGATACGAGTGTACCTTTTGTCTACACTTGTATCTAATTGAACAGCTGAGCAGAGTAGGGAAGGCAAGTCTTGTGGTCCAAGTGGCACCTCTCTCCTTCGCCAAAGAAATTTTGACTTTCACCAAAATAGCGTCTGAAAAATACAGAGGCGCATCTGCATTTGTGCCTCTTACACTCCTCTTTAAGCCATGTGTCAAGAGATTGGTGGCCCAAGTGACTGCACACTGAGTAGACAGTTATGCCGTGCTAAAGAAGCTATGCATGCTGCTTTGGGAGAGATAATTCACTAGGCCAGACAAGCGATTCCAGATGATCCCCAATTCACAATGGTTCAAGCAATGATATTTCAATTTTATGGTGATGTAGAAGTAATGCACATTTTGTAGAAATATTAATTTGAACTTTGAATTGAGTCTTGTGCTGGGGTAATCCACTTGATACGGATTTTCTGTTGTGTTGCTGTGCAGTAGCAAAAATCAGCACTCCCAGTCAGCTATATCATTGTAAGGCACACAACCAGTGGTCTACAGGACACTGCGTTATGAACAAGGGTGAAGAGTAGGCTAGTTGTATTAAGCGCTTTTTCAACTTACAATATTTTCACTTGGACCTGGTATTTATTGGGCACAGCTCCACCACTGGTTGTGCTACCTGGGCATGCCCCTGGAGAAGGCACTGGACACAGACCTTCAGCTCCACCGATCTTCCCTGCTATTGCTTTGCCACAGGGCAACACCCCTGTCCAACCCTTGGACTTGTAGCGTGGGATTCTAACTTTTCTCTAGGAGAGCAGGATGTGGAGCTAGCCTCATTTACGTCATCGCCCGGTTATTACTTGTGCATTTCACTGTGGTACCACGTTCCAGATTTTGGGTTTAGCAACTAGCACCGTTCTCCGAAGGCTAACTGGGATTTGTCCTTCACACTGGAGTAAGTGCCTTGTCTTCAAGACAACACCCGTCTCATCTTACCCTGAGCTGCATCCCGCTCAGCTGTTTGTCTATGCTGTATGTTTTGTCTTATCTCTATCAAGAGTTGTCCACTGTGGGCACTATAGATGCTCATCTCAAGAGATCTGAGATTTGAAATGAGAGAAAAACCCAACCCTGGCATCCTAAGCCCTCACCCTCTACACTGTTCAGTTCACGTTCTCCAATATCAGTGCCATGAGGCAGAGATGCAGGAGCAGAGACTGCGGTGCCCCCAGTCTCTGAGGGTCCCCAGAGAATCAAGACAAAAGGAGAACTTGGGGGGTGATCTGTGGCAAAGCCCACATCTTTTCTATTCTAACCCCCTCCTCTCACCATTCCACACTTCTGATTATGATTCATTTTTTTTATAGAGAGACAATGAAAACTACAACAGGACTCTTTATGAAATAGGGTCTGGTTTAGCCAGGTGTGTTCATTATGCACACAGGATACAATTATTAAAACCAGCATTCCAGAAATTTCTAAAATTTAAAAGCTCTTGTAGTCTTTATTTGATTTCATATAGAACAAAGGGTGTTTTGTCTTGTAGATTTCAATTCCATAAAGCAAAGAAATGGGAAAAAAAATTCTATAAGGAAACCAAAAAGATGAAACGTTGAAAGTGGCAGGAAAAACTAAGGAGTATGTTCAGATAAACAACAAATGCCCGGGGCTCAGGGTGCCCACCCAAAGGCTTCCATGCAGCTCCCTGCTGTCAGCCAGCTTATGGTTCTGACGGTGGGTACTGTTCAGACCAGTTTTCATGTTTGTGGTTGGCATGCTCTTGGGAGTGTTGTGCAACTGGAGTGGAAGACAGTAAATTCAGAGAACCCTGCTTTCCTAACTCTAAAGAGAAGACCCCAGCCTTTGAATGAAGGGGGATCTCTTACAGTGTAATTGGGGTCATGTTTGTTTAACTTTCTCCAAGCCCTGATTGGCACATCTGTAAAACAAGAACAATGCCTTCATCACCTCTGTGCCGATGTCATTGTAAATAACATGATACCAAGTGCTGTTTCTGAGATGTTCAATGAGCAGTTTCTCTTGTCTATATCACTGGCTGGCAGAAAATGTATTCTCCCTTTAGAGAATTAGACCATGACACTGGAATACATTTTCTTAAAAGATATGAGAATGCTATATGCTCATACAGAGCATCCATGGTTGCATATCTACTCCTCTGAAAGTCCTAATAATGGATGACAAGAGGAAAGGCTTTTCTGGAAGTATCAGTAGCAGCATGGGTTTCCTTGGATTCCTGGGACAATTGAACCAATGTACACCTGACAGTAGGAACAGCCATTGATTCTCTCATATTAGTATTAACCTATAACCTGAGGGGGAATATTCCTGATAATAATCAATTATCCTATATTTTCAGTCCAGACTCAACATCTATTCCAAACACTGAGATTGGTTAAGCTAGTTGTTATAAAAGGAGCCTTGCAAAAAGTTGATGCAAAAAATGTGTGATCACAGCCTGACATTTTTACCAGCAAACTAAACGTGCATTTCTAACTCATTTATTCAGCTAAATCATTTGTTCACTTGAAAAGAAGAAGAGTAGACAGAGCGATACATGGGGAAAGAGCTCCATTCACTGGGTCACTCCCCATGTGCTGGGTGCAGCCAAAACTGAAGGCAGGAGTAGGGAAGAAATGCAAATTTTCCACATGGGTAACAGGGTTCCAGTGTTTGATCCATCACAAACTGCCTCCTACACTCTACATTCGCTGGAAACTGAGGCTTGAACCTAGTCATGATTTTAATATAAAATATTATCTTAACAGCTGTGCCCTGAAACTCCTGATCATTATGGGAATTTTACCTGTAATTCCATATTTAGCCACCCCAGCTCTTATTTTTTGATTACAGACATTTAGATTACAGATTTGTATTATATCATTAGAGAGTACAGCACATATATTTTACTCTTTTCCTATAAATAATACAAATAAATAAACCAAAAGCATACTCTTTCAGCAATGAGCTGTCTTCCCAAAAGGAGAGCATGATACAGACTTTCTCTCTGATAAAGAAGGAAGCCAAGGAGAATTCCACTGGTTCCTGTCTTGTAAAGGGGACACAGAAGGCCTCCCAAAATGAGGACAAGAATTAAATGGCTTTAAAATTGACACAGATCTGTGTTCAAGTCATACCGCAGATTGAGAAAAGGTATAGGATAACTTAACTATCAAAGGAGAAATTCTGGGTAAACTGACTTGCTAAGATGTTTATTAAAGGTAGACCAGGAGGTAAAGTTCTGAGAATGGAGGAGAAGGAGTGCAGTGAGAAATCAATAATAGAGGCTTTGCACCCTACTGTCCCAATGAAATTTTTGCTAAAACAGAACTAATTGAGCTGATAAGACCTCCTTATTTGGTCTACCCATAGAGACGATTCAGGCAAGAATTAATCAACTTTGGGTGTAGGAAAGAATTTTGTTTTGATTTAAAAAAAATCTCATTTCCAAACTATAAACAGCATTTCTGCAAAAAAAGAGGGGGGAAAGGTGAAATAACCTAATCTAATAACTGGAAATAGCACTTCACAAAAGAGGATTGCACATGACCAAAAAGATATGAAGATGTGTTCTGTGGCTCCAATCAACAAGGAGTGTAAATTAAGACTACCAAAAATATTACCTAAACACAAAAATGGCTACATCGTCAGACAGACAGCCAGTCTAACACCTAACATCTGACAAAGCCAACTGAAGTTAAGGGCTTGGAACAAGAAGAACTTTCTATAAACACTTGCGCCTTGCTACACTGCTTTCCCAGGCACATTAGCAGAGAGCTGGATCCCATATGGATATCATACAGGTTGCTGGCAGCACAGGTCCCTGATCCAGCATGCTTTGTAGGGGCCCAAGGCTCTGTGTCTCCAGCAAGCTTGCACAAACTCTCAAGCCTGCGGGTACTAAATAGGACTCCAATCAGCAACGTGTGAACCCTTCCTCTGAATCATGAATATAAAGGTTAATTAGTGAAATTCCATGCAGCGGTCACTGAGCTGTACACTCTGACTGCATGCCTGAATTAATGGGCCTACAGTAAGCATGATCATTTTACAATGGAAATCTGAAATGAACGCTTTAACTACGCAGATGCTCCTCAAATCAGGATGGAGCCACATCCTGACACACCATCCTAAGTAGAAAACGCATTCAGCATCCATCTCCTCTCACCCATCCTGCCTCACCAGCAAGGTGAGCTACAGAGGGCTCGCTGCTTCCAGTCACCACTATGGGCTTGTGATCCCTGATAGACTTGTGAGAAACACACCACTTCACACCAGTCTATGCACCACTGCTGGACCAATGGCCTCTAGCAGATTTCAGGCACTGTGACCTCTTAGTTCACATTCAGGAGAGTTTTCAGCTGGCTTATCTTAAGGAATGCACCTGTCCATCTTCGAACGGAGGCAGAGTACCAACACTTTCTTTTCAGACTCCACATAGAATGAGTGAACTCTTTTGCAAAAGGCAATGGGTGTACGGGTGGTTTGATGGTGCTTAGGCAAAGGCAGCAGTGTGGAGTCAGTGAGAAGAGACATTCAATGACACTGCTTGTAACGCCAAAGCCAGTCTTTATTGCCTCAGTCCATCATTGGTAACGAGAATGCGATTGCTTCAGTAACTTGGGCACACATGCCGTGCTCACTGAGCTCGTGTCTATGTTGTGTGTGCACATATGTGTGTGTATCTGTGAGGGACTGAGTGTGCATGGGGGGCAGTAAGCCAGGAACAGTCACTGGTAGGTGCAACACATGGAATTGGTAGTGCCACTTAATTTTCCGCTTAAACAAGTGAATCTCCACAAAGAGCTTTGAATCAAGTACAGATAAGTAGGATTTTCCAGTTATTTCTAAGATTGGTTCTACAGGCAAATGTTGTGTCTGGTCCGAATGAATCTGGATAAATAGTAAGATTCTTTTTTATTATTAATTTTTCCAGTGTTATAAATGTTTCTAAAACATTTTTTAAAAGTTTTTAAACATTTCTTAAACACTTGAATAGTGAACAAATCTAGTCGTCAACCTATGCCATGAATTACCCCAGAAGGCAATAACTTGTAGTGATCTTCAGCTGCTTGCATCTCACCCTTAGGAAACATGCAGCAGTGCTTTGGGAGTCTGATAGGAAAACACAGCGTTGAAAGATCATTATCAACCCCAACACATTCAGTTCATGTTTCTTCCACATTGTGTTGGTTTCAATGAACCAAACACTCCTAATGCATGATTTCTATTGAGTATTTTTTTTCCTGTTTCAAGTTTCTGGTTGCCTGTCTGGATTTCATTAGCATTGCCTTAACTGACCGAAGTCAGCTTCAGTTCTCAGCTTGATCAGCAAAGGGACACTGGAACGAGACCGTGCAACAGGAAAGTGTTTTGAAACCCATACAGTTTGTGCATGTGTAAGACAAAAGTTTGAGAAGTGACATTTTCATTTGTAGTTGACTTTGTGTTATATTCCTCAAATAATTGCTGCAATTTTTTAAATGATACAGTTCTATAAGTTTATGGATTTTCCCCCACCACCACTGATTTTGCGTGTATTATTACAATAGCGTAGTCATTCAAAAACAGTCATTAGTCGCTCATTCTGCTATTTAAGTAGGTCATGCCATCAGTTATAGACACTGGCAGAAAGTCCAGATAAAGTCAAGATAAATTTAACAGTTTCCTTGAACTTTGATTTGGGGTAGAGACGCACAGTGCAATGTATCTTTACGTCTCGACATAATAGTCTGTTGTACACTTCCTCTGTACGTACACGCATGTTCACCTATATATCATAGATCTTGCGTGTTGCATGAAAGTCGCCTTATATCAGAGAGGTCATGTGATATCTGTCCCCTTGGATTGGCTCATTTCACTGAGCAGAATGCTGTGTTGTCGGGGCCATTTCGTGCTGCAAATGTTTTTACCAGTCACATGACAAAGTAACCAGCAGTTTATTGCACAACAAAAGTAAACGTTGAAAAAGCAAAAATATTTAAGTGCAATGTTGGATAATTAGCTGAAATCCCAATGGAAACCAACAAAAACAGCTTTTAAAGCTAGCTAGCAGTTCTCTTTTCCTTGTTTTATTTATTAGTGCCTTATTTGATTCTTTACAACTCCAGCACTTAGTTCATTTTGTCATTTTATTTTGCTTACTTGCTTTATGATAATACTTTCCTAGGTAGAGCCAGTGAGTTCAAAATAAAACCAAGCTGTCTCATTATGTCAGCAGAAAATGGAACAAAAACGGATGTGGTCTTACTTCTCTCTGGATCCAAGTGACCCTGCTGAAAGCCGATGCCCCATCTTTTTGGCAGAAGGCAACACTGGGCACTGCTGCTAACACCCACACCTGAAATTTCCAACTGTTTCGTTGTTGTTGTTGTTTAGAGCAGGTGTCAGTGAAATTTCATGCTGTTCTTATGCAACCTGTACTTATACCCAGGTCCACGTGCAGGGATGGCGCCACTACTATCTCATGAAGTGCCTGTGGAAGCAGTTTGTGCAATTATTGCATTAAAACAATGTATTGCTTTTAATTGATTTGGCCAGCACCGAATAACAGAAGAGGAAGTCCCCAGTAGCCTCAGGACTGAGAAGTTGTGGATTGACGTAGTAACGCCTCTGCCTGCCCGAATTAGCTGTGTGACTGGCTCCAGCAGCTTCATAGTACTTGGCACTCTCAGCACGGATATGTGAGGGTACCTGGGGCCGTGCCAGATTGTCTCCCTAACAAATACAAGCCAAAAAAGAAAAACCAAAAGAAAAACAATTAATTAAAGTCATTTTTCACATATGCTTAGCAGATTTTAAAGAACATTTAACAGTGCCTAAAATGCAGAAAGACAAGATTCCAATGAAAACAAAGAGATATCAATATATAAACAAGACATTTAAAATAAAGCTGACCATTTAAAAGTGGTAGGGTTTTTTGGGTGTGTGTGTGTGTGAATGTAATCACAACCTAGTAGCTGTTTTTTGTTTGTTTTTTGTTTTTTTTTTTTTAATGCGCCATACTATTCTGCCAGCAAATGTCTGCATTGTTTTCAATGGAATAAAAAAGAAAAGAAATGAGGTGATGCCTTTTAAATAAACAAAATTCCAGATTGGGCCTCAAGACTCCTACCCCAATTTAAAGGCTCTTTCAAAGACCAGAAGTGCTGAAGGTATCGCAGGTATCAGGGTTTCTAGTAAGAGAGATTTTCAAATGTGATTAAAGTCTCCAGTCAGTTGACTTTGAGTTCCTGGAGGTCTTAGGAAGACAAGCAGTGGCAGACACGGTTCCACTCACCCTGAGAAGTCTTCCAGAGTCCTAGAGCCACCAGGAGTTACACGCTGCTCAGATGTAATTACACTGAGAAGCTGGGCTACTCCTGAGTTCCCAGTCCTGACTAACGCTATTTTCAGTTTGGTTGACCCTAAAGCATAGCACCCAGAACAGCACTGTTCAGATTCTTTCTCTACAGATGGATGTGAAAGAGGGGGATTGCTTTATTACCCTACAGCTATGGTAGTTTGTCACCAAAGCTACAGAAGGCAATGCTTTTGTGTGTGTGTTATACCTAGATATGTATCTTTCAAGCTTAAGCATAAATTATTGCTGTTTCTGTCCAAAAAAAAAAAAAATGTGGAAGACCATTCCTTTTACGCTCATGGTTGAAAAGACTTGATGGGGAAATGTTACCAAGCTGTGAGTTCCCTGCCAGTCACTGGGGAAATTGGCAATGAATGGTCGGTCTCACAATGCGGACAAGAGCTGTCTGTGCCATGGGCGGCAGAGTACAAGTCTGCTGCATCATGATTGCCAGTTAGTGCTCAGTGTTTATTGATCTGGTGAAGAGTAATCAGACTTCAACAGCAGCAACTGATGAAGTCTCCAGGTATCAAGTGGCAGAGTGTATGTGTCATAATACAGGGTTTGTATACATACAGGTTGTCACTCCTCTCAGTGATGCAATGTGGTTTCACATGGCCTAAGCAGGCTGTAGGAAAAGTTAAAAACAAACCCTTCCTTTTTGACAACGAAAAACAAATGTAATATTTTGCTCTCAGATACTAACTCCATATAATCATCTTATGATTAAACAGAGTGACTAGGATGGTGAGATGTTAGGTAATTTTCCTAGAAATACGTAAGATTTCATCTTGGTAAAGGAGGAAAGGAAAAAGTTGTGATATATTCCACTTGACAAGTGGCTACATATTTCTCCTTTGGGATAAAGAAAGGTGATTTTGACCTACGGCTATTCAAGGCAAAAGTATCGCTTTGCCTTTTGTTGCACAAAGCTGCTTCTGCCAAGGGATGTGAAAAAAAAAATTAACATTGTATCTGCCTCGCCGGCTGGCTGATGCCTGTGCAGTGTTGTTGGCTTCTGAGAGGGCTGGTCCCCATCGCTGCATGGAATGGTAGAGGGTCATGCTGTACGCCACACATGGCTCTCCCTTGCAGCACCACAGAGCTGGGAGATGAAAGATTTTTTTTTTTAAACTTATCTGAAATCTCTCAGAATTTCTTGCTTTCTAGTGTCCCAGAAGCTGGAGACTGCGGTAAGCCTGCTCATTCCGCACCTGTCTGGGCACATATGAGCAACAGCAGTGCTGTGAATCCAGCCTGTAATTGTTCCACAATCCATGCTTGTTCCTATTGTTAATTGGAAAACTTTGGAAGGTTTAGAAATACTCCTTAGTTCTACAGGCTCATCATCCCTAGAAATTTTGGTAGTGATGTAAACTGTGAATCAATTTTTTTTGGCCACATTATCTGGGGACAAGAAAAAGTGTGATGCTTTAAGCGCTTTGTTTTTTGTTTTTTTTAACATGAATAGATCTTGTTCCTCTGATCTATGCAGAAAAAAAAGAGTAATTCTTATGTAGTTGGCCAAAACCCATATTTTTACATGATTGTACTACTGTTAGGATATCTAGCAAGAAGAAGTAGCCCCTGTACACATGTGAGCATGAACAGTGTCGTCTGTCTGTCTTCTAAGAGTGTGTCCACATGACGTCAAGAACATTGCAACAGCTACCTTGATGCCCATGAGAAAATTTGTCCTTTAAGCTTTAGGGTAAATATCTCATTGATTTCTCCTTTACTATCCAATTTGGAGCTCCATAGGGAAAGGGGAGAACTCCACAAAATCCATTTTTTCTCATCTAGAGCTGGAGCAGAAACAAGACATACTGCAAACTTCTCCTATTTGATTTTCTTTTCCCACTTCAGAGAGCACCTGCTTAGTGGCCTGGCATCCGATGGACTGCAGAAGACATGCGTCATCATTCCACCTGGGAAGTCCTCCTGAGGTGTCCTATTGCAGATCAGTGATTCCAGAACACTTCACATGGCTCTGGTCGACTTCCACGACTGGAAATTATTCCTCACAATTCTACTGCTGCCTCCTACCTCCAGAATCAGTTGACAGGAAAACACACACACACACACAGTGATCCTTGTGGACTAGACAATTCTAGATGTTAATCTTGTGAACTTGCTAAATAAAGGTACCTGTGCTTGGAGATCAAGGGAGGAAGAACTCTAAGCCAGAACCAGCTCAGGAATGAGCACAAGTCATTTCAGTTCCTTGCTGTATCCTTTGCCAGCTGGCCTCTGGGCTCAAGGTGTACCTGGGACATCAAGACATGAAGTCACTCAGTTGGCAGGTCAGAACAACCCTAAGCAGAATCCGCAGAGAGCCATCAGACAGAAGCCCAAGCATGTTCTTATTTTTCCCATAATAAACACGAGTCAAAGTGAGGACTCCCTTTCACTCTCAGCGTGATTCTCGCCCGGATCCCTGGTAGAACTGTGTTTCCCTTCTACGTAATGAAAGGTTTTGTTCTCTGCCAAGTGTCCACAGTGCAAATGTCTGCTTGGCGGTGGGTAAGCTCACTCTCACGTAGCACTGCACCTATGGAGATGACCACTGCCATGACAGAACGAGTCGTTTATTCATGTGAGGTGCAGGGATAGTCAGAGAGAGAGAGAGAGAAAGAGAGACAGGGAGAGAGAGACTGATTGACTTAGGGAAAAAATACGATATTTAAATATGTTACCTTACCATGATTAAAAAACCCAGTTAAAAAAAATTTTATAAAATTTGTGAACTGGCTGATGCCTTTCCCCATTCCTGAATGTCTCATCCAAGTAAAATGTGGTAGTGTGTGAGAGAGAGGAGAGAGAGAAAAATTCTCCATCCCCTGCTTCACTCAGCAAGGGGCCGTACTAGCCAGGAGTGAGAAGCCAGGAGCTCCTCCTGGGTCACCACATGGTGAAAGGGGATGTTAGCAGGTGGCTGCTGGGTTGGAGGTGGAGCACCCAGGATTTAAATCAGTACGCTATGGGAGTCTGTGGATGCACATGGCTGTATGAAGTGCAATGCCACAGCACTGTTCTTGCCACTGCCCATTTAGCTAGGGGAAAATGGCACGAATCATCTACATTACACCTGCTTCCCAGAGAGGCACAGGCCTTCACAGAGCATATTAGATTTTTAAAAGTCACAGGAAAACTAATTACAATGAAGCCCCTTGTTCAGAAAGGTCCACAAATTTTACATTATTTCTCTATATTTTTAAACACTTAAATCAGGAAACATCCAAATGAAAAATAAAAGACCAAGATGAAGAGGAAAAGATACAAAATTATGGATCATAAATACTTAAGTTGAAGAGCTAATTTGTCTCCAACACCCTAGTAAACCCCCCTCATGTATCCATACGCACAGCTGGATGCTTCCTTGGAAAAAAACTATTTTTATGATACAAAATAATATGTTTTCAGATAATTCAAAGAAAGTTAAGTAGACCAAAATATCAAGGAAAAAAATAATTTTACATGGCTAACAGCAGTAAAGTTTAGAAAACTGTAAAATAGAGTGCAGAATTTTTTTTTTGTCAATCCATGATAATCTAGACTTTTTTTTTTAACATTCTAAAATAATTGTCCCCATCTGTGCATTTGTTATTCTTGGGAAATAAATTCTGAAAAATCAGTTATCTGGAGACAAATTTCATAATTACACACCCTGTTCTAGGCTCTAAACATGAACAAGTTAAGAACAAATGGCTAAAATGCAAGGGGTCCTAGTGTTCAAATGTGATCTCCACCATCTGATGTTCTCATTTCCCTAAAGCAAATAAAGCTTATATTTGTTCCAAGGCTCACAATTACTAGGGCCACAGAAGAGCAGGAATCTGGTAACAAATCCAGAACCAGGATTGAACCCAGGTACTCCCGCTGAATCCACAGGTTCATAAATGCAATGCTCAACGCCTAACCCCACATCCTCATCAACTGTTGACAGGTATACTGAATTGCAATTGCTGGTTGTCTCATTGCTTGCTGTGTAACTGCAAACGGTCTTCTTACCACCTCTTGGTAAGGTGTCACTCTGGCCCTTGCTCTCTGACAGTGATCCTAAGGCCCCCGACTTTTACTTGCATTCACCCTCAACAGTTGCACACTTTCTGCTTCTGCATGTCAACACAATCAACTACTACAGGCAACTTTCCAAGATGCAATGTAGGTTGACTGCTGAAAGCCTAATACTCATTATGACGATATATATGTCAGAACGAATAGGTCTTGAAGCTACATTTTCTCCTTTACTGAGATTTTGAATGCCTGTAGTGACGAATGCTCCTAAATCAAGCCTGAACATGCTCTTTCCCCATAAACTGTTCTGTGTGATGTTCTCACAACCCTAACTTACAATAATCATGTGCACTCTAGAATTATCTCAATATAATCTTTGCATGGTCTAGTTATTAATAAATATGTAATTTCATTTATATGCTTTTGCCTACTTACTAAAAATTTACTTTTTAAAAGCAGAGTTCTATCAGAAGAGAGGAAAGATAGATACAGAGCCCGAGAGCGAGAACGAGGGAGAGAGATCCTCCATCCCCTGGTTCACTCGTCAAATGGCCACAGAGTGGCTGAGCAACTCCGTTTGGATCTCCCACAGAGACCTAAGTAACAGGGAGATCCTCCAGTGCCTTCCCACGTGCAACCACAGGGGGCTGGATCTTAACTCACTGCTTCACAAGGGAACGCCATAAGTAACTTCTAGTATCATCCCATTTGGGACCATTCCTTGAAATTCACTCTGTCCTCTACTCCAGGATCAACTTGTGCTCCATAGATCCTCCTGAAATATTTCACCATTGACTTTCAGTGTCCACTTCTCTTTTTGATATGGATTCTAATTTTTCCTGAAGTATATAAAAATATCAAGTACATAGAACATTACACTTTTAAGTTCTTGAGGTTCTGAAAGAGCATTTATGTTTTCTAAATCTTCTTAAAACAAATTTCAATGTATAAAAAATTGATGATTAGATTTTGACATAGATAAAAGTATCTTTTCCCCTGCAAATATCAATGCCACAACTGTACTCAAGTACTGTTGCCAGTGCACACCATTGTGCAGATGTACAGGCATGGATATTTAGCCACTCAAGAAAGACATACTTGGTGCTCCTTAATCTAATGCATGGGAACAAATGAAGCAAACAAATTGCCTTTACAGACTCTCGAGACACGAGCATCCTCAGCTTGCAAGCCACAAGACTAGAAATGGTTTTCTTAATATTAATGTAAAATCCTAACAAATATCCATACTTGAAAAAGAAAATACAGACTCATATTCAAATATAGCATGTTTTAATCACACACAATTCACTTCTAAAGGCCCAAAATAGGAAACTTACAGAATTCACAACTTTTCAAACGTGGAAGAAAAGCAGTACACAATGAAAATACCAACGAATGGGGAAAACACTCGACTGTGTTGACTATCCACCTTTCATTAAATCTTATTTTAATAAAATAGGCTTAAAGTATAGAGTTATAATAATACTGCATGAATAAATGTATAGCTTTAAATATACATAAGGGAAATATATCTCTATATATAGTTGTGTATACATAACTATTATAGATCCAAATGGAGTATATATATACACACAACTATTTATATAACATTACAGTTACATGTGTATATACATATATATGCTAATAGAACTAAATAAGTGAAAGAAGTAGCAGGTACATAGAATGCACAGTTATAATTTTTTGTGTATGATATCTTACATGTTTTGAATTTTGGGGAAATCATCAGAAATTAGTGTCAGCAAGAAAACTCAGAGGTAAGGTCAATTACAAAGCTAAGAGTAAAAATGATAATTCTTTAATATGGAAATAAGTTTTGAATATATGATGGAAAGAAACAGATAAGGTAACGCTTTTCAGGAAAAGCCCGGATAGCAAATATTTCAGATTTGGCAGATGTCAGTTGGTCTCTGTTCCCATAACTCAGCTGCAAGCAGCCACAGCGATAGGTGAGTGAATGGGTGTGGTGACATTCCAATAAACTTTATTGAGAAAAACAAACACCATCTTGCCAATCATGAGGTCAAATGAAATTATGAATGAAATGTTTGATTATTTTTAAAGAAAAAAAAAGTCTTGGTAAGGAGCACTGAAAGTGCTCAGGAGGTGTGAACTCCTTTTTGGCTGTTTCGCCTTGTTTTAGTACTACAAAAATGTCATTTTTCAAAAATTTATAAATGTAAAGCAATCCTTTTAAAAAGCAACTAGTGTCCATCTAGTATCCAAAAGAGAAATGAAGACAGGACAAACCCAAACTCCTTCTGCATGCAGCCTACACTTACAAATGGTGGACCTATGAAAATTGCTAAAACAGATTTTAACATCCTCATCATAAAACATGATGAGTTATGATTAGATAATGTAGTCACTTGACTAAATCTTTTTAGAAATAGACACAGCTGAACGCACCTCATTGTATTCCATATACCAATTGCTTAAGAGTAAAGAAAAGTGAACTCATCAATTTAAAGGATGAATTAATAAAATACAAGTATAGATGTAGAAAAAATTCATCTGTGGAATAATAAAGTGACACGTGATTCTTCTAGGAGAGCTTGTGACAACCTAAAACATGTAAGAGAATGAGACGTTGGGCTGGTATTTCTGTTCTTAGAAGCTCGTCCTGCCGAGGCATATACCCACCAAGTCTCCTGCGCCGTTTGGCTCCTCTGACCATTTCCACGTGGTTTCTGTTCATAATGTCATCAGTGATACCCACATGGGCTCTAAAATCTGTTTGCTTTAAAAAAAAAATTTTTGTTACTCCTCTCTATTTTTCGAAGATTTACTAAATACCATCCTGTTTTGCTATCGGAGAGGATTCCAATGCAGTGTGGAAATGGGTCAGTGTGCAGCTTTTGCCCTTCCCTCAAATTGTGACATACTTGGGCGTTCTTGGTGATGAAATGCATTGAACATCACACTGAGCACTATGGTTACTTGATATTGCATATCAACAAAAATGAAAATGTTTGGGACTCGACTCTTCGAGCTATATGCTATGAACACTGGGTTGATCCTTGTCTTCGATATTAATACGTGTTTTAATGAGAACAAAAGAACTTGATTCTCCATTTGTTTTGGAAATGCACTTCACTGCAACTTAATAAGAAAATGCTTTTCCCTCCCTTCACAAACAGCTCGGGGAATGCGCTCCCCATGCATTACATGGACACCGGGCTTCCTTGAGAATATGTCTGTGTCCTGATGCCGGGCATTCACAACGCCCAAGAGCCGTCTGCAAAAGCGTTCACTTCCCCTTTGCCTGCAAACACTGGGGGTTGGTAAGGGAAAGTGTTTCTGGCATTCACTCTTCAGAAAGGCCAGCTTCCGTGTAACTCTGTACAATTTTCTTTTCTGTGAATCTAATAATAATAAAAGATTCTCTGGGTTCTAAAGGGCAGAAGCTCAGAAGGCTTGGTCGGAGCTGAGGTGATGGTCCCGGGAAAACAATGGGTGCTTTGTCCAAACACCTTCCTGGCAGCCCGGAAATGAACAGTTTGTCAGAAAAAAAAAAAGGAAAGTATTCCTTGGGCAACAGATTCAAATATTTGCCTTTTGTATGCCTCTCGTTGCAAGGACATGGAAGACTACGTCTCTCTCAGCAAATCTCTTGACGTGCGTATGTCAGCGCTTGGGCGTGGGAGCAGGGCAGCTGGGCTCCCGCCCTGAGCCAGCTGGCCGTGAAAAGCCGTGGTGTTCTAACGTTCGTGGCCTTGCCCTGTGCGGCTCTGCCTTTAACACGAGCACCTCTCTTCTGCATTCTCCCTAGGTCTCCTTCCCTGCCCCCAGTTTTGCTTTATTTCTTCATAGTCTCTGAAAATGCTACAGAGAATAAAAATGCGGTAAGACCTGCCGCCAGCACCTATGCCCTCCAGTCCTAAGCTGACAAAAATGTCAAGAAACTGACAGTAAAATATGCGAAGAGAAAGCCTTGCAAACAAGAACAAACCCCAGACTAGTGGGCGATCTTGCCACACCATGTCATGGTTTTCAAACAGAAATAGCAGTTGTGGGACTTATTATCTCCAACATCACTTGCTCAGTTTTTACACCACGCAAATGCTCCGTGGAATACCAAAGAGGAAGCTGCTGCAGACCGAGCCAGGGAAGGCAGACCAGGACTAGACAGACTCCACCCAGTGCTGGTACAGGACCAGTGCACCGGGAGAGAGCTGTGGAGGAAAGCAAGCAACTCCATCTCCGCCATGGTTGAAAAGTTGAAGTCATTGTTCCCTTTGCAGGCCAGTCTAATGTCCCAGCGCCTGTTTAATCCCCTTAACACTTCAAGTATTCTTCAGTATCCTTCTAAAGGATTCTAAGCACGTGCTCCTCCCTGAGAGGCATTCTGAGAAGCTGGGTGTATGGTCTCTTCCCATCCTCGGAGCTCCTGATGGAGGCGCTCTTTGCCACATAGTTTCTTGTTTGATTGGTGCAGTAATCCCACAGGTAAGTATGTTGTTTATTTCAATCCAGAGATAAGAAATGCCTTTCTCATGATCACAGTTGTTAGTGATGACGCCAGGAGTTAAAGCAGCAACTGTCTGATCCCAGGCAACTCTCCTGTCCCTCCTTGGAAAAGAACAGTGGCTTCTGTCTTTCACAAACTGTGCATGTGTAAGCTACCATTTTAAACAACAAGCACAATTTGGGATACACTATAAGTAAGGACTAAAACCTTCTGTATTTCAAAGTGAAATTACATTTTATGCTTCCCATTTTTAAACAACTGGAGACACTCCTGAATGTGTTTTACTTTTTGTTTTTATTTATTTTATTTTATCTGAAAGGCAGTGAGCTGGAGAAAGACAGAGGAAAAAAATCAGAAAGGATCTTCCTTCCATTGGCTTAATACGCAAATGTATGCCACAGCCAGAGCTGAGGCAGACCTCAGTTGGGTCAGGTCACCCAGGTGAAGTGCCAGGATCCATGCTCATGAGCGTCATCTGTTGCATCACAGGGAAGGCACTAGAAAGGGGCTTGACGGGAAGCCAGGTTTCCAGGCCGTGACCAAGTTGTTCTAATGTGCGCTTCATTGTCCGAAGCAGTGACTTAACCACTGCACCAAACATTTGCTCCTCCTCTTCGTCCTTCGACAGCTCGAGAAACTAAGACATACAGAATGAAACATCCTGTTTAGGGCACACCGAAAGCCCAGGATTCTTACAAAAATGAGACAGTAATATAGCCTGGCTTCATCAAGTGTTCAGCTTAGCAGTCAAGATGCCTGCTATCATGTCAGAGGTAGCTGAGTTTGATCCCAGCTTCCTTCAGCTGTGGACTCTGGAGGGCGGTGGTGATGGTTCTAAAGGTTAGTGTCTGCACTGTGCCAAGGAGACCTCGACTCCGTCTGCAGTTCTTGTTCTCAGCCGGAGCCGAAAGCTCGCTGTTGGAGACACTGCGGGAGCAATCCTGGGCATGAGCTCCCTCACTCTCTCCATCCTTCCTCTTCCTCCTTTTTGTCTCCTCTGCAACACCACTCATTCTCTTTCCCACACTCTCTGTCTCCCCCTCTCTTGCTTTCTCCCCATTTTCACATAAAAACAAACTGAGCAAATCACTCCATTCAGGCAGAGCCACATTAATCCCCTAAAATACCAGAATTCATGGATCTATTTTCAGTTGGTTATTCCAAAGTTCAACAGAAGCGCCCTACTTAGCTTTGAATATGCACAATGAAACACATCAAGTTGGCAGTTCATTGCTTCTTCAACTTTGACTAAGATTAGTATCAACTGGCAACTCACAGCCTTAAAGAACAATGAATACTAGACTCAAAAAAAAAAAAGTGGCACAAGGGGGAAGCATGTAGAGTTCAGCTTTCCTTGAAATCTGCATGCTACATTTGCCACAGTAATTAACACACACGTGGAAGAAAGGCAGGTCTTGGCGATTGTGGTTCACCCAGTTGCATTCAGTAGATGATTGGCAAAGCCTTGTGTCAGGCAGGAGGCTGGCTACACACCATGGTTCCCATCACAACTGTAAAGACAGCCATAACACTGTGACTGAGTTCCAAACTTTGTTAAGAGTGGAGTTGTCTGAAGCCCTATAAGGGTCTGGTGGTCAACCTGCAATGTTCAGGTAGACCCCAAAGGAATGTGAGCACATACTTGTCCCAAGCAGACCTGCCCTTGTGCCAGAACCTTCCGGTGGCCACAGGCACTTACCTGCGTGACGCCCTTACATAACTGCTATTGCTACTTTAAAAGCAGACTGTGCAGAAGAATGACAGCTGAGGTTCCATTTACATATGAATAGAAGAATCTGTGCAGGTATTGGAGAGGAACATGAGAACAAAGAAGGCTGATTAGGACTGTGTGTGAGGTTAGGATACACTCCTTGCCTGTGCTGTGGTTCAACGTGAGCACAGGGGCTGTGACCACTTCCCTGAGAACTTTTCAAAACAGCGTTTCCGGCAGTTCTGCTTTTCTCCCCATTTAAATGATTTTAGCGTGCGTTTTACAGAGACAAGGTAGAAACTTATTTTCAGTGAGATGCAAAAACATAAATAACTTATTCAAGAGTAGGCCTCTTACCTCTTAATTTGGGCTGCCAGTTGTTGGTGAATAGAAATAACATTTTTAACCAAATTTAATGAGGCAAGTGTGTCTTTGCCTTATATATGAGTTCCCTCCTACTTCAGTGAATAGTTTATTTTGCGAAATAAAAACAAATCCCCAAAACAAAACCAAGAGGGACTTTCAGTGTGTTTTGCTAGAGTGGAAATGAATGTGTTTCTATTCTACCTACTCAGAAATCTGCACCCCTAGTTTTGTTTTTGTTTTTGCTTGAAATAGGAAAATACATTTATAGTGAGAAGCACGTTGTCTCACTTTCCATCTAGACCAAATGCTAAATGGAGAGTGAAAGGCAGATTTATAACTACTCCAGGGAAGTCTTTCTGCTTATAGGAGCTTCCAGCATCAACATCATGGTTTGTAGTCAGTTTGAGTTAGATTGCTTTGCTGGGAATGTGCTACCTAGAGTGATGGAGTGGGGACTAGATGGATGCTACAAGAGCTTGAGCCTAGAGGGGAAGGAGTAGTCTTCAAGACAGATTCGTGTTTTCCCACAAGTCCTCCAAAACTAGGTTGTTACCAGCATGCCCAGACCTCTCCGGAATCTCTCCAACTCCTGGCTTTGCCGTGTGATCTCTTCCTCTGGAATCTCATACTGGTGCTCCGACAGCCACGAGGGCCTGCCCTGAGCCAGCTTCCAAAGCTCAGCGCTGGGAGACGAACAGACCTCTTCTGTGGAGTGTCCACCTGCAGTCTTTTGTTAGCACAACAGAAAACAGGCTTGCACAGTCATTGACCAACTTCATTTTGTTTGTAATATTGATTGATTTTGATGATGAATCACATATATTAGTTGAACTACTGTTAAATTGTCTCCAGTATTTTTCCTTAAGTAATTAATTGTCATAGAAAGTCTGGTTTCCACATGTCTAACTCTGGATATTACATTCAGAAACTTTTCAAGAAATGAAGTAACTGTCAATGGATTTTTACCTCTAGAAATGTTTTTATAATTTTTAGAAACAAGATGAGCATTGTGCTTTTTTCAAGACACAGTAAGTGTACTAATAGTCTTAATTGCACTTCGTGGATTAAAAAAATGTCTCAGAGAGCTTTCTATCTTTCTCCTTATGGCCAATTATTGGTCATGATAATGTGACTTAACTGAAAATTGAAAACTGTATATCAGAGTGCCCACTGCAGCTGTTCCAGTTCTGAACCAGCTTCCTACTAATGTCCCTGGGGAGAGAGCAGGAGAGAGTTGAAGTAATTGGAGCACCTACCGCCTGTGCTGGAGGCCTGAAGAGAACTCCTGACTCCTGGCTTGAACTTGGCCAAGGGTTAGGGTTACAGTTATGGTTGCTGTGATCATTTGGGGTGATGCAGAAAAAGGGAGTACTCTCTCTCCTGCTCTCTTTCTCTCTCACACACACTCTCTCTCACTCACTTTCTCTTTCTTTCCCTTTCACAAACTCTCTGGAACACTGGTAATAAACTTGAAAACTCACCTGCTCCAACCTTGCCCCAGCAATCTAGGATACAGCATGGATTAGTCAGACAAAATGCTGTCTGTTTTTGTCTTGCTCAATTCACATATCTTCCATAATTATTTAATGTCTTTTTGCAAATTTGTTTACTTATAATCACACCAAGGTTAATCTCTGCTACTTGCCAAAGATATCCACTGATAAGAAAACTCCTGTATCATCTTTAGAGTCACTGTCTACTCTCAAAATTATCATATTCTTATGATAATTTGATTCAGAATGAATTATTACTTCTGTGGCAAAAATGCTATTTTATTCATGTATTACAGCTGCCAATTCAAGATCCTCGAGCAAGAGACCTCTGTCAGCATGGCACTGCTGCCTCTGGCCATCAGTCAAGTTCATAGAACAAAATCAACTACATTGGTTCTTTGGCTGCTTTTACCATTCTCTGCTTCTGTCATTCTCTGAGAGACCCTGTGTGGCTCTTCAGTTGCTAAGTCTAGATGGAATGTATTAAAAACTGAAAAAATTTAAAATGATTTCTTCATGTTTTTCCTTTGGCCATAACAACTGGGGGGTTATTATAATAGGAGACTCATGTATGTACAACAATGTTAATATTTAAGGCATCATTAGTTATGGTACAGGTAGTATGTTTAAGCAGGAGGAACAAGTTAGTGGGTTTTGATGTCTGTATCTGCGTTGGGATCTTCGCTCTGTCATGTGGGAGCAGAACCTCTTGCGTTTAATAGTGCCTGAAATAGTTTCTTCTCAGGTAGACAATAATACTTGGTATGCGAACATCAACTCAATCTCATAGTTTAGTGAATGGATAAATCTATACTGAATAGGGATATTGTATCTTGTAAAGACAAAAACACTCTGCAAGCTAGAGTAAAGTTAAGTGATCCACCCATGCTGGTTTCCTTTTGTACTCGATGTATTTCCCCCTTTCCAAGCTTCACATACTGCCTGTGTTTCTTCTCGTCTCTCTCCAACATTTTTTCTGCTCTGTACTCCCCTATTCTCCTACTATCTTCCAAATTTTAGTTCCTGCTACTGCGTTTATAAAGTACAAGCCATCACACACTTTCTCAAATCTGTTCAATGTGTGCTCATTCATGTCTTCATATTCCCTAGCGGAAGTGAAGAAAACGCCTTTCATCTGGGAAGCTCTCGCTCCTTGGCCTGTGCTGTGGAGCCCATCTGTGCTTGCCTGCAGGTCTCAATGGCTCCTTTGACTTGGCCTGACCTGCTGCTGACTCTCCCTGTTTCCTGACCATGATTTATCAGTGTTCCTTCAATGCCCTTTGCTTTACCCCTCAAGTTCTGGTGTGCCTAAATTTCAGTTCAATTCTAGCCATTTTCCCTTCTTCCTCAACGATTTCCTTGTGTGAATGATATCTATAATTCTTATAATTTTAAATACCAACCTTTAGAAATTTCCATGGTATTTGTTTCAATTGAACTTCAGATGCATATACTTGATTGCCGTCTTAATTTCCAAAGTCCCCCAGCTGTGTAACACAGTAGACTAAAAGTTAAGGATGACCATTTCTGTATTCATTTTTTGAACCTCTGCTCTAGCTTCTCCACTCGCCACGGCTGTCACACATTCCTACTCTTTTCTACTTGAAAACAACATAGTAGATAAGTACAGAGACCTATTTGTCTCTATTTCTACCACAGCTACTGACTTCAGCCGCCAGCATCTCATGTTATCATTGGAAAAGCCTCTTCGTTTCTTTCCTCTCTCCAGATTTTGATAACTTCCAATATATTCTACGCAGAGAAAATGAAGTAGCGGGCCCTATACATAGAGTAGGGTAAGGACCTTTTGTGTGCTATGGTCTACAAGGTTTTCATGAATGTGGAAGGTTGTTTGACTCTAAGTTCTTCTCTGTTCAGCTTCTTCTGTCTTGATCAATCAACAGTGACTTTTCAAGTGCTAGAGGGCAGCAATGTCTGTCCCACTGTAACACTCCGACATGAGCTATTCACATGACGTTTATCCCTCTAATAATCCTTAGTTTCATTGTTTCTCAGCTTAAATGTCTTCACCACTCACCTGAGACTACCCCTCCGCTCTTCGCTTGCAGTGTTATATCTTTAATGCCTTCATAGTGCTCACCAGGAGTTGAAATCATGTGTTTATTTCTGTGCCTATTTATTGTCTATGCTCTCAAATATGTAGTCAAATTTCATATTTATTTCATTCTCCAATATATACCTATGGTGGAAAACAATCTGCAATATAATCACATCTTGCTGTATCATTTACCCCTGAAGAGGGTTGAATGGACTCTTCATAGCGTTCAAATTCATTTGATCACATTCTCTTCCCTCTTTTTGAGATTGAAATTTGGAATGTATTAATGAACACATGTTTTCAACATTTTAAGTTTGTGAAATACAGGTTTCTACCCATGGTAACATCTACCGGCTACATGGAATATAGATGAGTGTAAATGTGTAAAATCATTTATGATTAAGTATAAATGGACTCTTTTATTGAAATGAATCTTCCGAGCTGATCAGATCCTACATTTTACCAATTAATAGAGTTTATCTCTGAAATTTGAAAGGTGAATAAGTTTCAGAAGGTCCTTTATCTTTCTATAGCTTGTTCCCTAATTTGTCATTTCTAGAATAGATGCCCTAACTCTTCTCGTGGAAGGGAGCTTGCGCAGACTGTAAACTCAATGAGCCATTAAATGGGTGACAATAATGCTGATAGAAGTTTGGGATATTTAATTAGCACAAAAACACTCTTAGCCACTGCACTCAATTACTTCCATGGATACTCCCCAAAATATCAACCAACTAGTTTGCATGTCCATGAAACGCTTTGAAAGACATTTAAGATGTAAAAAGGAGACAATATTTCATCTATTAATTGAGAACTTGACAGGCTTCTGCATGTCCAGTAATAAAATTTCAAAGTGAATTCAGTTTAGATCCTTGAGATATCTTTAAAGGTGACATTTCTATCCTTAAGACCAGCATTACATGAGAGTGACTAAAAGGCTATGATGGTAACCTCTGGGCTAAAAAAGGAAACACATTTTCTTGGATACCCAATGTCGTCATTACTGTTTCATTTGCATGTTATCTGAACTGGCCGAAGACCAGTAAACAGGAGTAAATCAGGAAATCATAATTTTGTGAAGCATGATGGAACAACTATCTTTAAGGAGAAACATGAGGGAGAAGGGTTAGTTAGAAACAGGGAGAAGACATGATTCCATGCTAGCTCAGGAGGTGCGAGTCAAACACAGGTCTGATCTGGATTTTTGTCCAGAAATGAAAGCAAGTTTTGATTTTAGAAATGGGGCTTCAAAATGGGCTGTACCGTTGCTTTCCTAGGCTCAACAACTCCTGATGATTATAAAAGAGCGAGAAAACATTTGGTCTTCCACGTGACCTCAACATTTAGACAAAGTTTGGCAAATGTGTTCCAAACTCTGTTGCCCCCGTAAGTAGTCAAGCAACACAACCCTGGCTCCCATACTCCAGGGAAACATGCCACTGGAAGCCATCCCTCCATCCCTAGTCCTTATTATCCAATAAAAGCCTCTTGTAATAGAGGAATAGAAGCCGATACAGAAAGCCTCAGACAATTGCTCAAAACCCTATCTTAAGATGAAGACGATGTTAGCACAGGGTGATGGCTCTACTGTCAAACCCTTCACCTCCAAGCACCAATATCCCAGATGGGTACCAGTTCATGTCTAGGCAGCTTTGCTTCCCATCCTACTCCCTGTGTACTAGCCAGGGAAAGGAGTAGATAATGGCTCAAAACCTTGGGACTCTGCCCCAATATGGGAGACCTAGAAGATGCTCTTGGCACCTGTCTCCTGCCACCTGCCTTCTGCCTCCCTGGCTTTGGATTGGCTCAACTTCTATTGCAGCTGTCAGGGGAGTGAATTCTCAGATAGAAGACCTTTCTCTGTCTCTCTTTCTCTCTATAAATCTGTCTTACTAATAAAAACAGAATTTTTAAAAAATGGAAGCTAACGTCAATAGGAGTCCAGCAAGGATACAAATGACAAACTCCTCATTTTCATTCCTATTCCGATTGGTTGAAAGATAATGACTGAATGTGTGCAATATGAGCCAGGCACTTTGAATCTAGAGGTAAGAGGATTACCACAATATCAAATACCTTAATTTAATCCCAGCAAAAATTGTCCAACAGAATGATGATGCCAATGCTAACGTCGCTGTTTTTAATAAAAACCATGTGAGCACAGAGGTTTAAAACTGACTGGGAATTAAGTGAAGAAAATGCTTCTGGAGAATTTGGGGGAGTAAGGTCTGGAATAGGGCAGTAACTATCTGTTTAGCCAAATAAATGAATAAAGTTTAGTTAACAAATACTTTCATAGTTGAGGCATGCAATTTCCAGTGTCACGTTTAGTTTCTAAAATGTTTCTCATGGAAAATAATTGTTTACTTTAAAGATTTCTTTTTTAATGTATGCGTTTCAAAGGAAAAGTAGCAGAAGGTAAGAGTGTGTGTGTGAGAAAAGGGGCGAGATTTTTACCTACTGGCTTACTCTCCACATGTTTTCAACACCTGGGATTGGGCCAGGACAAAGCCAAGAGCCAGAACTTTTTTGAACTCTACCACACAAATGATGGAAACCCAAATACTTCAGCTGCCTTCCCACGTGTATTATTAGAAAGCTGGATCTGAGGCAGAGTAGCTAGGATTTGGAGCATCATTCCAGTATGGGATATGAGCTTCCAAAGCCACAGCTCAATCAACAACAACACCTTTCATTTTTCTGTGAGTGATGAAGTCCATAAATATTTTGATATTTGATGCACAACATATTTGCTGCCAATTTTTGTAAGCACTTAAATACTACGTTAGACTCACGCTCAAAACTCAGGAAAACTGAATGTGGAAAATCACTAAACCTCATCACTCCAAGTACTGTACTGTAACAACTTACCAAGGAGTGGTTTTGCTTTCTGAAAAGACCTTCCCATTCAATCTTACTACCCATTACATATAATTCAATCATTCCTAACACTTAAATCATGGCACATTTGGACCACAGTTCTCCCTCAAAATCAAACTTAATTCAACACGTGAACAGTATTTTAAAGAACAAATTATTATAAATTCATAGTTATCATAGTATTTTGGAGAAGTTTTGATGCTTCTAATTTTTTTTCTGGTAAATAAGAGATTTGTATTGAATTTCTTTAAACAGGTTTTTTTACTGTGGCTGTAAAATTTTATATGTTTAATTCTTAGATTAATGGATATTAGGATATTCTTCAAAAAGTAAATACTCCTAATTTAAGTAGCCTTCTAACAAAGACATGATTTAAAAAAATAGATCGATTTGAGTGATCACAACAATGGGAAATGATTTAAAGGAAAGAAAAAATATTCCTTTGAGAAAAATGCCTGTTAATGCTCAGACTTTTGATTATTGTGTTGACATTGCTGCTCAAAGACAGGGCTGAAGTTACACGGAAAAAGAGAGGGGGGGGGGGAGAAGGAGGAAGAGAAGGAGAGAGAGAGGGAGTGAGGGGGAGGGAGGGAGAGAGAGGGAGGGAGGAGGAGCAAGAGAGAGAGGGAGAGAGGGAGGGAGAGAGGGAGAGAGGGAGGGAGAGAGGGGGAGAGAGAGGGAAAGAGGGAGAGAGGGAGGAGGAGAAAGAGAGAGAGGGAGGGAGGGAGGGAGAGAGGGGGAGAGGGAGGGAGGGAGAGAGAGAGAGGGAGGGAGGGAAAGAGGCTATTTTATTGTTCACTCCATTAGCGAGGGGCACTCCCAGATCGTTTTAAGGGAGGCACCTACTGAAGGGAACTATCTGTCCTTGAAGAAATGGCTGATTCCATCATGAGGGCAGGAATTATTCCAGATTATAATAGAACACCCTGTAATGCCAGATAACCAGAGAACTACGAAACACATGTCAAAAAGACTCATGAGCTAATGCAAACATTTGCTTTTAGAAGAGATGGAGAATTAAGCTGAACATTTAAAATACGATCATTATAAAGCTATCAACTATATTTGAATGTCTGCTCCCTGCTGGTAGAAGTGGAGAACTATTCGTCTCAAGCCTAGCTAGTGAAGAAACAGACTCCAACAGCTGTCCCCGTTTACCTTTGTACACACAGACGTCATCAAATCATTCATTATGAGGTTAAAGGAAGTGCTTAATTGTGGTAGCATGCAAATGAATTCATAAAAAATAGCATCTCCATTTTGTAACTCCTGTGGGATTTACAGTCTTGGCATTAAATAGGTATAGTTACTAATACTATAGCGAAGTGCCAATACATCACCTGTTTATTGAGATGTAGGAACAGTAAATTTCTTATAAAATCGTGAAGGAAAAAAATGAAGCAACCAATTGTACAAACAGGAAAATAGAGAAGGAAGGGAGAAAGAAAGGATGGAAAAGGAAAGGAATGAAAGACAGATGGAAGGGTGAAAGCAAAGAGAGGGAAGGAAACAGACACGAGTCTGGTCAAAGCTGCAGTTCCAACTACCAAGAGACAAGAAATACAAGCAAGACCAAAGCATGCTGAACATCACTGCAAACAATCAGAAGAAGCCAGATTTCTGGAAAGCACGGACGTGATTCCTTCTGTAGACTTCACGGAGCTCTCAAGAGGCAGAGAGTAATGCACAGTTCATATTAGCAAGTCTTAACATACTGACCTTATCTGAATGCATATTTTAAAACATGCAGTTCCAGTTTCCTGTACTTTGAGAGGCTATGGATGATGGGTATGGGGTGGACTCCTGGCACCCATGTGGGAGACCTATGTTGAGCTGCAGGATCCCGGCCTTCACTTGGCTCAGCCTCAGTGTCGGGGCAGTTGCAGAGCGAGCCGGGACATGGGGTTTTTCTCTGCCTTTGTCTCCCTGTCTTCACATCAGCAAATCAAAAGAACTGTATATTATCAAATATTAAAATGTGGAAGTTAAGACCAGAGGAGAGAGCCCTGACATGCGGTGGCTACTTCTGGGATGAGGACTGAAGTCTTGAGAAACAGTGAGGGAAAACACTAGATCTCTTGTCATGACAGAGTCAGTGCTTCTTTCTTAAGTACAAAAGTATGTGTTTATATCACCTTGTCAAAAATGCAAACCAATATAAATAATATGTTCCTGTTTTTACCTTATTGATTATAACAAATAAGCAGAAAACCTTAAGCAAAATAGTCGGTTAAAGAGAAGGACAAAGCATGTGAGTACGCTCAGTAAGGCATGATTGTGAGAATATATAATGGCCCTCGCTACAGCCTTCCTGCACCAGGGTTCTAGACTGGTTTTAAACAGAATGAAGTTAAGTTAGCTGCAATGACCTGGGAAGAGCTTCCATATCTGTACACTGTTTAATGAGTAATGTTAACCAATTAAACTGTATATGATAGGCAGCAACATGTAATATCCTAATTTTTACTTTTGGTTTATACTTCATCTTTTTAACATTCAATATACTGTAAATTATATACATATTACCATACATTTTCTTAATTTGAGACATTTCATGCAAACTACTTTCAAATGTTTTAGCCCTGCCTTGGGAGTCCTCAGTGGGCACATGCTATGTTCATTTGATTTGCCATTTAGAATTCTAAAGGATTGTATGCCAACAAATACATAACTGATTCTAGCAGTTATGCTGACAAAAATAGAGAACTGTATTAACAGTAGACTTTCTTCGAGAGGACTTTTGAAAATCATTACACTATGTGTATCATTTCTCCATCATTTGTTAGCATCTTATATTTTCTTTATAGCCTCAAAAAGGGAGAAAGCAGAAAGAAATAATAAAAACATAAAACACAAGATAAATTTAAAAAAATCTTCCCAGCATGCATCACCATCTGGAATCAAAATGTTTCCACAATGCCAATGTTCATTGAACCAATAATTCTCTCTTCACCAAAAATGTGAGCTAAATATGTAACTTTGTACAAAGTTATTTCTGGTTCATTGGCAAACAGAAGTCAATTGCACAACTAGTGTCTGCTTACTTCTACCAATGCTTTCATTTACAGAGCGAGTACAAAGTAGTTTGCTGAAGATTGAAAACAAAAAAGGAAAGAAAAGAAAAAGAAAGAAAGAAAAAAGAAAAAGAAGAAAGAAAAACAAAAGCAAAGGAAATTGCAGCAAGTCCTTTCTCAGAAAGACTTTTACATTGATGGATTTTTTAATGAACCTAATTTATGTGGAGGTCATTCTGTTAAAAGGAAAGTTCACAAAAATATGATGCATGATTGACCTCAAGACTGTGCCTTGATCCAAAAACAACACACAACAGCGGTCAAATATACATTTTATGGGCTTTTGCCTGTTTTGCAATAACACCGGAAAACATTCTTTAATTAAAATTTAAAACCGTAACTGATTAATTTTCTGAATAAGCAATCTCTGTAAACATGGAATGTCAGCATTTTACGACTATGTGAAGATAAATTTTATTTCTTTTGCACAGGCATTCTGGGGAGGAACCTGGCACAAGCCAAAGGTGACAGGGTGACCCAAGGGAAAAAGTTTTGGAAGTGTCAGGATTGGTGAATGAGTGTGTGTGTGTGTGTGTGTGTGTGTGTGTGTGTGTGTGAGAGAGAGAGAGAGAGAGAGAGAGAGAGAATTGGCACTGGCCCATTGTCTTCTACACTGTTCTTTGCTAGCTGCCCATTGTTAGTGGGTTCCAAAAGGCCCGTGCAGTAGCTGAACCTGCTGCCTGCCTCTGCATCCTGGAGAATGGTGCATGGATCTGGCTGAGAATGCTGACATGGCTGTGAGGGATTTCGGCTGAGCACTCCCACTGAGTTTTTGTTGTTAAACATCATCCCCACATTTTGCCAGAGCCAGAAACCAATCTCATTTATCTACAACAACTTCAGGATTTTAATGCTTTTCTTACAAACAGAGGGGAGGTTTCAAAATGTTACTTAAAATACTTTTGAATGACTTTTCAAGGAAACATAGAAACACATTGCCAGGAAAATGGGGAGTACATTCAAAGTGAAGAATCCAAAAATTTCTGCCTAGACATTTGTTTAAATCTTGAAATAAGAATATTCATAATCAAGTTACTTTTATTAGACATTTATAGTCTTGGCAATAATAAATTGCAATGACCTTTGTTTCTTCTGGAGTCTAGCTAAAGAAGCAAAAGAAGGAAAATGAGCTTGTGTGGTGACGATCAGAGACTGGGTTTGCAGTTCCAACACAGATCAGCTGTTTTGGACTCCAGATCCTTAGCGTCCTTGTCCAGAGCAGTCCTGTGTGTCTAACATCCACTTGAGTTAAGAATGAGGGGAAAGCCCTTCAAGGTAAATACTTGTACACTGCCAGACCTTGCTTTTTTCCCAGGGAATTTTTTTCACTGAAAATGTTTGCATTGTAGCTTTTTAAAAGAAATGTTTCCACAAAAGTGAATCACTCTATTATCACTCCAGGAAAGAAACAACATGTGAGGAGGCGTCCCTAGGAGCGTCTTCAGTCAACCACCCTGTCTCCAGGGGAGCCATGAGTGAGCGCTTTATTTAAAACTGCACATATGTCCTTTAAGGGAATTCTTAGTCCATTCTTTTGTGCTGCTCATCACAACGTGTTTATTGAATGCCTGGGTTCCATACTAAATGGTGTAAGTGTCTTCATTCTGGAAGACATTGAGAACAAAAGATGGAAACTGCATAAGCTCTACATGGAAAAAGTGTGGAGGGGCATTTGAGAACATCCACCACAAGGGGTACTGTCAATGCCATCTCCTGCTGTATCCATGCAATTCCCATTTCTCCACCCCTATGTGAGAAGGGGAAATTGCATATCTATACCATAGGAAAAGTTGGCAGAGGACACAAATCAAGGGACCTCACACTTGAAATTTCAGAGTTTAAACTAAAAGACAGCTGACATTACACCTGCACTTTCCCATCATGGCTTCCTGCTTCTAGTGATGGGCTGCCCGAGACACTGAGATGACACAAGATTTGGCTCATATTCTAGAAGAAACCTAGACAGAAACGTTCAGGCAGCAAATGCAAAATGCTGCAACACAGGACAGTAAGTGGGGAGCCCTGCGAAGTGATTTTGCTGGAGTAGAGGAGGACCAGATGGAATGGAGACGGGGCACATGGTGACTGGTTGTTTCTAATGGCAGCGGCACCCTGTGGGCATGGTACAATGCCTAAGCTCTCTGCCTCCCACTCCTTCCCAGAACTTCCGGAGACTGGCTGCTCAGGTCCAGAGGACATTCTCTGTGAGATCTGGCACTCAGCCCTGGAGGTTCACCTCCGGTTCTCCCGCTTACACAGTTACTCAGCCTGAGCCTATAGTGCTGCCAGTTCTGACACTGCAGTTTCTTAATTTTGTTTACTTTAACAGAAAAGAGAAAAAGAGAGAGAGGGACAAAGGTCTCATCTCCATTGGTTCATTCTCTAAATGCACATCAACAGCAAGATGGAATTGCAAGTGGAGCTGGAAATTGACCCCAGGACTCCAACGTGGAATTCAGGCATCCCAACTGACATCTAATCCGTGACACCAGATGCCCCCAGACGCTCACCCCTGTAGGTGCATTTGGACGGAAAATGCAGACTGGTGTCTTCAAATTTTTCTTTCTTTCTTTACTTATGTCTTTATTTTAAAGGCATAGTTGAAGATAGAGAATTGGGGGTGGGATAGGGAGAGATCTTGTCACCACTGGTTCCCTTCCCAAATGTAGCAACAGTCAGAGCTGGGTTAATCTGAAGTTGAGAGCCAGGAGCTTGGTCTGGCCACAGGAGCCCAAGCACATGAGCCAACCTCTACCCATGTAGAACAGGGGCCGGTGCCTAGTTAAAACAGAACCACTCCTGAAACTGAACATGTCACCAATGGTTTGGAAGCTGTGCTGACGATGTGCCTTGGGAACCGTGTGGAGGGGCATAATTTTCACAGCTGCTTTCACAATAGCTGCCTTGGGTCCCAGTAAGTCACTCGACGATCATCTGGACCAAGGAACATTGCAAATCATTATCGGCCCACTTTCTGGAATCTTTTTACAGATATGATAAAATTCCCATCTCCTACAGCGCAACCCATTGTCCTTATAAATGAACTGAATACAGAATTACCAGGCCAAGGTATACATTTTGGCTGGAGATGGTGTCTCTGTGGTTGGTGTCTCTCTCGCTAGTGCATCTGACACACACAGTGCTTCTGTTTCGTGTGATACGTTAGGACACAGAAGCAGACACACTTCAAAATTCTTTGAGGAACAGATGTTGATGAGGCTAAAAAATCTTCCATATCACTGCTTCCTCGGCTGTTACACTCAAGTTCAAACAAACAAACATACCAAAAACCCTGTACCAGCTTCCTAGGGTGGGTACGAAAACTAAATGAAGCGATGCATACCAAGCGCCTTAACTCAGAAATTGGCACGGCCATGGCTCAGAAAGCATTAACCAGGGCTGGTGTCACCTTTGGGATTCTTCATTTCCAAACTCTTGAAACAATGTGTTATTTTAAGCCTGTATCTCTAGCAGTGTGAACAATTCCATGCCCACAAATGTCATGCTCCTCCCCCCGGAATGCCCGTGGGATTGATTAATAGGTTCTCTATTAAACTTTCCAACTACGGGACAGACACCTAGAAATAATAGCTGGTATTTAGCTGTCTTCTCACTTGGTTCCTGCAAATCCTTCCCACCCCACCCCCAGTGCCCCCGTGTCAGCGGCACACACAGGGCATCGTATTTCTTTCGGCTGAGCTGGAAGGGGTGTTCACGTGGACAAGGAACCTTCCTCCCACCCCACTTTGTCTGCCCTGCACTTAGGAACCAAGGTTGAGTTCAAACAGGGGTCAGGGAGATAAAAGCCTGAGGCTTAACCACCAATTCACTAGTCTGGGCCTAAAACTTCCGTCATTTATTTATTGCCTTGGACAGGGTAAGCTGGGCGCTGGGTCGGTGACGCTGCAGGCAGAAGCCCCTGCCGTCTGGTAGCCCCCCTTCCGTGGGGAAACAGCAGGCAGCTGCCGCTTGCCAGGACGCGCCGTCCGGCCAGGCACTGCGGGCCTGACGGAAAGACAGACACGTTTCCTCACACTTTCTGGGCTCTTGTTGTTCATCATGAGGCCAAGCACAGACATTTTCAAATAATTGTCCCGGACAGAGCACAGGCAGAGGAGGAAGAAGCCAGCAAGCCCTGTGAGAAAAAAAAAAGGCAGTCCCAGGGCTGAGCTGTCCACGGTGCAGATTTACTGCAGCCACTGGGGAGACAATTTGTTAAGGGACAGAAGATAAACAGGAGGGCCCCTGAGAGCCGGAGCTCGTGTGGAAGGCACTGGAAGCACTCCTGGGCAAGAACAGGGCGCAGCCGCAGCGCCAGCTGGTTGCTGCTGAGTTCATGTCGGCTGTGCACAAGCCTCCACTGCCTGTTCTGTTCTGGCCCTGGCTCTTGTGTTGGTGCAAGGGAATGGCAGCCAGGCACGCACACGGGACCGTTGGCACCGCAGACCGGAGCTAAGGAGCCGGTCCTCACGCACCTGGGGACAACCCGGAAGGCAGCCGTGGGGCTGCGGGGAAAGGCCTTCCGGATGTCTTTCTGAGTCCTTTCTTTGCTGCTGCGCGTCCCCAGGCTGTCCCTTCCCAGTCCCCGACCTTGGCAGAGCAAGCAAGATGACAAATACCAGCCGTGGGTCGCTGCTGTCCTGATCCTGTGGCTATGAATAAAAATGTCCCGGTAGCAGATTTGTGAATCGAAACCCCTTGCTGTGTGTGGGCTGGGGCTGCACTTACTGCTGTCTGCATCTGCCAGGGCTGCTCGGCCGAGACCGCAGCCGTCGGGAGCCCACAGGGTTAATCCTCGAAGGCTACAAGGATATTTTCGCTGCCTTTGATGACACACTAAAATAAAGACCGTCTTATTCTGCGGGAGAACACTGAGTCTGGGACGCTAGCGTGCATGCGGTTACTATTTGCAGAGTTTGGCATTTTCTATGAATACTAGAACACAGGCATTGGATCGGCTGTCATGTTTTGACAGGGTTGTCCTTTTTTTCCAGAATGCCACCCCTCCCCCGCAACTCGTATTTCAGCAGCAACCCTATCACTTTTTTTTTTCCTTAGGTGGACTAAGAAAATTGATGAATAATGAATTAAAAGCTGGAGTGGGTCAGCTTTTCTTCTGAGGCACAGGGAAGCCACCCCCGCAGTGAGCAGTTCCCGAAGGGAGCCCTGTTCCTGTCAGGACTGCCAGTTGGCCCGTCTGCAGCAGGCTCTTGTCCAGCGCCAGAAAGGGGCAAGGTCGGGCGCCAGAGCAGTCACCGAGGGCAGCCGGACGTCGGACCCTCTGCTTACACCGGGCTTCCCGCCCTTGTCCACACCACGTCTGATTCTTCCTCGCAGCCTGAGCCTCTGCTTTCCCTGTCTCACAACCGGTCCCTCCACACGGCCCCAGCCCTGACAGGGAAGCAGGCCGACGGAGAGCAATGAGCTGGACTCTCTCGGTGACACTCATCCATCAGTTTCAGCCTTACGGTGCAACGGGTGTGCGGTTTTCACTTCCCAGTGCGAGGTGGGGGATGCTGAGTTTGCCCTGTAGGCCACCATGACACACAGGAATACTCGTGCAGTCACACACACAAGCGGATGTTCTTGGAACAAACTGAGAATCTGCAGCCCTTGAGTTCTCCGTAAGAATCATCCAGTGCCAATTAAACTTATATTTCAAATGCGGATCTAACTCTTTGGTGACCATTTCTTCTTTGTCGACTTCTTTTTGTTATCAAAGGACCAAAAGCACTATGGGCCCACCTTACATCCAGTTCCGCAGGAGGCCTTCAGCTTCACATGAGCTGGCTCTTAGTAAGTGGCCCTTTTTGTTCCAAAGCCACTGATTCTGCACTAGAAAATTTGATTTTATGTGTGTTCAGGGTAAGCAATGGTTTTCTGATTAAACAGTTTTATCTTGAACCTATACATGCAAAACATGATTATATTGTCAAGATGTTCTCATTCGGCTTGGAATGGCTGCGGTGTAAATCCAATCATGAAATTCTCAGGGTAGCAATGAGACGACCAAAGAGGTCACTTGCCGTGTTGTCATTTCGCTGTGGGTTCGTCACCACTGAACTCAGAGTCTCCGAAACTTCCTCGCCAACGTCTTCAGCTGCGACAGGATCGCATTCCACTAGGAGCCCACAGAGGAATCTTTCCTGAAAGAAAATAGGCTTCAGAACTAACTCCTCGTCTTGGTCCAGCTTAGACTCATGTCAAGCATGCATGAGTGACATGCAAATGTTTTTTCATAAAATATGCTGAGCATCTATCACATGATAGCTATCATGCCAACAATTTTCAGTGATATGAAGAATTAAAAAAAAAGATTTAGATTTCTCAAGACATGAGAGATCTAATCATGGCTATCCACCAAACAGGAAGTATACTTTGCACATGTCATATTCACGTATTATCTGAGTATGTGTGTTTTTATCTTCTCTGGGAACACGACGCTAAGGATATTATCACCCAGAGTCAACTTCTGAAGGACCACGTCGGGACACGTGGCCCAGATTCAGCACCTTCATTACTGCACGTAATTAATAAAGGTAACTTACGTGCCACACTTTCTCAAGTTTTCAACTCTTGTAGTACTGTTCACTTTGTATTTCACAGAAGAATGCATACCAGAAGCTTCTCATTTAGCATCTCAACAAGGACAATCGTTCAAAATAAAGAGCTCATTTAGTGTTAGGAAATGTGCATGTATAGAACTCTTGCTTTCTGTCACTCAAATAGGGACGAACAGTTATTTTCTTTGTACATCTAGAAAATACACTCAGGAGAGAAGAAAGACATTATAAAAATAAGCAAATGTGTAATTAAATATCAAACAATGTGCTCTTAAGAAACGTAAGCAGATCTATGAAAGAAAAAAAATCAGTGAGTATAAGATTTAGAATGGAAGAACAGGGGCAACTTCCCAAGGACTCCTGCCTGGGCTGAGAGCTGAGTGTACAGTAGAAGAGGAAGACGCATGTCAAGGAAGGGCCTGACAGGGAATGATGTGTGTGATGGTCTCGGAGCAGCCATGAGCAGCTTCCTTTTCAAGAACTGAAGAATCCTGGCGTGTTGAGGACCCAAGAGTGGAGGTTAGCACACCATGGGCTTTGGGGAGAAGCAGGTCTTGGCATGCCCTGCAGTCTCTGTATCAAGAAAGTTCAGCAAGGTTATACTACAATAATGAACAGCCTCTAACCTCAGGAGTGTAGGCTAGGGCAGGTGTATGTGAGCTTACACGTCAGACTGAGATATGGTGGGAAGGGTACACGGCACACTTGAGCCACACATAAATAATTCTGGGGGTAGGTGGGAAAGCAGACACAGGTGAGGGCTTGATGCTGAGTTGCCTTAACTGGTGAGGCACTTCTTATTAACACCATGGTTCCAATGGTGAGCAACAGTTCATAGGATACAAATGCGTTTGGGATTATCCCTCCTCTCAGTCATCACTAGAAATTAACGATTCGGTGACGCTCTTTCCAGAATGCAAGCAGTCGAAGTTGGATGTGAAGCGACAGTGTGCTTAGTCTGAAGTTTGAGTGAGCAGTGCCATGCTATGGCCATGGTCAGTGTTCAGGTCCTCCCCCGACTCCTGGTTGAAGTCCTAGCACAGAAAGGCTTAGCAGGTGAGGCCTTCGGGAGCTGATTAGGTTCTAAGTGCAGAAACCTTGCCAGTGTGATTTGTGTTTCTAGAAAGACATCCCAGGGAGTTCAGTCTTGCCTCCTCCTTTGTGACCATAAGTCAGTAAGCAGCCACTGTGAACCTGGAAATAAGCTCTCCTTAGAAATGTGCCTGCTGGCCTTAGGTTTGGCTTCAACCTCCATAACTGAGAAAAATAAAAATACGTTTTTTTCAGGAGCCACACATTCTAAGACATTAGGTGATAGAAACTTGAAGGGATTGAGAAAATGCAATTTCAAATTTCCTGCGATTCCGTACCGTTGGGCTGTGTGGAGCAGTGGAATGGCTCTCCATAGTCTTTGAAGGAAATCATTGTGTAGACCATTTGTTTCTTCATGTTCAGGGCAGAGCTGAGTCTTATGAATCCATCTTTTTTTCTGAGAAACTAAAGTTTGTACTTCACTTTGCTAAAGAATCTCACAGAGGACCAAATAATCCTAATTGAAGTTGAGCCTATGTTTTCATAACAAAATGGGTATCAAAACTTTTCTACTGTGGCAGGCATTTGATGCACTGGCATAGGATGCCTGCATCCCATCTCAGAGCCGTGCTTTGAGTCTTCGCTCCAGTTCCCACTTCAGGATCCTGCGAAGGCACTCACCTGGAGACAGCAGGTAATGGTTCAAGTGCTCAGATCCCAAACACCAGCTGTGAGACCTGCATGGAACTCTTGGCTCCTGCCATCATTCAGCAGCTTTGCTGCTGAGGACATTTGGGGATTGAACCTAGATTTTCTCTCTTTCTGAATTTGAAGTGAAGTGAAAATTTTAAGGATTTATTTATTTATTTGAAATGCTGCAACTGAGAGAAAGAGAAATCTTCCATTTGCTGGTTTTCTCCCACATGGATGGCAGAGGCCAAGAACTTGAGACATCTCCTATTGGTTTGCCAAGAACATTAGCAGAAAGTGGATCCATAATTTGGGCAGCTGAGACTCAAATTGGCAGTCCAACCTAGAATGCTGCAAGTCATGGCTTAATCAGATGCAACATGACAGCAGCCCCAACTAATCTTAGAACTTTTCAGGTCTGGAAAGATACCAAACAAGTTTTCAAGTTCTGATAGTAAACTGCGGTGCTGAACAATTTTTAAATGCAATTAAAACCATTTTAAAATGTATATGTAAGAAAGAAAATGACACATTAGCAAGAAAATACTGGTATGCAAAATGTGAGGAGGAAGAATAAAGCAAAATTGCAATTATAAAATACCATGCCGAAAATAAATATACAACATTCAATAGAGTCAGTCACAAATTGACATGTAACGTGTACATCAATATCCTTATTAGGAGATGTAGATCAGGAACTGTGGTGAAAGGAGAGGTTCGGAGTGTGTGAGGATGTTACCAAGTCCTTTGCAGAAGGAGGGAGTGGGAACAGGAGGGAGGGAGAGCAGCTTCTGTGGGGTGGGCGATGCTTCGGTGTCTCACCCAGGAGTTGTTCCTTGTGGCGGGAGGCTGGAACACAGTAAATCAGGAGGGCTACAGCGGATGTGTAGTAAAACCCCAGTACACTGCAGAAAGGAAAATCCTCACAAACAACCACTGCGAACAGGCAGATCACCTGCAAATGTGTGCTCGCCGGGTGTTGATGTTAAACCTCCAAGCGGCAGAGGACAAATGTCCTCATTCTCTCTGCTTGTTTCCTCCAAGTATCCAAAGAACTCACAATTCTCACAACATCTGCAAGAGAAATGTAATAAAAGAAAAAAAATGTCTAATTCACTCAGTGGGCCCGAAGGTGTACTGTTTTATAATCATTTGCACTGGCGTATAGCTAATCACCTCTCCACATCACCCACATTGATGTGTAGCCTTCATACACTGTGGTTTCCAGCGCTGCACACAGATGCTGTTTATATTTAGGTGTGTGCATGTGCGTGTGAAGAAATGTGTGTGTGTGTTCTCTTTACATCTGAGGCTCAATGTTCTATATTAATAGGGACACTGTAGAAAGGCATTGGATCTGATATTCACTAAATACTTATTCATTATACTATCTCCCACACTCTTATTCTGCCTACTTTAAACTCCTTTAGGTCTCTCTATGTTGTAAACCCATTTTTAAAACATGTATTTAAAATAGAGAGTGATACAGAGACAAAGAGTACCTGTATGTGCTGGGTAAAGCCCTGAATGCCCCAGTGCTCCTCCTCCCTTTGTTAGCCGATGGTTCACTCTTCTGATTGGCTCAAGCTGGGAAATTTTCTATATAGTCCCTTATGAATATCTCCATGGGCTTGGCAAGCACCAAGTCCCTTGTAAAATCGCACAACCTAGGACAGGGGTTAGCAGACTGAAAGACAAGATCAAGGAACTCTTTCATTATAATTCTCTTCTCCAAGGCTCAGAGTGTGAATTACAAGTTATTTAACTTTCACAGGCAAGTAGGAGGGTGAAGAGAGTAAAGCAACAGTGGTAAGAAGAATAACACTCAAGGAAACTAATGCCCAGGCTGACCAAGTTTGTGTTCAACTTTCAAAACATCCACTAACTGGCTCGAGTACCAAATGTCTGCAATAGGGTCCCTTTTTGTCACCTTTCTCTACTGCCTGAAATTGCTGAGTTATGCACTCCAGTCACTTTCCTCCTGTCTCGGACAACCATTTGAATTACTGCACCCAGTGAAGTGCTATGTCACTTAGAAACATATCTGAGCCTTTAGAACAGCTAGGTTTTAGGTGGAGACTTCTATCTCGAACGTTCATCCCATTGGCAGCACAGTCGGCGGACAGTCAGCAGGTGTCACACTCCACCTTGAGAGCAGTTCGCACTGGGACGGAAGAATGCCCCAGTGGAAACATCTGGTTGTTTTACAAGTGCCTATGTAAACGTATTTGGAGACAGATACCTTGGGTGTTTATGCTAACTCCATTTCTCCTTTCATGATTACTGGAAGAGTTCCCATCTTACTGGGGACTGCAATTTTCCGATATGCAAATTTTACTGCTCAGATGTTGGTCTAGCAGTTATCATCTCAGTCAAGACAATCACTTCCCAGTATGTTGGAGCCCTTGGTTTCCATTCCCAGCTCTGGTTCATCATGCCAATTTCCTACTAAAGCAGACTCAGGGAGGCAGTGGGAAGCATCTGAAAGGACTCCCATTGATTTCCTGTGTCCGAAGACATGGATTGAATTCTGAGTTGATGGCTTCTACTCCGGTTCAACTCTGGCCTTTGTGGACATTTGGAGAGAGAACCAGCAAATCTGAGTTTGTCTTTTTTTTTCTGTTTCTGTCTCTGTCTTTATCTCTCCTTCTTCATTTCCTTCCTTCCCTCTTTTCCTTTCTTTCTTTTCTTCTTTCTTTCCTTCCTTCCTTTCTTTTCTTTCTTTCTTTCTTTCTTTCTTTCTTTCTTTCTTTCTTTCTTTCTTTCTTTCTTTCTTTCTTTCTTTCTCTTTCTTTCTTTCTTTCTTTCCTTTCTTTCTTTCTTTTCACCTCTACCTCCCAAAAGTGCATTTAAACTTTCGATTTCGTCTCTCAATTTTATTCTTAGGATGGCTGAGTGCCTAGAACTAATCTTCTGGAAACTGTTTCTTGTGACTTCTGGAAGATGGTCTTTAGTTCTGAAATGAGTGCTTCTCTCCGCTCGCTCTTCCACAGCCAGGCTGTAGCCATGGCACCTGCAGCCCCTTTACCGCCTGAGGCCTGAAGAGAGAAGCAGAAGGACTCTTCCATCAGTTCTCGATTGCATGGCTCTGAATTTATAATCAAATGGGAGGAAAATAAAGAACCATTTTCTCTAATTGTTGTGTATGTGCAGTAGGCTCCAAACTCTGATTTCAGTTTGTGATCAAATGTGTCAAGAGTCACAAAGTTGGAAAAACACTTGTGGACCTAAATCACGGCTGATGTCCCGGCTCAGTCACAAACTGCCTCCTGATTTGTGCTGAGATGCAAACACTCCCCAGTCTGCTTCCTCAGCTGTGCCTGAGGCTTCTGGGATGGAAGTCCCTTCTAATATCATGACAGGGATGGACCTGAGATAACAGGTCATCTATAGGCAGCAGGTAAAGTGTTGGGAACAATCCCGACAGGAAGAACTCCTAGACGTGCTCTCCAAAGTAACAAACACACACATTGCAAGGTGGAGGCAGGCTGTTTCTGACCCAGTCCATTTGTTTTACGTGCTGCCAGCAATCCCATCGTAGCGGAAAACATATTTCATGATGCGTGGGGCTGACTGAGCGGCACTCTGACGCATGTGCGCTGATTCCAGGTCAGAAAGAAAGATCCAAATAGCCCCTGACAGGACCCATACTGACCCCTTTTAACTCTGGAGTAAAATGGTATTTTACTCACCCAAGAAATCACTGGGAATGAAACTAAACCTCCAAGGAGACTCAAAATGCCAGGGAAAGGATACTCCTCTCAGGGCTGCTGTGTGGACTGGGGCTTTGCTGCTGTTTTGCAGTCAAACACAGAGCTGTGAGTGTCTCCCGAGTTCCCTCTGACCACAGGGTTCTTGTGTTGCCTAAAGCAGTACTTCACCCTGCTCCTTCCTCCCCTGTTTCAGGGTGATGGGAATCCTTGCTACAAAGGGGACATCAAGGGCCACGTGTGCTGCAACACTGCAAGGAGCAGATTCTGAGCGGTGTCAGGTGATGGAAGACGAAGTCTTCATGGACTTTAAGAATGGCTGCCTCTGAGAGCTGGCGCTGCTGGAGCCCTGGCTCCCTGCTCCTTGCCTCTCACCATATACAGAGGTCCATTTGCTGTCTCTCCCACAGGATTTCCTTGGCAACTATGTCCAGAAATATTAAGCCCAAAGCTCCAACACTTTGAAGGCCTATTGCAGAATAATCACTACTGCCAACCCCAGTCACTATGGGAAAGTACTCTAGAGATTTTATACTCACTTAACCTCTAAGGTTAATTTGTATTCTTAATTTGTATTCATCTTCATTCTAGTCTAAGTACACAATCTGGGAAGATTCAAAATCTTCATGGATATGCATCTCCCGAAACTTCTCTGTGCTCCTCAATTAAAACAAAGCCAATCCCCCTTGATGTGGATTCTGCCATAAATGCTCATTCATTCGGCAGTGTTCATTTTTGCCACCATTAGCATCACCTATTACTTTTGATTTCACTCCAATAAGGGTCAAAGTATCACATTACTTAAGAACTGGGATTGTGTTGCTCAAACAATTGAAGAAGACTTAATGACCCCTTTGATTCAGTCGCCATATGCCAGTGCTTCCTGCCAGGCCTGGAAGGCTGCACCTTTCTCCAACCCCCTACGACCCTGTCCTGCCTTTCTCTTCCTGATTTGGGAGGATGACTTCCGCCAGACCCTCTAGAGAATGAGCAGTTCCTCTTTTGTTGATGTCTGTTTGCTTATCAGCCTCTCGGGCAGGCTTTTGTTGAAGAGCCGAGAGGAAGCACTGATCCATATAGCACATGTTTCCATTCTTCAGTGGCAGTGGGCGGCGGGGCTTCAAAAGCTGCTCAAAACAGTAGCAACCATAAGCTACTCCAAGATTGCCAAAGAATAGAAACGGCAGGAACCACTTCATGGGCTAGAGTAAACCAACCCGTAAACAGAGCCAAGCCGCACACAATGAGCTAGAGGATGCAGAGGAAGCAAGTACAACAGTTTCAAGAGAGATGCAGACACAGGTAACTCTAGCTGTCTACAAAGATTTAGGGAGGAATCAGCCTGGAAATCACCTTCGTGACGGAATTTGACATTACATGAGTTTCTCATCAGCGCCACATTTCCTTTCCCATGTTAAAAAGCAGCTCAAATGCTTAATACCTGAAAGGACTGGGTTTGCTTATCACATTTATAGGTCTATAAAAGCAATCCGGAAGCGTGACAGCTACAAGGACTTCTTAAGTTCTGTTTTCTAAAAGGAGCTGTGCTCTGGTGCTATTTTCTTATTACTGCTATTTTCTTATTTTTTCACTTATAAAAACCAAGGTCAGATTGAAGGGAACTCGCTGTGAAACACAACTGTTCAGAAGACCATTTCAATGTTTTGGCCTCTTCTGGGATCCACGGGGAACATTTCTGATCATTCAGGAACCAAAGAACATGATAAGGGACCTTAGAGCTTCCCACAACCTAGCAGATATTTTTAAAATCTTCCCTTTTAAGGCCAGAAATAATAAAAACAGCATGGAGATAAGGAGGCGTCATACAAACATAAATGAAGTGAAAAAAATATTCCATAGAAAATCCCACAAAGTAAACTCTAAACCCCTAAATTAGGCCCTCCCAAACACAACATTCATACATAGTTCTACTGGGTTGCAATTTATGAACCTACACTCTGGTAAACAATGCCAGTACCTTCTTTCCCTGCTTTTTTCAAATCACATTTATTTATTCATTCAAAGGAGAGAGAGAGAGAGAGAGAGAGAGAGAGAGAGAGAGAGAGACAGATCTTCCGTTGGTTGACTCATTCCCAAAGAGCTACAAAGGCCGGGCTAGATCAGGTGGAAGCCAAGAACTTGAAACTCCACCTGGGAATCCTACAAGGGTGCAGGGGCTCAAGAACTAGTGCCACGCTCTGCTGGCTTCCCGGGTGCACTCACAGGGGCTGGATTGTAGCTTCATAGCTGGCAGTTCAGCATGCTGCGCCACAAAGCTTGCCCCCTCCGCTGCCATTTAACTAAAATGACTTCCCCAGAACCAGATTTAAATTTCCTCTCTTCTTGAGAATATTCCCTATTATTTGGGCAGATTTATTCTTCCTAAGACGATTTCAGCACTTACTCTGTACACCGTTCATTTCTCCACATAACCTTCACTCCCTTGAGGATCAGGCCTGTTTCATACCCTGCGGAATCCTGAGGATCTTGAAAAAGGCACCATGCGTGGCATCTGAGATGAGGATCAGGCCTGTTTCATACCCTGCGGAATCCTGAGGATCTTGAAAAGGGCACCGTGTGTGGCATCTGAGATGCTGGAACTGTTGACGGCAGTGGCATACGTGTTTGGATTAAAAGCGATGACTGAGGACATCAGATGGCCAATGGCTCACCACATCAGAAGAGTCTAAGAACCAAGGACCGAATCAGATTGTTGCATGAGGCTGCAGCATGCTGGAGATCCCAACTGTCAAATGAGAGCAAAACAAATGGCCAATTCTACACAGTTATTCTTACTCAAGAGTTGAGGAGCATTTTTTTCAGCTTTAAAATTTCCTATCCTCAAAATCATATTTCTGAGACACTCTGGAAAACATGTGACAGTTTGTTACGATGCTAAACATAGAACGAACACTTGATCCAGTAGTTCTGCTCCTAGGTATATGCCCCAAGTAATTGAAAACACATTCTCAAGTACATGCTTATTTTAGTCACTATTCACAAGAGCTGAAGTTGGGTGCACCAGAATATGGTGTGCCTCTATATTCACACTGTTTAGCCATGGAAAATACGTGAATTATTGATACACGCGACAATGCGGACAAGTTCCAAAGCATCATGCTAAGTGCAAGAAGAATCCAGAGACTTAGTGTCATATGTTGTATGGCTCCATTTGGATGAAGCATGCAGGGTACGTTAGATTCATTGAGACAGAAAGTGGATTGCTTGCAGTGATTTGTGGAGGGCGGAGTGTAGCGACAGGTCTAGGGCATCCTTTGTGTGTGACAGAAATATTTTAGAAGATAAAAGTGGTGGTCGCAATTCGCAGTGAGTGTGGCAGGTGTTCCTGAATGGTTAGTTTTAAAGCTGTTCATTTAATGCAAGTGGATTTCACCATGAGTCAGAAGAGTTCTCATTCTCACTCTGCAGCTATTCAGTAGGCTCATTGCTTTTCCAATTTGTTTCCAGCATTACACTATGAGACCAAAACAAATAGATGTAACAATTTCCCTGCCATGGAAGATTTTATAGATCATTTCACAAGTATGTCCTAAGCCAAGTGATCAGATACTGGTACAAAACAGATCACAGTGGATAACGCTTCTGTTGTCTAAGAAAAATGCAGTGCTTCCTACTTCTTGGCATTGCTTTCTAGAGCGCCTTGGAGCCTGGATAAATCATCTTCTACAGGCTAGATTGTGGAAAGGAGAGCTGAAATATGATTGTCTCCAAGACAGAAAAAAGATTAGCATATCAAAAAGCTGATATCAATATTGTAAAGTTACGGGTAGAAAATGTGGAGTCTCCACAGTTCCTGAACACAGAGGCCACGCATACTTCCCCCTTCGGCTGAACAGTGCATTGGAAAAGTTGTTACTGTTGTGATGTGTGCCCAGACAGTTTCAAAGCTATCTTTAACGTGGGATTATCCTGAGAATGGACATCTTATGTGAAATACAAACATATTCTGTGAGTTAATGCTAAATCGTTCAGAAAATATTTTTTATCCACATCATCCGAGGACACCTTTGTTCATAACTGAGACTCAACCATATACCACCTCTAAGTAGCTATAATGAAATCATCAACAACCCAACGCAAGACAAATTGCTTTTTATCACCATGATAGTTAAACTTCACCACATCAAAACTGAAGTTCTCAGCTGTGGTTTTTGTCCTGTTATATCCACTGGCAGTGTGATTTAACAAACTGAAGTTGAGATGAGGCAGATCTAAGTGAGAAAGCATGGATGGGATTAATCTTTCATAGCAGTTGAACATTGCCAACCTCACAGCTATCACTTATTTAATTCTGAACACAAGTCACGCAAAGCAAACTTCTTCTAAACAGTAATTACACTAATGCCTAAAAAGACATTTTCTCAGCATCCTGAGAAGGGCTGCACTATTGCTAGAGAGGAAGTGTCTTCCCAAGTGCTCTAGGGAACTTACGCAACCTTGCATTGCCTAGCACCATGCTGCAAGCATGCAGCCTGATTCACTTGTAATACATCCTTCCCAGGACAGGCAAGTACAACTGAGAGATGCTGTCTCCTTGGAGTTTGCTATGTAAATTACTGAACTGGGAGAACACCTAGGTAGCCAGGTTTTCTAGTTCTACCCAATACTGGTCCTGGAGGAATTTCTCCTTTGTCCCTTTGTCACAGTTTCCACGTGCAGTGCCCCTGCCTTCTCTCTCCAGGTGGAAATGGTTGGGGAAAGCAAGGCAAGAGTTAAAGTGAATCCTTTTCTTACTTAGGGAGCCACTAGCTGCCACAGGGTACTGGGCACTGTCATTTGCCTGAGCAGAAAAGGAGAAGTGAACCTATGGCAGTTTGAGGAGCATGGACCTCCACAAACTCCCAGGCTGGACATTCTGTGGCCCTCCTGACATGATCAATCACCCTGTCCTTGGCTCCTCAGCCAGGCCCACTGAGCATCAGGGCAGGAGAACCCCCTGCCCTTGTCCTCAGCTCCTGGAATACTGTAGCTGCAGCCGCATTTTGTAGAAAAGGAAGCCCAAGTGTGCTGGCCCTCTTCTCGTCCTCTTCAATTTCCTGTGGCAGAAATTTGGGAACGGGAACAAGTACAGTTGCAAAGGAAAAAAAAAAAGAAAAAAAAGTTTATGAATAATGGAACATTTCAAATCCATCTGGTTCCTGAGACATTTTTTAGTTTCTCACTACAGCCAATTATATAGCATGCTTGAGTGAGAACTGGTTCTGTCCTGAGGCTCATTCTGCTCTCAAATTTCTACATTGATAGTTGCTACCAACCTCTGAGGTTAGTAGCCATATGGTGGTCCAATATGGTACTTTATACTCCACTTGTTCTACAGTAGGTGGTATTCTGGTGAACATAAATCCACATTGTAGTAGGCGCCATGAATGGGGGCCTGGGGTGGGGAGCTGGAGGGCATTCCTGCATCTTGGCAGCATGCAATGCAGTCCCTTCTCAGCTTAAGGACAGTGGGGGATTATTTCCACAGTTTTTGCTCTTGTCATCAATGTACATTCAGTGTATCCCTCAGTTAATGGTAAGAGGTGAGGAGAAATACAGAGAAAAAATGTTTTGTTTTGGAGAAAAGGCTTTATTTTCATGCCATTTTTCCCCCAAATAACTAACATCTAAAAATGCTGCTACCGAATATTCCAATTTATAAATGTACAGGTATATGTTTTTTCAACATATATTTCAATATACAAAATTTACATATTTCTATAATGCAAGTAGATATAATAGTACACTGAGCCTTGTGTGTTTCAGTACACATTTTTGCAAGCCCAAGAAAAGACATTTCATATCATCACTCCAAATTCTTTTATATTAGTACTTCACCCATATTAAATACCCAGTTTTTTCACAAAGAATTGAGTACTTTTTACAACAAATATCCATACCCAAGGACCTTTTTTTCTTTTTCTTCTATTTTATTTATTTGTGTGTGTGTGTGTGTGTGTGGCATCTAAAATTTTCTCTAGGTGGCTCAATGGAGACTTTTATGATAATTATCTATTTTTCCTGGTGGGAAACAGCAGAGAGAATTAAATACGCCACCCATATTAATTTAATAAGCAGGGAACAGGATGGGGTTTAACCCCAAATCAATGCTGCTCAGCTTTGCTGCACCAAGTTCCTGGCTCACCCTCTATCTTTGCACAGCTCCCGAAAGCAACTTTCTGCTTGGACACACAGGAACGCTGTGGTTCCCCACACAGTGCTGACATCCTAGCCACCCTAGTGCACCCCCATTGATAGACTCAGAACCGGAGGAGGCACAGAGGTTTGTGAACGCATGTGGTGAACTCAAGGCACCGAGCGTGTGGGAGTGCCCAGCCCTCCATGGAAACATCAAGGACGCTGTGGTGTTGCCCAGTGACTCGCACATCTGCAGGTATTCTCACCCTATTCTTTCTCTCCTCAGTACCACTAAATTACACATCCATGAAGACAGGCACATGTTTAAAATGGTAATCTGCCCCTCTCAGTGCTTGATATATATATGAAAATACTAAACAAATACTTCCTAAACAGAGGCCAATGATCAAAGCCACCTGGAGACATGAACTCTCTTGGACAAAATGGAGCTAAATTTTCCATTCTAAACCACCTCTAAAAGATAATCAAATATAGGGGATCGCTTCCCAAACTAAATTTAACAAAACAGAGTAAACGATTTAAAACGTTGAGTGCCAGTTCCCAAGTCCACTTGAAGGAATTTACCCCAGAATTTTCCATTTTTGACAGGTTTGTACTCTTCAATTCCTGTGTAACTCGTCTCACCCATCTTAAGTTAATTACGTGATTCACCATGGTGGATTCTGCAGGGGCATCTAAACAGCTTTCCAGGACTACAGATGCGTGCTTCTTTAGTGGTTACTAAAGTTTGAGAAGCAAAAAATCATCAATCAATTATTTTTGAGATCATTAACAGTGCTTTAGCTAAAATGTGTAAAAGATTTTGATACTCTTAAAAATAATATTATAATTCATTTATTGAGAGTCAAATAATTTAGTTACACAGTTTTGATTTCCCTTCTTATTAGGAAGGCCTTCGGCTGTTTCACATTTCAGAGAAGGAAACCCAGCTATGGAAAGACTGATTGGACCTAATAATGGCTTTAAATGGAAAGCTCGAGCTGGGTCTCCAACGAATCCCTCCTAAGTCTCAGCTGGGACTTGGCCTACATCAACAGATCCCTGTCTGGGCTGCACCATTGGAGCCAGTTCTTCACTGGGATGATGATATACAGCCACTTCTGTTGATTTGTGAAGGAGAGTTCCTTATTACGAACATTGATTAGATACAATCAACTGAATACCTGCATGACCATGATCTGTGTAACACATGGTGCACAGCCCAACACTTCCTCGCTCTCTGAAGGGCAGGTGTCATGGTGCTGTGAGGTGTCCACTCTTCTGACCCTCAACTGTTGGCGGGCAAAGGGAACTACACTGGGAGATGGAAACAGCTTCTCACCACCTCCTCTAATCTCGCAGGCTAAGCATGTCTAGGGATTACATCTTGGCAAGGTCACTGCTATTCCTCTGCATATAAGAAACTTTCACACAATTCCACAATGAGGTGGCTGCCCAGAATTTAACTCATGTAACGTGCAAACACTTTGGTACTAGAAAAATTTGTTGTGATTTTTTTTTTTGCTTTGTATTTGTGGAAATTGGTGAAGGGGGGGGCAGTGAAAATGAGGAGCAAATAGCTCTGGGCAAAAGCAAGCATGGGAGAACAGATGGTGTGTGAGCTCCCGCCACTGAGCAAAGCCGACAAGTTGTAACAGTGACCTGCTCCACTCAGGACTGCTGTTTCTTGAGTGAGAATTCCAAGCAAAGCCAGGAACTTCCCCAGTGACCTTGACTTCCCTTCCGACAGCACCACTGGACCCGTCTGAAATGCTAGTAAAATGGGGCAACAATGCTCTAAATGCCTTTTGAGGAGATATGTGGTCCTGCCATGCCATGAAGGACGAGGAGAGATGAGCACTTCTCTAAAAGATCTAGAGCAACCCAGAAAATCCATCATTCTGGGTTATTAGTCGATCTCCAAAGGATTTTTCACACATTTGCGCAAATGGGAAACCAGTAATGACAATGATTTCCACCTCCATCTTCTTTCTAAAGTGAATAAAGACATAAGAAAGCAGGTGCTTAACTAGCCCACATAGCTTTTTAACACAAGGGGCACAATTCTGCATCCTGTTTCAAAAAGCTCTAAGTTACTTACTCCTGTTATCTGCATTCTGTATGCTATTTGAATTTATTAAAGAAAGGATACAAAGGACTAAAGGGCATTCTCTGAAAACATATGCATTTTAGTTTTGCTCATTGCCAGTTACGCTCCTACTTCATAACCACATCATTGGAATACTGGAATACTGCGGCAGCCTCCCGTCTGGCGTCTCTGTCTTATAATAGGGATTGCACCCTGTAGTTGTTGAAATGCTCTGAAAAACTTTTCTTTCCTGATACCACATATGCCCTGAGGGACTCTGCCATCATCCCCATTTCCCTCAGACAATACCATACTGCCTTGCTTTTGCTGATATACAGTATAGGTTAGCTCTTTTTTTCTAATACTAATTCCCATATACTTTCATCCTACCAACAATCTTAGTGATTCAGGGTCTCTGTACTCTACTGCCTGAATTCAAAGCTAGCCATGGATCTAACCCATATAGCCACAATCATCTGTTCCTTCAAGAGCTACTTACTGAACCTATCATGTGCAGAGCAGCAGAGCACCATGCTTGGTTCTGGTAATCCAGTAACACGCAAAATCTTCTCCAATGGAAAAAACAAGGAAGAGACAGTATATATATAGACACATACACATATGCAGACAGAGAGATTCTATAAGTGTGATAGAAGTATAAAGCAGGTAGCAGAGAGGGACAAGTCCTGCATTTAAGCAGGAGAGTAAAAGAATTAAAAGATATGGGAGAAAAAGTCACAGCGACAATTCAGTAAAACAAAGTTATACAGAGAGAAAATTCAGTGTACACTGACTGAGTAGGGGCAGAGTCCACACTCCTGGTGTTGGTCTGGTTCAGTACTGGCCATTGAGATGATCCGAGGCGTGAACCAGCACATGGATAATCTCGCTCACACTCTCTCTCTGGAAATCTGCTCTTAAAATACATCAGCATTAGGTATAAGACGTTCTAAGCACAAAGAAATGCTGGATGCTGAGCAGAGAGTAGGTGGAGAAGGGACAAGGCCCCCAGGAGACAGTCCAGGTAGGAGACAATGGATCTGACTTGAGGGGTGGCCACGGTGCTGGCATCAAGAGGAAGCTAATGAAGGGGTAGCTGACAAAAGCAGGTACAGTCTGGGTACATTCCAAGAATTTCTCCAGAAGAAAGTATTGGCTTGATGTGAGATGGGCGAACAAAAATTGTTGAAGCAAATGGTCTAAATATTTTGAATCACAGCATTCCTACTTGCTGGGGGATCAAGGATCCTGGAGGAAGAGTAGGTCTTTGGAGGAAAATCACAAGTTCCACTTTGACTGTGGAAAGATGAGAGAATTTACAAAGCGTCCAATTTAAAACAAGAAACAAGCTGCGCGATAGACAAGCACAGAGTTGAGGTAACACTGGGAAATCGCCAGGACATTATTTTCTTTCTTCTTAATGAACTGGGAATAGAGAGTGATGTGTAGGATGGGCTGAGAGTTCGAAAAGTCTGTGAAATAGTCGAAAGTTGGTGAGAGAGCCACCCAGTCCACGGACAAGGGTTGAAAACTGGCTCCTACTGGCAACATGCATTGATGATCATGTTTGCTTGTATTGCCCCAGCATACTGGACTTGTGCCCCAGTGGAACTGGTCACCCCAAAGTCTCTTGTGCAAGTTTGCTCTCTCTATACTCAAATCACTTGTGCTCCACTTCCTATGTAGCATTTACTTCTGTGTTTTGCTACTTAAATTATATCAGTACTCTGAAGACCTTCTTACATCCTATATTCTTTAAAATCGCCTTACTGATGGTACCTAACATTGCTTTATACCTCCCTAGGAACATATGTTATACTGAAGAGCCCAACGTTTTATTTAAAATTAACAAAAGAGTCATGAATTGGAAAATTTAGAACAGTAATAACTGGAATTGAGTTTTGACTGTTACATATTGTTTAGTAGAATCTGGAAATTCAATGTTTTGTTTTAAACTCTCATTTTTAAATGATCTCTTACTATTTCACAAAGCTGTAATATCCAATGAGGACAGTTACCTCAAATAAATTAAATATATTTATGCTAAGCTCATATTTTCCCTAGTATATGTCAAAATTGTCTAATTTTCTGTACCAAGTATAATGTAAGGTCTTTTGTAGACTACTCATCTGTTTTAATCTTTTATTGAAACTATCATAGGTGACTTCTGTGATAAAACCGTAAGAAAAACAGGATTATTCAGTAAAATATTAACAAAATGTGCCATTCACTATGAAACTTGGCTTGTTAATAAAAAGTAACATATTGTTAATGAATAAATTTTATCCAGGAACATATGTGCCACAAAAAAATGATCCATACATTGATGAGGATTCTGTTAATTCAAGCTTACCATTATTTTACAAACAAATAAACAAAGTGGTCAGTTAAAGAAGAATTTTAGATAAAAATAGTTATTGGTATAGAATATCTCTTCTAGCATTGGGGATATTTTCACACTGAAATACTTTTCCATTTATCTGAATTCAAATTTTACTGCCTGCTATGGCTTGAATATCTGCCTCCTCCACAATTCTTGTTGGAATTTAATTGCCATTGTGATGGTGTCTGGAAGTTGAATCCTTAACAATATCTTGGTCTTGATTCTGCTACTGTTATTGTGCAACCGACTCTACTGTCAGGGTGAGGTTCTCCACTCTCCTTTCAGCTCCCCTTTCTACCACGTCATGAAGCAGCAAGAAACTCCCCACAAGACACCAGCACCTTGATATCAAACTTGGCAGCCTTCAGAGTTGCAAGCTGCTAAGTTCTGGTCATCATGAATTACTCAGTGAATGGTATTCTATTTTAGCGGGATAAAATGGGAAAAGACACTCTGCACACTTTTCAAGCCTTATTATACATGGAATTACAATTAAATGAAAGGATTCAGACTCAAAATAGCTGAGACCAAAAAAGTAGAGTTTAGTAGTGTTTTGTCTCAACTGTTGGCATGCCAAGGAGCACAGCAGCCTCTTGGCCTCATCAGATGCTTGCTGGAATACGCCTTTACTTTGCCCTATGCCAACTTCAAGGCCTCTCCTCTGATGGTCTCACTTTGCCAGCCATGCTGTGTTTGAGTCTTCCTAGATTTTTCATCACAGAGGAAAGAAACCATTCTAATTATTATAAAATCCTGTGACAGGCAGAGTCTAGGTAGACTGCCAGTAATGGCTATGGAGAGGACGTGCCTTGAGCCTGGCTAGGGCGTCCACCCCAAGCCAACTAGTCTGAGTCAGAAAGAAGGTTTAGTGCAGCTTCATTTCAGACCATAAATCCATGGATGGAAAGAGATGCCTTTTCTACAAAACATGGAGGAGGCTTCCAAAAGACAGGAGACCCAGAGCAGAGAAAATAATAAATCTACTACAACTGAAAATGATAACCCAGCATTCTTAGACAGGCTTTTCTTCTTTTTCTAATTGCTGGCTTCATGAACTTCAGTGTAACTCATTCCACCACGCCATTTATGTGTGCTCATTGTTCCATATGTTTCTGAGTCTTCCCTGAAAACATTTAGCTAATTAGAAAATAGTTTTGTGCAATTTTAGAGTCCACTCTGCCTTAAGTTTGGATTTCCAAATGTTCACTCCTCTTCTGTTTTAAAAGAGAGCATTCCACATGTGATATGAAAACTGCTGACTGGACCAGATATGGGCGGGTGGGACGGGTAACAAATGCAACTGCCTCTTCTGATGCCCTCTTCTTAAGTCCTTCTGCTTCTGATAGAGCAGGTGTTGGTCCAAGCATTTGTCTTCCTGCTCCCCCGTGAGACTTTCAGGTGCAATTCTTGACTCCTAGCTTGGACAGTCCAGCTCCTGCCATTGTAGGCATTTGGGCATGAAGTTGTAGAGGAGGTAGCTCTAACTGGTTCTCCCTCTCTGCCACTCTGCTTTTCAAATAAGCAACTAAGTCTTTAAACAGGAAGATCCATGACTTCTCCAGAGAGGTGGGGTGCTACAATCACTTTCTCAGAACCTGTATGATTGGGACTTGATAATTGTACAAATAAACCAGGAAAATGTATGCAAATCTAAATGATCAGTTCGACATTCCATCTCCTGGGGAAGCTGGCCAGGCATTTTAGAATGTAATATATGCATAACCCACACTCTAAATTGAAAATGAGCCTGTTTTAAACAAGTCCAGTGGAAAAGAATTAACAGTACAACCAAAAACACCATATGCTTATAACAGGAAAAGTTGCTCAGAGCAATATGCTATAATGATATAATTGAGTAAGGATCCAATTGCATCAGGACAAAAGCTAAGACACAGTGAATGAATAGAGCTGATAACTCATGCTGCCTTAAATTGACATCCTGAAGCAAGGAGACTATTTATGGTCTTCTGTTTATATTAGAGAAGAAAAACATCTCTGGCTAAGCTGCTGCTTTTAGCAATGATGAACTAGGCAGTTTGTACTGCAGACGTTAGCCAGAAAAGCTGGCGACATATTCTCTTTGAAGATACAAAATTGCTAATAAAACTCTTAGAAATGATTAGGATAGGATCCAGAGGAGGGCTGAGTTCCAAAGGAGGTACACATGGGATCTGCATTCAGTTTTCCCTTGGACGAATTGGCCATTCAAAATGAATAGCAGAGAGGCCAGGGCATCTTTGCTGACCATCTGAGAAACCTAAAGAGCTGGCATCGGAGGCAGGGACTCAGCCCAGGGGCTCAGAAGAGCACCCTTATTGAAGCCAAACTGGAAGACCTTCGTAGCTCGGGGAGAAGATAGGGAACTAGACCATCGTAGGATTTGCTTTCCAGCTTGCTAGTCTTCCCCGTACCTGGCACTTGGCACAGCAGTTAAGTGACCACTTGAGTCTCATGCATTCCGCGCTAGACTGCCTGGGTTCAGGTCGGTCTTCCTGCTAACATGTCCCTGGGAAGCCACATGTGATGACTGAGGTGACAGGGTCCTAACACCCAAGGAAGAGTCCAAGGATTGGGAGCTCGTGCCCCCTGGATTTATCCTGCCAGATCCCAGCATTTGTGAGTATGGCAGTACCCGTCAGTCTGCCTCACTCCGTATCTGTGCCTTTCAAATAAAGGAGCATCACTAAATGCTTTGAGAAGTACATTTCCTCCCAATAAAAATATTTCATTTAAAAGAAGTGAAAAAGTAAGTATTTACAATACAATATGCCAAGAAATAGAAGAAATAGAAGCAAAAGCTGAGTATTTCAGGAAAGTGTCACAACACGAATTTAAAATGTACCTGATATTAGAGAATATTAAAAAAAACCAGTATCTCAAATTTTTGGAGACAGGTAAGTTGATGATTACAGGAAAAGGTGCAGCAACAATGTAAGTTTGACTGTACCAATATACTTACAAGGTAAGGTTATTTTAACACTCAAACATTGATTTCTCATAGCATATATTTTCTGCCAAATTTTGAGCATCCTGATTTCAAACCCTTTTACATCAATGTAATATCTTTTAATTCCATTATCCATGAATGTTTTAAAGTGCTACCACACCAGCAAACAAGGAAGGCTGAGAATAAATAGACTAAAAATTCATCTCAAGTTACAAAGAAAACAAAGAAATAAAAAAAAAGATTAAGAAATTAAAGACAAACTGAAATTATTAAAGGGTAAATGAATAATTGACAAGACAAATACTTCCCATGGTTGTTTATTTAGTAACACAAAAACGAAATTGCTATGGTTGTAGAGAATTTAATCAAGAAACCTGAGAAAGCAAAAATACCAGATTTCAGAAACATTACTATTACCATTATATAAATTTTTTTATTGTAAAGTCAGATATGCAAAGAGGAGGAGAGACAGAGAGGAAGATCTTCCATCCAGTGATTCATGCCTCAAGTGAATCTGGTCCTCACCCAAATCTGAGCTGACCGAAGCCAGGAGCCCTGAGCTTCATTCGATCCCAAGGCTTTGGGCCATCCTCGACTGCTTTCCCAGGCCACAAGCTCAGAGCTGGATGGGAAGTAGGCTGCTGGGACATGAACCTGTGCCCATGTGGGATCCTGGCATGTAAGAGGCAAGGACTTTAGCTGTTAGGCTACTGTGCCAAGCCCAGGAACTTTATTTTTACAGAAGAAAAGGGGAATTTGAGGAAATTTAGGCTAATGAATTTTAAAACTTGGACAAAACAGAAAATTTGTATAAATATCATTTAGGGAAAAAAATGCAAAATAAAGTTTTAAAACAGGTTATTAAGTTATAAGTTAAATACAAACAGAAAAGTACTTCCAGAAAATATTGAATCTAACACTTAAAACTATTGCTCCTGTTCAAAAAAAACCACCTCAGGGTCAGCAAAGGCCTCTGAAAGCAAATTGGACCCAGCTCAGCCTGGCTCGGCCTCGGCCATTGCTGTCATCTGGAAGCAGCCAAGGAGAGCACTTCCGTTGGTTCTTTATCTCTCCATCATTGTGCCTTTCAAGCCAATGAAACCTCTTTTTCATTTGAAAAGTAAAAAGCAGAAGAAACTTTCTAAAAGTACTGAGAGGATATCTTATGTCAAACGTTATATTTAGTTATAAAATCCTGTACATATTTAAACAGGATTAAATCATACGACACTAACCATAAAATAATGTTTGTTGTGATCACAGCCAGTGAAATGAAAAAGAAACTTTAATCAATGAACTTAGGACTGAATTAAATTGTATTGACATTACTACAGATAGCAGGATTATTATCTGTAAAAATCAGAAGAATTAATGAGAACATTTTTTAACCAAAAGCATTTTTGAGTTTAACAATTTCATAAAATGCAAATAACTAAGATAAAGTATTTTCTTTGCTATCTACCAGGAAAAATTCAGAAAAATGTCAAAAAAAAAACATGTCTTTTCACATATAAAAGTTTTCCGAAGTCAATAAGAAGAAAAAAGGCTTCTACATAGAGAAATAAATGCTGGATTTATGAAAGTACATGATGAGAATCTATTTATAAAATATTATTATCAAATAATAAAACACAAACACACACCACACACAGGAGCGCTTAACATTATCACCTATAACAAAAAAATTAAATGCATAATGTGATACCACCAAATATCAGTACAAACTCTAAACTTTTTCTAAAAAATCAAAAGTGAAGACAGAGGCCGTGGGAGGCCACATAAGCACTCATGGGTCTGTGACTCCTGGGGTAAACGATGACTCATAAGTGCTGGGTGGATCTGGGTGACAGTGAGGATGTGTGAGGTCTACCATGTCTTAACTTCATTGATAGGTGTGTCTAGCAATGGTGTTCACATGTGCCTCCAATGACAAGCACGTTCAGGAAGGCACCACTTAAAATAGATGTAATGAAAAGAATCCAATAGGTACACAATTAAAAATTACGTTATAATGGAACACATGACATAGAAGCGTTGAAAGCAGAGACACCCACAATAACGAACTGAGTGTGCCAAGTGTAAAGTAAATGTATAGTCGGGCATAAAAGAGTATCCAAAAGCCAGACGAGAAATAGGTGTATTTTCCCTACCATGCTCTGAAATGCACATAGAAGTAGCTAATGGATAAAGCAAGCAAAGACTTGATTTCCTCGGAAGTTGGGGTAGTGGTGACCTTTGGTCTTGGAATGAAGAAGGGGCCTGCTGGTTTCCAGCTCCTGCAGTTTCTCTCGTTTTCGAGCCAGTGCTGGTTCTGCGTTCTTGTGTGCAGCATAACTCGCTCATCTCCTTCGGCGGGGTCATCTGCATCGAGGCTTTCGTATGAACATTCTGTATCCACGGAAATTAAAGTTTTGAAATACGGATAACTACTTAAGTATAACAACCCATTAAAGTTTTTAAACCATGCATCGGGTGTCGAAGAATCACAGAGCAGATCACCAACAGCCCTGCCTTCCGCCCACGCTTACTGAGGAAGAAAGAGGTGCTTTGATCTTGGGGAAACTTGATAATATCTAGTCTCTCCCTTTCTTTTCTTCCTGAAATCTAATTTAGCAACCTTATGTCCTATGAACTTGGAGTACTACTTAAAAATTCCCTTTTCCTCACTGGAGATATCAAAATGTGAAGGTTGGTGTTTGTTAAACTCCTGACCAGAGCAATTGATGCCCCTCCCCAGACTAACAGATCTGAAGCCATTGTTTTACACTCCCACTTGTCAGAGACTGTGGGAAAGAAGCGCAATACACTTTCCAAAAAAACTGCAAACTTTATTTTCAACATCAGTGTTGCTATGGTTACATGCATGTATCCTGAGCACAGCTAAAGACATGCATTTTCTCCTGTATTCTGAGATATGGAGACTGGAGTAAGTCTGAGCATTACCCAGCTGTTTCTCGTCCCCTGCTGTGCCATGTCTGAACAAACACAGAGACCCCCATGGCACAGGTGTCTGTCTGAGGTCTGCTACAGTGGTCACTGTGTCACTGTCAGGTGACATGACTGCTACCATGGGTCACAAGGCCTTGGGCTTTTTTGAGAGAGAAATGAGAACATGCATTCCACGTCCACTGTGCATCTCCGTGGAGGCACCAATCAGTGCAGAAAGGTGGAATCCAGAAAATGTGGGTTCAGATCCTGGAGCTGCTAGGCTGTGATCTACTGAGCTGTGACGTGGACTCATGGGCTCTACGGGTGTCAAATCACCCTCTCCACATTCACGGTGGGCACAATCTAAGATCATGCAAGGTTAATTCTAATTGTTACCTGTGATATGAGCTGTCTAGCTGGCCAACAACCGGTGATGGGGAATATTTTCAAGCAAATACACAATTTTTTGAAACTATCTGGATGGATGTTTCTTCCTTTGGTCTTCAAACGTGCAAGAGAGGACAGCAGGAAAGTGGACACACCTTCTCGGGCCAGGAATCTGGCGCCCCACCCAACAGCTCAGGCTCCTCTTCCAGCTGTGTCTACCCTCTGGTTGTTCTCATCCAGCCTCCCTCTTTATGTCACCATCTGGATTCTAGTCGTGTTCACCACCTCTTTCTCTGTCACTATCGTCTTTCTTGAGCCTCACGTAACCCGAATCATACTGCAAACCCTTCCTGCACCCAGTCTGCAGTCTCTCTCTTTAAAGGACTGCTTTCATAGAGTTACGAGTACTTGAACAGTGAGTCCTGACAGCACAGCACAGCCTACGCTTCATACTCCAGAAGCCGGTTAAGCAGAGGTCACCTAGAAGGCTGCTCCTGCCTCCTGTGCTGCCGTGAGGCCTCGCGTTCACCTGGAATGATGCTCGGCTCTCAGCCTCAGGCAGTGACTGAGGAGCTGTTCATAGAGACAGCTTCTGACTTCCGGTACTGCTGTGACAGTCTCATGTACGTGCAGTGGGACTGTTACTGGCATAATAATCCTGTCATACACAAGTTTTAATCCACTTAATTATTTAGGAAGTCAGTTTTTCATCAGATAGAAGGAGATTACCGAGTTTCCTTGAAGATGTAATTAAGTACATGCTGTCCTCACGGAGACTTACTTCACGCACGCAGCTTTGTGCTTCAGCGCCCCCAAATCGTTTCCATCCAAATAATTGGTGTTTCCCAGGAAAATAGTAATGGAGAGGTGCCCATCACTTCTGCCCTACTCACTCATTTATTTAACAATCTGTTATGGCGTTCCAGGCACTTGGTAGCTACTGAGAATTTCCAAATAAATTAAAATCTCAACCGACTACAAATGCTCAGCCTAATATTGTAGGTTGGGACAACCAGAGGGAAGGGAGACTCCTCTGCAGAGCGTAGGAACTGTGTGCGAAACAAGGAATGCGCCCACCTTCATCATCAGATGCTTTGCAGACCACGTCTCCATGCACCCTCCTCCTCACTCGACACATCTCTGCAGTCTCTCTGTTCCTCAGATTCCCACAGAACATTCTACCGGAGGCTAGCAATAGCGCATTTGCTCCTGAAAATTACAAGGGATACTTAACCAAGTCTCAATTTCACCTTATTTTCCTAATGTGTGCCTCTTTTGTTTTTCAAGTCTTTCTGTTTTTTCTGGCAACAAACTCCCCATCTGGTTCTCCCAGTACCCTCTGGCCCATTCTACTGGTTCCAGATCCAGTTTCTACTCTCTGCATGTCCTCAGTTTTCTCCTTTCCACTTGTATCACAATTTCTTAGGTAGGTGCAAACACCTAATTGTGTCCATGGTCTCTGTAGTAACTGCTTCCGTGCACTGCCCAGCCTCCGAGGCATTTTTCTGAAGAGATATTGACCATAAAAATACCCACAGTTGGAAAAGGCTCCTGGCTTCGGATCGGCATAGTACCGGCCGTTGTGCTCACTTGGGGAGTGAATCATTGGACGGGAGACCTTCCTCTCTGTATATCCGCCTTTCCAATAAAAAAATAATAAAAATAAATCTTTAAAAAAAATACCCACAGTCGTGGACCCCTACTCAAGATCTCACAGGTAACTTAAACTCAAAACCCAAACAAACTCATCATTCTCATCATTACACTTTTTTTTTCTGCTGAGCTCTGTGTCTCAAGCCTCTAGTTTCTTGAGACACGAATATGTGGATCATGCATGTGTTTTCTTTCACTGACAACACAAGCACTAAGTGACCTTTGTTGATTTTGTCTAATTGCTGACCTTGTCTACACTTCTGAAATCCCACAGTTGCTCACTGCACTCAGAATCCACTTTTCTCGTCTGTATGCAAATCCTTGCTCTCATTGCCTTAGTATGAAGACATAAATCCTTAAAACTTTTTGAAGTGACCTCTAATTAATTATCTACTCTACATTTTACCAATTCTTAACATTACATCCCACGCTTGAAACAATGTGTTCTAATTGCAATTTTCAGTCAAATATGCTCCTTCAATTCCGAAAATTGGAAACATTGATTGAATGTTGCCTTTCTTTATGCTCCAAAGACATCTTTCTGTGTCCTCAGCACTTCTGCCCACCGGACTGCTCTTGTAATAGCTGCAGGGTCATGGACGAAACTTCTCACAGGATGCCTTTTCCATCTCCCTGTGCTATCACCAGCTTGCCACTTAGAGTTGTTTTATCACTATTTGCCATTATTCTTTTCCCTTGAGTGCACACACCATGGTCCTGGTTGTATTTCCAGTTCTAACCCAGTTCCTGGAACCTTAAAAGGCTGGTCTGACTACTGAATGAATCAAAGAATGCCAACACAACACTGGGAACACAGGGGAAAGAAAAATGCATTCCGTCTCAGGAAGGACCAAAGGTTTCATCATGGAAATGACATGATGACTGAGCCTGGAGGAAACAGAGTGGTACAAAACTAGTTTGACTGTCATAGGGGAATACCTCCAACATGTTTACATTTCCCATAGAAAAAGAGAAAATGCCACAGATCTCGTCAGCTCCGATCCTGCTTCCAGGGAGCAAATGCAATTAGGCACATCAGCTTTGGCTGCCTCATTGGGCTCCGTGCTTCTCACTGTGGAATCCTTAACCGTCCACCAACCAGGCCAGTGGAATCAAGCTAGTATTATTTCAGACTTTACACTTAACCAAGAGTGGCTGGGGAGACCAGCTCAGGACAGTGTTATGGAGTCATCACTACTGTGTCCCAAGGAAGACTTCTCCTCTGCTCTGGGCGTCATGAGACACAGGTGCCCGCTGCCTCACACAGTGAACCCTTGAAGTGAGAACCACACTGTCCCCCGATGCCTCCCCCAGGAGATGAACAATTCCGATGGATTTTTCTGACAAAGTGAAATATCAGGCACAGGAAAAAAAAAGTGAAAACAAATTCAGGCCAAACCCTTAGGAAGAGAGAAAAAGAACTAACCATGGCCGGCCACTGGGAGCAGGAGTTGGCAGGGCTCTTTGAGGTCTTTTGAATAAGCACTTCCACCAGGTTATAAATAATGACAACAGACAGTAATTTGCATGGATTACGGTTGTTAACATTCATCAAATTCTGAATTTTAAAATACTCCCAAATTCTCCATGAGGAGTGTCTCTTTGTAGTGAAGGATTGATAGTGGGGGTGAAAGAATCTGATGAATTTAAAACTCAGAGGGGAGAGCGCGAAGGCATCCAGATCTAAACTGAGATACCATTAGCAGCACGCATAAATCAAGCATGTTTATAGTGCGGAGGCCGTTGAATTACCATCTGGACTTTTTAACCTCGACATTTATTTCCGAATCATTCCCTAATATTGGAAGGAAGCTTCGTGCTCCCTTTCATCTCCAGCATTGTCTTGATGCCAGCTCTGTTTGAGAGAAACGATCTGATATCTGATGGGGACAGAATGTTGTGTGTGGCATGAGTTTGGAAGACATGGAGAAATTCTTGTGTAACATTAAGCTATAAAAGAAAGAAAACATGTTTGGCTTTCCGAGCCACATCAGCTGAGAAGAATTTAAAGTGAACCAGAGAGGGAGATGGATGGAACACGACATTGTTTCATTCTGGTATATGAGTATTCAATTCCAAATATGATATGTAAATTAAAGTTCTGTGTAGCGATAGAGGCCCGACTACAAACACAGACATCCAGGTAGATTTGCAACAAGTAAGGACGAAATCTCTAACTCAGCAAACACAACATTTGAATCAAGTCACAAATGTGTACTTGCGGATCACATTTTTCTTACTAATTTGTTATTGACTATGCTTACACTGACAGAAAAAAGTCAAACTTCTCAGAAGAAGTCTTCTTTTCGGTCTCTGCCCTCCAAGACAGGAAGAATCGGCCACTTCAGCAACTCCTGCCCTGCAGAATGTGAACAGCGTGGCTCACCAAGGGGCCCTGGGGCATTTGGGTAGCGATAGTGCAAGAATGCACTAACAGATCCCCAGACACAGCCCTTCAATGGGACACAAAGAAACGGAAGCACATTGGTCCCGGCGGACAAACATTCGTACCAAGTTATGGGAAAGCTTTTCTGATTGCTGGGATACCGTACCTTGTTGTCCTTTATCACAGAGTCAACACTCTCAGGGGACAGCTTTGGTGACTAAGGAGGCAGTTTTAAAAACTAAGATTAGTGCAACATTAAGAAAGAATCCAGGCTTTGGAAACCGAACAACCTGGGTTAAAATGTCGGAAGTCACTGATGAGATCAAATTGGGTGAGCTTCTCAAATTCTCTCGAGACAAAATTTTCCTCCATCAGTACATGAAGGTAACAACCTCTGTGGGAAATTTTAGCCTGAAATCTAAGCGATGAACTATGCAAATCAATTTTGGTATGAGGTACAGGATGGTAACAGTATCTATATGAAAAATGTCTTCAAAACTGTGTGACTTGCTCAATGATAGGATGACGGCAGCAGACTGGTGAGTGTTTATGGGAGGTAGGCATTTATAGTCACTGTCTTACCACTACAGTTATATTTTCTATTGCTTTTCAACACCCCACCCCACCTCATTTAAAAGAACGAGAAAAATCTGGTAATTTAGAATCAGGTCTCTTAGCCCATTCTCTTCCTGTCTTCTCCCAGTTCAAAATGTTTTCAGCTAAGTTGCCAGAACTCCTTGGATCTGCAACAATTTCAACATGTTCAAGTTTTATCACAATCTTTTTGTTTTAGGAAACTGCCTCTGTCTGCGCGTTACAGGCGAGTCCCGTCAGAGAACCTCCTGCCCTGGCACGCCGGGTCTCCTTGCACTTCTCTCACCAAATGATTTTGTGAAGCTGACACTGGTCTCACTTTCACAGCAAGTCCTTTGGGTTTTGAATGCTTTGATCATCCTCTCCAAAGACCTGATTATACAATGGAAATAGAGAGGAAACTGGGCACACACATGTTCCAAGCTCTACTTCATTGCTGGTGCTTGGCTGATGGAGTTTGAACTTATAGGCATATTGACGATGATGTTCTAAAACCCCACCACAGCAGCATATGTGAGATTGACTTCTCAAGGCTGAAATGAGCCAAGGGAAAAAAAGAAATAGCAATGATGTACCAGAAAAATCCAAGAATCCGTATTTGAACCACAAATTGCAAGTCAGAATGGCTTGTCATACATATTAATAATTCCAGTGAGTATTTAATTGACTTTTCAACCAAGGATTCACTATGTTCCAGGGAAGCTAGCCTTTTTACTCATGACCTTCAATTCTTCCTACTTGTTTGGGGGAAGACGGGTTGTTATTTATTACAACCAAGCACATGACTTCCCACTGACTTCAGCATAAACCTGAGAATATCCCTTCTGGCCTGTTAACTCCAGAACTCTCCCATTGTATATTTATCAAAATCAGTTACTGGGTAGAAATCAGACCACGAGGCACAAGCAGGGGGGCTCCTTCTAAAGTGTTAGCCTGAGGAACACAACTACCAGGCCAGAACACAGTCAAAAGTTCATGTACATGCATGGATTGCATTCATTTCTGAATTGGAGTGAAACCTCTGGCACATGTATCTTCACTCAGCGACTGTGACCGAGGATTAGAGACCGGGTGCTTGATAAACAATGGAAACGTGTTGCTGTGCTGCAGCCTGCACGTGTAAAACCAAGTACCAGCACGGCCAGATTCGGGTGAGGACCCTCTTTCAAGTTCTGACATTGCAACTTGGGTTCCGACACGTTAGAGTGAGGGCTGCTGAGCCCCGTGGAAACTCACCTATTGGGGACGCTCACCACACAGCATAATCACCTCCCCAGGGCCCTGTCTCCTAACACATACATTGCAGCTTGGAATGTCAAAACACAAATTCTCACTCCATTGAATGTCCAGCCCATTGGAACAGGAAAGCAGAAAATCCTCAGAACCGGGACCTTCCACAACCCAGCTTTCACTCTCAACAGAGAATACGTTCTTCTCTGTATACCACTCTTTCTCTTATTCTAATTGTGAAGTTAGAACAATTTACAGAAAAATATATTGTGTTTCTTCAGATTTTCTATTGGACTGGTTCAACTGACAATTTCATCAGCGTCATTCGTAGTACTTACTCTTATAGCTGAAAACCAGCATTAAAGACACCTATTGGAGGGAGGTGAGTGCAATATCCTCAATTTCATTTTTGAATTTCTATTTCCTCTCTTGGTCTCATAAGTAAGAAGCAAATGGTACACAAACATGGCTCATGAGATTGCAAAGAGTTTATCCTACATGGAGCAGTTGGACAGGAGCTGAACAGGGATTCTTTTTCATCTGAGGACTTTCTTTAGAAAAGAAGAATTGGTTTCTTAACTGCTCTCAAAGGTTGCCTTGATAAATTTCTTTGTGTCATTGTATCTTTCATTCAGAGTTGAAGGTTTTTCACCCAGCCCTTATTATAGATGACCTAACATTTTGTCTGAGGCTGATGCCAGAATCCTTTTCCTTTAGTTTCTGGCACGGTTCCTGCCATTTCCTATCTCCCTCCTTCCTGAATTTACCTAAACCCAAGTTCCAGGCTTTTGTTGAAGTCCTTTTCTCCCTTCCGCTCTTGTGTGCCCTGTGTCACATTATCTGTAAAAGGTTGCAGCCAACTTCCCTTCGCTGTGGACACAGGAAGGGGAAATGAAGAGAGGAGAAATGACTGAGCTGATTCTGGAGGTCAAGGGTGTAGGGAGCAGCATGTACCATTCTCAACAGCTTTCAGGGCAATGTGTGCTTTGCTCTGTTGACCATCCCTGGCTATTGTGTTGGGAAAGCTTTTAATAACAGCCAACAGAGTTGACTCAATGCAATACCAAGACGAAAAGACTCAGTCCAAAAAAACAGAAAAAGGAAAGCATGCTCTCATTTGCCCGGGTGCACTCACTGGAGAACGTGCCTGTCACTCTGCTCTTGCGTCATGAGCAACGCCAACATTCTCCTATTGAATCCGCACAGCATTGCAGGAAAATGAGTATTGTTTCATCATTGTGTAGCAGTGAGACAAACCAGAGACACAGGGAGGAGCAGTCCGTCAGCAGGGGTCCAACAACAGGCGACAGTCACTTTTGGTTCAGAATCAGTCTCCCCGGCTCCCCCAGTCTTTCCAAGCGTCCACTCTGCCTCTAATGAGCATGCAGGCCGACACAGAATCAAGCTTTCTGTCTATGGCAACTCTTCCCCATCAAAAGATTATCTTTTGCATTTACATTATTCTCTTCTGGTGTTGCAGGCTAATTAATGTGAGCCTATTTCTGCTCTGCCTACCCGACACTTGCATGATGGCTCTCAAGGTGCCTGCAGATCTCTCCTTCACAATCTGTGTCTCCTCTAGACCTTATTTTCCGTAATTAGATTCCTCAAGCCCACCATGTCTGCAGGGTTGATGGCAGCCCTGGGGCGTTTCCTTCTGGATTATGGTGATGACAAGGGGCCCTCAGTGTCACAAAGTAGGCAGGAGCACTGCTCTTAAAAAAGGCTGGGCATTTGGGAGCCAAGTGTCAGGCAGGGGGCAAGGGCAGGGGCTGTTTGCTGCTACAGCCTAACTGGACTTGTGCGAGAGAATGTCTCAGAAAGGATAGCAGCAGATTAATGCATACACAAATGTCTTTGATTTATTAGCACTCCCTAAGTGTCAGAACTAATGGAATAACACATCAAAGGTAGCACTGACCTGAAGGAGAAAGGCCTCAGTAAACATGGCTAGTGCAGAGAAAGAAATTAACTTAGTGAAGAGGTGTCACAAGCAACCTCAGAGCCTGTTCCAGGTCAGAGGAGAGAAGGGATGGAGAGAGAGAGAGGGAGAGAGGAGAAGAAAGAGAAAATTACAGGAGCAAGTAACTCCTCATGAGGCAGATAAATGGTTAAATGAGTGAAGACACATTGAAATAATATTTTGAACTTACCCTATAGACTTGACAAATGTACTTTGTAGATATAATAAGAATATATGTCTTAATATTTTGCTTTCAGATGAAACATCTTGTCTTTACATTTTGAAATAGCATAAACCAGGGCCCGATGTATCCACTGGGGCCTGTGATACTAGCAGCCCAGGCAGGGTCTTGTCTGAGTCCCAGCTGCTCCATTCCCAGCGCTGCTCCCTGGTAGTGGACTGGGGGAAAGCAGGGGTTGGTAGGGGGAGATGGCCCAAGTGCTTAAGCTCCTGGCTTTGGCCTGGCCCAGCCCTAGATATTACAGTCATTTGGGAAATGAATCCAGCAGCTGGGGGATTTCTGCCTCTCCCTCTGTCCGTCACTGTGGCTCTCAAATAAAGAAAACAAATCTTGAAAATATATATACTCAAATAACCCCTAATTTATCGCAGCTAAGCTCATCAATGCTTAAGGCTCTAAGTTCTCTCTCTCAAGGTGGTTGTCATTAGCATACACTCCCAGGATGAGCTCACTTCGCACCTAGCCTTGTATAACGGAAGAGTTGATCAATTGTTCTCAAAACCTAAACATGGCTAAAATATATGAATAAATGAACTCGAAATCCCACATGGAGACCAGCCTGTTCATGAAACACTTCTGATTCCTTGGAACTCAACTGCCCACCAGAATACAGCAAGCAAATTTCCCATGCCTCAGTTCCTGTGTGTCTATCTGGTCAGTGGATGGTAGCGTGCTTCTCGTTGCTCTAACAAACCATGTGAGGCTGGGTCCTTTCTAAGAAAATGCTTTTATTTGGCTTGTTATTCTGCAAGCTTACCAGTATAGTGCTGATACTGGTTGCTGGCGAAGGCCCCGTGAGAGATTCCATCACCTGTTGGGAATGTATAAGGATGGGGAGTGGGGAGGATCAGAGCTTAAAATTAGAGAAATAGGTGGATATTGGGAGGGAGAATAAATGGTGAGAGAGCATTCCTAGAGTACTTAGGAAACCAAACTGAGTTTCTCATAATCAACTCTGTCAAGAAAAAGAGAAATTCCTCTTAGAAGAAGACCTAATCCTTGAGTGCCCCATCATCTTAATATCCCGCATGAGTTCTTGGTGCAACAAACTGCATTAGGTCTTGGTCCCCACCTGCAGAGGGCTACAGCAGGCAGGGCACAGGTGGCTTTGAGTTGGTGGCAAGGCTGGAGAAGGACTGCAAGAGTCCACGACTGACACACTTTATTTGTGACCATCCAGAGAGTTCTCTTCAATACCACCCGGACCCCAAGCCCTGCCCGGTTCTGTGAGCGTGGCTCGTTAAGCTAAGTGTTTGCATTTTATAGGTTTCTCAGATATTTTATTCCTACCTTCTACTTATTTTACATATTATGTGAGACCCCTTGGTTCCCTATATATTTGAAAGACAACATGCAGCTGTAGCATGAGGAGATTAGGGTTGGGTCAGGGCCTTTTAGGAGAAAATGAAAATAAATCAGGAAGCACACTTGAAGTCCTTGTGAACTTGAGTAATGTGGTTAAACCACCAAGTTTCCATCTGATCAGGGTGCCCGTATGTCAACTGGAAATGCAACAAACCTGAAAGATGTCTTGTTGAATTTCTTAATTACATGACTTTCATATTTCTTTTATGAAAATTGTTTCCTTAGGTTTGTATCTTTACAAATTGTTATTCTGTTTTATGAATAGAATTCAACGAATGTCCTGACTTAGTAGGATATACTTTATGTGGAAGGCTTAGTTTGTTTTTCTCTATGTGACCTCCTATAAGCTAAACTAGAATGGACATATTTCCAGATATGCAATGATGAATATTTCCTTAAGATAATTTCCTGAGAAATACTTTGTTAATGGATACACAGATTGCCTTTGGAAACATTCACATCAAATTCCATTCCTACTAATGCACATATGTAAAATCGACACGCAGGCAAACACACGCACCAAAACAAAAGCCAAGGGATATTATCTATGCCCACATAACATACACATGTATAGTTTTTTTTTCAGCAATTAAGAAGTTGAACTCACATTAACGCTTGAATTTCTGCAGGGGGGAAAATTTATCCAAATAAGTTGTTTTAGGAGTTTTTAATTGAAATTGCATTCTTTTTGAAATTAATGGAATAATAATTGATTAAAATCTAATCATATCTCTTACACAACTTCTTGCTAAGCCACTTACTGAATCCTTTTAAAGTAAAATTTTTGACTAATTGTTGTTGCTATTTCAGATCTTGTCTTGCGGGTATTTTTAAAGATTTATTTATTTTAATTATAAAGGCAAATCTGCAGAGAGAAGGAAAAACAGAATGGTCTTCCCTCATCTGGTTTACTTTCCATGTGACCAGAATCGCCAGAGGTGAGCCAAGCTGAAGCCAGGACCCAGAATCCTCTTTCAGATCTTCCACTCAGGTACAGGGTCCCCAGGCCTTGGGCCACCCTCCACTGCTTTTCATAGGACAGACAGGGAGCTGGAGGGGACATGGAGCAGATGGACTCAAATCAGTGCCATTACTGGATGCCTGATCTTGAAAGGGGAGGATTAGCCAATGGAACCATTGTACCAACCGCACAAAGGCTTTTGAATGGAAACTTCAAAAGACTTGTTGATACAATTTTATGAAACCTTTTAATTTTATCACAAATAGCATATACACATATATATATAAATTTTTACAGAGTCTAAATGGTATTATTGATCAATAAGACAAAGTGCTCATTTCATCATAATAATGTGATAATTGGCTATTGCAGATTTATCTTAATATCAATATTTCTTCAATTAATTCTGTAATGTTTTCCAGATGGCTATATTAGCTATAAGTGGTGAAAATTCCTCATTTATATAATTATATTTATTTCACATTCTTATATTTTATATAGATACTATTCTTGCTTCATTTAATTTCTTGGTATTTGAATAACAATGTTATACAATAATGAGGAAAGTTAAAATTCACTTCCTTGAATTTTATGGGAAAGGTTCTAGTGCATTAAAGGATACAATATTGGCAACTGTTCGAAGTCCTGGCTACTCCACTTCAGATCCATCTCCCTGCCAATGGCCTGAAAAAACAGTGGACAATGGCTAAAGTCCTTGGGACCCTGAACCCACATTGGAACCCAGAACGAAGCTTCTGGTTACCCATTTTGTACCAGCCCAGCTCTGGTCATTGTGGTCATTTGGGGAGTGAATCAGTGAATGGATGGTCTCTCTATATTTTTCCCTTTCTCTTTCTGACTATATAATAAATTATATTTTAACAAAAGAAAAATTATTATTTCCTCAGGCTAAAGAAATACTTTAAAAACGTGATTCTAAACATATGCTGAACACTGCCAAATAGACTTCAAGAAGACTATACGGGGCCTGGCACTGTGGCCCGCTGGCTAAATACTAAAATATTCCTGTGAAGTGAATATGGACAACAGGGACATGAACAAGAAAATAGATGAAGGTGGGGTTCATTTCCAACTCTGTTCTCACAAGACGGTTTTGATGAGACACAAAGGACGGACTATAATATAGTGTATGCAGGACTTAGAAAGCAATCAGAAAGGCTACAAATTCAGCTGAGACAAGGACAAACTGCCATTGTACTTGAGCTTGCCTGGGAGTATTAATATGAAATGATTAACCCTGACTATTTTGTAGGCTAGAAACTCGAGACTCCCAAGCACTCCAGCTGAACACGGCCACTGGTGTCTCTCCTGTGAAAGTATCTTACTATGGAAAAACACCAAATATTAGAGTGCAGGAGGATCTGGCTTGTACTTCAAGTATCACACCTGTTAAGACAGGGTCACATGTTACTCTAATTGTCCTCATTGTTCCAACTTCAGCATCTTATTATTGTTATTTCTGCTTGCCTCAAAGACTTCATTTGTCCAAATATCCTTCTTATTATCCTCCTAACTAAACCCATGCCATAAATAATAAACTCTGGTCTAAACATTTCCCCCTAGTGAAATATGAAAAAGAAGCCTACATAAATATATGCTTTCCCAATATAAAACTATAAGACTTATTTTTATAACAGCTTTTCTTCCTTAATTCACATTAATTCAAAGCAACAAGGAAAAAAAGGTGGATAATGCAAAAAAACAAAAAATTAACGTGCATATAAAATTCAGTATAGAAGTGAATGTTCTGCTCCGTGGTCCCCATTTCCCTTTGGTTGTTTTTGCTGTCCTCATTCAGGAGCCAAATCTTCCAGAGTCCTGCTTCTGGTTTCTGAACAAGAACACTTTACCAAATCTGTTGGCCACGCCCTTAGAGCAAGGTCAGGTGAGGCAACTCTGTGTGTCTCTGAAGAGGACAGACAAGATTTCCATTTGTCCTCTCCATTTCTGGATAATTTAAGGTATTCTAAGGAACTAACAGTTTAGGATTTGCTTTATTTATTTGCTTGTTTATTTATTTGGTGAATGTTCCTGTTATCTTCAGCATTAATTCATTATTTATTTATATGAAGAGAATCAATTTTATGCATTTCAGAAAATACAGCTAAAGTCTAATGCCAGGACTGTGATGCAGAGAACCAGTGTGAGAGAGAAAAATAATTCATATCAGGAAGAAAGTGGTCAAAGTAACTCCCCACCTCCCGAGGCTCAAGGCCTTCGCCTCTCACAGGGATAGCTCTGAGCCCAAGATGTTTAAAAGTGAGAGAGGAAAGGCCCACATAGACAACACACATGGTTAAAGTAATCAGAATGTTACCGAGTAATTTATAGAGTGAGTTTTCTTGACAATGTCTTTCCAACTCACTGCTCAATTACATTTCCTAAAGGAAGTCAGACCTTAGAGAGGCTAAGGGACTGCAGTCAGCTCACAGGTGAACAAGCAGTGGACGCACAGACGGAGACCTGCCTTCAGACCTTCAATTTACACTTGTGGGTTGGGATGGTCAAATTACAAAGAAAAAAAAAAGTTTTGTAGAAGCATATGATTGCAAGCATGAAAATTTAAAATGGGGATAAGTGAATCACAGGCTCACTTGAATTAATATCGGGGCAAAATAGAACTCACAGAGACCAGGAGAGGAAGAAATAGCACCAGGAACGATAATAAATAACTATGAATGTCGAAAATAATAAACAAAAAGTGGTAAAAAAAACTGCTCTGCAAAATGCTCAATAACTGAGATAATTACATCATAAGAGCTCTGCTGTTGCAGAAAAAACAGAAAACCTATGTGGGAATAAAGCCGTGTCTTATCTGTGAATGTATTCAATGGACCATTTACAAGGAAACATCATTTCAACTTAGAGGCAATAAATTTGAACATTTTAGTAAGACGTGTGATTCTCTATGAAGAACCTAAATTGTGCACAACAGCTGTGAGGATGTGTGAAGAACTTACTGATCCACAACTTCGGTATATATTATTATTATTATTATTATTATTATTATTATTATCAGTTTATGATACAGTTCCATAGGCCCTGGGATTTCCCTTACCTCCTCATTAAATCCCTTCCCCTCAACACTGAGTTCCCCCTATATTATTAAAATAATATAGTTCTTTATAAAGAATCATAAAACCATCATGGCAGGCATGGACAATGGCAGAGAGCCCAACATCCTATTGTCAAGATATAGTAAACAATTTCATTGGGAGTCCATCTTTGATCAAGAAACAGAGATGCACACTGCATTATATCCTCACATCTGAATATGATAGTCTCCATTACACAGTTGCTATATGCTAAATTTAAAAAAAAAAAGCACAAAAAATCAGCAACAGGAAGAAAAAAAGAAATGAACAATGCCATGAAGTTAAATAACATGCTAGTGAATGACTAATGTGTCGCTGATGAAAGGAAAAAGATTAAGAAACTTCTTGAAGAAAATGATGCTGCTTTAAGATCTATTAGTCCGTGAAACATTTAATGAGAAAAAAAAAAACTGTTTTGAGGAAATGAAAGTAAAAGCAAAAACATCAAAATCCATGATACAGTTTCCATTGATCTTAGTTTGTGAGATGTGTTTCCTGTAGGCAACAGAGAGATGGATTTTGTTGTTTTAATCTAGTCTGCTAATCTATGACATTTGATTGATGGATTTAAGCCATTTACATTTTGGATAAAAATGAATAGATGGTGATTTGTTTCTGTCATTTTGGAAATGGATTGTTCATTGATTTAGTCTTCTGTTGTTATTTTACTGGGATGTGCTTCATATTTCCCATTGGTTTTGGTGGGTGCTATTCCTTTTCTCTGTCAATAGAACATCTTTAAGGATCATTTCTAGGGCAGGTTTTGAAGAAGTATATTCTTTGAGCTTTTCTTTACTGTGGAAGAATTTCATTCCATTTTCAAAGACAAAAGAAAGCTTTGCTGGATGTGTTATCCTAGGGCGAGGATTTTTTTGCTTTTAAAATCTAGAATATGTCACTCCATTGTCTCTTGGCCTGTAGAGTTTCCTGTGGGAAGTGAGCTGTGAATAGAATTGCCATTCTTCTATATGTCAATTGTTTTTTTTTCACATGCACATTTCAGGATCTTTTTCTTATGTTTGATTAAATAGAGCTTGATGGTCATGTGTTCTGCTGAAGATCACTCCCGTCAACCCTTTAGGGAATCCTGTGCCCCTCCTGGATCGTGTTTCCTGAGTCTTTCTCCATAGCACTGACATTTCCCTTTATTATTTCATTAAACATATTTTTAAGCCCAGCTTCTCTTTCTTCACCTTCTGGAACTCCCATAACTCTTATATTGGGCCTTTTAATAGTGTCTCTTAATTCCTGAGTGCTTTTTTAGCTTGAACAAGCTCTGCTCACAGCTTTTTGATTGTTTCCCCATGGTGAAAAGAAATATCTTATACTTCTGAGATTCTTTCTTCTGTCTCCTTAATTCCATCATTGAGACTTCCCACTGAGTTTTTCTTAATTTGCTCTGTTGCATCCTACATTTCCATTAATTCAACTTGATTTTATTTCAGTGTTGCTATTTTCTGTGTGACACACTCCTTAAATTCCTTCAACTCTTGTATGTGCTTCTCATTATATTTTTAAGACTTATTTATTTTTTATTATAAAGTCAGATATACAGAGAGAAGGAGAGGCAGAGAGGAAGATCTGTCCGATGATTCACTCCCCAAGTGGCCACAATGGCCAATGCTGTGCCAATCCAAAGCTGGGAGCCAGGAACCTCTTCCTAGTCTCCCATGTGGGTGCAGGGTCCCAAAGCTTTGGGCCATCCTGGACTGCTTTCCCGGCCACAAGCAGGGAGCTGGATGGAAAGTGGAGCTGCCAGAATTGGAACCCACGCCCGTATGGGATCCCGGTGCGTTCAAGGCAAGGACTTGTGGTTCAAGGCAAGTGGTGTGGCCACTAGGCCACAGCGGTGGGCCCGTGCTTCTCATGACTGATAAGAAGCTTTATAACAACCGTTTTAAATTTTATAACCCCATTTTCTCAATGTATTCTTCAGTTAATTCTGAGGTTGGCAAAAGCTTTTGCTCCTTTACAAGGGGAGTCTTCAGTCCAGAGCCAGGAGCCAAAAACCACCTCTGGGAATGTCAAACAGGTGCAGGGTTCCAAGGACTTGAGCCATCCTCCACTGCTTTCCCAGGCCACAAGTAGGGAGCTGAATGGGAAGTGGAATAAAAAAGCACCCATATAAGATGCCAGCACTCACAGGCAGCGGCATTAAACAGCTGAGACCCCCGTGCCCATTGAATTTATGAGATCAAGATGAGACCAGATCAGAATCATTCAAGCACGCTGAGCCTGTGCCGTTTGTAGCTGCACAGAGATGAAGGGAGAGTCACTGTGTCTTGCATGCATTTCAGCGGCCAAGGCCAGCACTGTGCTCCGACCAGCTGCGGAGCACCCAGTGGGTCGCTCGGATTTTGCTCAGTCTCCAGAATCTGTTGAAATGTAGTGAGCTAGGAAGCTGCTTTAAAAGGCAAAAATCCACACAAAAGCTTGCTTTACATGGGAATCTTGAGTGAATTCTCAGAAATACCTGGGCTGAATTATACAGCACTGTGGTTGGCTGTTGCTGTTGCTGTCATTCTAACACAGTACCAAGAAATGCATTCCACCCTCCAATTTGGCTTTTGTGCAAGACTGGATAGGAGCACTTCCTGGCTCATCTCAACTCTTACCCGTAATTAATGATGATGATAATAATAATAATAATAATAAAGATACTGCCTTCCAATGGCAAAGGTGGCAAGGGCGGCTGAGGAAAGTAGAAGGATGTGTTCCATCATGAGGCTGGTTGACAGCCATGTTGGAAAGATTCTGTATCCTCAAAGAAACGTCCAGGCCCATGCAGGCTCCCATCCCTGGCAATCACTCACTAAACGTGAAAAGCGATGTGGGAGCGAAGGCAAATCAGTAATTTCCTATTTTACAGGCAAAAGCAAATTGCTTCAATTTTGCTTCAATTCTCAGAATATTTGTAACATATAATATATTCACTTTAACAATGCAGATATCAGCCTGGGGCGCTGAGTCCTTTTGTCGACATAAAGAGCTCACACACCAGATCAAACAAAGGTTTGCATTTGCATGGCATGGCCCTGGCTCACATTTTCTCTGGGATCCTGCCTTCTGTTCCTGCCATATCCCTTTTGTGCTTGAAAGCCTGGAGCGCATTGCAGCCTGCAGTGGTGCTGGCTGACAGACAGGAACAGAATCCGTGCTTGGGAGCCACGGAGTCAACCCTGGGAACCGCAGCGCGTTCTGGCAGCTGCTAGTAAGCGCTGTGCTGCCCAGGCCTCCCACGGATTTCCCTGGGGTGTTGCTTTTTAAGAGAAACATCTATAAAAACTACCCACAGTGCAAATCTCACATCAGTTAGTGGTTTCCCATACAACTTATAGGAGCATTGTGCCAATCTTTGACGAAAGAAAACAGCCCGAAGGAGAGTTGCTGCGGGCAAACAGGGCCCCAAGCCTGCTGGAGACAGATGTGCCAGTTCCAGCTCTACCTTGGTCATGGCCTCTTCTGACGGGAAGCAAGGCACATGATGACATTCGAAGTGCCTGGGATTTTTGCTTTTTTAAGATTTTGAGAAACAAACAAATATCCAATAGAACAGGTATATAAAAAGCAAGTATAAAACAAGAGTAAAATTCAAGGAGAAGGAAAGATAACTAAAAAGAAGCACACTGAAACACGCTCGAACACAAGCAAAACATAACAAGATGACGCCAATGGAAAATTCCACACCTGACCTCGTGACAGCTCACTGTCAGGTGCAGTGATGTTGTGTAAAATAACTTACAGATTGAATCTGCTGTCTGTGAGGTATCAGCAAGCTTCACACACAGACATAGGACCCATCTCTAAGATGCTTCAAAATTGAAACACTTTGGGGAAAATCCTGCTCAATTTATACTATGTCTGACAACTAAGACCGTATAAAAACGTTTTATGGATTATTGATTCATTAAAATTCTTTACATGGAATATTTGACAGTTGGCAAAAACAGTATCAACTTTAATATCTGGAAAAAAAATTATTTATGTTGAGCTATTTCATCTGTTGATTCAGTTTCCTAGCACCCCAAAGAACCAGGGCTGAGCTAGGCCACACCCAAGAACCCAGAACTTTATCCAGGTCACTGCATGAGTAGCAAGTTGCAAGCATTTGAACCGTCATCTGGTGCTTCCCAGCTGGCACTAGAAGGAGGTTACATGGATACTGCACAGCCAGGGATGAATCTGCCTTCCGGCATGGGATGCAGGTGTCTCTAACAAGAGGTTTGACATACTGCACCACAGCACCTGCCCCAATAACTGTTCCATGCGGCATTGCAGTAATTTTAACCAGCATTAATGATATATATTCTCTTACAAATTACAAAACGTGTTTGCATTCTTCCTTTCCCCTTTTCCACCTAAAATGTCCCAGAGGAAAGGAGAATCAGCCTTATTGTTCTTATTTCTAGGTGCTGAAAATTCAGCTCAGAGAGGAAGTAACTTGGGCAGCTAAATCTCAGTCTTAGAATGGACAGAGGCATCAGCCCTAGCTGCTCTGGGGTGTCTGCCTATCTATCTCCCTGCTAGGAAGTCCTGGAAGGTGGACACAAAAAAGTCGTTGTCAATGAAGAGTGGGTGAGAGAAGCAAGAGAGCGCAGAGGGCATCTCATCTGGGGTCGGGATAGGCAATGAGTCCAGAAGAGGAGGGACTACATGCAGGCTCCCACCCCTGTGAGCAGACCTGTAAACCAGCAGCAGGTGAAGCCGTGAGAAGGGAGGGAAGAGTTAGGGAAACTTGAAGAGAAAGCAACTCGGTGGCAGTTTCAACTGTTGACCCTTCCACCTCCACCAAGATCTTGGCCTCACTTCATAGTAGCTGGTTGGAGATGGGCTCACAGACAGGCCGTACTCCCCAACCACACTTCCAGTGTGATTCGGCTGTGATGGAAGCACTCCTCAAGTCGGGTGTGACCCAGGGCAAGTCCGTGTGTGCAGGTGACAGAGGACGTGGCTCCTTCTCAGTCTTCACTCGTTCTCCATGTGCTGGAATCCAGATGTGGTAGAAATGCATGGGCGTGAAGGCACAGGTTCCCTGAATGACCATGTGGAACAGGCTACAAGCAACTGAAAACACCTTCATCTGCCCGGAGGAGGAATGTGTCTTTTTGTTTCCTAAGGCACACATTTAAAAAACATGTTAATTGTGTATTGTCTTGGCATAAGCTGACATTTTCATCAGGCAATACATAGAGCAGATGCGGTTCTACCTATTTTCCAAATAAGACAACTGAGTCTATGTGGATTAATTCACTTGACAAAGGTCCCAGATGAGGAGCAGGGTGATAACTACTTTTGTGATGACTGCTTATCCCTTTTATTATCACATAACCATTAACCTTGAGGAGCTTCATTTTGTTCCCCCAAAATGGGACAATGGTAGCCCTGCCTCCAAGGCCCTTGGGGAGGACTGACTGAGACCTTCTATCCAGAGCCCAGTTCTCCGATGCTCCAGCCCCACAATTGAGGGAGCATGCTTTGGTGCTCACATGGCTCAGCTGCTGATGTGGCTGACTTGTTAATTTCAGAGTGGGTTTTCTTTCTGGCCACAGGAGAAAATGTTTTCGTTTCAGAGCAATGCTTGTGCAACCATAAGCATGATATTATAGCTATCGCTGAAGCAAACCACAATCATAAACAATGCCCAAGTTCCTGCCATTAGAATGATCTTCCCTGTAGCCTGGGAGAGATGTTTCAATCATTTAATATACAAAATGGCTATAAAGAACCACTGGCCCAAAGACTGTAGGATATATATAATTTACAAAACATATTTCGGATGCCCGGCTTCCAGCATCAGAACGGACGGCCAAATGTGCACCAGCATCGCATCTCGCTTCCATGCCCTGCAGTCTTCTTCTCTCTCTTCCTGATCATCACTTGGGTGGTTCTTCCTTGTGACTTATTTGCAAGAACCCCAAAGTCAAGCCTCCTAATGTGGGGCCCAGAGTGGTGGCCTAGCGGCTAAAGTCCTCTCCTTGAACACATGGAGATCCCACATGGGCACCGATTCTAACCCCAGCCGCCCTGATTTCCATCCAGCTTCCTGCTTGTGACCTGGGAAAGCAGTTGGGGACAGCCCAAACCTTGGAACCTTGTACCTGCGTGGGAGATCTGGAGAAGTTCCTTGATTATGGCTTTGTGGCAGCACAGCCCTGGCCGTTGCAGTCACTTGGGGAGTGAATCATCGGACAGAAGATCTTCCTCTCTGTTTGTTTGAGTTTGTCTCTCCTCCAAATGCCTTACCGTTACTCCTGAAGTTGTCAAGACCAACAGAAGTCAAGGAAAGACTGAGACGTGGAACACCCAGAGGAGCCTACAGAGACAGAAGACTGAATGGCACGGGATGTCCTCAATAAAATCCTGGACTGCAGAAGAACCCAGCAGGAAAGTGAAGCAAAACTGAGTCAAAGGGCTTCAGGAAGCACAGTGGTTGACTATGGGTGCAGAAATGCCACAGTAACGTAAGGTGCCAGCAGGGGAGAGTGACAAACAGAACGTTCTGTACGCCCTGCTTCATTCTTCTCCAAGTGTAAAGGTGCTCAGGCAACAAAGTCTGTTTGAAAACAAACAACCCACCATGCCTCAGGACTGGAATTGATTTGAAAGCCAACAAAAATTAGAAAGTAAAGATACAGTAGGTTTTTCCCATAAAGAGGAAAGAGCACCTAATTCTGCATAGAGTGACCTCGTGAGTGAAGGCCTGGAATGTGGGTGGAAACAGGACTGGCATCCCTTGCTAATTCAAAGAGAAGTGTCAGAGCAGAAGTGGAGCAGAGGAAGTGAGTTTGCTACTGCATGTACCTGGATTCATTTTTTAAGTAGAGTAACACAGTGTTGCTGTGTTGTTTTACTGTTTAAAACTCAACTCTATGCCAAGCCCTTTGCACTGTGTAATGAGATCCCACCTGAAGTTGTCGATTGAAACCAGTTCATCCCGAAAGCTTTTTCTCTTTTTGTTCTTCTTCTTCTTTTTTAATCTGCAATGAGGTTATAGTGTCAATGGCATTCAAATACAAGAACTGGGCTATGAAACCTAGCATGAAATAAATGTCAATGTCATACCTGTTAATAGCCCCATTTTATTGATGAGTAAGTGGAGGCATGACTAAAATAAGTTACTCGTCTAAAAGCCTTAATTCCATTTAAAAGTTTATGTTGCAGGGTACTGCTCTTGGAGCACTGAGTACCATCCTGAGAAAATCAATGCTTTCTTGTTTGCTTTTGCTTTTAGGATTCTAAAGAAACCCATGCCGACGTGTGAAGAGGAATGGCATCTCAACAGAATGCAGTCCTCACAGGCTGCCAGGGATTGTATAACAGGGCTCACCTGTGGTTGTCCAGATAATGCAAAGCTGAGGGCCGAGAGCAACATCCCATCACAATGCAGATGTTAAATGAAACTGTTTCTAGCACACATATTAGTTTCCTGTGGCTATTGCACCAAAATATGTTTTAAAACACTAAACATACACTCACCATAATTCTAAAAGGCAAAGGGCGCCTGTACTCTCGCTTAAATCTAGAGGAGACTCCTTGCGTGCCGCTCTACGTTTCTGGAATGTTGGGATGGGGGACATGAGGAGGTGGCGACAAGAGTCAATAATAATGACAGCAGTGCCTCGTGCACCCTTTCATATACTACCTGTATCAATCACTATTTGCATCTTGCAATTCCAATGATTTAAGACAACAAGAACTAGCTCCCCATGCTCTGAATGTCGAGGACTCGGTACAAAGGCTCTTTCAGTTCTCTTCCCTCATAAACTCTTGATAGATTCATTCGTTTCATGTGGCAGGACAGTGAGGCTAGGGAGTGAGAATACAATTCTGGTTTGAACATGAGAAACAAACTTGGACACAGGCACGAGTCTGTCTCTCTGTTCTGATGGCTGGGGTGAGAGCAAGTCTAAACTCAAAAACTGCTATGAAATAACCAGGAGAGCATGTTCTGCGGAAGCTGCATCTTGATCAATCTCATTTCCTCGGGACACACTGCCTGTGCTTGCGACCGCCAGAGGGGTGAGGGATGAGCTTGTGGGCCTCTGACTGTCTTCTTATTCTGACAGTTTTTATCACAGGTCTAAGTGTGCCTGGGGCTTCACATACATCATGTTGCATTCCACTTTCACAATTACTGTAATGACTTACGCCTGAGCTCATCGTCATTGATACTCAATTTCCCCCAGAATGTCTCAGAGTTGACTTTTAAGTTGTGTGTGGCAATTTTCCATTCCAATAGCACAGCTCTCTACATTTGTCTCAGATGTGCGCATTTGAGAAAATTGCAAAGCGGGGTAACTTTCCAGCTGAGGACCCAGTGTCACACTTGCTGGACTTCATGGTGTGAAGTTCCTGAAGGATGTGGCAATTGTCGCTTAATTGGATCAATATTGACTGCATAAATAAAGTTTGTCCCAATGGAAGAGTAGCCTGTTTCAAAGATTTAACAATTGAGTTTTTGAGTTGTAATTCCATATCATGCAATAGAGTGCATCAATGTGTACAATTAAGTGCGTTTTGGTGTATCCACAAAGTTGTCTATAAGTCACCAGTATTTCATTTCAGGAAATTTTAATGGTCACCCACACGTGCAGTCCTGACCACTCCTCATTTCCTCAGTCCCCAGCCTGTGGCAATCATGGCTGTAATTTGTGTCGTTCAACTTTCTTCTTCAAGTCATTTCACATGGTGCAATCATACAGCATGGCCTTTTGTGTCTAGCTTCTCCAAGGTCTTCCCATTTCCTAGAACACACCAGAACTTTCTTCATTTGGCTGGGTAGCACCTCGTCGTGTGTACAACCCATTCTACTTAGGTTTTTTTCACTCAGTGAACACTTTTTCTGCTTTCGTGAGCAATGTTGCTGTGAATGTCTGTGCATGACTTGTTCGTATGAGCTCCCCGCGTCTTAGGTACGTATCTGGGAATGACAAGTGCTTGGCCCTTTGTGTTACTCTGATTATAACAGTGGGTGTGAATTGATCTCACATTGCATTTTTATTTGCATTTTTCTAACAACTTGAGTGTTGTTTAATTTACTCATTGGCCACTTTTATATCTTCATTGCAGAAGAGTTTGTTTCTATCCTTGGTTCATCTTTTCATTATCTTCTTGAGCTTTAACAGTTCACTAATTCGTTATTACAGATTTTTTTGTTCATTTAGTGCGTATTCTCTTTATTGACAATTCACTTTAGACAAAAGACATTTTAAGCTTTACAATGTTGTATTAATTTTCCTTTGAGTCATTTCCCTTAAGCTGTTACATCTAAGAAAATATTGTCTAATCATAATTATTGAAGGTCTGTTTCCATTCTCCTTTACTTTTGACCTAAGTCACCTGTCTATTGGAGTTAACTTGGGGTGTGTCAGTGGAAGGGGCACAGACTCATCAATTACATATGTTCAGCAGGTGCTCCTGAATCAGAGTTGTTTCTCCACTCAGCCTCTTTCAGATCCTTCTCTAAACATCTATTTCTGATTAACGCAGTGCTTTATTTGTGCACACACAATTGCATATATAAGCTTGTCATTGGTTCTCCTCCACACTTTTTATCTCTTTACTGATATTCTTTGATGATGATGTATTATTCTCATTCATCATATTTTTGTTTACAAAGGAACTTTGAAAATTTGTGAGACATAGAATTAAAATATAGTCTATTTTAGTGCAAAACATTGACAATTAAGTATGCACAGCTTAATTTAATTGCATATATTCCATGAAATTTTTGAAGAATCCTTTATGCAAGGAACTCACATATTTTATTCTAAATAAGCATATTTTAACTGCAATTCATTTTTGAAGTTACCTCATATGTCTTCCCTAGTCCTTGAATGTGTTGATGATTGCTGATGTAAAGATTGTGTCCAGGATTCACAACATCTGAGTTTTCTCAGAATCAGTTTCCACTGGGTGCCTTTCCACCTGTGGGGGCTCACATTTTCCTGTTTCTTTGTATGACCTGCAACTCCTTGTTGAAAATCAGAAACAATGTAATTCCCTTTACCCCTTGAGATTACAGTCTTTCTCCTTTTTTCCTAATTATTGATGGGTTATTTTAACTTTCTTATAAATGTCATGTGCAGTTAACCATAGTGAGCATTAAGCTCACAAACTGAGATTACTTCAAATGCCTGAAGCCACTGAGTCTCCCAGGCTCAGCTGAGAGTAAGACGTTCCTTCAGTGCAGGGCTGGCAGTCTACCCTGTGCCTGAGTCTTTCGTTTCAAGGGGAAATTATTTGACTGTTGTGACTTAGATCAACCCTATGCACAGAACAATGGTAACACCACGAACGATCATTTTGAGGATTACATTATTATTTTCTACCAATAAAAAGCATAATACAGAGCGTGGAAAATAACAAGTCCGTGGTAAGAATCAGCCATTTTTCACAAACAACGCTCCCATACAGATCATGAAATTGCCAAAGTATAACACATGCAATATATAGCAGAAATTGTTATAACAGGAACGCTTGCACAGTGATTTCCCCACCTACAAGTCACATCTTTGCATAATCAAACCGCATATAGTCTGGGAAAATGTATTTACCACATATGTATTCAACAAAAGGTCATGTTATAAATACACGTTTAATAAAACATTGTACAAGTTGAAAATAAAACTTCATGCCCATTAGAAGGTGGGGGAAATGATGGGAACAGAGACTTCATTGAAAAGTACACTCATACGACAGAAACTCGCAGAGGGTAATTGACAAGCTGATGCCCGGAAGCTTGTAAACACACATTCTACAAATCCACTTCCTCTCTTCCAACTGCTTCTCTGAACAGATACTAACAGGGTCAAATTTCTTTTCCTTTGTAAGTAGTTTTTTTGCTTGTTTGTTTTTTTGGGTTTTTTTTAACCAAAAACAATAATAACAACAAAACATTTCTTTCCAAAACAGAGTCTCTATACGAAAATCAGCAGGAGCAACCAGAAACGCTCAGTGTGTGATCCATGTTTATGTGCATATATTAAAAAATATATATGTGAAGGAATTTCTACAAATGTGTGGATGTAATAGGTGCCCTTGTGCTCTTCAAAACCACTGCTGATAAAGGAACTATCGTAAGTGATCTCCTTTCAGAGAATCGACACAGCTAATACAGCTGTTCATTTCAATTCACACTAACAGAAATAAATTGGGAATCTGGCCACTCAACAAAGAGGAGCCAGAGGATGGTTTGCACAGGGGCTTCGGATATATATGAGAGGAAGAAACATTTCCTATTCATTCTTTGACATTCTCTGTTCCAAAAGATTTTTATTTTAACCCCACTCTTAATTGCCCTTCAGTATCAAAATTAATTGTGTTTTCCACTAAAAGGCCAGTGCAGCTTAAGGTTACTCCAGGGTCTTGGCAGCCAATGCATCTTCTGTAAATGGCTTGATTGCCGTCTGCAGAGAGGACGTTGGTGAAGATGTGCTTGACCGGGACCATACATTACAGTCCAATTAGTGTGAAGATCAGTACATGAGTCTTTAACTTTATCTAGTAACTGTCGGAATCTCTAATGGAGACCACAGATGGAGTAGGGAGGTATTTAGATTCCACTGTCTGCCAAACAGGAGGGGAATAATATTGGCAGTGTACCAGAAGGCAACCGTGGCCACTTCTCTGTTCTCTATGGCATCCAATTTAAGGATTAAACAATTCTAGAGCTTTCAAGGTAGATGCTGGTATAGGAAGGGAGAGCAGTAGTTCCTGGCGAGGGTTCTCAGTCATGGACCATGGTCAGATTTTCAGGATATTTGATTTCCATTTGTAAGATTCTTTTAGACACAGACTAATAAATTTACCATAAGAATAACTCTGCACTCCCTTCACTTTTTTAATTGTTAGTTGTCATTTTGTTTTAAAAAATCCTATCTGCGGTCCTGCAGAGTAAGCTCCGTGGTTGTCTTCTCCACTGCCCTTCTCGCTGGCTGCAGACGGGGCATCTTCTACACACCACTTTGTCCTGGTGAAGAGGTTTTGTAACAGCTCTCCAGCTTTCAGAATAGAAAGGCTGGCCATTTCTGTGGTGTTCCTTGTTGACTCTGCTTTTCATCCATGAATTCTCTTGTCTTCCGGTTGACTGGAATCTTCAGGTAGAAGCCACGACCTTCTTTTCTGATCTCTCAAGGCCTCATCTCCTTGTCTCGTGGCATATTTTAATCATTTCTCAGAGAGAATAGCTATTTCTACCAAAGGCAGGCAAAAATGCATGCTACACAATTCTGATAGAGCTGATTTTCTTGCTTGATTTCTCCTTCTTTTATGAAAGCCTTCCTTCTCTGACTCCTTGGAGGTGTAAAACAGAGTAGAAGATATTCGTTAGCTTCCACTAAAGCAACAGCAGAATCCGAGCCTGGCGTGATAGCTGACTAGTCCCCCACCTTCTAGTGGCAGCATCCCACAAGGGCACCAGTTTGTGTTCTGGCTGTTCTACTGCCAATTGTGCTCCTGCTTGCACACTGAGAATTCAGTAGAGCATGGTCCAAAGTCTTAGGTTCCTGTGACAATGAGGGAGACCTGGAAGAAGCTCCTGGTTCCTAGCTAAGGATGGGCTCAACTCTAGCATTTGCGACCACTTTGGGAGTGTACCAGTGGATGGAAGATCTTTCTCTCTGTCTCCTCTTCTCTCTGTAATTCTGCCTTTCCAATAGAAATAAATAAATCTTAGAAAAAAAAAAGAATAGCAAAATCTCAGTTTCTTTGCAGTGTATACATGTGTTCATGTGCCTGTGTCAAGAGGAGTCCTAAACAGTCCTACACTTGTCTCTTTGATGGCTAAACCTGGACCATGCTATTTCCTGAATAGTATGCCAAGAAGCATATGTTCTAAATAACATAACCATGATAGTTTTATTGTTATTTGCTATAATGTATTTTAATTAATTTACATCTATATGTTACATATTTGTGAATCTGTAGATCTAAGCTGACAGCTCTGGAGAGCAAAGGTAAAGGACTTTTCTATTGGCCCGTTCTAATTGTTACAACCGAAGTAGCATGGACTGCACTGCCTGAACAGTAATATGTATTTCTCAGAGTTTTGCAATCTGGTTTGGTTCTTGATCAAGGTCCTCTTTCAGATTTGCAGCTGAATACCTTCCTGTGTCCTACCGTGGAGGAAGGTTTGCTTTTCTTGGTATGGTTTTAATCCCACCATGAGGATTCCATTTTCATGATCTGATCCAAACTTTACTAGTTTCCAAGGGTAGAACATCCTAATGGCATCTTGTGGGTAGGAAGACCCAAGCGTTCAAGCAATAACAACCATTAAAAGGTTTCTTGGGAAGTCGCTATGAAACTAATGGATAGCCATCATCAAAACCATGAATCCATTTTGTATTCAAATGCTTAGTGAGTCCAATATCTTATAGCACTACTTTAAAGAGCATGGAACTTCATCAAGATACATGAAAGATGTGGTTTCTATTCCTCATTCACTGAAAAATTTCCATGGCTTGAGAAATATTATTTCAGGAATGAATGCAAGTCTTCATAATTACTTGTTTTGAATGACTAAGTCAAACTTAACCCCAGAGAAGAGGTTTCAACTCTTCCAGAGCGATTTCATAGTCTGGACTTTCCAATCTTTGCCACTGAGCCAGGAGGCCACCGCAGCAGAGGAGGCTATGAGACCAAACCCAGTGTGAACACTGAGAGCCCAGAAACCAAAGAGGCAGAAAAGGAGCTGGAGTGAAACACCAAGGCAAGAATTGCGTGAAACAAAGGCCGTAGTTTGCTGTTGAGTGAAGGTCCTAATGAATAAAAGCAGGTGCATTCATCAAGTCACACATAATTATAAGGTTAACATTGGATGGGAGTTTACTAATTGTAAACAACATTGCATAAAGTTGTTATACACAAGAAGTGTTAGTTGACGCGAGTGAAACAGGGTTGGCCTTCAGTCCATGAACCCCAGAAGGCTCCTATCACATGGGGTAAGCAACAGCTGTCTAATAATTGTGTTGATAAAAAATTCATGATGTGTTTAAAAAAATAAAACATTTTATTTAGTGAAAATTACACTCGTCACTGTTCCTGGCTCCCAGTGAATTCTTTGCGAGTATCCCTGAGGCCTCTCAAAAACTTTCACAAGGTCAACTCCTATTCTATGCCACCAATTCTTGCAATAAATAAAGTTCATTCTGTGCACAATTTAATTAGCTTTTCTTTTTATTTCTTCACATGTTTAACAAAATAATTATGATATAGCAAATTTCCAAATTCTTCTATGTTCTCATTTTTTAAATGCGAAATTGACAAATCAAATGGGGTTATGATGCTAAAAATTGGTTTCATCATATTGCTTTCAGAGAAAACCCAAAATTACAACTAACTTAGGGTCCATGTGAGTTGGAGGTGTTGCCTGTAGAAGATACTCAATATTGTTTAACCTCATTGTGCGGTAGGGTGTGTAAGTTTTTCCTAGATTTGTTGTGCTTTTTTTGGGAGACATCAGCAAAATTTCTAGGTAGAAATACATTTTTCAAGCTCCAAATGTGCAATTTGCAGATGAGAATCAGGAAAACACATCTGATAGTATACATGATCTGTACAAATAAAAAAATGCAGTGTTCCACTTGCTATACTGGAAACAGACAAGCAATGCCAGCATTTTACTATTGGCATCTTCCGATTGCTTCCTTGGGTTCCCAAGGTGGCCCACATTTCAATGCTGCTACGTAGAAGTACTGGCAGGTTCAACAGAATATACTAGAGTACTTCCATATCATTCTATGTTTAAAGGAGCCTGGGGATTTGAAATGCAAAAGAGAGAAATAAGTGGAAAATAGCAGAGTAAAAAATGATTCACACATTTTTATCATTAGTCTAGAAATGTTAGATCATAGAAATACTTAAAGGAAAGTATAGTAATAGGTTTTTATTTTTTCAGTCAATGGGTCCAGTCTGGTTGTACTAGAGAATGACTAAGTCTCTGATGCATGTGTACAACCATATACCTAGCAGCTGGTAGTGATCATAGAGGACACAGCGCAATAGCCCAGTGGCTAAAGTCCTCACCTCTCATGCATGAGAATCCAACTGGGTACTGGTTCTAATCCCAGCTGCCCTGCTTCCCATCCAGCTCCCTACTTGTGGTCTGGGAAAGCAGTTGAGGAAAGCCCCAAAGCCTTGAGATCATACGTCCATGTAGGAGACCCAGAAGAGGCTCTGGACTCCTGGCTTTGGATTGGTGCAGCTCCAGCCATTGCAGTCACTTAGGGAGTGGATCATCTGAAAGAAGATCTTCCTCTCTGTCTCTCTTCCTCTCTGTATATCTGACTTTCCAATAAAAATAAAGTAACAAAGTACCCATGTTTGGCAAGCTGAAGTTGTTCATGTTTAGAAAAGCTACATTTAATGTTCTCATATAATAATTTTAGGCACTTAGACACTTAATGAATTTGTAAACTATGTTTCTAAAAACTATTTCATATTTCTATTACTTTCATGATTTACAATAATAAAACTTGATATTTGGTCATTTTTTTTCTCATTGGTGGCAATTGTTTGACTTGAGATACACAGAAATATAAATTCAGGGAAATGTTTGATTCACTAAATGATAATACCTGGTCAATAATAAAGATTGAATGAAAGGTTTCCTCCTTATCATTATCAATAAGTCAAGCTTTCTGAAGATGTTAACGGATAATGTAGGAAAACCGAACCACACAAAACAAACAAAACACTATTTCCCAAATAGTAAAAAGCAATACCTAAAAGAAATGGTGAATTTAGGATGGATTTTCTCTTTCAGAGCACCTCCCGGCTTCCTTGTACATTTCATACACCCAAAGAGCTGACTTGGCTTTGCTCCTTGGTCCTGTTTCCCAGGGAATTTTGGTGCAGGCCCGAAGGCCCAATGCCACACCCCAGGGGTGCTGCGAACGCAGGGAATCTAACCAGCTGTGGAAGCAGGCACTCCACTCACACAGCTCTGTGCTCAGCTCTGCTCTTCTGTCCAGCATCTGGAACCTCTTGCCCTATGCACCATCTGGGGATGCCATGTGTCCTCAGGCCAAACACGGTGGCTCCATCCAAATCCAAATGCGTTCATTGCACTTGCCATTATCGAAAGGTTCCAAATGGCGGCCCCGCTCATCTGCACCCCTCCTCCCCCTTTGTTACCTCTGACAACCACTTGAGGCTAGAGGAGACCTGTGTCATTTCCACTCAGCTGGCCCAGCTACTAAGTGCCTGCTTCCCCAGGACATCAATCTCAGTTGCCAGCGCCTGGAGATTTGCAATGCAAATAGCCAACCATGGTGACATCTCACCACTGGGAGCAAAACCCAAGGCATCCTTCTTGGGGAGAGTTAAGGGGGCAGGGGGAATCCACTTTGCAGTCAATTTCAGTGCAGAAGAATGGCAAGAAAGAGGCAGGCGGAAATGGGACCACGAGTATTTGGAAGACACAAAGAATATTGATTTTTGAAATACAGAGGTCATTGCTTTATGAAAACCACCGACAATCCAAAGCCAACGGTTCCCTCCAGTACTGTGACTGGGCTTCTGTAGCTCACTTGCAACCTGCCAGTGATGCCAACCTGTGGCTATGGACAGCCATTTCCAAAATCACACCTAGTAGGTCATCCTTCTCCAGAGCTCATGTGCCACTCAACCATCTCAGCCTCCATCATGCAACATATATAGCAAGGAGTGATATCCAAGAGAACTACATGATTATAATAGTCAATTTCTCCTTGAGTTTTCAATTCAGTTTGTACAACTGGACTACAATATATGAGATGGATGCAATCATAACACTTACCTCCTAATGTTCCTGTGGGAAGTACACACAAAACTAATGTTGGACAGAAGGGGCTCAGATGCACAACTTACAAAGAGAAAGGACTGGCTAAGCAGACCCTGCAGTTTAGTAGCACAGTGACCTGCTGTGTACATTCACCAGCACAGACCTGGAGTGAGGCAGACCTGAACCAGATTCCAGATTGGTCACACTCTCGAAATGTCTCTGAGTAATAGATTTAAATTCCTACAGGTTATTTTTCTTAGTTACAGAATAGAGACAGGAAATCATACATTACATGGCTGTACATTAACCCATCAGGCTGTTAAAACATCATAGTACAGCATGGTAGGTCATAAACATCAAGCATTTTTCACAGTTCTGGGTGGGAAGTACAAGAAAGAGATGCCATAGATACAGGATCTGGGGAGGTCCTGTTTCTTGGCTCACAGTTTTCCACTGTGTCTCCCGGGGTTCCGGGACAATACAGCCCTGCAGAATCTATTTTAAGAGCATCGATGGCATTGCTGAGGGCTCTGTCCTCACAACCCAGAACTTGCCAGAGGCCAAGTCTGCTGATGTCAGCACTTGGAGATTATGCTTCCAAATGCAGATTGGGAGTGGGGAAATGAGCACCAAGCCCATAAGAGCCTGTTGCACAGATTAAAGAGGACTCTTTGAACTGGTACTTGGAAACATTTGTGGTTAAGTCCTGTGTTGTTCAAACAGTGTATACTAGTCCACAGTTGGGCCACTTTTTTTTTTCTATTAGAGCTCTTGGTCTATCATAATCATCTACAAGTTGGTGTAGGAATTTATCAGAGTCCTCCACAGCCACTCGGGGATTTGTGACATCAATGCTAGTTTCATAATCATGCTTAAGTATTATTTGCCTTTTCTATTCTTCTCACTGTCTCCAGCAGCAGAGATGTACAAAGGTCACAACACAGGAAACCTTATAGCTTTTTTCTCAAACTTTCCAGCTGTAAGAGAGAATCCTCAATATGTCTTCTTACGCAGATAAATGATTTCTCTCTCAGCCAGACTCACTTCTTTACCTTCCAGTAAATAAACACGTGCAGTTTTGGCAATAGCAACTGGGGAAATAATTCTATTGTGATCATCAAAATTCCACTTTTTCCCACCTTTTGATTCCCAGGGGTTCCCAGCTGTTTCACGTTCCTTGGCATTTTCCAGTTACACAGCATCTTGCTCAACTCATTGTGTATAGAGCAATGAGTCGGCTTTCTTCCTGCTCGCACCGAGCAGTGAAGTTTGACGCATGAAGGCTTTGGGTTCCCAAGGTACCAGTTGCTCTCCACAGAAAGCATCTCTGGTCTCCCCAGGGTCATGCAGTAAATGAGGATCCACTCTCACAATTAATGAAACACATTAATATCATTATGTGTTTCCTATTTCCTTGCCCAAATTTTTAAATAAGATTTCCAGGCATGCATACTGTACTCTGCAGAGCCAGAAGGATGATAGGGAATAAGAAGAGACATAAATGAGCAATATTTTCACTAAGGCAGAAAAACCATTTATAGCATTTTTAGTCTTATGTGCCCTTTCTTGATTAATTGTGTTGACCCAAGACTAAATTGGCTTAGTAGACTTTTCTTAAAGACATAACATGCTAATTTGCTTTTATATTAAACATTTAATTTCATTTAATATATTTACTAGACATGTTCAGGAATATATTTTTCTTATATTTCTGTTAAGAATAGATTCCAATTTTGGTAGCACCAAGACATAATATGAACAAACAAGCAAAAAACCCACTAAGTGTATCCAATGGTAACATCCTCACACCATTCCAAAGACAATGCTATTTAAATGGTGTAAGTACATGAGAGATGGAAAATGCATCCAAATGTTTTATGCTTGGCCTAGCACAATGGCTCCAGGATTCAGATCTCACCTTTCACTTCTCAGGATATGGGATCCTGTTCCGGCTGCCCCACTTCCCTTCCAGCTCCCTGTTGGTGGCCTGGAAAATCAGCAGAAAGTCCCAAAGTCTTGGGACCCTGCACCCATGCAGAAGACCTGGAAGAAGCTACAGACTCCTGGCTTCAGATCTGCTCAGTTCTGGCTCTTGTGGCCACCTGGGAAGTTTACCAGTGGAAAGAGGGTCTTTCTCTCTGTCTCTCCTTTCTCTATGTAAATCTTTTTAAAATACATCTTTTAAAAATATATTAAATGCTAGTTTTTGTTACCAGTAGATAACAGCTCTCAATAGACTTGGCTAAGACTTCTTATTATGTTTAGATTTCCTCTAAACACATATCATAAGATAAAAGTGAGGAAGAATAAAGTACATTAGTTTTAAATTTTAAAATATATGCAATGAAAAAAAATGTGTGTTTCTTTAATCCAAAATTGATCAAGCCAATTTTGACCTATGAAAACAATATTTTAAAGGTCCTGGATATTAGAGGGATTCATCCAATACTTACTTTCAGCTCATTGTGTGTTGGGATGGTTCCAGAAAAGACAAAATTTGTGATATCAGATTAAAGCGCTACCCCCTCCTCCACAACCACACACACTATGCAGTTTGATTGCTCCTTCAACTGGTCAATCTTTCAAATCACTACTTTCTTTAGCTGATATTAAAATTAGCTGGCGCTCCCTAAGTGCAAACTTAACAATGATGGGGAAAGTGGTATTAAGTATAAGTAAACTCAGGGCATTAGCAGTTCAAGCACCTGAGGCTGTTTCTTCTCCATATCAAAGGAAGACCAGTCAGCCCCTTCCTTGCAAAAACAGGGTTGCAAGGAGGTGCTAGCCTGCTCATCCCCTCTATGCTGTACTGTGAGCAGCAGGCCCTCTTCTATCAGAGAGGCTGTTGCATGGTGATGCATGGCCATGGCATGTTCCACCAGGGTGGGCCACCATGAATTCTAACAGTGATGGTGGTGCTCCAAGCCAGGAGGCCATTCCTCCTTCTATTTGCCTTGTGCCCACAGCTGCTTGACAGGCACCCGGGCACATTTCAGACATGACTATCCCAGTGAGGTGCATCATAAGGACATGGGGGTCATCATTCAGGATTTAGGCTTCACACAGTTCAGTTCCACTGGGGATATAACTATAAAATTATTAATGGTTCTGAGTGTGATAGGTGTGGTATGATTAGCATTACACTCGTTTGGAAATGATTTTGATAATAGTCATCTTGACTTTGATTTAACTGGGCACAACTGAATGTGACTGGTAGTGTTTTCCTTTCATCCACAACTGTCACCATCCAATGTTCGTGGCGGAGTCTGCCTTCATCTTGTAGGTTGAGCAAGGTGAGGCTCAAGCCATGTGTGTAATGGCCTGTCCAAGGGCATATGGTGAGTGACAGAGTCTAGTTTCTCCCCCATTACACTCCTGTTTCAACTCATTAGCTTAGAAGATCCAGAGTCCTCGAAAGAAGTCTGCTGGTAGCACCTTGCACCCTGTATGCCATGGAGAGACTTGATACATATATTCAGAATTAATGGATACAAAGAAATAGCCTTTCATGTTCATATCTCCCAGTAAGCAAGAGCTTTTAAAACTAAGGAAAGTCTACCGATCCATTTAATGGAAACTGCTCTTCACTACAATTACTTATATTTTGTTTGTGATTCTAAAAACATATCATGGATTCTCTGGCAATTCGATTCACCCCTTTAAGCACTATAACTTGTCTTTTTGATTTTAGCATGATAAAGTGGAATGATAGCCAACAATTAACCTCGGTTCATTGTTTCAACAAAAGGGTGTTAAAGGTAAATCCCATCTTCATTCCAGAGACAGACATATTCTGTGAGTCAGGTTCTCATGGACAAGAGCGCATACTGCACCACCAGCAGCAGATACAAGGCTGAACTAACAGTGAAGAGTTCTCCATTCCCAGTTCCAGCAACCATTGAACCAGATGCTTGTTTAATATAATTATCAATAACACAGTCGCTCAAGCATCATATCCAAAGGAACAAGGAAGTCTTATAGATCTATCAGACCACCCATTAAAACTGTTGTTTGGGGGCCATTCAAATAAATGCCGTCTGGATGAGAGCTGAATCTCAGTAGCGCAGAGCAGCAGAGACTTAGAACAGTTGCTTGACATGCAGTATGTGCATTGTAATAGAACTGCCAGAATCTGTAATGACAAGTTTGAAGTGAACCACAGAGATAAAATTACTGCAGAATGCCTTGGTTTGTATTCTGCTGATGTCACAGAATCTCACAGGCTGGATAATTTTTAGCAGTAGACGTTTATTTGACTCATTATCCTGAGGGGGCGGGAAGTCCAACAGTCCAGCGCCAGAATCTGCCAGGAGGCTTTCTGTCCTACCATAACATGATCTAAGAGCAGATATATCCACAAAAGGAATAGAATCAGGCTGAGCACATCCTTTTATTATTTGCCTCTAAATTTTAAAGATTTTTCTAGAGAAACAAAATTATTTTAGAGGGAGAGATAGAGATTACCAATTGATTGGCTCACCGAATGCCTGATAGATCAGGCTGGGTTGCAGTCTGAGCCCTGAGCCAGGGTTACCACTTGCGTGCCCCAAGTGGCTGGCAGCACTCAGTGCTGCAAGTCGGCAGCCCTGTCTGCCAGTCTGAACTCTCTGGCAGCTGACAGCGGGAGTCAGAGCTGGGAACTCTTATGAGGGTTAGAGAAAGCTCAACCGCTCAGCTGCATCCCCACTCCCTGAACTCTTCCTCCTAATCAAGAACACACTCCCGCAATAATGACCTCTGTCAGTGTGCCAAGGTGGTGGTCCCACATCCAAGACCTCAGCAAAGACTCTCCACAGCATTAATCGGAGTGACTCAATTTCAGAATGAATTTTAGAGAGTATATCCAAATTATTGCATTATGTCCCGGCACCCCAAAACTTTTATTATTCTTATACACAAAATGTATTCATTCCACTCCAATGAAACAGAGCCTTAACTTGTTTATATTGAAAATTCATGGCATTTTTGCAAACAAAATGCATCACTAATTTACAACCAGGTAATAATAGTACTTAGAATTTGTGAAAACAAAACAATAGAAAATTATTAAAAAATTAAATACTTTGTTTCAGGTCTGATCAATCTGAAGGCCACTGTCAGCTTTTAGGGAACATGGACTCAGAAATACTTCCTATACTTCTGCTAAGTGTTTCATTCTCCATGAACAAAATAACTATGAACCACACACTTACAGAGACTGACTCAAGCAAGCGAATCCATTCATTAAGGCCCTAGAATAGTCTAACTATTGAAGAAAACCTGTGGAACACCTAGATTATGCAATTGATTAGTATAATTAAATTTAATAGCAAAGAAACAATTACTAAGAGATAGATAAAAGCATTAGATACCTTTTTTAGAAAAGGGAACTGCAACATAAGTTTTTCCACTGGATATAACTTTTGTTGAGCAATTATACTTTAAGAAAGCTTGAATTTATAATAAATTGAGTGGAAGAAAGATGTTTTTATGTTATAATTTTAGGAGCTACAGTGAACTACGATATTTGATAGCATCTCCAAATTAATTAAGATATGTATTAGAGGTGTTCTTAATAAAGCTGGCCAATTTTAATTCAGGTTGACATGAGTGAAGATACATGTATAATCGTTATTGGTTAAGAATCTGGAGATTATCTGATATCAGTCCCCAGCATATATTCAAGTGTAGTAAAAGCTCATTAAGTTAAACTTCTTCATTTGAATTTCATGACAATTAGAACAAGGCACACTGCACTTCATCACCTAGAAAGAAAAGTTCCAAGCAGAAAAAAATATATAACTCCAACAAAACTCTTTGTATGTTCTGAGGTATTCAACAGAATAATTATTTTCCAAATATCCAGCTATGTTTATGTGTACAAAAATGTAAAGATGGACAAAGGAAGGGATACTATGTGGTCGTAAAGTATTTCTAGGCTCCTTTCCTTCCAGAAAGAATATGTACAGATGTGTGGACTCAGTGCAGTGTATGCATCTGCTTAGTGATCAGATTTCACGTTTATTTCTGCCTCATCTAATCAAGTCTTTGTGAGTTCATTAATTCATAATGAAACTCTTCCACATTTTTATTATAAACTGTTTTGAAAACTGTAACAGAAATAATCAGAGCAAACCATTTCCTTATAAATAGTGTCTCATGTTAAATGTAATGACATGGAATATCACTTAAGTACCCTGAACATTTTTAGTTACCAATATGTTTGTGTTAGTAGGTCTCAACCAGATGTGATGTTTGCCATTCAGGGGTTATTTAACAAGGTCACAACAGGGGTAATTTTTGTTTGTCATAACAGGAATAAATAGAAATAGTTCAAATAGATGCAGCAAAAATCAAGTATGCTGCCAAGATACCCCACAATGTATACAATACCTTACTACAAAGTGTCAGTAGCAGTAATATAATATTTTTGTTTTATAATGATTGAGTCCATTATTGACAATAATTGAACAAATTTACTGTCCAAGATGTCAAACATGAGAAACACCAAAAGTATCAATTTGACTATGAGAGGGCTCGTTGACCGTCACGCACTGAATCAGATGGCCTGGTCTGATTCCAGGTTGAACCAGATATCTAGAGTTGGTCACACACAAGAAAGTTCTAGAATACACTTCTCAGACGTTTCAAAGCAAACCAGTGAGAAACCAGAGCTCTTCTGGAAGAGGTTACCACATAGGCTGATCAATACAAAAGAAAACCTGAGGCCATGCAGAATGGATTGCCTCCTGATGCTGACAGCTGTAAGCTGCAGCAGTTGACAAGGCAAATGTGCCTGCTGCATCCAAGAGTTCCTGGGAAAAGCAGCAGTGTCCTATTTGGAAGACAGTCCAGAGGGACGTCTTCTGCTTGCACTTGGTGGTCGTTTAACTCCCAAGCTCATGTCTGCTTGGTGATCACGTTTCCATTCTCAAGCTTTAAGGATGCTGGACTCCCCACCATGCGCTTCATTTGAGGCTGCATGCAGTGGGAAGACCCAGACATGTCATATATGTGTGGCTGTTGGCTGACTATGCTGCTTAGGTCAAGACACAGCACAAACAGTGTTTACATTTTTTGCTACCCATTTCTATTTCCCTTCCAGAACAAAGTTGGGTTACATTGCACATCCATTGTGTCAGAGAGATTTGGCCGAGTGTCTATTCTGATCCAAGAGATGAGAGAGGACATCATGCACTTCATCACCATTCTAGTTCTGTTTCCATCTGGGAATGGCAAATACTCATGCAGCCTGTGTTTCTAGGGTTGATCTTAGCCAAGAGGCCGAGAAGCTAACAGCAGCCTGTGTTTCTACCTGAGTTCAGCAAACAGCTCCATCCTATCCTGAAATGGGCACACAACATAAAGAATGAAACCTGTTCTGGTTTATGTTAGATTTTTTAAAAGTTGCATTAATGTCTGTGTCAGGCAGTTAGTGTGAGAGGAAAAGAGACACACACACACATCTTTTCTGTCCACTGTTATTCATATTTCTGAGTTGTTGGCTCCTGGTAGCTTACTAGGTAGCTAACCTATTCTGACTGATGATGTTTAAATTAAATCTTGAGTAGAGAACAGCGGTTAAACTCTGCTATATGACATCATCCAGGAATAACCTTGGACTTTAGGTATCACAAATGCTTTCAACTTTGCTTAGCTTTATTTGTTTCCAAGCTTCAAAATAAAATGGAGTAAAGCCACTTTTTATAAACGCAGTCTATTCTAAAGCATCAGTTTGAAGATTTCATAGGAGAATACTCCAAGAATTTATTATTATAAAATACAGGAAAGTGGGGAGGGAAGAGGGAGCAATGCAAAGGAGGAAGCCTTATACAAACAAAACTGTAAAACAGAAAATAAGAATAAAGATGAACGTAAAAAAGATCTTAAATTTAATTTTTCTTTTGATATCATTAGAAGGCGTTAGGTGAGTCTGGATATTGTACGTGTTTCCATAATTATCTTTTAGTAATGGAACGGAAAGTCCAGTTATATAGTGATTTTATTTTAACGTTTATTTCTCTAAAAGAAAGAGTACTGGAAAGAGAAGGGAGCTGCCTGCACCTGCTGGCCCACTCCCCAGATGCCCGTTACTGGCCCAAGCCACGAGCCCATAACACTGTGGAGGCTTTTCACATTGATGACAGGAACTCAAAGCTAGGCGACCATCTTCCACCTCTGAGAGTGCACGTTAGCAAGAATACGGATCAGAAGTAGAATGGCCAGGACTCAAACCAGGCATCCTAGCAACTGCTTGACCAGCTCTGCCAGAAAAGTCTCTCCTGTATGATGGTTTTGTTATCTATACTTAAGCAGAGGGAAAAAAGGATAATAATATTCATTATACATCATTGTTCTGTAGAAATTGTGAAATGCTTTCAATTTGCAATCTCAGTTACTCAGAAAATGGAGTATAATTTACATTTTTCAGCTGTGAATACCTAAGCATAGGAAGGTGACAAATTGGTCCCTGATTTAGAGACCTGTTAAGGCCTCACTCAAACATCCGAGAGAGTCGTACTTTCAGCCTTCAGAAAAATGCTATGAAGGATGACTGTCCCACATTCCACTTAATGTTAAATCTAAATTTCTGTGAGAAAGTGTACAGAAAATTAAGATTGCAAAAAGAATTATGCTTTGTACAAAAGCACATTTCTGGTAAGTAACAGAGCTAGAATTGAACCCAGGGTTTCTTTATGTCCAAAGTTCACACCTCTTCTGCATACCTGATACTCATAGGACATCCCTTGGACCGCTTACATTGATATCATCAACTAGCTTATTGGAAATGCAGAACCTGGGCCCCTCTCTTATATCTTCTGATTAGGTTCTGTATCCACAGATTAGCAGGTCTACTCTAACACAAAGCTGAATTGGGTATTTTGTTTCAGATGTATTCAATCTGGAGGTTCATCAGACAGTGACAGAAACTGTGGTATATGCTTGAATCATGCTTAGAGATGCCCTGAGCCTTTCCAGTACTTTTACATCTGCTCTCATGCTTATTACATGCTTCATGTTCGATAGACAAATTGCAGCAACTGTCACCAAACTCAACCAAGTATTGTGATAATTCTGTACTATTGGCCATGAGTATCAGCCTTAACTCAGCATTGTTTTATTAAACATTTTTTTATGTGCATACGCTGAGCAAAGTGTTGGGGATATGATACCGATCAGGGTACAACCTCTATTCTCTAGAAGCTCACAAATAATTTTGGAGATATTTCAAACATATAAGCAAATTGACCCTTAGTGGCCGTTAAGTTAAAGAAAGAAAGGACTTGAGAAGATGTACCATCATGGTAAGGTCATGCTCAATGAGAATGTTCATGACAATTATTTTCTAGTAGACATTGTAGTCCATGAATTATACTACCACATTTCTGTGGCTCTAATCAGTGAAATGCCTGGCTTTTGTATAATCTTCATAAGCGCATAGACAAAACAGTTGTATGTGCTCCACTAGCAAAGAGCAGAATACCTCGTCTCGGCAGATTCTGAAACCTGTCCTCCGTAGGAAACTGTTGGAGACATTTCAGAAACACCTGTGTTGAATGTTTTGGAAGAATTTGTTTAACATGCAAATTCCATTACAATATATGTATTTTTAAATGTACTGTGACATTTGGGAAAATTAAAGTCAGTATATCTTAACATTGTCCCTCTGAATAAATGAGTCTGTCCTGTAAAATTTCTGACATACAGTGACATGGACCCCAAGCAAAAATGAACAGGGCTCTGTTTCAGGACTGGGACAAACTCAGAGCATGTTTCAACACTTTCCCAGGTTTATCTTAAAGCTGAAACCATATGCAAAAAAAGTTATTTTTTTTTTGTAAAAGTGATAGGAGATTAATAAGAAGCCTTTTGACAGCTATAAATTTGGAAATGATTGTGTTTCATTCTGTGCACTGGAGGTATCTTTAACTATCATTTATGTCAAATTTGTGACTCTTTAAAAGGACAATGTGGATTGACAAAGTTTTCATTTAGATAAACGATTCCCATACAGATACTTCCTCTCAGCTTTAAAAAGTGCCTGTTGGGCTCCTTTAACTTGCAATGATGGCTTTGGAGAGAGAAAAAAGAAGAGTTATTTGGCAGAAATTCAAAGGTTGAAATTTTTTTTTTTTACTTAATTTTATTTCTGTTCAAACTTTGACCATGTTTTCTTAAAACTCCTCTGACCTTTATGGGAGGGCCAGTGGTTGGAAAATTTTAAAAATAAAATAAAGAGTAATAATTCTAAAATTATCTCTAAGATATATCATGTGACACCCAAAATAGTATATGAAAACAAAATGTTCTTAACAGTATTTTAGTGCATGGTTATATGAAACAGAGGGCGGATACAGCTTGAAAACATTCAGAAAGGAGTGATGTTAAATAAGTCCAAGTGAAACAGACCCTTTCCGAGAGTACCGGAGCACACAGCACTTACGAGCAGGATTATGCAATCCTGGAGTTCTCATCTGGCCTTCTGATTTTCAGAAACAGGTGTGTTAAATAAGTCACCGAAGGTCAAAGGTCCTTATCTGTTGAACAGATCATTAACTCTAGGCTGTGGGTATCATCTGAAGACAGAGCCATCAAAGCACACCAGAGACGCAGATCTTGAAGCATTACTGATGCCCAAGTTTACACTGTCCAGCAATGCCTGCAGGGACGCTGCACGTAGAAAATGATGGGAATGAACGTTCACACTACATAACCACATCACTTAACCACCACTCTCCAGTGGATCAAACGGAAAAGCAAATGACAATTTTGGAGCCAGGCAGCTCAAAGTGCTTTGAAATATACAGGGCGTTTCAATGATTGACGAGTTTAACAGACAAGCATCAAATCTATGTATATCTCTGGATGAATAAAAAAGCAACATTTCATGGCATTTAATCCTACAATAACAGATAATCAGTACTCATTTCATGCTGGTCAGCAGGCTACCTTTCTTGTAACAATATTGGCCATACTTTGTTTGGAATAATTTAACTTCTGCTTAAGGAAAGAGTTACAGGCACTCAATTCTATGTTTTCCCATTTGAATTGGCTTTTTGATATAAAAATAGTAGTTTTGACTTCAATATATCAGGCATAAAAATACTTCATATTATCCTTGAGTTCTGTCAATACTGTTTTTCAGAATTAAAGCATATCTCAGTTGGAAAGACCCACAGATCCATTAGATGCCATGACAATGTCGTCTCCTTAGCTGGATTTATTTTTGTAATTCAAAATCGAGTTGATTCATATCTCTGTATCTAGAATATTGTACCTTAAATTACAATCAGATTTAAGATAACATGTTTCTTGCTCTCTGCAGAACACAATTCTGTTTTAGAGCTGAGCAGAGTTCAATTTTGTAATTCATGTATGCATCCTACGCAAATGGACAGAATACAGCGAATTTGTGAAAAAGCTGGATTTGTTCAAAGTTAGGCCTCATTTCTCTTGTAGACACATCGGAATGCATCTGTAGGGAGGCGTTCAGGGGGTGCAGAGTGAACACATGCCATCCAGCAGTGTCCCCAAGAAAATTAACACCAAGGACCAAAGCCCATGAAAGTGTATTGGAAATGAAAGAGACCCAATGACTAAGAAAGAACACACCTGAGTTCCAGAGCAGACATCAACGCACTCAACTCACCCAGAATACACCTCAAGTCGCAGAAGCTGAGCCATTTCTTTTTTCTGCCCTGTCCATTTGGATGAGCATTTAAGACATATCAATAAACATGATGCTGTGATTCAAAACACATACACAGAAATTTCTGGCTTTCTAAGAAAATATAGCAGAATAAAAGAAGAGTATGTTAGAGATCCACTTCCTGGCATCAGCTTAGGAACCATCTCCCTCTGCCACTCTCTCTCTCTTTCACACACACACACACACACACACCATCTCAGCACACTGTGAGACAAAATGGTAGCTGTCATAACGTGCCAGTTAACATGTCCAATACGAGCTGATCGTTGCGGGTCCCCGGGGAAAAGAAGACAGAAACATGACAAAGAACAAAGAACTCGGATCAATAATGCTTGGGGAAATAAGACAGAGAAGGTTATTTACTCGCATTGATCCGCTGCTGCCGTCCCGTAAACTTGGCCTGTTTTTCTTTTGTTAACCTTTAAGCCTGCGTCTCCTCAGAGGCAACCAGTGCGCCAACTAACAGGTGTAGATTAAGGATCGAAGGAGGTCGCCGTACCTCTGTCACCACCAGGCACCCATGTAACAACATCCCTGAAGAAATTTAAACATCAATAGCCATAATAAGGGTAAATTTATCAAGCCCAACCAGCCTGGGCTGGGAGCCCGCCTGTGTCCAGCCCGCTTGCCCTTGCTGAAGCTCAATTGATTTGGACATTCTTTTACTAGACTTGATTATCAATTGTGACATGGCAAATTTGTTACCTTCCAAGTGCTGAGTGTATGGTGGCCAGTGGAGTCTCTGAAGTGAAAACACCTGTGCTGGAGTCACCCCTCACAAGTGCGAGGAGAGGAGGCTTGACAATCATGTTTTCATAAGCCGCTGGCTCAAAAAGCTGCGCTGGATCCATCCAGGCAGCTCCTGGAGAAGGAGGAGAGGAAACAGCTGCAGGTGGCAGGCCTGCTGAGGACGCCAACTGAGATCCTGTGCTACCAGAGCACCCTTCTGCCAACCAGGCCACCGAGATCACTCCGAGTGCCACCAGTGCCTGCCACCCATCCTCACACACCCAGCTTGGAAGCTTCCTCTTCTGAAACCGAGCGCCATTTGTACCCTGAATGACACTTATTTTTCTGATTTCTTCGTTCTTCCCTATTACAGGTAATAAGATCATTGAAACAAAAAGTGTTTTACTTATGGCTGTGTCTAGACCACCTACCACACTCTTTCAGATAAACAACATTTGGTGGAACTTTTCTGGTGGATAAGCGCATGGGGAAGTGAAGAAATGCGATAACTCACATAATTATTTCAAATTGTATGAGAAAATAATTAAACTCTAGGGACTAGCAGAGGCAAAGCCACACGTTACTGGTCTGCGTTGGTTGACTCTTCTTGGGGCTATTTCCCCTTGCCCGTGGTCTCACTCCCTTCCTCTCGCAGGCATACTCACCCAGGCCTCATTAGAGCAAGCATGGGGCTTCCCTCACCTGTCACTGTTGGCATTCTTAGCCATCAATCATCTCTACTTAGGGGCAGCTCAGGAGTGTGTCTCTCGGGGATGCTTAGGTTTCCTAGCATTTTGTTAGGGATCTTTGCACTTGCATGCATGAGGAATATTGATCTGTGCTTTTTCTCTTCTTTACTGCTTTGCTTTCAATATCAGAAGCTCGCTGGCTCCATTTAGCTATTTTAGTACAGAAAGATTTCAGTAGTGGGCCATGGTTGTAGCAAAGCTTATATCCTTATTGTTCTTCCTGTTTTAAGAGAAGCTTCCTACAGAATCCCCCGCTGGCATGCACAGCTCCTCTTTGGCATCAGCCGGGCAGTATTACCACCTCAGTGGTTCGCGGGTAGGTGACAATAGCCCACAGTCACCAACCTAGGAATAGGATAGCTTGGACTGAGCCACTCCTTCTGTGCCCAAATCCTGTGTTCTTCAGTGCTCCTCATTTTTAATCTGTCACCACGCAGTGCTATTTCAACTGCAGGCGAAATTACACAAGAAAAATGGGATTCATTCTGAATATGTGGAAGAAGTCAGGAAGCAGACATGCATTAAGAAAGTACAATTGCTCATTGTTCCAGAACAGCGCCTCTCACCTACTTTCCCTCCAGACCCATGGGGCAGAAGGAACCTCACTCAGGATGCCGCTCAGACCACTCAGCCTTCGGTGCCAGCAATGGAAAGCAGTGTAACAGTTCATGAGCTTCCTGTCTATAGAACACATTGCCAATGGCTCTTACCGCAGACCACCGTACCGTGCACCATGAAACCCCCGTAAGCCTGCAACAGTGCTCTCTGGCTGCAAGACCTCACGTCCCAGAGGCACCAGGACCTGGCAGAAGGCCCTGCGTGCTGGGCTCTGCTTTCCAGAGTGGTCTGCGTGGCCCAGACCTCATCAAGGCCACCAAAGCACTGCACTGTGCAGTGTCTGGGAAGCAGGGGGTCCGCCCTGCTCTCAGACACTTGAGCTTTCCAGCCCACCCTTTCCTGGGCTGGTATCCACATCAGGAAAACAAATTAAGAGCCCAAACACCTTTCTAATGAGCACTAATTAGTGCCTCTGCTGATGAGATCTCCAGAAAGGCCAAGTAGGAAAGGACAGACTCCTCATTCCTGCTAACTGCACAACCCCAAGGCAGCAGTAAGATCCGGCACCTGGGGACCATTTGGCTTTCACTTGTCCGTGTGTTGCTTCCTGCAGACAAAAGGTGGTAGTGTCTTGTGCTGTCACAATGGGGTTTCCTGAAACCACCCCTCACCTAATGATGACAAAGAGCACAAGTGAACACTTCCCTCCTTAATTTTATGAGATCTGGTAGAGCAACACAAGCAGTCATGCTCTACACAACATAAACATGACATTTTTGAGGCCTGAACAGGAAAGAACTTAAGGACGCATTTCCAGAGAGACCAAATGAACCCCACAACTCCACCCTGGGGTGCAGCAGTGCACTGGACTCTTTTTGCTCACACTCTTTTCACAGATTTCTTTATGGCATGGGAGGGGCTGGGCCTGAATCAGGAGCTCCTGGTAAAGCAGGGAGTGTGGCTGACACAGTCCCTCTGCAGAATTATTTGCAAGCAAAGGGGACCCAGAGCATCCATGCCAGACACCCAGCAAGAGGGTTCTCATTTACTGTGAAGTTTCTAGTGGAATAAACTCAATGTATTGTTGAGAAGAGATTTAACATGAAGACAAAAGGAAACTTCCTCAGAAGTCAAGCTACCCAGACCAGAGACACAAGGAAGAAAAAAATAAATAAATAAAAGGTCATCAGGCTGAGGACATGAGGGAAAGCAGAGAATAACCAATCGGAGGCTGTTCCTTTTGCGATCCAGCTCCCTAATGATGTTGCCAGCAAAATATCAAAAGATGGCACAAGTGCTTGGGCCCACTCCACCCACGCAGGGCATCTGAATGAAACTCCCAGCTCACGCTTTGGCTTGACCCAACCCTGAGTATTGTGTCTATGTGAGGAATCAATCAACAAATGAAATATTCTCTCTCTCTCTTTCTGCCCAACCCTACCATTCAAATAAAACAACTTTTTAAAAAATTAAAAAAAAAAACTCTCTGGATACTTAAATGGCACATTCTGATTGATTTTTAAATAAAACATCCTGTGTCATTGTTTGGAAATTATTGAACAATTGCAAATACACACAGACACACACACAGACACACACACACACACACACACACACACACACACTCATGCATGTAGTCAGAATAGGAAACTACCGAGATAAAGAAAGACAAGCATGAACTCTACAGTTACACACAGACACACACTTTCCTCACGGATACAGAGTATGGCATGAGAGAGTTCCTTCGCAGAAATAAGAGACAACGGCATGCATTTTACATCAGAACAAGTCAAGTTTATATCTTTATGTAACTGAAGATCTTGAAAAAGAAAGAGTTGATGGTCAACGTGAAGAAATTGAATTTAATTGAAGGGCTATTTAATGGTAGGGATAAACTCACTGAACACAGTCAAAGTGTGTTGTCCTTGTGAGGAAACCTAACTGTTCATAACACGGATCAGAGAATGAGAGGAAATCATGCAGGATGAGCTGCTCCTCATGCAAGGTGGTTGGTCTGCACTACTCCTCTCTTTGCAGGCACGGTCACGTTCATCCCTGAAGTTGGGCCACAGTAATGGCCAATGTTGGACCCATAGACCCATGGTGAGCGAATGATGTTATAAGCATCCCAATGACCCTTAGCAGAGAGCAATTCCTTGCTCCTGTTGGGGAGAGGGAAGCAGTGACTTCCTGCATGGCTCCTGGTCCAGCCACGGTCACCAGATGTGGATGCAAAGACACTGGACTGAGTGTCAATTGGCCTGGACTACAGTCAGGAGCTGAGTCATAGCAGATGGACACCTCCTGCTCTGAGGGTTCATGGGATGACTTTGCACACAACTGAATTCTTCCCCTTATGTAGCTGCAATTTGTTCATGAGACAAAATCGTTTCAGCTTCTTTTAGAGGTTTCCCAACATACCTTAGTATATCCAGTAATGACCCCACCTTTTCAAAACTTTTCACAGATTTTGCTTTTTTAAGGTTTAACATGTTTTACAGATTCAATATGCATAGACACAAGTCTATCAATATCATATTACCCAAAAGTTACTCTGCAAGTGTGGCTTTCCAATTATGATGTTACTTATGTACAGAGGAAATTTTCAAGGCCAAGAGAAACCCTCGTACTCAGGATTCTGGCATTTTTGTAGTCTAAACTCCATGTAGTCAAGCCCTACTCACTATTCGTACAGTGTCGAGCCATCGTTCTAACCCTGAAGTTGGTTTCAAAGCCCATTGTACATTGGGTGCAGGCATGGTTTTTTAAAAACGGCACTGTTGAAACTTGGGGTCCGATCCAGTTGCTGGTGGCTGTTGAGCATGGTCCATGTTTACCAGACTTACTGTTCTCTGTACGTTAGATGCCACTAGCTGCTGTCCCCAAACAGCTGTCTCCAGGGGCAGAACAGCAACATTGTTGCTGGTGAGCACGAGTGGACTGACATGGATATTGAAAGGTTTCTTGGTAGCATCTATGCCCTCTCAGGATTTACCATGTTAATGGACAGTCTCATTAGTACAACACAGTCAGAAGAAGACATAGAAGATGTAAAAATGTATTGAACTTTGTTGCTTTAAATTTGCTGGCAGAGAAAATGTTCCTTCCTGGTGGTTTGTGTTTCGTCTCAGGAAACATTGGGAAGAGGGTCTGAGATGGGTCTTGGGGAGAGTAGGAGACCATGCTCACAAGCCAGAGTAGAATGGGATTCCTGCTGCCCTGGGCAAGGCTACTGCCTAGGAACCCCTCTTACTGCACATTTCCTAAAACTTCAGCAGAGCGTTTGATCAGCTTACTAATGACCCTGCTAGTATATCCTGAGTGAGTTTCCAATCCTTGTCTTGAGCATGAGCATGGTTCTTTATTCCCACAATTAAGGAATTAGCAGCTGGACAACTTAGCTTTTCCCAAGAGTGGAAACAATAATTCATAAATATTATATGATTTGATAAAATTTTATTTTACTAAGGATATAGAAATTAATACATTATTAGGGTAATTTGTTTACTAACATCAATCAAAGGGAAGAATAGTGCTACCACTGACTCAGCACTCTGGTTCCCAGGAACGTTTTTTTAAAGAACTACTCACCTATGTACAAAGGGTCCTATCCAGCAGCACAGCTCTAAGAGCAGAAAACTAGAAACCTCCTCCCTGGGGGCTGAGCAAGTAAAACTTTTGTGCCCAGAATCTTTGGTTTCTGTTACTACAAATTTAAAAAATCATGTTTGGTTACTGAATAACAATCCACAAGCATGGTACAATCTCCTTCACAAAATCATACATGGGTGGAGATATGTTCTGTTGTGGTGTTCTTTTTTATTTTTTTTTCTTTGTAAAACCATAAATGGTTCCTAAAATGGCAAAATGACTAACACTAACATTCGTTGTGGAAGGTAAGATGCTTCAATGAACTAAGTGCCGGTAACTTTGGTTGCTCCCTCCTCTTGACTAAGTCCATTTTGTATCCAAAAGAACGGATTCATGAAGTTCAGGTCTGAAAACAGAAGCTGATCCTCTGCAGGCACACTTAACCTGCAAGGCTACTTCTCTCGTTGAAAACTCTACAGCTACTTTAACAAACAAACAAGCAAAAAAAAAATAGTATTCAATGCTACAGCCAAAGCTGGGGCCTTTCAGTGGGTTCCTTCCCTATGGCAGTGACGTGGCTGCTTCACACAAGGGCCTGGCGTAATCTGACCTACTCATTGGTGCTGGCCAGTGGCTGCCTGGCAGCCTTCCCAGCAGTCAGTGCTGTCCAAGCATGGCATCCATCACTGCTACCGTCGGAAAGATGGCTCTTACCTGATGGGTGGGCAGAAGCATCTTCTCCTACCATATGCTGAGAATTGTCAGGGGATGTTCATGCCAAGACTGGCTACTTTTAGTGCCAGGAAACAGGCCTTTCCCAAAGCCTGCCAAAAACATACAAATAAAAATGTAAAAGGAACCAATTTTCACATTTCAGATTTTGTGTTGAGGAGTCGGGTAATAAGCTACGTGGAGCAGAGGATCATGGATGATTTTCTGGCGTTAATTTGCTGAACAAAGAAAAGAAGAGCAGGTCTCATTTATGAAACGAGAAAGGAGAAAAAAAAATCCCCAGCTCACATAAATATTACATTTGGTCCTAGTCCCAGACAGAGACAGAGTGGGTGGGCCACCTGTCCCATGCAATTTAGTGAATAGTGAAGAGTCCACCTGGATGGAAGCCGTGGCCCTTGTTCTTTGAGTCATCCTTGGGGTCAAGGCACCCTCTGGTGAGGCTACTGCTGACATCTTCTCGGTCCCATGGGAGCAGAGAACAGCATGAAGTCATTGAGGCTGGTCATCACTTCCGTGCTGATGATTTCATAAGATGACGCAAGTCAGGGAGCCATTAGGGTCATCTGCTGTCACCAGAGAGTGAAAACCAGTGCTTGCTGCCAAGCAGAATCTTCAAAACAAGTCAAGGACACATGCCTCAGGTGCACAGGGAAGATTTCCAAATCTGAAGAAAAGAAGGGACCACAATCCCATATGAAAAATCATGTGGAAGCTGAGCCCAGGCGTGAATCCAGGATCCAGGCTGGAGAGACCCCCAGAGCCAACCTTGCAGGAGTTGTTGTAATCAGGGCTGGTGGTGAGGAGCCCACCAAGGGGGTGCCAGAAGTGTGAAAAGAAAAGAGAATGAACCTCCAGTTGGAGTGTCACAGGCAGGGCAACACAAGAGGCTGAACAGAAATGAAGTTCTCAGGCATTCACTGAGCAGGGGGGCTCAGCAGGGCAGATTGGACGAAGGAGCAGAGGAATGAGTCCAGGGAAGGAGTCAGGGCGTCATTCTAAGGGGCTCCTGCAGGTGCTCCCAGGACAAGATGGCAGCCCAGCATAGAAGCAGAACAGCCTCCCTGGGCCTTCCCTGCCAGCCTGGGCTTCCACTCCTGACATCTTACAGCCCTTGTACTTCAACCTGCCAGGCTTTTCCCCTGCCAATTTTTTACAGGAGTGTATGTCCCTGTTTATAGGAGAGCATCTTGGGAGTATTTTAAAAATATTTTATTGCTAATTTTTCCCATATCAATTCTATGCTATCAGAATATACTTGAAGTCTCTCTGACTTCTGTGGCCATATAGCCATTACGGTAAGAAGGTCAGAACTGTTGTCAAAGACAAACTCATCTACCCTGTGCTCCAAGTAAGCTTGGGAGCAAAGCGAGAACTATGCAAAACCTCTTCTCTCATCCTGAGAAGTTTAAAACTTAGCAATTTTACCGACTGTTTTTGAAGTCTCAGAGTTCAGCAGTGAGGATGGTTTTTCCCTGGCATCAACCTGGCATCTCTCATTCAGATCCAGGTTGGGACCTGGCAGCCAAATGCATACAACAGGGAAGAGAAGGGGGACAAAGACATCGGGAGAGTAGAATCTACTTTTGTTTTTCAACGTAATGGCAGAGTGAAAGGTAATTAAAGAGTTTGTTTGCAATTGATTTGATTATCAGTTGAACCTTCCATGTAAGAAAAGGTTAAAGAGCATGAACACAAATTTTCAAAGATATATGGGTATTACAAAACTCTATGAAATAGTGGTAGGCATTAAACATTTAGAAAAGCTCCATTAAAACATACATTTGTTTTTCTCATGAAGTTGGTAAAAGCTGAAAGCCTTGGCCAGTGGACTAGGAACAAAGTGGCCTCAAGAGTCTGTGTGCATAAACGCCCTTGTGCCTTTTTTGCAGACTTTTTCAGCAAAGTCCTTTAACTTCAGCGTATTATTTCTTCACTTGTACATTTGCGAAAACACAGAAATTCTGCCTGTTTCTTGTATAATTGGGAAAAGAAAAATAGTGACTAGTGACGTGAATGATTGTCACAGGGACATTGTGCTTATGTTACAGGGAAGCGAGGTGGCATTGTAGAATGAGATCTGTCTATATATTCTTTTTTTTTTTAAAAAAGATTTATTTTTATTATTATTTTTTTTATTGGAAAGGTGGATATACAGAGAGGAGAGACAGAGAGGAAGATCTTCCGTCCGATGATTCACTCCCCAAGTGAGCGCAACGGGTCGATACTATGCTGATCCGAAGCCAGGAGCCTCTTCCGGGTCTCCCACGCGGGTGCAGGGTCCCAGAGCCTTGGGCCGTCCTCGACTGCTTTCCCAGGCCACAGGCAGGGAGCTGGAAGGGAAGCGGGGCTGCCGGGATTAGAACGGCACCCATACAGGATCCGCCCCGGCATGCAAGGCGAGGACCTTAACCATTGTGCCACCGTGCCGGGCCCTGTCTATATATTCTTATAGAAAATAAGGTCAACAAAGCAGCCTAATTACAACTTTTTTTTCTAAACATCGCATGCTTCCTAGAGGTTCTAGTGGAATACATCTTACATTTTTTTTATTAGCATTATCTGCTGTAAGGACGAGTGAGGCCAGTGTGTCCAAGCCTGGCTCGCGGCAGAGACATGACTAAGCTCTATCAAAGCACACAGGAGAGAGGCGGGGGACAAGCCGTGGGTGACAGCACCAGAAGGACCTGAGTTCAAAATCCAGCTTTGCAACTCCCGTGGTTATGTGAGGTGTGAACACTTTTACTTTGGACATCCTCATCTTCTATAATTCTTAACATACAGACTTACAGTAAGAATCGAGTAAAATCTTCCTTAGGAATCAGCAACTACACGATCTTGTCTCTATAAATGTCATTTTCACTTTGCCATACAGGTTTACATATTTACTCTAAGCAATTTCAGGCTTTGGGGTGGAATAACTATTCACAGTAGGTAATGTCAACATACAATTCACTCGTTAGAAATTCACATTGCCAATTTCCTTGGTTAATAATTCAGGAAAAAAAAAGAGTAAACTTTTATTCATAGAAACGGTCAGTGGGACGAAACTGTCCCAATGTTGAGTGCTGCAGAGAAAGAACAAAACAGACCTGTGGGGATGAGAGCCATGCACTGTGTTCAACAGGGGAGCAGGGAGACCTTGCCTGGGGACCCCAGGCCACTGTGACACTGGATTCAACAGGGGTGCAGGGAGGCCTTGTTTGGGGATCCCAGGCCACTGTGACACTGGATTCAACAGGTGCAGGGAGGCCTTGCCTGGGGATCCGGGGCCACTGTGACACTGGATTCAACAGGTGCAGGGAGGCCTTGCCTGGGGATCCGGGGCCACTGTGACACTGGATTCAACAGGGGTGCAGGGAGGCCTTGTTTGGGGACCCCGGGCCACTATGACACAATCCCTACAACAAGCCTGGAACATTTCCCAGCTCCATGGGCAAAGGCACCTTCTGAAGTTTTTAATCTGAAAAGGCGCTAACAAATGCCTACTTCCGCCTTTAAGGAGAGCCATGTTGGGAAGTTGGAAATCCAGGCCAAAAGATCACCCCTGTATAGAGGCAGAAACCTTTCCTAAGGAGAAATCTCTATTTTGTGTAACTCAGCGGGTCTTTTTGGAGTGATAATTCGACCTACTTACCTCATCTCCTTGCTCTGCCCCACCTAATCTCTTTGTTTTCTGCATCTTTATGCTCTGCGATTTATAAATACAGAGAATTCCATAAAGGTGTGGAGATCGTTTCCTGGTGCAATGTTTTCGAGGTCAGTTTTCAGGGTCTGAGGGTTTTACATGCAATCTAGCCACATTTTCTTTCTCTGCTTTGCTTGCTTAACTTGCTAGAAACCCAGGCACGGTTTTGCTGCGGTTGGCAGTTTGAAGGTGCGGGCTATTGACAAGATGCCAAGGGTTGTCAAATCTGGAACACGTGTTTTTTATCCCACAGCCCTTCTTGGATGGCACAAACACTGTGCAAATTATCAGATCCATTTACTGATATTTTACCTCTCTCTCTCTTCCTACTGTAGAATTTGGATACGATGACTTCTATTTCTGCATGCTGAAACTGCCAAATAAAATATCCTTTAAATATATAAAAAGGAAATAGGATCTCTATATTTCAATGAAATGAAAGTCCTTTTCATTTACTCAAGCATTTCACAATTACTTTCCTGCCAAAGAAATTCAGCTTTATATCCTTAAAAGAAAAAAAGAAAGGAAGAGGCGTGATGTGTGGACGTTCTAAACACTGAGCAGTTAATGAAGATGTGGTTCAGCCAATCTGATCAATACTCGCTTTTCTCCCAGTAACGTGCTGGGTTATGGCTGATTCACAGCTCTCTTGTCCCACAACACGCTAGTGTTTTAATCCAACTAAAGCAGGTATTTAGCTTGTTAGCATTTGTTAGCAAATAGGCAGTCATCCAATGTGACTGAGGAATAAAGGAGAGAGTCTGTCTCCTTCTCTCACTGTTCAAGTTAACTGTAGACCAAATGTCCGCCATCTCTTGCATCCCTTATTTTGTTCTTGTATGTTTTAAAATCATCTGTAGATTACTTGCAGTACCTAATGTGATAGAAATTCTATGTAAATGGCTATTATTATTCAAGAAATAATTGAGAGCTAAAAGTCTGTGCATACTCAGGCAGGCATAGTTTTTTGTTGGTTTTTGTTTGTTTGCTCGCTTGTTTATGAAGATCCTGTGGTTATTTCGCTGAGGGGGACCTCACTGACCCTGAGGGCCCGCTGCTCTGCACACGGCAGTGGACAGTGACGGCGCCGAACAGTCTGGATATAAAGCAGCTGTGGTTCTGCTTGCCTTTTGTTATTTAAGGTGTTAGGTAAATGCCCAGTTAGCCAGAACATAACTCTATCAGTGGCCCTTTTTCTGACTTGCTTCATGCAGCATGTATCTCATAAACGCATGTCCAATAATTTTAATGTAATACAGAGGCCCAACTGTATTAAGTAAAATCATATAAATAAAATAGGTAAAGAAATGAAAGAAAAGGATTCCTATCCTATGGATTAATTTTTGTCACAAATAACTACCAAATAAAAATCTGATTTTCTCCAGAGTGAAGCGAAAATGTGTGACATAGTAATTTACATAGCTCTCACAATCCAATGAAAAAAGCACACTGGGATCCTTGGGGGAACAGAGATTTTCCTGGCAACACATTTTCAAAAAAAATTTCTCACTTTAGGTTTGCTGTAAACAAGGAGCATTTTCACTCCTCAGCTGGAAATAATCCCATTGTAAAGACTGGGGTTTTTTATGATTATTTCTGAGGTAGATAGAAATAGAGAGAGAGGCAGAAAGAGCATTTCCATCTGCTGGGTTACAACCTAAAAGGTTGAAATAGCCAGGGTTGAGCCAACCCGAGGTTGAGTTGGGGTCCCCCACACCGGAGGCAGGAACCCAGATACTGGAATGATCTCTGTTGTCACCCAGAGGCAGCCCCAACAGTAGGCTCGAGCCAGAAGCAAGAACTTGTGACACCTGCCTGGGGTACATCAAACAGGTACTCAGATCACTGGACCGGATGTCTGGGATAGTATGTTAACAGCTGGGTTAATCCACCTGCTAAAATTTGGACTTTTAAAATGAAACATGTACTCTCAATGGAGAAAAAAAAAGCTAATTAGGAATCTTGAATTTAAGTATAGCAATCTTTTTGTTAACTATTTGTTATTATTCACTATTCCTATAAAAATGAATAATAACTTAAAACTCTATACAAAAGATAAGAATTTTAAAAAAGCTTTTGAACACAGTTTAATCAGGAAGAAACTGAAGTTAGCTTTTGGTCTACTCCCATGGGTTGCACAGAATGGGCACTGAACAACAGCCATGCGGACAAGCTCAAAGGAAGGATGGAATGTAAGGGGGACTCCCAGACAACATGCAGAAGAGCCTTCTGGGCCGGCATTGCGACTAGCGGGCTGGGCCTCCAGCTGTTTGTGCCAGCATCCCATATGGGACCAGGTTGGCATCCTGCCAGTTTCACTTGAGTTCCAGCAAAAGCAATGGAAGATGGTTCAGGTACCTGAGACCCTGTACTCACCCGGGGACCCTGGAGGAAGGTCCAGGCTGCTGTTTTCAGATCTGCTTACGTTCTGGCCCTTTGGGGAGTGAGCCAGAAGACGGAGGATCTCTGTCTCTCATTCTCTCTGTGATTCTGCCATTCAAATAGAAGGCAGACAACAAACAAACAAACAAACAAACCTTTCACATTTTGGTGATGGAAACTAAAGTGCTCTCAATGCCACTTTTTCTGAACGTTGACTACTGAATTTTAGGGGCCCAGGTTGAGAGGAAGAGAAAATTCCAACAAGCACATGTGATGTGTTAGACATGCTGGGCCTACCTGCCCTCCGCAGGCTCCTGGATAGGGACTTGATGGTCCAGAGGATTGAGCAGGTGCCTGGGCTGCATCCCACGGTGAGCTCTGATGTGCTCACCCGAATGTTGGATTCACTCAGTTCTCATTTCCTTTAGCACTTTCATTTCAATATGGTTAGAACTGCCAACCTGGGTTTTCTTTTTGTGGTACCTTTGTCGGGTTATCGCTGCTTCAGGGCTGTAGCAGGAGGAAGTTGCCTTGCTGTGGGGTGTGGTGGGGCAATTCACGGAGCTGCTCAGGTGCTTACTGTGCTACACGTCCCCAGCCGCTCTTCAGTCGACTCCAGTCCTCCTGAGTTTTCAGTTGGTGATGGAGCCAATTTCAATTGAATACATTTCCAGAAGAAATTGCTCTTTCCATTGAGGCTTTGGCACTTGCAAAGAAGCCTACAACATCTTCTCTTTGGGTTTGTAAAGTCATGTCATGATTTGGCGCATGCGTGTCCTTTCACCATGATTCCAATGATGTTTAGGTTGCAGAAGTGCCTTTTACAAACTTTGGAATGCTAAAACCTTGTATGTCCTCAAAATATTTCCTTCTTAGGACAACCATCTTCTGCCATATCATAAATCCCATTCTCTGCGGTATTTTATCAAAAGCTCTGAAAAAGTGGGGGAATAATTCTGATACAGCCAGTTAAAACGCCATTTATGATACCTCCAAAATGTACCTAAATGTTGGCTCCAACTTCTGATCTATGAATCAGAATGGAGTCTAATGCAGTCCAGGAGGTAGTGGATGACTGTTGAAGCACCTGGGACTCAGCAACCCAGCAAAAAACTGGATGGAATTCTGAAATTGTGGATTTAGCCTTGTCTGCTTGTTCCATTACAACTGTGAGCACTTGAGCAATGAACCAGAAAATAAAGCTTCTCTCTCCCTCTCTCATTTATCCCCCTTTCTCTTTTCTTTCCTCATCTTTTTCCCTTTCTGTCACTCTACCTTTCAAGTATATGAAAAAATGGAAATATTTTTAAAAGCTTCTAAAACGAATATATTTTAACCCACTTGGTTGTTCTTGTTTTTGTTACTGTTCTTCATTGCATAACTACATAGACACAAACAAATATGAAAACCTGGTGTCTAAAACCAATGTCTGGTCAAGATCACAGAGTTCTTATCACACTCAATCCAAGGATTTAATGTCACTTCTACAAGTTGTGAGAGGCTAGAAAAAATCTTAAACATGCAATAGATGTGGAAGCAACTTCTATAGTAGGTGTCATAACTGTTTACCACAAAACTTAAGTATTTATAAATTCTTGACTTCATAGTAACTGTTATTGTAGAGTTAGCTCTCGCTACACCATAGTCCAGGCCACTCTCCTTAATAAAACGAGGCAGTCGAGGATGACACATGCTTTTAGAGTGAACACAGGTTACCAAAGAGTAGCACTTTGTGTCTGATGTAGCTTTCAAGCCAAGATCACAACTAGTTCCTAGTACAAGGAATGCCACTCTTTGCATAAGCTCAACCCTGAATAAATGCGAAGCGAGGTGTTGATATGTATTCAACACAGAGTATTTCATAAAGAATGACTCCATTGACAAGTTTGCACTCAACTTAAAGTAATGTGTTTTAGAGATAAGGAAAATTAGTTCATTGGTTTTTATCAAGTGTGTAAGGCATCCATGTCTTATTTTAGACATGAATAGCAAAGCTCTTCAGGAATCCTCAGTGTTTCTTTCCCCCCATCTCAACATCTCTCTCTGTTTACAAATTCTCACACTCTAAAGAGTCAAGGTGTAAATAAATCTCCTCTGTAACAAATAGCTCCTGGTTTGTCAAATCTAGATGAACCCAAATCACTGTTGAGAGTAGAGCATACAGAAGATGTTCTTAGCAACATAAGGACAACTTCTTGCAACTTGCAATAGAGACCTGATCAGATAGTGACTCCTGCATCAGTATCTTTCTCCTTAAACGTCCCTAAGTTAGAGAGAGAATGAAAATAAAGTTGGTCATCAAAAAATAAATAAATAAATAAATAAACACCAGGCAATAGATCCACGTAACACATTTAGATTGGTTTCTTGCAGAAATTTTGATTTTCTTCCCGGAGGGCCAAGTGTCAGCCTTTGTGGAGTAAGGCAAGAATTGAGGGAGAACCGGAGTTTAAAGGATCCTCTCCCCTGTCCATTTCCAAACATCATATCACACAACTTAAAAAGATGGCGAGCAATTTAGTGCTCTGTGAGCCCAGGAAAAACGCAGCGTTAGGCATCCATATTGACACACTGCTCTCTTTTTAAAATGTCTCCCAAAATACGCTGTAGTCGAAAAGTCCTCTATGTGTCATTCCACTAAAAAAAAAAAAAAAGTCAGATGGCACCATAGCATGCGTGTGAACTAGGTGTGCACACCTATGTGTGTGTATCCATGAGCCACAGGTTGCACTTTGAAATATTCTCCCTCAGGCAAAGCAAGGCCCTGTAAATAGTACCGTTTCTCCTATCAGCCCTGGAGAGTACAGAGGCGGCCCTGTGTGTTATTAATGGATAAAATCTGAACAGCAGCCAACCCCAAGGTGAACCCTATGCATTTAAAACATTTCATCAGACAGCTAAGTATTTTTTGTTTGTTTGTTTTTGAGCTGCAAATATCTCTGTAGCCATAGCTCTGTAGTGTTCACTCTGTAGCTGGGCTCACTGATGTGTAAATTGATACTATGAGGTCTCCACAAAAATATAAACAGCCCTGAGCTGGTTACATGGCGGATCACAGGTTTGGCTGGTGGGAGGGAGAACTGCAGATCAACCCTACAAGCCTCTGGGAAACAGAGAGGATCAATGTAAAAATCTTGGCCCATCTGCTGTCTGCCTTGGTTTGTCTGAGTACTTGATGCTCCTGAGTCCTGACAGCGGGACAGTCTGCAACATCAACTTTCCCCAGAGCCCAGGAGGAAGTAGGGGGATTGTGAAGAGGTGGGAAAATAAAATAACTGGTATTGACTTGATTATTTTGTTTGTTCTCTGCCTGACTTCTAAAGTAATTTGGCGTACATACTGGTTAACTCACTTTCATCACCAGCATAAATCCATTCATTGTAGGGAGACCTTAGCTATCTGTCCACCTTGCTTCCCACTGGACGGTCAAAATCCATTGATCAAAATGGAAAGCCCTCCAAGAAGACAGCAACAGTGGTCTTTGTTCCTCACTTCCTTCCTGTCCTAAGTCACATCCTTGGCATTGGCTGTGTCCTGTGGAAGAGAAGTCTCTCTCCGTGGCTCCTGCTGCCATCACCCAGTGCTCTGTCCTCCCACATGCTCTAGACCTTGGTTGGCAAAGGCTCCCTACTGTCACTGTTCTGTTCCTGACATACTGCGGCTTCCTCTCTGTCCATGACTTACTAAGCAAGTTGTCTCTTCAGCAGAGCCTCCGATGCTTTCTGCTTTTCTACTATTTTCAATATTTAACCAGTCAGTATTTGTAAACAGCCTTTCAATCATGCCTGACATACAGTAAGTAAAAATAATCGCATACGATAGTAGTACTGTGTTTAGAACTATTTGCAATGCATTGGTTAAGAACCAGAAGAATGAAAATCCCTTAAGTAACCCAAAACCAACCAACAACCAACCAAATAAAGGACCAGAGTTGAATGTTACATTGAAGTTCCTAATGCCGCAATGTTGGCCCAGAGAAGGGCTCTTTTCTTGTGATACAGCAATGACTTCTTCACCTCCAGTTTTTATAGCGGTTAAAGATTAATTTCCTTGTTCCAAAGGTAGAAGTGAGAGCAATATTTCCGTCCTCTAATTACAGAGAACAAAGGCTTCACGGTATGAGTAAAACAAAGGCAAACTTTACAGATTCATCCTTCAGGTCTAGGAGGAAAGAGGAAGACATGAGCCCAAGCCCAGAGGAAAAGGAATTTCGGTTCTCAGCCCTGCAGCTTGAGAGAACAGCCCACTGACGGTGGACATGAACGGAAGGAGCTGTATCCATACAGCCAATGGACCCTGATGAACCAGGTGTGTCTTTCTGATGAGGGGTTGGGAGAGCAACCCCAGCTAGCAAAGGCAGAGCAGGCAATACTTGTCATGTCATCAAAGATTAACATGAGGCTTTCCTGTCAACTGATTTAGCTTTGTTTCTTGTTGAACTTGGCCAAGCTTCAGTGGCTTGTCTGCTCTTGCACAAGAGAATCATCATATGATATGGCTACAAGCCATGTATGTCACATCTTTAACATAGATGGGACACTGATTCACTGTTTTTGCTCCAAGTTCATCCCATGTAGCCTATTACATACACTCAGGCTTAAGACTCCACTTACCTATCTGATGCCTTAGATATGGCATGTGTTTTAGCGTTATGCCTACTCATGTAGGAGGGTGTCGCCCTGGTAAAACCGAAGCAGGTGGGCCTCAGGCGAAGGCAGCTTGCACATTTACTTGCACAAGAAAGCACATTTGTATGCACAAATCTCACAACCCCATAGTTCATCCCAAGCACACCTGTAAATCCCAAAGAACCAAGAAACAATTTTCCTTGTCATCGTATTGTTCCAAAGCAGATTCTCAACATGGAATGGGATTCTTAGGGGACAGCCACTTACTTGATTTTTCTTCTCTTTCTGCGAAGTTTCTGCTGAAAAATCTGTTGATAATTGAGGATTTGTTGTGATAGCTGCTTTTCTTTCACTGTTTTTTCATAGTTTGTATCTTTTCATCAGCTTGTATTTTAGCTACATTTTCCTGAGAACTTATAATTTTTCAGTTTACTTAATTATTTGAGAGAGAGAAAGACTCCATTGCCTAGTTTATTGTCCAAACGTCCACACATCCCATACAAGGGAAGGCTGGAATCAGGAGCAGGAAACTGAACCTGAATTTCTCACAGGAGCAACGGAGACCCAAGTGTTTGTGTCAGCATCTGTTGTGTTGGATGCACATCACCAGAAAGCTAGAATTGGGAAGAGAGCTGGTAGTTAAACCAGACATTCTGATAAGGGTGCAAACATCCCAGATGGGACTTCGGCTGCTTTGTCAAACTTTTGTTATTCTTCTTATTATTTTTTGACAATTTGAATATAGGATGTGTTGATACTAGAACGTATACTATATAAAATTTGTGGATCTTCTTAGATTTATATAGTCATCTTACTCATTAAACTTGGGAAATTTTCAGCTATAATTTCTTAGAATAAACTCTTGATCACTCTCTTTCTCCCTGTTTCTTTCTCATTTTCTTCTGCAACACCCCAAGTGCCTACATCCTTCCCGTTAACAGCATCTCACAGCCCCACACACTCAGCTCACCTTTCTGTTCTTCCTTCTCTTTTCTCCTCATACTCAGTAATTTCATATGCCTTCTCTTTGAAATTCCTCGTTCTTCTGTCTTTTAGAGTCTGATATTGACCATCTCCAGTGATTTTTTTCAATTTATCATTCTGTTTTTCTAGTCCCAATTTCCCGTGATTCTTAAATTTCCATCTCTTCGATGGCATTCCCATTTCTTATTTGTCATTTTTCTTATTTACTCCTGCCCTTTTGTTGTAGTTAGTCCTTAGCCCTTCATGCAAGTTTGAGGACAAACAGTTTTACAAGTATTTTCTAGTTAATTCTGAAGATGTGTTTAAAGCCAGTCCCTGGAGATTTAATTTGTTCATTTGAATGAGCCATATCTCCTGTTTCCACTTGTCTTCCCTGAGATCCTTTGCAGAAATTGAACACTTAGGGTAGCAGTCATCCCACTCAGTATTTGCTCTAATCATTGCAGCACTGCTGGTGTCTGCTCTGGTCTGTGGCTCTCCAGGCTGGTGGTAGCATTTATGCCCTTCTCTCTTTCTCTAGTGCATGCGAATTTCCCTGAGAGTCTCTTCAGGACATTAGCTCCTCTGCCGTGGTTCTCTCCTTCTCACGGCTGGCTCCCAGGCATCTGCAATAACCCCTTTTGCTTTTCATCAGCCATTCCTGCAGCTCTCAAGGCTAATTTGGGTGTGAAATCCCAGGCATTTTTGCTGCTTGAGCTTCAAAGGAGCAACACAGAGCCTCCTACCCACAGGATGCTGCACACAGGTGCTGACATTGAAATGGAGGCTGCCCGCTCTTTCTGGAATGCAGAAGGGCAGCAGGTGCTGTCACACCACAGAAGCGTGGGATAGGCTAAAGAGAACAGCTAAAATTCTGGCCAATCCAAACGTGGCTTTTACTTCATTGTGTGTTTAACTTCTGTGGACATTTGACTTACCAGAGGCGCTTCTATTAAATTAGTCACGTTTTAGTTACTTGTTTAATGCCTGCACGTGGGAAGGAGATTCTAATGCAACCAAGTCTATTGTGCGGACATGTCACTCAGCACTGCAGACAGGTAAAAGAGCTGGACTGATACAGAGTTGTATCAATCATAACACAACATTCCGAGCGCCTCAGGAAGATCCCAGTGCCCTGGAAAAGCTGCTCAGTGCTATCGTTTTGTGCTCTCAATGTCAATCCCAACCCTAGACCCCAACATCTCTGTAGATGTGAGTTAAACAACATTAAAATCATAGCATGCCCAGTGCTCTGACATCTTCTTTCCTTTTCCTTATTGCTGTCTCCCAGACACCATCATAAAGCCACACATCCTAGAAGTTAAAATAATGCGATGAACACCCATGTCCATTGTGGAAGCTGAGCTCTGAATCCTGGCTCTGCTTCAGATTTCACATTCCGGCTCAAGACAGCAGGTGATGGCTCAATTAGATGCGTTCCTGTCAACTACAGGGAGATCCCAACTGAATCCCTACATCCCAGCTTTGACCTGGTCCAACCATGGCTCTCGTGGTCAGCAGCAGATAGGAGATCTCTCTCTAAGTAAAATGTAAAAATAAAAAAAAAATATATATATATATATTTATATATATATATAAAACCAACACTTGGCCTCTGATTCTAACTTGCTGCTGATGACTCTCTGGGGAGACAGTGAAAGTGGCTCAAGTGGTTGGGTTCCTGTGACCTACGCGGCAGACCTGAACTGAGTTTTGGGTTCCCAGCCATGGTCACTCAGCCTTGGTCATTGTGGGCACCTGAGGGGTGAATCAGTAGACAGGAGCTCTGACCATGTCTGTCTCTGTCCAGTTATCTGTCTCTACCTTTCCCTCTGTCTATCACACACTCATTCCTTCTCTTTCTGCCTGTCAAACAAATAAGTAAATAAATATATGGATTTCAGATGGCAATAGATTTGCCCCAATTATTGCACTCCCCACAAGATTAAAACGACTTTCCTTAAATATATCAGCAATGAGTGTAATAAATAACGTGTAAAACAGTGAAAAATCTTAAGCGATAGGCTATGGCACAATTCTTTGGTATTTTCCCCTTGATCAAAGTGAACAAGGTTGGCGTCTTTCCCTTTGTTTGCCATTTGTTGGTGTTTTCCTGAGGACGGGCTTCTTGAATGCCGTGCCCGTTTTTATATTGGATTGTTTGCCTTATTCACTGCTGTTTAGCAGCTCTTTGTACACTGATGAAATTAGTCTCCCATCTGTCAGGATTTTTTTTCAGCTTGTAATTTGTATTTTGACTTTATTTTTGATATTTTGCCATCAAAAATTTCTAAATTTTATGTGCGTAGATTTTATTTAACATTTCCTTTTTCATTCACATACCGTACTTAGAAAGGCCATGTTTTTTCATTTGTAATAAGACTCTACATATTTTCTTCTTTTTTAGATTTCAATTGTTTGGATGTTACACTTGTTTAGCTTTTATGTGTATTTGTGGTATAGGGAGGGAGGTAGAAGTTTAATTTTACCATTTTTCCTGACTGGCAATTGAATTGATCCAATACATTTTAACGAGAAACACATTTTTCCCTCTACTTTGAAATACTTGGGCAATGAACTGACAAACTTCTTTGTGCAAGCACATTCATTTCTGAACTTTGTATTCTATGTATTTGATCTGTGTATCCTATTGTCCCATGGCCACATTATTTTAGTCATTACACCTGTTAAATATTTTATTATATCATAAGATGAGTTAGCTTCTTATATCAGAAATGTCTATTTGATTCTTGAAAGTTATTTATACGATTTATACAAACTTAACTAAATGGGAAAATAGATTGTCTTCACTCATGAAGAAAATATTGTAAATCTGTTAAACACCCTACATTATTAAATAATTGCAATTAAATTCCAATCAAAATACCAACAGGAATTTTCTTCTTAATTTAACTAAATGCTGCTAAAACTCGCCACAAAAACTGTATGTCTCTTATTAATCAGTCCCTTGACAATGCAAATAAGGTACTGAAGCTTTTGAATTAAGAGCATAATTAATTTCTTAAATAAGGTCTTATTTTCTGTCCTAGTTTTTGAAGATATGGTTCTATTCCTGCAGTCATCGGAAAGCACCAACTTAGTATCTTTCCTTCCCTGTAAACAGATATGCACCTTATTTGCTGAATAACTTAATAAAACAGAGCTGGTTCTCCCACAGCTGCATCTCTGCCTGGGTCCAGAACTCAGGACTTTAACCCATGGGCCACATGTCACCAGTCAGGAAAATGCCTCCTTCAATTTTTACTGATTGATTGAAATGCAAGTTTCCAAAGCGAGAGTTTCAGCTTTTATTCTCAGCAAAGTTCTTGCTTGAGAAGCAGTTTGAGGCTGACTGAAGCCTGTTCCTGAAAAACCCTGCTTTGGTCTGCTTTTCTCATTCTTCATCAGAGGAAGCAGTGTTAGCCGCAGATGAACGGACCAACCCAAAAAGGAGGTGGAGAAGGCATGCAGATGTCAGGGACTGAAGGCAAGCACAATTCAAGCCAGGTGTTGATTCTGTAGATGCATGGATTTTGTGAAGACCTTACTATAAACTATTGTCAACCTGAGAAGTTTTCCTGCGAGTCTCCAGAGGCTTAGCTAACATCTGAGATCTTCCTCTTGTTGACTAAGGTTTCTTTCTGCTTGTTAAGGCTGAGGGATCCTCTCCTTAAGTGTGACTCAGTTGCAGGAATCAAAATATGCGATCCAGGACTATACCTACATGAAGAGGAGGTTACCCTTGACAGCCATTTTTACAAAAAAAAAAAATGTTTCTAGAGGTTATATGAATTATATACTCATCAAATAAGACTTATAAATCCATATTATATATATATATATATTTTCACACATTTCTGATTGCCTTAAACTGAATCTGTCTTGCACACACACAAACAAATGCATGTCAATGGTTAATTACTAAGTTTCTATCTTTACTCAAAGTTTCTTTTAGTCCCCACAGTTTAAATTTTACTTGTTAGAATAATCAAAGGAAAGAAATTTCTTTTAATTGCTACAATTAGCTGGTAATAATTGCTTGTGACTTGAAAGACATGATCAAAACAAGCACTAATTAATAAGTCTAGGTTAACATTGCCACCAAATAACATGGATTCACTAACAGGGCTGGAATTTTGTCCTAGTTACAAAGACCCCACTTGGGACATCTAAATCACAAATCAGATCAACCAGGGTTCCAGGTTTAGCACTGTTGCTGATTCCAGCTTTCTGCTAAAGCATACCTCTGGGAGTGGCAGGTGGCACCCCATGGCATCAGTCCCTGCCACCCATGTTGGAGTCCTGGATCCAGTTCTTCAACTGTCCTTGGCTCAGCCTCCACTCCTGTGGGTATTTGGGCAGTGAGTCAGTAGATGCATTATCGCTCTGTATGCTTTTCTCTGCCTTTCAGATAAACAAAAATGCTTCAGCAAACATTGATTTTAAGTTCCTTGTGTAAATAAGAAACATCAGTGGGAAGAGTCAGCTAAGCTATGATAGCCAACAATTAGCAAGTTTCCATCCAGAAAGAACATGCTAGCTGTTGATCTCAATAATGGTATTCCGATGGCTTAGGAGTTCAATGAAATGCTTCCAAGTTGGTTTGAAACCTGTCTCAAACCTTTCTTCAGCAAGAGTTGCAAACTCTTAACAAAATAAATGGGTAACTATGTTGAGACATTAAAATCAAGAACTTCTGTTCACTAAGTTGAGATTTTTATGATGATTGTTTATACTTTGATACTGAAGTAGCTTGTTGTAAGGCCAAATTTGAGGCAAGAATGTAGAAACAAAAATATATGGTTTTAAATCACTTTTCCCCCGAGATATTTAATATTGTTCTTGTCGTGAGTAAAATTTCAAAGGTGTAAAATTATCCAATCTTTTTCTTCTTAACCTCATGCTATATCCTCCTCTTTTAGTCCAATAATTGACACAAGCATGACACAAAATGAACAAGTGTGGGAAAAACATCAGGGAAAAGAGAAAGAAATCTTCCTTCTCGATGCTTGTTATGATCAGTCATGACAAACAGAACTACATCTCTGTGGAAGGCAGACCTGCTGCAGGGAGCCCAGCCTGCTGTCTGGGTGACGCAGTCGCTTAGAATGCAGGACACTCATTATGATAACTCACTTTAAGTTCTCCATGAGCTAAGCTCTGGTGGTGGCCTGTACTGAAACGTGCTATCCTAATCATAGCACTTTCTTAACTCCACGAACTTGGATTCTCCCCAAAGCAGGTTTTGTTTCTGAATGCCTAATGGAGACCCACCAGAGACTCTTGGCCACAAGCCTCTATCCTGAAGAAATCTCCCTGGGACCTTGGGCCCATCACAACAAATGCCAAACATTGTTGGAGCCTGCACCCTGAGGCCACTATTGCTCTTGTAAGGATTTGCAATGTCATGCGCCTTTGCTGCCCTCCTGTGGCTGCTCCTTAGGGTGCCCAGCTCTTGGTTTATGTGTTTGAGATCCTGGGACCCTTAAGAAAGGCCACCCTACATTTATGTATGAACTGCCCTGGCCACACATACATGCACATAGAGAAACCATCCAATGAACTGAACAAACAACTCCTACAAAGAAGTTCTGAGCAGTTCTCCTTTTTGACCCCAGAGTGCAGAAGCAATGGGACAACAATGCAGAAGTTTTCCAGATAACTGATGACCTTCCGCCTTGGACTTCCCAATTTTCAGTTAGTTTCAATATAAGAACTTTTTAATATTCTATTGCGCTGATCAGCAAGCCTTGCTATAAGGGCCATTAGTAGATATCTTGGGATTTGTGGTCCTTCAGGGTCACCCAACTCTGCCGATTATAGCATGAAACCAAATGCAGAGAATATATAAAGCAACGAAAATAGCTGTCTGCCAGCAAAACCTCATCTGTACGTTTTATTTACAAAAACAGGTGAGGAAATGTAGGTCACAGAGTGTTCATCAATTTCTATTCTATAATTAGGTCATACTGTATCATGGTTTAACTGAGTGAATGATTATATTTTTTATCTGAAATCAAACATATTTTTAAATGGTCAAACTGTAACTGTGTTTATATGGATTTTGACTTTGGAAACCCAAGCTACATGTTCCTGTGTCAGCTGTTTGAAAGTTGCTGTGTTGCACTATAATTCAGTGTTTCAAAAATGGCTCCTCTATGGAGCCCCACGTTGCCCTCTGGAAGGAGTGCAGTGTACTACTCCTTCCTTAAATATTGCCAATGAACCATATTTCATGAGCTACTGGGTCCTGCTGATTTGTCTTCTCAATGTCTTTCCAATGTGTCATCATCTCCTGTTCCTACTCCTGGGAAAGCTTATTACGGAAACTATCTGCAAGTGCATGTTGCTGTACCGCCTCTAGTCTCCATTTCCACACCATCACACAGCTTACTCCGCAAATGACCTTTGTAGAATATGTGTCTGACTTCATCTCTCCCCTGGTCCAGCGGCTGCCTGATAATCAGGCTGAAACTCCTTAGCACAACACAGACGGCTTGCTATGGACACATCCTCCGTCATTTTGCAAGCCTCCTCTTTTGGCCCAGTGTAAATCTCAATCTAAATTGTCTTAGAGGGCGCACTGCTGTCTACCCTGTAAAGCTTCTCTACGTTTTCAATTTCACGAGTATCTTTTATTAAGGCTTCCTTCCCAACGTTCTTCCTAGAGTGTTATTCTCTAATTTTCAATTAGCTCAGTTTTCTTTTAATCTATTTATTCATCTGCCTATCAGCAATATATCAAAGCTCATGTAATACATTTTTCCTGAGTACATTCCTGGCATCGCAGACTCAAAATGACTCTCGGTCTCCTTGGGTCTATTCTCATTGTAGTTGTCCTTGCCCTGTGTCCCAAATGTACTTTGCATGTGTCTATCAACATTTGTCAAAATCTAAAGTAATTTCTCTGCACCGTTGTCTCATCCATTAGCCCCTCTACTTCTGAGAGACAGAGTTCCTGAAGAATCTTCATGTGCTGGCACCACACGTTTTCATACAGGAGGCAATCAACCAAGGTTGAGGGAATGAGTGTGTGAGTGAGGAGCAAGTAGAAAGCTCCCATCATCACTAGCAGATAGAATGTATGACACTCCATTTCTGGTGGTTGGCTGTCCATTAGAAAGGAGACACAGAAAACCTGTTGCTACTCTGCAGAGGTTATTCCAGCAGAAACAAATTAAACCTTTAGACTTCTAATAAGTAACAGCTCCCTCCACCTTTGGTGGATCAGTAGGGACTTCAAAATTATCCCTGATGCCATGTCTCTGGGAGCCCAGTTAGCAAAGTCTGAGCAAAGGGATCAAAAGATTGGCCAGCCTGCCAGACTTTACGTGCCCAAGCGGAGGTCAGGGGCAGGGCACTGGCTCCAGGAGCAAAACCGCGCTGTCCTCACCCAAGGACACATGCAGCTGTAATTTTACAGCACAAAACCATTTGCAATTACCCCTTCCAACAAGCCTCTAAAAATGCTGATCTGGAAGACGGAAGCAGCTCACTGGAGACTCATTCTCAGTATGGCAAAAGTTCTGAAACCCAGACTGTGGAATCTCAGGAAACAGCTGGGTTCCTAATTAAAACAAATCGTTAATAGATTTAGCAGTCCAAATTTATGCTTCTCAATTAAAAATGCTATCGCAGCGGGTGGATCTGCACCAGCTTCCATGTATTTGTGTGTGTGAGTGTGTGTGCAAACAAACACACCCACACTCTGGGCCCCAGATACTCTAGGGTTGAAGAAGCTGTTACAAAGGCTAGGTCACAGCTAAGACACAAAGGTTAATTGAATCAATTCTTAATTGTTCTGGTGATTTCCTCGAGTCTGTACACTTGATTCAGAAATAGTTGTGTATGAGCAAATGGGACTTTCCTATCACAACCATTTTAAAGAGTCATACTTTGGTTGTTTTGGAAACATTGGCTATGTTTTGAGAATGTAAGAGTTTCTGTTGAAATCAAAAAAGACATTTTGAGGTGCACTTTTTTTTTTTCCTCTCAAATCTATCCAACAACTCAGGAGAGAACATTTTAACTCCAGCTCCCTTTTACACCAGGATGCCACATCTTTGGGTGAGCAAGGACACCGGTGATCTTTCCTTGCACAATTTATCAGGAAATGTACTAAGCGATCGAGGTGCACACAAGCAGGGCAACGAACCCATCCTCACTGGGAAGAGAGCCCTGTGCCCTGGCTGCGTTCAGCAGCAGCAGCTGTAATTCTGTCACATGATGCTCTCAGGGTGTCAGGTACCCAGGTTAGGACACTGCTCAGGAAATCCAGTGAAACACAACCCCACACTCTCAGAGGGACTGCTGCTGCCACTTTGACCACACCAAGGTCATTCTGGATTCACTTTGCATCATTACCGCCTTCCTACCCTGAATTGAAATACATTTTTTTTTAAGTTCCAAGGCAATAGAAAAATCCATCAGTCTGTCCGGAGGTGGGAAACTCTGAGAGCCTGGGCGATTAGGACAGCGTGACTCCGGGATGTGCATTGTTGCTGTCTCATTGTGAGGAGGCAAGCTTAGCTATTTAGAAGCCAGTTTTTTTTTTCCCCCTCTGTTCAGCTCTAAAATCTTTTATCTCACAAGTTGTAAATGCCTATAAATTTAAAAATTCATGGGTTGTTAGTGTATTTCAAAATGACTTTATAAAACCCTGATAAAATGCCTGCACCATGTATGACTCATGACAGGAACATGGTAATTGTACACTATAAAAATACCAGTTAAAAGAATTTTGGAACAATTTTTAGTTTATGTTTTTCCATCTCTTTTCCCTGACCCCAACATTCTTTACATCTTACCACTCTGATTCTTCATGATTTCTTTCTCAGTCGATACACAAGGTTTTGCTTCAAAGTTCAGACACTCTGATTTAAAAGATACACTTTACCCTGCACAAGGAGTCCAGGACTGGGCCACCGTAAGCGGCAACTGTCTTGCAGAGGCTGAAAAAGCAGCTGTGGGTGGGGTCCCAGAGCTTCCCCTCCTTCACAAAGGCCCTCTGACCCCCCAAAACAAGGAATTCTATAGGATTTATTCCTGAAATCATAGAAAGTTTTTTTTAAAAATCAGATCCAAAGATTCCATTGTAAGATATCAATAGAGTGTTGAGGAGGTATAATGTAATTTGCTTGTAGCCTGTAATAACTTACAGCTGATTATTGCAGGCCTTAGAGCAAATACTTGCTGAGAACAAGAGAACTTGCTGAGGTATAAATACAGAAGATAAAATAGAATAAAAAATACAGTATCCACACCAACGTGGGATAGGACAATCGGACGAGCAAACTCAACTGGGATCAAAGAAGGGTGACTGACCATTTGAGTCAGTATGTGAAATACAAATTGACAATGCGCATTAAAAAGCAAAGATTTTTAGACTTAATAAAAACACGTCAGACTCACAGAATTCTGTTTATAGAATTATATATTTTAAGCTTAATATATAGAAATGTTTAAAAATGCTATAAGTACAGATATCTCATCCACTCACTAACCATAAGAAAGACACACAGCTATATCAATATTAGAAAAACTTAAATTCCCGATAGTGGATTACTGGAGATAAATGGAGATATTTTATAATGGTAAAGAAATTAATTCATTAAAACAAACAAACAAATCAATCTGGCTATCCTAAAGGTAAGCCTCCCTCCCTCTGGAGAGCTTGAAGACCTATAAAACAAAAACTAGCAGACCTTAAGGAAAACCTGACTTAGGAGAATAATATTTTCTGTAGATAAATGAAGCAACATATTAAGAAGGCAAACGACCATCTCGTTTCCTGCTTGTGCAACTTTTTCCAATTTTTTTTTTCTTTATTTAAGGGTGGGAGCAGGGATTTTTCTTTTAGAAATGACCTATAATAAGTAATTGGTCCTTGCGGTATGTGGTGCTTTTAGGAAGCTTTTCTGAGAAAAGAGACATGGAATTTTGAGGTGAACTTGAGTGTTTTTGCCTTTTTGTATGTAAGCTTTCATACAGTCTGTTTTTGCTTGTCTGAGTGCAGCTCAGGGCTCCTCCGTCCCTGGTCACCACCTGTTCACCTTACCGGACTAACTTGCAGGTCAAACAATTCTCAGTATACAGTAGATGAACCAAGAATGGGCAGCTAGGAAGAAGCTGACTTTGCTTTTAAGGACCTATGGCCACTGTGTCCTGAGATCTGCAGGGAACTTCTTCAACTGCTATGTCGCCATGAGTAAGTCATCTACCTGCTTCTGCCCCAGCTTGAGACTCAACCAAGCAGAGTCACTCTGTGTGGCTTGCACCCTGGGGGAACCCACATGGCAAAACGAGGGGGTCTGTTAGCCAGTCATAATCATCTTGAGATGAGTTAAGACAAATAAAACAAGAAGACTCATTTGACAGTGTGTTCCGGAATCAGTGAGTCTCAGGTCTGGGGACGTGTTGGTGCTCAGTAAGGAGAGTGAGAGAGCCCCTTCTCCTTAGAGACAAGAAGCTGCGGTCAAAGTGGAACGTGATGCACTTGAATTCTCTCTTTGGTTTAGCAGTGGCCTTGCCTTCAATTGCAGCTGAACTGAAGGCAAGGCAAGGATACAGCTCCTCGAGCTCAAGGACAGAATGACTTGCCTACAACAGTGCTGCCTGCTTTCCCAGGAAGCAATCTCTGCATACAGCCTGGCTTCCCCTCCTCCCCCAGCAGGAAGGACAGCACCAAGGCACCACGCCTCACTTGGAGGGCTACTGGGTCTTTCCAACCCCCCTCTACCAACACTCACCATCACTTTTGCCCTGGCCTCTCAAATGCTGACTTATTGCCCAGAAAATGATACTTAACAAATGGAAAACAGCGTCAATAACAGCTTTGGGGGTTGAATTAATTTGTCATGCAACATTTAATTTTAACATCAATTTAAGTTTCCACTAAGGATACTATAGAACAGTAGGTAGGAGCTTCTGCTTACCAGGTATATCTGGGTTGGTAACACCTGGATTATTGGGCCGTTTTCTAAGAAGAGTGTCAGGGCTATGTATTCTAATCAAAAGACGGAATTAAGACATGGGGTTTTGTGTCATCAGAGGGTAGAATTCAGACTTTCTGACTACCTATCTTATGATCCGAGTGAAGAGGTCAGACTTCACCAACTCCTGCCCCTCAAAATGTGGGAAGATCCTCTGAGAGCAGAGTGCAGGTGCTTGTGATGCTCTGATCTCAGGACTCCTACAGAGGTCTTGCCCCTCCCCCATGCCATCGTCTCGTTCTGTGACTCTAGGTGCAGACACAGGCCAGCAAGGATGCTTCCCTATCATTCAGTAAGTAAAATGACTCTTCTGCAACTGATGTAGTTATAAACATTCCAAGTGAGATGTGCTAGACACAAGGACTAGAAACTGTATGTTTGATCACATCTCAATAAAATGGAAGGTTCACCATATGGTAGAAATGAGCCCTAGGGAAAGTCACGCTCAAACTGCAGATTACCTGCTGACAGCTTTACAAACTCATGCAATCATGGAGCCTCCTCAAGGAGCCATTTTGGGGTGGCAAAGGGAGATTAAAAAAAAAAAAAAAAGCAGATATCTGTGTCCTGGCCCACCCTGTTCTCTGAATTAGAGACAATGTACGTGAAGTGCTAGGCATTTTGTGCTGTGCACTCACAGCTTATATCTGTCTGTATTACACAGCAGCCACAGAGCCTACAGGAGTGCTGTCCTTTTGGCAAAACCACTTGCAAAATGCACGTTACAGCCAGCGATCTGGAGCGATGTTGGGGATCACCTGCCTGAGAGCGACAAATCCAATCTGTCTGTGGTGTGGTGTTCTGGGGCCAGTGCACCTGCTGCCCCTAGGTGTGTACTGAACCTGCCAGACTCATTTGCGTATTGGGAGCTACAGCTGGGATGCAGGACAGAATGCATAACCGCTTCGACAGGGCTCTACCAAGGACTCTGAGAAGTCCCTCACACTGACAGCCAGCAATACCACTAGACTGAAGCAAGGGCTGGGGAGAGGCAGAGCTCTCAGATTCCACTGCTGACTCCGGAGGTCAGCTGCCCCTGACACATTACTTTTACTGAGTTGACTATATCTCACTTCCTCTAAGTGCCTGTCCCTCATGCTCACTTTCAAGGACTTGGCCAATCTCCTTTTCTAAATAGAACAATGCTTTATATTTCTCTATTACTCTGGAGTGACTATATCAATAATGCAGGAAACGCATCTGTCCAGCACAATGAGATTGTTTTTCTGATTTCGGCTGACAGTTATGGTAATAGTTTGGCAAACAATCTACTGCACCATCAATGACCGCAGATTACAGCTGTTTTTAAAAATCTCAGCTGCTTCTGGAAACTTGGAAGATGGATTACACATTGAGAGGGAGACGGAAAGACATGCCACAAGCCTTTAGGTGGAAGGAGTCTTAACCCTTTCTGTAGACAAAAGGCTGGGTAGGGAGATGCCAGCACGCTGTGTGAGACATGGTTAGGGCAGTGTAAAGCTGCCAACAGCATGCAAGAAAACACGGGATCCTCAACAGCTTCAGAGAACCAACTCTTGAGTAAATAAAAACTAGGGAAAGAGACTTTCCAAGACACCTAGGAGTTACTGCAAAGATCAACAGAAGATAACTTGAGAAAGCATAGTATCTGCTCTTTCCTTCTGTTCATGATGAGTGGGTCCACTTGCTCTTCAATGTAAGGACCACAACCTTGGATTTTCACGTTTGCTTTCATAATCAACAAAGACATAGGTTACTTCTAGTTTTGATCAGGTGATGGAATGGACGTAGAGTTGTTTTGTCATTGTTGTTTTTCAAATTGGAACTTAGGTCTTAGCAAAGTATGCTTATCTTGAAAGTTCATACTGACTTAAATAGGCTTGATTTTTAATATGCATTTTCCCCTGTGGGATATTTTTTTCTTTACTCTGCTTGCTGACCTTGCTTGTGGCCCGTGACCTTGGCATTTTGCCAGCCATTGTTGCCCTGGGACCAGGAGGCAGAATGCTGGCTGTGCAAAACTCCCAAGGTAAAAGATTTCTTCCCCTCTGAGTTGCAAGGTGAAGCCATTTGGAAGAACAGTTGAAAGGGGCCCTGGGCTGTGGCTACTCCTCACATCCAGGTGAGTTCATTTTTCTTGTGAACTTTTCACCTAGGCCCCAATTAGTATCCTATTAACCTCCTTAAATATGGAATTGCTAAGATCTTAGAATACTCCAAAATGGACTATTAGCCATCCCATTTCCTGGCTCCATCAGATGGAAATGCCAAAGTAGGTCATGCGGCAGAATTATCTTGATTAATTTCAGCTCTCCTGCATGGGCCATGATGTCATGAAAGTTAGAAGAGTTTCAAATCCAACACATCATTTCAGGGACTGATTAAACAAGACATGTTAAAAAAATTACCATTTCAGGCTTAGGATTTTTCCCTTTTAATATGACAAACATTTAAAATGTGTGAGATTGATCAATTAGGGATGCAGTTTTTAATGTGCATGCTCTCCCAGGGCCTAATATAGAAAAAGGTTTATTTTCCCCAGTAACTGCTGCATTAGTGCAGAAGCTCTCGGCATTACACACCCCCATTTCTATCCACTGATGCAGGCTCTGTTTCAACTACTCAGCAAAGATGCCACTTCTACTCCAGAGTGGCATTTGCAAATATAAATGGCTCTGCTCAGGCTGAAATAAGCAGCACATTTCACATCTTTTATCATACATTCCTAAAGGACTGGCTTTAAAAAGTACTTAAAAAGAAGCATTGTATGCCTTAATATTTCGTGTACTGCTGTAATTTCTCTGCAACAGGCAGATTTAATTTGTTTTTCACGTGCAAACCAGCATTAGAGACTTATTAGCCATTTCAAATGCTGCGGTACAGTATGTCAAGCAAATCTGCATTATTCCAAGTAAACTTACTTAGGTGAGATTATTTTAAAAACACCTAATAGAACTAGTTCAATAAAAGGTTACTTATCTCCTGTTGCATTCTATTTTTTGAGAAACAGCAAATCCTTTGGGGGCAATGGTTATGCCTCTAGGCCCATGCTGTGTCTCTTATTTGTGAATAGATGAACATAGCCCGCTCTGTTTAACATGCAGCCTGCCTCAACCCATCCCATACCACCAGATGAAAATGCTAGCTGGGTTTCTCTGTTCTGATATCTAGGAAACATTTTTTTTTAAATTTTATCCTGTGATGAGCATTCGTTTCAGAAAGTCCATCTTGGAACTTGCAATGGTTCTAGAAGCTCCTATGAACATCGGTTTCCCACTTTCCTGTGTCCAAGCATCCACTTCGCACTATGGCTGAAATGACTGGCCTACAGCGAGCGTCTTCTAATAAGAAGCCTGGCTCTTCTCCTCCTTTTGCCCTCTGGCCTGGGGCGACGTTTACCTTGTAGGAATTGTACCAACAAATAAAAACTGTACTGGCCTCAAAGAGATGGGAAGATGAAAATGTCTGTCAAGACATGGCAGCTGAGGAGTCCCAGAATAGCCACCCTCTGAAACCCAACTGTTCTCTGGGACCTAAGAAAGTGGGAGCCACTCAGATCATGAACACAAATGAAATACACATCAGTTGGTTCAATGAAAAGCAGAATTACGAGAAAGAAAGCAGAAAGGGCTATCTTCAATTTCCTGGCCCGCTCCCCAAATGGCCACAATTTCTGGTACTGGACCAGTCCAAAACCAGGCGCCAGGAGCTACCTTGGCGTTTCCAGTGTGGGTGCAGGGCCGAAAGACCTTGGTCTTCCTCTTTGGCCTTCCACCACAAGCAACTGGAACTCAAACTTGTACAGCTATGGGATGCCAGCACTACAGCCAGAGGCTTAGCCCATAGTACCACTGCCTCAGCCCACATAAACCATTTTCTACGGGTCACCAGGAGGACACTTCTAGTACTGGTCTAGTGCACAATCCTTTTTCACTTTCCACCCACAAAGCCCGATCCCTTTCCCTGCTGAAAGTGTTAGTTGAACATGGTCATAAATCCTTCAGGCATTTTCCTGTTCATTTATAAAAGGATCCAGTTTTATTATTCTCCACATCTTTATTATTACCTTACCCTATTCAGTCACAAATATCTGACTTTTTCTTTCATTTTTCACTGTAGCATTGCTTTCAATTGCTACATGTAATTCAATCATAAATATACGCTACATTTGATTTAAACATTTCTCATTGGTGGATATTTTGCCCTGTTTTCAGTTTTTCATTAGTTCATCGGGTAAGAAGACATTAACACCTTTTTATTTCCATGCTACAGAGTCATGTGTTGTCCACAGTGAGTTAAGCTGACGTTAGGCATGTGTGCATCCCGTATCAGGGGACTGTTGGAGTTACAGCTGCTCTGCTTCCAATCCAGCTTCCCGCTAACGTTCCTGAAGGCAGGTGACTGCCAGGTACTTTGTACCCTCTACCCATGTGGAAGGCTTGGCTTGAGTTCTGAGCTTCTGGCTGTGGTCAGGTCCCGCCTTGGCAAATACAGGCATTTGGAGAGTGAAAAACAGAGGGAAATCTCTCTTGCTCTCTCTTTCTCTCCTACTGTACCTTTTGAATATTTTTTTCTAGACTGTGTCTTATAAGCAGGTCTCTGCGTAATCCGCCATCAGCCCCTCTCCTCTTCTCATTTGACACTCTCCCTGGAAACAATACATGATCATATTTATCATCCTTTCTTGGACCAATGCTATTAGAATACATCAATTTGCAACTATAGTTGAAATAATTTCTACTTCATTGGGCCACAATTTTATTGAGAGTTAGCCAGAAGAAGCAAGCTTATGCCTGCATAGCTAACTTTGGATGCTAAGAGAACAAAATCATATTGACAAATATTACAGCCCCATCTCCAAGATGAGATATGTCCTTAAACAACAGTTCATAAGTACCCAGTACCAGTACTTTATTAATTACCTAAAATCCATGTGACACCAGATGATTGAACCAATATGACATTGCAGCACCACAAGGGACAGCCTTATGCAACTCATCCAAATGCCAGCCCTAACTTTTGATTTGCTTGAAAAACTCTTTAAAGGGCACCCATTTTTCTCCAGTATTAGCTTTAATAAAAGCTTACATACCAGGCCTGGCACGATAGCAGCTAAATCCCTTACCTTGTGCACACTGGGCTCCCGTATAAGCGCTGGTTCTAACCAGCAGCCCCGCTTCCCGTCCAGCTCCCTTCTTGTGGCTTTGGAAAGCAGTCGAGGACAGCCCAAAACCCTGAAATTCTGCACCCATTTGGGAGATCTGGAAGAGGCTCTGGACTCCTGGCTTAGGACTGGTTCAGCTCCAGTCACTGAGGCCACTTGGGGAGTGAATCAAAGGATGGAAGATCTTCCTCTTTATCTCTCCCCCTCTCTGTATATCTGACTTTGCAATAAAAATGATTCAATCTTTAAAAATAAATACTTTTAAAAGGTTATATATAAATGTGTGTACACTATGTGTGTAAACAGGACTGTCACTTTTAGGGCTAAACTAAATGGCCCATGTCATCATTTACAAAAGTGCATTGAAACAAATGGGATATTTTTGGAGAAATAAATTTTGTTTCTTATCTCTAGCTTTCATTTCCAGAAACTTTTTGAAGTTCTCTACTACATTTTTTTTCTTGTTCTTTTCCCAACCTCTGCTCTGTGCAGAAACTGACATGCACGGTACTAAATTATAACCCTTCAGTCATTGTAGTGCTTTTCTCACTCCACGAATAATTCAGGAATAGAGTTGATGATGCATTCCTTGATCTAGTGGAGTGATGGCAGCAGTGGTAGTGAATTGAAGGTCTTCTGAAACTACTATTTCCTAGAACAAAGAATGTTCCATGTTCCCCATTGACCCTGAGAGGCAGGCAGGCATGAGTGCCCACAATCCTGGGATGCGCACTCTGGGACTCTAATTACTATGGGGCCTTAATCTTCTAGGAGTATGACATATAGCTGACAAAATCTACATTCGGAGCCAACTGAGAAACCCGAGGTTGTGTTTCAGGTGATTCCCCATGGTTGACTATGCATCATTTCCTGGTTTCTTTCGCTTCTCTTTTTTGAAGTATTGCAACTCACTTCTCACAGATGAGCTTTGCCTCACTTTCCTGTATCAACGCTAACAGAGATGAATTTTCCAAAATGAGGCTAGCCAGTGAACTGTGAGGCTAGAGTAATCTCATTACCTGGAGAAGGGTTGAGTTCGTTACAACCACTCAAGTGCAGCAAGGCTGTAGCTGACAAGGGAAAGGTAATGGGTGTTTTATAGAAAGCTGTTTTCCTCAAGATAGAATTTCCTGTCTTGGAAGGCTCAATACCAAGAGCTCATTAAGGTCATTAAAGCAATCTCAAAGTGTTTATTACAATGAGTCAAAGGTGGTTGCCAGTCATGTCCCATTGCTTCCTGCCTGGGATAAGGTCAAAATAAGCAAGCTTCTGTTCCTGGAAAATTGAATTCCCGAATTCTGGTCCTTTCAATATTAGCTGTGATCTGGTGGGTGTTCAGGTGTTTTACGGTCCGGACTCGTAGAATGAATTAAAGGAACTGAACAAATGTGGAGACGCACCTCAAGAGAAGGAGGAAAGGGGGCTTTCTGGAGTACATTGTGTCATGTGGCTCTTGGTTTTACTAGTTTAAAATTTGGTTGTAACGAACATTTGTTTGCAACATTTGCCATCTAAAGGAGAGTTTTCAAGGTTAAATCTTGTGTCCACTGACTGTTGGAATCTTTGGAGAACTTGCCTAAATGTTCAAATCACTTCAGCAGTTGTTTATGTGCAAATGACATGAAATTTCACTGGCCAGTAGCTATTCAATGAGTTACAAAGAGCTGCTACCATGTGATATTGATAAACTAAAATTAGCATGCTAAGGGAATTTACTCTAAACCTTAATCCAGAATGGTGCCAGGAAGTCTGGCTGCAGCAAAAAGCTTCGCAGTTTGTGAAGCTCCTGACGTTTAGGTGGACAAGCAGATTGTCGGAATTCCCACAGTTTCCAGGAAGTAGGCTTCGCTATTACTGCTTATTGAGTTGTCCTTGGTTTTTAATTGCTGCAAAGTTTGTATTAATATTTTACTTTTGTTGATGGCCAGGGCCTTGTGGATTGCTTTGCTTTAGCATTTGGATTGCTGTCACTCAGACACGGTTTGCCCAAGTTGTCTTGGAATCCCTCCCTAACATCACCCAGCACACAGCGTCTTGACGAGCTGGGCAGCCAGCCTTTGTTGGATCTGAGGAAGCCAACAATGATTTGATTTGCTTATCAACACAACCTAAATTCTAGTAAGCTTGAATTTTGTTCCTCAAGTCCTATAAATCTTTTACATCGATCTTTTATTTAAAATATCCATCTATTTGAAATAATTTTCTTTTTCTCTGAGCATTTATTTTTAAATATATCAAATATGTTAAGCTGCCATAATTAACCAGTAAGTATACAAATATTATTCACTTGGACTAAATAACTTGAGAATGTTTTCATCTTCCTGCTTTCAGTTCATTGAAAGTTTCAAAGATAAGAACAGTACAATGTTAAACCCTCTAATGAGCATCTACAAAGAAAGAAGACATTCTATTTTGTAATCACAATATAAGCATTGAGTATGTGTTATACCTAATTTGTAGCCTATGTACAATGCCTCCAACCTCTCCCTATCTTTTGTGTTAATGCTTTTCAACCAGGATTCAATCACATTTCACAAGCTGCATTTGAAAAATTTCACTTCATCTTTTTGTAGAGTGTGGACTTGCAGTAGGCTAGTGGCTTATAGATTCAACTCTGGTTTCAATTTCTCTGAGTGCTTCCTCACCGTGCTGTTTACCTTTCTCTAATATACAGAGAAATCAGAGAGCATTTTCTAGTAAACAGGAAGTCAGAGAACATTGATTAGCCTTACACTTAGCATTTTTGGTAAGATTTTCTCACTGTAGATCTCATTGTAGGTGTGCAGCTCATTTTGTTATCAACATGTGTTATGGGATGCCCAGGTAGTTAGTTTTCATTTGTTTTAGTGCAACAATGTATGGATCTCTCAACTGAAACAGTGCAGGTTTTCTTTTATACTTAAGTTCTCTGTACAGGGATTGCATTTGTTCTCTGCTGTTGCTTTAATAAATGATCGCACACAGAGCGGTGTACGCCAAGAAAATCATATCACGATTCTGTAGGTTAGACTTCAGCACAGATCTCATGAGGTTAAACCCGTGTGTGGGCACAGAAGCAGTCTGCTCTGGAAGCTGTAGGGCCTCAAGGCCGCATGCTCTCTTGGGTTCACACACTTCCTCTGCTCTCAGAGCCAGAAGCTGTTGGGACATTCTCTTCAAGTCAGTCCCGTCACTCTTACTGTCCCTCAGCCTCCGATTAACACTGAGTAATGCCTGTGACTGCACTGTGAAAGATAAACTGCAGAAGCCCCTTTATCATTACATCAGATGAGTAACAACCATAGTCATGTCTGCTCCTGAATGCCTTTTCACCACAGAACCTAAGACGGGCAGTTACCTGGGCTGAGGACCCTGGCATTCCTCAGCATACTGCTGCTCTGTCTACAACAGTGACACTTTGCAGTGTAAAATAACCAACTCTCCCCAAACCTATCACGTCATCATTGTAACTTCCATGGTAACCTTTGCTTGGGGTCGTAGCAGGGAGATGCAAGCATTGTGGTGCCAGTTGGTGATCTTCTCTGTCAACCTTTGTAAGAGTGTTAGGCTCCTTGAAGGACAGCTCTGTAGTATCCACTTTTATATAGTTTTTCTCCCGTATGTATTTGCATTTCTTTTCACAATCAGTATTAGATAATACAGTCTCATAGTTATTTTTGATTTGTTGCGGTCAGTGAAAGTCCCTTAAATCTGGACTCCCCATCCTTGTTTTCCTTCACAACCACATGCCCCACACTCACCCTCACGCTTTCTCTAAATAACATGTCCAGTTCTCTAAGAAGATTCGCCCTGCTTGCTAGAAGTGCTCAACGCTACCTTGAATAGTGTTGCTCCTAGGTAATGGATGGGAAGAAGGACAGAGACAAAAGCACAGTCATGTCTAAATTGTGACTTTGTATGGATATTTACAATTAAAGTTTGACATCTCAGGCTTTTACCTTGTTGTTTTAAATTTCCAACCCTTCTCCAACAGTGGCATTTCTCACTCCTAATCCTTCGGTGGAGGAGATTCAGAATTGCTCTCCGTATTTGTAGCAACATCCATGCTTCTATGTAAATTTAGGGTTAATTTTCAGAAATAAATCCCACAAAAATCTCTAGTTCGAGAAGTCTTCAAAAATAACTTGAAATAATGATTTCTTTTTTATTATTAACATTATAAAATTAAGGTTTGTTCTTTTTTTTTTCTGGTAAGGTGAACTTCTTTTTTCACCTGCTATTTACTTAGTTCAAAAGTCAAGTTCAAGGTGAAGATTCCTCAGTCGTTTTCTCGACCTCCGTATCACCTCCAACCTCATTCCCACGCATTGCTTGTCAAGAACCTTCCTATTAAAACCTTGCTTTTTCACAGGTTCCTCTTTGGAGAACAGGCACACCCAGTTACCTCCTTTAATTTCTCAGTTTGGAGATAGCATAGTGCTGTTACAGACCTTGATGTTCTTTCACAAAATGTGTCGATACTAAACATAAATATAAATGTTTTTCTTGTATAAATATGTACACATAAATACATTATATTAATCAGGTAGATTTCTTGTACCTGACCAGATTCAGTTGGTTTATTTTCCTTGGAGTGGAAACCATGACCATCAACATTTTGCAGGTAAGGCAGCTGAGGCACACACAACAGATTTGCTTGTAGGTAGTAGGAGTGAATCTGTGTGTACAATGCTGATCATGTCTACTACATTTTTTTCTCTTTCTCCTTTCCTCTTCTCTCTCCTCGTTTCCTCTCTCCTCATCTCTCCCGTTTTCTCCTCCCTTCTCCGCCTTCTCTCCTGCCCTTGCCATCTCTTTCCTCTCACCTTCTCTTCCCCGATTTTTGTGTATTTTCTATAATTGAGTTTTAAGAATGAGCTTGTCCTACCTGATAAATATTAGAAATTCCCAGTTTAGTATCAATAGCACATGTTTTACAGTGATAATCACTGACTGTTGAAATCAGGATCTCCACTTCATAGGTTCAGACCACCGACCCCCCTCTGCGAGGACTGACCTGAGAATAAACAGCTGTAAGTGGAGTGACACTGAGAGCTCTGAACTCCTAAGAACCAATCTTACACTACCTTTCTGTGTAAAGTACTCTGATGAATAACACACACACAAGCATAGATATCTGATGTCTAAGCTAATACAAAGTTCAGAACAATTGGTACTAGGCTTTTCTTTGAAGCCTTTGATTAATGAATCCCCAAACACAGAATGTCAGCTCTGCCATTTCCCATTCTAAGCTCAACAGTAAGCCTCTGAGAGCCTCCAGCAGTGAAATCTCACGTTGGTATCTATTCATCACATGTGAGCTACCTTGGTATGCCGAAGTCTTAGAATGTGTAGGCAAACCCGAATGATGTTTTAATATCCAGACCTAAAACAAGAGCCGCGCCAGCCTCCCACTCCAAGAACACACAGTGATCTGGAGGATCACCTTCAGGTCTGTGCAAGGTATGCGTTGAGGCCTCTGCCTGAGGTCTGTCTCCAAGGGACTCACCGTTGAGTGGCTTTCCAACCACTTCGCCTCATGCCGGCACATGAGAGCACACTCACAGCCCTGGGTCGCCCAAGCCATGCCCTGCATCTCCCAGATTTGACAGCTGTTGTGAGATTACACATTACTTCATCCCTGTGGGTTAAAATGAATCCGGTCAGATTTTATCACGAGATGATAATGGTTCGGTTCTGAAGTAGTGATTGAGCAGGGGATTCTTCTGAGAAAGGTTTTCCTGCCCTGATTTTTAAAAATCTGACTTCTGACAGGACCATGTTTGTTTGTGCTTTTCCTATAAGCAATTGTTTCCATTTTCCTTCCAGTTTTTATCAAAAAACAAAACTAAACAAAACAAAAAGCAGAAAGACAATGGGGTGGGCAGGCCCCCAGTGACTGCCACTTGGATGTGCTCTGAGTTTGTTTTTTCAGCAGTGCCTGCTGATCCGTTGCCCTAAACGTTTAAAGCAACTTGGAAATGTTCTGGGAGCAGGATTGCACTGCTGTGCCAAAGGGCCCTGGGGTAGAAGACTTCCTCGTGGGCTTCAGAACAATCTCAAGACCCTAACAGTGACTGCCTTGTCCACACGCATCCCTTCTCCCCTGTTCTTCCTGTCCCCACCATGCTGGCTCCAGGACGTGCAAGGTCCTACACGCTTCTGCTGATATTCATGCAGATGGGGTACCTGGAGTTGTCAGAATTTGAGTATGATAAGCAAGTCTGGAAAATAGCTCTTCAAACAATGGTGAGTTATTAAAATGGGAAGACTCAACGAGAAGATATGTGTGTTAGTAATTTCCTCATACTAAAATAAAAACTTGGCATGGCCTTTGAGGGTTGGGAAACTCCACGGGCTTGGTGCTGATGAAGCTCTGAGAGTTAATGCAGAGGTAAACCCTCCCTAACTGAATGGAACCCATAGCCCATCACATCCTAGAGCAACAAATAAAGCACATGCTTCTCCTTAGGCTGTATATTTTAATATCGCAGAGACATTGGCAGACAAGAGCAAGAGCCATCGCTTTCGAATAATACCTGCATGTAAGGAAGATGCTGCTTTTTCCATAAAGCTCAACGTTTTGTTTTCTAACAAAGAGCTCTGGGATTCTAAGGGATCTGGACAACCTCAAAGCTCAATAAACTTGGTTAAGGAAGGAGATACAACAAATATCTACATATACCCCCTAATACATGTGTATGTGCTGCAGCCAGCACAGTATGAAACGGGGTTTACAGCAAGGGTGGCATGTAATGAGAAAAGAAGAGACAGAAAGCAGTTTTTGAAAGTGAACAGTAAGAGGAATCCTTTCTCCATGACAGCGATCAATCCAGTGCTTGTCGGGGCAACGTTTTAATGAGACTAGAAAAAAAGATACGAAAGAGAAGATTCTGAAAATGGGGCAGGCCAGAGGTTCCTCTTGAGGAAAACTCAGTGTCTGTCCCAGGGGCTTTAAATCATCCCGTGTTTTTATCTTTAGTGGCTAATCACTGTCTCAGCCATTAGATGCTCAAATGGATCATGGTGTGCCCGGAGAGGAGAGCACACCACAGGGCCAGGTAAGACTGTGTGCTGCCTGTGGCTCTGGCCTTGGTGACCTTGAACCCTGTCAGCATGGCTTCCATTCTGGGACACCTGGCCTGGCCTGTCTCTACCCTTCTCTGGATGCTAACGTTTTGCAATGATTGTCAACACATCTTAAGGTGCAAGCAGAGCACCTTAGCGGAGTTCATTTTCCAAGTACTTGACTTCTCCCTGGGGCGTGCGTGTGTGTGTGTGTGTTGTTACATATACTAAATATAATGCATACTATTTATACATGTATGTGTGCATATATATAATATAATGTTTATTTATCTATAGTTACTGCCTAATGTCATGTATATAACTCCCAAAACATGTATGTGTGTGTATATATATACTTAGACTGCTAGTATTACTTATGTATGAATATGTATATACTATTAGAATAGTACTTTTAATTACTCTGTATAATATATACTAAAGCAATCCTAGTCTCTTGCAGTGTTTCACAGATGCTTCCTAGCATCGACTTGATGCCAGGCACTGTCCTGCACTGTTTCATATAGACTCATAAAGTCCTCACCGAAACTTAATATAAAACTGCCTGCTACTGGTATCCCTATCCCTAAGTGCTTGCTTAAATGTGTGACCTTGTTGTAGATGCTTTCACAAGCTTTTCCATTTTCTTAATAAATGAACAGGCATTCGAATAAGATAGGAGAAGCCCAATTACAGAGCATCAGGAAGAAGGTGGTTATGGTAGAAGGAGAAATGTTAAATTTAAAAGTTGGTTTTTAACTAATGATCCCAGAGAGCAATGAGTTAAAAGAACAGCTCACTGCTTTTATTTCTGACTCACAAGCTTTATGGAATCATTGGGTGCAATAAGGCAATGGCATTTAGTTCTAAAGGTTCCATTTCCTATCATCAGGAGATTGCTTTCTGATTTACACACACACACACACACACACACACACACACACACACACACACGAGATTTTAAATGTAACTTAAAGCCATCTTAATTGACTCTATACTCAAGAACTACAGACCAGTCAGCACAGAATATTTAGGAAGATACCAGCAGTTTCAAGCTTCTGTAATGCTGATTCTATCAGTGTGGCCATTTCCTTGCCAACTTACTTCATTCTTGCTGGATTCAAGGCATTCTGGATCTGCTTTATTGTATCTGCCATAACTGTGCATCAAGTATTGTGCTTGCATTTAGCTAATGAGAAAATCATGCCTCAAAGAGTTAAAGTAAATTTCTCAATCACACATAGCCAAAGGGGTTAGGTTTATTTGATTTTCTTGAACACTAAACTCAAGTGCCCTTCCTTTCTCTAGTTCTTGAAATTTCCATTTAGCTTGATGTAATATGTATTTCAAGAGAGTTCTCAGTATTCTACCTAAGCCTTCTCTTGAAGAAACACTAGATAAACATGTGCATGTGTGGTCTGATAGACATTGTCCCATTTCTACCTTCTTTGTCACAGATTACAGTAGAGAGATTTCTCAAGTCCAAATAGTGACCTTAGCCTGTTAGATTAATGAACGCCAGCTTCCTTTTGTAGATGCTACTCTCCCCAGCCACGTTGTAACAGAAATGGTTCAAAACAACGAAATGATCAATTAAGGAGATGTAAAGTTCTTTCTCTCTGAAATGTTGTGTGTGCCACACATTGATTCACCCAAGTCACTTATTGTTACAAAACCAATATCAGGATCAGACCAAGATATAGATACGGTCATCATAGTACAGCCATCCCCCAGCTGATTTGAGAGAGTCCGGGATCTGTTTTTCTTAAGCTCTCCCAAGGTATAACCATATGTGTCTGTATTAGACATATCATCGTCCAAACTGGAACAGCTTTCTAGTAGAAGTGGTTACTTAGCGTCCGAGTAGAACCGGGCTCTTCAGCTGTAACAGGTGTCACTGTGACAATGAATCACTCAGGAATTTGTGAAAATATGAAAGCAGAGCCTCTGGAGGGAGTCATTTAAACATGGAAACATGGAGTTTATTTTATTCCCTTGTAGCTGATTTGAACAAGGCAGTAGACGAATAATGGAGAACAGTATCTAGCGGACTTCGTGGGACTGATTATCCACGCTAAGATTTATTTATTCACACCATCATCAGCATCATTAATATTTATCAAGCGGGGATCTTACCTGCAACTTGGTCAGTGTGACCACAAACTAGCCTGAGAGTGTGTTGCCTTTTCGTCCAAGGAGACAGTGAGGAAATTCAGTTGGAGGGGTCAGTTTAATGTTATTGGAAGAATGCACACAGGATCAACACCATCACGTAAATGCTATATCTACACACTCATTCCCTTGAAAGAAAATAAATATTTTAGGTCAGAAGGCCAGTAATGCCCAAGTAACACAGATTGGGATGGCATTTGCCATTTTTCAACACAGTGACCAAGTCTCCACACTCACTGCCAAGCTCCCTCCATGGCCACGCAGTAGCACTGATCATGTGTTCTTCGGTTTTGGTTTTGTTTTGGTTTTCTATTTTGTTTTTAATATTGTTTACATAGCTGAGAGGGCTGCACACCCATGGGAGCCTCCGATTTAGGTGACGAATGTCAAGGCATGGAGAAAGGTAGGTGGGACAACTCTTTCTTCTCTCTCTCTTTTTTTTTTTCCTTCTGTGACCGCAGAGGAGAAAAGGGAGGGAGATGCTCGTTGCTGTCAAACTACATTGGCACCCTGGGTTGAAGGGATGGTCATTTCAGGAGGGTTTAGAAACCCTGATGTGGGGAAGAGTGTTCTGAGGGTGGTACTTGAGTGGTTTGATGCTTTTGAGATATTGTCAGCTTTGCTGCACCAGAGTTGAGAAAACGTTTCCAAGGTCCATTGATGGACCAGTTCCACCTAAGTGCGTCCACACGCCCAGGGGCATGCTGCAGAGCTTGGCCAGGAAAGTGGTCCAACCTGTTCTGCTTTCCAGCCTCTGATGAGATACTGCTGTCCTCCTCTGTCCTAGATGAGCTGGCTGTCATGTCCCCTATGTGAGACTGGCCATGCTGCACACTGCACTGCATGACCTCAGCAACCGGAGAGGCCTAGTCCATGTATGTACTCCAAAGTGTAACCAGAAATATTGTGATTTTTCCTTTGGCCAGAATTTGAGTCTAGTCATCTAGTTTGGGAGCCCTCTAAGAAACCTTGCCATGTGTGACTTCAGACTTGATTCATGTACACCAGCCAGTGCAGGGTCAGGTTCAGTCTGTTACCTGCAAGAGCCAACACACACACACACACCATACACACACACACACACACACACACACACACACACTCATCAGTGGATACAGCCACCTGGTCAGTTCTACCCCAGCCCCATCTCTTGCACAAACTAACAGATGCTGTGGCCTAGTCCAGCCCAGGTCTCCACTAATGTACTAGGTGCTGTGGTCCACTCACTGCAGCCCAGTTTTCTCATGTGTGGGCATATGTTGTGAGCCTAGCTCAGTTCATCCTGCATTTCACCTGGCTCTCTGGCATATATTAGTGCTGTAGCTTAGCTCAGCCCAACCCAACTCCAGTCCAGCCCACACGGATGCCAACTCATGCTGTCATTTTGACCAGCCCTGGTTCTCCTGATTGCTGCAGGCTGTCCTGTAGCAGGAGCTGCAGTAAGAGGAGTGTTCACAGTTCCCCTACCAGGCTCATTCTCAAGCCCGGATCTTGCTTGTACTGTACTGGTGAGTGCTGTTTATCTAGCTTATCTATTTTGACACGACTGTAACTTCAGCGTTTGCTGGTGTGTGTTGCAGCTTAACCCAGCCAGGTGTAGCTTATATCCTGACCTGGTTCTCATGTGCACCACTGGGTGCTGTGGCTTGGCCCGGCATGGACTGTCTCCAGGGTACTGAATCCTTCCTTGGCCTGGCAACCCCTAGCCTCAGCTATTGTGCTTTCTACCAAGAGTTACAGCATAGCAGTGGAGTTCCCCAAGTTTCCCGTAGGCCTACCCAGAGATGGATGTCATGCATGCTAGCAGCTGCTGGGGACCTGCCTAGAGGGGTTTGCCCTTAATAATGGCCTTTGCATATGTTGGTGACTGCTGCAGCCTGGCCCAGCCCTGACTGATCCCAGTCCCAGCTCCTATGAATGTCAGGAGAGTTCCTCGGTCCAGTCTTGATTAGCCTATCACTACTACAGGCTATCATGCAAACCAGTGGGTACTGCAGGCCTGTAGAGGCAAGTCCCTACATCCTACAGAGTCTGCCCCCAGATACAATCTCTTGCATTCTGGGGGGTGCAGCCCAGCCTGACATGGCCCACCCCTGCCTTGACACTCAGGGTAAACAGTGAAACCTAGCCCACTCGGGCATGTCCCCCAGACCCAGCTTTTGCATGTTCCAGTGGGCAGCAAGAGATGCTATGTAGTCTAATCCAGGTTTCCTAATTCAGACATACCCTTTGGTTCCCCCTCTTTAAACCACCCTGTTTCAGCTTCTTCATCTCCCTGTGAGTACAGTGGCCTGGTCCATGAAAGCCCCAGAAACACCTAGGAATTGTTCTTCTCCTGTCAAATCTGCCCTCCACTGCTCCCGCTCAACCAAGTTCCCAGGCCCCCTCCTCTGGGTAACCTGCAACCCTCCTCCCTTCTCCATCTCTGCCACATGGTGGGTGGAGTGGATATTTAGGCCTGGCTTTGCCTGCCTTCCTCATATACCTTTTAAAAAAATAGGCAACTATGCTGGCACACTAATATTGTGAAGACAGAGTTGGCATCAGCCAGGCCCAGCACGCTTGCCAGCCATTGGATACTTTTCTCCCAGCAGTGTAGCACTTACCTAGGTACAAGCCCAGTTAAGCAGTGGCCTCCCTCTGGGGAAGCACAGATCCTTTAGTCCTATGTACATTTGGTGTGATCCACTTTACACCACAGAAGCCATGAGCATAGGTTCACAAGCCACTTTGGCATATAGAAGCAAATCACTGCCTCTATTTAGGCTTAATCCTTGAATTTTTCTTCTGGGCATGGCATTGCAGCATAGCAGGTTTAGCTGACACCTGTATCCAAGTACCACTCGGACTCTCAGCCGCTTCATTTATGATCAAGTTCTCTGCTAAGACACTTAGAAAAGCAGTGAAAGATAACTCAAGCACTTGGCTCCCTGTGTGGATAGAGTTCCAAGCTCCTAGCTTCCGCCTGGACCACAAGCACTGGGCATTATAGCCATTTGGAGAGTGAATCAGTGGATGAAGTTTTCTCTCTCTTTTTCCTTCTCTTTCTACTTTTCAAATGAATAAATCTTACCTCTTTATCCTTATCTCCAGAGCCACAACTCTTCATAAAGCCATGTGTGAACACTGACTTCCTTCCTGAGCAATGTCCTCCCCAAGCTTGGCCCACCTGCTCTGGGCTTCTGCAGAAATGTGGGCTTTTTTCTAGAGTAACGCAGCTGCACTGGGTAGAGCTGGGCCTCGAGTGTTCTCTCTGACTCAGGCTTTGAAAGGAGTGGTCACACTTTCTACCTGGGCATAGGGCTTCCACCTGGACAAAGACCCTGTCACTGGCATCTATGATGCACGAGGACAATTCTCCCAGTACAACATCCAAATAAAGGTGATATTCGTTTGGGACCAAACTCTAGGAAGTGCTCAGAGCCATCACTAATTGTTCCTATTTTTCATCTGGAGATCTTGGCAGGTCCATGACATTACAGCGAAAGTCTTCCCACTAGGACCTTGCCAATTTCAGCCTTAATTCCATCAGTAAACAAGTTGACTGTGTTGGAGAAATTCCATTAATCATTCATGTTCAGTGAGGAATGATACACAAAGGAGCTGTCAGCACCAGGCAGCACTTTCCATTTGTTTGGTAATTAAGAACTCCAGGCCGTCTAATGGTGCCCAGATGCAAATCCATTGCCCAGTTGGAGCCACGGAAGGAGTTGCAAAGGATTCACTTGTACTTAAAGGCCTAACATCAGGGGCTCTGATGGCTCTTTCTGGCTCCTCTTAGGTAAACAGCAAGCACATCACATTAAGCGGAATCCAGCGTGTTAAACAGCCCAGGGCTCTGTCGAGGAGAGCCCACCTCTTCAGGACATGTGCATCTGAAGCCTGCTTCTGAATTACATTGTCATGAAACAAACACATAAATGTGCATTTTCCTCAAGTTGAACATCCACAAATGTGAATGGAATTTTATTTTCCACACAGGGGTGGTGAAAGTTTCTGCTGAGGGCCATTTAGATTTTGATAACATCACTTGCAGGCCCTACCAAATTATCAGTTTAAAAATTATCCGGCTACAAATTTATTGGATTTTGAATCCTGCCTGTCATTCCCTGGCAGGATCAGACCAAGTGATTTTGCAAGCCTTAAATTGTCTGTGGGCTGGGTGTTCCCCATACCTGATGACAGGAAGCTTATCATATATCAGACCAGAAATCCAGAAAATTTTAGCATTGAGAAGCTCCCATTTGACAGATAACAGTATTTTTTTTATCTGAGTTACATATTACTACAAGCATTATTATATCTTTTTGATAAGTGATAAATAATTGGAGACTTAGAATGTACCAAGAATTTGGTCACAATATTATGAAGAGCTATGGAACTACTTGTGTGGCTGACACAACTTGCTAGTGCAAGTTTAATTGTTTTTTAAATCATCACAGAGGTTTAACCACTTGGATACTTTTAGGAATTTGGGTGGCATGCAAATATCCTGGGGTCCCTGGCAATGTTTTCTTTCGTGCATTTTCTTATCATCATAATGGCCACTTGAAACACGTGTGCATCACGGAAGGCTACAGAGAACTAGGACAGGGCAACTAGATTTGTATGCAAAGAAAGAACATTATCAGGGAGCCTGTGTGAGCACCATGCTGCCTGCTCCTTGCCAAGGCTCTTCTTCAGCTGGAAAAATGAATGAGAGCTTCAGATTCTTTTCAACTTTTAGATTCTACACATTGGGATTTGAAGAGTTATCTTTTGTATGGACAGATGCAGACACATTGTAAAAGACAATTAATGGAGCCCTGAGAGAAAGCATTGCTTTTCCTACCTATAAAACTATAGGTGAGTCCCATTTCCTTAGTGTTTGTTTCTTCTGTTGTAGCCTACTCTGCTTTTTCCTTATAATTGGTTGTTTATTGAACTGGAGAATCAGAGAGTAGTATGCTTGTCGCCCCACTTGCTTGCTCCAGTCTGCAGAGTTCATTCTCTGCTCTCTGCAACAACTGACAATGGGCAGAACTAAAGCCAGGAGTCCGAATGCAAGCTGGAGTCCTCCACACTGGAGGAATGATCTAACCACCTGAGACATCAGCACTTCATCCCAGCATCCACATACCAGGAGCCTGGAGCCAGGCGCTGAAGCCAAGCATTGAACCCTGACACGCAGTGTGGGCTGAGGGACTGTCGGGCAGTCTCCTGCCTCTGCTTGTGTGGTAATAGTCTTTGTCAGCTCCTTCCTGCCAGCTTTAAGGACAGACAATAAGAAAACATTCTGAATGAATCATATGAGAACCAACTCTCGCTCCGTAGTCGATATTTGTTATATGAAACGCTAACCAGTTATTGTGACAACAAATGTAATCCAGACGTAACCGGAGAACATGCTGTCCTACGCCTCTGCCCGTGAGCTCCGAGCTGTGTGTGTGAGTACTTGATATCCCATTGTAGGGTCGGAGGAGTTTAAAGTTTTACTCTTTCCTTGAATACCTAGGCCACCTTGACCATGCATGCTCACAGTTCCATTTTAAAAAGTCACACAAATAGAAAATTATTGTGTGGATGTGCCTCCAACACCACATTCGTGATTTCTTTTCCACATAAAATTAAGCATTTCCATGACATCTTAGCTCGAGGGGGAAGTTAGCATGTGCTTAGCTCACATGAGTTGATGATTTGTACAACTCAGGAGCTGGGCAAGATGATTAAAAATAGCAAGGTGGTAAAGTGAAAATGTGGGGACTGCATTTTCCCCCAACTTTCTACGGTGATAGGAATGCAGGAGAGATGCACCTGGGAGGGTAGTAAGGGCATGGAACGCGAGGCCAGTCTGAGTGCCAGGCACACGTGTGGCTGCTCCCTCGTCCCCAGCACAGGATTACCAGTCTTCTACTCCACTGCAGACTCCTGGCCCCTTGCCACAAAAATGTCAGGCTGTTGTGTCTGAGTCACAGATAGCAACTTCCTACCTGTTCAGAAGTCTGTGGACAGCATCCTGAGTATCATGCAGTACCGTTTACCTCCTAATTTCTTCTACCTTCTGCCTCAGATGGGGACAGCTTCCTGGGTGATCCCAGTGCCGTCCCTCAGGGTCACATGCTCAGGGGTGTCCTCACTTGAAGCTCTGCAGGCACCGTAGCTTTGCCCTTGCGTGTATACTTGTGTTGTCCAATGGATCAGCGGACCCATGTCCCAAGATCCTGAAAGTCCTTATCCTGAGTGAGCACCTGTTGTCACCTGTTCATCATATGGCAAAGACTTTGTCCATTCTGCATTCTTCCCCTGCGCAGTAGCGGCTACCACCCTCCACTTGCAGCGGTTCTAGACGAGGCCACAGTGAAAATCAATACTCGGATCCATTCCATGAATCACAGTGTGGGTACCAGGTAAGTGGGAGAATTTACGCTTTCTCCACCACAGTCCTGGAGTCAGACAAGACAGCATTAAATGAAGCAGCCAGTCAGGCCATGGCAGGTCAGAGAGAGCCAGTGGAAGTAAGGAAACCACCATTTCTTGCTTCTTGAACCATAATCCCCATATTTTTCATTTTATACTTCTGAAAATTAAGTGGTCAGCCCCAAGATCCAACCTTCTAACTGAATGCCAACATGGGTTAATTTCAAAAATAATCCAGTCTTGGACATGGTGTGATAACCTAGCCGCTAAAGTCCTCACCTTGCAAGCCCCAAGATCCCATATTGGCACTGATTCTAATCTAGCAGCTCTACTTCCATGCAGCTCCCTGCTTGTGGCCTGAGAAACCAGTTGAGGACGGCCCAAAGCCTTGGGACCCTGCGCCCAGGTGGGAGACTCAGAAGATGCTCTGGGCTCATGGCTTCAGATTGGCACAGCTCCAGCTGTTGCAGCCACTTGGGGAGTGAATCAGCAGAAGGAAGATCTTCCTCTCTGCCTGCAGACAGCTAGATGGGAAGTGGGGCTGCCAGGATTAGAACCAGCACCCATATGGGATCCTGGCACATTAAAGGTGAAGACTTTAGCCACTAGGCCACCTCATGGACCCAATGACTTTCTAATAAAAATAAAATGAATCTTATAAAAACAAGAAGCCAGTCCTCACCAACTGTCTTTCTGAATTTCACACATTAATTCACAGAGTATTGATTGAGGTTGTGTAAATTAATGTTATACATTACCACACTTTCCAAGTTACGATAATTTCTGTGTCCAACTTTCTTTCTCTGCTTCTTGCCAGTCCCTTCCTTAATTCAGACTTCCCACTAGCTGTCTTCCATGTTTACATCTGTACCTCCCAACCGCATTCACCCACTGCACACTGCCTCCTGATCCACCTCTTCAGCATTGTTGCCCACTGAGTGGTAAAGCTGTGCTAAAGCTGGGGTCACTGCCTGCCTTTTACTTTCCCTGTACTACCTACCCCTTCCTGATTACTGCTATTAAAGTGTCATCCCTACGCCTAAGACAGACAGGTTCACTTGGTGGCTCCCAGAACCTGTGAATGCGGCCTCATTCATACAGGCACTTTGCAGATATAATTAATAAAGATGATGTCATATGCATTCAGGTGGGTTCTAAACCAGTGACTGCTGTCCACATGAGAAAAGGGACATTTGAACACAGGGCTGTAGACACGAGAGAACGGAGTGATGCCCCCTCCCAGGCAGTGAAAGCTGAGGACTAGAGGTAACTGCCGGACGCTAAGAGGAGACAAAGCCAGCTGTCTCCACTCTTCACCCCAATGCCGACGTCTGTGCTTCAGGGCAGGGAATGGAGACGTTTCTATCAGCTTAAGCCATGCACGTTTTCTATCTATCTACCTATCTATATGTCTATCTATCTATCTATCTATCTTTTTTTTAAGATTTATTGATTTGTATTGTGAAATTAGACATACAGAGAGGAGGTGAGACAGAGAGCAAGATCTTCCAGCCGATGATTCACTCCCAAAGTGACAGCAACGGCTGGTGCTGCGCCAATCCGGAGCCAGGAGCCAGGAACTTCCTCCAGGTGTCCCGCATGGGTACCAGGTCCTGTGGCTTTGGGCTGTCCTCGACTGCCTTCCCAGGCCACAAGCAGAGAGCTGGATGGGAAAATGGAACTGCTGGGACTAGAACCAGCACTCATATGGGATCCTGGTGCATTCAAGGTGAGGACTTTAGCTGCTAGGCCACGCCGCCGGGCCCTCTTTCCTTCCTTCCTTCCATCCTTTCTTTCTTTCTTTTTTTCTTTCTTTCTTTTTTTCTTTCTTTCTTTCTTTCTTTCTTTCTTTCTTTCTTTCTTTCTTTCTTTCTAGAAAAAACATATATCTTTATATGTGTGTATAATTATTCTGAATGTAATTTTCCACAGCATTTTGATGCATTTATATTTTGGTTGTGACCTTTACTTGACATCAGATGTAGAAGTCCATTTGTGGCATTGTGCTGCTCTTCATGAAGTGTGGCAGCCGGTTAGCTGGCATCTAACTGATCTGAAATGTGATTTCTCATGGCCTTGGCTTAATTGTGACAATGTTTTGTTCTTGCTCCTCTCTCATCCACCCGGTTACGCTCTGTCTCTGCCTTACACTCTGACATGATCATTCCCAAGGGTTCTCAGAAGCTGCTGCTCTATCTGTAACTGTTTCTCTTTACAATCTGTTCTGTGCCCATTCTTGCTCATTTTAATCTTCTCTGCCCATCCTTCTTGCCTTGTAGGACTCCAGTGGCCTCGTGTTTTCCAGTTCCTCAGTCTCAACCACAAGCCCCTCTGAGCCTCATGGCATCCTCAGCCTAAAACTCCCACCACTGACCATTTTCAAATGTTACTCTATGTCTACATATGGTCCTCTCTCCCTAAACAGATGGTGTGCTAAGGAAAATGCTAAGACGTTTGCATAGATTCTCATTCATTCATACCCATACCTTATTTTACCTCTATCCCTTCTGAGTTGTTGTCCCTTTGCATGTAATGGGACATTACTAACGGGGTTATATTTCCTGACTTGGCATACCGGATGTAGCAAACATAATTAAGGGCCCCGTTCAGCTGGGTTTGAGTTCTCCAGCAGGGAGTTTATCTGAGGTGTCTGATCTAATCACTGGGACCCTGTCGAGGAGAAGGGCCTTTCTTATGTGAGAAAGATTTCACAGGATGCTGGGACTCTCCCCTGACTCTAGCTGTGGACACAGAGGCATCTGCGTAGCCAGCATGCGAGAACAGCCTGTAGGAGTGGATAGCAGACCACTGGCCAAGAAACTGGACCTCAGTCCAGCAAGCACAAGGGAGTGAACTGTGCCAGCCATGGGACTGGGGGCAAGCCGCTGAGCCTGGGATCAGAACATCAGAGCGAGCCACTGGGGGGAAGATCCCGCTGCTGCTCTGATCCTATAACCCACACCACTCAACTATGATGAAAGATTCACGTTGTTTAAGTCATTACATTTCTGGTCATTTGTCACAGATGGGAAGCTCTTTTCTGGAAGATACAAAGTTTTTCCCCAATTTTGTACCTCAGCGTCCATCACAACTCCTGAGACATGGTAAGTGTTCGCTGCTCACTCATTTGGATATCTTCGAATCTTTAATATAGTTAAGAAATGAGCAGTGGTTTGTTTTTTTAAGTGGCATTACAAGCGGTATCACTACGATTTCCTATTACCTTCATCCCAAGTAAGCAAAGGGTGGTGGTCTTAGCCGCCCACCCTTAACTCCCACTTCACTCTCCACACCCCACCTTTACACATGCATGAAGGTTCACTCCGACATTCCCCAAAAATGCATCTTGACTTTCATAAGCTTACATCCAAGGAAATTACTATTCATCAAGAGTTTAAAATATTTAGCCTGACTGACATAAAGAGTAAAGTGATGCTGATATACACAGGTTGAGAACATATGTTATGACACAAACCCAAACATCTCAGTTACACAAACACTGTGAAAGGCAGCTTTTAAATTCCTGGTGGAGCAGCTTTCTATTGTTTTCCTTCTTACACTTCCAGTTCCATCAAAGGAAAGAATAAGCAAAAGTTCCCTGGCCAAGCAAATGACGCCTAGCTGAGGCCACTGTGTGGAGCCACTTGGAACCTCAAGGTGGATAAATATGTCAGTGTACAAAACATTTGACAACACAAAGGAGCTGATGCTGCTGACTGCTAGGACCAAGCTTCACACAGTCGGCGATCAAGCTCAAGCCAGATCTCACAGCAAATCTAGCCAATTTGGAAAAAAATATCTTTAGAAAAATGCCATTTACTAAAACTAATTTCAGCTATTTTTAAGTGTACAGTTCAGTCAGTAGTATTGTGAAGTAAGTATTGGGAACATTTTGAAACTTTATACTCACTAAAAATAGACTCCGTTGTCCTGCTCACTCCATCCATAGCAATTTTCTAGCTTCAGTCTCACTTTTCCAGGAATCCCATGTGAGTAGAAGCATGTGGGCTGTTTGGTGACTGGCTTCTTTCGCATAGCATAATAATAACAGGATTCATCTGTTATACAGCCTGTGGCGTAGCAATGTCGGAATTTTTTTTTAAGAATAAATGATATTTCCACAGTATGCAAATACCACATTTTGTTTATTCACCTGACAATGAACACTTACATTGGTCCCATGTTCTGACTATCGTGAACTATACTGCTATGAAGGTAGATTATATAAATGTCTCTTCAAGACTGTGTGTGTGTGTGTGTGTGTGTGTGTGTGTGTGTGTGTGTGTGTAGGGAAGAGAGAGACAATTTATCTACCCCTCTTTTTTCTCTTAATGCTACTCATTTTAAAGCCTGCCTTATTTCTTCACCACCTGCCAAAGCAACAACATTGTACAACAGGGCTTCAGCATGGGAGCAGAATTCAAATTTCTCTACGTTCTTAGCAACAATGGTTATCTTCTGTTGTAGTTTATGTACGTGTGTGTGTGTGCGTGTGTGCGTGTGTGCGTGTAAACTACTCCGTTAAGTATAAGGAATGTTGTCAAGTTGTAAAACGAATGGATTATCTCTCTACTATTTCCTTTTAAACAGAAATGTTTAAGATATGTATCATTTGTGCTTATTTACAGCTATGAATATATTTTTGTAAATCATGTGCAATTCATATGTGTTATCCCTGCAATACATTCCTTATTTTAAGTCTCTACATTAATTTTGTGCCATTTCATGAAAGAAGAAAAAGCTGTGGGGAGACTTATTAACATGACTGGCAATAGGCTCAATTTCTTGAAGAATTAAGTTGACTTTTAGATATGCATTAGATTCATTTTCTTTATCTCGTCCCCCACTGACCTGAGGCAGACACCTTATAAGTCAGATGATTTTGACAAAGTACAGGCATAGGGTCGTGGATTCCTGGCCTGTTTGGGGATAATTCGCTACACAAGCATACCAAGAGCCAGTCATTCAACATCTCACATTTGGTCTCTCCACTGTAGTGTAGAGGTATTTATACTTTTAAAAAGATTTGTTTATTTTCATTTGAAAGGCAGATTTACAGAAAGAAAGAAAACAGAGAAATATCCTCCGTCCACTGGGTTCACCCTCCAGAGGGCCACAATGGCCAGAACTGAGCTGACTCAAAGCCGGTAGCCACGAGCTCTTCCTGGTCTCTCATGGGAATGCAAGGACCTTAGAACTTGGCCATATTGCGCTGCTTTCCCAGACCGTAAGCAGGGAGCTGAATCATAAGTGAAGCAGCTGGGACACAGAAGTATTTGTTCTTGTTCAACATATGACAGAATTTTAAAGGAAACAGACCCTATCAAAGATGATGGCAACACAACGCCAAGGAAAGTTTCCATTGATGTTCTATGTGCTGGCGTCACATAATGTATATTTGACACTGTCACGAACTTCAGTCAACTGTATAAAAAAAGTGATCCAGTTAGACTAAAAACATTCAAAATAGTATTGTTGCTAACAACGAAGAAAGAGAGAGAGATTTCTCTCAGCTATGGAAATGATCTTGGTTTATAAGCCAAGCTGCTTTAACTATCATTTCTTTGCTTATCACTTTATTTTTGTTTTCTTTTAATTACATTAAAATACAAAGTCACAGAGATGTATAGTAATGGTGGCAGCTTGTTGGTGGCATTGCTTACTTACTTCCGTATATTTATACTTTGTATCTGCCATTAGGAAGTCATTTCTCATGGGTTATTCTTTAAGCATATTGTCACTCAGATCAGCCCTGGGAAAGTTCACGTGTAGTGTAGATGTTCAAAGTGTTTTGTGGTTTTTAAAGATTTGTTTATTTAATATCGAAAGGCAGAGAGAGAGAGACAGAGAATCTTCCAACTGCTGATTCATTCCTCAAATGACTGCAATGCCCAGGATTGGGTTGGTTTAAAGCCAGAAGCCAGGAGTTTGTTCTGAATCTATTACCATGTGGATGTAAACACCCAAGTACTAGAGCCAGCTTCCGCTGTGTTACCAGGTGTACTAGCAGGGAGGTAGATTGGAAGTGGAGCATAGAGAATTCAAACTGGCACCCATATGGGGTGCTGGCAATGAAGGCAGCAGCTTTACCTGCTAAACTATACAACTGCCCATAAAAAACTTTTTTTTTAATACTCCCAATAATAGATTAGTAATTTGTGTTCTCCAAAGCGAAACATATCAAGTTTCCATTAACATTTGTAACACTTTGTTAATTAAGTGAAAAGTTGACTCATTTTCACAAATGGAATTTGTATCCTCTTAGGAAAACCAGACCCTTGGCTTCAGTAATAATGTTTCCTGCCAGGATGTTGAAGAGATCAACTTCACTGTCATCATGGTAATGACTTTCTGTAGCACCCTAAACATGGCATCTGGATCAGGGTAAACTCTCATCTCTGGTTGCTCTGTTCCCCTCTGCCCAAGGTTCTTTACTACCGCACAGCTGGGATTGGCCTGTTTTCCCTGAGACCATGTAAGTTTTATCATCATTTCCACATTCTTGGAAATGATCAATGATTAATTAAATGTGTCCTTTGGATCTCAGGTTTTCAAACACAAACATGTCACACATTCTTCATTCATGCATGTACTATACGCAAGAGGCTATTTAAAAGGCCACACTATTTCAGCTTTTGTTTAACATCCCTCCCAATTATAGCATCTATCAAATATGCATTCTAAAAATACTGGTTTATTTTCTCAAGATTTTCAGATGACTTGCACCTCTCACCCATCATTTAGCCATGTACTAAATCTCCTTGTTTCAGGAGTCTAGCTAGCATTCTACTATACTCTCACTATCATTAGGCTCTATTAATTTAGAGATAGATACATGTAGTTGAAAGGCAGAGCAACTGAGTGACGGAGGGAAGAAAGCAGGGACAGAGACAGAAGCAAAACCAGAGACACATAATTTTAATCTATCGGTTCACTCTCCAAATGGCTACAATAGCTAGATCTAGACCAACCTGGAGCCAGCCAGGAACTCCACACAGGTCTCCCACATGGGCAGTAGGAGACCAAATTCTTGAGCTGTCTTTTGAGGGAGAAGTTGCACTGGGATCCAGATCTCAAGCTAGCAGTACAGTGTGGGAAATGACATCCTAAGTGGTGACCTACCCCATTGCCTCACAGTGCCATTCCCTAAGCTCTGTTCTCTGTGATCAGCAAAATTTATTTTCTCTCCCAAAAATCTGTTTGTTTTTCCCCTAATCTGTGTTTCCTCTGTCTATTAGTTCAATATTCTCTAAGTTAGATCATTTGAGACAAATTAGATTACCTCCTGATTAGCTCCCATCTCTAGCGAACGCCTTTCTAGTCTGTGTTGAAACCGCCATACCTGAACACACCTAGTGGGCGTACATGTAGCAGCCTTCTAATGAGCATCCCTCTTCCATCTTATCCCTTGACCAGTAATCACAGACAACCATCTTTAGATGTTTTATTCAGTTATGATTCTCTCTGGCCTCACAGCTTCAAATCTAGTCCACCTTAAACTCAAAACACTAAGGATTGCAAACCAATCTCTATTAGTTTTTGAAAGTTTATCTCATCAGCCATAAAAGAAGGAAGCAGACAGCTGTGTTGTAGTGTAACAGGTTAAGCTACCAGCTAGAATGTTGGCATCTCATATGGATGCTGGCTCAAACCCCAGCTGCTTCATCTGTGATTCGGTTCCCCATTAATGCATTTGGTGGAGCAACAAGGGATGACCCAAGTGCTTGGGCCCCTGGATTCACGTGGGAAACCCAGAAAAAGCTCCTGGCACAAGCGTTGCTTAGCACCATCTGGGAAGCCAAACAGAGGCTGGAAGATGTATGTCTTCCTCTCTCTTTCTGTAACTCTGCCTTTGAAATAAATAAAAGTTTTTTTAAAAACCTGATTATTGACAAGGCAACACAATTTCTATGAAAATAACAATATGAATTACACTTTCAATTTTAAAACACATGTAGGCAAGATTATATTTTTTTCTTTTGAAACATTTAAACTACACATGGGCTAATCTCACTTGCGGGCTCTGGTGCTCTACCTGGTCCTCATTCTCCACAACACAGAACAATCAGGCCTGGGAAACCTCCTGCTCACTGGGCAGTCTAAGACAGGTGGTGGCCGAGACACTCTCCAAGTCAGAGAGCGAATGCTCTGCCAGAGGAACCAGACCGTTAGGACAGTAATTAAACAGCCTTAGGAACCAGTGAATGGTTTGAGGAAGTATGACCCAAGCGCTGAGATTTGAGTGAGGGATGGCTGGGCTGGGGTGTGTGTGTGTGTGTTGGTTGGTTGGTTGGTTGGGAGGGTTGATGAGATAGGCACAACAAATTAAGCAAGAAAGTGTAAAACCAGAGAATCAAGAGGAGTTCACCAAAGATAAGAACAGAACAGCTAAGACGTCAAAGATTGGCCAGGAAACGGAGCCAGCAGACAACTGCAGGAAGCCAGGGCAGCATGCACACAGCTGATTGCAGAAACTGCACGCATACGGGGATTTCTAACCAGGATGATGACATCCACAAAAATACGGTGTATTTTGTTTTGCTTTAAGAAATATCTGACAGTCAGGTACACAGTAATAAAAATGTTCACATACTGCCTCTTTACTGAGATTACATAGTTCACCTGGGAGGTTGAGAAGGTATGTACCTAAAACCCCACTTGGAAGCAACAGCTCAGTATCTCTGGCTGCCACTCACATTGCTTTGAGCTGCCTTTTCAGGAGCCATGGTACTCTCTGGTTTATAGCAGGTGCATTGTTTTTGTACTTGGATTTGAAATGTTTTATCAGCATCATTAAGTTTACTGGATGGCAAGTGCAAATGCTCTGAGAGTAATGGGACTGCTGGGAAGAAAACACATGCCGGCCTAATGGAAACAAGATAAAGGACATCATATTCTTTGGAGGAAACCTTGTCTTTAAATTTAGAGATGAAAGAACACCTACACACAGGTGTAAGAAATAAAAGAGGGAGAGAGTGCCTGGGTCCTTTATGCAGATTGCAGTCACTGCTGTAGTGATGGCAGTAGTGCAGTCATTTCTGTCAACACAAAGGCTCTCGTGCTGCCTTCTCACAGCGTCACTTATTGCCTTTTGTCGATTCCAACTTTAACCCCAGCAAGCAGTGACCAAGGCTTCATCTCTACAATGATATTGTCAAAAATCAAGCACATTGTAACTTCTTTAAATTTGTTAAAGAACTTGCTTTCGTTTGAGAGAGAGGGAGAAGGAGGGAAACACTCTGCCAAAACTGGGCTGACGTTGGGACCTGGGGACACAATCCATGTCCCCCATTGCCTCAGGAGGTCTACATGAACAAGAAGCCAGAACCAGAGGCTGGGCATGGCATCAAATCCAATGTCTTGGTGACAGAATTTGCTATATAATTCATATTCATACACTTAATATAAACCAATATCACACACAATATGTATTTTCATATATATATATATGACTCACAGCTTCATATGCACACACATACACACATACACACATACACATGGATTTCATGACTTGAAAAACTTTTCTCCAAAATTCACTTATTTTTAAATTTCTCCTTCCATGACATTTTTGCAATCCCTCTGTATAGTAGAATATGAGAGAGAGAAAGAGACCGAGCACATGCGTGACGTTATTATATTTTATTTGGAGATCCTGTTTTGTCATGGTGACAACCCCTTAGGTTGTACCTGTATTTCCCTAATTAGCACTGCTGTACATCTCTTGCACTCATTTACCGTAGTACACACTTGGTGCATGCCCCTGTATTTTTTATAATTTCTAAATGGATTATCTCTATTTACTATTGTCCTTTAAGAACATGTTCCATCTTTACCAAAATGAAAATATTTTCTCCTGTCTGAAGCTCATATTATCATCCTCTTAAAGTGCTGCACAATGTGAACATTTGCAATTTTAGGGAAGTAAATGTTGTTAATTTTTTTCTTTTAGGATGCAAGCTTTCTATGTCAAGATTGACAACCATTTTCCTGAGGTCACTGCATGGCGAAATGGAATAGTCAGTGCCAGAGCACTGGACCTGTGTGGGTGCTCATGTGAGTATTGGTGACTCCACCTGGGATCCAGCTCTCAGCTAGTGCAACTTGGAAAGACATGCAAGGTAACCCAAGTACTTGGGTACTTACCACCCTCATGGGAGACCTAGAGGGAGACCCTGGCTATGCCTGGTCTAGCGTTAGCAATTGTAATCATTTTGGGAATGAGCAAGCAGATGGAAGATCTCTCTCTCCTCTGTAACTTTGCCTATCAACTAAATAAGTGAGCATTTCTGGATTGAGAAAAAATTCCTAGTCTTAGATCCTCAGGATCTTCAGTTTTATTCCTAAGAATTTCAAAGTTTTACATTTTATATTAAATCCTTGATTGCTTTTGAACTCATTATATTTATTGTAATTTTTTATATGTTAGGATTAATATTGACTTTTTTTGGTATTCTGTGTTATCTTCTTTTGTTTTTAGTTTAGTTTAGTTTTGTTTTGTTTTTTCTTTCTATTCCCCGTCTTCTTGTGAGTTTCTGAAATAATGTTTGGATGTATTTAGTTTATAACTCTCAGAATATTTGAACCAGGTATTACAAATTATGCATATTAGTTATATCAGTCTAGCAATGTAATAATTTTACCAATTTGGTTGAAGGATATAACATGTACATGTGGTTATACACATTGGTATGTTCTTGTTTTACAATAAAATGTAGTAAATATTTATTGCACATACATTAAGGATATTATTAAATAATACTTTAGACAACTGTAAAAAGTATACATCCTATTGAAGATATCAGTATTTCTACATGCAACTTACTTTCTCATTGATATTTAAAGCATGTTTTCATTGTTTGCTTTATATTAGAATAATTCTCCCAGTTATTCTTTTAGATTACATGGCAATGCTTTCCCTTAGTTGTCTCTTATCTGTATAAGTCTAGATTTCTGAATTTGAGAAGGCCAATTGAGGAAAGGCTGTGTAAGTGAGTGTGCAGAAAGCTTAGCGACAGGATCCAGAACAGCAGAGAGCTGCAAGAAGAGAAGTTCTGGGAGAGGTGACTGAAACTCCCTGGAGTCCACAGAAGGGAGTCAGGTGCCATGCGGGCAAGGAAGAGCTGCTGAAAATGCTCAGGATTATACCTGGCAGCCTAGGAAGTTGAACAGAAACTGCAAACAGGACACAAACAAAGTCTGGTGAGTTTTAAAGCAATATGGGGAGATGCCTGGTGGAAATCCTTGTCTTCTGCAAGGAGACAGTGGGAGTCAAAGGAGCCCATAGGACAAAACATCATTGAAGGAAGGCAAACATGAGGAGAAACCCACAGGCATCAGATCAGGTGCCCTCGTGGCCAAAGAAGACACGCCACTGGGGAGAGAGCAGCTGGGGAGTGAGCCATTTGAGACAGGGACATGCAGAGTGACAACTGAGTCAGCAGACACCTGAAGGATCTATACCCTCAGGCCCCTGGGGATCACACAAGAGGGAATGCAGGAACCTTGGGGTACTGAGTTGTTGGGAGCAACAGACTTAGGGGTCTTAGAGTTGTCGGCTTGCCTGACAGCCTGCTGCATTGCAAAACCAGCCTTGGGCAAGCAGGGCCACAGCAAACACAATATTGCGGCTAGAACATCCCAAGCAAAATAAGCAGAGTGGGTCTTAACCTCCGCCCTCATTCCTGCTCAGATGTTTACCCAAGATTACTTCCCTGTTCCAATGTAGATTATTAGTTCCAGGAAACCACTCCCCTTCTCCTCCTCCCCCAGAGAAGAAGGTATGTACATATATGTGAGGGGTAAAATAAAGAGCCTGGGCATTCTCACTCACTGAGTTTGTGTGTCTGTGTGTTTCTTGAGCTAGCAGTCCAGCATTCCCAGTCCACCCTCAGTGTTTGAGCGTAGTGTCCTGCAGCTCAGGACACTGAGTGTGGACCCAGACACCAAGTCATGGGAAAGTCTGGATCAGCATTTACATAGTTGCTGGACCCATCTATATTTTGTCTATAAGAGACACATCTAATCAACAAAGATACAAGGAAGCTGAGAGTGAAAGAATGGAAAAGGACATTTCACGCCAATGGAAAAGAAGATAAAGCCACTGTACTCATTCTACTATCAGATGATACAGACATCATTGTGAAAAGAGATAAAGATGAATACTATATAATGATAAAGGGAGCCATGAACCAAGAAGAAATAATAATAACTACATACACACTGAATACCATAGTGCCTAGCTATATGAACAAATATGGAACGACGTAAGGGGAGATATAGATGCCAATACAATAATAGTGGGGGACGTTATCACCCCATTAACATCAACAGACAGACTGACAAGGCAGAAACTCAATATACAAACAAGAGATCCCACACAGACAATAGAATGAATGAACTTAGTGCATGTGTACAGAACCTTCCGTCCCACAGACACTGAATATACATTTTTTTAGTTGTGTATGGAAACTTCTTCAGGATCAACCACATGACAGGTCATGAAACAAGCCTCACTGAATTAAAAAAAAAATGAAATCATACCATGTTCGTAGACCACCATGGAGTGAAATTAAAGATGAACAAATCAAAATACCCCAGGAAATTTGTAAACTATTGGAAGATGAAAAACATTCTACTGAATAATCAGTGGGTCAGAGAGAAATTAAAGAAGAAACAACAACAAAATTTCATTGAAACCAATGAAAACACAAACACAACATACCAAAACCTGTGGGATACTGCTATGGCAGGGTTAAGACGTAAATTTATCACTATTGAAGCCTACATTAGGAAACAAGTAAGAAACCAGGTAATTGAGCTAAGAATACACCTGAAAGATCTAGAAAAGTAACTGAAAATAATCCCAGGAATAACAAAAAGGAGAGAAAATCAAAGTAAGAGAAGAAATAGATTAAATAGAGATCAAAAGAACAATACACAAAATCAATGAATCAAAAATTTGGTTCTTTGAGAAATAAACAGAATAGACACCCCACTGGCCCAAGTGACAAAAATATGTGGGAGAACACAAGAAATAATAGTATCAAAGATGAAAATGGGAACGTAGCAACAGATACCTCAATATACAGAGAATAATATTGTTACTGCAGGTAACGATATGCCAACAAAGGAAGACTTCAAAGAAATGAATAGATTCCTGGACTCACACCATCTACCAATACTAAGTTATAAGGCATCAGAAAATTTAAATAAACCTATAACAGATAGAGATCAAATCACTAATTAAAGCCCTCCCAACAAAGAAAAGCACAGGCCAGGATGGCTTCACTGCTGAATTCTACAAAGCACTCTAAGTACAAATGGCTCCGATTTTCCATAAACTATTCCAAACGATCAAATGAGACAATCCTTCCGAACTCTTTCTATGAGGCTAACATCACCTTAATACCAAAACCAGACAGAAACACAACAGGGAAAGAATATTATAGATCAATATCCTTGATGAATGCTAAAATTTTTAACAAAATACTAGCCAACAGAATACAACAAAACGTCAGACGGGTTATTCACCCAGACCAGGTGGGATTTATCTCTGGCATGCATGAATGATTTAACATATGCACATAAATAATGTAATACACCACGCCAAGAAACTGAAAAGTAAAAATCATATGATAGTCTTAATAGCTGCAGAGAAAGCATTTGATAAAATGCAACATTCCTTCATGCTAAGAACTCTAAGCAAGATAGGCATAGATGGAACACTGCACAACACAATCAAAGCAACTTAAAATACTCAATACCAGCCTCACAGTGAATTGGGAAAGATTGGAAGCTTGCCTACTCAGATCTGGAACTAGACAACATGTCCACTATCGCCAGATATTCAACATAGTACTGGAACTGCTCACAAGTTTTATTAGACAACAAAAAGAAATTAAGGAAATTCAAATTGGAAGAGAGGAAGTCACCTCTGTTTGCAGACAATATGATTCTATATATAGGAGAACCAAAAGACTCAATAAATAGACTTCTGGAACTTATAGAAAAGTTTGGTAAAGTAGGAAGGTACAAAATAAACAGAAATCAGTGGCCCTAGTGTATGTAAAAGATTCCAAGGCTAAAAAAGAACTGATAGACATGGTACCTTTCAAAATAATAGAGAAAACACTGAAAATACCTTGGGATAAACCTAACTAAAGATGTGATAAATATCTATGAGGAAAATTATCCCCCAAAATATTAAAATATGAAATAGAAGACTTTAAAATGTGGAGAGATACCATGTTCCTGGAAGGGCAGAGTCAACATCATCAAAATGTCCATATTACCAAAAGCAACACGAAAATTCAATGCAATTCCAATCCAAATACCAAGAACATTCTTCACAGAACTGGAAAAGAATGATGCAGAAGTTCATCTGGAAACACAAAAGACCACAAATAGTCAGAACTGTCATGAAGAATAAGAACGTAAGCGAAGGGATCACAATCCCAGACCTTCAGACATATTATAGGGCGGTAGTAATCAAAACAGCCCGGTACGGGTACAGACACAAAGAGGGAGGTCAATGAAGCAAAATAGAAACATCAGAAGGGAGCCTACGCATGTTCAGTCCATCTAATCTTTGACAAGAACACACAGAGCAACCAAAGAAAGAAAGAAGGTCTCTTCAACAAATGCTGCTGGGACAACTGGATAGCAAACTGCAGAACTAAGAAAAAAGATCCCCTACCTTTACCATACATAGAGATCAAATCTAAATAAATATAAGTAAATAAAGAATCTAAACTTATACCCAGAATTCATCAAACGTTTAAAAGAAAGTGTAGGAGATACTGTACAAGTTGTAGGTGCATGCTAAACGTTCCTAGTGAAACCATCAAAAGCAAAAGTAGTCAAGATCAAAATAAACAAATGGGACTATCTTAAGCTCAGAAGCTTCTGCGCCGCAAAGGAAACAATTAACAAAGTAAAAAAGTAACCAATAGAATGGGAGAAAATCTTTGCACACTTCTCAGGAGATAAGAGGCTAATATTCAAAATATACAAATAATTTCAGAATAACCATAACAACAAAACAAACAAACCAGTTAAGAAACGGGCAAAGACAATGAGCAGACATTTTTCAAAGGAACAAACCCAAATGGTTACCAGACACACGTGAATGTGCTTGAGCTCCTAGCAATAAGGGAAATTCAAATCAAAACAACACAGGGATTTTACTTAACTCCAGTAAAGATGGCCCACATACAGAAAATTATCAACAACATCTGTGGGCAAGGATGTGGGGCAAAAGGTACTCTATTCCACTGTTGGGATTGCATACTGATGCAGCACTATGAAAGTCACTATGGAGAATACTCCAGCATTTGAAAATCACCTACCATTTGATCCAGTAATCCCACTTCTGGGAATATACCCAAAGGAACTGATACATGAGAAAATAATGCTGTATTGATTGCAGCACCATCAACAATTACAAAAACATGGGAACAACCTAGATACACATTGACAGAGTATTGGATAAAGAAACTGTGGTTCATCTACTCTGTGAGATGGTACTCACCTACTAAAAAATGAAATTCTAATGCAGCCAAAGGGGCCCAACTGGAGCCCATTATGCTAGGTGAAATGAGCCAATCCCAAAAGATCAGATATCGTATGTTCACTCTAATATTAGATAAGTTTCATCAAAAATGCACAACCACAACAAAAAATGAGAGTAGCACACACAAACAAGGAGTGTAATGAAGACCAGAATACCAGGAATTGTGACATATAAATAAAAGACATTTCTACTAAGGAATGAAGGTAGACTCTCAATGAAACTTATAAGCACACCTAGACAACAAAAAATTTCAATTCCTGCTACTGACCATACCTATAATGCCATGACCCATGTAAAGAGTAAAAAGTTGGAACCATCTTTCTTTTCTTTCTGATTTGAAGTGATTTTCCCCTGGTGAAGCTCAATGCTAACATGCCCGGGTGTTGTTTTGTTCATCTTCTCAGGTAATGGACCTTTCTTGTTTCAATTTGCAGTTTTGTGGTGTCAAATTGAACTATTTTTTGCTGTGAATTTTACCCTTTCATTCTTTCTAGTGGTATATTTTTTCAATAAGTTATTGTTATTCATTAATTGATCATCTATAAGAGATGGTTTGAGTTGTTAATGTCCCTTTCAACACTGTTTTTGCCACATCTCATAGGTAGCGATCTTCTAGTTTTAATTGTAATTTCTCCAGAGTCACATGGGTCATGCAGTAGCATCAATTTCTACAAGAAGGTTTTTTTCATTTTCTTTTTCATCACTCTAGCAACGCATTGGCATTTTTGTAGCATGTTCCTTAACTTCATGTTGATGAAAATTTACTCTTTCTCTTTCCTGGATTGTGTTTGCTGACTTTGGGTTTAAGGGAATATGCAATGTAATTTTAGCAGAGATGGGTATGTTCAGGTATGGTGACAAAGTGCAATGTATCTTTCTGCATCCAAACCAAAGATGGACTCCAGTGAACCAGCTGAAAACGTCCTAACAGTGGGATGCTGGACTCTTCACATTGTCCATGCCTATAATGTCGGAGAACACCTCAATAACAGCATCATGGACTTATGACTGCTCACGTAGGACACCCACTGTGGTACTAGAAGGAAAATCAATAGGTGGTGGAGAGAACTTGGAGAAGGAGACCGGAAATCTGAAAGCATATGGAACTGTGCCATAAAACAATAATAAATACATATTTAAAAAAATTTTTTTTAAATAAAATGATCTCTTAGACTTCAAAAAAACAAGTTTAGATTTCATTACGGAAGGATATCTGGATTGGGTATAAAACTCTGACATGGCTTTTTTTTCACTCTCAGAAATTAAAATTTTATTGCATTGCCTCTATCTCATCTCCATGGCTTTAGGTAAGTACTATTTTATTGCTCAAATTATTTTTCCTTGTATGTATGGTATTGATTTTCTCTCCCTGTTTTCACCTCTTTTTTGCATTTTATGCACTTCTAGAAGCTAAATTAGGATAAATATAACATGTCTTACTTTCAGTTTATATCATTTGCCATTTCTTCAATATCTGGAATCTGTGGGTTTATGCTTATTTTGGAAATTCTGGAAAGTTACTGTCTCTTTTTTTTTAATGTGTTTCATTGAGCTAGTGTTATAACACACTGGGTTAAGTCACTGCTGGGATGCCAGCATCCCATGAGAGTCCTGGCTGCTTTATTTCCTATTCAGTGTCATGCTAAGACGGCCCAAGTGTAAGGATTCCTACCAGTTCTTTGGGAGTTCTTCCAGTCTCTTGGTTTCAAGCTGTCCTAAATGCATTGTTGTAGGCATTACGGAAGTAAACTACATGAAGGTTTGATTTTATCATGATCCCTTTGGTACCTGGAAATTTATTACTTTGTTTTCACTTTATTTTCTATCATTGATTCAGAAATGACGGTTATTATTGTTCTGGTTTCAGGTTCACAGATTTGTTCCATTTTTTATTTGCTCGTCCATAAAGCTTTTTAACTTAGTGATTGTACTTTTCAATTTAAAATTTCTAAAGTATCTTTTAGTGTATGTGTTCCGTCTATTTTTTAAAACATCCTATTTCTTTGGTGAAGCTCCCCGGTATTTCATTTGTCTCAAACACATTTGCAAACTTGCATATTGTGGCAGGCTGAGTACCACTGTTCAATAGTTCTGTTTAGTATGTTTTTAATGTCAGCATATACTGAATGTCTTTCATTCAATTTGATATTTTTTTGATACTTAATATAATGAGATTCAAGTTGTCCCATAAATCACTCTCAGATCCAGAATCCACAGCAAGGACTCAGGACTTGAAATGAAGGACTATTTACTGGTTTCTAAGCAACTTAGTTATGATCAATTACAATGAGAGAAAGATTACAGAGTTTTACCGATAACAGAAAGACCTGAAACAGGTTAGGCTCCAGGAGAAATAGAGCACAGTTTCCAGGTGCCTTCGCCCAGCGTTTTTCCTGGCAGGTACCTGTGACCATCAATAGGGGTGTTGCCAATCAGAAAAAGCCCCTCTAACTTTGTGCTGCCAGTGTTTAGTGTTTCATTAAGTGTTGATTACAAAGGTATAGCTTATTGCACTTGCATCTGGCTTTTAGCCCCTTCAGAGATGATTTCCCTGACTCAAAGAATCATCCAAAATGATACTGTTCATGTGCATGGCCTAAGACTTCTGACAAGACATACCAAGAGCTTAAAGTTTATCTTTAAGGCAGCCTGGCACAGTGGCTCTGTTGATAAATCTTCACCTTGCAAACGCCAGGATTGCACATGGCATTGGTACCAGTTGATGTCCTAGCTGCTCCACTTCCCTTCTAGCTCCAGGTCTGTGTCCTGAGAAGGCAGTGAGGAATGGCCCAAAGCCTTGGAACCCTGCACTCATGTGGGAGATCCGAAAGAAGCCCTTAGCTCCTGGCTTTGGATCAACTCAGCTCCTTCTGTTGTGACCATTTGGGGAGTAAATTGATTATTCTGTTTCTCCTTCTAACTGTAAATCTGCCATGTGTATATATGGCAGGAGCTAGAGGCAATAGCAAAAGGTTTCTTTGGAAAAGTTTAGCCCCTTTAACATCACAACATGAAGCCTTGACTTTTTACATGACTTTTTTTCTGAGAGTCTCAATTTTACTTAAAATGTCTGCTGTGGGCAAGCTTCCTGGACACTGCTTCAGCAGAGGCAGGAGAGATCCTGTCTTATCCCCTCTGGGAAGATGCGAAAGTCCAGGTGCAGCTCTGGACTTGCACATTTTCAGGGGAGGGAGTGGTTCACTGTTACTCTTGAGTGCAAGTGTAGGCTCAGACTCCCCTCCGTGTCTCCATGAAGGCAATTTGATTGTGAAGCTCCTGACTCTAGGCCTTCCCAGCATGGAGGGGAAGGGTGCCAGTTACTGTGAGGTCAGACGATTCCTGGCTCTCTCTGGGCACTTCCCGTTACCAGCAAGGGAGGAGAATCCAGGTCCTTACTCAACCTTCTGTGACATCACCCTACTGGTCTCAGGAGGGTGCCTTTACCAGGCAAAGTGGAAGGAAGCCACTTTGCTTCAAGGTGTGTGACTGGGGTAGAGTCCACAGCATCTACAAACCAGCATCTCACTAGGCTGTCCCTTTGATTGTTCTGTGGAAAGTTGCCCCTTTACTGTAGCCTTGGCATTTGTAACTCACAGTTTCTCTAACTCACAGTCTTTGATCATGCCGCAAAAATAAAACTCAGAGAACTCAATAGTGTGCCATTCCCTACGTTGTGGAGTCCCTACTGATCTTTTATCTTCCCTTTCATTTCTGCATCTTCTCTACAACCCTTAAGCACTTTGTCTTTAGAGGAAAGGATGGGAAAAAAAAAGATAGTTACCACATTTTCCTTAAGTGAAAATCTCCCAGACATAAAACTGAACAACAGAGAGAAACCTTCTGAATAACAGAAACCAAATTACAACGCACATGAGAAGAATTTTTCTGTGCAACTTACGATCATGCAAATGAATATACAGGGATTGTCATCAGGAGAAAGGAAACTTTCTAGAAGTGTAAGTTTCAGCAGTGGATGGTTGTGGTCTGTTGATACTTCTAGAGAAAGCTGGGCACTTAATTTGGAATTTAAAGTCAACACAGTGAAAGTTTTGCAGATTCAAACCCTGTTAGAATGTGAACGGGCATTCCTGGATGCACCATTAGGGAAGCCTTAGCTGCTAAGACCCTCCTAACAGACGGTGGAATTCACCATGAGATGCGTGCCGCCACTGCTTCCAGTGCTTATGTTACCAGTGTGTTTTCTAAGATCTGAGTGATGGAAATTACCAGCAGAGGAAGAGCAGAATATTCAATAAATCAGAATGGTTTCAGAAACAGAAGGTGCCAAGGTGTTCCAAGAAGGAAAGCGTTGAATACGTGGAAGTAGTTACTTACAAAACCATTACAAGTCTAAGAAAACAAGTGTTAGGGGAAATATCGCTTGATTGTGATTTACACACAGAGAAGAAATTGCAGGAGACGGGAGCTGAGAATCCCCGCAGCTTGCTACACCAGGTTTGGGAGAGGCAGAATTCCTGTAGACTCTGAGCAGTCCTAACTCCCGATTCTTCCCAGAAATGCCTCATCCTTTGGCTGCTGCTCAACATTCTGTAGATTTCAGTTTCACTTCTTCCTCCAAAATCTTCTGTAAGAAATTGAAAATAAAGCACTTTGAGTAAACATTTAAATCCTGGGCTGCTTTTTGAGATGCTGGGTAATTTTAATTCTCGTGACCGCAACAGACAGCCAGAAGGTCAAGTACACTGCAGAGTGACCGGTATATTCCTGGTGCAGCTGGCTTTAAAGCAGGGGACATCGAGGCAGTCACCTGAAAAAGACAACAGACTCTGTCCTGTCACATTTAGTATTCCTATTGATGTTTATTGGAATTGCTATCATTGTACAAATTAAATAGACTAATAAAATTTAAGTAACTAGAACAAGGGTATCAGAAATGTCAGAACTGGATTCCGAGGTGGCATTTAATTCCTCCACAAGCTGTCATTTTTCACTGTTCCTCTAGTTGCTGGCTCATTCCCCCAATTCCCACTCGGCAAGGGTTGGTCACCTGCACATAGGAAAGCAAACCAAAAAAACATATCATCAATTAGATTGCATACTTCAAAAGATTAAATAAAAATTTAACATGGTATAAGAAATAGAAGAGACAGAAACATCAAAATAAAAAAATTTCAGTGATGATATTCATAAAATATTGTGCAAAAACAAAAATAATTTTAGAAATAAAAGGCTATACTAGACTTAAATGATAATTAAAAACAAAAACAAAACAATATCTATATGAATACAAAAATCACGATTTTTTGTCATGAAGGAAATTAAAATATATGTAAAGGAGTTAAAAGGAATAAACATTTTGGCTATGGGCTAAGAAGATAAAACATAGGTACAATAGTGACTAATACAACAGAACACATGGGATCTTTAGGAATATCATCTGGAGTAACAAAATTATGTTTAACTTACATATTAGGATGTGTGTGCCGATATTTCAGGCATCCCAATGAGTGTCAGTTCATGTCCCAGATGCTCTGCTTCCTAATCCAGTCCCCTGCTCATGACCTGGGAAAGCAAGAGAGGATGATCCGAGGCCTGGACTCCTGCACCTGTATGGGAGACCCAGAAAAGGATCCGGGGTGCCCGCGTAGGATCGAGCTGTCTCCAGCCATGATGGCCATCTGGGAAGCATGGGGAATAAACCAGTAGGTAGCTGAACTCTTTCTCTCTCTCTCTCTCTCTCTCTCTCTCTCTCTCTCTCCACCTGCCTCTCCCTCTCTCTCTCTCTCTGTTACACTGACTTGCAGAAACACATACATACATAATAAAATATATTCTGAATAGTTTTGATGTATATTTAATACATCTAAGAACATGTTCTGTGAATGACCAACAAGGTGATTTATGATAGTAAAAGGACTTGACTAAAAAATGTTAAAACAGTTGATGTATCTACGTAAGAGAAAAATAAATAAATTAGACCTTCTTCCATGTTTTTGTATATAAATATTGACTGCATCAGCAAATGTAGTAAATGAGTCACAAGATGGGGAAAACTGAATGCCATACGCAAACCTTCATGAACATGCTAGGACTCAGGGAAGTTCTTTGGGAACCAGAATTCTTGGTGTGGGCTAAAGACGATCTAGAATAATCGAGAAGACAGGCAAATCTCTTGCCTGGCTAAATTTTATTTGGAATCCCAGTACAAATTAATAAAACTTATCTATCTGTCTACCTGGTATTCTTTTTGGTTAATTCTCTCCACTCTAAAGACTTAGAAATAGTGAATATTGCACACCAGTAATCATATCTAACGCAGGTGTCATATCTTACATGCAAAGTACCAAAGACTGGTGGTCTAAATATCAGCAAAGCACTCATACCACAACGGTGGAGTGGAAATCCCAGGCGGATGTGCCACAAGATGCAGATCCTACTGAGGCCTTCCTTCTGGCCTGCAATGAGCCACCTTCCCACTGTGTCCTCGTGCGGCCTTTCAGAAAGAATTGCTTCTTCTTCTTAATAGGACATTAATCATTTTATCAGGAGCCGACTCCTGTGACCTCATTTAATCTTAAGTACTCCCATAAATGCTCTGTCTCCAACCAGTCACTGAAACAAGGGATTCAAAATGTGAGTTTGGGGCAGAGACAGTTGAGTCTAATATACCCTAAAAGGAGAGACAATGGTCATGGGCTTAGGACAGGAAACCTAATAGAAGCCTTAAACATTTTGCCATACTAATAGCTTGCAGGTATAAAAGATGACTTGATATTACAAGGATTATGATAAACAGACTCAGAGATCAGCTTTAAATTCTTCCAGCATGAAACATGTAAAGTTTTGAACATAAATAACAATTACAATCATAATGGATGGAAGTGCTTTCATTTGTTTGCTTGTTTTTCATGTATTTTAGAGGCACAGGAAGTAAAAGGAGACAGAAAAACACATATGTACAGAGAGAGAGAGAGAGAACATCTGTCTAATCCTCAAAGGCCCTCGATGGCTAGGAACCTAGTCACTTACCCCATCCCTGCTGCTCCCCGGGGTGTGCTTGGCAGGAAGTCAGCAATGTGATTTGGGAGCTGGAACTAGCTACCGATGCTGGGGTGGGGGTTGTGGCACAACTCGCTAAATCATCTCTCGTGAGATCCATGTCAGAGTTCCTAGGCTGGATGCCTAGCTTTGGCTCTGATCCAACTTTGTGCCCATGCATGCCTGTAGAGGCAGTAGATGTTGGCTCATGTTCTTGACTTCATGACTGCCAGTTGGGAAATGAAGATGAAGTTCCTGGCTCATGATTTCAGACTGGTCCAGTTTTAGCTGTTGTGGACATTTCTGTTTGATGACCTCCAGCTTGTCATTTAACTTGTCCAAAGTCTCTGCTTTATTTTAATGCAGACACTTTGAAGAACTGAAATGATGTGTAAATGAAATATGTCAAATGCTTTGGGTACAGAGTAAATTTTGCTGAATGGCAACTGTTACTATCAACTCCTAGAAGGAAATGAACACATAATAGAAATTCTGAGCTTAGGAGGGAGGAAATTAGGACAAATGAAAGTTAAGGGCAGGGCAAGTGGCAAACTAAAGAATAAATTATAATCCATGAGAAAGCAAAATGGGAAGGAGTCTGCAGTTTGACGTCCCGCACAGTGACGCCTACAGGATTTCTGGGTGATAATCCCAAGGGCCTTCCAGAAGGTGAGACGCTGACCTACCTGAGAGAGCTTGCTCACACAGACAGGTCTCTCTCATCCCTCTTTTTGTGTCCTGAAAGTTACACAAGTGACCGTGGAGAGGTGAACACACGAGATCCGCCGGTATCTCCGTGAAGAGAAGAGGCAGGCAGCCAGCGCTGGGCTCTTCCGTAGACACACCATGGGGCTGGCTAAAGGCTACTTTGGTTTTCTCTTAAATATTTTAACTTTTTTCCCCCTTAGCCTTTTCACTTCAGAGTAGCTTTAAATTTACAAATCAAAAATTGAGTTCTACAAAGATTTTCCATATATCCCTCACTTGGGTTCCCCTATTTTTAATATTTGTCTTAGTACATTTGTCATAATCTATAAATCACACAAAGTATTCAATTATCTGGATTAATTAAGATTTACCTCTAAAATGTTGTATTTCAGGAAAATGTGGAAGATCCTCAATTTCCTTTCCTCTTGTAAATATTGTCAGCCTGCCATAACCTGGTAATTCAGTATTCTGGTCTTCTTTAGCCTTACTACTATTAAAAAGTCCTGGTTTTATGATTATATCATATCAAATATGAATATTTCTGGAAGTGAAAACTAAATCTAGTTTGGCTCTTTAGTAAACACATTAGTTTGTAGATTATTCTAGAAAGATAGTTGAACTGTGTGCATCCAATATCTCCTTCTCAAAAGCATAGTGTCAAGGTCAAACAACCCATTTATTCAAGTTTAACATGGGTGACAGCAGAGGTGAACAGATTAGACATATTTAAATAAAACATTCTAATAGCATGTTCTTGCGTTGGAGGCCTCAGGCAGCATACGCTATATTTGTTAGACACCATGGCTTAATTACTTTCATAAATGAATTATAACAATTTCCATTTAAAACCATAAGTGTTACAGTTGAACTAGGGTCAAATTAAACTTTCTGTCAATTATGCAGATTACTTAAGCAATTATGTAAATTGTTAATAAATTCTTAAGTGATATGAATTTTTCTTGGGAAAGTATGTTTTTTATGTTACTGGCTTGGAGAGCATAGGTGCTCGAGACATGAAACCTATCTCTAAACATCTGTCTTAGCAGTCCTTTTGTGAGTCCTTGCTGTCTTAAAGTTAGGTCTTCTGATCACCCTTGGTGGAGAAGTTCCATGCTACCTTTTCAATTTTATCTTAGGAAGCAGTGCATGAGACAATGGCAAAGGGGTCGTGCTTAACAGTGGAGATGATAAATAATAATAAAAGCATATTCAGTGAGGTATACTACTGCTCTTGAATTTTTCATGGAAAATGCACAATTTTGTTCTGCTTTCCTATTCACACAGCCAAGCCATCACAGGTTACCCATCCCTTCCATGACACTGCACGGGGGGAACATGAGCAGCAGGAAGGACCAGCACCTGCCGACACCACAGATTCTCCCAGTACATCCAGTATTCACTGCAGTTTCATGAATCTGCTTCCTGTTTAAGTTACGGGATAAGTTAATGCCAAATCAAAGCTCCTGACTTTGCTCCGAGTGAAATGGAAACAAGCAAACTGAAAAGCCCTGAGCTTTTAACAGCTTATTGCTTTGTGTTCCTTTTGCTTGCTACATTGTGAAAAGAAACATTTTCCTGAGTTCATGTATCTGAAGCATACAATGATGCTTCTCTTAGTGTGTTTTCCGTTGCCATAACCAAATGCCCAGGACTAGTAATTTGTGCAGAAAAGAGGTGTGTGTTGGCTCACAATTCCAGAGGCCAGAGAATCAAATATCACTCAACAGCCGCATCTGGCGAAGGGCTCCTGTTGGGTTAACTCATTGTGGAAAACAGAAAGGTGACAGGACAACACACGCAGACGAGCTCAGGCAAGGACTTGGTTTTGAAGAACTGCCCTCTGGAACTGAGCCCATGGTTCCGAGCTGGCACTCACTGCCTGCTGTTCCTGGCGGCTCCACATCACCAGCAGCACCACCACAACCGCCAGCATCCCAGCACTTCCCAGCAGGCACCACCGCCCAGCAGTGCTTTCTCACGGACTAAGCCTCAACATGACCTTTGATGAGGACAAAACGTATTTTATCCTTAGCAACAAGTGTTTCTCCACCTCTCTTGTATTACCGGGTTGCTTGTAAAGTAAAATTTATGCTCAAAAAAACCTGAGATTTTATTTTAAAATAAGAATGGATAACGCTGCGTCAGGTTTGCTCGCTCACGCGGCAAGGGGAAAGCAGATCCAGACATGACAGGTGAGGGGGTTTGTATAACTTTCAACAAGGAAAGCCGAGCTGTCATTAGCGGGGTCTCAGCGGATGCGGGAATACGCAGCGCTGCTGTCACTTTCTTTCTGCCATCTCTGAGCTCCCGGGACCCCAGTCTTGCCCTTTCTCCTCTCGCTTGGCTGAGGCACACTCTTTCTGTGGCCTCGTTTTCACACTCTGCACGAGTAAGACTTGACAGAGCCGTTCAGTGCACACGGTGATCTGCATTTGAGGAAATTTCTTAGATGAAAGCCCTCCGTGGGATTCTGATCGCGTTTTGTCAGAATGGAAGGACCACAAGGTTCAAGCCAACTGACCAGCTTGTCTGGGTTCCAAACAAAAAATGATGAAGAAGAATTCCTCTCGTTGGAAGGGAACCCTTCGCTGTGTACAACTCAACCACAACAAATCTGTGTTTGAATACAATTGAGATATTCCCAAGCCCACCCGTGACTAATCAAAGTCCTAGTAAAGGCAGAACTTCTGACCTTGGTCCTCGAGGCCCCCTCCATTCCTCATATAAATTAACATTTGAACATGAGTTATGAAATGTGTGACATATTAAAAAGGAAAGCACCTGATACTATGAAATATGCATATTGATGAGAGGAATGAAAGAATTCCATGAATGCTAAATTATGGGTGCGCAGAGGGCTGCTTCTGCCCAAGTCCGCATGTCTCTCTCTGTAAACTTCAGTCTTTAACAGAAAACACCAAGCAGCTCACCTGGCAAGTCTCCCTTTTGAAAAACTTCTTTGTGATTCCGAGGAAAGACGATAAAATATCACATGAATAGACCTCTTTCAAATTGTATTTCTTTGTGGTGTCTCCCTCTCCGGTGCTTCTGCACTCTTAAAAGTCACGAGGCCCGTAAGGCGATGGCTGGCTTCTGAGGCGATATTGCTCCTTTTCCAGTTCCGACACATACCTACCAGGCCTGCATTTTGAAATGTCTCATTGTCATCACCATAAGCCAAGCCAAACAAAGCCATTTTTTTAATCCGTCCAACAACAATGCATTGTGGGCACCCTCTGTGGCCCTGGTTTCAGGGCTACCTATGACTGTAGACAGAAAGCTATTTCGAGCATTGAAAACAGGCTTATTACCCTGCCATTTTTGCACAGGTTTTTTTTCTTTCCCTTCCCCGTGACATTAGAGAGTCCGAAGTGACATACATTTTTTATAGCTTCATAAAGTCGTCTCCTGACCGGGTCACCCTTCTCATAACTAGGGAGCAGAACGCTTGAAAAAACCCATTCATCAACGTGAAAGCAGGCTCTGTCTGCAGGCTCCAATATGCACAGTCTGGCAAGACCTGGCTCAGTGCAAATGCTAACTCCCTCCCCTGCTAATGCCAGATGACCCACTCCCTTCTATCAGCACACAGAGGGGGTAAGAAGGGCATGGTGGATGTGCCCCTGTGCAAAGCGTTCCTCCAGATGAAACCTGAACCAAGCCCTCCCGCTCAATGTACTGAATAGAGTCAAAAATTAGTTTCATATTTATACTAATTAAATATTCAATTAAACAAAGATAAAATTATGGATGAAAATTTGTTCTTGCCTAATGGACTATAGCTCATTTATTACTTTTTCACAGATATACCATTAAAGTTTCAACGAAAAATCTACTGGAATCATCACCCTTATTTTTCTTTCCTCAAATATTTTTCCTGCACTCTTTGTTTTGACATTTAGACTTAGAATGGCCAATTCAGGGATGACAGGTATGCCAAAAGATGATAGAAAAGACGCAAGAAAAGAGAAAAAAGTGGACCTCTTAAACTTCTTGTAAAAATTCCTTCCACTAAAACATAAGTCTATGTGAGAGAATATTATCTGTGGAGGTTAAAGGTGCGACTCAGGAACAAGCAGAATTTTGGATTTGAAGGCTACAATTTGCCGTGGACTTCAGCTCTGTTAAAAACAGTTCTCATGGCAGGTGTGGACTGTCTGAAAATGGGAACATCCTCTTGCCCTCACGCTCCCATGCAACAGTCGTGATTCCCGTGTTGAGACTGTTTTGTTTGAGTTAAAATCACAAGTGTATAGGATTCCTATTAAGACATGATAAGCCACAGCCCAGGAATGTGTTTTCACTTGAGACTCCTCATGCATGGTCCTGGAATTTTACGTATGTATTACATGTGCACGTGGGAATAAATACATGGAAATGCATGTGATATAAGTGTACATATGTGGGTTTTAGCATAATTTAGTAGTCATAAGCAAGAACATCGATGTACACTGATGTACATGAGACTTGATGAATAGCTCAGAAGAAACGAGTTCAGTTCAGAGGACAAGATAAAATAATTGTTATAGAATCCATATTCTGTAGTCGAAGGACATTCACACCCAGGCTGAACGCATACTAGTGTCTGCTGTCTTGCTGTGTCTTAGCCAGACATCATTCTGGCAGATTTAGAAAACAAGATTGTATCAATTTGATTAGACAGCTCACCAAGCACATCTGAGGTGAATCCCTCATCCCTGTGCCTGCCACAGCATCCCCACTATGCACCTCTGGAAATAAACTAGCCCCTTCTCCCTGCCACAGTGTCTGCTGCCAGGCTGACCTGGATTGTGGAAGGTTCAGTCGCTAAATACTAGGTCTGCAGAATATTTAGTGGTGACTCTTACGATGCCCTTTAGTTCTGAAACAAGTGGTGGTACAAAACATCTCACTGGATATTAGGATCCAATCATAAATTCAGGGATAATTATTGGGATGAATGAATTTCACACCTGCGAGCTTAGACTTCAGTAATCAATATGATCCCTGAAGAACCACAGGCCGGGCTTCCCTCCTGCATCCAACGCCAGAACTTACATTTGCTTATTTGGTCACCAATCTGATCACATCATTGTTTCCTGCTAACAGTCAGCCATTTTAATTTGTTTTCAAGGAGAACCACTGTCTTTTTTTTCTTTAAAAAAAATCATAATAAGAAAATGAATGATAGAGTGCTTAAGGGAAAATTTCAGATTCTTATTCACTTTGATGCATGGAAACGCAGGCCAAATCCCTTGGTGATCTAAAATACTCTTCATTAATGAAAAAAACAGCATTTCACTGTTTCTGTTCTCAAAACCTATGGCATATATGATATGAGCAATTAAACAAAAACAAAATCATAAAGTACTTGAATACAGCTCTGATTAGCTGACCGAGGAAAGACGAGGCAGAATGAATTGACTCCTGACATTCTATTAATATTTATTAGATTTCAGGTTTCAGTCAAACTAGAGTATAGTGCCATTGTGGTTGATAACCTCACTCGTCATAAACATTTTCTTTGATAGCAGCCTTTCAAAAGCAAAACTTTAAGCAATTCTATACATAGAAATACCACATCCATTTTCATGAGTTTTATTTACTTAATTTACATTGTCATAAATGTAAGATTTAATTTGTCTATTATTTTGAATCTGTACTAAAGTAACTTCACACAAGGAACAGATGCTAACAAGGCACATCATGACTTCAAGTTATTGTCTCTTCTTGATTTTGTCACAGAGGTAACCTGCCTTTGTGTTCTCTGAAATCAGTGTTCAGGTTCAGGACCGACCGGGCAGACATCTGCCTTGTCGTTTCTTAGCTACTGGTCGCTTGACCAGGTCAACTGCATTGTGAGCTACCTGTCCAATCTTTGCAGGAGGGCCCATCTTTCAGTTTCATGGAGGCACAGACAGGAGGTCACACCACACTTAGTTGGAGCTCAATAAGTATTTAATAAGTGAGTTCATAAGAATATATAAATAAAAGCAATAGTTCCGTATATTTTATGTATTTTATATGTTTACATGAAAGTTTGATGGAACATAGGTAGAGTTTTGAAGAGTTACAATAGGAAGGCTGGGGCAGCTATTTGCATTACTTGCAAATGAATGAGCTCAGAAATGAAATTTTCTTGTAGGGCACAGGAAGATGTAACAGATTTTATTAAATAACTAGAGGACCCATCAGGATTATTGCTGTAATACCTGGTCAGAATGCTTGAGCTGGGTCTTCAAACTGGGAAACAATTGTGGATGCATACATACTCCAAGAACTGGTCTCCATGTTGTTTGGAAGGGTAAAATTCACTGAAACTACATGTGTGACACTCGGGAGAAACGAAGTGAAATCTAGATGCTGTAATCAGACGCTAACCATCTAAGGTCACCCTACGTTTGGAGAGAATAACGTGCATGACGTAGAACTGATTTTATCAGTAATGATGGTGACTTACCTTTAAATTTGTTTTAGGAGTACAGGGTGTGAAGGACTACTTGCTATCAATCCCACAATCGAAACGCAGCTAGAAAGTCTGTAGGTCAAGCAAACACTTAATTCAGCTTTTTCTTTAAAAAAAATAAAAATAAAAAGGAAGAAGAGCTCCTTTCTGAACATTGAGAAGTTTTCAGTCCATGTCAGAATTAACTTTCTGAATCCCTGAAAAAATGTATTTCCTCATGTCAAATTATTTCATTCTACGGGTATGAAGTTATTTGAATTAAATCTTTTTTTTCTGTTTATTTATTTATTTTGAATTAAACCTTATTACTCCATAACCCCTTGCATTCTTCACAAGAAGAGGTTGCTAAAGCAAGGAGCAAAACAGTTGCCTACAGGTTTCTGTACTGCTTTTTGTAGCTAAAGAAGTATTATCCAAAAACAGGATATCGAACTTAATAGAAATTTCAGAGGCACATTCAGTCTCAACTAGCAACCTTCGGTGCCCCCAGTATCCCATCTCCAGTAATTCCTTTGACATCCCGCCTTGTGCGTTTCAAATTTAAAATAACCCCAGTTGCTTTGATCATCTCTCCGACGTCCCAGCATCCTCTTCTGTCATCTGCTTTAATGAGCAGCACCAGGACAGAAACTCCCCAACGCTCCCCTCCCTCCCTCTTCTTTTGATCAACAACCATAGCGTGCTCAAGAGTGAATTTGTTCGCTCTTCCATGTCCACGTTCCAGCTGCATTGCATCACATCCTCTACACATTTCTCCTATGTTCAAGACTGAACTTCTGCCTAGTCCTGTATTCCAGTGGTATCTGTTCTCATTTCCCCTCACTTAGCCTGGGCATTTCTGAAGTGCAAATGTTGCTCCTGTGTTTCCTAGCACCGATTGGTTCTCACAGCCAGGGGTGCCCAGGCATAGTTCCTAGCACGCAGGTAGCCCTCGGAAAGCATTCCCTAGGCTGTCAGAACATGGAGGTAGCATAGTCTATGAGCCTAATATGATGACTCAGCCATTGTGAAGTAATAAACCCTCTATATTGTTGGTACCTTCTAATAAGAAATAGTAAAAAAAAAAATACTGAAAATAATGATTGTGTTCAGCTTCAGATATCTTGAGGATAATGTAATTGAAATAGAGAGAAACGTTATTCATATTTTTATTCTAATCCTCACTAGGATAAATGTTACAGAAATATAATCTATTTTTAAATATTTATTTTATGTCACTTCTATATTTATTAAAGCATCTAAAATGTGTAGGTGAGATTGATGTTCATGTGTGAATAACATACAAGTGAATTTTATTCTGTTTCCTGAGTCCATTAATTTCTCTTCACTAATGGTAATGTAAAACATTGCTCTTTCTCAGAAGCAGTCTCTGAATCACGGTGTGGTTATGCATCCTAATTACTTCAGATAATTGATGGGCGCAGAAAGAAGTTAAATAATTCACCCAGATTCACACAGGGTGATGAGAACTCCAAGATCAACCTTTCTGAGACCAAATGCCCTGGCAAAACCCACTCTTCTTTTGCCACATAGATTTTATTTCTAAGTGCCCCTTGTGGGAACAGCATCCACATTGAAGTGATTTTACAAAAGGCTCTTAACTCCTGTCATGTAAAAGATAGTACTGGGGCCCTGATATGAACCAACAAGAAGGAATCAAAGAAACTGGGCCATGCACGTTTAAGGACCTAAGCTCACCTGCATGACTCCTTCTGCTTAAGATTTTGCAGGGACCTGGTAATGGCAAGAAGCCACGAGTCAGACTTACCAGTCCGTGGCTGATCGGACTGCCAGTGAGCTGCTTTGTGATAAGTTACTATGATGAGGGCACACGGTGTATTTGTTCAGGTCTTTATTTGTCATCTTATTCAACATGTTGACTGTAGATAAAAAATTATGAAGCATCAACAAACATGAAAAGAAACAAAGACATCACAATGTCACCTCTCAGAGACTGCCTTTTAACTCTTCAAAACATCTTACTCACCCAAACACACTCAGAGAAACAAAATCATTTTGTGTACATTATCTAGCCTATTATTCAGTGGAATAACACCCAAAGAAAAATGTTCCCTTACCAAGCAACTTGTGTATCAGCCAGGAAAAATAAACTAGGTTTTTCTGTGGTAGCAATCTAAGCCAAAAGATTAGTAATAAACAAACCCACAGAACTTTTATTTCTGCTTCACGCTCTTTGATCATAATAGGAGGGAAAGCCTAGTGTAGCTTCTCAAAGGGTTTGCTCTTTCTAAATTATGTTTTTTTAAAAAAGTTACATATTCAAAGATTTTTATGTGGATTAGTCTTCACTCCATCCACTACTTAACTTCACTGAGTCCCACAACATCACGTAACACTCCAAACATAGATCACGCATTTGCCTCCGAGATCCCACAAGAATTTAGAAATAAGGCAACAACAATAGGGGGAAAGAAGATGTAAGATCCTCTAGTATTTTTGTAAAAGGAAAATAGACCATAGAACTTAATGTTTCCTGAAACATTATAGAAAGCTCCATGATTAGACCTGAACCATAAAAAATATCAATATGATAAAGTTTAGCAGTGCCATGTTAGATGCACTTCAAAACGAACAAGAAAACCCAAGAGCTAAAGCGGTGGGCGTAGGCTACAAACATTTATGCAGAAAGTACTCAGCTGAAAGTGCCATGCCTAGGAAAGAAATTAGTTGCTAGGACTGCTCAGGACATGAAAGATGTAACTTGGATCCACACGATAAGAGGATTTAAGTTTGAAACATATGCATAAAAACAAAAACAGACAGTTGGGGCCCAGTGTGGTAGCCTAGCAGCTAAAGTCCTCTCCTTGCGTGCACAGGGATCCACATGGGCGCCCGTTCTAATCCTGGCTGTCCCACTTCCCCTCCAGTTCCCTGCTTGGGGCCTGGGAAAGCAGTTGAGGATGCGTAAATCCATGAAGACCTGCACCCTTGTGGGAGACCCAGAAGAAACTCCAGGCTCTTGGCTTCAGACCAGCTTAGCTCCAGCCTACTATGGCCACTTGAGGAGTGAACCATAGGACTGAAGATCGTCCCCTCTGTCTCTCCTGCTCTCTGTATATTTGCCTTTCCAATTAAAAAAAAAAATCTTAAAAAAAAATGAGGTGATAAATATGTAAATTAGATTTACTTAATTTCACACTGCATTCAAAAATCACAAGATTATATCTTATCAAGTATGAAGCAAAAAGGAAAATGAAACCTTGCAAAATGATAAAGTGGCCAACTCACAAATATTGCAGTGGAATGAAAGAACTGCAAATTGACAATATGGACAGATTTGCAAAAAGGAAGAAAAATACAACTTTAGGTGCAAACAAGCAAGTCTGTTAAAAAAAGATATAGTGATAGAAAATTCTTGCATATAAAGAAGACCTAATGAAAACTATTCATAACTCAAGCCAACCCTCCACTGACAGCTGCAGAATAAATCAGGTTCAAGTGCGTACGCAGTACTCCACAGGACAGACAAGCCATGCTCTTGGCCATAAAATAAAGCTCAAAAACTCTGAATTAACGTGAATCAAGCAAAGTGTGTCTATGACTACAGTGATTTTAAAATAAAAATTAACATCAGAAATATGCTAGATAAACTTCAAAATATTAGAACTGAAGGATAGCTACAAATAATGGGTTCAAGAAGAATTTATACAAAATTCTTAAAAGTTGTACACGAAATTATAATGAAAACACAATCTGAGTTTACTTGTATGTGGCAACTAAGCTATGATAAGTAGAAAATTGTACATTATATTAGAAAATGAAAAATGTCCCTCAAGCAGTGATTTCCCCATGAAAATACAAAAAGAATAATAAAGTAATATCAAATAAGAGAAGAGGCAATAATGAAAGAACAGAAATTAGTAAAATAGAAAGTACAAATGACACTGAAATTCAACTACAAGATTCAAACAAAATATTAAACTTTTAGCTCAGCAGGTACAGAGCAGCAAAAATCAAAACAAGTCAATGAAACAAAAGATGTGATTTTAGATTGCAGATGATTAAGTGGAAAAGTGAACATAAGGGGATATGATAAGCAACTGTATTGAATAATTTCATATCACAGAAATGTTCAAATTCCATGAAATTTACAAACTATTCAAGAGTGTTGGAAGATGATGTCACATACATTGTCCTAATAAAAAATTGAATCCATGATTCAAAATCTCTCAAAGATATGACCACATAAGTAAATATTTAAGGAAGCTTGGTACAGTAGCCTAGCAAGTAAAGTCCTCACCTTGCATGTGCCAGGATCCCATAGGGGTGCCAGTTTTTGCCCTGGCTGCTCCACTTCCCTTCTAACTCTCCGCTTGTGGCCTGAGAAAGCAGTAGAGGATGGCTCAAAGCTTTGGGTCACTTAGAAGGTGAACCAGAGGACAGAAGCTCTTTCTCTCTGTCTCTTCTTATCTTTGCAAGTCTGACTTTCCAATAAAAATAAGTAGATCTTTAGAAAAAGAAAAAATTTTAACTAATTAAATTAGAAAAAAAAAGATCAACTCTATGCAAATGATTTCAGAAATTTAAAGGAAATATTTCCTAACTCATTGCCTAAAAGCAAAATTAAATGGGAATTACCAGAAGAATACAAATCAATATTCTTTGTTTGTATAAATGGAATATTCTAAACTAAATACTTGAAATCTAATCATTTATGCAATCATCTCTATACAAATGATAATATGTCAGAGGGCGGAGAAACTTTTTTTGCCAAGGACCATTTATTTTTTTTAAAAGATTTATTTTTATTATGTTTTTATTGGAAAGGCGGATATACAGAGAGGAGAGACAGAGAGGAAGATCTTCCGTCCGATGATTCACTCCCCAAGTGAGCGCAACGGGCCGATGCTAGGCCGATCCGAAGCCAGGAGCCTCTTCCGGGTCTCCCACGCGGGTGCAGGTTCCCAAAGCTTTGGGCCGTCCTCGACTGCTTTCCCAGGCCACAGGCAGGGAGCTGGAAGGGAAGCGGGGCTGCTGGGGATTAGAACCTGCGCCCATATGGGATCCCGGGCGTGCAAGGCGAGGACCCTAACCACTGCGCCACCGCGCCGGGCCGCCAAGGACCATTTAGATACTTATAACAACCTTCATGGGCCATAACATTTATCAATTTAAGAATCAGACTGCTCTAGATTCGTTGAATTTCTTTGCTGTTAAGGCTGGACCAAATTATTTCACAGGTCTTACATGGCTCATGCTCCACATGTTCCCCGCCCCAACAAGAACACAAAATGCTCTACTATTGGAATATTCCTCATTTGAAATGATCGAGAAAATGAACCAGAAAAGTAATCCAAGCATTTGACAGTAATCAACAGCAATTCATGATAAAAACCTGTTTAATATCCTGTCATGTTGGGAGCTTTGGCTGCCCAGCCCTAAAGATGGCGCCTTGGCAGTGTGCCTGGGTCACGAGGCGGAGCCTAGCAGAACCAGGAACTTCATCCTGATTGGTCCCTAGCGCATGCTCACCACGTGCCTGGCACGTGATCTGTATTATGATTGGTGCGCTCTGTGCATGCTGGATTGACCTTTCCGCCGATTGGGTTGTGAAGTGTATATATAGTGAAGCTTGTGCGGCTTAGGGGAAGAATAAGGTACCATGGGAAAGGACACGTATGGTGTGAGAGTCTTTCTCTGCGGGTCAGGGAGCTCTCCACAGTGTCAGAGGGGAAGTTCTTCAACTTGGTATCATCTCAGAAAAACTTACTGCAAACGATGATCGAAATTGGTTCTTTCGGTAAGTGACTAAGGACAGTGTGTTCTGCAAATCAAGGAAATTTACTGTGACCACTACTATTCAAGATTATTACAGAAGTAGTGGTGAGCACACAGCCTGGCAATGGAGAGGTATCCTGGGAGACCTGCATCCCATAGCTGTTTGAGTTCTAGCTCTGCTTCCAAGCCAGCTTCCTAGTGATGCAGACCGCAGAAGGAAGTAGGCTAGGGTTTAGGCAATTTTGTCCCTGGCACCGACATGGGAGCCTTCAAATAAATTTTAAGGTCCTGGGTTCAGCCTAGCCCCAGTTTGGGCAGAGGTGAGACAATGGATGAGCAATCTCCCTCTCATTCTTTGCTTTTAAAACAATCATACATATAGATATACAGAGGCAAATGAATTTAAAAATAAGCATTTGATTACAACAGTTTTTCTTTGTGGAGTTTACTGGCTATGTTAAAATCCGAACACATCCTAGTAAAACTTGAGGTTTAGAAGGTCACTGGGGACCCACCAAAAGAACAAAGCATCCCTGGTACTACTATACGCTAAAAATGTAAAGCTGGGAATGTGACGTTTTCAATAATTTATATTATACCAACAAAGCAACATTCATAGATACATATAAAATATATCAGTTTTATAACATATAGAAAACCATTTGTGATCCTACATTAAGCAAGTGAAAATAGTATAGAAAAAGAGAGCATAATTGAAATTGCTAAAATCTGATACATTAAAATTTAAAGCACTGTTTTGAAAACATTTTAAGTCACATAAGACATATCACAGAGTAATATGAAATATAGACAGATAAAAAATAGAGATTAGAACAAAGATTTCACCAAATTGTTGCTGAATAACACAGGGATAGATTTCTTGCATCAAACATTGGGAAAATACAATCGAATCACAATGAGACATTTCTCTATGCTTACTAAAATAACCTAAAAATACCTTGACCCAAAGTGGATCATAAATAGAATGTGAAACAATTGAGACTCTCATACATTAATGAGAGATGTGCAGTTATTATGAAAACACGCTGCCAAGTTAAATATGCACCTGTTAAACGCCCTGATGATTCTGCTGTTGGCTATCTACTCAAACACAAGTAAAATACACATGCACAAAAGGATCTCTGCAGGAATGTTTGTTGCAGCTTTATTCGTAAGAGCCCCAAAGTGGAAACATGGCAAATATTCATCAGATAAACAAATTGAGTCATATCTGCTGGATGGATTCATAGTGAAAACTGGTGTGAGAGCAATGATACATTTCCAGATCACTGTGTTAAGATGTCATGTGTGTAATCCTCCATTCTATAGCTTAATGTTTATGAAAAATCTTTAGGAATGGAATTAGGATCAGTGGCAGCTAGGAGTCGGGGTGGAAGGAACGGAGTGTCTGTACGGACAAGCGGATTGCTTTGCAGGACGACGTAGTTCATGTCATACTTGTTCTTCTGTAAGCACAGGTGTTTTGTGAAGCTGACATATTTGCATACTTTATCAAGATGAATTTACTTACATGTATATTATGCTCCATTAAACCTGCCCTTTAAACATGTTTAAGCAGAAAAATAATCTACCAAAATCATTAAGAATATTGAAATTCTTAGATGTAGATTTATATCCGAAGGGAAATGTATAGCCTAAGGGCGAAGGGTGTTTTTGGACAGTGTGTTCCTGTATGGAACAAGACCACTGTGAAATGACAAAAACGGAGTGACATGGGTAGACGCAGCCACGGTCGCTTCTCCGTAGCCCGCCACGTGGTGGTAGGGGTAACCACTGGTAGTGGGGGTTTCAGCAGTGTGCATATCCTCCCTATGATGGTGAGAAAGGAAAGCAGGTTAACAGATGCCTATGTAGAGAAATCTCAATATTGTTGAGCATTAATATTTCTATGCTGAATCTAATTAAAGTATATCTGGCATTTACGAGATTGATGAGTGACTTCATGATTTTTTTCAGACATCTTTTGCTTGAGGGTCACAATGTAGCTATAAATGATGAAAACGATGCATAAAATATGCAAAAGTACGCTGCAGTAAACATGTTTACATAAAATATAAATAATATTTTTAAGAGGCATCTATTTATTTGTTTGAATGGCAGAGACAGGGAGAGACAGAGAAAGAGCTGCTTGCAGGCTGGTTTCGTAAATGTCTACGACACCTAAGGTGAGGGCAAGCTGCAATTGGCAGTCAGAGATTCCACCTGGCACCAAGCACTTGAGCCCTCACCTGAAGAGTCACAGGTGCATTTGCAGGAAGCTGGACCAGAAGCTGCCGGCTGAGCTGATGCCAGCCACCTAAAATGAGATGCAGGCATCAACAGCGTTGGCTGAGACTGTGCAACATCAGGGGCCCCAAGTAACGTAGTTTGACAAGTAATGGTAGATGCTATATTATATACTTAAAAGCATTAAAATGTTGTACAATGCTGAAACATCAAATATTTGAAATATTGAGGAAGACTCAAATGTATATTACAGATCTTTTAGAAAAAAATTAAGAATAGAGAGAAAATTTTATCTCACATAACACAGGTCCCTACTTTATGTTCAAGTGAAGCAAAAATTTTGGACAATTACTACTAAAAATGTGATCATCAATGGGCTGAATTCTGTTTGCCCGAATTCACAGTGACTAGAAACAGAATCTATCGCAAAACACTGACTCAGTAGTTTTGCTCAGAATAAGCAAATACAGAAAACTCTATAAAATGTGCTGCATTGGACTCTCACTTGAAGTAAGTAGGAGATGAATTTGAACTTTGGAGAGATGACCTGAATCAGTCCATGAAATACGGAAGTTCACCTGCTGCTATGTTACACTTCCTGTTATTCAGAAAGATTTTTCTCTTCAGTAATTCCATTTACTCAACAATTGCTGACTCAGGACTAGCCTGCATTCTACCAAGAAAAATGTATTAGATGCCTGTACATTTTGATATTTCATCAGACAAATGCACCTCAGTATCCTTTCATTTACACCCAAAAATGCACTCATAAAATCTTATGAACTACCAACACTGCATAATTCCCATAGAGCAGCTTCTGTGATTTTCAACAAACTAAAATTTTTCTTTCATTTATCACCGATTTTTGTGAAAATTTTATTTTGGAGATGAAGGATTGGTGATGATAAAATGGAAGAAAAATAATCTGGCGAACTCATCAAGAAGTAAATTTAGCAGATATTATTGTCTGCAACAATTTTATGGAGAACAACATTCTTCAATCGGTTCCCGTAAGTCCTAAGCAGAAACTAGAGTCTCAGGCAAAAGATTCTTGGATTATTTGATTCACTGGCATCTCTCTATTTGTTTCTATCTATCTATCTATCTATCTATCTATCTATCTATCTATCTATCTATCTTTCTATTATTTATCTATTATCTATCTATCATCTATCTAGTTCTGAGTACATTGTGTATCTACCGTGCACCCTGCTCTATGACAATAATGTTGATATAACTATGAACGCAGGAGTTTATTACATTACTTTATGTATTCATTGCTCTTTGGCAATGATGATAATCTGCGCGATAAACTCTAGGACACTTCAAAATGTATAGAAAAGGAATAAAAAGATAACTTTATTTTGTGTCCATTTTTTTGAGGTCATGAAATGTAAGATTTTATGAACAATTTATGAAAATGTATATCAGTAAAAAAAAACTATGCAAAGGTCTCGAAAATTCTTACATGGGAAAACAACTTACATGAGAACTTAATGTTTTCATTAGCTTTTGGATCACCCTTGTAAATTTCCCCAAATAATTCATTTCATCCCTTGATTTAGAGTGCACCTCCGGGGATCGTGATCTGCCACACTATCTTACTATGATTCATCAAACATCTACGTGTGAGTCTTTCAGTGACTGCGATCCGTGTTTTTAGCATGCCCATGGCGACCAGATCCCAGCCCGCTAAGCTCTGACGAGCAACTATGCTGCACACACAGAGAAAAAAAAAATCTGAAGGATAAAATCAGAACGCCAGTTTGTTAATTTGTAGACAATCTCGTAACCATCAAATAGGATTCAGCTGTTCTCTCTCAGCAGACAGATTTACAAAGAAGTTTTTGATCTCGGAACAAGAAGAGGTAGCTGTTTACTGATAACGCCTGGGGTTACACATGCGTTCTCTTGCTGCTTAGGCATCGTCTGTTGTTTTCCACGGTTTGGGCGCCTGCACTTCTGTACAACTTGAAGATCGCAATGACTGCTCCTCTGCCTTGTTTTTCTCTTTGCTTTCAGAGCTCACCAACACCCTCATCACTGCCTTTTCTATGGAGATGGTCACCAAAAAGAATGTTCCCTGAGTTTGGGTATGGAAAGCACTCTTTCTCATGAAGAGTAACTCAGGGGTTCAGCACAGTAGCCTAGCAGCTAAAGTCCTCACCTTTTACATGCCTGATCCCATGCGGGCCCCAGTTCTAATCCCAGTGGCCCCACTTCCCATCCAGCTGCCTGCTTGTGGCCTGGGAAAGCAGTTGAGGATGGCCCAAAGTCTTGGGACCCTGCACACGCGTGGGAGACCTGGAGGAGGCTTCTGGCTTCTGACATGACACCTGATTCAGGCAGGACCCACTGTGATCGACTAGGATGGCAGCAATCAATGTTCTATACATTTCCTGATACTAAAGGATCTAAATAGTCTGTAGACACAGCTTTAGTTCTCTCTTCTTTCTCTTCCATTCATATCAAACAAAAGAAATAGGGCCCGGTGCAGTAGTTCAGCAGCTAAAGTCCTCACCTTGCATGTGCCAGGATCCCATTTAGGCGTTGGTTCTTATCCTGGCGACCCCCTTCCCATCCAGCTCTCTGCTTGTGGCCTGGGAAAGCAATCGAGCATGGCCCAAAGCTTTGGGATCCTGCACCCAGTTTGAGTTAGTTCAGCTCCTGTGGTTGCAGCCACCTGAGGAGTGAATAATTGGACAGAAGATCTTCCTCTCTGTCTCTCCTACTCTCTGCATATCTGACTTTGCAATAAAAATAAAAACAAAAACAAATCTTTAAAAAAAAACTAAAGAAATAAAAATGTTTTCTTGAAGACATAAGGAAGTTATCGCCAGGCATATTGACGTGACATTAATGTATCCATTTCAAGATCTGCATATTATCTGATAAATAGTGTATTAGTAACCACATTTCCTTAACTGTCCCCTGTGTCAAAGTGATCTTTCCGTGTGACAAATGCTCACTGGCAGAGCACGGTCACCGGCTGTTGATGAGTGGACATGAAGACATTTTAGAGGAAGTTCCACATATTATTGTCAGGCACACACAATGAAGCACACAGTAGCGTGGAGTTGCTGAACTTAAAAACACTTTAATGTGAATGTGGCATGTACGCACAATTTCCGAATAACACAGTAATTTCCGGACAAAATTGAATAAACATTGATTTGCCTTAAAAGTAATATATAAGCAAACAGCTGTATGCCATTTTTAAAGTAGCATATGTGTGACTCCTATACCATTGGTGATAGTTTATAATCTCTAAATTATCCTTAAAACTATATAATATTTTATAAATTACTCAAATTGAAGTTTTTGAGTGGGTTTTTCTCAGAAGCTTGGTGCAAAGGTATTGTAGCCTGGCTGTTTTGTAAGACTAACCATTTGTATGCTTTAGTTGCCTAAGCACTAATCTTGCAAATAAAAACCTCTTAATTGAAGACAAAGAAATGTGTATCAGAAAACCTATTATTTCTCCCTTAGTTCAAAATGTCCAGTTTCCCAAGGAACCCTCTCAGAAGTATTCATGACAATGCCTTGGAAACTGTGTGATTTCCATGTTGTATCTGATGTCAGTTTGCATTGCAAGATTGCCACAGATGAAAGTTCAGGTCCTGTGAAACGGCGTTTCAGTGAGATTTCAAGCTGTAGGTTTAACCGCTTGCGATGGGATATGTAACCAACAGATAATAAACTGAATGACAAGTATTTGCAGTCTTGCACAGTGATCACCAAGAAGTTATCTCCAGTTAAACCCAGGGGGAAATGCGCCTCTTCTAAGGTCATTTAACTTACAGGAAATACTGTTCATGTAGAAGACGTGTAAGATTGACTTCACTTGCCAACAGATCCACAAGCAAAAGTGACCCACGCTTCAAATTACTAAGAAAGTTGACAAAGTTACCAGCTTCCAAATCACAATGTTCTCCTTCCTTGCTTAAGATTCTCTGATAATCTCACATACGCCTATCACCATGATGTGAGTGGAACTTTGTCCTACGAGAACCATTTCAGAGCTCGGCATGACAGCCTAGTGGCTAGACCCTTACCTTGCATGCATTGGAATCCCATATAGGCACCGGTTTGTGTCACAGCTGCTCTATTTCGCATCGAGCTCCCTGCTTGTGGCCTGGGAAAGCAGTAGAGAATGGCCCAAAGCCTTGGGACCCTGCATATACGTGGGACATCCAGAATTCCTGACTCCTAGCTTCAAATGATCTCAGCTCCGGCCATTATAACCACTTGGGGACTGAACCAGCAGATGGAAGATCTTTTTCTGTCTCTCTTTCTTTCCGTATATCTGCCTTTCCAATAGAAATAATAAATAAATATTACAGAAGTAGAGCTGGCTCAGTGCTATCCTAATGATGGAAGATCATACCCCCTGTCACTACTCCCACCCGCAGACAGCCTGTATGTGCAGTCACACACAAGCACACACTGCTGACTGCATTCCTGCATGGTAGTTAATCACACGAAAGAAACATGAGGCAAAGGAAAGCCCCTCCCCAAATCACCCTCTCCTTAATTTCTAGCTGTGATTCCTCATCTCCGTCAACTGCCTAACACCTCTCGGTGTGGTTGAACTTTAAGAGGCCCGAGAAAAGGAAGAAATAAGACTTTAAATAATTTATTTGGAGAAACAGTCAGTGAAGAGGAACAAATCATGTTTCGCTAAAAGAACTGGGACCTTTGACACTCCCCTTTTCGCTCCAGTACCTGGAGCTGGAGCTGGATTGCATTAGTGAAATTTTCATTTGATGGCATTTTAATATTCTGCCTTGATGACTTTTTAGCAACATTTACTTTCAGAGGTCTCGAGTGTTCCCTCGGAGGAAATGAAACATGTCAGAGCCCATTACAAAAATCAAAATTTAAATACCTCGGCCACGTTCAGGCTCACACATGATCCCATCAGTGCTTAAGCTGGAACTCACAACTATTCATTCTCTTGCTCAATCAGTAATGAGTACATTTGATGAAGCATCCCAGGGTCAGGGGACACACGTTAGTGATCTGACTTAACCCACTGAGCGCCTGTCTGCAAAAGACCGGGGCAGGATTCGGTTAATTTGCAACTTGCAAATAGTATCCAGAGGGATAAAAAGAATTTTTTGGTTCTTTCTTTTTATACAATATAGATGTCCATAAAAAAGGAGAAATAGACAGCAATGTGACTGCGGCACAACAGATTTAGAGTTCTACAGGAATTGCTATATATCTGTATGTGTGGCTACTCCATTTGTAAGGGCTGTTATTGCAGAGCCCCTGAAGACTTCTTGATCTTCTTTGCGCAAAATCTTACTTTCTGGTGCTTTCTTGACGCCTTCAATGATTTCAACCTGTTCCTGGCAAGTAGACAACCTTGTTTGGAATCTGATGATCTACTGGGTGTCGTGAAGCTGCCTGCCCAGCCTCTGCACATCGACTTGGATAACAAGTCATTCAGACTGCTGCTTGAAACTGCCTCAAGAACACAGCCGAGTCCTGGGGTGCTTACCACTTCTGAAGCATGAGAGGCTGATTCTCCTCTCTCCTCTTCCTCCTTCTCCTCTCTTGAACCCAAAATGAGCAACTTCAGCTGTGTTAATTGCCCCTCTCTACTGGGAGGATTCAGTCTGTAGCCCCATATGGATGTTTTAGTTCTTCCTGAAGATGCAGAGGCCTTCATTGTGATATTCCCCGTGCAATCCACAAGTCCTGACCTGGATGACCCTTTCATGAGAGGTAGAGAATCTCCCTTCCAAGGCAGAAGCAAAGATAATCAGAGATCTGATGGGAAATTGTGTGTATGACCCTGCCTAGACAGTCATTTCCAGGTCTTAGACCAGGTGTTCTAAATAAAGCCCATGTAATCCTGTGGTGAATGGCCTGGCTTAGGATGCTAAAAGTTGAGGCCATTGTGTTCCCATGCCCTTGTGCCAAACGGACAGGGCACCCTGACAGCTCTCAATAATGCCTCGCATGGTCCAGATGAATCAGATGACCATGGAGTTCCCAATGGCCCCTGAGAGTGACATAGTGTTTTCCATTTACTTTCAGGGAGTTTTTGCTTAGAATATTAGATAGCTTCAACTAGTTACAAGCAATGTTCATTGCTTATGCTCGACCTCCAGAAACGGCACAGAATGATTGTTATTGGAATAAAAAGCATTATAGTTTAGTAAAAAGTAGTAAAAATTACAACATAAGTAGTCTGCTCAACAGAATGTTAAAGGCATGACATGAAAGGTAAGTTTCAATGATGGCCCGGAAGGAGGTAGCCCTATTAGATTTCCCAAGCATTGTCAGGCAGCAAAAAGCATTGTCGACCCCATGTCTAATGAGTTTTTTCCCTCCTAATACATAGTGACACACCTTAGGACCAAGACAGGAGTTGAGGGAGACCATTTGGCAGGATTCTGTTAAAACACCTGACACAGGCCAACAGATATTTGAAAAACCACTTAAGTTCACCATCCATCAGAGGACTAAAAATAAAATCCACAATATGATTTCACCTCACCCCAGTTAGGATGGCTATCTTACAGAAATCAGGTAACCATAGGTGTTGGTAAGGATGTAGAGGAAAAGGTACCCTGCTCCACTGTTGATAGGTACCTAAGCTGGTGAAGCCATTACTGCAGACAGTAAGAATATTATGCAGATAACTGAAAACAGATCTACCATAAGACCCAGATATCCCACTCTTTAGAACTTACCAAAAGAAATAAAATCAGCGTATGAAGAGTTTTCAGTACCCTCAAGTTTATACCTCTTCAATTTAAAATGGCTAAGGAATTAACCCAGATGACATCAACAAACGACTGGATCAAGGAACGTCACACACACACACACACACACACACACACACACACACACTATGAGTACTTACTACTGAACCATGAGAAAGAATGAAATCTTATATTTTGCAAAAATGAATATCATGTTTTCCTGATCACTGATAACTAATACAATGAGAACAAAAAAATCACTATCGATCTAAGCAAGATTCGCATTCAGGGATTTGATTAACTTGCACAGCCTTTGTCTATACTCCAGAGACAAATCCGCTAGGCAAAGAGTGCTACTTTATGGACCCCTTTGCCACAAATCATTGTAAATCTCGTATTGCATATTAAATTGCTTTAAAATTCTTCCAGGTGAAGGACTTAACCAATTTCTTCTTGGCACATCTGCTTCTTCCTGATGGAAGCTTGTTACAGCTCACCTTTCTGCCTTCTAGATAACCCTTCTTGGCTTGCTACCAGAGGAGTAAAGATTTGTGATTTGGGCTTTCTTTTCCGTGATGAGAAGAAATAAGTGGGAACGAGGAAGAGGATAAGGAATTGATGGGAAATGGTGTCTATTCTGTTTTTGCACTTTCATAATCAGTTAATTTGAGACCATGGATTGAAAGTGATGGTTTATTAATAGAAGACATGTATAGTCCAAAGCCAAGGGTCCAGCCTACATCTGTATCTGTTGGGAGCTGCAAGTTATGGTGCTTGTCATGACAACCAGCACATTTCCTCTCTGTTGTCTATTTCAAGTTAACAAATACAAAATCAAAAGGAACATTGTGTAATAATACTTCCAGAGGAAGAGATATTTTGAAAAACTATTAAGTATAAATAAAAAGGATAGAGTTCAGTCATCAACTGGTCAGGAAATGGAGATTGTTGGGACATATCTGGCTTATTGGAACTTCTCTAAAAATACATGTTGATCGTCAGCTCCAGTACACAGGGAGAGTGATCGTAAACAGGTTTTGCTTCAGAAATACAGGGAGGCAAAATTGAGAGAGATAAGAAAAGAAGTGTAAATGAGAGGATACAAGAAAGTGAACAGAAAAAAAAAAAAAAACAAAGGGAGGGGAGGGAAAAAGGGAGCGAGAAAAAAAGAGATGGACAGACAGAAACTTGGGCACACTCACTAAACCTTGTGCTAGTTTTGTTTTCTAAAAACAAAAGAAAAATGATTTTTAAATTAACAATCTGGGCTTACTTTCTAAGAAGCCTGGAGCTAAGATACAATTTCTCAGATGATCCGCAACTATAACTAACTAGGGAGAACAAACTGGGGGAGGGGAGACTTCAGTGAAACTAGACTGAAATGTGACGAGGTAGAGGAGCATTCGTTTATGCATATTAAGTGTTCAGAGTAAGTTTCCTTGGGGGCGGTATGTCGTTTTTATGTCAAGATGTGTCATGAAAAAGAAAGCATATTGAGACATGTTTGTACAAATGTCTATACAATTAATGAGCTATGTAAATTTCTCCCCAAAAGTCTACTAAATATTATACATTCGTATTTCTGAAAGCTATTCATCACAAACATAATGATCGTCAGCATTAGGGGAACCAGTTTCAGCTTCTAGGGCTGCATAGTTCTCTTACTTGAGTTCACTAGAAACCACAATTTTTTTTTCCTGCCATAGGTCCCTTCATTTGGCATGTCTGTGTAATAGAGTCACAGGCAATAACACCAGTCAAAAATAATGTGATTATAATTTGCACTGGGTTTATCAGCCTGATCTGGGACCTGTATATGGACTCTCTGACCCGCTTCCTTCTGCTATTGATCTTGTCCTGTCCCTCACACACATTATAAATCCACCAAGTGGCATGCCACGCTGCTCTTCTGTAACATGAATTTATGCTAATGGCTGTCTGCATATGCTTATATCACATATCTATATTAAGCTTAATAGTCTGTTACATTGCTTCTTAACCCTGTGTCCACACATGATTAACTTTCTTGATTTCTTTCAAAATCGTTATTAACACAGTGTAGCATTTCACTCAACATGTCACTAAGTTTCTCTGCTGAGTGCTGGAGTTGGGGTGATCATAAAACTCCTCAGCTTTAGCAAATGAAAATGCATCTAAAAACTAAGGGACGCAAAAAGATGGTCTCCTGCTTGTGTTTGTCAACCTAAAACTGGAAGAAGTTAAAAGCCCAGCTCGTGGTCATACTGCAGGCTGTAGCGTGTCCTCCACCATCGAATAGTCAAAGTCCAAGGGTCCCCAGCCCTTGCCCAGTGCTGACCAGCAGCCGTGTCTCATGAACTAGACCATACCCAGAGTTCTCCTTCCTTGAAGAATTTTAGGAATGTGGCATCAGCAAATTGGATATATTCAATTATTGTTTACAACAGGCATTTTAAAGCCTTTAGAAGCTTCATTTGCATTAATATCAAGTTTTTTTCACAAATTCATGAAGAAACCTAAATCATCAAACATTCCTAAGGAATAATAATATTCAAATTCATGTCAACAAGTCAACAACTGTCCAAAGACATTCCCTTGCTTCAGTAATCTTATACAAAGTCTGTGAAGAGTGTTTGAAAATCCCAAATTGATCAACGTTTAAGGTTAGCTTTATATTTCTTAAACACCATCTTCAGGAAGAAATTAAAATTTCTATAAATGAATACATAAAAAGAACTTGGCATTCACTAAACCACCAAAGTTAGGACATCAGTTGGTGATAACTTGTGTTGCTTATTATCACAGCAGCTGATAAAGTTTAGACTTCAAAAATAGGCAATACCTACATGCCAGATGAAAGGGCAAAAGTAATTTTTCTAAAACTGCACACATGCTCCTGTGGTTGCACTGTAAGTGCTGAAATATATTTCTAAAATTATTTTGAAATACATGTAAAAGTAGAAAATCATTTTATCTGTGCTCTTATATTCTATTTATTCACATATATGCATGATTGTTTCAATTACTTGAGAATATAAACTTTCCTAGAGTTAAATGTAAAATCTCCCCCAATATTGTAACATTTGTCTAGAACAGGGTGTGACCATGAAAGGCACTGTCGCTGTGTCCATCTCCAAGTAATGTCCAGGTCTGGTCCAAGTAGAGACCTCACTACAACTGAATCTTGGCGTTTTGCTTCTTCTATTGCTTTTCCATTGATTCCCTGGGGGTGACCATAAAAGGTGCCTGTAAAATAGTATTCTGAATGATTAAAGACTGACAGCAGAATATTTTGGAATAATATAGACTTAGAAACTATATCAATTTGCGTACCGGATCTTTGAGAGTTTCCTGTGCCAGTTGTTCTCTCCCTCTCAGGTTCTCTCCCTGCATTCTCCCTCTCTCTCTCTCTCTCTCTCTCTCTCTCTCTCTCAAGTTCTGCCTACAGCCCCAATAGCTCCAGCTCTGAAAGAAGCCACCTGTGCTAATTTTAAGCCAACGCTCTAAAACCCCAACTCTCTTTTATCCAGATAAAAGGGCAGCTTGATGCTCAGCTTCTCTAGCACATTCTCAGCAGTTAATTTCTCTCATAGTGCTGTTTCCTTTCCATCAGAAGAGTCAGTATCAACGGCAATCCCCTGATATGCAAGTGGGTCCCTAAGGAAGCAATCAGACCTTTAACCTTATACAGTACATATATATTACAGTCTATATTCAGTTTCCCAGGAGAAAAATCACACGTTGTATTTGCTTCAGGAACACTAGTGGTCCATTCATGTAATGGATTTTTGCCTCGTTTTGTGTATTCTTGCTTAAAATAAACCAAGCGCAGATGTTACAAACACACTTGTTGACAAGGATCAGACAAATAATGACATGAAGTCAGTGAAATGATGATCTGTGTAGATTCGTACACTGCCATGCCCATTAGTTCCAACGCAGCTGAAATCATCTCATGGCGAAGCCTCCCGATTTGTAAAATGGTAGTGTTCAGGCAGAAACAAAAGAAAGACTTTAGAGACTGGCTTCAGCCCGAGGACTGTCTGTTTGCCTACCATGGCTCAGCCTCTCCACTCACGCCATTGTCTAATGAAATCCCTTGGTCCCTACTGGTTGCCATTTGCAGAAGACCTCTTGGGTCTCTCCGGTCTACAGAAGACTTAATTTGAGGTTAAATCCATTGGCAAGCTGGAGTCTGAAGATAAAAAAGATCTAATCTTTGAGCTTCTTCAAATATTTGAGGGCTGCGTGAGCGTCTGAAGGTCCCAGAGAGCCTCAATCAACACCATGATGGTTATTGCACTTTGCGCATCTCAACTCCTCTGTGAAATAGACCTCTTCTGGCTTGCTCCATGTGGTGCCCTGCTCACTCCTAAGCTCCCACTGCTAGTTGGCATTACTTCACACTCAGGAATGCTCTGCACAGTAGGTTTTGGTTCTTATACGACAACATGGATGCAATGCAACATAGATCTTAGGAAGTACTTCGTGCTGGAACACTATTGTGAGCTTCATACTTACAATAAAGCTGTCTGATAAAGTACACAGTACAGATTAAATATGTCTGGTTAGATAGTATTTATTCTTTTTGCTTTGATATTTATGTCAGAAGCATATGTGATGCATATGCTAAATAAATTGTTTGCTATGAGATCAAAAACATCTCTGGTAATGATGCATGCCCTCTTTTTAATAAAGATGTTTTTTCATAACTAAATTAATGATTCATAATTTCTGAAATCTGAGACAATTTTCTGTGAACAAGTTGGTTTGAGTTCACTTGGCCAGGTTTTTTTTGAGCAACCTATATGTGCAAAGTGCAATTTTATGAGAACTTGTGCCTGAGTCTTTTCACACCACATTGTATTAATGAGACCATAAGATTGTCTTAAACCAAGATTTTAAATGCCTAACTGCTCATTTCAAACTGTCTCTCACATTGCTGGTTTTTCCCATTGGTAACTGTCTTGCAGATCCGCTGAATAAAAACTATTGTAAGAACTCTAACAACAAGAGTCATAAGGTCTCACTCAGAATCCGGTCAGTCCTAGCAGGTACCGGGTAACTTCCACTACTGTCAGTGACTTATTCTGAACATTTTTGAATAACTCATATTATTTATCACCATGAAATTGTGATTTTTGAAGGCCATTTTGCTATTCTTCTTATGGCTAAGTACTTTTTATTAACAAATGGCAGCAATTCCAATAAAGCTAAATACTTTTTATTAACAAATGGCAGCAATTCCAATAAACGTGATACTAACCTCAAAACTAATGTTCACAACCCAAGTGACAAGGAAAATGAAAGCATACATTTTCATTACCAAACATGCAAGACAACAAAGTATGAACAATGAGATCATGTTATTACTTAAACATGACAGAGACACAAAAAGGAAACCCAAACCACGACAATTGTTCAGGCTGATTCTGACCATAGCACCTGTGTCAGTAATTCCTATCTTACCACGCATGTGTCGCCTTGCCTTCCGCTCTGAAAGTTTCTTTGAACAGAGACACTTTGCTCTAACTATAAAAAGTCATTTGCAGCATTATTTCCTAGAATTAGATTTCCAAGAAGGAAAAGGGTTTTTAAATCCATCATGACAAACACACGCGCTCACGTGTTTGGAGTTCGAGGGTGGATGCAGACCGGTGGGGGACAGTGGAGAAGGCTGCTCAGTGTCACCTATGGCGGTGTAAGCCAATAGTCTGGCCAAGGAAACCTCAGCTGAGTGATGCTTACCAGGCAAAGGAGGGGCAACTCAGGAGGCCACGCTGCTCCAACTTTTGACATTTGCATGAGTTCTGTATGTGACACAGGGCCTTGCATCCAAGTGCTGGGGACAGCACATTCTACCTGTTGAAGAGTTTTATGTGCCTGAGGGCATGGGCATGCTGGCCTCCCACGCATGGCCACATGGCACTGCTGCCAGAATCAAGCAGGCTCTGTGTAGCCCTGGGAAAGCAGGGCCTGAAATGTTGCCCCTGGTTTCTCTCAGGTTCCCTTTCATGACTTTGCGTTTGTTGATTTTTATCTGTGTCCATCACTATAATAAAATAACAACTTCTCTAAGAAGTTAACAACTTGTAAGAGAGTTAACAGCTTGTCTAAAAGAGTTCTAAGAGAGTTAACAACTTCTGTAAGTCCTTTGAGTTTTTCTGCAATGCTTTCAAGCCTGAGGGTGGCCTTCTGCACCTCTGACACACACATTCATAAATATTGTACACACACAAAGGTGCTGAAGTGTTGAAATCATTTGTAACCAGCTTAATTTACTAAACACATTTTTAAAACGCTATAGGGCTACCAACGTCAGTTATACTCTGAGGTGAACCTGGACAGAAATAAAACAAAGGCTGCTTTTGCAATACTGATGAGCGAGATTGTGGTGAATTTGACCCCGGCTTAGAACAGTTCATTCATGAGCTAAAAGGTAGAGAAGAGTAGGTTCTCAAATGGTGGGTAAAATGCTTTCACCCCACAGCTGGGTGCTGGCTGTCACCCCACAGCTGGGTGCCGGATTTCCATATTGTGTCCAGGCTTCTGACTCTAGCTGCTGACTAATTCAGACCTAGAGATGTGGTAGAGATCGCTCCAGAAACTGTCACTAAAACACCTAATTAGCAGAAAGTTAAGCTTATGTTTGTGATCAAAGGAACCTACTACTGTGATAATAACGGGGGGAGGGGCTGTGAGGGAATCCCCATATCTACAAAACTATAGAATCAAGAAGAAAAAGGGAAAGAAGAAGTGGAGGAAGGAGAAGAAACTTCATCCCTGAAGTGGTGTGGGAGCTCTGGCTGCCTTGCCTGTTTCTGACTCTAGTGAGAACAACTGGGAAGAAAACCTGACCTGAGTATCTCTCTCTCTTTCCCTAATAAGATGATAAAGAGCTAAATGAAAGACTGAAGTATCTAACTTTGAATGAGAAGGCATGCGTAACAACCTGTACACAGAGATACATGCCACAAAATATACCACAAAAACATTACCTCAATATGCTTTTGTAAATTGGCGAAACAGATCCATACAGCAAAATGATCCCTTCATAGATGGTTTCTGAACTGCCACTATTTTTTTATGTAATCTGGCCAATAAAATGGCAAATGGACCTTATTATGTTCATCCTTCTCATTCAAATTATTACCTGGAGACGACTCATAAAACACGATGCTGAGGAATGTTTCTATGTACTGGGTAAGTGCTGGCCGAGGCATGTCAGATTTATTACAAGTCAAAGGTTAGGTCAGTTTTTTTCCTACTGCTCACAGAGTTCTTGAACAATCTGGAAAAAACTTTAGTCACCCCAAATTGAAACAGGGAGGAACTCCAGTGGAATTAGCACTTTTATTGGCCATTCCCTGGGAAGGAGCAAGTATGGGTGATGAAACCTGGTCAGAACTGAAGGATTCAAACATAGGAGCATGTTAGAGCATGACAGGGATTGAGTGAACTGCACACAAGAATAAAAAATGGGAAAGGAAATTAGACTTTTCACTAGTGGAAAAAAATGACTAGGCGACTCTGGGATATGTTACAACAAGCTCCTGAATAAAATAAATAGGAAGGATTTTTCAGGCTGTGGGGATTGAATGAATGCAATCAATCTTGCTTATGTGGGAACTGTTTCACTCCAGCCCACAAGCTCCCTCCAGTGAAGTGAGGTCTCACGGTGGCTCAGTTTGTATACAGCAGGCAAGCTGCAGTGAGGGCAGGTCGCAGGTCCTGCCCCGCAGGCAAGCAGGCAGAGCGGAGATAACAGCTGTGCTTCTTCAGGATCACACTTTGTCTCATCCACATACTAGTCTATACAATCACTCACACTGTTACAAGAAGACGCAGGAAGCAAATGGGTGTGGAAGTGAGAGTGGTTGGGTAAGGTCTCATTGAACGTCTAGGCATGAGTTGTGGTATGCACTTCATCTATGACCTCGAGTTCTAAACGGGACCCCTGCCATCCATGCCAGGCCTTTTCAGACTGAACTCAGCCTGGTTACATCTGTAGCTTCCCTTCACCAAAACCAGCCTTAGCAATGAGGACACCACTGTGGGAAAATCCATCTAACCATGATCGACACAGAAACACAAACAGAACAATCAGTAAGGGACATTATGTGCAGTGTGTTGATCAGTTTTATACAGTGCAGCGTATCTCATCTTTCCTGGACCATGTTTCTGCACACAAACCAGAATAGCACTGTGTGTAAACAGGGGTTGGCACAGGAAGCTGACTTTGTGGAACTACATCATGAGCCCTAAGCTTCCTGTTCTGACATTCGTACTGTGTGGTAGCAGGGATGCTTTGAATGAAGAGGGGGAAAGACAACTGTGCTGCCTCAGAAATGCAGGTGTAGAATCTTCTCCCCATAAACCAGTTCCGACTTGGCCATTGCTGAAAATGGGCAGAGGTAGGAGTTGGGATTAAGAGGTCTGGCGATGAGGCTGCAAAGAAGGAGCCGAGATTCAAGCCCTGGATCTCTCAGCACCTAGGGATCTTTGTCCTGCTTTCCTGTATCCTTTCCGGACAGAAACAGACATGTCATCACCATAGTTATCGTACGAAGACACACAGTCACCAACGTTAAGAAAACCTGCACATAATTCTTTATGGTCCAGTCACATTAATAAACTAGCAGCAGATCTCGGGATTCTTCGTTCACTTACACAAAGTCTATTTACTATACTCGTACTCCATGATAAGATCATGGATAATAAGAGTGAAAATAAACTACGACTGCTAATAAAGAAGGGGACAGGTATAGGAACACGTGTTACTCTGTGGGAAACGAGAGGAAGAGAACATGAACAGTAAGGACAGCTCAGGGAAGGTTCCATCAATGATTTTCACATCCCTGAAGTTCAGATATGAGTGAACAAGGATTACCGGAAAGTCACTGCTGTTTTCATCCACATCCTGTAATACCAAGGTCGGCACCCAGCACACTGACTCTCAAGCCGGAAACAAGAACCTGGTCTTCACACAAGACAAGACGGCAAACAAATTCGGACAGAGGATGCACCTGCTATCAGGAGGAATAGAAAGAAATGACTTTCCTGTTGTTCCCCACTCTTGAAGACATGAGGCTGCAAGCATTCCTACCTGCTGGACAAGGACGTTGACGCCAGGGAAGGCATGATTTCTATCCAGCTGAGTGGAGTCTGTCTGCCTGCATCCCTGACCTACGCTCAGAGGAGCAGGTGAAAACCAGTGCTAAGAATGTCCGAATATTCAAACAGGTACCAGAACTCCTGCCTGAAACAGTGTTTACAATTCAAATTCAAAACAAGATAATTTCTCAAGACGAAAGGGTATCCATGATTTAAAAATGAAGAATGCAGGATCGTCATTTAACGCTCAGAAGTTATCTAGAAATTATCTTAAAAAAACAATTTGAATGAACTGACTCATGAACAACCAGGAAAACGATTTTTCTTCAAGAGAAAACAAAATGAATAAAAGTCAATTCCAGATGAGCTGCATGTTGGAGTCTAAGCAGATCATAATGCAGCTGTCCCCACTTAATAAAACTACACATGCTCACACGGAAGCTCACTGTGAATGAAAAAGGAACAGGAAGACATGGCTTCAGAGAAACAGGGGGACACAAAGGAGTCAGCAGCAAAGTATAAGTTACCTGTAGGAGATGAACCTGAGTTATGAAGACAAAGACAGACTGTAAAGAAGTGGATAACTGGATACTCAAATCATATACATATAAGTAATCCAGTGTGACTGTGCAATTGTCAGACACATCTGTGGTCAACAGTGAGGGGCAGGCGTTGTGGCCCCTTTCTGGTATTAGGGTGCTGGTTTGAGTCCCTGCCTCCTGTGAGGTCACCTGGTGGCAGCAGATGACCCCTCACACTCGACTTCTGCACCCACAGAGCAGACCTGGCTGGAGTGTCTGGCTCGTGACTTCAGCCCCAAGGGTTTAGTCATTCGGGGAATGGATTGGAAGACAAAAAATCAGACTCACTCTTCTTTCCTCTGATTCTTTGCCATTCTGCCTTTTAAAATATGAAATGAATAAATCTTCCAAAAATCTAAAAGAAAAACTAATCCAAGAGGGGAAATATAAAATTATCAAAATAAAAAATGAAAAGGACATCACTATAATCGCATAGGTATTAAAATATCAGGAAATGCTAGGAAACTTTATAAAAACAAATTTGACCATTTGTATAAAAACATTCCTAATTTAAAGACTACCAACTGACCCCATAGGCCATGTAAAATTTGCATGGCATTATGAATTAAGAACATGTCACTCTAAAGTTAGGAGGAGATTCAAGACCACCCTCACTATGAAACTGAAAGCTATTTGGGGGTTCTCCAACTCACCTTCAAATATTAAGGACTTGTGAAAAGGTCTCATACAATTCACAGATGCTTTTACACTCATTATTACGATTTATTTTAGAAAAAGGTAAAAGCTGAAAAATAGCTGAGAGGAGAGGCTCGTAAGATAGGGCACAAGAAATTTCTAGTGGTACAAATTACAGTGATAATCAAATACTGTTACATGTTCACCCAAGTCGAGAAGTTTAATGTTTGTCAGTATTAACTGTTGGCAAAGATGTGGAGGGATTAGAAGTCTGCTGCTGATGGGATTGCAAAATGGTCTGGCCACTTTGGAAAATACTTTGGTGATGCTGTACACTTAAATTTCATTTAGTAACCATGGACTGAAAGGAAATTATAATATCACAAGATGACTTTCATGTGTTTATTCATAACAGTGTTGTTCACGGATGAATCTCAAGGATTATCATTAAGAAAACCAACCCATCAGTGGGAGACCAGCATCTGGAACAGCGTCTTGGAATGCCTTGAGCCTCTCAGAGAGCCCAGGTCCCATCCCAGCTCCACTCTTGACCACTGTTCCTGAAAATGTACACCCCAAGAGACTGCTCAAGGGCTTGGGATCCCTACGCACTCACAGCAGGGGGACCCTGACTGAATCTCCAGCTGCTGTCTTGGGCCTGTCCCAGCTCTGGTTTGTAACAGCATTTGTGGGAGAGAACCAAAGGATGGAAAGTTACTTCAGTCTTTCTCTGTATCACTTACAAAACATAAATCAAGAAAAAATGAATAGGGCCCAGCACAGTGGCCTAGCAGCTAAAGTCCTTGCTTTGACCATGCCAGGATCCAATATGGGCACCGGATATAATCCCAGCAGCTCCATTTCCCATCTAGCTCCCTGCTTGTGGCTTGGGAAAGCAGTTGAGGACGGCCCAAAGCCTTGGGATACTGCACCCACGTGGGAGACCTGGAGGAAGTTCCTGGATCCTGCTGGCTTCGGATTGGTTCAGCTCTGCTGCTGCAGTCACTCGGGGAGTGAATCATTAGATGAGAGATCTTCCTCTCTCTCCTTCTTTCTGTATATCTGACTTTGCAATAAAAATAAATAAATCTTTTTAAAAAAGAAGAAATGAATAATTTTATAAGAATGACAACACATCCAACATAACAAAATCATTTCATGATTACTTATATGAAATCGTAGGAAAGGCAAAAGGAACTGGAACAGACCAGCAGTTGAGTTGAGTAGAGAACTAACTTCCCAGAGCTTGATGCAGCACCAACATGGTGGAGATGGTGTCTACCTTGGCTGTGTTGTGGCTGCTTGACAGTATATAACTCCTGAAATGCAGCGAAAGAGTGTGAATTGTAGGATTTGCAATGGTACCTTCATCATGGTAGAAAAATACATTCTGGAAACTATTCTAGAAATGTCCACAGATCTTTGTGACAGAGAATATCTGCTGCTCTTTGTTCAGTGTGGACACGCGTGTGGAGGTGCTGGTTAGGCAGCTGAGGCTTCAGGCAGAGAGCAAACAGGGACTTCCTCAGGCCGAGGTCTGCCCCCTCTGTGCTAACTCCCAATCAGCAGGTGGCAAAGTTCCAGGCACAGATTTTGCTTTTGTGTGGTTTTAAATATCATGTTGAGATATTCGATGGCCCTATTCCCCCATGATCCATTTCTATATTGAAACAACTCCTGCACCGAATAAAGGAGCCCAGAAATGGAAAAATAAAATTAACCACTTCTAGCAAACAAATGCAGTTCACCGACTGCTCGGATTCTGCATTTTTTTTATCTGTAGATTTTCCCACAATTCTCTCACTCTCCTTTCAGTGGAGAGATCTTAGTTAACTATTGCTGACATTGGGATCTCAATAGCAATTCAGACTAAAAGTGCAACATTTCAATTAAACAAATAAATTCAAAATGTTATTTGAATAATTTGAGGTCTTAAATTAAGCACAGATTTTTTCCCACCGTATGCTATAAATTACATTTTCCACTACATTGCCAGTAAACGGGTAATTAATATCTCAACTTTTACTTCCCAATGTTGATTTAGAAAATAAAATTAAATAAGCACAGAGCATAAAGCAGCACAGTTATCGCAGATGAGCTGTGATTTCCCAGCTCCTGTGTGTCCCTCACCTCCCCACAAACACCCCACCATTTTTTTTGTCCCCTCAGAGCAGTGGAGGCTGCATTAAACACAGGCCACCCATGGTACAAAATTGCCAATATTGTGGGAGTTGTCTTTGTAACTTCAGGAGCATCAGAAAATCTATTAGAGCTTTTTTTCTAATGTAAATATATAAAATAATTTATACTCAAGTAGCACCTATTATTTAATATATGCGTGTAATTTCCAGTGCAGGCATCTAACAATAAAAAAAGGCATTTTTTGCAGAGAATCTAAAAAAAAATCCTTCTTTGAGTTATTACTTTCCTTAAGAAGATTTATGTGTTTAGAGTGATAGAGAAACAGGGAGAGATAGAAACAGACTGGTCTTCCATTGGCTAGTTCACTTTCCAAATGACCACAACAGCCAAGGCTGGACCAGGTCAAAGGCAGGAGGCAGGAACTCGGTCACGGTCTCACGTGATTTCAGGGGCCCAAGGGCTCGGACCATCTTCCCTTAGTTTCCCAGGCACATTAGCAAAGAGTCGAACTGAAAGTAGAACAGCTGGGTCTCGAAGCAGAGCACATCTGGGATGCCAGCATAGCAGGGGCTGGCTCAATGAGCTCTGCCACAATGCCAGTCCTTAGTCCACAATTAGAACCAGCGCCCAAATGAGATCCTGACACTGGCAGGGGACGATTAGCCAGTTGAACTATCGTACCATGTCCTGTAGTATGTTGTTTTTAATATTTCCGTGTGATAGATGCTGAAAGTGTTACAAGAATAAACATGCAACCTCATGGATCTGAACAGTAGCTGAACTGGACTGGACTGTGGAGAATATCTTGTCTTAGCCACAGATCCTCAGACTGAGCCAGACTGCCTCCTACAGCGTGGGCTCACCAATCCAAGTTCACATGGAAGTGCGGGCTTTCTGTTGTGGCTGAGAAACTGTTCTGTGTTTGGCTTCCTGCAGACTGGTCACGTTTTATAGGATGAAAGCATGGCTAAGGGACAGTATGAGACTGTGCCCTCATGCCAGACACCAAACACAAGTTCAGTGATTCCCAGGTTATATCTCCAATAATCTGGCTAAAACTGAGGGTTCCCACTGAATACTCAAGTTTAGCAACCTCCTATGATGACTCACTGAGCTCATCAACCAAGAGTGTACACTCGTGACTCAGTGTTCAGAATTATCGCTGAGGTCTTCTTGCTAAGCCATTGAGTCAGTTGTCTCAATCACTGGTAGGGTATTGAACCCCTTCTTTCTGGGGTTTAAAATGCCACGCCAGTTATCACCTAGTGCAAGCTGCAATTGTCTAAGGATATACGTTTTGTTTCTGGCATAATTCAGCTCACACCCTAAAATGTCTAGGGGCCCACCGCATGTCAGGTATCACCATGAACTCAGGTGTAGTCTTGGAAGGCATACCGTGATTAACCAAGATGCTCCCATCACTTGGGGTATCCTGGTCTTCCTCATACCAGCTGTGAACAATGATGAAGTAAATGACTACATATGCCATCTTCTCTCACAGAATACCCTCCTGGGAAGACCACATCTGGAAACCATAAGGCCTCTAGGAACACAGGTTCTTTTTTTCTATCAAACCAGCCACAACCAATTCCAGAGGTGGCTTTCACACAGTAGTAGGCCAAATCTGCCCTAAGTCAACAGTCCCAGGGTAGGAATAAAAAATCAGCCAGACCTGTGTCCCTTTCACGCTGTAATGGCTGACAGCTTTCACAGGTTCCTCACCTGGCTTCCCTGTTGCAAAGTTCCCTTCATGGTGTCTCCCCGTTCACATAGACCCAGGGTTGGGATTGTGCACCTGCACATGCGCCAACCATTCTTCGAAGCCACATGATTCTCTTTTATCAACCTCTCTGTCACTATATGGCTCCATGGAACTTCAGTTTGATTAGCACTTACCAGCATTTCAAAATTAATATGCAAAACTTAAGTTGAAGGAACATATGGTGGCCTGTGATGTGTTTACCACCAAACTAATTTCGACTTCATTGTCTCAATGAGTCTATTAGTCCATGTTGCTCTTTCTTAATCAGCAGCTACACACTGACTCTTTTCTAGGAAGATGGGAATCTCCAGTTTATCCCAAAATCTCTCACTGAGATTTCTGGTAGCACATTGCCTTTAGACGTGGAATTTACATTTGCTGGTAATCTTCACCCTACAAAAAGAAAAGGGAAATTCTGACCCCTCTGAACTCAGCCTCTCCTCTAGCTGCTAGTCATTGCTTTCGAGTACAACAAAACTCACAGCACAAAATCCATCTGCATGCTCACAGAACACAGACCCCCTGGTCTCCGATCTGTAGCTCCTTTGCACAGCCTGACCCACTTCCCATTGCACTGTGCTGTTTCTAGATGCCTTGGCACCCTTGACCCGTTCTGCTGGACCCACTCTAATCTCCAAATATTTACTGTGGGGCTTGGCATACACCAAGAGGCATCTCTTGGAGGTGATTTGGATATGAGCACCAGACACACCTTATAACAAATGGTGGCTTATACACTACTGAGTCAGGTGAACTCAGCCAAGAGACTTGCTTTCTTTATTCTGCCAAATGAGGAAGATCAGCTTCCAAGGAAATAAATAAATTTAATATAAAAATGCCTATCTGAATGCAAGACATATATAGTCAGGTGGGGGGAGTTTTACTCCAGATGTGTTCAACACAGCAAGAATCAAACTAGATCCATTAGTTCTCTTTGTGTCATTTCTATCTCTTTTCATTTCTGGTCCAACAGTACAACATTGTATCATTATTGTTGATCCATTAACTCAGGAAACCCTTTGCTTATTTTTTGTTCGTTGTTTTATTACAAACACAGGAAGCACTTTTCTTGCTGTTGATTTACCGAACTTCGGAGCATCATTTTTTTTTTTCCAAAATTGACTTATAAAGTTTAAGACATAATAAACTCAACATCTACCTTCCACCAAAACAAATTCTGGAAAATCTTTCAATATCACAAGCATTCCTAAATATACTAATACAATATAATAAATGTATGTAACATCATCTAAGATTTTTGTTTGCCTCAACTTTTTTTTTTAATAATGCTTTTTCACATCGTTGAGAGGGACACACGTCCATCAGGGTCTCTGAATAGAATGGGCAGGATCAGGCATGGAGAGAGTGGATTGAACAAATATTTCAAATGTTTGGTTTTTCTCTGCTGTGTCTGCAGGGGGGATGTAGGTGGAGCCACTTCTCACTGTCAACCACATCAGGACCTAAGCATAGTCATTTGATGGAATCTTAGAGAACTATGTGGGAGAGAATGTTCCAAGGGTGAATGGTTTTGATAGTTCTGAGAAGTTGCTGGTTTCATTGCTCAAGGATTGAGATCATCTTCCCAAGGTGTCCTGGTTAACAATGTCTTAGTGCATCCACAGACTCAGGAACATGCTGGAAAGCTTGGCCAGGGGAATTACCTAACCTGTTGAGTTTTTCATCCTCTAATGAGGAGGTCGATGTCCTCTGCTGGCCTAGATGAGCTTGCCAGCATCGACCCCAAGTGTATCTAGATATGCTGTCCACTACCCAGCCATCAGCAACTGAGGAGGCCTAGTCCTGATACATGCACTCCAAGGTCAGATTGCATATCCTGTGATTTTTCCTGTGACCAGAATCTGAGTCCAGACATTGATTGAGTCCAGAGTTGGGGAGTCTCCCAAAAAGAAACTTAGCTGGGGTGACTTCAAGTTTGATCCTTGTGTGCACCAGCCAGTGCAGGCTTGGGTTCAGTAAGTCACCGTGCCAGCCAATGTATGGGCTGTGAATGTAGCCCGAGCAGTTCTGTCTCGTCCCATGTCCCATGTGAACCAACAGGTGCTGCAACCCAGCTCAGCTAACTTAGCACAGACCTAATCCTCATGCATAGCGCAGATGCCACAGCCTAGATGAAGGGGCCTCTGATAACTTCCACCAGCCTTGCCCCCAACCCTGGTTTTTGCATATGCCAGGCTCTGCCATACCTTAGCACAGCGCAGCTCACAACTAATCCAGATGTTTTGCACATCCAGGTGTGCTGTGCTTTAGCTTGACTCCAGACACTGTTATCATATGTGCTGAGAAGTGCCACCACCTTGTTCATCCTGTCTTGATGCTCATGCTCAACAATGAAAAGTTCAGCCTAGCAGGAGAGTGTACACAGTTTCCCTGCCAGGTCCATTCTCAGCCCCAGCAAATGCTACAGCCTAGTTTAGTCCAGCTACCCCCAGTCCAGTTCTTGCCAGTAGGTACAGCAGCCTAGCTCAGCCAGCAAGCCCGTAGACCCAGCTCGCACACATACCAATAGGTGCTACAACCCAGCCAGGCCTTGGCTGTTCTCAGCTGCAGCTCTTATACTGGTTCAGTGGGTGCTGTGGCCTCACAGGAGAGTTCCTGAAATTTCCTTACTGGGCCTGCTCCCACCAAAAGATCTCTGACTTGTGAATAGGTGCTACAGCTCAGACGGGCATTGGTGGCCCCCAGTCCTGACACTCACCAGCAGGTACTGCAGAATGGCTGAATTGGCCCATACCGTTTTGGCTGTCACCAATGAGTACTACAGCTAACCCAACCTAGTCAAAACCTATACACGTTCTCATGTGTCCTGGCAGGTGTTAGCCCAGCCTGCCCCACACCCATGTGGCTCTTAGAAGCATCATCAGGTTTCTAGCCCCATTGGGACTGCCCCCATATCCAGCCATAAGGCATGTTGATGGGCATCTTGCCCATTGCGGTTCATCCACAACCCCAGCTCTCGCACACACCAGTAATACCTGCAACCTAGTAGGGGAGTCGCCAGAGTTCCCCCATGAGGCTTATTCCCAGGCCTAAGTCTTGCAAATGCTGGTGGGTACTTTGACCCATACCGACATGGTCTGTCTGCAGTCTCAGCTCTTGCTGGTGGATGTTGCAGCCTAGTTCACCCGGTTGCAGCCCATACCCTATCTTGGCTCTCATGCATGTCAATGGGGGCTACTTCCTGACCCAGTGTGACCTGTCCCTACTCCCAGTTCACACAAATGCTGAGTACTGCAGCCTTGCTTGAAATGACTTGTCTTCAGCCCTCTTTTGTTACCTAGCGGGAATTTCAGCCTGAAAGAGAAGTTCCCAAATCAAACGTGGTTCCAGCCCGAGATCCCATGCATGCTATGAGTGCTGCAGCCCTGGTTGGCATGGTCTGCCCTTAGAACCAGTCAGTGGATGCTCCAGCCTGGTACAACCTGGCCTCCTCCCAGGCCCTGCTCCTGCAAGTGTCAAGTGGGTTCTTATCAGGAGAGTTCTGTGGTTCAACCAGGCTCCGTAACCACCTCCAGCTCTCCATGTGAACCCACAGGTGCTGCAGTCCCACAGAGGCAAACACACAACCTAATCCGCCCTATATCCAGTTTTTTTTCCCATTCTAGTGGGTGCAGTGGCCCAGCCTAACATGGCACATCCCCTGTTCTGTGGGTACTTGTGAGTGGGTACAGATACCTAGTCCACTCCGGCATGGTTCCCAGCCCCAGCTCTTGTGTGCTCCAGCAGGCAGCAGGCAATGCTATTTAGCCTAATCCAGGTATCCCACATGGATAGGTGCCCTGGCCGGAAGCAGTCATGTCCTCTGGCTTCCCCCCAAAACCATCCTATCCCAGCTCCTTTGTTGACCTGCATACAAATAAAAATAATAAGCAACTGTGCTGGCATACTGCTATAGTTAACACAAATTTGTTATTAACCGTGCACAGAAGCCCTGCCAGCTACTGCTGATTTTCTCCCAGCAGTGTGTTACTTGCCTAAATGCAAGCCTACACATTCCGTTACAGCCTGGGCATCATGTAAAATTTAGGAGTGAAAATCAACAAGCTAACAACTTTCACCTCTGACACAAGAGAGAATGATTTGCTTACTGACATCTAGGAAATGTGATTCCAGGTACAATTTTGATAGCTTTTTATGTGACCTTGGGAAAGCTGCAACTTCATCTGCAAATTGGAGCTAATTTCTGAGGTCCTACCCAAGGGGACCACCCTTAATGACTTACTGACTTGCAGGTTTGTCCAATCTTCCTCAACTACAGAAGAAAATGCAAATTGCACATTCCACATTTTTAGCGACCAGGTTATGCTGATTTGCCTACTGCTCCACATTCACCATTTTAATCATTAAACAAGGAGAAAGAAGAGGACGAGGAGAGGAAAAGACATATAAAGGAGAAATAAGTTCAAGAAAATGACGTATTTTGCATTTAATATTCAACCTGTTACATATGTTTAATTTCAGAAATGTTGCCTGTTTTCGCCTCAAGCCTTTAGATGAAGAATGTTTTTGTTCTCCAGAAGGTAGTACTTTTACAAACATTTCTTCAGTGAGCCAAAAGAAGCAGCGTGTTTGTTGTAAACCCAAAAGAAGAAGATAGAAATTACCTGCTTAATTGGTAAACTCTCAAAGAGAGTTTTTGCTAAAGGGTGGACGTTGTGATGTCCCTTTCCAGATGGGCCGAAGCTGAAGTGGAGAACACGCTTAGTCATTGCAGGGTACTTCCCCAGCTGAAGCACCGTGAACTGAACTTCCATCCACAGCATCCTAGGTATTATGAGTTGCCACACACATGAAAATAAAATCCCCAAAACTGATCCCCAAAGCTTGAAAAAATAATGTTACTGGAACTATTTTGCTTGTTACTAGTGGTTCTATCTTGGGTTTCCAATCAACTCAAGCAATTTGAACGTTAAGCTCATAAGCCTACAAACTTTGGTGCCCTCAGGAGTTGGACACCAAGAGGTCCATACCATGTTAACTCAGGAGAAAGTTTAAACAGGATACAGAGAGACAGGTTTTGTTGTTGACAAAGTACGTACCCCGCAGGCACAGTGAGAATGGGCCCCCTGCAAATAGATATTTTTATGAGGGAGGTAAGACCTCAGCATGTGGTTTTTACTGTGACAAGGAAGTAAAGGTTGATCAGTTGTCCAGACAACCACTCAACTTGGCAAAGGCTGGCTTCGCCTGTCTGTTCCAACGTAATGAAGATACCGCAGTCCTTTGGCAACTCTTGTTTTCTCTCTTTCAATAATTCTACCTTTCTGGCAATACATACATGCATGCATGCATACATACATAGTATTTTAAAAATAAAAGGTGGAACTAAGTAAATTATAAGTGAATTGAAGCAGTTCTCACCTCTAGACGTTAATGAAAAGGAAGAGGCACACCATACTAAATATGGTTTAAAATATTGATCCACAGGATCTAGACAGCAAATATAAAATAGCAGTGATTGTGGGTCTGCACAGGGCGTTTCAGCCTAGGGACCGTTGACATTTTGGACAATTCTCCGTTGCACATCCTGTGCACTCTAGCTATCAGCAGCTTCGTGGCCTCCACCTGCGAGGTGCAGGTAAGCTACAGCCCACGTCTGTCACACTCCCAACAATCACAGATATCTTCACGTGATGTTGCATGTCCTGGGTGAAAACTGCTGGCCTCCGATGGAAGCTGATCAACACTTGTAAAAAAAATTTTTTTTTAGCAAATCAGTAAGAGAAAAGAAAGAGAAACATTTATACTGGGGCAAACAGACTAAAAAAATGAAGATGAAATGTGAGTGTAAGAAGAAAACAACAAAAAATGGGGTCGATAAAAGAACTACACAAATGAAGCTAGGAGTGGATGCAGTGGACTGAGCCACTGCCTGCGATGTCCACACTATTAAATACTAGGAAGCTAAAAAGAAAAAAATGAAATTTAAAAATCCTATACAAATAATTTCAGAAAAAAAGATTCTGGATGCATATAAATCTGAGTACATTTTTTAAAACTTTCAAAAAAGTTAATTTTTTACATAAATTCATGCAAATGGAGGACAATGTGATTTTTAAAAAGTTCCTATCAATTTCATACTAGGAAAACTATCTCCTTAAAATGAAACAGGAGGTCTTTGTATTGAACCAACAACCACCATCGCAGCATCCTCCACGAATAACTAATGCCAATAATGATATTAATATTTTATTTGCCAGTAAAATATAATAAATAATACAAAATCGAAAAAAGAAAAAATATGTACATACGAATGTTGCTATCTCCCAAAAATAGCACAGCACTGTGATTCCAATCTGTCAAGTGACAAATATTATCCTAAGTGGAGAAATAGTGAGAACATCCGTTTAAACACAAGGAAGATGTTGTTTCCCAATTCTTTCTCTAGATTAGGGAACTTTTTCTTTATTATTTCATTAAATACATTTGCAAACTCAACTCCTCTTTCTGCACCTTCTGGGACTCCCATAACTCTTATATTTGGCCTCTTAGTATCTTTCAATTCTTGGATACTTTTTTTGGCCTGATCCAGTTCTGCTTTCAGCTTTTTGTTTGCTTTCCCCTGATGACAGGAAATATCTTCCAATTCTGAGATTCTTTCTTCTGCTTGCTTCATTCTATTTTGGAGACTCTCCATTGTACTTTTTAAAATTTCCCTAATCTAGAGAAAGAATTGGGAAACAACATCCAGGAGGGGCACAGAACTCCCAACAGGCTTGATCAAAAGCAATCTTCACCAAGACACATGATAATCAAGCTCTCTTCAATTGAACATAAGGAAAAGATCCTTAAATGTGCACCTGAAAAAAATCAATTGACATATAAAGGAATGCCAATTAAACTCACAGGAGATCTCTCACAAGAAACTCTGCAGGCAAGAAGAGAATGGTGTGACATATTCCAGATTCTAAAAGAAAAAAATTGTCAGCCTAGTATAACATATCCAGCAAAGCTTTCTTTTGTCTTTGTAAATGAAATAAAATTCTTCCACAGTCAAGAAAATTTAAAAGAATTTGCCTCTTCCAAACCTGCCCTACAAATGATACTTCAAGATGTTCTCTTCACAGAGAAGAGGAATAGCACCTACCAAAACCAAAGACAAATGGGAAGAACATCCCAGTAAAATGACAACAGAAGACTAAATCAATTAACAACCCATTCCTAAAATGACAGAACCAAAGAACCATCCATACATATTAACTCTGAATGTAAATGGCTTAAGTTCAATCAAACATCATAAATTAGTAGACTGGATTAAAAAACGAAACCCATCTGTTTATTGTCTAGAAGAGACACACTTCACCAACAAAAATCAGAGGAAACTATATCGGATGGGTTTTGTTGTTTTCTGTTAGTTTCATCTCTTCAAAACACTTCCTTCTGATTAAATCATCCAATGACTCATAGATCACACAGTAGCATCATTTTCTTCAAGAAGGTTCTTGATTTTCATTTCTTCAGCTACACGTTAGTCATTTAGCAGTATTTTATATAACTTCATGGTGCTGTTAATTTCTTTTTTTCCTCCCTGATGTTATTTTGTTTTGTGGCTTTTCATTTAAGGGAATGTATAGTAGCTGTGTAATGGAGACTGATATATCTAGTAATATGTTATTCAACTTCATGGCATTGTAAATTTCTAGTTCTCTTTCTATTGTTGATTTTGTATTGACTTTTCATTTAAGGGGATGTACAATAGCTGTGAAATGGAGACTAACATATCCAGATGTGAGGATACAATGTAGTATGCATTTCTACTTCCAGACAAAGATGGACTTACAATAAAACTGTTCACTATTTCTTAGCAATAGGATGCTGGACTCTCTGGCATTGTCCATGCCGGCAATGATGGACATATGACTGTGTATGAAGAACTATATGTTAGTAATGATATAGAGGAACTAGGTGGGGGTAGGGAATTGGGGAGGGGATAAAGGAAATGCCAGGAACCTATGGAACTGTATCATAAAATAATAATAATAATAAAATGTTTAAAAAAAAGCATAAAAACAAGAAAGAAGAGCATTTCAGTATCAGAGTGATTCAACGTGGTTTTGAGATAAAGATGAACACAAAAAGGAGAGCGAGAGAGAGTGGATTAAAATAGAAAAGGAATAAAGCTTATTATTTTGCAGCGACATCATACACGGTCCACACAATCTCCTAAAATATCAACGATTGTGGCATGGCAGGCCAAGCTCCCACCTACAATACTGCCATCTATATGAACGCTGATTTGAGTCCCAGCCACTCCACTTCCATCCAGCTCCCTGTTTATGGCCTGGAATCACATTTTGTCATAGTCATGCTTTTGATGACTATGGTTTGGTTATATATGGCACAAGGTATCTAAATCAAATGTGCATATACCCTTTGACCCAGCAATTTTCTTCCGACTAGATTTGCCTTAAATGTTTTTATGCATCTTTATACATACATATATACATGCATGGGTGTTCATTGTTACTTTGTCAACAACCAGAAGAAAAAAAAATAGCATGAAGGAATTCAAGTAAATGCTCTTAAGATAGGTTAACTTCAGAACGTTTTTGCATTCACACAAGTTCTATGAAGTGTTTAGAAAGAAGCATACTTATACATGCAATATGATATAATATCTAATACATGTCACTATGTTAAAGCTAAGTGCTTTTATCTGTGTAGCATGCCCTACCTCCTCACTAAAAAGACAAACGTCCAAGCGTATGTGCATAAATCACTTTGAAAGGCTACTCACTCACCTGATGACAGTGGTGGCTTTTTCTTTCTCTTCTATTTTTGTCTAACATGATATAATTACATACTCTCACAGGGCCTAGTGTGGCATTTCACTCTGTGTGCACAGCATATGCTGATCAAGTCAAGGCGACTAGCATTTCTGTTTCTCACATCTTCTCACTCTTCCTAGAACACAGAACATGGTTTGAACTACGTCACACATCATGCTTTGGCACTTACTCCTTCCCTCTAGAAACCAGAGAACAGAATCGCTGCATTTTGGGAACAAGAAGTCACCTTCACCTAGGGTCCTTTTCCAATATTATCTTGAGAATCCGGCTGCTCAGTACTAACTCAAGGGAAGTGAGAGCAAGTTGCCTTATGAATAAAACAGTCCATTTCTGTGTTGCTCATGATTTTAGCTGGTTATTTTCAAAACAAAAGCCAAACCAAGAGCAGAACATGAGGCTTGAGGTTTAACCTGCAGCTGGGATGAACTAAGTCTAGTTCATGCACTCTAGATACATGCAAAAGGAAAGAAAGATCATTCTGGACCCATGACACACATGTCCTAAGCCAGTGCTTCTCACCCTGGGATTGGTATAGCTCCATGCTTTCCACAGAGGTTTCAGATGCTTCCCTGGGAAGCGGAAGAGGAGAGTGATCAATGAGACATCATCCCACCGAACGCAGCCTAATCCAAGCAGCCCCCATTGCCTTATTTAGTTGCAGTGAAGAATAACTCTTGCTTATTTTTTGAAAACAAATCTTCAGTCACTCAAAAAAGAATTCAGTGATGTTTCTGCCACATCATTGCCAACATTATGATGCAAAGAACAAATAAACAGCTCCATACAATCATGTCCACACGCTTAGAAATGGGGAGAACCCCGAAGTAGAGTCTCCTCTCTGAATTTGACTTGGGAGAACAATAGTGAAGTCACAGAGAGGACAGATCAAGTGTACGACCCCATTTGGTTTATTCTCAGCAGTTTGAATTAAGGGACTGCCTCCAATTTACCAGGGCTTTTCTTTATGTTGCTTCTTGGGAAATGATTACACCAACACTCAATACTAACTCTTTGGTATTTGATTTTTTTTTAAAAAAAAAAAAAAAAAACATTTCTACCTATCAGATTCTAAACTATCCACTGCGACAGCCATGCACGAACTCAAACCCAGCTGAAGACCTAAAGACCAAGTGAATCACCCAAGCAGGGACCAGCTTTAGAATGGGTCTTAAGCTAAAAGTCTTGTGATCGCGAGATCTGTCTACGAGTTTGCATTATCATTTCATAAAGCAAAACAGAAGGTGGCAAAAGCCTGCTGCCATCCCCTAGTTTTTGACGGAACGTATTCATCAAAAAAGCATCTAGTCCCCTGAGCTTGCAGCCATATGTTGCAGGAAAATGTCACCAGTTAAAGATGTATTCATTTGCTGTTTTGAAAACTCTGTTTGATATTCATGCATTCCAAGTGTTTTGACCTAGATTTCTGTAGAGGCATTAGATCCAGTCCTATGCAAGCAGCTAGACAGCTGTTGCTTGTGTAGTCAAAGGAAGAATCTAAAGTTAAAAAAAGAGAGAGAATGAAAAAAAAAATGAAAACATTTATTAATGGGTGCCAACATTTTGCACAGTCAATATGTTTAATACTAGATTAGCTAATATAAGCATATGGGGATGCATTTGTTGTAAAGCTTTAAAGAAAAGAACAAAGGGAAAAGTTGGAAATAGCTAAAGTTCAAGGCGAATGGAATTTGCACTTTCTCCTGTAAATGAAAGCTTGGTGAAATGGCAACATTCTTTAATTATAAGCAAGTGGCTAATGTCATAGCATTTAAGCTCTTTTTCAGAGGAGAGAGATGATGTCCTACACTCGACACACGTAGCATCCATATAGAACAGCAAGTCCCTGAAGCCTCTGAGCATCAAGCTCATTCTTAGCTGAGTTACCCTGCTTTTTCAGTGTGCATAATTTAACACTAAACAATGACAATACTGAAAAATAACAATATTAATCATGGACCAACCATACTTAGTTTAAAATGATATGAATACTAATACTTTTTCATATCTACCTCCTCCCTGAAAAGGAGATGAAGGGAGGTAGGCTTCCCGCACAACTGCCATTCTGTCACTTGCTTAGTAATTATCTCACACTATCTCTCAGGGTCCCCTCGCTTCCTCGGGAGGATCGTGGTGGTCAGTGCACAGGTTCAACACTTCTTTTTGGCCTGCGTGTTGCCAAATGAGCAATTGTTAAGCAGGTAGGATCGTGGACTCATTTGTTTACCTAATGAAGAACTAGAATTTTCAGCAGAGTTTGATGTGAGACAAATAAGTAAAGGCTAATGAGTGAAGAAGGTAAGCGGCCACATTGAACTTAGAGAAACCCCATGGCTCTCCGTGCCCACAGCACTGAGTGGAAATGACAATTTGGACTTTCTTCTCTCAATAACTCCATCTCCACTTTTCAAAATAACCAGTCAATTGTAGTTTAAATAGGTAGCACTCAAAAGAAAGTATATCCATGTTTATTTCAGACTTTTCAACAAATTTGACCTATAAAAGTGTGTCATGGATCATTTAATGTTAGTGTAAAGGGGAGAACATAGCAATGAATGAATTTCAGTTGAATGGGCCAGTTACACGCACAGTGCCAGCTTAAACTGTTTAAAAGCTACAACAAACTAGGCACACATCTTTCTTGGGTGAAAGGAAGGCTCTTTATTCATGTCACAGTTACAGGTGTATAGTAAAGCTGGGGCTGTGGCGCAGTGGATTGAGTTAACTCCTGTGATTCTGGCATCCCGTATGGGCAGCCAGCTTGAGACACTGCCTCACTTCCAACCTAGCTCCCTTCCAATCTCCCCCGGGACAGCAGCAAAGGACCACGGGCCTGTGCCACCAATGTGGAAGACTGAAAGAGGCTCCTGGTTCCTGCCTCTGGCCTGGCTTATTCCTACCCATTGCAGCCATTTGGGAAGTGAACCAGTGAATGAAAGATCCCTGTTTCTTTCTATAACTCTGATTTTCAAATAGATACATTAATTACTATTTTAAATATATACAAGAGTGTATTACAATGATTCATAGCATTTTAATGGAATGCTGTGTTCTTCTTAGTGGGCACTGCACCTGTCCACATCTTTTCCGCTCTGTCGGGATATATGCAGCAGAAAATACTGAGAAAGTCTGATAATGAACATTTACTTAATGTGACAGTGGAGTTGGAAAACTAAGTGGTGTTTGGGAGGAAAATTATAGAAACAATGATGGCAGGAGTGCTATATGGTGATTCTAAGATTCCAAATGTTAAAGTGATATAGGACTCATATACATTTTATTATAGCAAGCAGAAGATCCATTCTTGACTAGGAAGTGAGAGGTCTCTACCTAAAAATCACATTTTCCCAAAGTTTTAATTATCATGAAGTCTCAATCCTTTCGTGATCAATTCCAGATTCTTCTGGTAGATCTAGAACATGTTCTCCCACACGTGGTCGCATCAGTTTTGTCCATGGTCCTTCTGTTGTTACAATTAGTTGAAATTTGAGAGTACTTATTAGTGATTACTGATTTTAATTTGGCAAGCACCGACAAACATTCATGTTTAGCGAATCCGATGCTGCGTGTCTGCGTGTCTGCACACGCGTGGGCGCGCGCACCTCCACACAAACACCACACGCCTTCTTCAAAACGAGAATAAGAACCTATGCTTGGGCAACATTTGCGTCGATGTTAGTGAGGACACTCTTCAGTCACTTTTATCTTTTTTTTTTTTTAATTGCTATGAGAGGCAGAAAGAGTGAGACAGGCAGAAAGAAAGGACTCACACTCCTGTGGATGATACCCCAGGTCTCTCTCATAGGCCACAGGATACAATTATTTGAACCACTTCCTTTTTGTGGAACAGAGAGCTGGAGCTGACCTCAAGCCGGCTACTCCAGCGTGCCATAATTATCCTATCCACTAGTATAAGTTGGGGGTACAGGACACGCAGTGTGGCCCTTTAATTTGTTGTTTGTCGTTTTCAGTGAATACGGGCATGAAGAAGTAACATCCACCTGGCTCCATGCCACATGTTTTACAGGACACTTTAATTTCATCATCTCATGCTTCCCTCTCCTCCCAGCAGGGATGTCCTGTGGACAGCCCGGCGTCCACGCTGGCAGCAACTATCAGCTTACAACTAGGGCACGTATGTGCAGCTCACCCAGGAGTCTGGGAGCCAAAGCTCCTGCGCGGTGAGAATGCGTGGCACCGCACAATGAGACACCAAGTTGTCAAGGCACATTCACTCCTGGCCGTGCTGTGTGGACACAGGGGAGGCCGCACTCAGCAATTAGGCCGGCAGCTCTGACACCTTCCCTGTGAGCTGCCACATCAGGTTAAGAACTGAGGATTATACAAGACCAAATGTTGCTGTTTTAGCTCTAGAGGATCAATTTATTTTTTCTCCTTTTTAAACTTGCCAGAGGAAGACATCTAAATTTGTGAACTGACAGCAACTAAAGGCCTGTACGTGACAGAGGCAGCAGCCGCTACACTCCCTGCTTGAGACTTTGGGAAAATAGAAGTGGGTGGGTGTTGTTTGATTTCGATACCACATGGGTCTTTCAGAGACGCCTCTCCCACCCCTGATGAATGTAACAGAGCAACTGTCAGAAACGTTGAATCATTTTTTCATTAATAATATCCCTATTCCTAGACATGAAGCTGTATGTGCTGACGTGTACCAATTTAAAACTACATGCCGTTAGCCGCACGGAAGCCAGTTGGAACAGATGGATGGAGGAGTTTCGGAACTGAGTGTGTTTCATTTCAGGATTTGGCTGCCGAACTCACCCGTGTTACTATCACAGAGCAAGCTGAGCTGCTGAAGCTGTCACACGCTTACTCTGCTGCAAATCCTGCGGGAGCGTTCCCTTACAGCCCTTCAAAGGAAATTCCTAACAAAATGGAGAACGTGAAAGCATCTCCAGAACTGTCCTTCCTGTCGCTGTCCAGGGTGGAGCTGAGTGCGGGAACAGACCACAGAGAGGGCGGGCACACCTTGAAGACTCCCAGCAGAACTGAGGGTCGAAGGGAACCCGGAGGTGGGGATATGAGCTCCTAAACCTGTGGCTAGCTACAACACCCAGACAAGATCCTGGAAGTTGAGAAACTGTGAAGTTTAATAAGACTTCAGGAATTAGATGCAGGGGTAACAGAGGCAGAAGCTTTTGCCGCAGCTCAGAACAAAGGCAGCGAAAGGTTGGGAATGGATGAGTACAACTACCTTCGGTCAGTTAAAAAAAAAAAAAGAAAAGAAATGGAAAACACGGACAAAAGGAAATTCTAGAAGACTGCTGCCAACAGAAGCCCTGGAAAGTAGCTAAGGATGACCAAGACTGGTGCTCCACCTCCAGAGGAGAGAGACACAGCAAAGCTCCTGGCTCCTAACTTCAGCCTGGTCCAACCCAGGCCATTGTGGCTATTGGGTAGTTAACCAACAGGCAGAAGTTCTGTGGTGTGTGTGTGCCTGTGTGTGTCCTCTGTGTGTGTGTGTGTAGCTCTGCATTTCTTTAAAACATGCACGCAGTTGAGATCTGCTCCAGTCACACCACATACATTTACCCAAGAATTCCCACAGACATCAAGCCTGTGAATATTGGTCCCACTATAAGAAGAAAGAAAAGGAAGTCTCCATGTAGATGGGATGTTCTAGTCATTTGCCTGGCTGTCAGGTAACCCAGACATTTCTCATGTAATGTCTGCTCTGCCTTCCAGGTAAGGTTTTCACATGCACTAGGATTTGAGCATGCTCAGGAGAAGTTCTATTTTGTTTTCAGAGTTGTCAAATATGAAAAAAAGCATACAATCTCTTAACGAATCCATTGTCTAACCTCTGTCTGTAAGAAACTTAAGTACTATGGCATAGCACGATGGTTCAGCGGTTAAGTTCTCGATTTGTGAGTGCCAGGATCCCATATGGGCACCAGTTTGTGTCCTGGCCATCTTACTTTCCATGCAGCTCCCTGCTGTGGCCTGTGGAAGCAGTGGAGGGTGACTCAAGACTTTGGGACCCTGCATCTACATGGGAGACCCAGAGAAGTTCCTGGCTCCTGGTTTCAGAGTGACTCACCTCTGACCATCAGTGTCACTTAGGGAGTGAACAACAAATGAAGATCTTCCTGTCTCTCCTTCTCTTTGTAAATCTGTCTTTCCAATAAAAAATAAATAGATCAAAAAGAATAATACTTAGAAAAAAGATCTACTTTGAAAAATTTCCATAGTGCAAAAAAAAAAAATTTTTAAAGCAAAAATTTTTTTAAAGTTATGTTTCCAGGAACATAACTTACAAACCTTTCAAATTTCATTCAACGCATTAAACTCCTGAGTTTTTATCGTTAGTTCAGTATCATGTTTGAATCTGCCAAACAAAATCCACATGAAAACACAAAAGATCATAGTTCACATAGTAGAGAAGACCTTCCCTCCTGAGAAATGATAAGTACAGAAAGGGGATTGCATGATTGGGTTTGAATACTGGTTGAAGAGATTTGATTTCGTAGTTCATGTTGAGCTTTATTTTGGTTCCTTTTCCCCACCTTTCTTGTGCTTTGGTTGCTTTTCACTCTCGCTTGTAAGCTGTCTGCAAATGGAGACATTTATTTTCATTCAGCAAAACACTTGACTAAGCAGATTCTAGAATTCCAGCACCCCGCTGTGGGCTTTGCCCAGAAAAGGATGGGGTTATCAAGTGATCCTTCCACTTAGGCTGTACATGATGGCAGGTGCTTCCCACATGTGGGCAGGGTGAGGAGGGAACGCCGCTTGGATAAGGAGCCCGGTGGGGGGGGATCTGCAGGAGGAAACGCACACCACGTCCACACCCCAGTTTCACAGATTTCATGGGTGAACAAGCTGAGGTTTGGAGAGATCAAGCAATTTGTGCAAGATCACAGGACTGTGGATTCCGACCGGTGGAAATCCAACTCAACTCTGTCAGCCTTCAAAGCCAATAGCCTTGCCGTGACACAACAAATGTGAGTGTGAAACGATTCCCAGAGCAACAGGCATGTGGAAAAGATGTTCACACTGAATGCAACTTGAGACTCTTACAAAGATAGCAAGTCACCTTTTCCTTTAACTGTTTAATGTGCCAAGGCTACTTTTAGCACAGGACAATTTCCCTCAGAGCCGCAGGTACTACAGGGACTGTGAGACCGAAGCCACCAAGCGCCATACGCAAGCTGAGAAACCCGGTCTTCCCTCGCAGACTGGCTCTGCTCCTTCCAGCAAACACAAAAACAGACTGATAAAAAAGGAAGAACTTAGACAAATATTTACACATATGGTGGAGGACACCTGGCACGGCAGGTGACTTCTCGGGGAAGGAAATGCTGCCTGCAGATCCAACTACGAGGAAAAGTGACACATTTTACAGTGAAACGTGGGGAAAAACCTGTTCTCCAGATAATCCCCCAAACTCAGGAGAAGCAAGGAATCTCTTCGTTTTGTTTCATTTTTTTTTCATAAACAGGGAGGTTTTTTAAATGAGGTGCTCACATGACTTGACTCTTCCCTGCGCACACACTAATTTATGAGGACAGAAATTCAAAGCGTTGCCTCTCGCCCAGGCTGGGGTTGACACCTACATCATCTCAGAATGAAACCCAGTCCTTGCAAGTGGAGCTCTTGCCATTAGTGTAATGCACAAATGCAGGCAACTGTAATGATTATTTAATTGAATATAGATGTGGGCTGAATACCAGTGCAAAACACCGTGCATTTTAAATCAATCATGATCCAGATTAATTCAGTACTCATAATGGGCTATTTCTGATAATAAATGTAAAAGGCCAGACTCACAGCCTCATGGGAGTTCATACCTACATAAACATATAAACACATACTTTACAATGAAATCTTTCATATTTCATTGAGAGATAAGGAAGGCATTTGACAAAAGTTTTAATTTTGCTCCGATAAGCAATTTATGGATAGTGTAAAATTTTGGAGAGTAATTTATTGCTTTGCAACATCATTAGTTATACTAATGGTTGCTTTGCACAAATATCTCTTCAGGCATCTACCTGGGCACCAGCCCCTATTTAATATGCAGAACAAAGAACTAGGAACTGGAAGACACGTGCTTGCACAGGCTATTTATGTCCTGGTGCAGACAGACGCACATTCTTCAAAGAGTTCATGGTAAATTCCATTATGAGAAAACTAACCAAGGATATATTTTTTCAAAAAGTTTCCACCAAATCAACTTATATTTCATTATCTGTTCTTTTTTTTTTTTAAAGATTCACTATTTTCATTGCAAAGAAAAATACACAGAGAGGAAGAGAGACAGAGAGAAAGATCTTCCATCTGATGATTTAGTCCCCAAGTGACCACAATGGCTGGTGCTATGCACATCCAAAGCCAGAAAGCCAGGAACCAGGAGCTTCTTCCAGTCTCCCTTATGGGTACAGGATCCCAAGGCTTTGGGCCATTCTCAACTGCTTTCCCAGGCTACAAGCAGGGAGCTGGAGGGGAAACGGGCAGCTGCTGGGATTAGAAGCAGCACCCATATGGAATCCCGGCATGTTCAAGGCGAGGACATTAGCCACTAGGCCACCACATTGGGCCCTATTTTTGTTATCTTTTCTAAGAATGCTCTGAAGTTTTCTCACATAAAGGGGTATATGACACTACAACAGATGAATATTGCTGTAACAAATAAACATATGATTGCTAAAAGGCTATTTGGTAAAGGAAATAGAAAATAGCCTTACATAAGACAATTATATAAAGTGTTCAGAGAAAACTCCCATTAAGGTAACCATTGGCTATCGACATTAAGGAATTGTGTGAGTAGTTATTTTGTTGTCCGAAGATAAATAATTCGAGAAAAAAGAAATGCTAATGGTACATGGAAATGTACACGGCGGGGTGTGAGCAGGACAGTGGACCAGTGCCGTCATAGCCAGGGTGCTGGGCAGTGCAATGTGAACTCGGGGGTGAATTCAGGGCTGTCAGTCTAAGCATGGGGGTCTTCACGGCCATGACTTCTGAATCGTTTTCCAGGTGAGATGGAACACTCAGAATTCTGAAGCATGATGATAACTTTGGATGAGCAGAATTTTTAGGACAGAATTTTAAGAACAGAAATATTTATTGTTCAAAATGTACAAAATCTCAAAGTGCACATTCTCCTTTAAAGACCAGTATGGTTAGTTTCTGGGAGGAACAAAGTTGAACAAAGTATAGCTACCAAGCTAGTTATTTTTCTTCTTCCTGTCCTCTCTGAATCTGTCTGTCATTGCACTGTGTCCTCGAGGGTGTGAAGTTACAACGCGGCATGCGCTGGAGTGGGGAGTGCTAGCGGAGCTGAACGTGTTCTTCGGAACTTTAAAGAGTTAACACTCTCCAATTTACAACTGGATTTGTGTCAAAAGTCTGAAACACACAAGCAGATTGATGTACTTTATTACATTTAATATCTCCTGGTACTGTACAAAATAAGCATTTTCTTCTATGCACTATATGGTAGGTTAAAAAAGCTGAAATTCAGGTAAGTCAATGATTTGGCGAGTTCACAGTAAAAGGCAGTATTATCAATATTATCATTTGCTCACTTTAGAACAGTAGAAGAATCAGGAGAACATGAAAAATGAAAGAGAGAAAATGAGGACTCCAAAAAGGGTTAACATGAAAAATGGATGATTCATCCAAAGAAACAAAACTACCTACCCAGAAATTCTCACCACTAGGTAAAACTTTTAAAATAATTAAAAACAGATATGCAAACACTTTAATAACCAAGGCAGCCTATTCATAAACTCCGTATGTCCATCAACAATGAATGAATAAACAAATGAAGTATATGCTTACATGGAAAATCATTCAGTCATGAAGCTGAAAGAAGTGCCTATACATGTCATAGTATATTTGACAGTTGAAAACATTCTACGCGAAAGAAGCCAAAGGTACCATTCGTAGGAAATATCTATAATAGTTAAATTCATGGATATAGGAAGAATATTAACAGTTTTTTCAAGATTTTGGGGGGCCATGGGACATGGCACAAAACTGTGTATTCCTTTTAAAGTTTCCTGTTAGGCTGATGGAAATGGTTGGAAATTTGGTCTATGTGATGGTCAGCCAACTTGGCGAATGTACTCTTCTGCTAGTTTTTATGCTTGATGAATTTAGTATCAATTTAAAAGGGAAATATAAAGCAAAGAAAGGTACGTACATAAAAGCAAGGACATAAATAGTTCAGGGTTGATCAGAAAATCTAAAATGATGGAAAACAACTAAAGCTCCATTCACGCCCCCCCTTCAGTCCTACGATCTCAATGGCTCAGTGTAAAATTACTCAGAAGCATTATAAAACCTATCATTTCACAAGGTTGCTGTTGCTGTTTTATAACTCACGTGCAGTCAGTGTCCCTGGTTAAACATTAAAATACTGTGGTAATATACGAACTGGCTAAAGGATGCCCTCCCCACTTATTTTTCAGTATTAACTGTCATTACTAATTACTCCTTTTTGTCATGTGAGAACAGGTGACTAGCTACATGATAAGGTCATCTGAAAATGTTGTCATAGGTTGAGATTCACAGTTCCAGTCCTACCTGAGTCAACTGACTGGAGGTTTACAACAAATATACATTTTTATTACAGAGGAAAAAACCCACAGAAACTACAACCTAGCACACACATACACACAGAAAATATCTGACATAACTAGCCGTTGACCTGATTAAATGAACTGCGCACTGAAAGTTGAATTAGATGGACTGCCATTCATTCTACTGCACTAAGATGCCAAACCAAGCAAAGCAGATGGAGCAGCAATGACTGGAAATGAGCCCACAGAGTTTGCAAATAAAGCTTGCTTCACCTCATCGGAAAAACCTGGACTTCCAGTCACGGTTGCCTTACCTATGGCCGTTTCTGATGTGCTGTATTGCAAAGAAGGGCTGTCTAAACAGCCATTGGTTGTATCCTTCATAAAGCCAGAAAGGTTTCTTTCCAAGAAGAAAGTCAAGAGAGCTGCCATAAAGCCAAATAAAACGGACTCCGTGACTTTACTATCAGTTAAATTCAAGAAAGGCATACAGGAATAAATAGAAATGAACAGTCATGCAATGTTACCTTGAAGAATTTACAAGCCATTACATTGCATGCAGATACCACTTTTTACTAAATGAGCTTTTCTAGCTGCCAAGTTGAAAGTGCATAAAGACTAGACTTTGGAACATGTCACATATGAAGCCAGCAGGATAACGTGCGCATTTTAAAAATGACTTTTGCTACTCTTTACCGTTATAACAAGCTAAAACAGCACAACATAATTAATTTTCTTATTATCATTAAATTACTGTTTGATTTCCTAGCACAGATTTGCTCTGAAATCTTTTCCCAACAATAATTTGCACAATCTCCACCTGTGAGCTACAGTAAAAATTATTATAACAAGTGAAAGAATATTATGGAAATATTTCTTTTCATCCAGGCGTAAATTCACTGAGGTTTGTTTTTAAATCCTTGCCAAAGGACACATATTCCTGAAATATTTGGTCATCGTAAACTTTACAGCAGTCTCCACTGAACACTTTGGTCCATGTTCACATCAACTTAATGGTTGTTCTTGATGCACTACAGGTTATAAAGAGAACCTTGGGGCCTCTGGTTTCTGAAAAAGTTCCAATTCACTCAAATAACACATGCAATGTAGAATTTTCTTGATAAAAACCCCTTGGACTATCTCAAGCTGTAGATGGTCCTTTTTGGTTCTGAAGTAATAAGGAGCCATTGTTACATACTTCTGTCTGGGTAAATCCCTGGCTCGAGCTAGCCAAGGAGCTCTTGGGTGGTGACCAAAGCGCTCAAGTTGACTGTTCCCTTCAGTTGTTGCTGCTTGCTTTGCTTTGTCTTGGTTTGTTTGTTTGTTTGTTTTGGTGGGAGAAGACTGTTTTATTTTTGTTTTTTTTTTCTAATTTAACTCATTTTTTTCTATTTTATTTATTTTGTTCTTTTTAATCTCTTATTTTCCTTATACATTTCCTCATTTTTTCAGTTTTTCTGTTTATTTTCCTGTTTTTTTAAAATTTTGTTATTTTCCAATTTCTATTGTTTTTCATCATTTGGTTTTCATTTTTTGTTTTCCCCCATTGCTATATTTTTACATAGATAAGACTGTTAGGGTTACTGGTGGGATTGCTAGGACAGCTGCTACAGTTCTTGATTTCTTTTACTCATTTTTTATATTTTCTTATTTATTATTTTTGCTTGCACCAGTTAGTCTTAACAATTGTATTCTAATGAGTTAATAGTCTCTGTTGGTAATATTATCATTGCCGGTATTGCTTATTTCCATCTTTATTATTTATTTTTAGATGCAAAAATGTTTAATACTTTGTAATGTTCATGTCATTTGTAAATATGCTATCCATACACATGCATAATATTTTTTCTTGAAAGTATAGTTTTTAATATCGTATAATGTGGGAATCAAGGATCAGAGAGCACCTCATCAGACAGAAGTTCGCTTCAGTGAAGACAACATCTGTAGCTACGTAGCAAGGAATGCGGCATCACAGCATTTTTCTTTTAATTTTTTATTTTTTATATTAAAATATTTAACACATAAATTTGCACACATTTATGAATATCATGTAAGATTTCAATAAATACAATCGCAACTAACTTCTTACTCCTATGTAACGTATCTAATTTAACTGTGAGCAAACCTCTCCTTCTCTCACCTCCCTCCTCCCCTTGCCTTCATTGTTGTTTTTATTTTGATGATGTTTGCATCGCTAAGCAGGGTTGGAAGGATCAGATCAAAGGTTAGGAAAAAATGGGCATGATCATTGTTTCCAAATTTACTATTTCTTCTTCCTGTGTCTGGGGAAGGGAGAATATAGCAGGAGAAATCATATCCAGCCTTCCAACTGCCTCAGTACCCGGGGATGAAATATGGCCTGCCAACATCAACCCAGGGTCCTGTTGTGCATGCGGCAAGGATTCTACCCAAGTGATTTCACAGTCTTGAAATGCAGTCCACCTTGCCAGTCCAAGGGCGAGGAAACTCTCCAATGCCCATTGGTTGATATAATCAAATTTTGAGACTCCATTTGCCTAGATGTTTGCTGTGATCATTTGGCTGGGGTAGTTGTTGAATTTGTTCTGTCCTCCTTCCTCTATTACGGTACCACATGTCCTCTGTGAGCCACAGTGGGCTGCCATATCACCTGAGCCAGCTGTTCACTGTTTCATCTTTTCCACTGAGGAGGTCCAGCTCTGACACATGAACTCCACAGTTATATCACCAATCCTGCTCTGAGAGCACAGGCCCCCACACGCCCTCATCAGAACCCTCCCCTGGGGCTCACAGACCCAGCACTCACCGGGCTCAGGGACTCAGGGGCATCATACCATTTTAGAATATACTTACTAACTTCCACGAGAGAAAACATAGAACGTGTCTTTCTTGGTTTGACCTGTTTCACTTAGTACAGTGGTAGCCAGCTCTATCTGTTTTGTTGTAGATATTCAGGATTCCATTCTATAAAAAGAATGGAATGAGTAATGTTGTATAGTATACATTTTCCACATTTTCTTGAACCAGTCATCAGCTGGTGAGTGCTTAACTTGATTCCATACCTTCACTATTCTTCATTAGGCTGCCTTAACACGGCACAAACACATACAGAGAGAGAGAGAGAACGGCAAGGAGTGTTGGGTGGTAGAGGAAAGTAAAGGAGATCTTCCATCTTGGTTCATTTTCCAAATGGACAGTCAGAAATCAGGAATCCCATCCAGATCTCCCACACGGGTGGCAAGTGTGCAAGTTCCTAGTCCGTCTTCAACTTTTGTCTCAGACATATCAGCCAGGAGCTAAACTGCAAGCAGAATAGCCAGAATTTAAGTTAACACTCTGATGTGGGATTCTAGCATTGGAAGCAATATCTTAATCCATTATGGCATAACACTGAACCCTTGACTTGATTTTTGTATAAAGTGTACTGTAGGCATCTTTTTTTTTCAAAATTCTGTGTATGGAAATGCAATTTTCCTGAACGATCAATTGAAGAGATTGTCATTCCTCCAGGGACTGATTATAGCACATTCATCAAAGAAAAGCTGCTGGCAGATGTATGGACTCATTTCTGGAGTTTCTGTTCTGTTCCATTCGCTTACATGTCAACTTCTACATGGGCACCATGTTGTTTTGGCTATACTAGCACTATAGCATGCCTTGGAATTCTACTGTGATGCTTCCACCTTTGGTTTTATTCTCACAGCTTGATTTGGTTCATCAGAGTCATTCCTGTTTCCATTTGAATTTTAGGATTGTGTTTTCTGGTTCTGAGAAACATGTCACAGGATTTTGACTACTATTACACTGAGTGCATGTGTTGATTTAGGCAGTATGGACATTTTGAAACATCACTGTTAGCAACACATGATCATGGATCTCAATATTCACAAGTTTTTGAAATCAATACCAATATCTGCTTCACTCAAGTGAGAGAATGGAGGCTTAGAGACATTAGGTAAATCAGGGAGTCCACAGAGTTCGTATACAGCAAAAGCAGAATGTAATTTGGTAACAGGATTCTAAACATGAGGCAATCCTGTCGTCCACTGAAGTTGATCAAAAGAGGAGGACCTCAGGAATAATCCACAGCAGACACAGGAGAGCGTGTAACAGAAACACAGGGTCAATGACATAAGGGAAAGTTTTAGGCTAGAACAAAGAGCATCACAGATGCAGGAGTGTGAGGGGCACCAGCACAACTCAAGAATTCATTGGCAAAGGAGCTTCCCGCAGCTTCCCACATCTTAGTAAGAAAGTACTGCCCATTTTGTCTAAATTGTGGAATTACTCATGTCATTACTGTATAAACTTTTTTCTTGAGAAGAACTGTAAAGTCAGCTACCCAAAATGCTAATGCACGATAGCTAATATTAATGCTAGCCTGCTTGGTTAGTTAGTTTGTTAGTCTATTCACATGGCATTACCTCTACATCGTGAGGGTTCTGAGTGCGCCCACTGCTTCTGTGTAAGTGTGTGTGCCACGTGCACAGTGCTACATTCAGGTTCGTAGGCATCAGGTAAGTAAATATCATAGGCAATGGTAGTAAGCTGTCAAAGCTCCCTGTGTATTCAGAAAATGGCAAGGTTTTTTGATGATTTGAAAAGCTACTAAAGAGAAATTTAATACAGCACTTAAGAAATTATATGTCCAGACAAGAAAGCTGTCACATCCCATGTAATAATAGCCAGCTTATAAATTTCAGTTTAACATGAAATCTGGCAGTCACACTCAATGCAAAGCTTTTTCTCAGTCCCTTGAGTGTAACTAATTTGACACAATTCCCTTAAAACACACACACACATTTCAATAACTTCTCTTTGTCTTCTGATATAAAGTAGCATGGAAAAGTGTTGTTGAATTTCAGTGATGCAAATGTTTAGAACTTGCATTGCGGGCTTGACATTAAGGAGTTGGTTGAGCCACCCACCGCCTGCCGTGCAGCAGCCCATATGTGGGCAGCAGTTCGGGTCCTGGCCTCCATGGTTGCAATCTGGCTTCCTTTGGATTGCCTGGGGAAAGCACCAAAAATGGTCCCAGTGTGTGGCCCCTGTCATCTACCTCAGAGACCTGGAAGAATTCCTGGATCCAAACTTCTGCCTGACTCATCCTGGACATTGTGGGTATTGGGGAGTGAACCAGCAAGAGAAATCTCTCTCTATGTCCCTCCCTGACTTTCAAACGATGAAAAGTGGAAGCGTTACTGCTTTTCTCATGGGTCGGGTCCAGTGGAAGCAGGAAGAGACAGAAGCAGAAAGGAAATGCTTCCAACTGTCCTCCATCCTCTGTGCTTCCAGCTCCTTCCAGTCACCTGCATGCTCAAGCTTCCTTTATCCTTATTTGCACTGCCAAAGCAGACCCTCCGTTTCCTCTCTTCATCATCAAAAATAACAGCACTTCACTATCAGAAGAGAGAGCTGAGGAAGTGTGAGGCTCACCCTTTTAAACAACCCCGTTTTACGAGAAGTAAAAGGGCGGTTTCCTCCTCTATGGTAGGAAGCAGTGGAGCAGCAGATGGAAATGTGGGTGGATTTGAGCTTTGGTAAAGGGTGGTGGCATTGATAAAGAGCAAATGGGTAGCCTGAGCAGAGAAGGGGTTCAGTGGAAACTTCCTGGGAAGTACTGAGGACCTCCTAATCACGGTTTCCATCCGTTCCACTTTACAACCGTCACAATCCCTTGCTTGTTGCCCTGGGAGCATAGCAGGCAGCGGAAGGTGAGCAACTAGTTTGTGTGTTGCGCGTGTAGTTTAAGTACTCAGCAGGAAGTAATAAAAACAGAAAAATGAGGTGAAAGTACAAACAATCCAGGTCCAAAAAATGCTCAAAGTATGCTGTGCTTGAGCTAGGTTGCTGTGCTTGAGCTAGGTTGCTGTGCTTGAGCTAGGGTGTGCCCTTAGAGGTCCACCTGCGGGAAACTTGGAAACCAGTGTCAAGAATGTGGAAAGTGGTGGGACCTCAGAGGTGGGGCTTCCAGGGGTGACTGGGCGTGATGAGTCCATGAAGCACTCAGCTTCTCATAAATGGTTACGTTCTTGTAAACATGTTACCAAGAGACAGAAATAAATCCATCAAAGCAAAAGCAGACACAGTGGTGGCAACAAGAGCAGCAGCAGAGGCTTTGTGGGGTGCTAAAGACAGTTGGCTTATGGACTCTCGGCAGGGGGAGAAAAAGAGAAACTGAAATTGTCAGAGTTTTGGAGGACATTGGCTCAAGATTCAGCAAACATGCCCAAGGCTTCTCTCAGTCCGCTCACTGAACAAGAGCACGACGAGCTTTGATGGCAGGCCAGTGTTGTGGCTCCGCAGGTGGAGACAGCACTGCTTGTGATGCCAGTACCCCGCAGTAGAGAGGGGATTCCAGGCCCACCTGCTCTGGTGATGCGCCCCTGGAGGCAGCAGAGGGTGGCCCGAGAACCTGGGTCCCTGCCCCTGCGTGGAAGGCAAGGACGTGGTGCTCCTCACCCTGGCCTTCAGCCTAGCCATGTGATCATTTTTAAGGTGAATCAACAGATGGAAGATAACTGTTACTTTTCAAGTAAACAAGATGAAAAGCAAGTCATTTGACGGGAATTTTAGGCATTCCGCTGAGAGTCTGATTCTACTTATTCAATGCTGTTTTTTGCAAATTAAAAACCATCTTACAGGACGTCCATTTTTCTTCAGTTATTGTTAAAACGACTGGCCTGAGTATGATTAAATTCTAAGGTCAGTCTCTCTAGAGATGGACTAACCAGCGCATGATTGCTGACAACGTCATGAACTTGATGGAGCTTACATTGAGAGAGAAATTTGCTGTTTTTGTCTTTTCCCATGGACTTTTGGCTATCTTCTCACATAGTGTTTATGCCAGTGGTCACAGCAGGTGCCTCTTCCTCACTGGACAGCTGACGCCCCCAAAGGGGGCGTCCACCCAGTGAGAACTCAGCACATGCTAATTGTGCCAGAAGCAGAGGCTGGTTTGAACAAATGCGTTGGACTGGGTGGGCACTGTCTGAGAAAGGACCCCACCGAGGCCAGGTTAGGCCACAGGTACCCAAGCTGGTGAAATCAGAAAACCAGTAAACTCGAGCTGAATGATCCAGGTTGGTTAACCAGTTGGTTGCAAATCAGTTCTCATTTGCTTCATTGTTCCATTTGTACACTTGCTCTGCCTGTGACCTGTACTTTTCCCAGAAAGGACAATTCCAGAACTTGTCAATAAAAACCTGGAGAGATCAGAGAGCCAACCCAGAAATCTGCTTAACTCAGATCGCTGCTCTGCCGCTGTATTAACTGTTGCCCTGTCAGAGAGCTTTCTAGTCCATTCATTCAGGAAGACCTCAGGCTAGAAAAACATCCTCTATTCCAGTGATCAAACTAAATACAAATCAAAACTACCGCAACTCCAACAGTCAAAAAAGTCATTTAAGGGGCGACCTCAGGAACCAACGCCCCATCAGGGCCACCACACCCAGGGGTGCAGCGGCGCATTTCCTTCATGATAAAACTAAAAACGTTCCAAGGAGGTTTTAAGGAATGCAAGATACAGGTGCGTGCCGCGCTCAGAACCGTGCCTGGCTGAGGGGACGGCCATGAACGCCAGGGGCACTGCCAAAAAGAAAACCAAATACTTGGTACCCCCAGCATCTTCAAAATACCACCTTAGCCAAACTCCAAGATCGTTCCTTCCCGCCGAAAACCTGCGGCTGCAGTGGGCAGGTCCTCCTCGGTGCCGCCCGCCATCGCGGCAGGCGGTGCGCCCCAGCAGCGTTCCTGCGCTCGGGGACAATGGGCTCCGCAGCGGAACCGCGCCGCCCCGGCCCGCCGGCGCCCCGCATCCGGCCCCCCGGCGCACACATCCCCCCTTTGTTTCCCCGCCGGCCGCGCGTGTCGCCTCCGCGGCGCCCCCGCCGCGCTCTTCCGCCGCTGCCCGCGCCGGAGGCCAGGGGGTCGCGGCAGGATGCGCGGGGGAAGCGCGGGCGGCGGCGGCCGGGGCCGGGGCTGGGGCCGCGGAAACGCCGCCGCCCGCCGCGCGCGCTCGGGGAGGGCTGCGCGCCGCGATAAGCGCTTCCCGGCCCATTGTGTGCGCTCCGCGGCCGCCCAGTGAAAGTTCCCGGGCCGGCGGGATGCGCTGCTGCGCACCGGCACCGCGGGAGCGCCGAGAGGCCGCCGCGCGCCGTGGCGGGCCGCTGCAGGCTAGGAGCTTGGCGGCCGCCTGTTTGAACCGATCGCAGTGCAGTCGGGGGTGGGAAGGATGGTCTTGGCCTCTGGCCAAGGTGCAACCTCTCAGAGCAGGGAGTCAAGGCCACTGGAGATTCACAATGTCTCCCGAAATTAGGTGTGGTGTTCTACATGACGGTGCGTGTAATAACAGAAACACACCGGGGAACCCGTTGCTCTCCTTTGATAGCTTAAAGAAAATAATAAAGACTTTGGGGTTGTAGTTGGTAGTTGCATGGTGAGTTTTTTTTTTTCCCCCAACCTTTTCTGGATAAGAACCGGACCTTGAACCTTCTTTGGAGATCCCTGGGGTCTTGGATGCAAACGGGATCCTTAGAGCGGCCTGCAGCTCAGACACAGTGTACTTTCTTGCCATCTCAACAGTCTCCATGGTACAATCATTGCGACCCCATTCTCTGTCGCTGCTGTGGCCTACCTTGCCTGCTTGCCATACAGCAAAGCCAGAGAAAGAGATACGCCGTGAACCCCACATCTGTGACTGAGTAGGTTCGCTGTGTGCGGTCATCTACCCGACTATGAGATGTGGGTCATAGGTAACTGCCTACAGCGTGCATCCCCATTCCTCTTAAGCTCCCCCTGCCATCTCCTTCCTGGCAGCAAAAGCAGGGCTGGGTGTACTGAGGTCCCTCCTTTAGAGACCCTGCGTGTATGTTGGCATTGGTTCTATAGATCTGTGCTGTCTTGACCTGCTTGCTATGGCTCCTTCATGTTAGGGCATGTAAGTTCTCCCAAAGTTCATTTTTCGGAATCCTCAGCCTCGGGTTGTATGCTTCCGTCTAGGGGAGGAAGTTCGCGTTTGATGAGGTCACGCACATTGGGGTTGGTTGCTTCATCAAAAGAGGCGCCCCCTTTCCCCTGGGCAGAACTGGCCCCGCCGCCGGGCCAGCCAGGCACTGGAATGTAAGAAGTGTGTTCCCTTGATCAGATATTCCCTTTGCCACATCCTGCCACACAACAGCAACTGGACTAAGACATGTCTTCGTGTTATACCTGTATGCGAGTCATGACTGTACTTGTTCCTGAAAGTTCTAATTAAGAGTATGACAAATCAAAAAGGAAGAGAAAGGCAGGGGGGGAAATTAGTGACAGCTTTAGTTCACCATGTAGGAGGTAAATCTGTTAATTTGTTCATTACCTATATGAAGTACTGAGTGAGAACTTTCTACAGTGGGAGGCTAATGCAAAGCAATTATTGCCTCTGAATTCTTTTTTATCAACTACTGAAGAAAAGAGAAGCAGGAAAGACCACAGTACTGGAGTCAGGAGAGTCTCGTTGAAAAGCACGGGTGATGATGCTTACAGATTGTGGCTCAGCTTTAAATCTCAGCTTCCTTCTCTGGAAAATGGGACCATAAGATCCACACCCTGGGCGGTGAAGGAAATGAACGAGAGTGCAAAACTGCTCGCGGAAGGCAGGTGGATTCTTTCCGCCATGACATTCTCCTTGGCTACAAGGGGAAACCGATCAAGAAAATGGCAAGATGGCAACAAACCCTAAACTGTACATAGTTGCAAAGGGTTTAGAGTTAGACCTGATTTTGACATTAAGGATGCCACACTTTGCTGTGTGCCTTGAACAAAGAAAAACCATCTCTCTAAGCCACCTCGTTGTGTGAACAGAGATTCAAACATCAGAGAAAGCTGTGGAGCCTGAAAATATTGAATGTAAAGTTTGCCTGGGAGCCGAGCTCAGTAGAAAGAACATATTAAATAAATGGCACCTACCAATCACGTGTATCAAAATAACAAACTCAGCGTCTAACGAGAACCAGAATTCCTGACATCCGGTCACTGGTGGATGCCTCCCAGAGAGGCTGCTTGTTACACACGGGAAGAGCGAACCGCAGCAGCTCAGGTTCTTTCTTCTTAAAGAAACCACTAGGAATCCAAGCCCTTCCTTACAGCGTGGCCAGGCTCTCCAGGAGTGGCTGCCGACTCACGACAGAAGCTTAACCCGCAAACCACCAAGGCTGCCTCCACAGAGACAGTAGTGTTAGCCGTCTGTAACCATGACCACCATCGACACGCAAGGAGCTTCCCAGAACCCTGTAGAGAACCACATGTGATTACGTGCTTTTAATGTTCCTTGGCATGTAAACTGTTCTTATCCTGCGGCAAGGACAAAGTAGTCCATTTCACTGTCTGGTGGTTGATAACTGGGGACAGAGAAACAAGCTGTTATACAAGACATAATCAACGAGTCAAGTCAGGTGGCCACAGTTCACCTAAGAAAAACTGAAGAGTACAACAGTCTGTTCCTAGCTCCCCAAGTGGATAGTGCCATAGCTGTCACCAAACACAGCATCCAATTGCAATGACTGGCCATTGGGAGCCGACATGCCAATCACGGATCAGAGATGACACTCAGACCAATCTGGAAGATCGGCAGTTATCCAGAGGCCACTGGGCTCCCAAACACACAGGACAAACACAAGTGATGAGGCTGTGTGAATAGTGAGCGAGAGGAAATGAGAACAGAAAAGAGTTCAAGAGAGCCCAGAAAGTGTATGCGCCACAGAGACCACTGGCTTACTCCCTCCTTTTCCAGCGTGGAGAGTCAGCCAGCTGCCTGTGACGCTGACGGCTGTGGCACCTTCACATGCTTAGATGGTCATTCATGTCCCTTGTAGCTGGAGACAGATAACACAGGTGCATGGTCATGCACTTGGAAGACATTTAACACTTTTGAACATTTACACACAGTTCTAAATTGAAAGTTGGTTTTTCTTTGTGACAAATACTTGCATGCACACACAATTTTCTATATCTGATAATTGCAAGTTTTTTTCTATTGAATTAGGACCCTGCATTTCAAAAAACTGACTGTGAAAAGTGGGGTGAAGAAGCAGGAAAAGAGTGGCCTAAGCTTTACAAATGTTTCCCATAGAATTAAAAAAAAAAAAGCCTTTGTTTTCTCAGGAGGAAATCCTAACATGACCTCCAGGGACTTTACCCTGGTTGTCACCAATCGGGAAGGCTGGACCGGGAACCTGCTCCATCATGGCTCAAACCAGTCACTTTCACACTAAGTTATTTCTAGAGGATACTTGGCATTGCAGAGAACATCTGTCAACTGAGAAGAGGAAAAGAGGACTGTCACAGAGGAAAAGAAGCATTGTCTCCAAATTAACCAAGGATTTTGAATACCCAGTTTTGGGTGGGGAGTGTTTGGGACTTTCTCCTATGGCTCAAAAATGCGTCAAAAACTGGGGGGAGGGGGAAAGGAAGAGGAAGAAAAATAAGCCAGAAAAATGTGAAAGGAAAAACAAAAAGGATGAGAAATCAAAGGAGCACAATGAGGCAAAGCAATATTTTCTCTTGACGTCCAAGGCCGCCGTGTGCAGAAACGGGGCAAGGGAGTGTCAGTTTCTGCTGTGCATGCTAAGGACAGCAGCAGCATGACAACCTCCGTACACAGAATGAGCATCAGCTAACTTTGAGTGTCCTTTGAAAGTTGGTGGCAAAAGTGGTGTGCTATAATGTGATGTGTGTCAAGAGAGGCACTGAGCAGCTCATACTGAAGCAAACTTTTCTTATAGGCGATATTTATGCCCTTTCTGTATTCTATACATTCATTCAGACCTTATACACAAAAGCAGGAAATGTACAAAGTGTCCAACTGTGCTGATTTTTCTTGTTTCAGTTCATGTGCCTAAGGAATGTGAACCCAGTGCCTATCAGCGTTAGCCATCTTAATTCTAATCACACCGGCAGCTATACACACCCTGCCCTCTACTGAGTTTCTATTTTGAGAAGCTGAATCATCTCTTTTGTCATGAGATGTTCCTGGAATTCTTGGAGACTTCCCAAGAGTGGGCAGGAAAGGCACAAATCTGTGTAAAATAGACGCGTCGTAGGATGCTTAATTTTAATGGAAAACTCGTTTTTTTTTTCTTTCTGACACAGGCAGATCCTGCTGTGCTTGGCAAATATGTTCTGGTAGGAAGCTCAATCTAGATGTTATGTGTAACTTTATCTTATTCCCTTCTGAGTGCTCCTGTTCGTACCAAGTGATCTCTGCGCTGCCCGAAGTCATTACGCCCTCTCTCTCTCACACGGTCCCTCTGTAAATGTCAGGCATAACTACATTTTTATTTGCAGAGATACCACTGCTCTGAATGAGGGGAAATTTTCTGCTCCCCCGCCTCCCCTTCTTCACCCTGTGCGCATTCTACTAATATGATTTGTTGAACAAATTGTTCCATTAATCTGGGGCTGTTTGACAGAGTGAGAAAGTAAGTGCCAAAGTGAGAAGATTCGCAAGAATCGGAAGTCTCAGGGCCTCTTTCTCAAGGTAAATAGTTATTATATCAGGGTGTCAGGCGGCTGAAATGGATGTGCTTTCATTCCCAGTTTGTAAATGTCACTTTTCCTCAGCCCATCAGGGTGACAAATGAGGTGTGGGTTACAGTGAGAGTTCATTCTTTGACAAAGTTCTCAACAGTCTATTTCAGCAGAGAGCACCCAGCCTCCTCCACTCTTGCAATGCAGACGTTCTCCATAGCTGGAAACTTCCCAGCTCCCCTCCCAGGACCTCATCACGACCCTCAAAGGAAGCACAACGGAGCAAAACGTAATCTCAAGAAAAGGCAGAATTAAGTGGCAGAGTAGTTCCTAGGTTCAATCATTAACGCTCAAGATCTTCCGATGTCAGGAAATTTTAGAGTATCAAAGTCCTGAATTTTTTTATTCCTTTTTTTTTTCTGTCTTTACATTTAACCTTGAGAGATCTTACGGCTTTAAATACTAGTTAATCAATAAACATATCACGTCATGAATAAATAATTCAGAAAAACAAATTACCATAGCAGTAAATCAATGAGCAAGTCAGTGGCTGAGTGAACACTAATTTTTCACCTGATTAAAATATGTCTCCCCAAAAGATGCTTTTTGAGTAACTTCAGACATGTAACATGTGAACACGACAAGAATATGTTGCACTGCTAAAATAAGCTTAAGATACTGTGTGTAAAATATACAGCTGGAAAATGCCGTAATGGTCAGAATTAGGCAATGAAATTGCCAGTGTTACCCTATGGTTGATGCGTTTGCTCCAGGAACCACATCCATTTGTCTTGAGGTCAAGCAAAACTATTCTGCCGATGGAAATCTCTGTAAATGTATTTTTGTAAAAATGAATTTAACACTTTTGTGGTTAACATTTCAAGATTCAATTATTGGTTCATCATAATCTGTCTCCACATATTCCATTTTCCTACTCAAACTTTATCTTGTAACTTAAACTCCCTGAACCTCAGTAACATTATACAAATTATTATAATCTCAATGTTTTGCCTAAAATATCCTCCTCAAGAGAAAGATGAGAAGACCAAATGAGATCATGAAAGTGTTTTGAAAGACAAATTTAATTGGAAATATTATTTGCCTATGGATACACACAGACACACTAGGAAAAGCAATCAATACATTTCCAGCAAAATGCAGTTTCTCCCCAAAGAGGAACGATGAAAAATTGTAACATTGACAGATAAAGATGGGGATGAGGAAAAACTCAAATAAAAGTTGAAGACTCATCATATTTGAAGCCAAGAGAGAAAGAAAGATGTATTGATTGACAGTTTTTTGACAATTTCGGCTTCAGAGAGAGGACATGAGTCTATAGGGTTGAGAAATTAAAATGTAGAAAGGAATAATAAATATGGATTATAAAAACCACACAGACATTCCAAGTTCTATGTGGGAATCTGGGTGAATGTTCAGCAAATTATTATGGAAGAGCCTTAGATGGGGAGGGACAGGAAGAGACGAACCACTTGGGTTGCATTAGCTACGCAGTGTGAGAATTCTGTCAAGGATCAAAGGATTGGAGATTATGTGAGTGGAGATAGGGGAGCCCAGAATAAACTCACAGCTACAAGGAACTCTGAGAAACACTAACAGAATTAGCATCCTAGCAAACAGTATTTTTGAAAACTTACCTATCACCGATGTTAAAATAAGATACAAAGAGTAGCAAAGATAAATGGACTTGTGGTGGGGAAACATCTGTTCATCCAAAAGCAAACCACACAGGCCAAGACCAGCTGGAGACACAGAAGTTACTGTGAACAGAACAGACCAAATCATTGCTATCTAAACTGCATTAAAATCCTTAATGGATTCATATACAGGAGGATTTTCCTTAGCCCTCTTAGAATGATACATGCCTAAAGGGAGATGTGTTTAATTTATTGGGGAGAAAAAAAAAACATATTTAACAGTACAAGTTTCATTTCAAATGACTCAAAGAGTTTAGAGCTGTATATTTTTTTGGAATTTGATGAACAAGTGGGTAGTTATGGAGAAATGTGATTGGCCAACCAAAGGGAGTACAATCTAATTACAATGAACTGGGAGGATTTGGAAAGGTCTGTTTTGTCAGCGCTTTTTGGGTCACTGTGTTTTCAACACAGGGACAATTCTTTCCTCGGGACCTAGGGAGGACTCTCTCTGGAGGAGAGACTAACTGACCTACTACAAGGAAGGTCATCTATGTCCGATGAGCGATGTCAGGCAATGCGGGAGGAGGCCAGAGAGGCTTTCCTGCTTCTGCGGATTTCTCGGCTCCCTTCAACTTGAAGACCCAGTATGCACAGGTGCCATGTTTGGGGCTGTGAGTTCAGAGTCTCATTCCTGCTCAAGAAAATCACGAGGAAGCCCTCAGTAGGCATATCCCCAAACAGAAAGTCCAAACCATCCATGGCCATAGAACGCTGGCTTTCAGAAGAACAGAAATGAAACTGCAACTGGCAGATTACTTCCAGACTGACTAAAATTAAAACCTTATTTGTCAACACCAAGGAGTACCAAAAATGTGGGTCAATGAGAATGCTGATACAATGTTAATGAGCCTGAAAATATTTACTAGGTCATTGGAAAATAGTCATTTTTAATGTGGACTGTGGACTTGGAGGTTTTACTCTGAAGTGCACACCCTGGATAAACTTACACACGTGGCCCATGGGAAATGTTCACAGTAACAATTCTGATGACAGTGAAACCTTTCCAACAATCCAAACGTACACTAGGAAAGCACTGGTGAATGATGACGCTAGCATGCTAGATATCATTGAAACCGAATGCAGTAGAACTATGTAACAGCCATCCCAATGAAACATCACACATCCAGCCTTGCGAACATTATTTAATTATCTTGCCATTGTTATACAATATTTTAAAAGGCAATAAAATTAAAGCAATACTGTTACAAAATTTTTAAAATATTTATTTTAATTGAAAAGGCAGATTTTCTTTCTCTCTTTCTTCTTTCTTTCCATCCTTCCTTCCCATTTTTTGTTTTTCTTTTACAGAGAGAAAGAGAAAGAAAGATCTTCCAACCACTGGTTCACTCCCCAAATGACTGCAACAGCCAGAGATGAGCCGATTTGAAGCCAGGACCAGATAGCTTCTTCTGGGTCTTTCCACATTGGTGCAGGGCCCAGGGATTTTGGCTGTCTTCCATTGCTTTCCTACCATGGAGCTGGATAAGAATGTCAGTGCTTGCAGGTGGAAGATTAGCCACCTGAACCATCTCTCCAGCCCCGGTAATATTGTTTTGGAATAAATGCAGAAATCAGAAAAGTTTAGCCCACAAGGTTGTTGGAGAATAAAGATAAGAGGATAAAACCTAGAAGAGACGTGGTCAATAAAGTTTTAATTATTTATCATTTACTTTATAACTGCTTTATTGACTCCTGGTTTAACACATAAAGAAGAACAAGGATGCCCTTGCAACATTCCAGATGCTGTTGTAGCTTGAAAGGCATAGGACTACGATGAGCAGGGGCAGAAGCCAGCTTCTGGAACATTAGCGATTTATTTTTCATTCATCCAAGTACTAACCAGGCCCGACCCTGCTTAGCTTCTGAGATCAGACAAGATTGGGTGCGTTCAGGGTGGTATGGCCGTGGACTTTTATTTTTCATTCAACTAAGAGATGCTTGGATGACAGTTTTCAAAAGTGATATTTTTCTAAAGATCTATTTATTTTTATTGCAAAGATATATAAAGAGGAGAGTCAGAGAGGAAGATCTTCCATCTGCTGATTCACTCTCCAAGCGGCTGCAATGGCCGGTGCTGTGCCGATCCAAAGTCAGGAGCCTGAAGCCTCTTCCAGGTTTGCTATACAGGTGCAGGGTCCCGAAACTTTTGGAATCAGAAGTGGAGTAGCCGGCTCAAAAACCAGTGCCTACAGGGAATGCAGGCACCACAGGGTGAAGAATTAACCTGTATCGCATTGCACTGCATCCATATAATCCTACTTTAAAGGGGGTTCATCATTTACCTCATAACTGCTAGTAATAACTCACAAATAGGTGTTTGGAATGTGAAAGCTAAAAGTACAGTACAGTACAGCTGTATATTTTGAAAGTCACTTTTGCGGCTTGGCGCAATAGCATAGCTGCTAAAGTCCTTGCCTTTCATGCGCCAGGATCCCATATGGGCACCAGTTTTACTCGCAATGACCCACTTCCCATCCAGCTCCTTGCTTGTGGCCCGGGAAAGCAGTCGAAGATGGTCCAAGTCCTTGGGTCCCTGAATCCCCAGGAGAGACACAGAAGAAGTTCCTGGCTCCCAGCTTTGGATCAACTCAGCTCCGGACATTGCAGCCATTGGGGGAGTGAGCCAGTGGATGGAAGACCTTCTTTCCTTTTCTCCTCTTCCCTATCTTTCCTTCTATCTCAGTAAAATCTTCTTTTCAAATAAAAAAAGTCATAACAAATAGAGAGAGGCTTTTATAATCTGGTTTCTATCACAAAGCCAATGTGAACTCAAATGGGAGTAGGGACACCAAGACTAAAGTGGTTGGCCATGGTATCAGCAGGAGAAGCTGTGCCTAAGATAGAGCAGACAGAGGTAGGAATGCTACTGGAGGAAGGAAGCCAAAGGGAAGGACCTCATCCTGGATGAATGCTGTGCTGACATCATCGTGAGACAAGGAGAAATAGTGTCAGAAGCAATTTGTGATTTTTGTCAGGCATCCAGGACTGATGCTTGGATGGTAAGAGTACAAGGGAAGCCAGTTGTTCTGATGCTCCATCCCAGGGAGGGGCAGAAGGGCAAGCCAGGTAAGGAGCAGATGTCAAATAGCAAAAGGTAAAGGGACACATAAAGTTCTGAGTTGTTTTCGCAGACTACCAGAGACTGCTGTCAGCTCTAGCGAGTTAACCGTCCTGGCTTACTGCACTTTAAGACTTTTGACCTCTTCTTATTATTTTGGACAAACAAGCTTCAAAATAATTTACCACCCCACTTTTCAGGGAGACTTATCAGGCCCCAAATTACTTTTTCACACTTAGAGATGCATTCTCTGGGGGTGAGTCGGTTAACAAGAAGAAACAAGACTTGTTAGAGTAAAACGATAACCCTCTGAAAGTGAGTAGTAAGGATATATTCAAACCAGACTTTAGCATTACCAAAACTGAACAGTATAAATCTGCAAGTGAGTCTAAGAACTTTTACTTGGTTTTGACTCCGTGTAGTTTCCAACTCTTAGAATATTATGAGGGAATGCAGTTGGATTGAGAAAATAAAATTCTGTCACTCTTGATATCATTCCACTTCAATGTATTTGATAGCACACTGAATTTACATTGCATTATCTTATGTTTCCAGCAAACATATATAATGGACCAGACAGGTGCTATGTTCTCTACTTTGCAAAAATGAAACTGAGATGCAGACAGTCTAGATTACTTAACTAGGATCATGAGAGTAGATAAGAGAACATGATTGTAAAACTCAGATTTTCCAATGCAATGCCCAACAGACTTCTCAGGATGTCACATGGCTTCGGGGGAGTTTTGCTAGAGCCCGTGGGAAAATATGACTATTACCTGGGAAGAAGCTGGCATTTAGCATGTTCACCTGGAGTCATTTATTGTTGGGCCATGAAGCGATGAGGCAGATGAGTGTGTGTTTGAGAGGGAACAGCTGTGGTTGTGACCAGGCAGGAAGGGAAGAAGTCAATGATCAAGTTGGCTAAGCCAGAACAAGCAGAGCGTAAGTGAAGTGTTGGCTGCAGGGGAATACGGATGCTGTACTGAGGAAGATCAGAAAGGACTGGCTTAGAGGGGGCCATTTCGGGCTGTCACACCTCAGTATATTACTGTAGCCAGGCCAATAGGGGGACTTTATTTCTCTTTTCTCAGGCATTCTCATTACTTTTCGTTTTCATAAGGAAGTATAAACAGCTGCATCCAGGGAGGGAAATACTCAAGTTAGTACTCTCAGCAACTCTTTAAAGGGTTCTTACAAGTAGATATTACTTAGAGAAATAATATATATGATCATGCTATCTGCATGCGTATACATAGTTGTGAAAATATTTGACCTGGATGATTAATATGCTTCCTCTACAAAGAACTTTTCAATCATAAATAAAAGGGATGTCCATAGAAGCAATGTGAATACTTAATTAACCAGATAGTACAAATGGCCATAAAAGCCACATGAAATAGTATTCTCCACTAGTAATCAAAGAAATTAAATAATGAATATAAGATCACGTTCATTATTCATTAGAAAAAATGTGGAAGATACAGGAGAAGATGTGTTGTCACGTGTTGCTGTGGCAGGTGTTTAGCTTTCTGGAGAACATGGGTAACAGCAGTCAGAAGCTGAAATACTCCTATTCCACTCCTTATCCACTTCCAGAAGGGTAAAGCCGACGCTAAAGAGGTTCTTCGTGCAAAGCCATCACTATCTCAATTCCAAATCCAGTTATTGCCCGACATGCTCATTTGAGATCAATATCCTTTATGAATGCATATTTTTAAATTCTTAACAACATTTTTCCAGTGAAATCCAGCAATATGGAAAATGTACCATCAGACTTCAGTGGAGTTTATTTCATAGTTACAAGGTAGGCTTAGCATTTAGGTGTAATTCTTCCTATTAATGGAACAAAGAAGAAAATATACAATTCTCTCAATAGATATAGAAAAAGAAAAACAAAATCGATGCTCATTTATGACAAGGATCTTTTCACACTAAGGATAAAAATAAACTTCAACTTAGTAGAGATCATGCGTAATCAGTTTTCGACTCTCGTCATAATACCTTCTGCTAAAAGGCATTATTTTCCTCTTTGTTGGAAACTTAGCAAGAATATTCAGCACTTTTTGGAGAGAAGATTGTCAACAGAACATGGTAATAGTGAAGGTAGACTCATTATATGGTTATATATACATAGATACATCCAACATTATATGTATTTAATGCATACATGTTATCTGCACCACAAACTATATGTAAAACTGCATATAATTTTTATATATAATGCTTCCTAAATTAGGTATTTCTTTATTTGAGAGGCAGAGGGAAAGAGAGAAAGAGGCAGGTCCAGAGACGCGTTGCTCTGATTCACTTCCTAGCTGCTTGCCGATCCAGGGCAGCTGGACAAAGACCAGAGCCAAGACTGGGACTTCTGCTTCTGATTTTCCAAGGCTTCATTGTTTTTTTCAAATTGACTTCTTAATAACTGTTTGCCAAACAAAAATACTGAGCAGATGGAGTCAGATTCTAACACTGCTTCACACAGGGAAAGATAACGATTCTGAAAAAGTACAAAGTCAAAGTTGACTCCTCCAGCACCTTTGCTTTTCAGAACTATTTTGTTTTGCTTTGTTTTGTTAACCTGTATTTATTTATTAGAAAGTCAGAGTTACCAAGGGAGGGACAGAGTAAAAGGTATCTTGTACCCACTGGCCCACTCCCCAGCTGGCTGCTAGGACCAAAGCTGCACCATACGGAGACCAGGAGCCAGGGCTTTCATCTGAATCTCCCCCGTAGATGACAGGGCCCCACTACTTGGGCTGCCTTACACCGCTTTTCTTAGGCCATCTTCAGGGAACTGGATTGGGAGAAGCCAGGACAGGAACCAGTGCCTGTTTGTAATGCTGGCATCACAGTCAGTATCCTAACTGTGGTATGTGCTTTGTGCTATGTCACAATGCGAGCCCCGTGAGCTATCGTTACACTGATTGATTTAATCAAGGAAGAGCTTGTTTTGTTTATACACTTGTCCAGCCATTGGAACTAAGAGTGAAAGAACACATACACAGTTTTTTCAAAAAGTGTATAGTAATTGCATGTGAAAAAAAAATTACATGAATTTCAAATGTTTTTCACCAAAATAAACTTTAATTTTAATCACATTTTCTATGAACTTACAAAGTAGCCTTGTGGGAGTTGCCTTCAAGGAGCTTGTATCTTGGTTGAGAAGAGATATACAAAGGTGTTTGAAGTACTGTGAGCTGCTATGGAGGCCTGTACAAGGTGAGGTCGTTCTCTGGTGAGAATGAGATGAAGCTTCAGAGAAAAGTGCAATTGAAGAATGAATAAGAATGTTGGCAAGCGTGGGGATGGTCATGGAACTTTAGACAATAAGAGTGGCTTGAGGAAAGCCATGAGACCTCACACTCGGAACTACAAGACCTGGAGACTAGAACAAGCTGGGTGGAGTACAGTCATTCCAGTGTCCATGATAATGATGGGCACACCACTAGCAAGCGACCTGCGAAGGGACATTGGGTAACGTTGGCCTAACCTGACTGTACTCCACAAATGTTAAAAGCTGGAAACATAGTAGCCTGGTTTGACTACAGGTCATTCAGGAAGGGGAACTGAATATCTGTGGTGGCCCAGTCAGACTGCCTTCCACCTGGGATGGGACATTGGGTCATGTTGGCCTAACCTGACCACATGTCATAAGGCTTAAGGCTGGGGAAGGAATGACTTGACCTGGCCACAGACAGTTTAGGAAGGGGCCATTGAATATCCATGGTGGTCTTGCCAGACCACACTCTTCTTAGGGTCAAGGCTACAGAACCAGTGAAACCACAAATACAGGGAAAGCACAGATGTCAGAACACACACAATCTGTGATAAGCACCAAACGCCGTGATTATAAGATAATATTTATTCTTCCTTGTGGCTAGTGTCTTCCTGCATGGGATTCCCAGCTGTTGGGGAAGGGACTAAGATAATAAATACAGCAGACATATTTGGAAAAACATTAAATTTCAAACCTCTCAGTCTTCTGGACATTTTTACACAATCTTAACTCATCCCTTGCGTGTGTTTCATGGAGTTTTGAATGGCTGACAGGACGTAAAGGCAAGGGAAGTGGCTATTCCTTTACACTTGGTTTGATTGTTGAGACATTTAGTGTCCAGATTAAGTAGAAGCTGCTGAATGATTGGAGAGAAAAACTGTTCAGTCTGCTCAGAAGAATTCACCGCAAAACCAGATGGAATCATTTTTGGGGGGAATTTCAGTGATGTGTTAAACAGCACCATTTACAATCTTATTCTCTTAAACAATCAACCATCATCATCTGGTTTGCCATGAGAATTCTTGCTTTCTTTAAAAGTGAAAACAGTCAATGATGTCAACTTATATTTTATAAGTTATGTTTAATAATTATTTAAAATTGGCTTTTTTCAGAGTATTTTATTTCTTCTATGCACAAAAAATAAGGTAGATATTATTGTGCCCATCTGATGACTTAACAAATAAATAAAGCAAAGCCAAAATAAAGCAAAGGCAATTAACAGCAGGCTTAGAGGGGCAAGCATTGCAGTAGGAAAAGTTAAGTCACCACTTTCAGTGCTGGCATCCAGGCTCATTACAGTCAAGTCTGCTTTGCTTCTGATCCAGCTCTCTGCAAAATGGATCTAGGAAGTGGCAGATGTTGTGACAAGTATTTGGATCCCTGCTACCTATTTGGGATACCCTAATGAAGTTCTTAGTTCCTGACTCAGCTAGCCCAGCTCAGCTGTCCGCGAGCATTTGGGAAATGAACCAGTGGATGGAGGATTTCTTTCTCTCTGTTCTTCTCGTCTTTCTGAGCTGCTCATGTCTTTAACTCTGTCAGTAAATCTCAAAATAGGCCTATTAAGTCTACAAGGTAGTCTCCCGACACAGTCTGCCCAGGCTATAAAACATGCTAACTCCTCACCGTCAACATGCAGAGAACAGCTAATCAGTTCCAAAGCACAGCCATGGGACCAGCCATTAGTACAAAGGCCGTCAGATCCTGGAATTAGAAAGGCAGACCTCATCATGAAAAAGTCAGGGTCTTGGAGTGAGAGGTTTTGTGGAATCAGGGGTCAGGAGGACAAGAGATCAGTGAGGTGAGTTGCAGAAGACCCTGGACAAAACGGTAAACAGCCTCAGAATGTCTCTCCTATTTGTAGTTGAGAAGGACTTGCAAGCCTGCAAGAGTCACACCGTGCTGTGGCAGCTGTCACCGTGGAATTTTATCTGAGGCCTGGAAACGTTCCATCTGCCTCCCACCTACCTTCTGCCCATCATGAGTCTCCTGTGTGGAGAGGCTGCCTCCTAGCAGCATCCACAAGGGTCGCTGGTCTTCGAGATACCCATTGGGTCAGTCAATGGGAAGCTATGAATGAAGACTGGAGGGAGCAAGCCATGCGTAATACAAGTGTACGTGTTTCTGTCCCTGGGACACCTTGGCTTCCTAAACAAAAGCCTTCTCCATGCAGCTGATCTATTTTCTTTGTAGTCCAAAATCTGTTTTCTGCTTTCCTCTACCAGACCTAAGAGTGACCACAGCTAAACATCGCCAGCCCCTGGGGAGTGAGTGATTCCTGGTTGTTCCTGGAAGGCCATGCCTGCCTCTGTCCATGGTCCCTGTTGAAACATCATTCGGCTCTTCATAATTGCACTTTCTGAGGCTGCAATTGCAGCTAGTTGTCTCTAAGTGCAGGAGGGACGAACAAATGCATGAGAGACCAGCTCTGAGAGCTTAAAGGGACTCCTCTTCCATCTATTGAAGTTAAGTTGCTTAGGTTATGACTCCATGTCAACTCCATGTTGTTTCAAACATTCAAACTCATTAACTGTTTTTTAATATGTGCATCTGGACTTTTCTTAATTGAGGCAAAATTCATTCTGATAATCACATCTAGTACTATTCAAATCTATTCTACTTTCGTAAAAGTGTTTATTTGTGAGGCAGATAGATGCAAAAAGAAAGAGAAAGCTGCTACGTACTGATTCACTTCCCATATGCTCACAATGGCTGGCAGACAGCAGCTGGGAGTTGGGAACTTAATCCAAGTCTCACTGGAGCTATTGCCTCCTGCTTCCCAGAGGATTGCTTTAACGGGCAGCTGGCAGCGGGACCTGGAGCAGAGGATGCAATCCAGGCACTCCACTACCCGATTCATGTCTAAACTAGCAAACTAATCGCTAGGTCAAATACCACTCCCCCATCTCAGTTCAAAGAGTGGTCATACATGAATTCTGTATCCAAGGCTAAAGATGAGTTCGTCTTCCCCTTTTCAGGATGACTCAGTCCCTGCTTCCTTCCACTCAGGCCAACGGGAGGAAAGGATCCCTACTCTAACAAGATGTCAACACCTCCCAGGGTGCACCAAATAGCAAAGCACTGCGCTGGAAAACGGATGCTGATGAATGGTTTGGAACGACCAGGTGCGTGCATGTGGAGATTCTGAACTTGAGAGGTAATGCCCTTAAAAGCCACAAGCAGAGCTGTGAGCACCTGTTTCGTTTCAGGGCCAATGTGCACTTACATCATCGTGCATTGTTTTCCTTCTCAATCTATGAACATGTACATGATTTTTTTTTCAGTTAAATAATGGAAAAGATCAGCTATTCTCAACTTTTCTAAAATTATCATTGTGAAACATGTCACATTATTTTTTAGGACTTATTTGTTTTTATTGGAAAGGCAAATATACAGAAAGAAGACGAGACAGAGGGGAGTATTTTCCATGTTGATTCACTCACCATGTGACCACAATGGTGTGAGCTATACCAATCCGAAACCAGGAACCAGGAGCTTCTTCTGGGTCTCCCAAATGGGTATAGCATCCCAAGGCGTTGGGCCATTTTCAACTACTTTCCCAGGCCACAAACAGGGAGCTAGATGGGAAGTGAGGCTGCCAGGATTAGAATCAGTGCCTATATGGGATCTCGGTGAGGACTTTAGCTGCTAGGCTACCACACTGGGCCCGAGTCACATTATTTAAACTGAAATTAATACAACACTTTACAACAGCACATAAGCGTCCAGAGAATGATCAATAAATATTTCATACCACCAGTGAAGGATTTACTGGGTCATGATGGGGCTGGCTTCAGCTTCTTCGTCCTGATGTTCAGAATGGCAGCTTCAGAAACATGTCATTCAGTACCTTGCAAAGTATCTCTTATGCTGTGGGTGTTTATTGTCAGTTCTCATCCTCCATGTGACTGGTCTCTCATCCAGTCGTGAGAGATTACGAATGTGTGCCTTCCTGCCACCATGCCCCTGATGGGCGCAGCTCTTCATCCTGTTACTAACAGGTGGAAACTCCCTGCTCCGTGGCCAGCCAGATCGTTTAGCCTGAGCAACACAGGAGCAGCACACAACATGCAAGCTTAAAATAACACTTGCTCAATAGGAATTCCTCTCTTTCTGTCCTCAGAATCGGGGACGTGGTTTTCATGGTGTACATGAGTTCCAGGTCAGCCACCCATAGAATTGGAGCTAAGGAAGGCGATTTCAACCACAAAGTTCTGAAGTACACAGTAAACAAAAACAGATGCACAAATGAAGTTTCATATACTCCGAGCTGTGTCACGGCAATAGTGACTTTTCAGCCATATATTCTATAGCTCTCATTTTTTCCCCTCTTTTTTTTAACCATCTCTTTTTTTTAAGATTTATTTTTATTGTTTTTTAATTGGAAAGGCGGATATACAGAGAGGAGAGACAGAGAGGAAGATCTTCCATCTGATGATTCACTCCCCGAGTGAGCACAACAGCTGATGCTATGCCGATCCGAAGCCAGGAGACTCTTCTAGGTCTCCCACGCGGGTGCAGGGTTCCAAAGCTTTGGGCCTTCCTCGACTGCTTTCCCAGGCCACAGGCAGGGAGCTGGAAGGGAAGCGGGGCTGCCGGGATAGAACCTGCGCCCATATGGGATCCTGTGCATGCAAGACGAGGACCTTAACCACTTGCGCCACCGCGCCGGGCCCTCCCCTCTTTTTAATGCTAAAAATTCAGAAGATCCAGATTCATGATCCTTTGAGCTCTGGCTGGTAGAGGCTTTCGCACTGTGTGTCATGACCGTGTGAAGGGAAATGGGATGACTCTTACTGGTTCCATGTAAGTAAACACCCACTAGAGAGTGAAAACACGTCTGGAAGGAGCCACGGTGACAGCCCACAGGACTCAAAACAAAGGATGAATTCAGCCAAAGTCAGGACTACGGTCACGGACAGCACAAAGACAGGCATGGGCGTTAATACAATCATTCGTATCAATTTGACTCCCATGGGAAGGAACACACGTAAAGGGGCAGAATGGGGAACATGAGGCTGTAAAATGGCTGAGAACTTAGGGCCTTATTGCCCCAGAATGAAGTCCTGGATCTTGTACCAAGTTAGGGAGAGGTGCAAACATGTGTGAGACTCCAACTGACAAAACAATGTTAATTGTGGCACATCCCATCTACTTCCTGCTTTTAGAATGATGGACACAGAAGTGGTGCAAATAATGGGCAGAAATTAGAGGTTTTGAGCTTTGAGCAATGGCCCACTGAATAAACTGAAAGTGTCGGCATCCCATATGGGCACCAGTTAGTGTCCTGGCTGCTCCACTTCCCGTCCAACTCGCTGCTTGTGGCCTAGGAGAACAGTTTCAAGGCTCAGAACCCTGCACCATTGTGGGAGACCCAGAAAAAGCTATTGACTCAACTCCGACCATTACAGCCATTTGGGAGTGGACATGCAGATGGAAGATCTTTCCTTCGGTTTCTCCCTCTCTCCATAAATCTGATCTTCTTTCCAATCAAAAAAAAAAAAAAAAACCCTTTAAATATTAAAGAAAAAAAAAGAGGGCCCAGCATGATAGTGTAGTTGCTAAACGCTTGCCTTGCACACCCAGTATCCCATTCTTGCCAGTTCTTGTCCCAGATGCTTAGTTTCATCCAGCTCCCTGCTTGTGACCCAGGAAAGCAACAGTACCCAGCAAATGCGTGGGTGACATGCAAGAAGCTCCTGGCTTCAATAGGGCTCAGCTTTGGCTGTTGCGGCCACTTGTGGGGTGAACCAGCATTAGGAAGATCTCTTTCCTTCTCTCTGTAAATCTGACTATTCGATAAAATAAAATAAATCTAAACAAACTTTTAAAAGAAGAAATTAGTGATTTCTATTCTGTGAAGGAATAGGAAATAGGCTATGAGAACAGCGGGGGGTGGGGGAATTAGACTAAAGATTCTGTGCTGGGATAATTGACATGAAAAGAACATAAAAGTTGCTTAAATTTAGTAGTTTATCACCCCATGGCACATATTTAATAACTAACCCAATCTTCCGACTATGAAGAAGTGTGCTATTGGTCATCTTCACTTCCTCTTTACTTGTTCAACATTTGATCCTGAAGATGTTCAAATCAGGTTTGAAAAGAGGGTCTTCCTCCGGGACAGCTGATGGTACCCCCTGAATGTAGGCAAGCCACATAGCCAACATGCATTTATCTCATTAAACCATAGACTTCTTTTTATAAAATGCATTATTGGGCATCATATACTCTCATTTCAACCTAATGTCAACTTTATTTTTATTTTGCCAATAATCTTTACATAGTTGATTAGGGCACAAAGGTCAAGGGCTAGAGGAAAGTGGGTAAGACCATTGCTATCACAGTCTCTTTTTTCCTTCTTGTATCTGAAGAAATGGGAGAGATGAGAGAAAAAGCCACACCTAGTCTCCCAACCAACCCAGGGTCCCTGATGAGAAGCCTGCTCGAAGGGCTCTGGTCAAGTGGTGTTGATAGTTCAACAGTTCTGAATTGCTGCCCATCTCACCACTTCAAGCACAATGAAATCTCTCCAGATACACCGGCTGGTATAATCCACCTTAGAGTCTCTATTTGCCTAGATTTTCATTTCCAACACTTAGCTGGGGTGCCTAAGCCTTCTTTCTCACTGTTAATAAGTCTTTTGTTGTTTCAAGTAATATATTATATTAGGGGAGAAGGGGGCAAGTTTTGGATAGGAAATGATAACATAGTTATGTACTGAATTATATTTACATAACTAGCTCTCCAATATTACTCATAGAAAATCATTAAGACTACAGCATCTTAGCCAGATATATAAAAATTGGATTTCCTTCCTTCTGATATTTTCTTTTTAAAATTAAAATTATAATATCTAGAATGTTTGTAATGGTAATCAGTGTTATGGCATAGAGATGAACTGAGCCAGGAATACATAGACTCAAAAAAGAATTTAAAAATTTCTAAGATGCACAAAATACTATGTGAGTCACTAAAATACAGTCTTCCTGGAAGGGATAACTGGAAATTGTAAAGATGCCAATTCCCTCCCCCCCAGAATCTTATAAACACTGTGTCATTCACACAAAAATTTTAATGTATTTATTTTTTTAAAAAACTCGACAACTTGATAATAACTTTTACCTAGAAGAATAAATGCATGGAAAACGGCAAGGCTGTATGAATTAGAGTAATGAGAAAGGACTTGCTTTGCCAGATACAAAATTTAATCTAAGGTTTTCGTAATTCAGACTGCCTGCTTTGAGTGTGAGGACCAGAGGCTGATCATTACAAAGATGAAAGAATCCCCAGCGACCTGTCCATGCTTGTGTGGATTGTATATTTCATAAACGCTGCATTTCTAGCAGAGAAAGAAAGATGGATTATTCAACAATTGGCTTGGCATTTGGAAATAAAATTAAGAATAACCCACAACCTCTTAAGTAACATCAGACACACAAGTACACATACTAGATTAATGCTTTAAGCAAGGGAAAAGAACAGTTGGAGAATATACTTATAATTTAGATGCAGAAAAAAATCCTCATGATAGCTAGGTAAGAAACAACTTGAAAAACTCTTCAATAAGTTTGGCATAATAACGTTTTAACTTCTGCTTTAACACAAATAAAATTAGGAAAATAATTTCCAAGTACATCCCATACAAGGAACATGAAATATAAAAGATTTCTGGCAAATCACTTTTTAGAATGAAAGATGTGACAGGAAATGGCATTGGTTCTAGCAGTAATGTCCCAGGATGTATTTCCCACACGCCTTTCCAGAGTGGCTGACTTTGACTCCTTCCCACCAGGTCTGATGCCAGTACAGATGCTGCAGCAAAGCAGGTGACGATCCCAGGAGCTTAACTTTGGTCAATCCCATGGAAAACCTAAATTGAATTTCTGCCTCCTGGCTCTGGCTCCAGCCCCAGCCCATCCTAGGTCATTGCAAGAATTTGGGGGAAAAAAGAGAGATAGTGAGAGAGAAAGAGAGAGAGAGAGAGAGACTCGGCCTCTGCCTGTAACCTCTGCTGGGAGAACATGTGTGTGGGAGAGGGGGTTGATACCCTCCTAAACCATCTCTTCTCTGGGCCTCTCGGTTCCTGTAGAGAAGGAGCCCTCACAATGGACAATCCACACTGTGTGTGCCTCTTATACTCTCGTTCTTTCTTGTTAAAATTTGAAGCCTCCAAGTTTCAACCAGCCCCTCTGAGTACCTCTGCTGACCCTGAAGCCCTCCAACGGTTTCCATCCTCGTGGTGCCAGTGTCGTGGTTCGCAGGGAAAGCTGCCGCTTGCTCTCCTGGCAAGCGTGTAAACACCTGTCTGAATTCTGGCTATTCCTGGGAAAGCAATAGGATATGATCCAACTGGTTGGGCTCCTGTAACATACATGGAGACCTGGATAGAATCCCTGGCTCCTGATTGCAGCCTGTCCCAACTCCAACCATTGCAGCCATCTTGGTGGGGGGCAGGGGTAGTGAATCAGTCAGTGAGGGGTCTCTCTGCCTCTCTATGTCTTTCCTCTTTCTGTCACTCTGCCTTTCAAATAAACAAACTAAATCTTCAAAATTTTTCTATCCCCTTAACACCCCACAATGGTGAGTACATTCAACATATGAACTCTTGGGGGACACTCAAAAGCGTAGTCAAGAAGTTAAGTAGCTTCATTTATTCAAACATTTATTCATTTACTCCAGTCCTAATTTTTGTAATATGAGAAAAATGTAATATAATATGAAAGTTATGAGGTAGCTAAGCACACATGCATCTTTATTTCATGTCGGGACTCCTTAAGGTAGAATAAACCAGGACAGTTGATGACTTTCAACTAATCAGTTAGAAAAAAATAAATGTTCTATCCTTTTCCCTGTTTGATATATAAGTTCAAACTTTATCCAGTTAATGTAGATTTTGAGAGAAAACCCTGTCTTCTTTGGATAATACTCAGAAATCAATTTTATTTAATATTCAACCTTCCTGACCCAACCCTGTGAGTCACTTCTAATGGACTGTATCTTATTCATTGTCAAGAAGAATTAAGTTCTTTCCACTTTCTGCATGAAATTTCCCCTTTTATTGATCTTTTTTTTTTCATTGGGAAGGTGAATTTCACAGAGAGAATGAGAGACAAAGAGAAATATCTTTCATCTGCTGGTTCACTCCCCAAGTGGCCATGACAGCCCAATCTGAGCTGATTTGAAGTCAGCAGCTTCTCTTGGGTCTCCCTCATGGGTCCAGAGTCCCCAAGCCTTCAGCCATCGTCCACTATTCCGCCAGGCCACAAGCAGGGAATTGGGTGGAAGTGGAGCAGCTGAGGCAAGAACTGGCATCCATATGGGATCCCAGCACAAGCGAGGTGAAATTCAGCCACTGAGTCATTGTGCTGAACCCTGGCTTTCTCCTTAACGCAAAGTAGAGCTGACTTGCTCTGCAGGACAGCAGCACTGGGTTGTGGGCCGGCTTTCCCACCCTGCTCAGTGGAGACCCTTGACAAAGCATTTGCTTCTGAATTCGCTCCTTTCTCCCCACCAGTGACTCTGTGGAACAAGAAGTGGTCCTTTCAGCCTTGAAATCCCGGTTCTGTCCTCAACGGGACTCAGTGCATGGGTATTTTGAGACCCTAACATTACCCACAGGTTGGAGGTCCTTCTGCATAGATTGGTCTCCTATCTCAGGGCTTCTGTCACAAATATTTTCATCTCCATTTAACTTACTTGCTTTGTGTTGCCTTGTGTGTGCTACTCCGGTGTCAATAATCCACAGTATGAAACAGAAGCTGATCTGAAAGGAAGCCGAGGCAAGTCCGCTTCTTCCTGTCCTAGACTCAAATGTGATGCCATGTCTGAGTGTGCCCATGCTTGCAGGCGCTATTTGGCAGAGAAATAATCGGGCAGCCAAAAACAAAGAATGAATTCCCACACATCACTGCGGTCCTTTTAGACAACTCTCCAGGGAAGTGTGACCTTTGTCATTGATCCCAGAGAGGGTTTGTGTCCTGTGCAGGAGCAGAAAAGCTGCCCCCCAAACAGGTGCTTACCTTCAGCAGCTTCAAACTCCTTCACCCTTTGATGTATGAAAATATTTAATCAAAATCAAACGCTGGTGCCCCTATTTATACAAGTGCTTTATTATCCTGTACCCTACACTGCAGCCTGCCTGGTTCCTAATGTGACCTGAGGAGTCAGCCGGCATTTATTACAAATGCAAGGCAGTCAGCTTCAGGCTGAGCAATTCATCATCGGCCCGAGGAATTTCTTCTCTTCAGGTGGGGAGCGGATCCAAAAACTGAGAAAAATAATCGGGCTAATTAATTCTTATCTGCAAAGAGCAATTAGGTAAATGACCTCAAAAAGAGACTTGTCACCCCTGGTGAGACACTCTCTTTCTAAACAGGGGCCTCTTTTCACTGGGCATGTGGTACTGTGAAATGGAGATGACAGAAGCGAACAGGAGGGAGATGATTAGGGGAGGAGGTTAATTAGAAGGAAGGCCAGAAGGAGGGGGGGGAGGAGATCAGAGACGAGTGAGAGAGCCAGAGACTAAGACAGAGACAGAGGGAGAGGGTGAGAGACAAAGGGAGAGGGTGAGACAGAGGGAGAGGGTGAGAGATGGGGGTGGGGAGAGACAGAGGGAGAGGGTGAGAGATGGGGGTGGGGAGAGACAGAGGGAGAGGGTGAGAGATGGGGGTGGGGAGAGACAGAGGGAGAGGGTGAGAGATGGGGGTGGGGAGAGACAAAGGGAGAGGGTGAGAGATGGGGGTGGGGAGAGACGGAGAGGAGGCTTGAGTGCAGCAGGAACTTGCTTATCTTTTCCTTTCTCAGTTCTTTCATGAGTTGGATTTTCCCACCAAATCCACTGGATCTGCCTCAGCATCAGTCTATTGGAGATCAAATATTTTGATGACCAGAAGGCAACTTCTTTGAGATTTTTTACAAAAATGTTTTGGATGTGTTTGATCTTTCTCACCCTTTGTTTCAAAACATGACAAAATATTTGTCTTTGGTGAACTGGTTCTTGTCTTCCTTCTCCATTTTTTTTCTCTTCTTCCCTGACCCCTTTTCTCTGTAACAAATTCTTGCCAACCACCAGCAGTTTCAGGGCTATCTTTTCACTAGCATTGTCTGCCACTCAAGATCTTCAAAAATATGCCCTCGGAAAGGCTTCCCCAATCTCAAGGGGCCATCAAGGGTGAACTCGGCTCCAAAGAAGACAAATCATTTGCTCATGCATATGGTGGCTCAGTTGCCTCAGATGTGGAAGCATCAACTCTGCCTTCAGCGAACTCACAACAAGAGTTTTTCCTTCAGGAAAAACCATCAGAATCTCTGCCAGAGAAAAGAAGAGGATATAAAACCCAGGCTGATCTCTGATCAGGTAGTGTGCCATTGAAATCTTCAGGAAACTCAGCAAATCAGGCCAGAAGTGGATCCTTCATGTTACCACTGACTCCATGGTTCTCGACTGCTCACCCTGCCAGGTGCTCTGCAAAATTCCTTCCTGCCTACCTCTTTCTGTTCTTTGTTATTATTTTTACAAATGATAAGATTTTAAAGGGGCATTTTTGTATTCTGAGAGGCAAACAGAAGCAGAAAGAAGAGCTCCCAAACTCTGTTTTACTCCTTAAGTGCTTGAAATCGCTAGGGCTGGGCAAGGAGCCCATTGCCAGTCATGCAGCTCAGCTATGTCAAATGGGAAGCAGGCACCCCTCACCTCTGCCATCCCCACTGCCGTACATGATCTGCCTTAGCAGGAAGCTGGAGTCAAAAATCAGAGCAAAGAATTGCAACAAGATGCTCCAATGTGGGATATGGCCGGCCTTCTTCACTGGTAGGCTCTGTGTCTGAGCCCAAGGTTTTAGAGTAAGAGAAAAATTTATGAAGATGCCTCATGGAATTGGTACACAGCTTATGTCCACTTATCCCCATTATTAATATTTTATTCAATTACAGAAGCAATGCTGACCTATTGGTGTGAACTAAATGATTTGGATTTCCTGAGTTTTCCCTAATGAGTTTTCCTATTCCAGCCACCTTGCAGGAAGGCAGAGCACAGCTCCTCGATTTATAAGCTTACCTTGCCATGAACGTGACCTTGACCTAGTGCCAGATATTTGGGAGGATTATCCTAAACTGGCGTTTTTCTGTTGTCCTCATGACTTGCCTGGGGGTTTGCATTCTGGGGAGGAAGACTACAAAGGGACAGATTTTCATCTTCACATGTGTCAGGATTTCATTTATAACCAGCCCAACCCCAGTTGACTGCTAGACTGAGCTTACACTCTGGATTGTAATACAAAGAAATTTCATTTATCTGGTCTAAATTTTTCCATCTTAGAGACTGGTACTTGTTCAGTGGGCGTCTCTGTCCTTTGAGTACAGTAGTATTATTGATTTATTTTAGACTTTCCTTATATTTTGCCACTACGTGATATTGTCAGCACCCAAAAACAATTTTCACTCACAATTAAAGCAACAAAGGTGCCATGTGAAGTTCAGTTGAAAATTTTAGGCGATAAGGGGAAAAATATGATAAAAATGGCATTGAAGACCAGAGAGTGATGGGATAGAGAGCTTAAGGAAGAGACAGAGGCCCAGGAACTAGACTGCCTAAGTTTCAGCTGTGCATAAGCTATCCCCTTAATATTGCCCTGAATTCAATTTTCCTGTGTGAGTAGGAGTTGCAATTTTATCACTCTTTTGTTCCTAAAACTAAAAATCAGTGCCTTTAGAAAACGAGTATGTCCTATTTAATAGGGGAACACAGGCCAAGTGAAGAAAGAACTTGGCAGCACTGTAACAGTGGTTTAGCCAGTTCAAGCTGTGCCACTCTTCGGTCCCACTCCCTGCTAACTCACCTGGCAGCAGTGAACAGTGGCCGGAGAACTTGAGGTCTCTGCCATCCACGTGGGACACTCACATGGAACTCCATCAGGCTCCTGGCATTTTGCTTGTCGACCCTTTGCTACAGAAGCCATTATTGAGTGAGTTAGAGGATGCAAGATGAAGATCTCTTTTTGCTTCTCTTTCTCTCTCTTTTTTGTAGCTATGACATTCAGGTAAGTGTTTCATTTTTAAAGGAAATACCATCTTTGAATATAAAACTTTGTTCACTCCCTACTGTCTAGCTCTGTGTCTGTGTGTTTTGCAGTTCACTGTTCCAAGAGCCAGGTAACTCAAAGTTGGCATGAATGTACGTAGCTGAACAGAAAGATGAGAAGATAATAAGATGCACATCTCCTGGTTTGATGTATTAAGGGCTTTTTAAAGTAACATAAGAACAGCCGTATACTAGGTAAGTGCTCAGTCATTGTGGGCTCTCCGCAGGTTGAGTTGTCTGGTGCACTAATGTGTCCACTCAAATATTTCCTTGGGAGTCACCATTGTTAAAATGTGGTATGTGTGTGTATGTGGATATGATACCAGGCAAATTAAGTTTCTGAAATAACCCAATCTAATTACAACTCTGAAATTTTCATGTAATTCTTCAGTTATTGTGTCCTTAAAAAACTTACAAGAAAGTTGAAGCAGATAGCCACACACACAGACACAGACGCACACACATACACACGCGCATGCACACACACAATGCCACCTGAAAATCTCTCAAAGTAGTAGTGGTTGAGGCTGTCCTTGGGAAGTCAACCTCACATACTACAGTGCTGTAGGCTGAGTCTCCACTTCTCATCCAACTTCTTGTTAATGTGGCTCCCAGGAGCCAGCAGGTGGAGGCGTTAAATGCTTTGGTCACTTGTTAGCCTGGAGAGCTGGTTGGAGCTCTGGGCTCACAAATTTAACTTGGGCCAACCTTAGCTGCTACTGACATTTGGGCTGTTGGAAGACTTTAGCTCTCCCCCTCTCTCTCCTTTTTAAGTTAGTGAGTTTTAACATTACAAATGAAAATGCCTACAAAGTCACTGATTTTCATAGACACAGATTTTGACCTCAGTCTCCATACTGAATGATAAGCATTTACTAAACACATCAAAAAGTCGTGTTTTCCGACTTCTCTTCTAACTGGCTGGGACATTCTAACGCTATTAACAAATACTACATCATTAGAAATAAAAGATAAAAGCACATTGCTACAAAGCCTGAGTAAAATTCCCTTTTAACTTGCATTTATTTAAACAGTAGACAAGCAGAGAGAGAATGGGTGATAGACAGAGAGAGAGAGAAAACTCCATCTGCGGGTTTGCGCTGCCCACAGCCGCATGCTTGGACCAGTCTTCAGCTGGACTCTCACGCACTTGGTAGGAACCTGAGACCTGAGCTCTCACCTGCTAGCTTCATGAGTGTTTTAGCGTGAATCTGAAGCTAGACTCTGAGCTTGCTCCAACCCACGTACTCCGACGTGAATAAGAAAAGGAAGAGCTCTGCTGCGAGCAACCTGAGCGGAATTCTCAGGAAATCATGCTCTTTCTAAATGGCAGAGAATTTACAGCAAATGCATTGACATTTAAGGAAAAATAAAGAAAAATATATTAAAAAATTCTCCACATGATAGTCAACAATACAGAAACTGCTTACTTTTCGGCAATAAAATTAACAAAATTTACATGACTATAAATTGATACAGTTTAATACCAATGATTTAATAATACATAAATTTTGTTGCTTTCATAATCTCTTAACTCCGCTTAACTGGCATCCAGAGATCCATGCTCACCTTTTATTTAAGGCAATTTTTATTTCATGCAAGGTCAACATTCAGTAGGAACAAATTTCTCCTCGTATAAACATTTTCGTTTTATAGTGAAGCATAAGGAAAAAAAGGAGAAAAGGAATGAGATGCTTTGTAACGGCTGCTATTCTACCGAGGGACGTTCTCCAAGCGTGCAGCTCATCCATCAGCTCACAGACCGTGCAGGTTTCCGTGAGGGGCCGGGGTAACTTCCTTACCCGTCCTCCCGCAGCACTAAAGCACTAAGTAAGAGAGTTGCAATGGGGCCCAGCACAGTGGCTCAGCGGCTAAAGTCCTTGCCTTGGATGCACCAGGATCCCATATGGGCACCAGTTCTAATCCCGGCTGCTCCACTTCCCATCGTGCTCCCTGCTTGTGGCCTGTGAAAGCAGTCAAGTACGGCCCAAAGCCTTGGGACCCTGCATCGGCATGGGAGACCTGGCTCCTGGCTTCAGATCAGTGCAGCACCAACCGTTGCAGTCACTTGGGGAGTGAATCATCGGAAGGAAGATCTCCCTTTCTGTTTCTCCTCCTCTCTGTGTATTTGTATAAAAATAAATACATCTTTTTTTTTTCTTAAGAGAGAGAGTTGCAATGAATTAAAGTGAGTTCTAACAGAGGGTGGAGCCTCCATAGGACTCCAATCAGACTATTACAAAACTGAGGCTGTTCTTCGTGGGGTGGGACGTATGTCTGCAAAGAAGACTCTTGTTACAGTGCAATTCTGATCTGTAAGCCTCCACCACATGTTAACGTCAAAGTACAGGATGCAGTTATTGTGGACCTCAGATTCCTCAGTCTGCACTGGAGACTTGCTCTTGTCCACAGCATGACTGTAACTGTGTTTTATCTGCTCTCTGGTTTGACAGCAGCAGCTACATAGCTCTCAAATGTTCTCAGTGCATATCATTGCAGAAACATCAACATTGAGAGAATTTATTTTTTGAATTCATGAAATAGGTTGGAAAGTCGTAAGAGAAAGCAATGGATGCTGGTGGCAATGATGATGGTGAAACACAATGGAGGAGGAGATTTTAAAGACGATGCAAAATTGAGTTGAGAAGATAATAAAAAAGTTGCATGAAGTTTTTGAAGCCCTCTTACATATAATGTGAAGCATATATTTTATTTCATATCACATAAATTTATACTGAGTCAATCCTTTGAAAGGTTTTTATGAATGGAAAAAAACTAAAGCATGCTCAGAACTTTAAAACTAACTGAAGTTAAGTATGATTCTCACTTTCAATGTTGAAGTGTGTGCTGCACCATGAAACGGTGCAATGAAGTTATAGAGACACTGAATCTGGGAAACAAGTGATGGAACTTAGAGCACGACCAAGGAAAACACCAAGATGCCCACATAGAAAGTAGGGTCTTCAGTGACTGGTTAGGATTGGCTTTCTCACAGGAAATCATATGCAAATTTAATTTACACAGAGCTTGGAGAAGAGAAGAGGTTGATTTTGCTAATAAAAAGTGGAAAACAATTCTGCAATTTCCAACATTTATCTATTTTTAAAGATCATGAAGTGCACTACAAATCAACTGAAAACTCCTTTTTAAATCACAAATCCATCTTATTCAACATACAAAAAAAAAAACCACCAAAGTTGCTGATAACTTACTTTTTGCATCTTACATGTCTGTTTTTCCTTCTATTTTCTTCTTTTTAAATTATTATTATCATTTTATGATACAATTCAATAGGCCCTGGGATTCCCCCTCCCCAAGTTCCTTCCCTCAATACTGAGTTCCCCCTTATTAACACTATAGTATAGTTCTTCATAAACAATCGTATGTCTATCACAGCAGGCAGGAACAATGACAGAGAGTCCAGCATCCTATTGTCATGATATTATTAAGAGTTTCATTGGGGTCCATCTTTGATCTGGAAGTAGAGATGCATACTACATTGTATCCTCACATCTGGATGATGCTCTCCATGACACAGTTACTATGCATTCTGCTAAATGAAAAGTCAAAATACAAAAATCAGTAACAGCAAGAAAAGTAGAAATCTACAAGGCCATCAAGTTAAATATCATGCTACTAGATACAATAGTCTCCATTATACAGTTACTGTACATACCCTTAAACGAAAAGCCACAAAACAACATCAATTACAGAAGAAAAAAAGAAATTTTACAATGCCATGAAGTTGAGTAACATGCTACTGGATGACTAATGTGTGGCTGAAGAAATGAAAAAGCAAATAAAGAAGCTGCTTGAAGAAAATTATGCTACTGTATGATGTATGAGTCAGTGAAGAACTTAATGAGAAATAAAGTGTTTTGAAGAGATGAAACAAACAAAAAAACCCATCACAATCTATGAAGTATAGTATCCTCTAATCTTTGCTGACAAGATATGTTTCTCGTAGGCAATAAATAGATGAGTTTTGTTTTTTCAATCCAGTCTACTAATCTATGATATTTGATGGATGAGTTCAAAACATTTGCATTCAGGGTTAAACTGAATGAGTGGTAATTTGCTCCTGTCATTTTTAGCAATGGGTTGTTCATTGATTTATTCTTCCGTTGTCGTTTTATTGAGATGTTCTTTGCATTTGCCTTTGGTTTTGGTAGGTGCTTTTCCTCTTCTCTGTGAAGAGAACATCTTGAAACATCCTTTGCAGGGCGTGTTTGGAAGAGGCATATTCTTTTAACTTTTCTTAACTGTGGAAGAATTTTCAAAGACAAAAGAAAGCTTTGCTGGGTATGTTATCCTGGGCCGAAATATTTTTGCTTTTCAAATCTGGAATATGTCACGCCATTCTCTTCTGGCTTGTGGAGTTTCCTATGAGAGATCTGCTGGGAATACAACTGCCATTCTTCTATATGTCAATTGACTTTTTCATATGCCCATTTAAGGATCTTTTCCTTATATTCAACGAAAGAGAGCTTGATTATCATTTCATTATCAGCCCGTTGGGAATCCTGTGCCCCTCCTGGATGTTGTTTCCCAATTCTTTCTCTAGATTAGGGAAATTTTCCCTTATTATTTCATTAAATGCATTTTAAACCCAGCTTCTCTTTCTGCACCTTCTGGGACTCCCATAATTCTTGTATTTGGCCTTTTAATAGCATCTCTTAGTTCTTGAATACTTTTTTAGCTTGACCAAGCTCTGCTTCCAGCTTTTTGTTTGTTTCCCCCTGGTGACAAAAATTATCTTCCAATTTTGACATTCTCTCTGTTGCTTCATTCATTCTGTTTTGCAGACTTTGCACTGTACTTCTAATTTACTCCACTGAATTCCTCATTTTTGATATATCAGTTTTCATCTGTTTCATTTCCTATCTGACATATTCCTTAAATAATTTAGATTCCTGTATTATGAGCTTCTTGTTATTGATAAGAAGCTTTATAACAAATGCTTTGAATTCTGTATTTTCCATTTTCTCAATGTCTTCCTCAGTTAACTCTGAGGTTGGTAAAGATTCTTACTCCTTTGCAGGGCAGTCTTCAATAATATTCATCGAGCCTCTGTCTCTTTTTTTGCTCTTGGTCATTGTACTTCTAGTTATCACCTTTTTCTCCTTGGGTCAGGTTTCTAAACTGGCCATCTACAGCTCTACAGTTGGATTTTACTTATTGTGGTTGGTACACAGCTCTTTATTTGCAGTCATTTTTGCCAGTTCCAAGTCTAGGTTCTTATGTTAGACTTCTACTATGGTTTCTGTAGCCCCAGCTTCTGGCTCACCGTTCTCAACTTCCTGTGATACCACACTGAGCTGCAACATCATCTTACAATGTTTCTCCTACCTTAGTTCAAGCAGTTCCCAGGACTAGGGAGACACCAGGTGTCCTATATATCTAGGTTGTTTGTGGTGCTGATCCTGCTGGAACCTGTTGGCCATTAGGTCTGAGAGACACATGGGCCTATTTTAGCCTGTGCAATGCAAAAGTTGGTTTTATTTTTCTCTTGTGACCTGTGCAATGCCCCGATCTCAGTGAGCTCGCTCCCAGCTCAGTGCACGCCCAGCCCACTGTTGTCCCAGCAGTCTTAAAGCCATTGCCACATTGGCAAAGCAGCACCTGATGTATCACTTGTGGAGTTATTGTTCTGCTGGCTGTCAGGTCTGTGGGCTGCTGGGACCTATCGTTGCAGTTCACTAAGCCAGGAATGAGTTCATTCACTGCCAGCTCAGTACATGCACAGTCCCACCCTGTAGCTTTTGCCTCCCTGTACAAAATGGCACGTGATTCAGCTCTAGCAGGCAGATTGGGCTGTGAAATCCACCTTGTTCCTGTACTATCCATCTGGGACCTGCTGCTTGCCACTTTGTCTTGGCTCTTGGTCAATTCAAACAAACCAGCAGAATGGGCAGTTCTTTGGGTTCACCTCCTGAGCTCCTGGTGAACTCCCCTTCCCACGTTGTTGCTGGTGGAGTTCCGCCTGCCAATGCAGTTCAGATCACCACTCGATGCACGTTGGTGGGATACTGGTCACTGCAACACCACACTGCTGTCTGCTGCTTCCCTGTGTCTGTAAGTCTCCAGGTGCCCCTTCACTGTCGTTCTGTCCTCTCCTATTTCCTGGGATATGCTCTCTCTGCTTCACACTGGCTGATGTTTCCCCGTCTGTTGAAATGTGTCCGTACCCTATTCCACCATCTTGATCCTTTCACAAAATAACTATTTTATAACTGTCAATCCAGAATGCCAGGTGTGGTAGCCCAGTAGCTAAAGTTCTTGCCTTGCATGTGCCGGGATCCTGTATAGGCGCTGGTTCATGTTCCAGCTGTTCCACTTCCCATCCAACTCCTTACATATTGCCTGGGAAAGCAGTCAAGGAAAGCTCAAAGCCTTGGTATTCTGCACCTGCATGGGAGACCTAAAACAAGTTCCTGGCTCCTGGCTTCGGATTGTCTCAGCTCCAGCTGCTGACATTACTTGAGGAGGAATTAGCAGACTGAAGATCTTCCTCTCTGTCTCTCCTCCTTTTTGTATTTCTGAGTTTCCAATAAAAATAAATAAATACTAAAAATAAAGTTTAATCTAGAAATGACTGCTATTACTACCTCTAATAATCAATGAAATTTTATTTTTAGGACATGAATATTTCAGCAAGTTAAGTCTTAAACTTCTTCAGAGTCTGCAAGTGAGTTATCAAAGTCAAGAGACAAATTGCCAATTAAACTACCATATTTATTTGCATATTGATGTTCTGGTAGCACATGAAAGAATATGGTAAACATGATTTAATTTATACTGACATACGAAATCATATATTAAAACAATAATATACATTTGCATGGCTTTTGATAGTGAAAATAAAAGCTTTAATTGAAAGGCAGCAAATATGGAATAAAAATGAACAGAAATATGGTAATAAATTCAAAATCATACTCATGGATATTTGTTTAACCTATCTTAATTAGTAGGTTCAAATAATTTCTACCTAAAACCCTAACAACTTGTTATTTATAACCTGACAAATTGATTGTAGAATTTATTCAGAAGAATGGAAGACCTTAAATAATTCTGATGCTTTTAGGAGATAGACCAAAGACTGGAGATGCGGTATAGCAATTATCAAGACTATGTTTTGTTTTGTTTTGTTTTGTTTTCTCTTTTTGAGTTCATAGAACATAAAGTGAATTGTTTTAAGGCATACAATTCAATAACTTTCACTATTTTCACACAGTTGCGCAAAGTTGCTGATATGTAAATTTCAGCATAATGACATCATTTCGCAGATTTTCTTGCCTGTCAACTGTTATTGCGCTTTGTTCCCCTGCCTGAGTTACTGGCAAGTACTCACCTAACTTTTGTGTCTATAGCTTCATCTATTTCTGACAATGTAAGTTAAATGAAAACATCTTATGTGATGTTTCTCACCTAGTTTCTTTCAGATGCGGTAAATTCAAGATTCATTTATATTGTAGCACTGGTGGATATTTCGTAAATGCCTCGTGAGCGCCACATCCCTGCTGCTATGACCTTCGCCCTTGCTGGTGTCACACTAGCTTGAACTAGAACAACTTAAACAACTTGGCATTCATTGTGTTGACTGCACTTTGCCTTTGGGATTATGTCACTAAAGGCACATCTTGTGTCCCATTATACTACCTCAAAAAATGCTTCAGAGTTTGATCCTGTTGTTGAAAGTTCCCACTGAAAGCTGCGCCGTTGTCTAAGTGCAACATTTTGATGTCCCTCGTGCACAAAGGTTGCTATACCTTAAGTTTTCAAACAAAACTGGATTTACCGATTTAGATGACTCTGGTGTTAACGATTTGTGTCCATGTTAATTAGGCCTCTTTAATTATGACATATTTAAGACAGTTTTCCCTGGTCTGACGCTGTTTACTTCTTTCTTTATGTCACCCTGTTCCTCGTTAAAAGAAGTCCCCTGTTTTTGAACTGATAATATCTTCAGTGCATTTTCTTTATAAACTTTTCCTTTTGCATCAATGATTTTGCTACTCATTCATCCAAGCTTCACCATCTGATGCATGTTTGTTCTTGCTTCAATTTTTGCAGAATTCATGTTTCTCTGATAACTGTTATTTTCAAACTGATGGCTCGTTTCTCTTAGTACCTCAAACTGAGTCTTGCTCAGACATGCTACAACAAGTTCGTAGGAGCTTATTTTGGTGCAAAAACAAACTTGAAATTCATGAATAGTTTTCCAGTAGTTGCCTTTTACATTGAGATTTTACTGATTTCTCATACCTAACAAACTTGTAATTCATCAAATCCACGCAGACTTACCCTGTGTGTCATATGACTCTTATAGATTAAGTTCTTTCTTTAAGTTCTTTTAACATTTTAAGTGAAATTTTGTTTTTGTTTTAAGGTGGGCGTAAAATTCACTCACTTGCATGTGAATATTCAATTGCCCCTGTATCGTTTGTGAAAAGATCACAAAATTTCTTCAAAACTTTCATGGAAAATGTGTGTTTATACTTGATTCTACCTCCCTTGACCTTTAAAAAGCTGTGATTGTTTTGTACTGGATTATCTTATTATCCTTTGGCAAGTAGTTATTTGAATTATAGGAATAAATATCATATCACAATAGTAGTAAATAAATGGGTAAATTAGATGGAAACCCTAAAAAGCCATCTATATGACTATGTGTCCATATCTGTAAGAATATAAAATATATACTATACTATAATATACTATATAATGTAACAGAAATGTTATGGCACATTAGTCAGGATACAATGTACTTTTCAATCTAAGTTATAGGAATATTCAATTATTCAAGCGTCTCATATCTTGGGCAAAAATAAGTTATACAGTTTTTAATGTGAAGAGCAAACCTACATAACCATTAAAAGGCACCAAGTTTGATGTCTCCAAATTAAGACATTTTTCTTTTTTTAAGATTTATTTATTATTTTCATTGGAAAGGCAGATGTAAAAAGAGAAAGATATACAGAGAAAAAGATCTTCTATCCTCTGGTTCACTCTCCAAATGACGGCAATGGCCAAAGCTGAACCAATCCAAAATAATCCAGTAGATAAGAAGCAATTTCACAAAACAGGAATTTGAATGGCCAGTGCATATAGGAAACCATGTTCATCCTCATTCCTAAATTTGATGAATAACATTTCCAAGGAATTAGAAATCTAATAATACCATATATTATTGAGAATGCAAACCAATAATGCCAAATAAAAACTAATAATTTAAATGTATCTGATACATTCTCATTGGGAAATATTTTGCATTATGAAATTAGGCCAAATTTTCATATTTAGTGGCTCTTACATTTTTCTCTTATGTCCAAAAATTCTGGACAAAGTATATATGTAATAAACTAAAACAACTCAAATGCCTATAAAATAAAAGAAATTTATGATTTTGAGCAAAGCATCAAAAGCAAAAGTTGTATGTGTGATTTGCATAGATTATCAGTTCAGAATCTCCCCAAGCAACACATGTATTGTTGAGATCCTGAAATAGATGATGTAAATATTACATGTAAAATAGATGATGTAACTAAATGATATGGAGATAACAAAAGAATGCACTGGGATCCCATTAGAACCTAGATCCCACTCCAGTTCTAATTCTGGTGGTCTCACTTCCCTTCCAGCTCCCTGCCTGTTGCCTGGGAAAGCAGTCAAGGACAATCCAAAACCTTGGGACCCTGCACCCATTTTGGAGAACTGGAAGAGGCTCCAGGCCCCTGGCTTCAGATCGGCACAGCTCTGGTCATTGCAGTCTCTTGGGAAGTGAATCATCGGTTGGAAGAGCTTCTGCTCTGTCTTCTCCTCTCTGTATATATGGTTTTCGAATAAAAATAAAATAAATCTTTAAAAAAGAGAGAGAACTGAGTCAGAAATGGAGCAGTCAGGAAATAAACCAGCTCCTGTATAGGATGCCAGTATCCCAGGACTAAGGATGAACATGCTTTATCACTGATCTGGCCCCTTCTCAGACTTCCAACTTTAGAACATTTCAGAGGATGACGTGGCACAGCAGAATAAACTGATGTGTGAGTCCCACTTGCCGTGCTTCCAATCGAGTTCCCGAAGGAAACAAAAGCCAAAGTTCTTGGGCCTCTGGCACTATGTGAATGGGTGCAGATAGAGTGCCTGGTTCCTGGCTTTGACCTGGTCCTGCCTTGGTTACCATCGGCAATTTGGGGAGTGAACCAACAGACACAGGATGACAGTTTCTTGTTTCTTTCTTTCTTTCTTTCTTTATTTCCTTCTTTCTTTCTTTCTTTCTTTCTTTCCTTCTTTCTTTCTTTCTTTCTTTCTTTCTTTCTTTCTTTCTTTCTTTCTTTCTTTCTTTCTTTCTTTCTTTCTTTCTTTCTCTCCTTCCTTCCTTCATTCATTCTGTCTTCCTTTCTCTCTCTCTTTCTCTATCTTTCATAGAAACACAGGGACAGAAGCCAACAGCCAGAGATCCTACATTCATTGGTTCATTCTGCAAATGCCTGTGGCTTTTGGAACTGGATCAGGCTAACGTGCAACACTGGAAATTCAATCCAGGTATCCCAGTGGAGGCGAGCACTGAGGCTCTTGAGCCCTATTCTTCTGTCTCCTAATGCACCATCGTCATCAGGACAGAAGTGATTCTGGAACCCAGGCACCTGTTAAGAGATCTGTGCCTCAAGCAGCATCTTTATAAAGGCCAGTTTGCAGCTGCACTTGGAGTTTTAATGATATCGCATGATAATTCATCAAGGTCTCATCTTTGGTCAATGGTTCCTCTTTAATGTGTGTTCTTTGGATCTGAGTTCATTGGTGTGTGAGAATGTCATATTTTCTTGGATAGTGTCTTATGCTGGGGCCACTGGGCTTTCTCTATCCGTTGGAATAGATTGAGTGTTGACTGTTTGCTGAGAACAAATATGTACATTTGATGCTCTTGGCAATGTTTGTTAATTTGTTGTTATTTTCTGAAATTGCTTTGTAATTTAGAGGGCACATAAAAAATCCAAAAGGATCTATCATAAATATGTGTAGTAAGAGAAGGCGATTTATAATCAGAATCTCCATGGAAGGACAGGCATTTGGCTTAGCAGTTAGGAAGCTCATATGCCTTATCTGAGTGTCAGGGTTAGCTCCAACTCAGGTCCAGTGTCCTGGTAATGGCGTCCTGATGGAACAACAGGCACTGACAACAAGACTTGGCATTTCACTCCCAAGTGGATCACTTGTTCTAGATTTCTTACTTGGCTTACCTGGCCTCAGCTATGGTGGGAATTTGAGAAATGAACCAACAGATGGAAGAACTCACTTGTTTTTTCTTTCTCTCTGTCTCTCTCTCCCTTCTGAATAAATAAAAATAAAATAGAGTTAAAGACACAGACCAAAAGACCAATTCTGCACCATATTTTTTAAAGACTTAAAAGCATCTTTGTTCTTGTTTTAGCTATTTTAACTTTAAAATCAACTCTTTAAGCTTTTGTGTATGTGAGCCATGTCTTCTTTCCTTTTGTCTTTTCACTGACTCTAATAAGTGTAGATGCTTAGTGGCTATTCGTCAGCCGCAGTGACTGCAGTGCCGCGGTCTGTGTGTGAATTTGCAAGCACACGTGAGCCCAGGTGAAATCACGCAGAACAAGGATGTGTATCGGTCTGTAAGTTAACAGAAACTGCATTTCATCTTTAACTCTTCACTAAAAGCTGACCTGCCTGTTTTTCAAGGTCATTGACCCTGTCTGAAATCTAAAGGAGCTTGAAGCACTCCTCTTCAAAGCTGTTGTTAGCTTGCCAACCAGCGCCTTCCCCTGGCTTCTGCTCCCATTGCAGACTCCTTCCAGCAGCAGTGAGTCTTGGAGGAACTCCTGCTTCGGTGGCTGAGATGATTGGAGTTAACTCAGACACTCCAGGCAGGCCTGGCCGCCACAGGCTCAGCCTAACTTATGTAAACATCGTCCTGATGACAGCACTCTTACCCCATCTGCAACTGCAAGGGAATCCATTATTTTTCTCATCCCAAGGGAAGGGAAAGGTCCCGGGCGTCATTACTCCTAGGCAAATGTAACTGACTCTACCACATACCCTAATTTGCTTGCCATAATTATAGGTCGCTCACCCGTTTTGTATTTTCAACACTCCCCCAACAACATCTTTTTGTTCTTATCAATAATAAATGGAGCCTGTGAGTTACAAGGCTGTAATATTTGGATACGATGAAAACATGAAGGTAGCATTGGCAATACCCTGGCTTTATCCGCTGGTCAGATGCTCTATTAGGCAGCCAGTGAGGAGTTCAGGCAAATTGGTTATGTTAATGTCCTGTTAGTACTTGGGAAAGATGAGGAGGGGCAATTAATTTTTTCCAAGCTGCAAGCCGACAGGCAAATTTATATTCTTTCCTCTCTATGGGATCGGGCTTAGAGAAGCAAAGGCAAAAAGTGAGCTTCAAGTAGCTTTCCAGGATCTAATTGAACATTGCTAAATAAAGCCTGGGCAGGAGAGTGCTAAGGGGAGGGAGCGCACCCAACAATGGGCCAGCAGCGCTCGTCCCCATTCATTCCACTGACAGGGCGTCTGCAACTTAAACCTGTTTTATTAATTATGTTTGACATTTCCTTAATTAGTTTCATTTACATCCCATCAGCCTCTACCAGACGATTGCTCCATGCATCATTTTACCAGAGGAGCGTGATGCCTGCGGAATTACAACAACAGACAATTCTATGTAACTTACAGAAAGTCAGTGGACAGTCTCTTCCACTTTAAACGGTTTTATAGAAAGAGGAAGGCGGAGGGTTATCTGGTAGATTTTATTTTATGAATTTCTGAGGTCCATTAGTACATTTATAACATTAGAAGTATCCAGATTGTATATTCATAAGCGTATTTATTATTCAGTGATAGCATGCAGCTAATCTTAAATATTGCGAACAATTTTTTTAAAGATATAAACATGAAAATTTATGGAGACTGCAGCATTTTAGGAGCGTCCGTATTCTTGCAAGTGAAAGCCTCTCGATTACTTCGGCCCAGATCATGTGCTGATCTTCCAGACCTGGGTCCCCAGCCAGGACTCTGATACAGGCGCCCATGGCTTACCAAGCCCTGAGGCAACAAGGTTGAACAAATTAAATGGATTGAATAAATTAATTAATGAGTGAAAAAAATGGAGACCATGAGGACCTGAGATCATCTACCCAAATACGCTTTGTGACTCTGAGCCATCCCACCCTCCAGCCGTGCTAGGACACGGGATGACACAGTGCACATGACAGATATCTGAAAGCGCGCAAGCCCTGGAAAGCCTTGTGTTCATTTCTGTCGGTCTCACCATTGCTCAGATTGGTTTCTGTCTTACAGGGAAACTCTGGATGCCTGTAGCTGTATCTATGCCGGACACATCCGCATTCTAGCCCAAGGAACTTATACAGAGCATGTGCAGTCCTTACCTGTTTCACATTGTAAGTCAAGACTCTGGTTTTGTTGGCCACGTAGAGACCAGTGTCCCCTTCTCATGATCCCATGTCTTAGTTGAGTTCCTCACTCCTGCGTCTGCCGAGCAGCCACTCTCCCTTTCTGTCACCTTGCATGTGAAGGTCAAATCTAACAGTGGCATTTGCATGACTTATATCCAGAATCAACGCAAGAAGAATAAACTTGGACACACTTGGTTTTGCCAAGCAGTTAGTAACTAAGACTTGGGTAGTCATTTGCATTGCTAACCAAGCTGAACCATGCTAGAAGATGTTTGCCTGGTTACCAGTTCTGGTGCTAATATTACTGCCACCACTGTAATTGCTAATGCAGCTTACTTTGCTCATGTTATCTGAAGTCGGTACCACTTTTTATGAAAATGACAGTGTAGAGTTATTACAGTTATTGGTTTGACAGTGCTTTATTGATCAGTAGCCAATCAGGGGAGATACTCGAGGACACACATTAGGATCAGGCTCCAAGTGTCAGGCTGATCTTCAGAGACAGGAGTTGGCGCTGCTTCCAAGTAATGAACACAGCACATGCCTCAATTAATTGGAAACTTCCACATAGGGTAATCCATAACACTTTAATGGGCACCAATGAGCCAACATCATCACAGAATTCATTAGCAAATACATTACGGCTTACATTAATGAATCTCTTCCTTCTCTAGCCTCCCTTTTGCTCTAGAGCCTTTGGTTTGAATCATTGCTAAATGTGTAGATTTTATGAAAATATTTACAAGATTATATTATTCAGGACATAATGGCAATGAATAAAATATTCTTGATTCTCAGTTAATTGAATCCATGAATGCATAGACGTGGGTAAGCTGCATTGTGCTGCAAGTCACCCATCTACAGTTATGATGTTTTCCTTTGCTTTTTCCCCATTCCCGTTACTTTTAATACAATAAATCTCTAATTTAACAGTTACTATTTTTTTAAAGGATGGCTTCAATTGTGACTTTCTCAACTTTCCTTTTCCTTATGATATCATCTCTAGACCTCTAAAGTGATATCATAAATGTGTTTCTGTATTAGTCTGTGCCTGTCTCCAGTGCTTTCTTATTGCTGAAGTTATCTAGCCCAGGCCCTGTTTCATCCATGTCTCCTTTTGTTCAAACTCTCAAATAACACCACTGCTAGTTGTCCAAAACTTTAGAAATTTTCTTCTTCCTGACACTTGCCCAATTAATTACCTTTCCCCGTTATCTCCCAGGCCATACTCGTCAGATCAACACACCCATTATGCTGGCATCATGGTTTGGATTTTGCTACCTGTTGCTGTGATGGAAATAATTTCCGACATTTGCTGTGTTTTTCCATTCTGGAAGCCAGGAACTCAGTCCAGGCCTCACACATGGGCGGCTGGAGCCAGATCATGTGTGCTTTCATGGCTGCCTCCTGTTGTCTGCACCAGTAAAAGGCTAAAGTCACAAGTTGAAGGTAGGAATTGAACCAATATATTCTGAAACAGAACAGAGTGTCTTAACCACTAGGCCAAATGGTTGCATCTGTATCTAGATTACACAGATAAATTTGAAACTTGAAGGAAGATAAAAAGTCCCCAAGTTCACCAAACTGCATTAAATACTTGAACTGAATTTTGAATTTGCACCAGTCTAAAGATAAAATGATGTATGTGCTATCATGAGACCCATGAGTTATGAGCCATATTAGAAATTACACAAATACTAGCAACTTTATAATTATTCCTGTTAATGTAGACTGAAAATGAAATCCAATGCTCTTTAATGATTCTGACTTATCGCAAGAAATCTAACCGACTATATGCACTGAATGTTTCCAACATGACAGGCTCTGTTGTAAGGCATGTATCTGGAGACATGTCAAAGACTTCGGCCGCACCCACTGCTTTAGACGGGCACCATGAGTCCTGTTCCACAAAACAACAACAAAAAAATGGCAGAACTTGCTCTGAATAGAACCACCAGTTCAACAGACGTATTAATCTATCGACGGATAGGGGGCTTCTCTGGAATCACCGCAGGTGGACCTTACGCAACCAGAAGCTTCACTTCTCCTGTGACGCTCGCTTCTCTTGGCATCTCTAAGTGACGATCACCGTGCAGCTTACTGCTCTCATCTGACTGGCATCACCCTTCCTTGTTATAGAGGGCAGCATGCAGGCACAGAGACACGCAGTTTATCATAACCCCTCTATGAAACCATTTAAGAGGCAGAGGGAGAGAAAGAAGGGAAGAGAGGGAAAGAAAAGAAAGAGAGGTGAGCTAGGGAGATGTGGAGAGGGAAGAAGAAAAGGGAAGTTGCTTTTCCTGTGGGCAAAAGAGCTGCTCTTACGTCACTGCTCACCTATCGCTCCCCTCCACGTTACGGTGTGAGGAGTCCCCGCTGTCATCTTCTTCAACCAAGTACTCTGCGCTGTTACAAATGTCAAGCTGCCGAGGTCAGTTTAGGTTCTACTGCTCCTATTTCAACAGTTCTACCTTACACTTATATTTAGAGAAATTATTTCTGACCAAGCTTCTTGCAGGCAGGTAGGTAGGACAGAGACCAATTAGGACACAATATATAATGTGAGAAAGGCGAACGAGGTCATGTTACCCAGAGCCGTTAAGGCTTTTGATGAGCTCATAACAATGGACTTAGTCTATTTCTGTACTAGATAATTCTATTCAGTTCCTAATGATGCTCCTGAATTCTTAGTGATGTAAGCCCATGACACAAGTCCTAAGCTATCACCATTGTTTATTCAATCAATACATGTACTCTTCACTTGGCCCCTGGATGAAATGCAGTCCCATGACTCTTCTGAGCCTTCCATACTCTAACTGAAAACAGCACTAACTGAACTCAGCCACAGTTAATCTCCCAGTCCCTTCAGAGAAACCACCTACCCCAAACCTTTCATCACAGCCAAGGACCAATTTAATCTGTGTCCGTATGAATTGCACTCTCTCCATGTTTCCCGGAGTATTATACAATTAATTATTTGGATTTTAGTTGATGGATAGTGATTGTACCTAGGCTGTGTTCTGTAATGTAGGAGCAAAGAAGGCATATATGGGGCATCGGTTCTAATCCCGGCAGGATGAGTGCAGAGATGCAGAGCATAGCTCAAGAGATCAGGCCAGGCAGGCGAATTCAACAGAGCAGTGCTGCCCAGAAAATGGACAGAAGGGACCCTCAACACCGAGGGCAAGGTGAGTGTGGAGTTCTAGAAGAAAAGCACTTGGCATAGTTCCAGGCAGAGGAAGTCAGTGTGACTAGCCAGAGTGACATGGAGGAAAAGTGCCAGCAGATCCACACGTGGCCCTTCGGACACAAGCTTAAACTCAGCAGGAAGCCACACAGGACACCTCTGCTTTATTTAGGAACAATTAAAAATATCACCATCAAACAGATATGAATTTAAATTGGAAAATAATTTCAATGATAATGAAACTTTAATGCAATTTTAATTTCATTTTGTTTATGTTTCAAATCCTGTAAATATCTGATGGGAAAAGGCTTGGTTGAAATGCTTAGGGGTGGATGGTGAGCTTATTAAAAATGGTTTTATAAGAGGATCTTTCTTCTCTCTCTTCCCCTACCACCAGTCATTAGCTGTATCTTCTAAGGGTTTATGAAGAGGTTTGTATTATACATATATGTATGTATACATAATATATTATATATATACACACTATATATAGTAATATAGTATATATATACATACATACACATATATTTCAATAAAATATTAAGCAATTATACATGAGTTTTGCTTTTATTTTGCCTCTCTCCATAACTAAAATGTCCCTGCTGAAACTGTTGGTGAGATGCTTACAAAGCTGAGATGACCGCGTCTTACCTTGCAGCCTCTGATAATTCTTTTATTTACTTTTTCTCTTTCTGCTTTAGCAAAGTCCTAGGGGGTCACTGATGGCCTGCATGACTGTGCCTCTCACAATTCAACATTCGTTCACAGTCGATTCATCTGAAATCCAAGAGACACTGCACAAATGCAAGACAATTAACTGCCTGTCCCATTTTCCATAAGGCACTGCGCTAGCCTTACAAAGGGCTGCAAGAGATCTGAAATATCATCAAATGGTGAAAAATCAAAATATTTTTCTGTCATATGCTGTCACACACTGTCAGAAAGCTCTGTGCTGTGGCCACAGTCAAGTTGAATCTGATTAAAAGATCAGCAAACAAGGCGGGTTTGGGGGTATTTGACCTCATCAGTGCTGTGCCTGCGAGCACCTGTCAGCAGCGCTGTGTCCTGTGCCACGACACTGCTGCTGGTGCGGCTTGCCAGTGGGGAGGGCTGCTGACACCCTGGAAAGGAAACAACAGATTGATGTGTTCAGTTTTCTATTTTCAAATACTGTTCAGTGCTGCAAAGATGGAGCTTAAATTTAATTCCAATTACCAGTTCCACAAACAATGAATTATTCAAGATAAACTGCCCGGTTTTCCTGAAGCGTGTGGGTAATATGCCTATGTTTGCTCCTAACTATACATATGTGGGCCGAGATGAAGGAACAGGATTAGTTTATCCTCCGTTTATTAGAATTCCATCATGTTCTGTATTTCTAAGGGGCCGATCAATATTTGCGTAGTTGAGTTTGCAAAACTCAATAAAACCGCACAGCTCCAGATGTACACGAGTGTCCACTTAAAAATTTAAAGCTACAAATAAATCAAATAGTAAAATTATAAATAAATCAAATATGAATTTTCATCCTCTTAGCAAGAAGACATTTTCAGTAATATGTGTTTATGTGTGTTTCAAGTAGAGGAGAAATAAAACAAGAAAAGTAGTCTTTTTTTGTTTTGTTTCTTCTCTTTAAGATACTGTGCTACTTCATTGGCTTAAATAGTAATGTTATGGTGAATTCCCATTATCAAGCTAGTGAAATTAATATTTTATCCAGTTTGAGAGGAAGCAATATCTGCCTTTTCATTGTATTTCATGGATAAAATAATCTCTTTGCTTTCAATAACTCTGCCTCAAGAATTTTCATATATTTGCCTTAGGCAAAGCTGAGATTCTTTTTCTCATTTCAAATTTTCACATTTCACAGGGAAAGAAAAAAACCTCGCGTGGCTATGCATGACAGCTTCCCCATCTGTGAGAAACTGCTCTGAAACACTGATATGAGTATAAAGAACGATTCCATTTTTAAAAACCCTTAGTTTTTAAAGTGATCTTTTTACTGAATTATAAAAATATATACAGAAAAGTGGACAGATAATTAAAGTTGGAAGAATTTTTACAGCTAACACGCTTGCTACCACAACATATGCCGATGAAAAACAAAAGTCCCTCCGTGCAACTTTCAGGCACAGCCTCGACCACTTTTATGGGGTTCCCTGCCCATGGCCCACTCACTGCCTCACATCCCTGGGGGTTCACTGCCCATGGCCCACTCACTGCCTCACATCCCTGGGGGTTCCCTGCCCATGGCCCACTCACTGCCTCACGTCCATAGGGGTTCACTGCCCATGGCCCTAGGCACAGCCTCACAGCCCTGGGGGTTCCCTGCCCATGGCCCATTCACTGCCTCACGTCCATAGGGGTTCACTGCCCATGGCCCACTCACTGCCTCACGTCCATAGGGGTTCCCTGCTCATGGCCCTAGGCACAGCCTCATATCCATAGGGGTTCACTGCCCATGGCCCACTCACAGCCTCACATCCCTGGGGGTTCCCTGCCCATGGCCCACTCACAGCCTCACGTCCATAGGGGTTCCCTGCTCATGGCCCTAGGCACAGCCTCACATCCCTGGGGGTTCCCTGCCCATGGCCCTAGGCACAGCCTCACATCCCTGGGGGTTCTCTGCCCATGGCCCACTCACTGCCTCACATCCCCAGGGGTTCTCTGCTCATGGCCCTAGTTTGACTTTTATATCTATGGCATCAAACTGCTATTCCGTGTTTCTTTTTCTTGCACTCAACATCATATCTGAAATATTATTTAGCCATCACTCACTCTCATTGCTCTTAAATGTTCTACAGGTCACTTAGATTTATTGATACAAACTGTAATCGATGGACTTTAGTGCTGATTTCTTTGATTTCAAGTGTGGAAATGTTGTTATAATTCTTTTATGTATTGCCTGATACACTTAGAACTTCCCTTTTTGAAATATTGCTAGAATGGAATCATTGGATCACAGGGTGTGAACAGTGTATACTTTGCTAAAATACTTAAACAATTTTGCATTCTCAGTGCATCAGAATCCCAACTCTGCTTTACTGCATACACTCAGTAAGGTTAATTTTCTTTATCCAGTCATTTGATGAGTGTATAAGCTAGTTGGTACTTCGATATGGGTTTAGGATACTTATCTTATGAATAATGATGTGTGCATTCTTTTTTAAAAAATTTATTTCTTTAATTTATTGTTTTATAATACCATTCCATAGGCCCTGGGATTTACCCTCACTTATTCCAAAATCCCTCCTCACCCACTGATTTCCTCTATATTATTATAATAGAATAGTCCTTGGTAAACAGTCGTGGAAGTCCATCATATTGCTATTTGCATGTATCCCTGTTGTCGTAGGTATGAACGATGGCAGAGAGTCATCCTTTTGTGAAGATATATTTAACAGTTTCATTGGGAGCCATCTTTGATTTGGAAGTAGACATGCATACTGCATTGCATCTTCACGCCAGGACATGAGGGTTCAATATTGTCTTATTTAGGTGTGTTTAAGTTTCTTTAGGGGGTCTGCTTTTATTCAGTAGTAGAGATGCATCCTGCAAATCCTTTGATTCTTGTTATTCTGATCTCCACTACATCCTTTGTGAGATTACAAGTGTATGTTTCCCTTTATCTTTTTTTGTTTCCGTTTTTGGTGGTCTTATATCAGAACAAACATATGATATTTTTCCCTTTAGGATTGGCTTACGCTCACTGCGATGCACCACCTGGGGATCCTCTTCCGCCCTGAGTATGCCCAAAACTTTTCCCCAGTTTTTTATTAGATGATTCACTGCAATCTAGGGTGCCATAACTTCTCACTGTGTAGTTAGTGCTTGCTGCATAACGTTCGCCTCAAGGTCATGATGAGGTTCTATCGGTTTATTTTCTCAAAATGTTTGTTTTCTTTTACTCTCTGCCTTTAGATTTTTAGTGCATCTGAAATTGATGCAGTGATAGGACCTAAGTTCGTTACGCTCATCTTGTTTCCTGTAGGAGCATCCATTATGTTCTGCAGCATTTGCTGAGATAACCTTTCTTCCCAAGGCACTGCAGTGGCACTGCTGTCACTCATCAAGGCACAACGCACACAAACATGAGTTTCTGGACTCTGTTACCCCAAGGGTGTGAAAACGTAACCTTCTAAGATTATCACTGGTGCACTCAACCTTTTGACTCAACATTTCCATTTGTGAAAATGCTAATTGTCCCCAAAAGAACTCTTAGTTTTAGTTGGAAAGTCAAGTAGTACATAAATTGATTTAGGGAGATTTCATGTGCTTGTAATACGGTGATTTAGCTTATTAGCTTGGCAATTATTCTATTTTAAGAGAGCCAATATGTATCAATATTTCTATACTTAGAAGTCAGATTTTATTACAGTTATTCTGGGTATGAAATTCTACTGTTAAAAGTTGGCTCTCAAATTTTAAAATATTTTGCTAATATTTATAAATAGAATTGGATTTTGCATTTTATATCATGACTATTAACGTTACTGAATTGTCCTAATGGCTTATTTTTCATAGATTTTTTGATTTTCTGTGCATGTACTTTATTTTCTATGTATATAATCTTCATTATGAGGCTTTATGCTTCTTACTCTTGCTTTATTGAACTATCCAGTACTACAGTACTACTACTAGAAAAATATTAAATAGAATTATTCGTACAAGGCACTTTTGCTGTTATCTCAGAACTCCAGGGAATAGCTTTAAATATTTCACTATTAAGTTTAAAATCCACTATAGATTTTATGGATATTCTTTCAAATTTATCAAATTCGTAGGCCTGATTGGAGTTCTCCATCATGAATGTGTTTTGAATTTTATCAAATATGAGATGTTATATGTCCCTTTCAGAGAAAAACATTGTGAAGAATTACATTGATTGATTCCTCAGTTAAAACAATCTTGCTTTCTGGGGGAAAAAAATTAGCATGACGAAATAAGCTCTATCATACACAAATGTGTCCTTGTTCTATTAGATGATATTTCACTTAGAATTTTGTGTCTCTGTGTCAGAGGATAATGAATTTGTAATTGCTGTTTCTTGTAATCCCTGTGTCATATTTTGACATTCCTATAATTAGGATATTACTTTGAGTGTCCTACAAAGGCCTGTGTGTTAAAGGCTTTGTTCCCATGTTATGTTAATGTTAAAAACGAGTGCTAAGACAGTTGACGCCTTATCCGGTCATGGTGTTTCAAAGCAAGAGCTTTTGGAAGTGACCGAAGTGGGTTGTTAGGCTGGAGCCCCATGGCCAGGTCAAGGTGGCTGAACAACAAAAACAAACAGCTGCATGCTCCCTGGTACCTTGTGATACTTTATGTGCCCTATCAAGCCCATGCTAGCCTGGATGCAGAGGAAGGCTATTGCATGGAACCACCTGACGTTGGACTACGATCCACTAGAACCATAAGTCAATATATACACTTTCATCTTTACACAGGTAGCATTTCACAGGCAGTCAATTGTGCCAAGGGGTTAATAAGTACTATGCATATAAATAATCATGAGACCCCCATAAAACAAATTTATGAATGTTCCCTTTTCTGTAAAAATGTGTGTAGGAATGGTGCTGCATATACCATCAGGACTCAGAAGAATTGACGGGGCAAGACATCTAAGCCTGGATTTCTGAAGGCAGAGTTTTTTTTTACTACCACACTAAATATAGATAAAATTAGCTTAGGACTGATCAGCTCCTTTTTGATACAGTTTAATTGGCACTGAGGTCTCTTTTCCCCCTCCTCCAAGTTCCCTCCCATTGCCTCTATTTTTTTTCTTCCTTTATTGATTACATTGTATTACAAGACATTGTTCTATAGGTACTGGAATTTCCCCCCACCCTCCCCCAACCCTCCCACCATGGTGGATACCTCCACCTTGTTGTGTAACCACAATTCAAGTTCAGTTGGGATTGCCTCATTGTGAGCATATACCAAGCATAGAGTCCAGCATCTTATTGCCCAGATAAGTTCAACGTCTTCTTTGGGAGACCCTCTCTGGTCTGAAGGTAGGGCCAAAAGAGTAAAATCCCACTCAATTAAAAGCCCCATCAGCCCCATATATAACATTATGGAACCAATTGACCTAGTGCTGAGTAAACAATATGTTAGAATGACATGTAAGCTCTTAGCCACATCCTGCGACCATTTCAATGACAATACTGCTTTAGGAAGGGTATGCAGAGAAATCCTTCATCCCTTGGTGAGGAGTACTTGTTCTTTGTGTTCTACCTAGTAAGGTATGTGTGGGTCGATGCTGACCAGTCTTTCCTTGTTGTTCTCTGGTTATCTGTTCCAATTTGTGTCTGTGTGTGTGTTTGGGGGGGGGGTGTTCTGGAGCGACCCTGTTGGTCATTGTAGAGGGTGGGGACCCAGAGCTGGAACTTAGGACCAGAGAAACCTCCTCTCCCTTGTCTCGAAGGAAGTTTACTGTTCTTCTGATTCTGAGGATCACCCAGGGCCCCCCGCTGTTGTTCCGATGACTCTGTATCCAATGAGGAAGGATTCAGGCTTCTTCCATCCCGATGGGGGAGGGATGTCCTCCGAGTTCTCAGCCTCCGAAGGCATTCCAGTTCCCCATGGTTCCTTGGCCGGTGTGATGCAGTCCTTGGTGCCCGTTCTGATAGTCCTTGTTGGGAAGCCGGGAGTTTCCAGGGATAGGATACAAGCCTACTCCTGTCCTGCCGCTCCTCTCTGGGGCTCCCCCCAATTCTGTGCAAGTGACCTCCTGTTAATAGATTATTAGGGTCACTCATGATTCCCCCTGTATGTCTTTGCAGTTTTTACCATTGTCTAATGCTTTTCTGAATGTATTGTCTATAAGTTATCTGTCATATTCCTGATAGGTTTCACTACACGGCTTACCTCACACATTCAAAGGAAATGGAAGATTTCTCTGCATTCTGGCCCCATTTCTAAGTATCACAAGGTTTTGAAGGTATATTGGGTGTTACAATTATTCAAAACACATGTGTTGAGACCGTATTGGTTTCAGGCTCATCTGAGAGAGACTTTCTGTCATCGGGAATCTTAGAAGACTTTCACATCCGCAAAGCACTGCAGCTTCGGTAGGGAACTGTCTGAGCAGCAATCAAAGAACCGAAAAATGCCAGGCCTCCCTGGCCGGGCAGCCAGCAGGCAGAGCCTAGCGCCAAGTGGTGCACTGACCGCCCAGGAGCAGCTCCCCTTGTGGGCATGAGAGCTGCTGTGGTAGTTGCCAGGCATGAAACGGCGGCCCTGGGGGGCCTTCAGCAGCCATGCGGCGGAAGGGCCAATCCCCCCACCCCCGCGCCACCCACGCCCCTTCCTGGCCGGGTCCCCAGCTCCAGCTGCTCCCCCAGTGAGCAGTAGGACAGCCCAGATCTGTTACACAGAGTCCCAAGACGTACCTCCAAGGGAAGCCATCTCTGGGGCTCCTGCAGACTGGGAGCAGCACCCCTTGTGGGCGTGGGAGTGGGGGCCGGAGGGGGGAGGTGGCCCTTCGGCTGCATGGCTGCTGAAGGCCCCCAGGGCCGCCGTTTCATGCCTGGCAACTACCACAGCAGCTCCCACGTCCCTCTATTTCTTTTTGTAATTAACTTAAGAGAACCATGTTTTTCTGCCACCTTGTGTATTTCACCTAAATTTATTGAACATCTATAGCTTTTCCTATAGATTTTGATTTTTAAGCTCAGATCATGTTTTCTTCCTCTAGTGAGGATTCTTCTCAATTTTTGATATGCAGTTAGTGGTTTCCATTGGAGTGTGAATCCCTGCCTTGCTGAATGGATTAACCTTATCCCAGGAGAGCGGGGCAGGTCTCCTGGGAGTAGATGCCTTCCCTTGACCATGGACTGTATCAAGCAGCTGGCATGTCCCTGCCAGCTGGAACCCTTGTCCTTGCTCACACATCTGTTCCTTTTTCACACACTCGATGCCCTTTGCACTTCTCCGTCACACTGTGGCACAGCAGTGTGGTGGTGCCACGTTGTTCTCAGCTGCAGAAGTCCAAGCCAGAAGAATTCTGCGAAGTAATCAGCTCCAAACATCGTTGCGGCAGCACAGCATGTGAGAGGACGCTAGGAAAACAGATGTAGAATGCTGTGTCAGTTGGGCTGTGCCTCCCATCTTCTGACATCACAGCCACTTCAACTCAGTCTGTCTTGACCAGATGAAACTTGGCTTTTTGTCTCCAGCACCCATAGACTGTATGTAGCAAGTTCTGGTGGTAGCCTTTTAAAAATCATAATTGTTATTATTTCTTATCATTGGAAAGTCAGATATACAGAGAGGAGGAGAGACAGAGGAAGATCCTCCACCTGCTGGTTCACTTCCCAAATGGCTGCAATGGTCAGAGCTGCACTGATCCGAAGCCAACAGCCAGGAGCCAGGAGCTTTACCAGGTCTCCAACACAGGTGCAGGGCCCCAAGGCTTTGGGCCATCCTCAACTGCTTTCCCACATCACAAGCATGGAGCTGGATAGGAAGCGGGGCCACAGGGACATGAGCCGGCACTCATATGGGATCCAGGCATGTCCAAGGCAAGGACCTTAGCCTCTAGGCTAACACTCCGGGCCCTAGTGGTTGCCTTTGAACAGTGGCTTGCCGTCTGACCTCTTGTCTTCTGCTGTTAGTTTATACATTAACAAGTATAATCAGAACTACTGGATTTGACAATATTGGACCCATAGAAGTCACCAGTTCTCTAAACTCTTGATCCCCTCTAGTAGCTTCCCTGATGTCTGCATGGCTCTTCACACACAGAAACACAGACACACACACACACACAGTTCAGTGGATGCTTTAAATTATCTTAGTAGATACAGTATTCCTCCTCAAGCTACACCATTATAGGTGAAGAGAGAAAGCATTAAAGCTTTCATTTTTTTAAAAGATTTATTTTTGTTATTTTTTTTATTGGAAAGGCGGATATACAGAGAGGAGAGACAGAGAGGAAGATCTTCCGTCCGATGATTCACTCCCCAAGTGAGCACAACGGCCGATACTATGCTGATCCGAAGCCAGGAGCCTCTTCCGGGTCTCCCACGCGGGTGCAGGGTCCCAAAGCTTTGGGTCGTCCTTGACTGCTTTCCCAGGCCACAGGCAGGGAGCTGGAAGGGAAGCGGGGCTGCCGGGATTAGAACCGGCGCCCATATGGGATCCCGGGAGTGCAAGGTGAGGACCTTAACCACTGTGCCACCGCGCCGGGCCCTAAAGCTTTCATTTTTAAATTAAGGTGTATTTCATTTGTATTCTCACCAACATTTCTCAAAGAATCAGATATCCCCTAACTCTATTTTTGATTCTGAAATTACACAAAAAGCAAAGATCAAGTGGAACATAACAAGACAATAGGATAAAAAGAGTTATAATATGAATTGAATTTTTCAAATTTGAAAAAAAAATTTGTTCTTAGGCAAAAAACATATAAATGTATTGAGCTCCAAGTTGCTTTTCACAACCTGAAAAATAAAAAGCACCACTTTACAATAGTCTCCATCAAAATAACAAAGTTCAAAACAGAGATGTGTAATATAACACATCACCACCTCATGCGGTACTTGTCTACTTTGCACAACTCCTCTATATTCATATACATGCATATACGCTTACCTGTAAATCAATTGATCCTGTATTTTGCATGAAGGTTGGCTTATATCAGAGAATATATGATATCTGTCCTTTTATTGACTTATTTCTCTGAGCTTAATAGTCTCTAGTTAGAACCATTTTGTTCTAAGTGGTACAATTTCATTCTTTTTTTCATGGCTAAGTAGTATTCCATAGAGTCTGTAACTCTGAGCAAAATATTGACTTCCAATAAAACTGTCAAATAGATCGTGACAGTAGAATGCTGGACTTTATTCCATTTTATATATCTAGAATGTCAGGATACACTCTAATAGCAGAGTAGTGGACTTGTGTGTGCTGTTGATAATGTAGGGAAAATAGTGGGTTGTGGGGGTGGGGGTGATGGAAGAAGTGGAAATCCCTGAACCTAAGGAACTGCATCATGAAAAATAATTTATAAAAAAATCAAATTCCTTACTTCTTTATTTAAAAAGCTTATAAAATACAGATTAGTTTTCTGTGTTAATTTTGGAGACTGCGTTACAGAGAATGCCTAGGACACTGGCTGGAGAACGTCAGAGGGGCTGTCACTCCTCGCAGGCTGACGGCCGTTAAGTCGGTGCATGCAGTTGGCGTTTAAGTCTTGCCTCACTTCCTGCTGCACTCACTGTGAAGTCTCTGTTAGCTATTTCATGAGCGTTACTTCCTCTTATTTTCAGGTTGAAGCAAGTATTCAGAAGAGTTATTTCTGAACGTAATCTTGGGCAGCCCTTGCTTGACCCCATAAGAACTGTACGGCTTGCTTAGCAGCTCCCATCCCCTGGGCAAACGCATCCCCCACACTCCCCTTTTCTCTGTTTGCTTTCCTTTTATCTTTGCCTTTCCTAAATGTGGAGTTCAAGTCAATGATTGACAAAAAGCTCTTTTATATCAATTTAATATTTTTGATTTTGTAATTGATATTGGTGAGTGGAGTATCTCCCGTTACTAACTCACTCTCCAAATACTTGCAGTGCCCTAGTTGGAGCCGGAGACGCAGCCAAGGTCTCCCACACAGGTAGTCCTTTTCCTTGCTTCCTCAGCTCCACATCAGCAGGAACAGGGAATGAAAGAGAGCCAGGACTTGGATTCACCTGCTGCTATGAGATGCGGGTGTGTCTGCAGAGCCGGCCCGCTGCTGTCACTGCTTGCACTATGGCTTAGTCATCCTGAGGCTGCCTAGATGCAGAGTCAAACACGGGAACTGGAATCCACATGGTTGATGGCCAGAATATTCCTTTTTAATGTAATTTTCATCTATTCCTGTCAAAGGCAGAGGGACAGATATGTACACAGAGAGAGAGAGAGAGGAAGAGAGAGAAAGAGAGAATTTTCTGATCACTGTATTGGTTTATTTCCCAAATATACGCAATAGCTAGGGTTAGGCCAAGTTTAATTCAAGAGTGTAGAGTTCAGTATGGGGCTCCCCATGGGTTACAAAGTCCCAAGACAGGGCCTGATGCAGTAGCCTGGCAGCTAAAGTCCTTGCCTTGAACTTGCCGGGATCCCATATGGGCGCCTGTTTGTGTCTCGGCAGGCCCTGCTTCCCATCTAGCTCTCTCCCTGTGGCCTGGGAAAGCAGTCAGGATGACCCAAAGCTTTGGGACCCTGCACCTGCATGGGAGACCCAGAAGAAGCTCCTGGCTCCTCACTTCATATAAGCTCAGCTCTGGCCATTGCGGTCACTTGGAAGTGAATCGGCAGATGAAAGATCTTCCCACTCTGTCTCTCCTCTTCTCTGTATATCTCATCTTCCAATAAAAATTATAACAAATCTTAAAACAAGACCCAAAACAAAACAATATACACTCAGACATAGCACTGCTTCTTTCCTCTCACTCTTGTTAAGAAAGACACATTCTCCTTTTGCCTGAAATCATGAGACATTACAGATAAACTCCCTGGGAGAAAGTGACTTTCATTCTCTGCAAATGTCTCCTCTTTGCTGCATTCCTCTTCTGATTGGTTTCTACTTTTTAGCTACTTTAACAGTACTGAAAATAATATACAGTTTTAATTCTACAGTCGGCTTTATTTATTGATCAGTTGACTCTGTCATATGCCAGCACTCTGAGTCTCTTTTTATTAAGATAACCTACAGTTCTTGAAAAATTCTTGAGTGATTGGAAGGTGATTAAGAAGTGCTTGTAAAGTAAGCAATAAAGGAAGTGCAATCTAATACACAATTTGGAGGACTTTACATTTTTTATTAGCTTATGTCTTAAGGTTACAGAGTAAACCTTAAAGATACAGCCTACACAGCAACTCTGTTTAAGCTCTGCAAACTGATACAGATAAAATCAGCTTTAGGAAGTAGACAATTTTCATCCACTAGACTCACAGTCTTTTTTTTAAAAAAATTTACTTTCATCTTAAAAAATAAGGTATGTATTTGAAAGGCAGATTTATAACAGAGAGGAGACAGAGAGATGTATTGCACAGGTGAGATCAGTTCCTAAACGGCCCTGCCAGCCAGGTCTTTACAAGGCCGAAGTCCCGAACCATGAATTTCCAGTCTCTTCCATGGGTGGCAGGAGTCTAAAATCTGGATTATCATCTTCTGCCCACTCGGAGCATTCAAAGAGAAGTGAAGGGCTGCAAGCAGAGCAGCCGATTTGGAAAGCCACACTAACACCCTGCCACCATGACAGCTCACTGTTGTTCCTGTTACTCTCATCAGTTCACGTTGCAACAGCCAGCTGCCAAAAATGACCAGGGATGTTGCTGATATGTTGTGACACATGATGGCCCTTCTTCACTACAGTTGCTGTTTGTAGGAACTATTGAGCAAGAAGTTTCCTAATCTTGACCTGTAAGAGATTAGCAACAAAGGACAATGCCTTGAATGAGTGCCCAGTCATGTGTCAAGGAGTGGACATACATCTGGTGGTAAAGCCCTTCCCACTCCTGCGTCCTGAGGCAGCCTTTGTACTGGAATGGAACTGCATCAAGTGCTTCAGATGATTTCTTAGAGACTAGAATGGGGGACCATGGGTACTTGGATGGACCTGGCAGGTGGACGATGGAGGGACAAGGGTGGTGAGGTCTGCTTGCCTTGCCTCTCACTGACTCTATTTGCTTCCTACACAGCTTTGCAGAGACAGCATTTCAAGTAATATACATGTGACCATATCTTTAAGGATGAAATTCTACTGAGTGTGCAGCCCATACTCAATATCCTGGGGGTTACTGCAGCAGGAAAATCAGGGTGGGGGAAACCAAGGAAAGAGAAAGGAGAAAATCCTGCTGAGTTTAATCTGAGCAGTGTATCCATCACCCAAAATGATACAAATCAGCCATTACTGGATCATGCACAAGCGACTCTCCTACCTGCGATCCCTTCTTTGCTTTTCTAACCCTCTTTGCAGCTCAGCCTAATGAATTGTCAGAACTGTCAGACAGCCCTAAGGAATGACAAATGCCTATGATTTGCTGCTGCTGCTGCTATTTTCCTAGAAACACCTGATGTATGTAGTCTTGCATTCTTCAGTCTCGAATTAGAGACTTGGAAAACAAAATCAACCTTGATAAATATAGCAATTTTTCCCCTGTTCTGTAAGCTGAACTGAATGGATATTTTTAAAGATAGAGAATTGTATTTTGTTCTTATTTATGCACATCTCACAGGGCAAGTCCCAAACAAAGAGTTACCAACACAGTGCTGCAGTGTGTGACATGGCGTAGCTGATCATCAACTCAGGACTTAAGAAACGTCTTTATATTAAGATTGTCTGGGTTAGTCATCAGGGCCTTTGAAGTAAGCAGTTTTGCCTTTATTAACACTATGAGAAGCCAGAGGGATTGAAACCTTGGGTTTCCATTGTGAGCATCCAGGGTCAGCTGCCACCTGCTAGGACCATTGGTGATACCGGCAGTTTAGGAAATAGAAGAAATTTTTAATGATAATTGGTACTTTAGGAGATGTGAAAGATAAACTACCTCTGGTTCTATAAACATTGTTCTGGTAGATTTGTTTGCCAAGGTTATAGCTGAGGCTTCAGTTGGATACCATGATTGTTAAAAATCCCAGTGATTAAAAATTTAAGCCAAGTCTGAATATACTGGAATGTAGAAATTGTACAAAATGAGAATATACTTCAGATTTTCTATTATATGTTTTGTTCACACCTGCTGGTTCTGATTATGGAGTTTAGTTTATCAATCATACTAAAGCCCGATTAAATATGTTATGATGACTCTGGTAAAATAAGTTGTATTTCTCCCGGTAATGTTCATGGTAGAAGAGCTATGCCAGTTCCCGGATCAGATGCCCCTTACAGCCTTCCCTTGTTGATCATCACACTGAGCCAGTCTTTGCCAACACTGACAAGGTCTACGAGTTACGCCATGAACGCCATTACTGCTGATGCAATGGCTACGCTTGGAGCGGCTTCTCCCCTTCTCTCCCTCCTTCCCCGATACAGAGAGAAGAGAAAGCAACTTGGAAACAGCGATCTTGTCCACCTCCCCTGTTCCTCAATCTTTCCACCCTGCTCTGTGAGAGGGCACGCATCCCTCTCAATTACACAATCAGTACTAAAAATAATTTTTTAAATAAAAAATAATATTCAGGAATTTTGTTTTTAAAAATAATGCTTTCTTTGGATTCTACATGTTGTATGAAATGCGTGATTATCTGTGGAGGGTGCTAGCAGGAAATGAGATGACCCATGTCTCCACATGCTTAGTTTCCACAAAATAAAGACCCATTCACTGCATAGAAAATCTGGTTCATATTAGTTAGTCTGGATTACTGGGTAGTCAGTGAACCAATGCAGAATTAAAAAGAGGACAGACTTCCTATTTTAAAATCACAGCTTCCCTTCACTTTGGGCAGGTGTTTTATTTCTGAAATGAAAATTCAGACTCTCCATTGTGGTTTCCAGTAATAAAAATTATTTACATTACACTTAGCATATAGTAAGTCCTCCTTAAATAAGAGGTATGGATAAGCAATAACCATAAAACCTGATTCATCTGGCCACAAGTAGTCTTGATATTCTCACACACCTACGTTTTCACTGCAGTTCCTCATGTCCGTACAATCCGTGGAGTTGCTTCTTGAGGTGGGGGTATCCGCACTTGAGTCTTTACACAGTCTAACATCCCTTTCTCTCCGCTACTAAAGACTGTTGATCTCTTAGTCATGAGGAGGGGGATTTTATTTTTCTGCATAAATCTGTGAAAAAAGGGGATAGGAAAGAAAGAAAAGATAAATTCCCAGAAAAATAGAGAGACCATCACAATAACACATGGGGACAGTATGCAATTTTATGCTTTCAGAAATTAGACTCTAGAAGGTACTTCACGTTCGCAAAATGCTGCATAATGGCTTTTCTCCAACAGCACTTACCTCCCAAGGCAGTAAGCTGTGTGCACAGCAGAGTGGATCATCTTTGCAGGGAATGTAAGTTCTTGATGCGGTGGAAGATCTGAGAAAGAGTGCATGGTCTGTTCCCCAGAGCCTGTTCACTTGCGACAAGAAGCTAAGAGCTTTAGCACAGAGTATCAGGTGATGGGGTAAGCCTCCCGAGGTAAACAGCAGGATTTCTAAAGACGCAATGATCACGTCTTCGCCTTTTCTCTCTGCCTGCCATGGGCTGGGCTGGGTCTGTTGGTTAAACTAGAGAGGACCGGTTAGGTCGCAGAAGTTCTAAAAATGCTTGCAGGTTTGCTTTGACGTCAGCTACAGATCAGTTTCTTCATTTCTTCTCTGGATATTACCAAGGTATTGTAGGGGAAGTGGGGAGAATAGGAAAAAAATGCTTTTCTCCTTTACATTATCTTCATAGATAAAAGGAAGCCTGACTTCTGAATTCATGGCATTTTAAATCTCTGTTTTCAGTCTAAGACTATTGTTCTTTGTATTTTCTTTAAAAATTTCAATGATCTAAGCCTAAATATCTCTGTGAACACGAAATGCTGCATGCATGACGCACTCACACACACATTCATGCAAATTTCAGCAACGCACATTCTACCACTCAATGGATTCCCCCACTTTGCATCTTTTGGTACTCGGTCATCCCTACATAAACTTGGGCAGACTGACTATCCTGGTACCTTCCTCCGTTATGCCAGGGCGTTTGCGCGGTGAGACACACCAGACTTCCTCCGTCATGCCAGGGCCTTTGCGCGGTGAGACACACCAGCAGGGGGACTAACTGCACACACACTTGAAGTGGTAGAACTTAATTCACTTTCCTCCCTCAGGAGGGTCAGAAATTGGTCAGAATGTGATGACTTGAGCCTCCAACAGCTTTAGATTTATTCCTGGGCATCCACAGAGGGTTCCAGGCTTCAGACACACAGTCCTTGTGTCTCAGCAGCTGAGTCGGGCTGGTTGAAGGTTGTTGTAGTAGATGCCACTGAATGCCTTCCTGAGAATTTCATGGGAGTGTTAAAGAGGAGAAGTCCTTGAAACCAGGTTGTCTCTCTGTTCTCAATGTAGCTTCTGACTGGGGCTCCTGTTAGGAGGATCTCATCACCAAGAGGGTATCACCTCCCATGAGGCTCCAAGGTGTAGCACCTACAACAACCAGCAACCAGCATGTCTTAGCCTGCTGCCTCTCAGAGCATCCCTGACTTCCAACCTGAAGTTGGAGCTGAAATCTGGGAAAAACTGGCTTGTCACGCCAGAACTTGCCTCTGCTCAGCTGTAACTTTGAAAACAGTACGCCAGTAACAACTTCAAGCACAAGATGCTAGGGTCTTTTTCCCCAACCCTCCCCATTGCATCTGCAGAGAAAAGGACGTGGGAAACCTGCAGAGCCAGGTCAGCCCCTGGGGACGCAGGTGGGAGAATGCTGCCCCGGCAGCTGGGCCTTCCCTTCACAGCTTGTCAGCAAGAAGTGAAGCAGCCCTTGCTGCAGCCTTTAACACTTGCTAAAGTGGGTAAGGGCAGCAGGAGATGAAGAGCGGATGCTCCGGAATTTCAGCTCACACATGCCTACCTGGCTTGGGGGTTTCTGCACTTATAAATGTGCCTTTGCATGGCACAGGCTCAGGAGCTCGGACTCCTCCCCCCTGCTCCTTCCCTCCAGTTGGTTATCATGACAATCCTTTAGGCAACATCCTCTGTACCAGGGATTCTGCAAATAATTTGAAAGAACTTGTACCTAAACGGGACTGCGTGTCCTGACCTGTGATCATCTGGCTCACCCAGACTGGGCTCATGAAACTCTGTTGAAGGAAGAAAACATTCAATGTATTTGTGCAATTAGCATTGTGCGTGGCTGACCGTAAGCTCTTCAGAATATTTGAGAATCTTACCTCGATGGTTGAAAAAGGCTGGAGGAGGGTATGATCACCTGAGCAAAAAAATCTGGATATATTGAACGCTTGCTTTCATCCCAAGTTTGTTGATTATCTTCCTTTCTTGATCTGTCCATTGAGCATTTTGTTAAAGAATGAGTTGGACCTCTGAAAATCCACCTACTTGCAATCTTGACGGCAATAATTATATAGCAGCTCGTGCCAATAATTGTATAGCAGCTTATGCCAGAAGTCAGCAGCTGATGGCCCTTTTGCTTAGGCCCACACCACCCACAAGGGCAACCCAACTGGATTCTCAGGCTCCTGGTTCTAAACCTATCCAGCCCTGGCTGTTGTAGTCTTTTGGTAGATGAACTAACAGATGGAAGATTCTCTCTCTCTCCCTTCCTTACTCCCCCCTGCCTCACTCTCCCTCACTCTCTCCCTCTCTAACACTCTTCTTCAAGTAAATAAAATAAATCTTTTAAAAATGGGAGATTATATCGCACAGATGCAAAAGATGCTGTGAAGACTCGGCAGAACATAGCCATGTACAAACCAAGGAGAAAGCCTGAAATGGGGTAAGCCAGCGATGGGGTAGCCCTGCCGACTCCCATCTCATACTCCCGGTCTGCAGACCTGGTAGGCAATAACTGCATCATGCAATTTGTATCACCTTATAGCATGGCCATCCTTAACACATGAACACACACTTACTCAGATATATTGTGTACCTGCCCCTTGAATTAGCTGTCATTATTTTCTTGATGATCGTGCAAGTATTTTTGCTGCACACATTTGGAAGAAAAGAGTTATCCATTAAACATCTTGCTCAAGTCACCACCTTGCAAGCATTCCAGCTGGAAGGTGCCCTGAAGTTCACGGCTTTGAAAGCAACAGGGAAGGCTGTAGTCCGCAGTGTACACTTGTGTTCTTAGAGCATGGGATAGGGCCTTGAGTGTGTGTGTGTGTGTGTGTGTGCGCGTGCGCATACACACATGTGTGGTTCCTTAGGTCTTCGCTCATTGTATTTAACAAGCAATGGAAATTCATGGACCCATTGTGACTCTAAAATTGAGTGCAGTTTTGAGAGAAGTGGCCAGAGGAATGAGGAATGCGAGGCAGTTAGCATCCCATGGGATATGTTTCCCCAGGGCTCTGGGCGCTGCCACTAGAGCAGGCAGAGGAACCAGAATTGGCTCTCGGTCATCAGCGACTTGTGTTATTGTATTAACAGAGAGACAATAGCCAAGCCTTCAAGGACTGAACCATTGGACACCCCTAAGCAGCCTGAGCCTTGGGTCTGTATCATCACTCGCTGGTGTAATAGCAATCCTCATGCAGATTCGGCCGCGGAGGAATGTGTCTGCTAGAACGGAGTTCACGCATGACATATGATGTATCTGTTCAAAGGGACAGATACATCTTTCTTACTGCCGCCACGCAGCGGCTCTCAGCCACCATCCCTCCTGTCCAAATCACCTCAAATAAATGTGAGTGCCGCACTGCTCACAGTAATTCCTTCATTTTTAAACACATAATGGAAATGTATAACTAGTCCTCATAAAAATTTATATCTCAATCCGTCCCTTTAATTTATAACGGGCCCTCTAGGCGGTTATTATTCAAACGTTAATAAAATGCCTATGGATCACCAAGAGCAAGCGTCTCCAACTTCCCTTCTCCCCCTATTTGTACTTTTATAAAACTAGATTAGCGTTAATGCCACTTCTGCTCCCAACAACAATTATGCCTTTAATAAGAGAGGGCTGCATGATGTATTAATCATGGTACGAATACGGTTCCTATCAGCAAACCAAAGTTGAATTTTTCATGCCCTTTGCCACAACTGCTGCTCTCGCTACTCTATATGTTTAGATTCTGCAGTTTATGCAAATGCCTCCTTTCTATAAATTTTAGATTTATCTCCATTTGTCACTGTATGCATTCTAATAGAACATGATTGTTTTTTTCCTAAAATATGATTAAAACCCATTTCAATTATTTATAGTGAGAAAGGTAAGAAAATAGAAGTAGATGGAGCTTCCCTGTGCCACAGGGTTAATTATATGACTTTTAAAATGTTAATAAATTTAACACACGCCCAACCTCTTCTCAATTTTTAACAATAGTTGTCGTGAAAATGGTTTGATGGAACCCAACAAAGACAACTCAGCATCACAGGCTTTATTCTCCACACCTGGAAGGCTTGCTTGGGCATCTCCTGGCACAGGGCGGGTTCCACTCTCCTTATTCTCCCGGCTTGCCAGGAAGTCTCCCAACCTGATGGAAAGCATCAATAAAAAGCTGAACCTGAGCAGTACGTGTCTGCCTCAGCCTGGTGAAGTGTACAGGAGTGGGTGAGTACAAAGTAGGACTCCCAGCAGAGAGCTGCTCTACCACCGGCCCAGGTCCTGCTCTAACAGCTCCCTGTCTGATGTCAGCACCGCGCGTTAGCCAAAGTTGAGCAACAACCAGCTTAGAGGAAGAGCATTCACTATGGAGGATCTGTGTTTCCGTGTGAGACGTGCTCACAAGAGAAGTTCCTCTTCTATCCCTCTCCCCTGCCACTCACAGATGCCAGTTATAGAAATAGACGAGAGATTGCCAGTGGACCAAGGAAATATTTAATAAGGCCCTTGACTTCATTATATTCACCACTCTCCCACCAATTTTTATCTTGACTCTTCATTCCTCGTCTCTGTGATCCCCTCTCAATAGATTTCCAGAAACAAAGCTGGCTTCACAGGTTGGTTCCAGTTAAATGTTCCTTGTTCTTGTTAATGAGATTCTGTACCTTTAAAAAGCTAGCCCTGCCTCACCCCCTTTACATCCTGCACATCTAACGGTCTTTCCACTAATTGGTTCTGTGTAAATGAAACAAGCTGAAAAACACTGTGGCACCAATAAATATTAATAAGTTATTGTTTGTTTTCTTTACCTTGCTTATGAATTCATACAAAGACAGTGCTAAGACATTAACTCCAGTCTATTAATTGCCACCTGATACTTTTCTCCTGGATAATTAGGTACCCATTAGTTCTAATCAAGTAGTTACTTAATTATTGCAGTAATTAGTCTAATGGACTAGCAAATTGAAGCTTTATCACTTTTGGATACTTAATGTTCCTGACAGAGTACTTCGCAAGTGTCAGGGTTCCGGATTCAGCAACCTGCCATGTGAGAACCCCTCCTCCACCTCACTCGCGCTGCATCTGTCTCCTGACAGGGTTGCTGCGGAAGCTTCCAGAGGGCTACCGGGCCTGCATCCCTTCCTGGGGATCCTTCCTCACGGAATGCCCAGAGTCGGGGTGCTGTCTGTGTGGGCAGATGCATGCTGAACTCCTGGGCCACATGAGATGATCTGTCCCTGCATTTGGGGGGTTGCTTTTTTGCGCAAGGGAAATAGGCAAAGGGAAAGACTTGTTTACAAAGGTCGCGGACCTGATTCAGGAGTACTTCATATCCTCCTGACTGAGCAAAACGCTGTGTGCAACAGCCCGAGAGCGCATGAGTCCCACTGTTTACACACGAGATGGAGTCCAAGCAGAACTCCACGACCCAGGTGGAAGCAGGGACCTGCACAGGGCTGCGCTTCGTGTGAGGGACTTTCCACGCACTCTGAGATCGCCGATGATCGTCTTGGTAAAATGCTCATGACCCCACAGCGATGTTCCAGAACACTCTGTCATAGACGGTGCCACTCTGTTTCTGAAGCTTCCCCAGAGTTTTCTCATATCTAGCGTGCTATGGCTGCTGCTGGAATGCCTCTTCCCTCACTGGCCAGCAGTCCCCTCTTCCCCATCCGGGCAGCTGTGGTACAGCTCCGCGCATCTCCGTGTTTTGATTGCCCTTAGGACTGTGCCCTTGCTTTTTGCCTAGTGACTGCATGAGCCAGTTATGTGTTTAAAATCTGTGTTCTCCCAGTGCGCACAGGTTAACAGCTCGCAAGCCAGATGCTGTTGCTTTCTTGCTTAAGGTTTCTCGATAGACTCGACGCCGTCTGTGGCTTGCTGCTCTGAGCTGCACTGGCATGGCTGCGGCTTCTCCTCTGTACTGCCCTGCTCCTCACTTAGGGCTTCTTCACTCTGATTCATGATCCCTTTTCTTGTCTGGGCCACACCCGGTTACTTTTTGGCCCTAGAACTTTTCCTCTGTTTCTCGTTACACCTCCTCTTCGCGGCCCCATTGCCCCTCCGCTCTCGTTGTCTACTCTGCTCTAACTGCTCTGCATCCCGCTCTCTCTTTTACCCTCCCCATCCTCTCTTCCATATGCGGTATCACCTCAGCGATACTCTAAAACAACCACCACAGAGCTCTCTGTGCCATGAGTCTCTTCATTTCCTTCCTAGGGCATAGCATCGGTCCTTGATATCCTCATTGGAATTAAACTCCATAAAACTGGGAACTTGCCTGTCTCTGTTACCCAGTCATGGGGCAACTCTAGCCTAAGTCCAGTAAAAACATCCATTGGCTGAACTGATCAGCAGAATGAAAATGGAAAAGAAAAGTTATTCTCCAATTATCTCCAAAGACTGATTTGTTTTTGTTGAAAAGGCAGATGTATGCAGAGAAGGAGAGACAACCAACCATCCACTAGCTCACATTCCAAATGACTGCAACTTCAGCAGCTGAGCCAGTGTGAAGCCGAGGCTCAGAGACCTCTGCCACTCCCGTGTGCACACAGCGTCCCAGCGCTCTGCACCGTCCTCCGCTGCTTTCTCATGCCACATGCAGGGAGCGCGAACGAAGGTGGAGCAGCCAAGACATGAAGAGGTGCCCTAGGAGACGCCAGCACTTGCAGGCAGAGGATTACCAAGTTGGACCGAAGCAACAACCTTCTCTTCTTTTCTGAGAGATACGAAAAATGTGATGAAAAATACAAAATGCTTGGAAATATTGCCTATTCAGACTGAGATTGCATCTGCTAGATTCTGAGACACATGAATTTTTTTTTAATTGGAAATTCAGATATACAGAGAGGAGCAGAGACAGAGATTTTCCATCTGGTGATTCACTCCCCAAGTGAGCGCAACAGCTGGAGCTGAGCCAATCCAAAGCCAGGAGCCTGGAGCTTCTTCTGGGTCTCATGCAGGGGTGCAGGGTCCCAAGGCTTCGGGCCGTCCTCGACTGCTTTCCCAGGCCACAGGCAGGGAGCTGAATGGGAAGCAGGGTCACCGGGACACAAACTGGCACCTATATGGCATCCAGGAGCATGCAAGGCAAGGACTTAAGCCACTAGGCTACCATACCAGGCCCTACATTTTTAAATTTCACTGATTTTTATTTTGTCCAATTCCATGTTTCCTGTTGTATCCAGTGATGTAGAAAATACAGAAATGCACAACAAGGCAGTTGTAGAGTCCATCAATCTGCCTTCACATCTCAGCTTTCCTTGACATCTGGCTTGAGGCCTTAGTATCTTCATCTATGCGATGGGGCTCAGAATTTGCAAGAAAACCTAGTGAGTGTTCTCTGAGATAACAGGCATAACAGCTGTGTTAAGCAAATGCATCTTCCTTCTTCTTGTCATCATTTTCCAAATATTATTTTTTAACAATTATTACATGCATTTACACACTGTTAGATACTGCAGTGATTTAGAATAGATTTAAAGTTCACTGGAGGAGGTATATAATTTATTGTCAGTAGCGCATTGTTATTGTAAGGGACCTGACGCCTCCAGAGTTTGCGAGAGTGTCCTGACAGCAATGCCACTTGGAGACCCAGAAATGACTGTTCATGGATGTGCCTAATGACAACAGCTCTTCTCATTCTGTGCAGCTTGCCTACACTTCTGACAACCTTCTATGTGGAAATTGCATCAAAAAGCAAAGTTGAAGACATTTAAAGGTAGCGGGCTACATTGGGGTTATCCGTAATTTTTATCCTTAATTTCTGCTTAATCATTAGGCAAGTGAAGTTGGGATGCAGAAGGAGTCCAACTTCAGACTTTAGGAGAAAATGGTGACCCTGGCAGTGTCATCCCTTGGGTGGTCCTGCAGGGGCAGGATGCGGATGCTGCAGCGTGTCGTGTCATACCAACTTGATCATGCTGATTTCTATCCTCCAGTCACACTTGTGTCTGAATTAATCACTAGGCATTTGATACACATCACCTCCCATACATATCTCAATTCATGATCTTTAAGGGTCTGGTCATTTAAAAACTCAGCTCCCAGGTGGGAAACAGGCTATCAATATATTCGAAAACCCAGTGTAATTGACAAATGCTTATGTTAGCTCAAACATGTAGCAGAAGGTAAGAAGTGCAATGCTTTGAAATGTATTTAATGGGATTATCTCTTTAGTGTGCCAACATTTTGTTCTCTCACTAAACAAAGATTTGTTGGTTTAGCGTCAGATATGTATTGGGAAGGATGCCTAATCTTTCATAATATGATTATAGAGTGCTTCATTTATAGAAATCCCCAAAGCTTAGGGAAAAAGTGCAAGGTGTATCAGATTCACACACACAAAAAGATCACTTACTATTTACTATGCTATGGCAATTATTTTGGTATGTGTGCTACTAAAGCAAACATAATCGCTATTATTTTAAAGCAAAATATATTTCTGCTAGTATTGTATTTTCCAAAACAAACATGTATATACACACACACGTATATACAGGTCTATAAGCACTATGTTATCTATCTAGCTATAGAATAGGTATCTAAATATGTAGATATTATATATTATGTTATATATAAATAATATATAATATATACAAATATAAATAAATATATTACATGTATTTTATGGAAATATATAAAGTATTATATATATTATAAAGCATAGTATAAAGAACCACTCACGACTCTATCTAGACCTAGTGTTCTGCAGTAAATAAGCAGAGATTGTGTGAAAACATAAAGGATGTGGCATCACCCTCAAGACAGAATCACTAAACTGTATTTGCCATCTTTAGGGTTTTCTTAAAACTTATTTATTTTTAGTGTAAATGCAGGTTTACGGAGAGAAGGGACAGAGATCAAAGTCTTCCATCTGATGTTTCACTCCCCAAGTAGCCACAACGGCCAGGAGCCAGGATGCGCCTCTGGATGACCCACACAGGTTCTAAAGCTTTGGTTCTAAGATTCTAAGGCTTTGGGCCATGCTCTGCTGCTTTCCCTGGCCACAAGCAGGGAGCTGGATGGGAAGTGGAGCAGCTGGGACATCAGCTGGCATACATATGTGATCCTGGTGCTTGCAAAGCAAGTATTTTAACCATTGAGCCATTGTGCCCGGCCATAGTGTGTTTGTTGTTGTTTGTTCGTTTTGTTGTTTTTAAAGATTTATTTATTTTTATTGGAAGGAGACAGAATTGGAGAGAGACAGAGAGATCGTCCAACTACTGGTTCACTGCCCAAACTGCTGCAATTGTTGAAGCTGAGCCAGTCCGAAACCAGGAGTCAGAAGCTTCTTTCAGGTTTCCCATGCGGGTGCAAGGCCCCAACGTTTTGTGCCATCCTCCACTGCTTTCCCAGACTGCAGGGAGCTGGATCGGAAGTGGAATAGCCAGGACATTCGCTTTACCCACATTGGCTGCTGGCACTTGCAGGTGGAAGATTATCTGGTTGAGCCATCATGCAGCTCCATCTTTAGTTTTATTTTCTGTGAAATGAGGAAGTTAGCTTTCTCATCTACTTTATAAAGATGCCATGCTGACCAGGTGTGTTAATGTGCAGAAAATAAACTGAAAGATTAAAACATAGAACAGCAAGAAACTATTGACATATCTCATCTTTTAAAACATACAAAAGCAAGAAACTATTAAACGACATATATTTTTATTTATTTATTTATTTAAAGAATTATTTTTATTATTTTTTATTGGAAAGGCGGATATACAGAGAGGAGAGAGAGAGAGGAAGATCTTCCGTCCGATGATTCACTCCCCAAGTGAGCACAACGGCCCATGCTATGCCGATCCGAAGCCAGGAGCCTCTTCCAGGTCTCCCACACGGGTGCAGGGTCCCAAAGCCTTGGGCTATCCTCGACTGCTTTCCCGGGCGACAGGCAGGGAGCTGGAAGGGAAGCGGGGCTGCCAGGATAGAACCGGCCCCCATATGGGATCCTGGGCGTACAAGGCGAGAACCTTAACCACTTGCACCACTGCGCCGGGCCCCATATATTTTTATTTTTCATGAAGGGATCATTCAGGGTCAATCAAGGGACTGAATTATACATCTCTTATATATGTTTAACTGTGCAAGTTAGGGTACGTAATGCAACTCGCACCGTGTGACACATGGACCCCAGGATCACAGCGCCAGAGGTTTTCATTGTTTGTTCTATTGTAATGAAGCCCCATCAGTGTGATGGTGAGTGAAAACCACACCAAACTCTTCAGAATATATGGAACAGCTGAGAGCTTAAGACCTGCCACAGACATCTAACTTCTCCAAAGTCAGAAGTGATCAATCGCAGAGATGGGATTTGGCACCTATCAGAATATTATACTGCACACAGTGAAGGATATGGAAAAATCTGACGCCTGAACTGGTTCACCACATTGAGCTGTAGATCCACGTGGCCTAGCCTGAGAACAATCTGCTCTTTCCTCCATTCTGTGGTGCCAACTGCACTGTCTGTGCATCACATTTCCTCGAACTTGGTTTTTCTCTCTCATAAGGCAATCTACAAAATCAGAAATTACATAAGCGGACATGGCAACTTCACAAAATGCCTTGCTCGTCCACTTGCTATGGGAACACAAGCACGTGATCGCTCAGCGGCTTCCATCTTCAGGCTAAGCTGTCTTAGCAGCAGCATTTTGTAAACGACTCAAAGACATTGATTTCTTTTTCCTAGGAAGTTCACCACTTGTGTAAAGATGGAAGATGAAAGTGACAGTACTGACTCATGTGCCAAAGTCTTCAGTGGCTGGCACTCTTACGTTGTCCTGAAGCATTAGCCTCTTCAAACCCTTGTCCTCTGGCACGTAATCAAAGACACGGCTCGGCCTTCCCAGGGTTCTAATTGCCTGCAGTTGGCGAATCACAGAGTGGAGGCAGATGTAGCAGCGGTCTCACTGTGCTTCAGGAATCCAGGACAAAGGTCTATGAGACATTCCTGTCCATGGAAAAGGGGCATTCACACAAGCTGTCACACACCACACAACTTTTTGCCCCCAGATAAATCTATCTTTTAATTACAGATCTTCATGGTCTTTTTGACGTGTTAAGGTACACTTAACCAAAAGCTCCTTTACAAATGTCAGGAGTGCATTTTTTTAAAACTTTTTTCAGTTTGAAAGACAAAAAGACAGAGACTGAAATATTCCACCATCTCCTTCAGTCTCCAATAATAGCTGCGCTAGGCCAGCACAGGACGACCTAATCTCCTACGTAGGTATCTTGGACGCAGGTGGATAACTCTTAGGACATAGACAAGCAGGAAACTGGATCAGAAGGAGAGACTTGATGCTCTTCCCACACGTGCAGACATTCCAGGAGGCAAAAGCCTGTCCCAGTGCTAGATGTGATTGAGCCTGGGCAAGTTGGGTATTCTCACCTTAGTGATCAGGATAGCTTTCCTATGATACTATTTTCCCATCTTACTAATCGGTTGCTGGGTTTGGCTCATCTGATATGGGAGGCTGCCTGCGTTCAGTGATGTCACAGTCGCAGGCTATATGGGGAACAGTTTTACACAGAAACTTCCAAGTGTTCCTGGTCAGGAGTCCCATTCCCATTTCTTACGAGTCAGTTGTTACACACTCACCAGCATTCCCCTAGCAGTTCCTACTTCAGAGAAGTTTCAGATGCCAACAGTGCTAAACTGGTAGGTTCTGAATGGTAGATATCTGGGTGCAGGTATCTTACTCAGAAGAATGTGTTGAGTGAATGATCCCCTTGTAGGATGCGTAGAGAAGTAGAGATGTGTTAGAAGGCTAAGGTTGAGGACAGCTTATGGCAACCTGAATCTTTCACAGAGGTACAGTGAGTTCAGGATTCTAAATCTGCAGAAATGTGCAGAACGGGAAAGTTAGTAAATGCTTTACACAGGATTGACATGAAGGTCAATTAAGGCAACATAGGTGGCACATGTTGGACACTCAAAAATTGCTAGGTGTCTCTTTTCTTTTCTGAGGCTGCAGAGAGATTCTTTCTCCCATTCATCCTCCAGCTTGACTACACCACCCCCACTCCCTCCCACTGTGTTTATAGACATACTTATGTTTACACACAAACACATATGTTTAACAATGAGCTGTGTAACTATCATTTCACACCAGGATGCCGAGCTCAGCCAACACATTCAAACACTAACACCTGCGAAGAGAGCAGGGAGAATGACTTCCATAAAGCAACGTTAATCTGGAAATTGGAGTCAGTGATTCAGAGGGGCAATTTGTAGATTTCCTAATTGTTTTTCTTTGTGAGTTACAAGTTGGTGGGAATCCTTTATTCGCTTTCTCAGAGTGAGTGTGAGGTCCAAGAGACAGATGATGGATTTTAAAACTTGCCATCGGTTGGTGAGCTGAAGCTAGTTGTTTGGATCGAGTTGTATTATTTTTCTTAGGTAGATTATTTCTCTTGGCTCTGCAGAAGGCAGCAATTCCTGCCCTGGTGACTCACAGGTGATTTCTGCCCTGGGACTCCCATTGGGAAAGGTGAGGCCATGGGCCCTGGTAGCATGGGCTGAGCCTATTCTGCTTGACATCTGACTCTCAGAAAGACCCCTGGCTGGTTCTTTGCCAAGTGCTGGAGCCAAGAGCCTTGTCAGCTGCCTGATGGAGACCACATCTTCCAGCTGTGGCAGATGTTTCACACCCACAGAAAATACAATCTCTGTTCCTTAAAACCAGATCTGACCCTTGAAGGAGCTGCTAAGGCAAAATCAGATGGCAACCAGGGTGTGGTTTCACAACTGACACTACAGTCACAAAAGCCTCTGAGGCATGTCGAAGTAACCTCAGAGCAATAAATGGCTCAAGTTGGAAGGTCTCTCCTCTCTTCGGGCATGAAAGAAAGGGTGAGTGGTTAGATCTCACCCCTTTTGCCAAGTAAACTTAAGTTAGAATTGTGACAAGACTGCTAGGGCTTCAATGATGCACTGATGTCTTGCTCATGATCTCCTCTCCTCAAAGGTATGGACTGAGAGTTAGTGTCCCTGCAAACTCCTGTTTAGCCCCCATGGTGATAGTATTGGGGAGACGAGGCCTCTGGGAGGTGACGAGGCTGCAGGGGAGCCCTCCTGAATTGAGTGACATTGAAGGAGCTCATTTCCCTAGTGAGCACACAGGGAGAAGCTGTTATGTGCTCACCAGGAAGTGATCTGCACCAACACTGGGTCTACAGATGATTTAGTCCTGGACTCACAACATCTGGAGCCTTGGGCTTCTATTACTCATACACCATCTAGTCCATGGTTGTTCTGTCAAAATCACCTCCCAGACTAGGACAATCTTCCTGCAGACCACCACGAGTAAGGTGGTACAGTCAGCTTGGGAATGAAAATGGTACTTGCATCTGAAAAATCCCTAGTTCTCAGTGCACTTTGGTGTCAATGATTTCTTGGTGGAGATTCCAGGAGCTCCGCTGGGCAAGTCCCTGGAATAGAGGTCTCTCAGTCTGTTGACCAAATTGTTTTTTTTGCCACAACGGGGACAAGTTGTTGTGTGACTGGTTTCTGATTTTGTTTTGCTTTCTCTTGCATTTAAATATAACTTAAAGTTAACATAGGTTTTTGAAAAGTGAATGTACTTATTATGAAATCACCAATGTCTTAGCCCAATCTACTTGGACATTGACTATATTAAAGGGATTGTTACTGTTACTGTGACACTCTTTATCTTTAAACAATTCCCTAAGTAATTGCAGCTTCACTCTGTCCCTGCCCCCTGTGCGTGTTTCACATTGGTTGTTATTACAATTTTTTTTTCTTTTCTTCTTTTCATTTACCTTCTTATTTTATTTTCTGAACGAGGTCATGGTTTTTTCCTACATCACATTCTGACTTTCTTTCCAAGACCTTTTGTCAAGGGTCATATGGAGTAGTTGTACACAGTGTTTGTCTGTTTTGATGCTGATGAATAAAGACTGACCTGGGAGTGCTGAGCACTGGGATGCAGAGATAGGAGAGGAGACGTTTCTGGGTGTAGAGAGGAGACTGGTCCTGCCCAGGACCCTTTGGCTAAGCATTTCTGGGAACCTGCTTTCTATCCCTCCGTCAAGCCTGAGCCCTGCCCTTCTTAAGATATCGTGTACCGACAGGGAGAAGTGACGGTGCAATGAGATGAGAGTAAGAGCTGGGAGGTGACTGGGAGACCCCTGGCCTGAACCATATGAGACCAGTCAGAGCAGAGCTGGCCTGGATGTGGGCAGCTCAGCCTCTGTACAAAAGGCCCAGACCATCCTCTCGGAGGTAATCAAGACACGCTCCTCAGCTGAGGTGAGGGCTTTCTCTGACACACACAGTGGGTGGCCACTCAATCATCCTGCCCAATATAAACCCTCATTTCATTTCATTTCTTCCAAAGTGTGTGTGTGTGTGTGTGTGTGTGTGTGTGTGTGTGTGTGTGTGTGTGCACGTGCGCATGTGTGTTCATGTGTGCTTTGAGGAACATACATGCTAGGCAAGGAACTCGAGCAACTCCTGCTTGGCTGCAAAGCATCTCCTCACCCAAATCAGAGGAACACCGAGCTCCTGCCATTCACCGTGCTCCTTTCAGTGAAACAATCATGAAATGGAAATCATTTCACTCCAAACATGTGCTTCTTGGGGAAAGCAGATCTTAAACAATAGTCCAGGATCATGGTACAACTTAGGGCAGGAAGTACAGGATGGATTCAACAGCCACTGCAGAGATTAAGGGAGCCAGAGCCTCAGCACCTGCCTTGGGACACAGCCTGAGAACTGGCACTAACATCATTACTCTTTCATTAAGGGGCAGGGATTTATTTCCCGCCTTGCAATCAGAGCTTTACCCCGCAACCAGTCAGCAGAGAGCAGTGGAGGCAGCGAAAGCTGATGAGGCAGAAAGGAAATCAGATCAACAGACACAGAGCACCTTCCAGTATCGATACTCCTGGCCTCTGTCTGCTTCTCCAAACCACTTAATTTTTGGCAGGCACACACAACACATTAAAATTCACCCTATGGTTCTAATAGATTTTCTCTGCATTCATGCTGAATGGAATGGCTTCTTGTGGATAGTAGCAGCATGAGGTTGACATGTATCTGAGTTAACAGTAAGTTTGCAGTAAAAATTCCATATAAAATTGTGAAAACTCATGGTATTCACAACCTATGGACATTAACATCTATTGGGGCAGAAGCACTGGGTCTTCACTGAGGGTGGAATTCAGTAACAAGCACATGGATTCAGAGGTTTGCTTGTTTGTTTGTTTGTTTTCTCCAATCCTTAACAGGCTGATATTGGGCAAGTTATGTAGGCAATTGGGTACTTCATGTTTTAAATGAACTTAGCATGTTAAAGGATATATTTAATTTTTGAAGCAGAGTTGCAAAGAAAGGGAGAGACAAAGACAGAGAGTACTAAGTAAATTGAAAATTGATCTGCCATATGACCCTGCTATCCCACTTGTGGGAATATATCCAAAGGAAACAAGATCTGCATATGAGTAAGGGATCTGTAATCCTGTATTTATGGCTACACAACTTTTTAGCTGCAAAGACATAGAAATAACCCAGATGCCTGTCAAAAGAAGAGTAGATAATGGTACATCGAATCAATGGAATACTACTCAGTCATTAAAAAGAATGAAATTGTACTCTTTGCAACCAAATGGTCCCAACTGGAGACCATTATGCTCAGTGAGAGAAGTCAGTCCAAAAAGGACAGTTCTCATGTGTTCTCTCTGCTATAAGCCAACCTTCATTCAAATTGCAGGATCAACAGATATGTAGGCTAACCTGTCTATGCATATAGTCATACAGATGAACCGTATAATAGGGACTGTCGTATTGAGATGTGAAGATGTGTCACAGTATGCATCTCTACTTCCAAACAAAGATAAACTCCCAATGAAACTGCTAGATACATCTTGACAATAGGATGCGGGACTCTACCACGTTCTGTACCTGCAATGTCAGGATGCACTTAAATAGCAGAATGATGGACTTAGGACTGTTTTTGAAGGACAAGGCTACTGTGATAATATAGAAGAAATCAGTGTAGGGGCGGGGACTTTGAAGGGGGAAGGGGAAATCGCACAGTCTTTGGAACTGTATCATAAAATAAGCTAATTAATTAAATTTTAAGAAGAGGGATCCACTATAGTTCATAGGCAAAATTGTACACATAGCCCATAATGATGCCTCAGCTTAGCAAGGGACCAGCAATAGAACCTTTGTGTGTGAACATGTGTGTGTGTGTAAAGGAAACTCATGGTTGTTTGTGTGAACATTTATGTGTGTGTACACACAAAGGAAGTTAATCATCCTGTGTGAACATGTGTGTGTATAAAGGAAACGAAATTGTGTGTGTGTGTGTGTATATAAAGGAAGCTAATGGTTGTGTGTGTGTGTGTGTGTGTGTGTGTGTGTGTGTGCATAAAGGAAGCTAATGGTTGCAAAGCAGCAGTCAGTAACTGCTAGCTGCTGTCACTATAACATTTTAAAATAAGTCAGGAGTAATCTAAATTGCAGTGTCTATTTCGACACCCAACACTCTCCTCTTTAAATCAACAGGCATAGATGAGGGCTTTCGGAGAAGCCCACCTCCAACGGACCAGCCAGCATCCAGTTGTTTCCTGCTTACTGATAGCAGACCCTGTTGTCTTATTTACTGTATCAGGCATGATTGAAATGTGATTAAAGTTTTTTTTTTTTTTAAACAGAGCCTAAAAGAAACCACAGAAGAGAAAGTAATCCTTCCAGACAAGTGACAGATCGAAGCACGAGGTGAGGCCCTAAGCTCAAAAGTCTTTATGAGTCAGTTAGTAGAGCAGGCTGCCTACAAGCATCCTTCATGTGCACCAGTAAGAACCAATGCAGGACCTGCAGGGGGCTGGAGGGTGGTTCACTGAAAGACAGACTGATCTTGCCACAGATGTGATGGATGACTCTAAGTGACCTGTGAAGGCATTCCTGGGGCCCAGGGCCGCAGCTCGAAGAGCCCAGACACCACTCTCACTTCTGAAATGGTTATTAGCGACTGAAGTTGCAGTTGTCAAGTGATGGTGTAATGACTTGAGCTTGAAGAAAGGTTATATCTCACTGTGTCTGTTGTACTGTTGACACTTAAAGGAAATAATTGGTGGATTTAGAACGCAGAGAAGCCAGTGGGTAGAATGGGAAGAGTCGTCAAAAATATAGGGTACAGTGTCAGGGAGACTGTGGGAAGCAAAGCCAAGAATTACTGCCAGACTCCAGGACACAAAACAAGAAGCGCAGATGCACAGATCTGCAAACACACTCAAACAGGCATGCACACACACATTTTTGCATATCTGGTGGGTGTGGGGTGGGGAGGAGGCTGGAACCAGGGGTTCCTTGTATCACCAGTCACTCTGCAACATCTCACAAACCACGATCAAAACGCAGGGCCCCACAGTCACCTGACCGGCATTGCATTTCCAATTACTGGGATTTTGCTAAAAGATCCTGTGGTCAAGAGGAAACCTGGGAACTTGCACCCATCAAGAAAGGCCGCTTCCGTGTGTACACACGTGGATATGTTTGCTCCCATGTGGGAAACATTCCTTGAAAACTTCTGAAACCACCTTTGCTTTCACAGTACTAATTGAGGAAGTGGGTAAGCTGGTTGTCAAACTAATTCCAACTTTGAACGCCAGCACCTCTTAACTTAGCCATATTAATAAGAGGTTTTCTTTAATAACCATGACTTCCACTATTTTTCTTAACCAATGATAAATCCAATACTTGGTAAGTCTCGTAGATGGCACTGCTGAAATGTACATACTGAAGGAATTGTGTTACTTGGCTGACTGCTTATAGAACTTCCTTTATTTTCACTCTTACTCCGTCCCGATGTCCTTTGAATCATCATCTCTCCCCCATGTGTTGTGTATCAGTAACATGATATGCAATAGCAATGTCACATAGAAATGACTGTATTCGCGACATAAGCCCATAAACCACATTAACAAGTTGACCTAAACTGTAAGAAACACTCAGAAAATTCCCCTAACTTCCCATAAATTAGATCAGTCTTACTCTACATGAAGGCAGTAATGTCAAAAACAACACTGTTACAGCAAATTCAAAGGGTTCTTTCCTAAATTATTCTGCTTGCCGCTGATAGAAGATATTTAGATGCAGATCTGACGAAGCAACGCAAGTGGACACTGGGACTCCAAAGAGCCGGGGTCACCTTTGTAATTCACTGTGGACACAGAATCAACTCTTTTTATTTCCTCTGGAAACAACCAAGATGGGCTTAAGTCATAAAACAAAATCTTAAGAATGGTATAGTAAAACATATGACAAATCAAAAAATACGATCACCCAGAGATATAGCCTGCTTTGTGCGCTGAATCCTCACCAGAAATAGTCCACCAGTGAATAAGGCACCAGGGGTTTGAGCGGTTATGCCCAGTGGGACCCTTGTGTAGAAGAGGCTCTGAGCTACTGTGGGAGCCCCCAGAGCTCCTCCTCACACCAAGCAGGTGTCAGGTCCTGAGTGGACTCCTAGAGACCTCCAGGTTCCTCCTAGTTAACTACTCCACTGGTCTCCATAACCTCACATCTTGCTGGTAGTTAGGAGGTGATGTGATGGCCCCTGGAGATGCCTCCAGGGTGTCTGGTGTAGTGCTTTGTGGGGCCCCCATGGTGCGTGCATGCAATGCACAGAGAGGGAGCAGCATTCAGAGCTGCTGAGGCAGCACTCCTCTGGCGAGGGAAGTGCTTGTCAGACGCATCAGCACACAGCATCCACGGAGCTGGAAGAAGGGAAGTGAACTGCGTTACAACAAACTCAGTTTTCACCAGCGAAAGCCCCACACTGACATTTACATTAGCTTCGTTTGACATGTCCTGATGGCTCGGATCGGATAAACAGGAACTCTCTTGCATGTTCACCCATCCCTCCCATAAAATGCACCTCTCAGCCCAGGTCTGTGGAGGTAATAGATTGTGCAAAATGCTGCAGTTTCCTGCTGGCTATCCCCTGTGAAGGCAGAAACCCTGGGTAGTCAAGAGCATCTCTATGGAATTCACAGGTGTGGGCGGGAATGACCAGTGTATTGAAGCGCAGAAGCCTTCTAACGCAGAGCAGAGGTTTTCAGACTCTGCTCATCCAAGTAAGCAGGGGAGTCCTGCTTCAGACTCCTTGATCAACATGTGACAGAAATGGCACCCGGAGGCCCCAAAGAGTGCTGGAAATCTACACACAGGAAGGACAGATGTGCAGCACATCATGGTTTTGTGCCTGTAAGCACCAAGTTATGCCTATTAGTACTCACGTAAGTAGCCATGAGTACTTGGTACAACATAGTTACACCTGTGACTACTTACAGACCTTAGCTCTGATTTTATAGTTATCATTCCATCATGATTGGTTTATTTATTTGAAAGACAAAGTTATAGAGAGCGAGGGGAGAAAAAGAATATCCAGCCATTGGTTCACTCCTCATATGGCTACAATGCGCAGAGCTGAGACAGAACAAAACGAGAACCCAAAAACCTCCTCCGGGTCTCCCAAGTTGCAGGTGACATGCAAACTTGCAGCTCACTCCATCAACGAGGCTCATAGAACCACAGGACAACACCAGCTGGGCACACATGGACCACGAGGACTCGTTAAGCCCCATGGCAGGAGGATCTGTGCCCACAAGAAATGTGCACGTGCTGTGATAGAAAGTTGGTATCTGAATGAGCCGGGCTGGGCCCTTTCTATTCCCACACACTGGTGAACTAATAACGAGAAAGCCCTGTTGTCACTGCTGATATGCAGTCTCTCCGGCCACACATGAAAATGGTAAGGCATGCATTCTGAGGATTCATGCTGATGTAAGGAAAGATTTGGCACACACACAAAATAGCGAAAGCAAACCCAGATGACACACCAGGGTAAAGAATTTAAGAAACATTTGGCAGGTTAATGATTTCATTAATACAAGCAATATTCCTACAAGGAAAGGACTATCAAGACTGTGGGAGAATGGACAAATACTACAAACTAAGTTCACGGAAAAGGAAATGGAAACCCTAAATCAGTAATTACAGATACTTGCTATCTCTCATATTAAAATAACTAGAAATCAAAATTATGTACCATTTTTCACCTTTCAGCTTAACTCAGCAAAAATAAAGATAGGAGATATAGGAAGATAGTTTAAGTCATGTATATTATAAAAAATATAAACAGATGCTGTGACCCAGCAGTTCTACTTTCAGAAATTCATCATGCAGATATAGCGCCAGGTGTGTGCAAAGAAGTATGCATGAGAGTGTTCGCTGCAGAAAATTGTGATATAACAAATTACTTGAAACAACTGAAGTGCCAATGAGGAGGGATCTGGGCCGGTAAGTCCTGGAACAGGAATCCTGGTGCGAAGCAGCCCCTCCGGCATTCTTAGGAATGAGCCCCAAGGAGGCAGCCATTGGGAGGAAGCCGTGTGTGGACTGTCTGATGCTTGCACCTGCATACAGCCTCCTTGGAATTACACACGGCAGCCTGGGAGCCTTAGGTCCTCCAGAAAGAGAGACGGAGTGTCCTTAGGCCAGACTAGGACAGCGAGTTCTAACACTATGGATTGTATTGCTACTGATATCACACAACTACTTTTTACAGGAGTAGAAATTTTAAAGATAAGACCTAATGTGAAGATACTTCAAATTGTTCACAAATATTGCAACTAAACAAAAAGTTTACGGAGATACAGTCATTTGAAATCCACGCATCCTGTTTTCGTTACATGCTGTGTCCCAGGGATGTTCGCAAGCACCCGCCCACACATCGTTTGCTCATCGATGCAGTCCAGGCTCGGGGGCGTTGTTCTGAAGGGTGAGAAGGATGTGAGCGTCAACTTTCTCACGGTCTGTACCTTGTGCGGCTGCGACATTCTCTGACAGTCAGCTAGGTGCTGCAAGCAATACTGGAATGCAAGGAGGACCAGTTCCATTCATCCCGCCAGTGTTGCTCTTAACTCAGTTTCAGGCATCTGCACACTGCGGCGACACAACAGAGCGGAAGACCAGCCTGCCGCCAACTGTAGCAACATCCACCATGTTAAGTACTTACACCGCTTCTCTCATTTGTTACAAGAGCACTACATGAGACTCTGAATGGATAGTGCTGCCACTGAATTCAGTTGTTCAATTTTGCTACTGAGCCCCGTGTCTTGAATATTGGCTTTTTACATGACTGTGCACCTGTGCCAGCATTCAGATACCACCCAGTCATGTTGTTTTTCAGAATGCCATTTAAAGATCTGTTTTATTTATTTGAAAGGCAGAGTGGCAGAGAGAGAGAGAGAGAGAGAGAGAGAGAGAGAGAGAGATCTTCCCTCACTGATTCACATGGACAGTGTCAGCAACAGCCTGACCCGGCTCAGGTCCAAGCAAGGAGCCCGGAACTTCATCCTGGTTTCCCATTAGGGAGGCAGGAACCCAAGTCCTTGAAACATCTTCATCTGCTTTCACAGGTGCAATAGCAAGAAACAGGATCAGAAACAGAGAAGACAGAGCTCTCACTGGCACTAATATGGAATGCTGTGTTTTGTCACAGGTACCTATTTTCTCTGCCTAACCCCATTACTAAACTGTCAAATGCAATATGAACTTACTATCACGTCAGCACTTTACTGAGTCACTCTAGGGTATTTCTTAAGGACAATTTCTGTTGAAGTTGCACGACTGCTTTGGCAGCATTTGGAAAATACATAGTTGCACTGAAAGACCACTGGCACTTATATTTGAACTCAAATGTTAATGGGTATGTCTGGATCCCCTGTACATTTTTGTTGGAGTAAAATTATTTAGACTATGTTACACTGTAGCAATCCACAGGAGTAAAGCTGCAGGGTAAGCTGGTTGAATACATTTTAAGGAGACTATGAAGTTTTTCCAGTTGCTTCTATAAACATAGTCATTGTGCCTGTCAATCAAGGACATGCATTTCAGTCCATTTAATTATTATGTTTTATTTTAACATCAAGATGAATAGAAGGGGCAGGAAAAGAAATATGTTACATTTGGAATGCTTTTTAGGAAAATTGTGTATTAGGGGAAAATACTTATGTATCTCTATTTTGGTTCAGAAAATATTCCAGACATCAGCCTGAATGAAAGTGCTCCATGTTCGTAAGTTATGGCAATGGCCAGGGTAGCGGGCTGGGAGTGTCGGCTGTGAAAGCTGGGATAAGCAGCAGACCCTTTTGCATGACAGCTCAATGTGAAACAAGAAACCAGCTCGATCCAGCTCTCCCTTGCATGGGTGTCAACATCAGAAAATGCTCCATCACACAGCTAGTAGAAGCATGGCCTGATGGACACCGAGCCTGACCTTGCATCCTCAAGAGACAGTCCCTCCAAGTCATGGGTGAGGGAGACTAGCAAGGGTCACTGAGGGGGGCATGCAAGTACAGCTGCTTGCCCAGAATCCATTCCCTAATCAACAGGACTCAGCCTCAAGGGGTTGTCATGGCAGCCTTCTCACCAGCGCTCACTGAGCAGGCAAAACACAAAGCAAAACACTCTATTGCTTAAGGATACGGGGCAGTTAGGAAGGAAAGGATGCAAACAAGGGCCCAGCTCAGATGGGTTGGCCACACCGGTGGGAACAATACCTACTCCTTTATTATAGGAACTGCAGAGAGCTCTTTGTAATGGTAGCTCAGAGAAAGGCCGATTGTTTTGACACCTCTGTGCATGAGTAAATGGGTGGACAGATGCATGGTAGATGCTTGAATGGATGGATGCAGAAGTGTATGGGAAGATTCACATAGACAGCTGATCTATAGAGAGATAACACCTTTAAGCCTGTATTTGTATTTTGGTGTCTATAGTTATATGTACACTTAGAGCTTTCAGTCTCCTTATACATGCATTCATTCTTGATGCATATCAGCTCAGGCAGTAGGCAGGGAGCGTGAAGACCCCCTTTCATGACCAGAGATGTTTGGCGTTTTTAGCTCATTGCTTTGGATTGAAGTCCTCCCTTATGACCCTTGAGATATGCAGAAGTCTCCAAAGCCTTGGAGGTGCCCATCAGACTCCAGGATTTATTGGGTGGCTGGAGGCTGCTTTGGGTCGGGCAAAGCGAGGGACTCACGCCGTGTCTGGAAAGACAGCCCTCAGCTGCACCGCGTCTTGTGCCTTTAGCAGGTGCTTCGATGTCAATGATATTAACTCTCATTATCTTTGCTTCCCTCGATCTGTCTCTTCCTTCTCATTGAGCACACTGGCCCCCTCTGCACTCTCCCTCTGCCTCTCCTTAGATTTATGGCCAGTGACCACTAGCTGGCCTGGAATCGCGGATGTCAAGCTGAGACTACAAAGCCGGTGGTCAGTGAGCTCTTGCAGCTGGCAAGAAATAGTGGTGGTCTTTCCATGCCTATGAAAGACAAATGTTTCCCACACATCTGTCTAAACAAATTACAATCACAGGTAAATTATTTCTGAAAGCTACTACACATGTCCTGAGTTGCTGCCCAACATGGAAAAGAAAAAAGGAATGAAAGAAATAGTGTGCAATCACATGACTTTCCATATGCTAACTTCAGCTCTGAAATGAGTGACAGAAATAATGATGGAATCACCTAAAACCTATGTCACACCAAGGCATCCTATCACACTTACACATAGAGGTTTTCTAGCTAACATTAATGAGAAGAGCACAGATGCTTTAATGCTCTGGGGGTTTACTTACGTATTTCTATACATTTTAGCTTTGTAAATGTGTAGTACAATAATCACGTACGTGAAATTTAGTAAAGCTGTGTCTATGGTAAACATTGTTGAAGGATTAAGTGTTTGTGCTTAGGTATCCAATTCATGTAACAAAACCCACATGGATTATCTTTATTTATTTGCATTTTTATTTGAGAGGCAGAGAGAGAGAGAGAGTCAGAAAAAGATAAATGTATACAGTTAGACACACAGAAATATACAGAGATCTTTCATCTGCTGATTCACTCCCTCAGCTGTCTACAGTAGCCATTGCTCGGTCAGTCTGAAGCCAAGAGTCCTGGGTTTAATGCTACTTTTCCATGTCAGTGGTAGGGCTGCAAGCATTCCAGACATCACCTGCTGTCTCCCAAAGTTGTCATCAGCAAGAAGCTGGGTCTGAAGGAGAGGAGCCAGAACTCAAAGCAGGCATCCCAAGTGGTCACTTTATCACTCGGCCAAGTGCCAACCCTACATGGGTTATCTCAAACTTCACAATAACCTCAAGAGTCAAGTCTTATGCTGACAACCTCACTTACCAGAAAGGAAACTGCTGGCACAGGAAGGAAAAGGGCACATTGTCAAGTTAATGGATGGCCCAGTCTCATCATAGGCGGAGTCCAAGACCTATGGCACAATGTCATGGTACTCACTGTTTCTAGACAATCAGCTCTGTGGGATATTGGCTGAGGCCCCCACCGGTTTTGCAGAATATTTCAAGGTGAGGCTAAATGGACACCCTCATTTTGCTTATTTTTATTTTGTCTACATGGTACGTCAGAAGCTGTGGCATCATTTTACGATGGAAACCTGCCGAGAGCGGCAGTGAAGGGCTGTTCCATAATCCAGACCAGGATATGGACGAATGAGGTCTCTGAACTCCTGCTTGTAATTTCATACAAAATAATGAATTCCATCTCCTTGCACTGGGACAGCAAAGAAGGAAAGGGCCAGCTCCTTGTTCTCAAAGGAGTAATTTTGTAGGAGGAGAATCAAAATGGAAGTAAGGAGAAGACAGAACTTGACTTAATGCAGTGCAACATAAATGCCCCTCAATGATAGACTTGTAGCAAACATCGTGCTCCCAGCATCCCATATTTGAAAACAGACTTGAGAAAGAGTATTCCTAGGAGAATCTCAATGGGAAGAAAGTCTTTCTGAATCTACAGATGCAAACAACTGCCTATCATAGTCTAATCAAGCTTCTGCCATGGAACTGGCCAAGGCTACCATGGCTGCTAACACATTCAGGAAAGACACTCATTCCTGAATAACTTCAGGAAAGTAAACAGCTGACGGGACTCTGAGGTGGAAGTCCATCATCTCTGTGCCTTTCCTATCATGATGAAACTGCCTACATATGCAAAAAAGAAACGAGAGGTGGATGACCTGCAGCCTAGTGACAGTAATGATGTAATTAGTTAAAAAAGAAAAAGAAAGCAGTGCATTACATTGTCTCCTCATTTGTTGTATAAAGGACAGTAGTCAAACTAGGAACAGTTTACCAAGAGCAATCAGCAAACCATATTTGTGAAGGGCTATTCAGAAGATTCCAGAAAAACATAACTCTAGGATACCTGAATCCTACAGACCTTTCTGTTCAAATGGTTGTAGGTTAACTAGGTCATAGATTATGAATGCTTCCCTTTGTAATGAAATTAATTTAATGTAGTTGAAACCCAGAGAGGCAAAGAGAGATAGAGACAAATATAGAAAGATCTGCCCTTTGCGGGTTCACTCTCCCAAGTGCCCACAATATCCCGACTCAACCCAAGTCCCCCATTGAATGGCTCAGCTGATGGAACCCTCACTGTTGACTCCTGGGCACACATTCCTGAAGCAAGCAGGACTAGGAAGCAGACTCAAACCCAGGCGTCCCGATACGGCTTGTCTGACCCCAAGTCTGCTTGAGGAGTCAGAGCTGAGAGTGTTGGCTATAGAGTTCACAATTTTAAAATTTCCATTTGTGGGAAAACAAATCATTAAGTGAAGAAACACAAATAAATGAGAATTTTTAAAGTCAGTTACTGTAAGAATAAAACCTGAGAAGAGAGAGGGAGATAGAGCCAACATCTTGGGCAATGATACCCTGGCATTCTTCTTTGCTGAGAACTATGCCAAAAGGCTGTCAAGTTTCTGCAAACCAAGATTGCCAATCAGCTTCAAGGAAGAGTTGGTCCTGGTGGTGCTTTGAGTAGATTCAAATCCTCCAAGCTGGATTTCTGCAAATTTTGGTAAGAGAAAGATCTAGACTTTTCTACAATAAAGTTGATGTGGTCTATTGGAAATCAACATTTATGGTTCACAGGTCCTATAGGAACTTGTGTTCTGAAGAAGAGAGAAAACAGAGGCTGACATCCTGTGCTACCACCAAATGCCTTCTCTGTTCACTGCTGGGGGAAGATGAAAAGGAAATTAATAATTACCTCCACCAGGCAAAACCAAGGTCCGTGGTTGTCATCAATGGACACTATCAACCACACTCCTGTTTGCACAGTTGGAGTTCTGACTGCTGGGGAGTTCTAAGCTATTCAATGAGCGTTTCTGTCATGTTCATTTTCAAAAGGATATAATTTCCCATCCAAACTGTAACATACCAACTTTCAAAGGAGCCGCTATGGGTAGGTGCTGATGGCACTGTGTTTTCTAACTGGTGATTAGCAAATTTATTGCATGATAAACCATTTTCAGTGCAGTTTTGAAAAATAAAAACATGCTTCTTCCTGAGTAATTAGTTGCTCTTTGCCACCAACAAACTGTAATTTTTATTCCTTTTACACAAGACCATTTATTAGGAGAGAGAGAGCTAGCAAGCATTTATGCTTTTGTGTTTATACTGCAAAAAAAAAAAAATACATAGCATCGAAAACCTGCTCTGAGAATTCTGAATGCTGTTATATTTTAAAATCCACATTAATTATAGATCCACTTATTCTTAGAAAAGACAGGAATTGCAACAGGGTGTTCTTTTGGGGGAGTGGATTCATGTATAAATTGCCTCCCAAGGACCCCAATGAAATTTCCATACATTCACCACATGACACTGATGTGTGAAAATTGACATGAAGATTTGAAAATTGGGACAGAGGGAGGCCAAGCATAAAATAGCTTCAATTTTGTGCTCTCTCTGGCTCTCAGAGGAATAGTGCATAGGACTGACCAACACAGCACAAACAAGCGAAAGGGGAAAAAAAATTCAGGGAGAAGGATAGGAGTTATTAAGGAGAAAACACACTTCTCACTCATGGAGAGAAAGGATGATCAATGGAGTTAGTCACAGAGAAATTCAAGCAGAAAATTGCTGCTGTTTTTTATCTGAACAGCAGAAAGTTTAACAGAACCAGAATTTCCAGACTGAGCTTGGCATCTACAAGTATCTGTGAGCAAAGAGGTGGGAGAGAGGTCTCTGAACCTGCAGGGGGTGGCCAGGTCCTCTCAGATCAAGTGCAGAGGAGGTACTTGGCCTCTGAATTGCCCTCCTCAAAGACAGTCAAAAGTAGTATTGCAGTTCGCAAAATTAGTGAGTGATCTGCTTGGTTCCAACGTCTGCTCTCATATAAAAGTAATAACCCAAATGGTAGCCAAAAGGAATTTGAAGATGATACACAATCCGCAGACAGCTTTTTACAAGTGGTGACAAATGTAAACACACTCCTGACAACACGGCAGGCACCTGCAATTCTTCTTGCTGAAAATTCCTAAAGAGTAATTTGTATCTCTCTTTCAGTAAATATGCTTTGGAAGCTTGAGGAAAACAAAGCCTTTAGTTACCCAAAGTGTTGACTCTCCTTGGGATTCAGATCCCAGTTAGCCCAACTGCATAGTTTAGAGTACAACGTAGTTGCTTTCCATTGGATGCCTCATGGTGACCAAGAGCAGAACTTGCAAACCTGAAGGAACCAACTTGGCTACATGGGAACACGACCTTCTCTCATTCTGAGACAGAAAGGAAGGAAAATGCTAAAGCCAAGTGGAAATGCGCTTGGGAGCAAAACAGTTCTAAGGAGAATCTTAGAAATTGACAGTTGTATGATTTCAGGCAGGTGACTTAATTTCTCTAAAGCTCAGCTTTTTCCAACTGAAAAAATGAAAAAGTAACTACAAAAATCTATTTTACAATCACTGAGAAGAATAAATTAGATACACAGAGCCTGTGTGCTCCACTAAGCGCAGAGTAAATATAAGCCAACAGTGTTTTATTTTAGCATAACCCTGTGAACTGCTCCCCATTGCTCATACAAGCAAACCCACAAAAACCCTTAAATCAGCTTGGTGTTTCAAACCTGGCATAATGTTTTTACAATCAGTTTTCACCTGATCCTTGAATGAGACTTCAAAAAGTTTCTGGACAAATGGAATGGAAAGTATGAGTTTATTTTGATTACAAAAATGTCTTTGAAATGAAAAAAAAAATGTTTTATGTTATATGGAAAATGTATATTGTGAGAAAAGCTACCTGGCTTTTAAGTTTCTTTTTATACCAGTGTCAACTTGCTCTTTGAATTCCATTCTCCATGAGCCCTTTGAGGTATTCTTGTGTTAACTAGGGCAATAGTAGCTACAGTAACAAATAAACCTCTGACAACATCCAGAGAACTTGACTTCCATGAATCCCATCACGCCTGCTCATGACGAGGCTCTTCAGGGACTCAGTCTGCTTTAGTGTGACTCTGTCTCCTTTGAGCCTTGGACATCTGTGTGTTTGGTCAGTGTTCGGAAAAACAGCTTTAGTCGTCAGGGAGGTGAGTGGTTTACTCACTGGAAGGACCCAGGGCCACATTACAATGGTTGGGGGAGTTCCTCCATGACCTCATCTTTCTCCCAGTGAACAGCTGCTTTCACTTGCCCACATGTTAGAATCCTCGGGGGCTGCTGCAGAGACATGACTGAGCAGCTTTTCCTGCTCCCCTTTCTCCTGGGCTCTGCAAACATGGTGAAAAGAGCATTGGACCTTTTCCAGGTTTGGCTGTGCAGAACGTAGAGTGGCAAAATGTCTCAGGAAGCGGCAGTGTCTCAGCACAGAAGACAAAGCTGATACCTGGGACAACGAACCCTAGGATGAGTGTCGCTTCTGATGCTGCTCCCTGCAAATACACTTGGGGAGGAAGCACTGGATGAATCAAACACTTGGACCCTGCAGCCACGTGTTGGCAGGGCCCAAGCTGGCCTCTGTGGCCATTTGGAGGAATGAATAACAGATGGAAGACCTTGCTTTCTCTCTCTCCTTCTCCACTCTCATTCTCTTTCTCTCTCTCACTGACTTTCGTGTAAATAAATAAGCACATCTTAAAAACAAAAACTTAATAATCCTAGGGAATTGCAAGTCATCATCAAGAAAGTTCAAATGTATCATCTCAGATGGCTTGAGGACCAACAAAGGGTGGTAGGTGGAGACAAAGAATCTCTCCATCATCTGTAACAGACATAGCCCCTCTTCTCACCTGGAAGCCATGGGAATAAATATTCAGTTGGCGTAGACAAAAAGGCAACAAAAGTTTATTGCTGAAGAATCTCAGTTCTTTTGCCCAAAAGACAGCTATTTTCCGTTCACCTCAAACAACTTCAGGATATTGTCCCGGGGCCCTGGGAGTATTTTGTTATTTTCTGTGTGAAATATTATATTCCCTGATGGACATGGGGAGATTGTATTACTGCCCATTGATTCCCTTAGTTGACACTGCAAGCAGAGCTGGTGAACTCAGGACTCAGGGCTGCATCCAAATGCGGAGCTGTTGCTCTGCTAGAGGATCAGGATGAGGCCGTTGCAAGCCAAGACTCCGGAGAACCTGAACGCCGTGGTGCAGCGAGGGGCAGCCACAAGTCCATCTGAGTGTGTGACAGTCCTGAAATTCTCAGTGTGATGTGCTGGTTGACATAAGAAGCTGATTTAAAAAAAAAATCCCTCAAATTCCTGCCATTTAGCAATTAGCAATCGTGAGGAACTGAATCAGGTAAGGTAGGATGAGGTCTCAGCTGGATTTGTTTCTGTTCTTCTGTGGAAACCTCCTCCAAACAGTGAAAAGAAACCAGAATGAGCTTAGAAAGAAAAGGTCTGGCACGGATTCTATTTAATTTTTCCATGACCATTAGAGTTCTGATATTTTGCTAAAGCACAGACTTTTCTAGAAAGGGACAGAAACCTGTGAGGAGAGAGGTACAGCATAGATTTCCTCCACCACGAGTCTCCCCTGGGCTCACTTACTTTTCACTTTGTGATGCGTTAGGTCTGTGATTTTCCCTCAGATGATGATCTGCAAGAGTGGCTTTTTGCATGCTCGGGATCTCATTTATTAGGAAGTGAAGTATGTAATGGTGAAAAATAGCTCAGTGGATTTCCCCTTTCTCTGGGGCGTCTGTGCTCACCATGGCTCACTGCACGCACAGTCGGCGCCTGGAAATAAATGGTAGGGAGCGGGGCCTGAGTGCGAAGGGTGAGCTCGCGCCTCCTCGATACCTGCTGGAAGCCTGCGGCAGCTCATCTCCTCCTTTTGGTACAGGGCCTGGAAACCGAAAGGATGCGGGGGTCACCGTGTTAGCGTCTGCGTCGACGCATGGGAGCCGTGCCTTCAGCCATTTGTCTTCTCGAGGGGGTGTGTGTGTGTAGTTTCGGCGCACCATGCTGGAAGCAAGACTTCTCCGCCTCCCAGGCTGTGAGATGCCTTTCCCAAATCACCTTGAGGACTTGCTGGCTGTTGAGAGGAAAATCCCTGAGTGCTATAGGGAAAGATTTAAGACTTAGTGGGAAGAGAGGACTTGGAGTTTGATCTTTTAAAAAAAGTCTTTATAAAGCCCAGTAATAATGTATGCATATGCATTTCTAGCTATGAAAAGAAACTCTCCTTTCTTGACTTAACTTCTCAAAACTGCTTGTCATTCCTTTCAGGACGGAAATACTAGAGCTGTGCCTGAGTTGACTGTGTCCTCAGCCAGGTGGTGGGGGCAGAGCAAAACTCCCACACACGGGGCAAGTCCCCTCTGGCAAGCAGCCTTCTCGAGCCTTTGGGCTACACCACTGCTATGGATCAAAAGGAATGCACGCCCACCTTGCATTTAGCTTTCCACGAGAAACCAAGAAAGAAATACTTTCCAAGAAGATCAAAGTACTTGATCACAGATAACAAAGATATTATGATACAATCAGAAAAGAAATGATAACTTTTGAGTGAAAGCCAATAAGAAATATAGAGTTTAATACCCCAACCTGCCCCTGTGTGTGCATGCAAAGCACGGCATTCCACACAGCTTGTCTCACCCAGCTTTTCTCCATGTTGTTTCTGAGTCACCTGTATTACCTTTGAGGCATCAACTTAAGGTTCCATCAGCTTAAGGTTCCGCTCTTCATGAGTGAGTCTGTCTCTGCTCAAGCTGCTCCGGTCGCATTGGCATGAGTGCACGATGCTGAGCAGATGGACTCCTCTGTGACCATACTCACATTCAGAGAGTCCAAGTTGCTTCTTGCTCTCATGTGCTGCTGTGTTATTACAGATAGTAGAAACCTAGGCGCTCCACACTTGACATATAACGGAGGAAACTAAGGGTCAAACAGGTGAAATTATTTTTTGCGATATTGTATAGATCTTGAAGTGGATGAAACTAAGTTCTGGGTCTCTATGATGCCTTATTGCTCCTGCCAAAGATGGATTCTGCCTCCTCTGCTGCTTCCAGAACCGTCCTTGTGTCTCTGAAAAGGAGATTGTGGGGCTTCCTTCCTCAGCAGTCACTTGGGGCCATGCCTGGAGGAGGCAGCAGCTCCACAGGACGCTCACTGTCAAGGACAAGGAACATGCTACACTTATGAGGAAACCTTCTGAATGCTCAAGGCTCCAGAGGTTCATGGACAATGCCGTTCTTGGCTAACTTCTTAGATAAGATTTACAGAGTAACTACTATCAGTGAGAGCTCAAGCTATTGCACCAGTAAGAATATGATGACAACCCAGGGTGAATGGTAGGGTGGTAGGGCTATGTGCTCACCTAATCTTCCTGGATTGGGAGCACATCCACCCTTGGCATCTCTCACTTAGGTCATTTTATCCAGAGAGAAAAACGGATGGGTCCACAGCCAAACTCAGAGCGTGAGTTCTCAGTCCCAAGAGGTTTGCTGCAAATGTCAGAGGCAGATCCCTTTACACCCAGCAGCTGTGGCAGAGGACATTCCGGGAGCAGCTGGAAGCTAGGTTTCTGCCGTGAATCAAAACTCACACACTGAGCAGCAGTGTGACAGAAACAAACTGTGTTCTTGAGTTTTGTTTGAGCTGTCACGTCAGTGACATCAACAATGCCTCTAGATGATGCTTGTGAAGCAACATATTATTTTGTGACTTTTTTTCTAGAATTTTCTGTTGTTTGCAGCTTGTAGATTTCTCACATTGTTTTTGCGTTTGTGTCTTCGCAATCAAGTTGACCTTCATCAAGCAAACATTGATTAAGACTTTTCATAATGCCCAAGATCTCCAGGCCTTTCAGGGGAAGATAAATTAGTGTTACATTGTATCCTTAGACCTCAAGAACCTGGCTGCTGTCCTGGCATCGCATGGCAGAGTCCTCACAAGAGTCTGCTAGGCGTACGAGCCTAGAGATTCACGTCACTGGTGAAGTGATTCATTTAACAAGGATTGCCTTCTGTTGATTATCAGCTTTGCAATCACTCTTCAGCTCTGGCTGACGAAGTCCTGTTCCCACCTGTGGATCTCTGCTAATTCTATGGATTATCTCTGTAACGGGGATATCAGTGCTTTCACCCCACCCCCGTGTATTTCAGTGAGTGTGAACTGCTTTGTTTTCTCTGTAGAAATTCTAGCACGACTGTTGCTGCAATCATTCACTCTTAAGTCTTGTAAGATTTCTAGGGAAGATTCCTAGGGTTTCCATCATAGACAGAAATGGAAACTGAGCTGACACAGTGACCTCAACTACAGAATACACAAAGAAATAAGGAGGAACGGCTGAGGCTGAGGTTAGGCTAACGGAGTTTTTGAAACTGATTGTTGACAACAGAGAACATTCAAATATTCCCTTGTAGCAACAGGAAAGTTAAACAAAAGTAAACGAACATTGGCCACGCAAACAAGTGATTGTACCGGAAATTTACCAACCTTGGCAACTAAAAATAAAATTATAGGGTAAATGTAACTACATATAGTAACCTTGCTTTTAATTATTTTAAGTGCAGGACAAAAAGAATCAGCCATGCTAGTTTTTCTTCTTAAAATTTATTTTTATTGTAAAGACAGATATAGAGAGAGCAGGAGAGACAAGGAGATTTTCCCATCCATTGGTTAACTCCCCAAATGGCTGCAGTAACGGGAGCTGAGACAATCCAAAGCCAGGGGCCAGGAGTTTCCTCCTGGACTCCCATGAAGGTGCATGGTTTCAGGCCTTGGGCTATACTCCACTGCTTTCCCAGGCCATAAGTAGGGAGCTGGATTGGAAGTTGAGCAGCCTGGGTATGAATCAATATCCATGTGGGATCTTGGCATTTGGAAGTAGGGGATCAGCCGACAAGCCACACTGTCTCCCATGTCAGTTTTCTAACAACTTACCTTCAGCCATGAGCACCTGAGTCTAAGTTGTACTTGGTTCATCGCCAACTGCAGAATGAAAAGCAGACACCAAACAGAAAATCCACTTTAGGAAATGCGTTGGACTCAATTATGGCTTCAACTTAGGAAAACGTTTTCTTCCTGTTTCAACCACTTCCTAAAGACACTGTAAGGATGTTGAGAAAGGAGTGGAGCTGTCACAATCACTATTGTCACCACTGATGCTTACCCATCCTAGCCCACCTGCTGGCTCTTTGACCTGCCTTTCCTAGTTTGTACATCAGAGCAGACATCAGATATCTCAAAGATTGGCTTGAAAAGGGACTTGATGAAATCGTGATGCCTTTCTCCTATGAAGGAGAATAAAGGTGGAGATCATTGTTTCTGGAATTTTTCAGTTTAAAATTAAGTCAGCCATTTTAACCTTCAGGGTGAATAGAAAAGAAGTCGACAGGTTAAACTACCAGTCCAGCTTGTGGGAAATACTATCTAAAATAAACACAGGGCACCCTCGACCTGTCTCTACCCACTCATTCCAAGAATATCCAGGGAGCAGTGGGCAGAGATGATGATTTTCTGTGCATTGCAGCACCATTAGAATAAGGAAACGTCCAATGCTTCCTGCCGCAAGCTAACTCATGACAGAGAACACCTCTAGGGGATTGAACACATTTCACTTGAATTCTCACCAGTGGTTTTCCTGTAACACTTACCAGAAAGCCACATTAATATCAACTTTTGCACAAATGATGATTCTAATAAATTAGCTTGCCAAAATTTATACAACGTTTAATTTTAATCATCAGGATTTATATATGGATTTCTTTCTCATTTTCACTCTAAACTTCATACCAATATCATAAATATTCCAATAGGATTCAGCCTGCACAGTTTCTCCAGCTTTGTTCTGTCCTAGTTGACTCAGACTACCTTGATAAAATGCCACACCTAGGGTAATTTACCGAAACAGGAAGTTACTTGCCCACAGCTCTGGAACTCAGACAGCCCTGATTGAGTTTCTGGTGAGGGATCCCTTGAAGGTTTGTGTGAGAACACCTTCCCCTCTTGCTGTTGCATCGTAGCCAGAAAAAGGGGTGGTGTTCTCTTTACCAAAGCCCTCTATCCTAACATTATAGGGTCAACCCCATATGACCTCATCTGGGACTGACTAATTGTATCCTTACAGACTTAATCACTATATGAAACAAGAGTGGACATTAGGCACTCCCCAGAGTCACTCTGGAGGGCGTGTGCCTAGTTCACTCAAGAATCTTGTACCTCTAGTTCGACTGTGTGCACTCATTGAGTCCTTTGTACTGTTATCATGATTCACGTGGTTCTCTTCCCTCTTCAAGTTCATGAAATTTCTAGACTTTACAGACAGTTCCTCAACACGAGCTGTCACACGCTATCTACAGATCTAGGAGAGCTCGCCTCACAGTTGAAGTACTGGGTTTATGCTAACGTCCATGGTCACCTCCTCAAAGGCGCTCACCAGACAGCCCACCTCAGACCCCCTGACATCACGTTAGTTTACTTTGCTAACAAAGCCCAAGCCCCTCTATTGGCATTCAGTAACCCGAGTCATGTGCCAATACTGCTTTCCAAGATCATCTTCTCCTTTTGAGAGAAGATTTCTCTCACATAATAGGAACTCTCTAATATGCACCTAAATGAGACCATGTACATTAATTTTTGCTAAACTTACTTCTCAGTTCTCTAGATGATTAAATGACAGTTATGCCTCTCAACTCACACCTGTCTGCCTGCCTTAGAAATTGCAGGTGTATTTTCCCTATGCCCAAGGTTAATGGACTCCCACATTCAAAGAGCAGACATTCTGTACTTTCACGCCCACATTATGAAGCACAGTCTCACACAGAATGAGCTACATCAAGATCTGATGACTTGAGTTGGCTGTGTTCTGAAAGCATCAAATTTCAGTTTAAAACAGCTCGACTCTTTCAGGCTTGAATGAAAGCCCCCGTCACTCTCTACCCGCACGGAATCATGATAGAAAGGGTGGACAGAAGCGGAAGCTGAGGGTGGAGACAGTCACCAGGAGCCCAAGGTTTTACGCTGTGTGACTGTAATCACAAGATATGAGATGAATATGGACATTAGGTGCAATGGTTAAGATGCTGCTTGGAATATTCACCTGCCCTGGCAGTGTGCCTGTGTTTGAGTCCTGGATCCACTCCCATTTCAGCATTCTTGCTTAGGCACACCCTGGAGGGAGCAAAGAATAACCCAAGTACTTGGGACCTTGCACCACCCCAGGAGGCCCCCAATCCTCCGGTTTCCAGCTCCAGTTTTTGTTGGCCCTAATCTGGCTATTTCAGGCATTTAGGGAGTGAAGCAGGCGATAGAAGATACTTATCTCTTTCTCTATCTTAAAAAGATATGGTGTATGTAAATACATAATAAACAACACAAATACAAATTATTATGCTTCTACTGTAACGTACGCTTCAGGAAAGTTTTCCAAGAGTGAGAGAATGGCCCCATTTGGACTCCTTGCATCCTGTTTAGAAGAATGTTGCTGTACCTCCAGTAATAAAAATTGAAAGATATTTTCTAAACTGAGTCTTTTAAGAGGGGCTCCTTGGGGATAGGACTTTGTTACGAGTCATCACATCCTGGAACCTTATGTGACATAAAGTAAGTGCTCAAAAATGTTTGCCAAATGAATGAATAATCTGAAGACTGTGTCCGGTAACATGAACCTTCCCATGAGAAACATAAAGCCCCATGCCACACATGTGCATCGCAGACACCAAAAACTGCTCATTCAGGCTCGTGCTCTGAACAGAGGCTTCAGTGGTGGACAGAGATTGCTGGAGAGAAGGAATAGGAAGATCTGTCATTCATGTACATGGGAATGCACAGTCTTCCTTTGTTAAGCTTAAGAAAGTACCCTCTATCTGTTAAGAATATGACAAATCCAGTTTCTTCTCTTTAGCGTTATACAGGATAGATCAGAAACAATGCTGACTCCAATTTTGACAGGACCCAGTCCCAACCGTCACGACTCCACAGGGGGGAGAAGTCTCCATGGCTTCTGTTTCTTCAACACCTTCTTCTTCTCCATCAAATGTTCTCTAAGTGGTGATTTCTCCTCAGACATGATGCTGTATTAAAAGTGGAAATAAACCTTGAATCCCTGTTACTTTTGTCACCACAAAGCAGTTTGTTACACGTATAATCATAGACTAGTTTTAGTGCTTTCTGTGATTCAATAAATCCATACGCTACTCTGTGTCCTGAGCTGATGTGATGATGGTGCCTAGCTCACATGGATGATGCAGTGCAAAGCGATGCTCCATCAGCAGCGCCTTCAGCATGGTGACCCTGAGTCATGTGCGTGGCTCTATGCAGTGTTTCCTCTTCAAGTCTATTAGATTTTCCACATTGTTGTCTTTTACCACCTGATAATGTAATAGCAATAATGGCACATAAATTTTAATGAACTAACCCCTTTGGCCAGGGACTTGGCTCACATTATCTCATTTGGTAGTTATATTAACCCTGAAAGTAAGCACACTTATGTTTTATTTCACAGGCAGTCGACATGTAGGAGAAGTAAGACACCAACCAGGAGCCATGAAAGAGAACTTGAGTCTCCTTATTTCAGTCTCAATGTGTTTTTTTCAACAAACTAGGCACTGCTTAACATGCATCTTTATGATGCTCACTTTGATATTCATTTCTGTTTATGTATTTTCTTGACTTGCTTGAGTCTTTCACCAGGTTGCACTGAAGAAATATATGGGAACAGGCTCTTTTCTTTGTGTCAGACTCTGAAAAACACCGGTCTCACCCCAACGTGGGCAGTGATGTCAGAACCTCCATGACCCAACAGGTATCCTGCTAGATGAAATGACAAGGTTCCAAAACCCATAAAGCAGCCAGGAGAAAGCCTGAGGTTAATGGAACAGCTGTTGGAAATGATGTGAATTTATCAACCTGAAGAAGACTGCCCTCAGCTAAGGAGGACTCACTCCTGGATAGCTTCTCCCTCACAGAACCTCAGTACTCCCACGATTTTCTTCTCTCATTTATTTTGTGAGTATGTCTACCATGGATACAAATAGGGGTACTATAGCAACATTTTCTCTTTCAACTCTGCTAGACCTTCATCTGAAGCCAGGCGTTCTGTTGTCTGTCTCATGGTGGATCTGCCTTATGAATCAGTCCGTGTTGTTTGTCTCCTGGTGGATCTGCCTTATGAATCAGTCCGTGTTGTTTGTCTCCTGGTGGATCTGCCTTATGAATCAGTCCGTGTTGTCAGTCTCATGGTGGATCTGCCTTATGAATCAGTCCATGTTGTCAGTCTCATGGTGGATCTGCCTTATGAATCAGTCCATGTTGTCAGTCTCATGGTAGATCTGCCTTATGAATCAGTCCGTGTTGTCAGTCTCATGGTGGATCTGCCTTATGAATCAGTCCATGTTGTCAGTCTCATGGTAGATCTGCCTTAGGAATCAGTCCGTGTTGTCAGTCTCATGGTGGATCTGCCTTATGAATCAGTCCGTGTTGTCAGTCTCATGGTGGATCTGCCTTATGAATCAGTCCATGTTGTCAGTCTCATGGTGGATCTGCCTTATGAATCAGTCCGTGTTGTCAGTCTCATGGTAGATCTGCCTTATGAATCAGTCCGTGTTGTCTGTCTCATGGTGGATCTGCCTTATGAATCAGTCCATGTTGTCAGTCTCATGGTAGATCTGCCTTATGAATCAGTCCATGTTGTCAGTCTCATGGTAGATCTGCCTTAGGAATCAGTCCATGTTGTCAGTCTCATGGTGGATCTGCCTTATGAATCAGTCCGTGTTGTCAGTCTCATGGTGGATCTGCCTTATGAATCAGTCCATGTTGTCAGTCTCATGGTAGATCTGCCTTAGGAATCAGTCCGTGTTGTCAGTCTCATGGTGGATCTGCCTTATGAATCAGTCCGTGTTGTCAGTCTCATGGTGGATCTGCCTTATGAATCAGTCCATGTTGTCAGTCTCATGGTGGATCTGCCTTATGAATCAGTCCGTGTTGTCAGTCTCATGGTGGATCTGCCTTATGAATCAGTCCGTGTTGTCAGTCTCATGGTGGATCTGCCTTATGAATCAGTCCGTGTTGTCAGTCTCATGGTAGATCTGCCTTATGAATCAGTCCATGTTGTCAGTCTCATGGTAGATCTGCCTTATGAATCAGTCCATGTTGTCAGTCTCATGGTGGATCTGCCTTATGAATCAGTCCATGTTGTCAGTCTCATGGTAGATCTGCCTTAGGAATCAGTCCATGTTGTCAGTCTCATGGTGGATCTGCCTTATGAATCAGTCCGTGTTGTCAGTCTCATGGTGGATCTGCCTTATGAATCAGTCCATGTTGTCAGTCTCATGGTGGATCTGCCTTATGAATCAGTCCATGTTGTCAGTCTCATGGTAGATCTGCCTTATGAATCAGTCCGTGTTGTCTGTCTCATGGTGGATCTGCCTTATGAATCAGTCCATGTTGCTCTTGGAAGAAGTGAAGCCCAAGATCTCGGATTTTCTTTGTCCTTTTTGTTCCTTTAGCAGCTCTAGATTTCATGGAGATGGACACCACCAAATTAAATGACCTAGAAAACAGTCAAGGAAGTGTTCTCTCCTGCTGATCGGGCTGGGTGATAAATTATACCACACATTCACCTTCAGTTTCTAGGACCTGCTGCCTCAAGTGGAACCTGGCATTTTTTTTCTTGCTACTGGCATTTCAAATTAAGCAGTGGATGATACAGCCCAAGGCATATTAGTACTTCTTAATTCTATCTTCAAAACTACTTTATATAATCACAGGCATGGTAGTATTTTTCTATGCCAAACAAATTAAAGTTAAGCAGAGCTGCACAATAGCTGGAATTACAACGTAGAAATGCATCAACATGACTTAGAAATTTTGTTCTTTCCAATCATGCACTCTTCACCGATTTTAAATTATACCCAGAGTTTCTCCGAGGCACAACACTGAATTTTGTCAGGATGCCTGCATCAGCACCAGGCCCTTCTGTGGGTCTAACAGTCACACTCAGGTGACGACCTTTTATTTCAGGATTAGGGTTTCAGACTGCCTACACAAAGCCTAAATCCCCCTGCTAGCCAAACCAAGCCTACAGATAGAATTTACTTACGCAACTTTTTGTATTTTTAAATAAGATTACTTGTAGGATCTAGACATTTGACATACATGTTTTACTTTCCAGATTTTCTTTCTAAAATAAAATGTAGAATCTGACTGTGCTTGGATAATATGCTTTTGTTCTGTTTACGCTCTAAGCAGATAGTTCTTGAATGTGTGATATTTTTCCAGCACTTTAATCCAGCAGTCAGCATTGTGGCAAATTGAGTAAAATCATTTCTGTCATGTTGGCCTCTATTATCGTTGCTTCTTCATGTTCTAGTTGACCAGCTTCTTACATGAGCCCTAGGAAAGCAACAGAGGATCTCCAAAAGATTTGGAAACCCAGGTGATGCTAGTGGACCCTGGCCCGACCCTGGCTCAACCCTGGCCATTGCTGCCATTTGAGGAGTGACCAGTGGATGAAAGATTGCGTGTGTGTGTGTGTGCATCTATGTGTAAAACTCTGACTTTCAAGTAAATAAATAAATCTTTTAAGCACAAGAAGGGACTGTATTCTAGGCACTATGCATAACTCAGTGGGAACAAACAGGTAGCAGCAGAAAGTCCCTCTTCTTTAAGCTTTGGGTGTCAATGGACGTGTGTCTGGGGAGTAGCAGTTTCTGCATTGGTCGGCGGCTTACACATTCTTTCCACTTCACTGTAATCGCTTCTTCTGCTTTCTTGAGGTTTCCTTCACTAGTCTACACAGTCTTCCTGCACTCCTACTTCCTAATTTTCAAGCTTTTGAGGTCTTTGGAGTATGGTCTTATGGTATGAGTTCCTATATCAATGATAGTGGAAGTTGAAAGGCAAGCATTTAAACAGTTGGGCAACGGGACTTCAACCTTTGGCTCTGCTTGTGACCTGGTTTATAAACTCAGGGGATCACTTAATGTCTTCACCTTGGTCTCCCCACCTGGCCTTCATGATGGTCCCTAAATCATGAAGCTTAGAACGACAAGTTTTTTAACATAAGTAGAAAAGGATCTGGCACATAGAGCAGTTCTTAGGGAGACTTGTCAAATTATGGAGAACATTATCTTGCTCCAGGTAAGGTCAAGCTTTCCCTTAAGAATTACTATCTGAGCGTGTTAGCCCCCTAAGAAATCTGAGATACACACTCTGATCTAAATATATCATCACCAGAAAACCCCACAATGCCTTACGTGACTTGTAAACACACAATGTGTACGCTTCCCACTAATGAATTCATAATATTTGAGAATTCTTGATGATCAACATGGAAATGTCATTATTTATGCCACTCTTAGCCACTTTCAATGACCCAGTTTCTGCTGAGACGTCAGTCAGCACTGACCTGCAGACACACTTTGATGCACTCTGGCTGCTATATTCTACATTCCAAGATTCTTGGCTTTAACAAGTAGACAAGCAAAACATCACCAAACACACAGCCTTTTTGCTCTTAAACACATTCTTCCTTTCCATTTATTATGTAGTAGGGTTCTTATCATTTCTGATTCAATATTAAATATTGAATATCCAAAATTGAAATGTATGTGCTATGTCAGTCTGCATGGTGTGCTAAACATATTGTTTCAACTTCATTGTCTTTGGGTACAATTGTTTCCACGTTCTGATGAGCTCCCCACTCCCCAGGGTCACCCAGCTTCCTACAGCACCCTCAAGCTCTGAAGCTTAGTCTTCCAGCTTGCAAGCCAGTGCTCTTTCCCCTGGCCTGGTACTGTTTCAAGCCAGCTGTGCTGTAAGCAGTGGTTCTCTGAGTATTCTGCCCAGGCCAGCTGCACCAACATCACTCCAGAACCTATTAGAGAGGCAGATTCTTAGGCCCCACCTAGGAGCTGGGGAACTCAGTCAAGAGCCATTGCCCTGACTTTTCCCAATCTCTTTGTGTGCTTGGGTGTTTCCTCAAATGTGGGATCCCTAAGTCAGACTCTCCCATTTGACCACCCTGACTCCAAAGCGTCTCCCCCACCCCACTGCACCTGTTTAGCTCAATCAAGCTTTTCTTTCAAGAACATTGATGTCGGGCCCGGCGCGGTGGCGCAAGTGGTTAAAGGTCCTCGCCTTGCACGCCCGGGATCCCATATGGGCGCCGGTTCTAATCCCGGCAGCCTCGCTTCCCTTCCAGCTCCCTGCCCTTGGCCCGGGAAAGCAGTCGAGGACAGCCCAAAGCTTTGGGAACCTGCACCCACGTGGGAGACCTGGAATAGGCTCCTGGCTTCAGATCGGCATAGCATCGGCCCGTTGCGCTCACTTGGGAGTGAATCATCGGACGGAAGATCTTCCTCTCTGTCTCTCCTCTCTGTATATCCGCCTTTCCAATGAAAAAATAATAAAAATAAATCTTTTAAAAAAAAAAGAACATTGATGTCATCAGCGTTTACCTCTCTGCTCAAAAAGCCGATGTCAAAATCATACCCTGCTTTGTGAAGGCCAGCTGTTCTTAGTTCAGGATTCTCTTTACATCTATCCTAACCCACGTCTATCATACATCTTTCTGTCCCACAGGACAGTCAAATCAGGTTACAGACATTGCCATGAGACTACACAGATTTTGCCATTTTTGTTTCTTTGAATTCATTGTTGCTGTTTACCTTCTGTGTTGTACCCAGCCAAGCTGAGACTCCATTTTCTTCATGCAGTTCCCATTGGATGCTCATATCGGGAACTCTGTTATAGGTAATACTCAACCCCGCCAATCTCGGCCCTCTGAATTCCAATGACTGCCCTTCACCCTTGGCTGGTAGCCTGGTCCTCACCTAACCTTATTCTACTGTAGACTCTTGGGATTGCTTCTCCACTGTTTGGAACACCCTTGCCTCGTGTCTTCACGTGGTTTCTTCCCTCTGCCACACAGCCCTGAAACCACAAGTTATTTCTAATAGAGGCTGTCTCTGCCCCACCTGCACTTTCTTTACTATCATTCTTAATGCTGTTTTTCTTTTGCAGCACTCGATTAAATTGGCATTTGTCATGCGCTTGCAGTTGTGTTTGTCATATATCCTTGCCACAGGGAAGCCCTCTAAGAGTTGTCACGGTGCCTCCGTCACAATGCTGTAGATACTCGGCAACTGTGTGACGAGTGAAATCGACGCTTTCCCATTTCCCATTATTTCAAGTTCGTCTTATGGAATGAGCTGCTTTCACTTTTTTTCCCTTGGGATGTGCATTTTTATTTATTTCAAAGGCATGGTTGAAGGAGATTTTTCATCGATTGGTTCATTGTTCAAACACTGACAAGAACCAGAACTTATAGGTTGACAATCAGGAGCCTGAACTCATTCCATATCTTTCATATGGATGGTAAGGATTCAACTACTTCAACTGTAACTTGTTACTTCCTAGGGTGTGTATTAGTGCGAGGTTTGGATTGAAAGCAGAACTGGGACTCAAACCCGGGTACTCTGATGTGGAGCACAGGAGCCCTAAGCTGCCTCTTCAATGCTGTGCCAGCCGTCTGCTCCTGCTTCCCTTTGTGTATGATCCTCTTCCCTCTCCCCCATATCATACTGTTGTCTACATATATATGTATAGATATATGTATATATATTTTAATTTTCAAATACGCTCCCATCCATTTGTTCACTCCTGACATGCTTGCAACAATCCCTTGTTCGAGATTAACCTGGTAGCCAGTAATTCAATCTAGCAAGGACCAGAGACCCAACCAGTGCAACTGTAATGTCAGCCTTCCAGGATCAGCATTAGCAGGAAGCTGGAGACAATAGTAAGATCTGAACCAGGCTTCATGACGCAGGTCTTGAGCCTCCCAACAGGCATCTCAACCAGAGCGCCCAACACCCCGTGCATCCTGAACGACTTGGCAGAACTTTCCTAGCCTCCAATAGCAGTAAGCTGAAATAGAACTAAGTCAGTGGTACATGGTATATTGTCATTTGTAACTGATACTTCTCTGCTGATTTTAAGTCAGATGACATTTGAAGTGTTATAGGAGAGCTGTGTATCAGAAGCAGCTTGCTAATGATGAATCCTTATAGAGAATAAAAATCCGTTTTATAAAGTGACTGATTCCCTTGTAATTTAGCTTCTGAGGAAAAATCCTTTTTTATTATACTGAATATATATAATCTCATTTATAAATTTTAAAATGTTGATAGCAGCGAGTTCTAATGATTGGTGACCTAGTACTCAGAAGTAAAGTAGACATTACATCCATTACTGTGAGCCCATGTAATCCTCCCAAAGTCTTCGCACACTGACTTGTGAGCAGTTCTAAGGAGTAAGGAGGGACACCGTGGGTACCAGGCTTACCTGTTCAGCATCCCAGAGGCTGGGATCTCAGAACATCTAAAAATCTATCCATTTCATTCACCCTGGAATCCATCTCATGTGGTATTTGTTCCCACAGTAAAATGGAGCTTTTTAATCGAATCCAAGGAACTAGCCAAAGAGCAGTCAAGGAAACCAAGAATCCCTCGTCCTGCGGTTTGGATATGTGACATGTAAGTTTAATTTGAAAATGGCTATGACCAGTTCACCAAAACACCAATAATTACAGAAGGAATCTCTTGCAGTGCTGGCAGCCTGTTTCCCACTTTGTTTTCCACTATCAACACAAGACATGATGATTGCAGCCAAACCCTTTTTAAACAAGTGTGAAGGCTCCCAGTGCTTTACCATGCTTATACACAGGCTGTCATGCACGTTATCGTGTTGATCTCTCACTTCAGCTTGAGGGAGATGAGGGTACAACACCTGATGGATGCCTGTAGAGACAACGATGCTAGGAATCTGCCCCCAGCAGTGGCCCTGAAGGACTGTGGCTCCCACCACTATCGCTTCTTTACCAAAAGCCCTTCTCCTGCCGAGGCAAAGACCTGATCCTCCTGGGAGGAGCTGGGTGGCATCTGTGAGAAAAGCACTTTCTGAGGTTCCTTGGGGTTTTGTAGGCCTGTCTGTACCCTGCGAGGACAAGGACTAAGCCACTGGGTTCCTGCATCATACACTTTTGCTCTCTTTTCCTTCTACTTACCTCGGGTTTAGTGAGTTTGTCTCCCAGCTACCTTTGGCTTTCTGCTGCAGAACCTCCAGTGTGGCCAAGACTTCATCCTGCGTCCCTCACCCTCGTGGCCTAGGTCTTACACCTGCTTCCTTCATCCAGTCTCTGCGGTTGCCTGGTTGTCCAGTTGCTTGCTGCTCAGCACCTCTTGAGTCTCTACATCTACCGTGCCCCTCCCAGCCTGTGTCCACGCTAAGCTTTACCAGCTATTCCAGTGGTTACAGCAGAAGCCATCCTCCAGCCATTTGGCTGTCACTTGGCCAAGCACAGAAACAGCTTGTGGAATTATGGCTGGTAAATGTCTGGTGATGAATGTAAAAATCCAGTCACCACCAAAACGCATCAAACAAAATGTCCTATGCTCAAGTATTTAACTTAAAATGCATCAAAATGGGTCTCTGATTTGCCAGCCGTTTGGTGTGGAGCCAAGGCCTCCCCTCTGCCTGTGGGCCTGCTGAGAACGCTTTGCATAAATCACCCCTATTACACAGCAGCCATGATTGTCTGTTTCCACAAAGTAGAGCAAGAACTTCAAGACTTGCAGAGCAATCTCAGAAGAGAATCCATCTAAATTTTAATGATCTTTCCCAATCTTATACATTTGTCTAACTCACACCTAATTTAACAGCAATTACTTTTTAGCAAATCGCCTTCATCAAATCTTTCCAAAGCACTCAACTTAGTTTCCATAGACACAACATCTTGCTTTCTTTTAACACGAATATTTCACCAGTTTACATAATGTTTAATGAAACTAAGCAATTACAGTAACAGATGCAACTTGTTTAAATTGAAATGGGGACAAATACACCTAGTTCTTGGAAAGCTTCCAGCTCCATGGAGAAAGGCAGATTCCTGAGGTATCCTGCTCAGTGGTACACTGCTTGGTGGGGGAACCGGGGATCACGGAAGTCTGAAAGAGCAGAGTACAAGTTTAATGAGATTATAAAAGCAGAGCTCAATTCCAAATATGGATGCCAAGGAAAGCCCTGACGCTGCATGTCATAGAATAAAAAATAAGACTATGCCAAAAGGATACCTATCATATTTTCTGTCTGATAGAAGGCAGCATTCATGAAAAATACAAAACAAATATACATAAACATGTATACACGTATATTTTAACGGATTAACTGTATAATGGAAACTGGCATATCAGGAAGTGAAAACACATCACACTGGGCATCTTTGCTGCTGAATGAAGAAAAGAAGTCCCAATGAAACTGTTAAATACACCTGGACAATATGTTACTAGATTCTCTAGCACTGCCTATTTCCGTAATGCCATGATGCACTTAAAGAGCTGAATGTTGGCTTTGTGACTGTTGCTGAAGGACTATACTGTCCTAATAATATGAGGAAAAACAGGGGGCAGAGAATGGAGGGGAAGAAAGTGGAGGTTGAGGGGGCAATACCTATACCTAAAAACCATATCATAAACACAGAACAATAGCAGGAATTGTGCCATGGGTTGAATGAGTGCCTTCCCGATTGCCAGATTCTACTCGATTTACACTCAAACTCTCTCTCTGAAGTTTGAAGTTGATATCTTCTCATTTAAACTACCTTGCCCAGAAATAAAACCATTTATGTCAAGACCTATCAACAAGAGAAAGCAACTAACTCAAGATACTATGCTCATGTTCATTTGTATTCATTTACCATTTACAGATAATTACATCAGAATTTTAGCTCATATTTATTTTATGGACAGCCAAAACTTCTAGTTCTTTATACCTGAATTACAGCTAAATCAATTTTAAAAGTGATCCATTTTCCTATTTCCTTTTTTCTATGCGGAAGAATAGAAAGACTTGAACTTCAATTTCAGTGCTGCTTTAAGCTCAGTATTTTAACAATATGATTGCATATGATCCTGATTAGGGACAAATTAGATTAGCATAATCTTCCATCTATACACACAAGCAGAGCTAATGTCTGTATGGAAGCTTCTTAGTTTGAAGTAGTCCCAATGGTCTATCTTGGCTACGAATGTCTGTGTTTTTGGTAACTTTTCAAAGAAGTGCTTCCCAGTTCCTATATCTTGGGCAGTACTTCTTATATTTTCCTCTAACCGACAGTTTCTGGGTGCAGAGTTAGGCCCTTGGTACATTTAGACCTAACTTTTGTGTAAGATGGCAGATGGGAATCTTGCTTCTTACCTCTGCAGGCTGCTATCCAACTGTCTTAACATCATTTGTTGAAGAGACCAATGTTTTTCCCTGGGTTGTTTTCAGTTTTCTTGAAGATTAGTTGGCTGTGCATGTTGGGCTCCCTTCTGGTGCTTCTATTCTATTCCATTGATCTTCTCTCTTTCTCTACCAGTACCAGACTGTCTGGAGACCATTATGCTCAACTGAATAAGTCAGTCCCAAAAGGACAAATAGCATATGTTCTCTCTGATATACGATTGCAAAATATTAGATAAATAGCCTTTTCAATACTGCTGTTGCTATATCTCATGGATTCTGATAGTTTTTATCTTCATTTCATTAAAATATTTTTTCTATGATTAAATACTTCTCTAACTCTTAGGTCATACAGTAGCATCATTTTCTTCAAGCAGGTTTTGGTTTTTGATTTCTTTTTCATTTCTTCCCTGACAGGTTGGTCACTCAGCAGCATGTTATTTAACTTCATGGCATTGTAAATTTTCTATTTTCTTCTGGTTGTTGATTTTATTTTATGGCTTTTCATTTCTGTCTTTTTATTTAAGGGGATGTATAGTAGCTATCATATCCAGATGTGAAGGTACAATGCATCTCTATTTCCAAATTGAAAGCTGTATTCCCAGTGTAACTGTTAAATGCATCTTGACAATAGAATCCTGGCCTCTCTGCCATTATCTGTACTTACAATGCAAGATACACTTAAATAGCAGAATGATAGATTTATGACTGTTAATGAAGGACTATACTATTGTAATCAAAGGGGAAGTCAGAGAGGGGAGAGGTTTTTGGAGGAAATGACTACAGGCAATACCCTAGAGAAAAAAGGAAGGCTGCACACACCTTGGCCATTGCTCTGCAGAAGTGGACAAGACTACCCAACCGTCCAGCCCTGGGCAGCTGGGCCTACGAGGGTAGACTAGTTACTCTTCTGAAAGCCTGGCTGCGAGCAGAAGAAAGAAACACTTTTCTATGACTCAGAGGATTAATTAATCATTTTGGCAATTACTTCAGTCTCAAATCAGCTTCCTGCTGAGCTCCTTGACACCACCTCTTTTAATTTCCTGGGACCAGCAGTCCCACTTCCCTTCATCAGGTGGCCACCAACCAGGGAAGCAAATTAGATACCCTCCTCCAGCCCACCGGGGCAGATTTGCTCAAAGAAAATGACAATATTAATAGGTAACTGATTTTTCACTAATGACAAAAGACTCCTACCAAGAACCCAGTTTGTGTCCAATGATGTATTTTATATATGTAACACATCACACACACATATATATATATATATCTCCTTCCTTGAAATTGTGGGGCTGGGTTTCTTTCCTTTCCCCTCTTAGACAGCAATTATAGGCAATTTTACAAGCAATACACATGTATTGATGGAAATTTTTCATTTAGATGTTGTAGACTTCACAGCTTAGGTATTTTTTTGTGTGTTTGTTTGTCACTCAGAGGTTTATGGGTAGAAATTTGAGCCCCAATGTGAGATTTTGGAGAGTGTGGTGATTAGTCCAACTGAAATGCTTGGAGTTGGGGCCCATGCAAGGATCAGGCAAGACTACTAAGATGGGAGTCCTGGTGATCGGATACTGGTAGCTTCAGAAGAGGGAACGATCCGGCACACAGGCATAACTCTGCACTCTCTGGCCAGACGATAGCCTGCACCACTGTGTAACTTGGCTGTGGGAAGATGTAGGCCTTATTTTTTGGGTATAGCTTCTTGCTCACACTGCAACCCCTCAATGCTGTCTAGACTCAAGTCATCATTTTGTTTATGTTCTACCCTTGGCACTCGCATGCGGCTGGAACATGCCCTGGTTCTTCCTGGACTGCCTACTGCTGGGGCTCCCTTATTTGTTTGCTTAGTTTGCTTTTGCATATCTGTTTGAAACATTGTTGTTATTTTGCTTAAGTCATTAGCTAACAAGTACATTGCATGAACAGATTATCAATCTGTGGCTGCGCTTTTTTGCTTAATTTATTTTGGATATACTATTTTTGTTCACTTTCACTTATAAGATCAGGAAGAAAATAAGATCAATCTTAAGGTAACACCATCAACCTCGCCTCTCTATGTTGTCTCAGATCCAGTTAAAGTCTTTCCAAATAGTATTTTAGAAATGCTATGAGAGCTAACGGTAGATTAGTCTTTGCTGATGTTCCCGACACAGCTTTGAGTCAGAGGAAACTTCTTTCAATATGCTCAGTTTTATTTTGTTACCATGTGTGATGTTACTGCTTATCTATTTATAATTCAACAGTTTTCAAAGATCCTTTACAGCTGTTTTTGTATCAAAAGCCAACACATGTCTAGATAAAGAGGACCCTCATGTGACAGATGATATAGGTAGAAGCAATAAACCTATAATTCCCAAGTACAAATCATGGTGCTGTGAGAGGAGATAGGAAACTTGGCTTTAGCACCGTCCACATCAGTTAGTGTAAATTCTCTCAGGTTTATCCCAACTCCACTCTCGTTCACTGCCACTTAAGAAAGGATCGAAAGGGCTTCCGTTAGTGCCCTGCTTCTCGGTGCCCACCCTTACTTCCCAAGGCTTTGTTACTAGGGACAAGTTGGAGCCTATCTGAAGCACGTGGTGGTGGCTAAGGGTGAGCGGCATCAGAAGGCAGGGCAGATGAGAGCGTGAGAAGGAAAGAGGAGGGCACGGATGAGGGGGTGTGCTATGCCCAGTTTTGGGCTGGATAGCGAGAAGGGGAAGATAACTCTGTTTGGGAGTGAGGGAAGCACTGAGTGTGAATGAGAGGAATGATAGAGAGTTGAGCAACACCAGGTTTTGAAGCAGCAGGGAGAAGGGCAGTTGACGTGAAACAATAAAATGATTGACACCAGCACAAATAACATGAGATTTTTCCCTTTACTATTTGTTTCATTTAATGGATAAAAGTCAGTTCTGATAAGGAAAATATAATGGACTTATGGGCTTAGTGCGAAGGTAAAAGAGTCAGTGTCTTCTCTTCTCCTAATTCTACATTTGCAGTAATAAATACCAAGAATTCATATTCTGAAAAAGGACCCCAGAGAACCATAAGACTATAAATCATCAAACGAAAGATCAACCAAGTTCAGTTCATTGAAGTAGTGGAGGCAAGGAAGTGGAATCACCCATTTTAAGGAAAAAAAAAAAAGAATGGTAATAATGACAATGGGAGCTAAAGGGAGTTTTTCCCTTAAGAATCAACAAACAGTAACAAAAAAAAAAAAATTCCATTTAATCAGAGTGTCCCATTTCCTAAATATTCTGGTTAAATGACACTTTTTCTCCATAAGGTATCTTAGTGTGGGTTGTATATATATATATGTGTGTGTGTGTGTGTGTATGTACATATATATTTTTTTTTCAGCCGTGGCCTTAAGAAAAAAAGAAAGAAAAGAAAAGGAAATCAATTTCTTGCAGTCCTGAAAACCGGAGGTACAAGATCAAGTTTTGGAGCAAGGCCTTGGGGGACTGTGCACATGTGGGAGACCCAGAACAAGCTTCTGGCTTCAGATCAGCTCAGCTCCAGCTGTTGAAGCCTCTTTAGGAATGAACCAGAAGATCTTTCTGTGTTTCTCCTTTTCTCTGTAGAGCTATCTTTCTGATAAAAGTAAATAAATCTGAAACAGCAACCAAAAAACTAAAAAGCGGATCAAGTTGTGAGCGTCCCTGGGCCTGTTAAGGATCTGCTTCCGCTGTGGCATCACCTCATATTCTCACTTGTGGGAAAGTGGAGAAAGCTCTCTCGCATTCATTTATAAGAATTTAAACTCACTCATGAGAGTTCATCCTGATAACGTCATCTCCTCCCAAGGATTTCACTTTCTATAATAACCTCAGTAGCAGTTAGGGTTCAGCATGTGGATTTTCGGAGGGATAAAAATATTCAGCCCATAGCCTAAGGGTAAGGTGTGATTTCCATTTAGGAAATGCAGTTACAAAAATACAATCATCCACTTAATTACATGTGGGATTTATAAGATGAATTTTACTACTGCTTCCTATTGTAACTTGAAAAACTTTCTTGTTCTAAATATTTTTGACAAAAAAAAAAATCTTGCTAGGTACATATATGCTATTCAGTGACGATAATATAAAATAAAGGAGTAATGGATGATTGAGCTGGGGTGTTGACTGAGTCAAGAAGCACTGGCTTCAGATCCAAGGGCCAAGCACAGGAAGATACTGTGAGACAGTGAGTGAGATCTGAGTCTGTCCAGAACTGAGGCATGGACCTCAGGGGTACAACCCAAACTCTGAGTCCAACGTGGATGAGGACAGAACTCCAGTAACTATGGCTTGAACATGTTTGCCCTCTGAAACTCACCAAGATATTCTTTCTACCTCATTTAATCACAACAACAGGAACCAAGTGGGGCATTCAGAGGCAACCGGGGCTCTTCCCTCACAAACTGAGTCACCAATTCACGTGATTAGTTCAGTAGGAGATGAATGGGAAGTGAGCAGGATCAAGAGTGGCAACAGCCTCCCAGCTCCTTGTCACAGAGCTCTTGTAGATTCTGCTGCCAGCAGCGTGGTCGCCTCTTGCACTTGCTCTGGAACTGTGAGCCAAAAGGAACTGTTGCTCTGTAGCGGGCAGTCTGAGACATTTTACTGTCAAAACCAGAAAATGGACAAGACACTAATGGAGCAACTTCACGGAGTTTAGTTAGGTTTTGCGAAGCTCTTTGCTTTATTTATAAATGGGAGAGATAATAGTGCTAAAGTCAACCTTTTCTGAGAGGTTTAAATGGATGAAGCGTGCAACATTCAGCACCATGCTTAACACACAGCAAGCACACGATAGATGTCAGTGGTTATCGTCTGTAAGTGGAACAAGAATTCAACAGTTGAGAGGAAGGTTGAGTTACAGTGGAAGAGGGGATGGTTATAGCGGTATGGATACGCCCCAGGAAGACCAGAGGCAAACATGGCAGCCTGACTAATACACCCATATCACCCGCTGAACTAACAGCCGTCGCGGCCACCCTTCAGTGGCTTCTAGTATATGCCAGTCGTGCTCAAAGCACATTACCTAATTTGATCCTCACAGTGACCTGTGGAGTCATTACACAGCAGCAGGTTGTCATTCCCTCATCTGGAGTTCAAGCACACAATGTAATAAGGGTTCTGGCTGACTCTTGTTAACTCTTACCTTCATTTAGACATGTGTCTTACTGTAGCTATAAGGGACAGAGACTGAAGAAATTGAGCTTCACTTGGATTACTTAATATGTGGGAAACTTGGTACATATCAGCTTCTCCCTGGTGGAAAGAATTCAATAGAGAGGCAATAAGACATTTTATTTAGTAGAAGAACTGGGCGAAAGAAAAATATCACAGCTGGGTCTGAAGTTCACGCCGGGGTCTGCTCTTCGGCCCTGAGATGCTTGCCAACCTGGCCATTTGGTTTCATCTGATGTGGTTGCCAGAGTTGCCCAGGAATCAGTGCCAAGGCAAAGAAAAAGCTTTGAAAAGAGATTTGTTGAAATTCTGTCACAATGTCCTATCAACAACCCTGTCTCCTTCCTGTCTACTGTTACTAGCTGTAATCTGTGTTCCATCTAGTGCACACAACCCATTATTCTTTTGTGAGACATTCTCAACATCTTCATTTGATTGCTTTTAAATACTGTTGAGCTTATTATTATGTCTTATCTTTATCTTCTTGTTTTGTTTTTACTTGTTTGATTTGGTGGCACCTTCCCCCTTCAGGAATCAGATGACCTTGTTAGCCTGTGACTCACCTCCCTCTTAATCTCCAGGAGCTAATAGCACTAAAGGCTTTTTTTTCTTTTTTAATAGGAAAGGAATGTGAAGTTCACGTGTTATTTCTGAGATCTAAAGAAAATCAAGGAAACAGTAATTTACAAAAACAATAATTTCTTGTTGGGGATGGTAAATTATACAATTTTACATAGTGACATTATACTAGTTTACAAGAGTAGTATAATAGTCCTGCTTTTGCAAATATAAAAAGGGAGCACACCTGAGAGAAAGAAAAAGGGAGATTTAGCTGTTTCAGCTTACTTAGATTGTTCAATTTTATACTTTAATCCTTTTCATCTTTCCAAGGCAACACTTTGTCATTCAGCATTATGCCAACATATTTGTCTCAAATTAAATGACAATCAAGATGAATCTTTCAGAGGCCTAGAATATCTGGATGAAAAATGAATCATTCCAATGTTATCTACATGGTGCCAAATACAGAAATGGCTGGAAGAAACCCTAATGTTTGGTGTCATAGAAACAAAACAATCACTTGATAGTTCAATTGTTCACTTTTCAGTGGAATGGTTAAGCTTTGAAAGGACCCTCCTCAGTTCACCTTATCCTGTCGTGATCCTTGAGCTGTGATTTCACATGTCAATTATTTTAAAGGTCTGCCTACAAACGTTGGAGATTCCAGGATTGCTTTCTCATCAGTGCACTGACTCACAAATGTAGGGCAGCTAGCTTCTGGAAGAGCCTCTCGAAGAGCTTGCCTACTGCTGGGGCAGGGAAGTGCACAGTCACAGTCTCTCTCTCTCTCTCTCTCTCTCTCTGACATAGACACACACACACACACTCCTATGCATGCACATGTTCAAGCGATCACAAGCAGAATTTTATTTTTTTTTAAAGATTTATTTTTATTATTTTTTTATTGGAAAGGCGGATATACAGAGAGGAGAGACAGAGAGGAAAATCTTCCGTCCGATGATTCACCCCCCAAGTGAGCGCAACGGCCGATACTATGCCTATCCGAAGCCAGGAGCCTCTTCCGGGTCTCCCACGCGGGTGCAGGGTCCCAAAGCCTTGGGCCGTCCTTGACTGCTTTCCCGGGCGACAGGCAGGGAGCTGGAAGGGAAGCGGGGCTGCCAGGATAGAACTGGCGCCCATATGGGATCCTGGGCATGCAAGGCGAGGACCTTAACCACTTGCGCCACCGCGCTGGGCCCCCACAAGCAGAATTTTAAAAATCAATTTAACTCTAAAAGCAGCAGCCAGTCTTCCCTGATCTCAGGTACTCCACAGAGAACTCTAAAATGCTGGGGACACCATTACCTGCGTAAACTGATTGAGATATGCAGTCCACTAAGTAGTTACGCCTTGCAGCATCCCAAAGCGGATCGAGCAGCTTTGTGAGCTCTGCAGGGAATATCAACTGAAGTCCCTGTGGATAAACACTTGTCAGCCTGTGTCCTTATCCTGGACAAATGGTCCTCTCCTCCTGCAGACTCAACCTCGGCGAGACACTGAACCTCCTTGCGGCATGTTGCTGTCTATGGGGCGACTGTGTTTACTTGTTCATGAGCCCATGGCCAGATCTCCATCTTGTAGAATTCATTTTGCCTCTGTCACATTTGAGTGATTATTGACCAGGAGTTATGTCTTATGTCTTGTCTATTTAGGCCTCCAAATTTTCTGGATATTTGGCAATTCATTACTCTTGTGCCAAGAGATATAGGGAATATCTCTCTATTCTGAGGCTGGCACATGTCCTCCATGGGTAGATTCCAGTGGGTGAAGACAAATGAGCCACACCATTGACTCTGAATGCTGTGTACCCTGTGAGCCTGCTGCTCATTTTCACATAAGCCTTCTTTTTGTAATAGGAGCTTCACTTCTCAGTGCTGACATAGACTGTGAAATCAATGGGGTGAGGTTGGTGAAGAGGGGCAGCTGGGATCACAGCTGTTGAACATAGTCTATGGTAGCAAATGCTCTTGCTGGATTACAGGTGGTTAACTTGTATTCCAGATCCATGGTAAAGGAGGTCACTCATTCAACAAACAAATGTGTGTGGGGATCTGCAATGAGCCAGCAACTGATCAATTATAACAGGCATCATCCACTGTTTAGTTAAAGTACAAAATCTATATTGCAACTGTGACAAGCTCTGTGGAGAAGACCAGAGAGGAGTGAGCAATGCTTGGGCTGTGTGAAGATTGCTGGTGTATTCACACCAGCAAGTTCCTAGGACTGCTAGGAATTTGCCAGGGAAAGATAAGCTGACACTTTGGTGCAGGTAAACAAACAGCTTGGGACCACAGAATGCGGAAGGGATGGGACACCTATTTTAAAATCACAGTCACTTCTGTCCTTGAAAAGAAGGAAACACAGCTAATAGTCCTGGCCTTAGAGCAGTGCAGGACAAAACCCTCTCCATGCAGACACCCTTTAAACATTGAACAGACTAACTTGCCTTTCCACAGCGCCCTTGGCCCAACAGAAAGAAAGTTCTGTCTTTGGTGCATGAGGCCACTAGAGCCTATGCTCGATATGGAGCCCCAATTGAAGAACTCCCAGAAAAAGTGCCCAGGGCTGTGTTTGAATCCCAACTGGCTTAGGAAACAAGCGCATGGTCAGAGAGCATGGCCCTAGAGGAGGGTGTGGGCAGCTTCTGCGCGTGACTGGGACCCAGTCAGGCCTGCCTTGTCCCTGTTCTGCAGCCTGCTGTCTGCTCAGGAAGAAAGCCAGGCCAATGCTAGGTTTAACACCCATTTCCATTGCTCGCTCAACAAAGATTAAAGTTTATTAGCAGTGCATTCCAATCTTATTAAACACCGAATGCCCCCCTTCAGAAATATCAGGAAATGAGGGACACAACATCCAAACCACATCCAACTAATTCTTTTGTTTTTTCTTCAGTGAGGAGGTGAGTTAGGTTTTCAGAAAGGGAATGAGGCAGCTTTAATAAGAAGAAGAGGAAAAATGAAAGGGGAAGGGGAGAAAGGTGCCTCAGTTGTCTCGGCAGCTGATCAACAAAGGAGCAGTCATGAGCTGTAACCTCTCGGAGCCGCAGTCTGGAACATGACACATGTCAGCCTATGATAAATGGTGCGGAGTGTGTGCAATTTCAAGCGCAATGCCCTTGAGATGCGCAGGACCTCGATCGCAAATGTTATTGTTAAATTAAACCTTAAAGGAAGGATTGCAGAGGGGGCAGCAGGGGAGATATATATATATATATATATATATATATATGAAGGGGGGCTATAAAAGTCAATGTAGGAGGAAAAAAACTTTCTATTTTTCACCTAACAAAATAAGACACACACACACACACACACACACCCCAGAAACCTGACCAGAATATGAGACCTGCATTTGTTATTCGTTTCACTCGGTATTGTCATCTGCATCGCTGTGATTGGTACAACTGAGTTGGAGCACCTGATTCCTGTGCTTGCCCTGGATTTATTTCTCACCTTTGGTCATCGTGTAGCACGAACCATGCACCCAGTTACAGCCTCCTGATGTGGACGTGTGTGTGATGTTCTCTGTTGCACCTCCCCCTATGACACACCTCTAATGCCAACTCTCAGTACTTTCACAACACAGTGTTAGGTGTAATGATGTAAAATACAAGCAAAGAAGGATGATGAGGGAAGGAGGCCTGTGCTTCAAACCGTTTAGTTGGGGCTGGCATTGTAGCACAGCAAGTGAAGCCATTGCCTGTTGGACTGGCATTCCATACAAATGCTAGTCCCAGCCCAGGCTGCTCTGCCTCCAAACCAGTTCCCTGTTAGTGGCCTGAGACAGCAGCGTAAGTGCTGGGACCAAGTGCTTTGGTCCCTGAAACTGCATGGGATACCTGAATGGAAGCTCCTGGCTTTTTAGATCACCCCAGTTCCCAGATAGCTATTTGGGGAGTAAATCAGAAGACGAAAGAGTTCTCTCTTTCTTGCTCTCACTCTGACTCTGCCTTTCAAATAAATAAAGAAATCCTTATAAAGGAAATATTTTTAGTGTTTAAGATTCAAAACAATTAGTGATATGAGCAACAGACAACCTTAGCTAAAGAGATAAACATGGAAAGCTCACAGTAGCAAACTAAGAATGGGAAAAGAAACATCAAGAGTTAAACATTTTTCTTTGAGAATGGCATGTAAAAATGCTGTGGAGGCAAGTGTTTGGGCAGCAGTTAGATGCTACAGGAACAGGGCATCCCTTACAAGTCAGTCTAGTCCAGCTCCAGTCACACTCCACCTTGCTCCCAACAGGCACACAGAGGGACTGCAGTAACGCCTCCGTACCTGGGTCCTTACCACAACATGTGTGACTCTGATTGAGTTCCTGTTCATGGCTTCAGGCTGGCATCACCTTGGCTACTGCTGGTATCGCCTTGGTTGCTGCTGGCATGGCTTTGGTTACCTCTGGCATGGCCTTGGTTACTGCTGGCATGGCTTTGGTTACCTCTGGCATGGCCTTGGCTAATGCTGGCATGGCCTTGGTTGCTGTTAGCATGGCCTTGGCTACTGCTGGCATGGTCTTGGCTTCCTCTGGCATTTGGGGAAAGCAACCAGCAAATAGGATGCATTTGTCATCTGTGTCTCTCAGTTTTTCAAATAAAATAAATGGATCAAAATTTTAAAAGCATGTTGAATAATTGAAAAGGCAACTTTTTCATGTGACCATGGCTGCCCATCAGAAGCCACTGCTTCCTTCATAGCCTAATGAGTCATTCTTGGTTTTGCAGTGACTGAGGCAAAGGAATCGGCCAGCAAGGAGAAGATGCAATCAGGTTCTGGATTAAGTCCAAGCTCAAAGAAGTGATTTGCTTTACTTCCCCCCACAACATATTTAGATGAAAGAGTATTTAATTGTGGGGGGGACTCCAAACCCAAAAGAGAGGGCATGCATAGCCTGCTTTGTGCTTTTTGGCAGGGATTGTCTAGCATCTTTGAAAATGAGAATTCATTTTTTGGTCTTTTGGAAAAGTTCACCAAAGTTTCTTGCTATTAAAGAAAATAAACATCAGACAAAACAGGACTTTATCAAAACTATAAATAATTCAATGCAGATGGATTTTAAAAAGCAAGCAGATTCTCAGAGTGTGGAACGCTGCAGGGTTTGAGTAGAAACAGAGAGGGAATATAAACAGAAGAAAAGAAATGAAATTATGAACTTGTTGAGGAAAATAAACAGGCACATAAAACTAATGGGAAAGAAAATTTTTTAAAAAGGAGCACTGGGGAAAGGGAGAAGCTTTCCCAGGGTTCAGTGCCATAGCAGGTGCCTGCATCCATCGACTAGAACATCCCCTCAGAACCTGGGGTCTGACTGCCAGCACCATGGCAAACAGGGTCAGGGCCTCTTCCGCTGTGTCCCAAGGTCAAATCCATGGTGGGATTCCAGGGTTCTAGGTGCACAGCCTGGAGCGGTTTCACCCACAAGGCGCCATCGGTGGCATTCACCTCTCCCCAGCAGCTCAGCTACACATAAAACGCTGGTCAATCGGAACCAGCTAATGGCTCATCACTCGATAAAACTGGTTCAAGTTCGGGATGCCAGACAAAAAAGAATCATGCGTTTAATTAATATCTGTGGGAAAAAATCAGAGAGGATCCCGGAATTGAACGTGTCAGGAAATGTGAGAGGTATATGAGCAGAGCGAATATGTGGTGTTCCTAGAATCATGCAGCAACAGAGTCAGCGACCATAAAGACAGGGGTGTTTCATCAAAGCCCTTCCCATCTGCTTTGCAGTGAGTTGGAACACAGTGGAAGGTTACCGAATAAAGCCTTGCAGGTGCGGCCACGAAGGAGTCTCTCGTGGCCGCCTTGGCAGTTGATTCTGAAGCCGGTTTCACCCTGGCTCCTGCTTGTCTCCCTTCCTCTGGCCTGTTCAGATATATGAAACTGACTGTCAGTTCTTACTGGCTTGTGAAAGGTGCATCCATCAAGTCTCACACGGAGTTATGTGTACCAGATAACAGTAAAAGAAACCTTTCTTCGTCAATGAATTTTATCAATGAGGATTTGGTAGAGGTCATGCACTGGGTGCAAACTATCTTTCTAAATATGCAGAACCAGTTGTTAAGCAATCGACAAATGTGTCACATGAATCTTCTATGGGAATGTTGCTTTGGTTTTTCTGAGAGACAGTAAACAAAACTAAATTATCAGTGATAGCCTACACCACATGCCACAGTTGTGGTCAGATCACCTTGGATGAACATGGCGAATTGTCCCTCCCATCATAGTTGTTTACTTTTGGATTGGCCAGTGAACCAAGATGTAAATATGGTTACCAACTATCACATCACCAGCTCATATTCATTAGGAAGTCACAGGTCCAAATATCACTATACTATCCAAATAATATACCCACTGTAATACACAAATGAAACACTGTGATATGTATTCTGTACGTGTTCTGAGAACTGCTTTGCATCTTTAAAAAGAATGTATTGATTGATTGATTTGAGAGGCAAAAAGACAGATGGAAGAAACAAATAGAGACAGCGCTCCCATCTGCCAGTTCACTCTCCAAATACCCCCGTATGGCTGAGGCTCCTGCAGCCCAAGAGCTGGGAAGACAGTGCAGCTCTCCTTCACGGGTCATGGGCACGCCATCTCCTAGCAGGAAGCAGTGGTCAGGAGCCAGGGATAGGAATCAAACTCAGGCAGTCTGGTTTGGATGCAGGCATGCTAGCATTTAGGTAAACACTTGTTCACTGATGTTTATCTTTAGAGGTAAAATAAGACTTTTTCCCCCACTAAGCTAACGACAGAATTTTAGTTTATTTCATAGACAAGTCATTTCTTTTTCAGCTTCCTAAATACTATTGACACAAAACTTGCTGAGTTCATATCAAAGTCCCCATCTCTTTTTTTTCCTGTCAATGGAGAGGGTCATTGCCACTACAATGTCTAAAGTTGCACATTTCCCACATTTGTCACAGTTGGAGGGAAATCCAAATCATCTGTGAACAGCCTCCAAAATACCAGAAAATGTTAAAATTATGACCACCTTTTTCAGGCTACCTTTCCCCAATTCTGCAACACTGACCAACTGTCCACTATGTTCCAAGCATTGTACAGCTGCTGGTAGATGCAACCTTCATGGCCAAGACTACTGTAGTCACTTCGCTTCTTTTCTTGCTTTTGTGTGACCATTGCTGAACCACATCACATCAAACTACAATTATTTAGGCTGTGTCTAGATCCACACAGCACAACGATATAGAATTGCTAAATGCATTTTGGAATCCATGATGTACAGATAAAGAAGAGTACCTCCTGTTTAATGAATACTAAGGAAGATCATCCACAAGTCAAATGCTGGACAATAAGGCTGAAAGAGTTGGCCAGGGCATGACTTCTTGCAAACTTTCTTCCCAAGTCTCAGAGTGGCTTTCAGCTAGACAGACAGGATCATCCCCCAACCAGGGAGGGCTCCAGATGCTCTGGCTTGACTTCCTGAACTGCTCATTCCTATCACTTCATGCTGCTGCCTATGGCCTGATGGTATTAGTGTTGACTTTCAATTAGTGTCAGTTTTCCAAAAATAATATTTTCAGGAAGCTTCTCTGCAGATTCCAAACAGACTTGCCACTGAGATGAAAATGTTCAAGAGACTCAGTCATCCTTGAAGAAAAAGCTTTGATAAAAGTAAACAATCAGCGTGCATCTTTTTTCCTAGTATTAAGCACATTAATTGCAGCAGTGTTTCCCTTCCTTATTGAAAATATCAAGCTCGTTGTGGGTTTATTTCTTCAACTCCACAGGCTGATTTTATAAGCCTAGAAATGACAGTGCAAACCAGCGGTCTCATTTAGACAAAAGAAATTCCGTCTAAATTGGATCAAGAAAGAAGCATAAAATTATTTTGATTAAAGAAACAGATGAGAAATTCTGTTTCATAGAGAATGCCTAGCTGATGTGGGAAACTCAAATGAGGATGCACAGGGAGGAAAAGAAAAAATCTGTGTGTGTGTGTATGTACATATGCTATGACTGTGACCTATAAATATTCATATGTATATATAATATTTGTACACACAATATGCACAAATGAATACATTATTGAATGAGAATGAGGGTAGAATGAAAATGTCTTTGTCAAATTGACTTAAAAGCTTAAAAGAATGCAGTCAACTTAAAGCTTTGGGTAAGCAAACATATGGTGCCCCAAGCTGAGCCATCACTTGGGACACAACAGCCCCTCACCAGTATAAGGGGCGTCAAATCGTAACCCTGCTCGGGATCCAGCTTTCTGCTAGAGATCACTTTGGAGGCAGTGGGTAACATCCAAACGCCTGGCCCTGCACTCAAGCATGGACCGATGGAGTTCCTGGCTGCTGGGTTTGCTCTGGCCCAGGCATGCGCTGCACGACCACATGAGATACATACCAGCAGAGGGAGGATGTCCATCTGTCCTCTCACTCTGTGTCAGTCTCACTGCATCTTTTTCTTGTCTCCTTCCTTCCTATTTTTTTTTAAAGATTTATTTTTATTATTATTTTTTCATTGGAAAGGCGGATATACAGAGAGGAGAGACAGAGAGGAAGATCTTCCGTCCGATGATTCACTCCCCAAGTGAGCGCAACAGGCCGATACTATGCCGATCCGAAGCCAGGAGCCTCTTCTGGGTCTCCCATGCGGGTGCAGGTTCCCAAAGCTTTGGGCCGTCCTCGACTGCTTTCCCGGGCCACAGGCAGGGAGCTGGAAGGGAAGCGGGGCTGCCGGGACTAGAACCGGCGCCCATATGGGATCCTGGGCGTGCAAGGCGAGGACCTTAACCACTGCGCCACCGCGCCGGGCCCGTTCCTTCCTATTTTTTAACGCTGACACTCTTTGTTACTCTTCCTTTTGAATAAATTCAAAAAGCAAACATTGAATAAAACCCCAGGTAAACTACAAAGTAACTGATGTAATTTCACTAAAATGTACGTATTTTTCTGTACATTAATTTTGATCGTGATATCAGCTTATAGTAAATGTGGCCATATGTGTGTATGAAATTCAGATACTATGAAAATGACATTTGACTTCCTCCACTGTGCAGAGACGAGGCCCGACACTGTTGCTTCACAACTATGCTGTACTCATGTTATTCTACATGGAAAACTATGTGGAATAATAATAATAGTTCATTTGCTGTGTTTTCTTTGAAGAACAAGCAATAGGAGTTACAGAATATTGGTATGCCAGCTTAAGAAGCAGGGCGTCTGGATCTTGGTTCTAGCTTCTTTAGCTCCCTGAATTTAGGCGGGCCTTTCATTTGTTCCCCTGCAGGTCGAGGCACTCATCCTCTACACAGAGATGTATGGAGATTAAAGAAAAACACTCCTTCCCATACAGAAGCACTGACTGTCAGCCCTCACTTGCTATCCCAACCTGCAGGACACGATGCTCAAACCCTAAGGATGGACTAGAAATGCCGGACTGCTAGCCCCTGGGCTGCTGGCCCAAGAAACACAAGCACACACGTACTTGGTGGAAAACAGTGCCTCTTGCTCTTTATTTTACTCCTCATATATATATACCTTCTTCTCTGAGGAGGAAGGGTTTCCTGGGGGGAAGGGTTTCCTGGAAGTAATCATCTGTATTGAAACAGGGGAGGAACTAATTATTTGAACAGGAACAAGGGTGGAGGTTCTGTTCTGCTTGCTTTACACAGGATGTTCTGGCCTCATATCCTGTTTGCTGTGGCCCTGCTTGCCTAAGGCAGGCTTTGCGATGCAACAGGTTGTCAGGTAGGCCAAGTCTAAGGCCCATAAGTCTGTGGCTCCTAATAGCTCCCCCTTCTAATTTTTCTATGATACAGTACGTGTATGGCTAGGTGACTGTGCCTGTCTTAGGTCATTTGACCTCCCATCAGGTCCTTACCTGTCATGGGAAGCTGAAGCAGATGGCAAAGCTTAACTCCTCTCTTAGGTAGTACCTGACCGGATTAGAGGTTGCCCATCTTTGACTACCAGCCCCGGCTACTGCAGAGTTGAGAGTCAGAATTGAGGATCTTTGCTCCTTCTAGGGCTGCAAAGGCTTATCCTATAGCCATAACCTGAGTCTGTGCTTGCTGTTTTTTGCTGCTTAAGCTGAAGGCACAACAAAAGGAGACCTATGAATAAGAGAGTTATCATAGGGGTAACTCCCAGCCAGTTCCTAAACAAATGGAATCCCTGGGCTATAATATCCATGAAAGAATTCCAGGAAATGGGGTCAACATGGGTAGAATCAATGGCAAAGGTATGATGTCAAAGCGAGCTGGTCAAGCTTTCAAAGTCTGCATTCCAGCAACCATTCGATCTGTAAGAGAGCTCACAGGTGAAATTAGCAAATGTAGAGAAACATTCCCACTTTACCAAGATGACACATATTGCATCAAACCCGAGCAATAAATCAACTCATCATTAGTATTCCTGAAAAAGCTTCAGGAGGCCTCTAGTCATGGGTCTTAATGGCAATGGAAGGGGGATCGCTCTCATTGTTCCTCAGTGTATCTCCGTCCTTCCGGGCGGTGGATTCCATAGGAGTAGAATGGGGGAATGGTGTTTAACCAGCCTTTCAGGAACCCATCTGGGGCTGTCTTCATCCTATGGGAAAGCACAAACACTTCCTCTTCCTCAAATAAGAACAGGGTCTGGCCCTTGCCATTGTCCAGTCAAAGCAATTTTCTAAAAGACACTGAGATTTTTTTTCTCTGAACATGGGTTCCAATGACCTTCTGCTGGAGAGTTACCCTCATGGTCGATATTTTAAAAGTTAAGGTAAAAAAGGTTAAATGTAATTGTTCCTTAGATGAGGAGAACTCTCCCCTTTTTAATTTGAAAAACATGTTTTGAAGGGTGCAGTTGGCATGGCCTTGAGGGATGTAAGGAATCCCAGTAACATGGGCAATGGAAAACTAGACGCAAAAGGACTTGAAAGAAGAAGTGTATGCAGAGCCATTGTCAGTTTTTAGTAGATGAGATTGGCCCATGGTGGCAAAAGCTGCTAGACAATGGTTAATGACATGACGAATTTTTTCACCTGATTGAAGGTTAGCAAAAATAAAACCAGAACTAGTATCTACAGAAACATGAATAAACTTTAAAGTACCAAAGGGCACATGATGGGTGACGTCCATTTGCCAAATGTGATTGAGAAGTAGACCTCGGGGATTAACTCTGTAGCCTGGTGTTGGCAATAAGACAGAACAATTAGAACGCTGGGTGAAGATAATACAGGCTTGTTCATGGATCTTGTAATGCCTTGGCATTACAATGAAGAAGATTATGGAATTCGATGTTTTGGCTGACTGGAGAAGTTAATATAGGCAAAAGAACTCGGGTGGCTAAATCTGCATCACGATTACCTTGTGCTAGTGGCCAGGTAAAGAGGTGTGGACACGAATATGTACAATAAAGATGGGATCTCTACACGACCACAATAATTGCTGCAACCAAGTAAACAAGGGCAAGGCTGTTGCGGTGGGTACTAAAGCTGTAGCCATCTCTAACGGGGACAGAGACTGGGCAACATAAGCACTGTGTGTATAAATATTTAAGGGAGTGGAAATAAATTTTTGAAGAACTAAGGTAACAGCATACAACTCTACTAATTGAGCTGACTTATACTTTGTGGGAAAAGAAAAGGTTTGGCAATTTGCAACATAGGCAGCAAGACCATTGGACGAACCATCTGTAAATATTGTTTGAGCATTATCAATAGGGGAAGATCTAACAATTTGGGGGAAAATAACAGGGTGAGTTTTTAAAAAGGAAAGAATGGGAGAAGGGGGATAATGAGTATCAAAACAGGCAGGACAGGTTAACAGCAAGGTTGCCCAATCATAATCATTAACAATTAACCACTGTAAATTATCAGGGGAATAAGGTGTAACGATGATATGAGGGTGGCTTCCAAAAATCTGCAATCCTTATAAAAGAGTTTTTCTTATAAGTGAGACTATAGCTTGGGTATAAGGATAAATAACCTTCTTTTGGTATGCGGGTAAATGAACCCACAAAAGGGGACTAGTTTGCCAAAATACGGTGGTCGGTGTATAACAGGAAGGCAATATTAATCAAAACAGGGAGAGGGTTATATTGAGATGACAAACTTGGGCTTGCTCAAGGGCTTGTTCTACTAATCTCAGTGCACCACGGGCTTCCATAGTGAGGACTCTGGGGGAACAGGGATCTGGATCTCCATTTAGAATATCAGATAAAGGTTTCAATTGACCTGTGATGATATGTAAGGAAGGCCACATCCAGTTGATGTCCCCAAGTAATTTTTGAAAATCATTTAAGGTTTTTAACTTATCAATGGCAATAATCAATTTTTGAGGGTGTATAAAAACATCATTAATATGGAAACCTAAATAAGAATAGGGGGCACTGTGTTGGATCTTTTCAGGGACTATTTGAAATCCCTTGTTCTGTAGAAGTTGTCATGTGATGGAGAAACACGCCTGGAGATCGGATGACTTACTCGTGGAAAATAGAATGTCATCCATATAATGCATAATATTAACTGTAGGAAATTGCAGTCTTATGGTATGAAGTATTTTTGCAACATAATACTGACACATGGTGGGGCTATTTGCCATACCTTGAGGGAGGACGACCCAGTGGAATCATCGCCAAGGGAAGCAGAAATTAGCACTAGGAATACTAAAGGCAAACCTGGAAGCATCATCAGGATGAAGAGGGATGGTGAAAAAGCAATCTTTTAAATCTATAGTTATAATATGATGTCCTAAGGGAATGGCCACTGGATGGGACAAACCGGGCTGAAGTGGCCCCATGGGTTCCATGGAATCATTAATTTTTCTCAAATCATATAACAAATGTCATTTTCCTGACTTCTTTTTATCATGGAAATGGGAGAGTTAGATGGAACAATGTAACCAGCTTGTAGTTGTTCTGACACAAGTTGTTCTAAAGCTTTGATCTTTTCTAAGGAAAAGGGCCACTGAGGAGTCCAGAGTGGCGTATTACACTTCCACTATATTTTCATTAGCATACCTTCCTCAGTGGCCCCCACTATAAATGCTGATAACCTAAACCTTGGCGGCTGGCATTCCCGGACTGTTTTACAGGTTCTATTTTATCTTGTAGCAATTTGCCTAACCCTTTTCCTGGTATGTACCCCTGCTGAACAATTTGGGAGAAGGCTTTTGGATAGGAAGTAGCCAACACAACATCCATAGCAGCGAGCACATCTCGGCGCCAAAGGTTGACGTGTTTAAGGAAGAACGTAAGACTGGAAGACTCCTGTGTGCCTTCTTCATCTTTCCAGGTTAACATTTTGGCACTACATTTAGGCAAGTTGGCATGGCCCAAGCCTACTAGTTGGGTGGAAGCAGAATCAACAGGCCAATTTTTGGGCCATGACTTAGAATTTATAATTGATTTTTCTGCACCAATGTCAAGCAAACCTTCCATTTTTTTTTCCTTCAATGTTTAGGGTAAGCATGGGACATTGGCCACAATCTTTTACCCAAAAGGCCATTTCTGTCTCTCCTGTAGCCCCAAAGGCTTTGTTAGATCGGTCTTGTGGCAGGGTGAAGCCAACATTAGTGATGAGGGGTAATAATATTAATTGGGCAATTCGTTCCCCGGCTGAGATAGAAATAGCACCAGTAGGGGCAGCTGCTGCCACATTAATTTCTCCAGTGTAATCATTATCCACCACTCCAGGTACTATATGTACTCCTTTTAAAGCTATGCTGTCACGGCCCAAGATTAATCCTACTGTGTCTTTAGGTAGTGGGCCAAAAATACCTGTTGATAGTACCTGGGTGCCTTCAGATGGTGTTAATATTGTTGTTGTGGTGGAACAGAGGTCAAATTCTGCGCTTCCTCAGGACCCTCTGACCAGTTGGCTGATTGGGAGGGGTGGCACGTGTTGGCTAGGTATGGTTGCTGAGTCCCAGCTCCACTTTGTACATTCTGACTGTTTTCTTAGCCAGGAATGCATGGCCCAGAAACACGTTTTTTTTTTTTTTTTAAAGATTTATTTTTATTATTTTTTTTTTATTGGAAAGGCGGATATACAGAGAGGAGAGACAGAGAGGAAGATCTTCCGTCCGATGATTCACTCCCCAAGTGAGCGCAACGGGTCGATACTATGCTGATCCGAAGCCAGGAGCCTCTTCTGGGTCTCCCACGCGGGTGCAGGTTCCCAAAGCTTTGGGCCGTCCTCGACTGCTTTCCCAGGCCACAGGCAGGGAGCTGGAAGGGAAGCGGGGCTGCCGGGATTAGAACCAGCGCCCATATGGGATCCCGGGCGTGCAAGGTGAGGACCTTTAACCACTTGCACCACCGCGCCGGGCCCCAGAAACACGTTTTTTGACTGTAGGGTTGGCCACGTGCATCTGTTTGGGAACGACGCTCATTTGCCCAGTGCCTGCCTCTTTTACATTTGGGACAAAGGTCAGATCCCCTGTCCCGAGATGAGATTGGAGAGTATGCTAAGGAACTTTTTCCCTTTCTTTTGACTGGGCACTCATGCTGGAAATGCCCTGGTTGTCTACAGTGGTAGCAAACTGGATTAGAACTGTTTGATTTAGTAAGGTCACCGACAGCCTTAGCTATGGCTGCTCCCATATTGTAAGTCCTGAAATATCACTACAAAGTCTGATCCACTTATCCAATGGTTCTTTTCTGTGTGAATGGATGACATCCTTACAGACAGAGTCAGCATTTTCATAGGCCTAATTGCCATATGAAAGGCAAAGCCAGCTGAGTGTCAGGGAATATTCGGGTAGCTGCCTCCATCAGACGATTGACAAAATCGGAGTAAGGTTCTTCTCCCTTTTGAATGATTTTGGTTAGGTCTGCCTGACACCCTTGCTGTTGAGGGAGGAGCGCCATGCTCTCATAGTGGCGACGTTGATTTGAACATAAACTCCTGCGTCATAATTTATTTGCTGAGTACCTTGACTGTATTGACCTTCTCCCATCAGCATGTCAACATTACCGTCAGGGTGGCCTGCCTCAACATGACAATGAGCGGTCTCTAAGCAGTTGTCCCAAAAGAGAGACAGCCACAAGATGTAATCACCTCCTTGCAAAACTGCCTTAATTGAGGACTTCCAATCATCTGGGGCATACAAGTACGGGAGAAGGTCTCTAACACGGTGATGGGGTAAGGCAATTGAGTGCCATAGCTATCAATGGCTTCCTTTAGCGCTCTTATGTTTGTGAAGGCAAGCGGCTGATGCATCTGTTGTCTTTGCCCGCCCTCCTCTTGAGGCTCGCGTTTGTAAACCGGGAAGGCATGAGTCGAGCCATAGAGAGGAGGGTGCTGCGGGACCTCAAGTCAACATTTTTCTGATCCCACTGTGTTTGTTGATTGCTGCCCTATCAAGACATTTTCTAATAGTTTTTCAAGGTTGGTAATCTTTTGTTCTAAGACCTGAGTGATTGACGCCAGCAACAGCGGGTTGTCCGAAGGTGGTGGATCTGGATTATTATTTTCCACTCTTAATGTGGAAAGGCTAGGATAGAGACGCCTCTTCCGTCGCGCTCCTAACCCCTCGTCCTCTTCAGGAGGTCCTGTTTGTTCGAAATCAGAGTCCTCACCAGAAGAGGATGATGTCTTGGAGGAGTCAGAGTTGGCAGCACATCCTCGCTGGGACTCCCTTTCTTTTATTTCATCTAAAGCTTCCTGACATCCAGCTACAGATTTCTGACGGGAGCTGCGGGAGGACAGCAGACACTCTACTGTCAGCTGCCATAGGGGTCCGACTCCATTCGGGAGGGGACCGTTTTCCGGTTCACATCTATAAAGGTCCTTTTTGTGGTGCTCCCCTTGAGGGATATTAATCTTTCCTTCTTCTGAAAACCAAGGGCTAACTTGTTGCATATAAGACACATAATTGCTAGCAGTACTTTGTTTTATACCAGTAGCGTTATACTTTAATAATTTCATTAATGCTCTAGTAGCCGGATGCTTAGAAATCTTCAAGCCCATTACTGACTCACCTTATTTGCCTTGCACCCCAAACGCTTTGGCCAAAGTCTTCACCGCGAGGTTCCTCAGTAGCTCCACCATATCAGGCTCCCCGTACAGGTCACCAATTTGTCCCAACCCTCAGGACACGATGCTAAAACCCTGAGGATGGACGAGGAATTCCGGGCTGCTAGCCCCTGGGCTGCTGGCCCAAGAAACACACGGACACACGTACTTGGTGGAAAACAGTGCCTCCTGCTCTTTATTTTACTCCTCATATATATACCTTCTTCCCTGGGGAGGAAGGGTTTCCTGGGGGGAGGGGTTTCCTGGAAGTAATCATCTATATTGAAACAGGGGAGGAACTAATCATCTATATTGAAACAGGGGAGGAACTAATTATTTGAACAGGAACAAGGGTGGGAGTTCTATTCTGCTTGCTTTACACAGCATGTTCTGGCTTCATATCCTGTTTGCTGTGGCCCTGCTTGCCCAAGGCAAGATTTGCCGCAACAGGTTGTCAGGCAGGCCAAGTCTAAGGTAAGTCTGTGGCTCCTAACAACTTCCCACTATTCCTCAACCAAGAATATCTCTTAAGAACAGAAATGAGTTTATCGGCCCAGTGCAATTGCACAAAGACTAAAACCATCGCTTTGCAAATGCCAAGATCCCATATGGGTGCCTTTTTGTATCCTGGCAGCTCTATTTCCCATCCAGCTCCCTGCATGTGGCCTAGAAAAGCAGTAGAGGTTGGTCCAAACGCCCTGGGATCCTCTGCCCTCTTGGGAGACCCTGAAGAAATCCGTGGCTCCTGGCTTCAGATTGGCTCTGCTCGGGCTGTTTTAGCCATTTGGGGAGTGAACCAGTGGATGGAGCATCATCGTCTCTGTCTCTCCTTTGCTCATCAAAATCAATCTTTCTTTAAATGAGCATACCCATTTTAAAGAGGCCTCTGAGAAAGACTGAGGTAATACCCTTTCGGCTGGGGTTGACACCTCCTGGAAATGCAGACAAACCTCGGGATACCTGCTTCATTGTGGAGCCTGAACTAGCCGTGATCAGCCCAGGGTAGACCGCACCGTAAAAGCAAGCACATTCATTAAAGCATATCAAGGAACATAAGCATGAATCAATATGAAAAATGAGCTGTCAGCAACTTGTCCTCAATATCAGTTCGGTGTCACCAGTGTTTACTTAAAAGTTGGTGTTTGGCAGGGAAGGACTTCGCCACGACAGGAGAAATATTCAGAGTTGCCCCTCTTCCGATCTGTGAAGTGTGATGTTGAGACGCAGCTTCTACCCTTTAGAAATGTAAGCGTGCACATGCGATGCCCTCAGCATCCCTTGGATATGTTGATTGTGATTCTTGGCGTTAATTCTGAAGGAAAAGATTTTGCTGTTTAACCAGGATCATGTAGAAAGAAGTTAGGGCTGCCTCTAGGAAGTTTAAAGGGTATGCATCCTTGCCAACAGGTGCCAGATGAGAGTGAAATGTACAAAGCAATTGGGTGCTGCTTGCCTGCGTAGATCCTGTTTCCTTGCACCAGACACATTGCCTAGAGTTGCATCACCTCTGCTAGGTAACACGAACGGCCTTGGCATGGCGTCCGTCTCTTCCATTAATTTTGGTGTTTTCTTCTGAGATTGTTGTTACTCCAGGACCAATTCTGACACTATGAAGAAGTCCCATGGGATTGGAGAGGGAAGAACTGTGTGGTAAGTTGGGGTTATTCTTTACTTTGAATCCAAAACACAGAAGTATCTATGTGAAGTTAGCTTAGAGGAAATGTTTTTTCAGAACTGAGTTCATTCTGTATTGATCGAGATCCCGAGTGCTAACCCGTGGACTGTACAGTGAGGTGTAGGGAAATGTTGACACACCATCGTCAGAGCTGGAGCAGAGTGGACCGCCTGTCAGGACTGGGGCTGCAGGGGTCAGTTGTGCGTCCGCATTACTGTATCCCTCCGCTGTGCTGGGAATTCATATGGCTGAAGTTCACTTTATGCTATGACAACAGTGCACCTTGACGCTGAGGGCAGCCTTCTGTCTTTGTGTTGTCAGCATGTCTGTGACCTCTTGGCGACATCACCATTGACGGGGGTGCTGAAGTGGCGCTGGAGCAGTGAGCTCCTGAGGAACAGCCCAGGAGCAGCAGAGGCTCACCCATGGCTGTCTTCTACCCAGAACCTAAGCAAGCTAGAAGAAAAATAGGGTGACAACTCCTATCCATCTCAGAAATAAAATGGTCTAATTTGTACTTTGGATTTCAACATCTGCCCAAGCCAACTGCAATGTCAGTTCCTTCTGGGCATGCTAGATTAGTATCGTCCTGTTGGTGCTTCCAAATTCCTGGTCAACCATTAAAGGAGGACTTTTATGTGCTTTTGATCATGCTCTTGTCCGTGCAAAGCCTGCACTTCGCGTGGCCTGACAGGCAGGAGCAGAGTGAGGTTCATTTTTGTGGATCAGATGTTTATCACATCGTGGGAATTCAACAGCTCTGGGAAAGAGCACTGGTTTCCTCAGTTTGTATACAAATTTTCTAAAAGGCAGAGGAGTTATGTCAGGCCCATGTTGCGTTCAAATATCCTAAGTACTTCCAGTCGAGTCCAAATGCTCTTTAATCAAAGAGTAGTCATAGTAGCTTTTGCTATGGCACTATCATTTGTTGGCTCCTCCCATCCACCACTATGTTATTCTTTATGACCTAGTGTGGATTGAAAACTGATTAAGACCTTATCTGTTTCCTTAAAATGATTGTGATTAAAAGACCATTAAGAATGTGCTTTTGAAATCACTCTTTCCCAGTGGGCAGAAGGTAATGTAACAGCACCAGAGCACAAAGACTGGGTTAGTGATATTAAACCAACATGTTATCCATGTACAGAAGCCAAACCCATTGCTTGGTCTCTGCTTTGAATTAAGCCCAAGCTATCAAGACTTAGAGGAAGAAAATGTGGATTCAGGGTTTTCAGGCTTTCATTCGAGGCATGTAGGATCTGCCGGGAAACATGGGATTCCGTACAAGTATTATCTTAAAGCATTATTGCATAGAAAGAGGAAATCTTGGGATTACTTACAAAGGAAAACACTGCTACAGATGTAAGATTTACTTAAAAATCTTAGGAACCTTGTTATTTAAAGAAATCAGCAGACTCTGTAAAGCGTACCAAGGTGTGTCCCAGGAAAGGCGCATGATCGTGGGAAGGGCGGAACTATCTTAGCTCCTTCTGGGATGGCACTTCAAGAAGAGGGAAGTGCCCTCTCGTGAGTTTTAGTTTTCTTATCATTTGATGAAGTAAGTAATATTTCAGTACTTTGTTAAATGGGTTAAGAGTGAAAAATATCTGTTAAGAACGCCTACCACAGATTGTTTCATTCTTCTTCCCTTGGAAGAAAGGGGTCACAAAGACTTGTGCTGGTGGCCTGGATGACACGGCCATTCATTGCATTGAGAATGAAACAGGACAACTGGGAGCTGCACAGAAGTCTAGAGATGATTGAGCCAGAAGTTTCCAAATACTTCAGAAAACATTTTTGAAAGCATATATTAAACACACATAAAACAAATGGAATGGAGTTATTACAACAGAAACGTGGTAAAGGCCCCGGAGTTGCAAACCCTGGGTTTCTCCTTGAAGAGTCCTGCCCAGGAAGCTTGCCACTGAGCTACTTGGCTTTGGGAACCATTGCAATCCTTTAACTCACTTAGTGTGTTCCTGTGTCTCTGACTCCTCTGCCAACAAATTCTGAGTGTAGATGAAAGATTCAAGTGGACTTAAACAATTTGCCCAAGGCTACTCAGCCGATTGGCAGCAGAGTGGGAGTAACACACATTTCCTATCAGCTCCTCTAACACTCATTCCATCATGCCTCACTCTGTCAGAGTAGGCTGTTTTGTTGCAATATGTGTGAGATGACTCAGTGGCTTAACTCTCGCTCTCACACACACTGAGCTTTAGGTTAGTGAGGAGGCTGTTGCTCACAGGGTCCCTTCCGGGGGACGGGGATGCTCCTTCTTAGCAATTCCCATTTGTGACACTGAAAGGATGAGTTGGAGAGTTCAGCACTAGCAATCAGATACTTTTACATAAAGAAGGCACAATTTCTTCCCACATGTGTCATTCATCAAAGGAAAATCAAGGAACACATCTCCATACAGGCAGAGGGGAATGCAGTCCTGGAAGGCCAGGGGATAAAGGAAGACACTTTATCCATACTCACTGATGACATATTCATATTTCCTTTTCCTTTTATATTAGAATCAACTTCATAACTCCAAAATATATTTTAATGCAGAACAATAATAATATTGAAATACAGAAATAGATTTTAAGGAAAATTTTGTTGTGAAACACATAGTTCTATACATGTTTTGCTGTAATATGAGCCACATCAACTGTGAAGTCTCTTTGGCCCTAACATTCTTTGCAGAGTGTAGGCTATCACAGAAAAATAGCATATCTCCTTGATTGAGTTAGTAACTTTTTAAACCATCTCTGCAATCACTGGGCATGATTGACAATGAGATGGCCTTATTGACAAAGCAGACTGGCTAATACTCAGCTTAAGAAAAGGGGTTTTCCGTAAAGGCTATTGGAAACTCAACGGAAGTTGGGAGATTCCCGGAAACTTCATATGCTCTGCTGTTGGGCGACTACACGCTGGTGTGACTCAAGACAACTTGGAGAGTGTGACACACACCCACAGTCAAGGCTTGGAAGCTCTCACACTGAGCTAGAGAGCCATGATACCTGATTGGTTTCAATCTCCTTATTTCTCAAGATTCAAATTCAAGGGCAAGATGATTCAGTTATTCTGATTATTCCCAAGAGAAGCTTTCTTTTTAGTTAAGCACAGACTTTTGAAATAAAGGAGTTCTTGATAAGTGGAAAATTGCATTGGTCAGTGAAGAAAAAGACACAAACAGGAAAAGTAAGCACCAACAAGCGCTGAGAACGCAGGGCTAGGAACGCTGTCCTGCATTTCTCAGAGCTGGACTTGTTCTCCTCCGGCCAGCTGATGCCCAGCACCAGCCTACGGCTGACCACTCTCCCCTGCCTCTAGTTCCACTCCTGTGATTTCATCTCGAAAGCAGCTTCTCTGGCATCACCAGCTGCTTTTCGTCTTTTCGCTGTTGTAATGCCCTAAATGCCACTTCTACTACCCATGGCATACATTTTCATATACCAGAGAAGTTGAAAAATAGAGATTTTTCAATGTCCTTGAAAGGTTTACCTTGACCTAAAAATCTGTGAGACAGAGATGATTACTGGGATTACCCTGTCTCTGCCTCACAGAGCAAAGCTCTGGAACGCAGGTGGATGATGGATTACAAAGATGGAAGTCTGAACAGGAAGCTTTCCTGAAAGACAAGTTTTCTCTTCAAAACTTTCTTATCAAGTAGCTAAATTTATTAACTTTTTCAATTATTTTTTTCACGTTCCTAAAATAATTTTCATCATGATTAGGTTTCAATGATAAGTGAAGCTTTTTTCAATGATAATGAGAGAAAAGTCTAGATAGAAATGATGAGAAACGCTCAAGCAAATGTTTAGTTCTGAAAACACTGGAACAATCGCCCAGCTTCAGCGTGTACTTCCAAACTTAGATGATTGTCACATGCTCACTGGCTTACTCATTGGTAGTTCCACTCTGTCAAAGCTCTCTGGAATTTTAAAAAATTATGTTAAATATTAATCAAAACTGAGTACTTTCAATACTGAAGGAAATCAAATCTCATCTCTCCACCGTTCTCTCTGTTCATCTCTTTCCCCATCGATTTGTCTGTGCCTCTATTTCTCCATCCGCCTCTGCTGTTCTTTCCAGTATGCACATATTTTCTCTCTCTTTTTACCAACAATGTAATGTCACCAAAAAACTTCCCTGCTGCCAACAATTTCACCTAAGAGCCTCTATTGTCTTTCTACTGGTAATAAATGATAATAATTAACGGCAAATACACAATAATTAGTCACACTAGGTTTCTCCATCTGGCGTACCTGTGTCCCATCACTGTGTCTTTCAAAGAGGAGACAGGCAGCATATTGCAGCACATCCTGCTAATGGGTCTAAGTGGAAAATGGGGAGGGAAGAGGTCATCGAAGAAAGGTCAGCAGCAAGACAGGCACATTGTACTTTTTATTAGCACAGCCATTGCCGATTTAGCTGTTTTCTCCCCAAAATAACAGTCAACTAGAGAATCTCACCAGGCAGGGGATCACCCATACAGAGTATTAATTTTATTATTTAAATCACAGTCACCATCAGCATTGCCATTTATTTATTAATCGCTCGCTTCTTATCTATCAGGGAATACGTTCTACCTCAAAAACAGTGTTTTTCTGTGCCTGACGATCTTGCAAGGTAGATTGGAAAACCACCTCTGGTTTTCAGATGAGCAATTTAACAAGAGACTAAGCTACATCTCCAGGTCTGTAGAACTCATCAGCATAGAAGCAGAAAGATTGAGAAACAAACTTTTGAAATTTTGACAGAATATATTACAGCTGTTTATCAATGACCTTGAACGTTGAAAGTTGACTTCAACTAACTGGATTGGGAAGATAGGTTTTTATATACAGTATAGATTTTCAGAGAATAAGTTAATACGGCCAGCAAGTCTTTGGAAAGCATGTGATGCTGAAAATAAACACAGAAATCAAGATTTATCCATGGTGAGGGATTTTGAATTGCATTAGATAAGCAAATTTCAGATGATTCTTTTCTTTCTCTACCAATAAAAAGGATACTCATCGGTGAGGCTACCGTGTCTTCTCCAAAGAGGAACAACGCTGCTGAATGTGGCATCTCCTCCTGCGAACTGACCAAGACCTAAAACAGATTTTAGTTCACCTAGCATTCTGTGTTTGCTTCTTGTAACTCCAGGCTCTATTCATATTTTTAAGGCTTGAAATGTCCTCAATCCACACATCCATATATACAAGATGGGCTGTCACTTGTCACTCCATCTGTTCACACTCCAAAGTTGTCATTAGCTTCTCACAAGAAAACGGAGTTTTCTATAAGCTTTCTTTTATTCCAAAAGAGAAGACTGGGCACGTGTGGCCTTCTGGAGGTAACCACCTCATGTTTCCAATGTCTCCCAGGAGGCATGCTACTGTCGGCGGATCTGCACAACACCTGAGCCCATGAGGTGGGACGGGAATCCAAAGGTGAACTTGGACAAAGGACTGCTGGAGTGGAAGGAAAAAAAAGTGCTTGAGTCCATGTTTGAAGTAGCTGGAATGAGAAATAGTACCTCCACTTGCTCCATATTAGAGAGAAACAGGAGAAAAACAAGATCAGGGTTTTGCAATCAGTGTAAATTGTTATCCACCAGCCATTTGTGCGTCTCAGCTACTCTTCTGAAACACAGGGTCCTACAAAGACAGCAGCACCTGTTGCTGACTGTGCAGGAACAGCCTCACCATGTAATCAAGGCAGCCCCATCTGCGGTGAAATCTCCTCACTTTTCTTTTAAAGATCAGATCCTTCGCCGCTAATGAGCTAACGGGAGGGGCGCAATGTCTTTCTTGATTCTGTGTCTGTGGTGGAAAGCTGGGCAAATTAAAATCAGCTGAGGTTTTCCCTGGTTTCCAAGGCCAATGTCCCTGTCTTTTCAAACTTTCGCCTTGCACAGACTTTCACTTTAGATTCAGGTTGAACAGTAGGCAATGGTTAATTGTATTCTTCCTTCTACCTATCTAGTCATCAAAGGGCAGAAGACACTACTGATAATTCTGTTCTCATGTCTTCTCTGAGTTCCATGCCCAATTTGATAGCCAAGAATCATACATTTTTACCTTCAACATTTTAGTGTATCTGTTTTCTCACTTTCATCCCAGACACCAGGGTCATAGGACAGATCTTCGATGTTTCCCACATATTGTTACAACTCCAACCATTTCTCACCTTGCTATCCACGACACTTCATTGCCTTTGCATCTAACACACTGGCTTTGAACAGCTATATCAGCTTACACTTCTCTTTCGCTTGTATTTATTGTAACTATTTCTTATGTAGTTATTTCCCACACATTACACTGAGCTTTTCCAGGACATAGACTGAACATTAAGTGCTCACAAAGCAATTGCAGAATCACTGATTGGCTTATTTTCTAACCGTACCTTAGTACAATCCTGAAACTGGCTCAGCAAACCAAAGCCTGTTGATCAAGTCAGTCCACAAGTGCTCCTGTAAGGTCCTGTAGGAAAACAGCCAGGCCCAATCATCTTCCGAGCCATCAGTACCCATGGCTGCTTTCACGCTAATAGCAGTCAGACCTGGGCAGTTCTGACAGAGACTGTGACTTTCAAAGTCTAAGGTTTTCAGTCTGTTACCTACAGAAAGAAGTTGCTGAATCCAGTTTTGAAACTTAAAAATAGGGGTGTAGGCATTGTGCCTAAAACACAAGCTTTGGAACTTAAGAACTACAAAATACAGCGTTTGGCCCAGTGGAAAGACCCCCAAGACCCAAGTTGCTATCTTAATTCCACTGTGGATTGTGCAGCTTCTTAAATGTTGAGTCTTTGCACAATTACAACTTGTTACACACTTGGTGCTGCCCATGTCCCTCAACATTAGAGGCTCACTTCACCATTGAGCCTGGCTCTGTGTGCTTAGATTATCTCTGCTGTAACCCTAACGTCTCCAATATGTTACTGGTTGGTGATTTAAGGAGACCACATGTCTTTCTAATGCTCAGCATCCTCCTCTGTGACAACAGGGAGGATGACAATAAAATTCCATGAATTGCTGAGGAAAAGCAATGCAATTCTCCATGGAAATTGCACAATAGAGTTGCCACTGTGACCTTCTCTTTGTGTCTTGGCTTGTTTGGTTGTTTTGCTGCGTCACTCATACTGATTCAACTTGCCAGTACCTCATGAAGAGTTCCTTTTCCCAAGTTGTACCAAACTCCGAATGCCAGGGTTGAACTCTTTGACTCTGTTGCCTGTGTAGAAGAGCGTGGGTTAGGGAGGACAGTTTCATATCATTCTGAGAGTTCGGGTCTGCATCTTAGCAAATCTAGAATAATTCTAAAAGGTGAGAAAAGACTTCACAGCATTACGAACCTTAACTAGGTGAATATCTCCGGATATCTTTGCCTACAAGATGTCTACTCCAGGATCCTGGCCAGATTTCAAGTTGGAAGAAAGCTACCCTTTTCTAAAAGCCACGGTGTCCTCATTTATAAGCTATGGGGCCAGCCCAGTCTGGTGCACTTGTCCTCTCCTTGGCCAGGTTCTTGGGAACTCCAGTGGCTGCAGAGTCCAGTTCTCAGTGTTTCTTCTTTTAAGCGGAGTGACTGCAATCAGAAAAAAAAAGACAAATTTATTTTTCTGTTTGAACATAATTTTTTTCTGATTCCACCCTGCTACAAACAGAGGGAAAACATGTTTTGATTATATTTACAAATGTATCTGATCATCCTGGAATGTTGGAGAACATCTCATGTCTGAAAGGGGGCCTCAGCAGAGTGCCTGCTGGGCTTGGAGCTTGTGTAGCTTTCAGTGTGTCTCTGGGATCCAGGTACACCAGGGGCAGCCAGGACCAGTCTCTGCTTCCTGCCCAGCATGCTGCACCCTGACACGTGCAGCTTCTCCCAGGGGACGCTCAGTGCACAGAAGGGTCTTGCGGTATTTGTGGAAGTCACGACAGTCACACCTTGGAGCCGTGATCTCTTTGCTATGAATTTCTCTTGCCATAACCCATCCACCCTGCTCTGATGCCCGATGTCCATTTGAAACACAAATCTGATCATGTCACTTCTCCTCTTAAAAACCATCAAACGCTCCTCATTGCTAAATCCTTCAGTAAGAATCACAAGTCTTCACGCTCTGGCTAATCTGTCCTTTCATACACTTAAAGGCTATTTATTTATTTATTTACTTGCTCATTTGTTTGAAAGGCAAAGTGACAAAGAGAGAGAGGGAGAGAGAATATGAAAGGAATCATCTTCTATCTACTGATTCATTCTTCAGATGGCCACAAGGGCCACGGCAGGGCCAATCCAACATCAGTGGCCTTGAAGTTCATGCAGGCCTCCCACGTGAGTGGCAGGGGCCCAAATATTTACACCATCTTTTGTCTGCAGGAGCCTGGCTGCGTGGAACATGAGCTAGTGCTCACATTTGGGGGCTAGAGTCTCAGTTGGAGGCTTAATCCACAGTGACACAACGCCAGCCCTCATCTGTTTCTTAAGACTTGGACTCAGGCGTCCTTCCTTTCTTCTTCAACATTCCATAAAAATGGGTATATCTTCTTAGAACGGTACCTATAAAATACATGAAATCTATTCACTGTAGGTCAATAAAATATTTAAAATGGGTATATGGGTATACCTGTTTAGTACTAAGTCCCTCAAATGTTATAAAGTGACCTTGAGTGCATCACCCTATCTCTGCCACTCTTTGCATCACCAAGAAGGCAGGGAGCATCCTTCATTTCTGCTCTCACAGCTGTCTGGCTCTCGGATTGGCGAAGGCAGGCTCTGCGGAAACAGTGAATGGCTGGATCAAAGACTTGAATCCTCTCTGCTTGTCACCTGCAGGACTTCATGGCACATTTTAGTGGTCACTCTCCTCTGCACTAATAGACTTTACACCTGAGAGGCAGGAGCTCCGTGCCTATCTTATCTGCCACTGTCTCCAACTTCTCCATTTGTCACATGGGGTAATAGTTCAACAGGGATTTATTGAGAAGGCTAGGTTGTTAAAGGTTAGAACTTCAATAGGCCTGGAATCTACACTCACAACGTTTGCTCCCATTGGGTGTCTAAGACAGGACTGTTATGGCAGGTGGACAAATCTCATGTCAGTCTAACAGCGGTAAGCTATAAGAAGGAAGCATTAAAGTGTAGAGTGGAGAGAGACGTTACTTCTGACGGTTAAGGTTTATTTGTTCAACAAGTATTTGTTAGACATCTAGTGTGTGCATAGTACATGTATGCTACAGAAGAGGGATTAGGTTTCTTCCCCAAAGTCAGAAGCTTCAGGCAGAGACCACTGCCCTTCAGAAGAGTTAAGGGGAGGACAGAGAATGTTCCCAGGGAAGGCTCCTACATCAACCTATGTGCCAGCGAAAAAGCGGTAGGGGCAAGATGCAGGCTGGCCAAACACAGGCCAACCCCTCTTGGCGTCCAGAGCACAGATGGGAAATGTGACCAGTTCCTGAGTTACCTTGTCAGCACCGATGAGAGATGCTGGGACAGCTGCTGTTTCTCTATTGCCTCCTTTGCCCTCCAGAGTGGCAAGTCAGACTGTGGCTACTGGGATGCTGAAGCCACAGAGAACAACCTGGCACTTGCAACCTCTGAAGAGAAGGCTGGCCACAGAGTCTTCAAGTCACCTCAGCACAGGGGGCCGAGAGGGGATGCTGCAACCTCTGGAAAGCACACCCACCACACCTGGCCCTGCTGACTGGGGCCTGATGGAAGCATCTTCTTTGCACATCTGGCACTGGGGGTTGCACCTTGCTCATCCACAGGCTTCAGCTTTCATCTCTTGAGAAATATCCAACTGGGTAAGAATTTCAGAGATTCCTTCTGAAGCCTCCTCTTTATGAAAATCTCTGTGTGTAACCTCAGGCAGACCCTCTTGTTTCCATTCTCTTGGCACAGCCCTGAGCTGAGTAGGTGCCCAACAAGCAATGAACTCAACTGAATGAATTCAGTTGAATGATATGTTTTGCTCACATTACCTGCTGGTGCTGAAGTATGGAATGATGGGCTGGACTGGGCATTTCTCCCAACTCCCCCCTCCAAAAAAATCTTGTTGGGAAGGAAACTAGGGAGAAAGTAGATTAAGAACATCATAAAAACAACTGCAAACAATTTGCTATGGAAATCTGGAAAAGAAGGAAAATTATGTTTTGGGGCATGAAAAGTGAAGGTAGTAGTTGAGGATCCTTGCTTTCTTTGACAGTTTTAGGATGAAATATTTATTATCAGCCTACAAATCAGTCTAATGGTATAGAAAAATTAGCCCTGTCCCACAGTGTAAAGTAGACGTGGAAAATAAGAATGAACGAGAAGGAGGATGAGGAGGAAGAGAAGGGCGAGAGAAGAACATGGAGAAAATCTTCAGGAGATTAGCTACTGAAAATCACATGACTGTCTTTGCTGCCACTCTGCAGGTTCCTTGAGCCCTGCCAAACCCATTCTTGGGCAAGTCCTCCACAGGACCTGTTCATCAGCTGGTTCAGGCCCTCCCACTAGTTCCCTTTGTGCGTGGAGCAAGACCAAAATTCCTGACCACAGCTGATGGGCCCCCATTACGTATGCCTGGCGGTCACTCTGTCACCTACCACAGCTCTATCTGAAATGATGAGACCATTGATGTCATGCTCATTAGCATATCTCTGTGTTTGTTAGCCATTTGTGTCCACAAGCTCATAAGCTCTGTGTCCTGCCTGTGCCTGTCTCCTGGCGACTCCCCTCAGTTTTGATTGGTGACTGGCATATGGTTGGCACTCAGTCAGCATTGGCTAAATGGATGAATAATATTCCACGACAAATTGTTTTACTATGCTTCAGTTTAAAACATTCACCCAGCTGATGCATTCCTTTGGTTTCAGAAACGTCGACATAATCTCCCCTTGTCCCTGCTCTGGTGCTGAGCCTCACCCAAGGTGCATCTCAGGACTTGCCCGCCCCTGCACTCACGGCACCCTTCCCTGCAGAGGGGTCACCTAAGCCTCCCACATGGGAGACCTCTCACGGCTGTCCCTGCACCTTCACACCACCGTCTTTTCCTGAGGAAATCCTGCAGTGACACCATAGAAAATTTGGAGACACAGAACCTGCCCTCAGGGAATGTATAGCCTGGGGAGACAAACGAGCACAGTGACAAACTCTGGTAAAGAGACAGAAAGCAAGGCACAGCAAGTACTTGAAGAACCCTCTTTGAACTATCGCCACGCTGTCTACTGAATCTCGGTGTGCTGTGTGCTATCCACGCTTTCTGTTCTATGTTGGTGTCAGTTTAATCTCGTCCCCTAGTTTTTCAGCTGCAAATTCGTGGTGTGACTACCAACACTGACACACTGCACACATGTGTAAGGAGGTCAGAGGCAGGAAACGGAGAGGCGCAATAGTCTCTCAGTAGGTGCTCCCAAGTGAGACTGACCTTCAACCTAACAGCACTGCCCTGCCAAGATCTGCCTAGCCAGGCTGCACCAAGAGCCAGGAGAGGTGCCATGCACTGTGTCCTTGATGCCAATCACCTTTTACATAGCCCTCGAATTGGCTTGAGCTGCTCCTTTTGCATTCTCCTTGCTTATGCTTCTCGTCCCATCTTAAAATGAAAGCCTCACCAAGCCATCTACTCTGTTTTTTAGTTCTAAAAACTGAGCAGTTGTCATTGAGCTGATACAACCTTGCCCAGGGTTTAGAGCTGCCTCTGATTTTGATTGAGAAAGCTCTGCTAGGTCAGAGTTGCCTTCAGACCTTGCCCTGCAAAAGGGGATCATAGAAAAGCTCCAAGCCATGCAAGGCTCCAGGAACTTGTGCAAATGGTGAGCAGAAGTCACCTCTTGGGACCTCCAGCTGACGCCAAGTACCAAGAGAGGAAGAAACGAGGTGGCTGTCCCTTTCAGGTGACTTCCCTGCAGACTCCGAGCAGCCCAGAATCCTCCTCTCATTGCTCATGGATCTGCAACCGTCCCAGTTCTGGGAGACAATGTGAGCTTGATTAGGTCCAGCTGAGTGCTGGGCTCAGAGGACAACGCCAGGGCAACAGTGAGGCGGGGACAGGGACAGTGCAAAGGATGTGCTCCCTATGGAGAACGGGCTTAAGCCAACCTGGCACCCCACAAAGGCATCGTATTCCAAAAACCACAGTCCTGGAGATCAATATCAATACCCCTTCTCACCAATGAGAAACTTGGAGCTCAGTCTCCCTGAATGTTTTGTCCAAACCGCCGGACCCAAATTCTTACAGACTAGAGTCAGGGTCTTCCTGAAACCTCACTGCATGCATCACAGGGGCAGACCCTTTCCTGACCACTAAATGACTGCACCAACAAGTACAGAAACCAGCTCCTGGCTTTAGTCTGATATTCTAGGCCATGTGTCTGGGTGAGGCTGACAGTGCCCCCAGACAGTGTGTGGGGGCAGAGTTAGGTTCATTCTTAACATCCGTGACCCTGGACACACGGTTAACCTGACAAAGCCAAGCCCTCCCCACTCAGATCGCTGGCAGGTTTGCAGCTGGGGCCCACAGGGGCTCGGTTTCCAGGTTGTCCTCTGTCCACTTGCCACGGCCTACGGTGGGCTGCATGTGCTGGCTTCCGTGCCCGTGAGCACCGAGCCTCAGGAGATTCCTTCCTGCCTTAACTGGCTCCAAAAGGGGACTCTGGTCTTTCTAGAACATTTGCTGTTTCGATTTCTCATTTCCTCTTTACTGTGAGGCCCTTGCACTGGGCTAGCAAGACCCTCTCCCCAGGTTACCTCCACGGGGGGCCTTGTGTGGGGGTGACGACAATCTACACTCATGGCAACACTAGCATGTGGGTCCTTGGACTGACCATGGGCTACACTCGGTCTCACTGGTATGATTGATAATATTGATAAAGGGTTAGAATGTCTGAAACACACAGCCCACACTTCCCCACCCCACCCCAGGGTTCCACAAGGGCAGAGCACTGGCCCAGGCAATTTGGCAGCCATGTTTTAAGACTTCTATTTCTAAAAAAAAAGGGGGGGGAGGGGATGTAATCATTTTCATCCATGCAGGCACATCCCTGAACAGGGGAGAGAAAGCCGAGAAAAGGGGAAAAACTTCCCTGCCACTATCACCTCCATTCATCGCCCCCGCCTGAGCCGTCTCGGTTGCCATGGTGACGCAGGGCTGACCTCTCACTCTCTGCTCTTCCAGGAGCTGAAAAGGTAAAAATGAGCCATTTGGTCTCAAATGAAAATCAACCTCCCTCAGTTAAAAGATGTTAAATCGCTTTCCCTTCGTCAAACCTAATGTTCCGTAGCCACGTTTAAAAAAATAGGAGTGGGAGGTTGGGGGGAGGGACCAGAGGAGCAAAGACTTCAGAAGCCAGTGGGGATACGGGGCTAGAGGCAGCGGCAGCCACTGAGATCCAGAAAGAGCAGCTCTGGTCCAGGGCATGCAGACAACTACCACGCTGCCGCTCACTGCTGCCTTCCAGACCCTTCTCTGACCTGCAGTGGCCCACAGCGCTGCCTCTGGCTCTGCCCTTCTACCCGCCTAGCATGCATGCTTGCGGTGGTCCCCGTGTATCTGGACTGTTGGCTCCTATTTTTCAGGCACAGCAAACTCAGATCAGGAAATACAAAACATTGATTGCAATCTATTGGGAGCAATGCGCTCCTCACCAGAGCCGGCTGGCTATAGTGACTGGCGGGATGAATATGTTGAAGGTCACTGACTCAGAGCCCTACAGGTGGATTAGCCGGGTGAGAAATGCCCTCCGCGCTGATGAAAACCCCTGGCTGGGCAGGAAGAGAGGCTCCGGGGGGCAGGTCTGGCAGGACTCAGGAGCTGAAGTCCCTTTGGAGCACTGCTATTTTGCCGACATGTGGCAGAGCAGCACAGATGCAGACGCCAGTTTCCCCTGGGCATCTGTCCACCTCCATATCATGTGCCCAACTGGTTTGGGCATTGCTCTGGCTCCTGCGGCTGGGGCTGTGCTCTGTCTCCCCGAGGTTCATTTTGAAGCAAGTTTCTAAGGACCTGGGCTAAATGCCCCTCCACATGCGAATTACCCTCAATTATAAGCTAGGCTAGACCAATGGATTTATCCCTATCAGACTTGTTGTGACGCTTTAACTTTCCTGGGACTGAAGTTTTGCAGAACGCATAAGCATAGGTGCAAGCACTGCAACTGAGTCTCAGCGGAACTGGGTCCATGTGCTGGCCTGGAACAATAATCCCAGCTAACTCAAGAATTGCTCTGGCAGGTGAGTGGTCAAACACAAGACGATTCCCCTAGCTCAATAAGGCTTCACTGGGAAAAAAACAGAAGCAAATTCTAGGAAGGTAAACTGGCAGTTGGGGGACAGCGCCCAGATTCCTGGACGTATGCAAGGTTCTACCATTTAGTCACCTTTCTCCAAGCACCTGCGCGCCTGCTGCACAGCCTGCTGTTTTAACAGTACCTGTCTCAGTTCTCTGCTCAGCTTCAGGTGCTTAGTGACCAAGCTGAAAGAAAAAGCCTTTCTCTGTTAGAGTCTACCCTTGAAAATCTGCTGTCCCCAGAACGAGAAAAGCAAGCATGCCTCCTCCTGCCTCCCTTTCTCCCCCACACACAGTCCACATTCCTCCACAAACTGCTGCCACCTTACTCCCAGGAGCTGTTGCTGAGCCAAGCCAGGAAGACAGCACCGATGCCTGAGACCGGCGGGCTGGCCTTTTCATGTTTAAAGGGTTAAGGCTCGGAAGGGAAGGAGAAAACACTCCACAGCGCCTGCGTTTTGATCTCTGGTTCAAAACCTACATGCAGATGAAAATGGCCAACCTCATCCTGCACACAATCCCTTTCTCTGCCTCCCAGTCCTTCCCCTTCTCTCACCACAATCTCACAGATCTCTGCACGACTAGAGGGCCTGCGATAAGAGAATGGCCAATGGTATTCTATGGTTTCAGTGTAGTCTGAAGATTAGATCCCCATGAAAATAACATCTCTCTCCTCCACTCCCTGCCCCTCCCCGCTGGAAGCAGCTGCTTTCACATTTAAATGTAGCAAGGGTAACAAGAGCCTCTTTTATCAGCTACTCCTATTCATAAGGCATTGAAATACACGCGGTTTCTTAATCCCTGGTGCAGCTCTAAGGGGCTTCAGCTTTGTGCTGAAATAGCACGTATCTTTTTAAAGTAGCTGATGGGAATCATCTTCCAACCCAATCAGTCTCTTAAAAGCAGCTCTCCCCAAGGTTTCCAGGGAAAGTAAATGGAGTCCAGGACTCAGCGTGTATCCAAGTCGCCGCCTCCGTCACAAAGGGCTTCAGAAACAATGCTCAGGTTTGTTTATAGCTCGTCCCAGCGCCCGGGCAAGCCGCGTGCCTCCTCCCTCGCTGCCCTCCCATCCAGATCCCATACCCATCTGTGCAGCGGAGTAACTTGGAGCGAGGCAGCTCTTTCTGCAGGGATGGAGCACAAGGGACAGGGCAGAGGGAAGACCCCCAGCGCTGGCAGAAATCCACGGGGGTCTCCCCTCCATCCCACAGCCTCAGGAGGAGCATGGGAAGGGCCACGGATTCCTCAATCAGAGTGAGCCATTTTGTGGGCAGGTGGCTGAGAAAAGCTTACACACATATACACACAGGTTAGTCTGTGGGGGACAGCAGTGCTTCCCTGTACACTCAAACATAGCAGCATCCAGCAGGGACACAAAGGGAGTATCTGAAACACAAATAGGAACAAATAGTCCAAAGGACACTGATCTACTGTGACTGGGTGTAGTTTTCAAAGCTAGCTTCTTAAAATCACCTCTCTCTATGAAAAATAATAGACACCCGCCAACACATATGTAGCATTTATGCGTGCCCATACAAGGTAACGTATGTATGTGCTTCAAAAGTTTTTGGAAACGTGTATTATCAAAAAATGGCATAGGTTTCAAACACGGTTATGCACCAAACGAAACGGACCATTTGGTCCCACTTCTCCCACTAAAGCTTCCATCCAAATACCTCTGTCTTCCACCAAGTCAAATGAGCACATTCTCTTGTCTGGATCCATTGCTACGGAAGCGAGGAAGAGCTGGGAGACACGCGTGTTGTGTTTTGTGTTTATTCCTGGCTTATTTTCACTTAGAAGCAGCTTATAGAAACAGAGAGAGAGAGAGAGAGAGATCTCAAGAGAGGGCAGAAATCACATTCGGCTAGTATTGTCTTCCTCCGTGTTCCAGTTTCCAAGCGTGATGATTTGTTCCTCTAGCGAGCAGGAGCCGCGCAAAGGCCTCTGGATAGTCAACTCTTCTGGAATAGACCTGGTTTCAATTGCTGCGTGTCTGTCCCTCCCGGGTTCTCTCTCCTTGACTGGGGGCTGGGGCACGAATGAGTGTTCTTTTCCCTATAGAATCTATTTCTTCTTTACTTATAAAATGTCGCAAAGTGGTCAAGTAAAAAGGGTGCACTGCAGGGTGAGGTTCCCCTCCCCCACGAGTCAGGCCGACCCACCAGCGGTCACAGGACAGGACCCACCCGGTGTGAGGCATCCGCGGCCCTGCAGGCACTCAGGGTTGCCGCATCCCACATGCGTGTCCATCTCGCAAAGTCCGTAGATTTTTTCATCAAAGGAGGAAAATCTGCAGGTAATTCTAAATGCCCTTTAATGCCATTACAGGAAAACTTAATTCCAAGCACTGGGATTTGTCCAAGAGCTGACTTTTCTGGGGCGATGCCTTCGCGTTCGAATCGTGGAGTTCGAGTGCCCTCTTTCGGTGCTTTGCAAAGCCGGAGCAGCCCGGGAGGACGCGGGGCCGGTGGACGCCGCGTCCAGGGCGCGCTCCCAGGCTGGGGATCATGGCCGGGTCGAGACCAGTCCGCTGGAGCGCCGGAGGTCCGGCGGGCGCTGGCACCGCAACGCAGGAGCCCCGCTCCCGCAGAGCGCCAGACGCCTCTTTCCCGACCACGGGTCGGCCTTTATGTGGAATGGGAGACCTTTATGGCCAACCCAGGTGTTTGAGGAGAGAGGGAGCTAGCGGGATTGGGTATTCCCACGTTTCTGAAGAGCACCAAGTGGATTGAGTATTCTTGGGCCGGTTGAGTTCAGCTGAGAGGGGCTGGTTCCTCAACTGCTCTCCACCCTACCCCAAGGCTCCTGCTTTAACTATCAGCTCCAGCATCCGCCTGAACCAAATGCAGTGAGTGACCAGAAACTACTCAGCGAACACAGGCGTGGTGAGCGCCACCTGACACGCCACACTGGGCACCAAGGGGCCCCGCACTGGGCACTGGGTGCAAGCATGACCCAAGCGGCCAGCTCAGGCCTGCCTGCCGCATCGCTCCCTCCAAGCGCCTGCACATTTCTACACATCAGTCTTATGGTTAACAAGCTCAGAATCTCTTTCTGTTTTATCATTTCAACATCTGAAAACTACTACAACGAATTCAAAATGATTGATAATTCTGGATAGAGGATCATTAAATGCCAACAGGAGAAAAATTTACCCTCAATTATAATTGTGATACTACGTCAAACAGATAGAGGAAATCCTAATTCCGAGCTCTATTAAAATGCACTTATTTCAATTTCCAGTTGCTATGTATGTCCTATTAGCAGCCTGACATTTTGAGTAGTACACTAATTCATATGAATTGGGTTTTAAATGAAAGCTTTCAAGTCAACCTTTATGGAACACTGAATGTGCGATAAGCCCAGAATTAACAAGAGAAGGAGGTGCTACTATTTCCACTTCACATGCGCTTCTGGCAAGAAGGAGGAAAGCCTGAACTCTCCACATTAGAAAACGTTTTCATCTCAAGGACCTTGCCCATAAGGAAAAGCAGGTGCCGAGTCCGTCTTGAGAGGCCTGTTAAGTAGTTTGGAGCAGATATGATTCTGTTCTTCAATTAGAAAATTAAAGGTCAGAGGTCTAGTGCGTGGCTTGGAGGTGGAGCTCAGCTGGGCCGCCACCGGTCAGGCACCACAATCGTGAACAAACTGCAAGCTTCCACAGAGTGAGCTGTGAGCACACTCCATTGGACAAAACTTGCCTAGGCCAAGGCAGGAGGGAGCCAAAAGCCAGATCTTCTGCCTACCGCCTGGAAAGACTGCTGGGCCTGCAGGAGGTGCTGTGTGTAAAGGCCACCTCCATCCTTTGGCTGCTATGATGTGGCAATGCAAAGAAGGGCTTTGGGGAGAGGGAGGTTGCGCTGCTCACCCCAAGCAGGAACCTCTGTCTCGGTCTTTACCACTGTCACCCAATGCTTGCTGAATGGGAGAACTCGGAGAGTTGAGATGATAGAGTGCTGAGGGGCGCCTGCTGGGAGGAAGGGCCACACTCCTTGGTGAAAGAGCCATGCAGGCAGCAAACTTGGTGGTGCATTTGGCCTAACCTGTCCAGATTCCTCCTTGCAGGAATCGACTTCTTTCCAAGCTAGGGCACCTTTCACAATGAAGCCATTACTGTTTTCTCTGCCACAGTTAACCCATTTGTAAAATGAGGAATTAAGATCCAGGACTTTCCAAGGCAATTTTCTGGTTCTAAATACATGTGTCACTACAAAGTCACTTTTCATTTCCATTAAGCCGAATCTCTTAAATAAGTGTCCGAAAGTCTCTACAAATAAAAGACACTGGATAATTGTTAACCTAAACCAAAAATGCTATGAAGACTTCTTCATTCTGCCCAAACACTGTACTATACAAAGCAAATGCTAACCGTTGGATTTTTATGTCTTGTTCATTTTTGTAATAAATCTGGCATGACCTGAAACTAACTCTGTCTTTCTCCCTCTCACACTTAATAAGGTCATTGGTTTCTACTCCTGTAGAAACTCTCTTTTGTCAAGTACTGGCTGCTGGGCTCCAGGGCTTCAGGGGAAACATGGGGAGATGCCAGCACATCTTTAGGTACAACATTAATGATACAGCAGGGTCTTTGTTTCTGCGGTTTGAGGAGGATGCTTGGGTGGAATTGATGCTGAATCCTTCGGAAGGAGTGCTGTCAGGTGTCGTTTTCTGCTGTTCTGCTGGCCAAAGAATTATGACAATAGAGGCTGCAGGCTTAGCTGTTTGCTGTCATGTGCCAGTGGAAACTCCAGGAGCAATGAGAGCTGTGGGGGAATGCATCCAGAGCAAGGGAGACAGAAAAAGCAGGGAATCGATGGAAGTAAGGGATGATGTAAAACCAGAGGCATGGCCGTTGTCATGACAAAGCAATACATATCTCCATTTAAAATACTGCCCTGACTCACTTATACTAATGTGACTTTTGAGGACAGATGGTTTTGTCTGTTTTGCTCAATTCATTAACCTCAACACTGGCACCACAATTAGCACCACACTGCAGCATGACACGCATTTGTGGTGATGGAGGATTGAGGCGGTGAAGGAGCAGGTGGTAATGGGTGAAGTGGTCTGGCAAGAGGAAGTAGTGGAGGAGGAGGTAAGAAAAAGAAAGTAGAGATGGAGATGATAGGTGAGGTGGATGTGAGGGCAATGGAGGGAGAGGTGGAGGTGAAAACGGTGACAGAGAAGATGAAGGTGGCAGATATGGAGACAGAGTTGGAGATAGAGATGAAAGAAGAGCTAAAAGTAGAATTGGAGATGGCACTGGACAGTGTAAAGAGAGGTGGAGGAAGAAGAGCTGGAGGTAGGGGTAGGGATGTTGGTGGAGGGTCAGCAAGAGCTGGAAGTTGAGTAGGGCTGGTGATAGAGAGTCAGGATGAGCTGCAGGGGGAATGTATAGTCCAAGTAAAAGTGATGTTAAAGGTGCAGCTGGTGGAGGTGATGGTGGAAGAAGAAATGGAGGTGAAGGATTCAGGTACAGGATGCAGGTAGTGGTGGGGAGAACATTGAAGAATTCGTAAAATTAAGTTGTGTGCTGCAGGAGGGAAGAAGCCTTGATGGAAATAAAGTCCAGCTGAGGCTGGAGAGAGGCAGTACAGCCCCAGCAGTGTAAGCCCTTGCTTGAGTGCACTTGAATGTAGAGAGAGGACTTTCCCCATTTGCATTTACATAAACCAAAAAAAAATCCCCATATTTATTCATGGAGACACAAGTTCCCCAAAAACACATTCCCCATTACAGAAACTCAGGCATCTAACTCTCTCTTCCTACCAGGCTGGCCCAGGCCACACTAGGACTCTGTGCCGACGAATGGTAACCAGCCTGCAGGCTGGCTGCCTCCACTGCTGGGTCCAAGTCCTCTGGGGCGCGCACTGCAGAAACCCAGCAAACTAATCTAGTGAACCGGGGCACACCCTTACTCCTCTGATGCTGCATTTCACACATTCTGCTCCTCCTACCATGTCTGGTCACATCCACTTTTGGGGTCAGATCTGCCAGCCTGCCTTCTGTGCGTCACAAGGATTCTGCCGTGTCTGCCATTTCCCCTCCCATCCCAACTGCTATATCCGTAACATCTTGCTACGTCCTTCATGGCCTTCTGTTTCTGGAATAGTCCTTTTCATTCTTCACTACCCTTTAAGACCTCACCAAACCCATCCTCTGAAGCCTCATTTCCTTCTCACTTCTCCCTTCTCCCATCCAGAGTCCAGTGCCCTTCTTCTGAGCCCTCTGGCATCTGGGCACACTTCTACCCCAGAATTCACCATTTCTGGGGTTGTCCTCTGTGCTTTTCCTGCACCAGCTCCTGTGCATTATTTGTGAACAATGTTGGAATGTGTCCTAGCATGAAGCCACCAAGACCACAAAGGATGATTTTCATTTCCACCTTTCTTGTTTTCCAGAATGGAGAGTTGCGTTCATACTAGCACATTGCTTGAGACAGTTCTGAGAAAGATAAGTAAATTTTAAGAAACCATGAGAGCATGGCGCTGTGGCACAATGGGTGATGCTAGCCTCTAGTGCTAGCATCCCATATGGGCACAGGTTCCAGTCCTGGCTACTCCATTTTCAATCTCACTAACTGATATTGTATCTGAGGAAGCAGCAGCAGATGTCTATCAATTTGCACTCCTGCCACCCACAGGGAAGACTCGGATGCAGCTCTTGGCTCTTGATTCTGGACTGGCCTAATCCTGGCCATTAGGGCCACTTGAGGAAGGAATCAGCAGATGGTAACTCTCTCTTTCTCTGCCTCTCCTGCTCTCTTAACTCTGCCATTAAGAAAGGAACCAAATGAGAAATGTTTCTCTGGTCACATAATACAACTGTGACCCAGAAGTAAACACAAGCCAGCACAGCATTTTAGAGCACAAAGATATATTGCGACCCTGGGACTTCAGCAGGAGGTCAGAAGGGCACTTCTGGTCCACAGTTTAGAATGCCAGCTGTGGAAGTGGATGGGGGCTGCTGGGAGATGTGCCACGCCACATTCGCTGAATCGGGATACTCTTGTTTAGGAGACATTGAGGTATGTGCTTGATGGGAGTGGAGGTTTGTAAAGTGTCCCCTAAAGCTACAAATGTGGAGACCACCTGTAGAGAGACCATCAAAATGAGCAGTTTTTCAATGTACTTGTTAAGAAAGGAACATTCGTTCCCAAAGACATTTATCCTAACTTATGACTGTGTCCATGCCTGAATTTGCTTCTATATCTGGGATGAGGGAGACACAGGGATGCATGAGGTGGGTGCCTTCTTGCTTGCTTTAGTTTACCAGGCAATCAAGTGAAGTTACTAAATTTAAGGGTCACTAATAAATGGAACTTTGGAGACAGGGAAAATGTAGCAAAAACACTCACGGGTATCCAGGAGGTTTTTGCTGCATGGGTCACTACACACCGTAATAGCACTTTACTCTGGACTTAAAGGAGCTGATGGACCAGGAAAGGTGGCAAGGCAGCGCCCAACAGAGGGAAGCCTCCAGTCAGTGTACAGTATCATTGAAGCAGTTTGGAAAAATGAACACTGAAAATGAACTGTCATCAAAATCCTATGCAAAATCTTGGCTGGGGAGATTATAGTTATCAAGGGCTCATGAGATTAACAGAGAGACCGGCCAGAGAAACTTCAATAAGACCAAAAAAAATGTGCTTACTTATATTATTCCTTTATGGTGTCATTTGAACATTTTTAATTGAATGTGAAATTTCAGAGGAAGAATGGCTCTGTAGCTGAATAGGAATGACTTGTATGCAAAATACCAAGCTTTATGCTAACGCAGAATGTGTTTCTAAGCACAAGCCCGAGAAGCCAGAGACCATGGCTATAGCTGCACCAGAAAGGCCTTCCTATGCAGGGGTCAGTGCCAGGGCCTCTGTCTGACAGCATCTAACAGTCTTGAGGCCAATCTCTCCTCTGTGCTAACTGACTAGAAGAGATCAGGAGAGCTGAGCCACCTGTAATCTCTGCAGGTCCAGTAACCTAAAGGATGAATCTGTTAGTTTCTAAAAGAGAGCCCTGGTACCATTGGATGGTCATCATTCGTTAGCCAAACTAGAACTTGCTTTTCTTGTATTCCCCAAGCTATCCATGAAAGGTTAGCTGAGCTAACCTGTCCTTCACTCCCCTGTGACAGAGGCAGGGTCTGGACCCTGCCACATGCCATCTCCTGGTTTTAAAGAAGAATGCCTAGTGCTGATGCTGGGAGCTGGTTTTTCTTTGTTTCCATAAGTTTTCCCAGAGGCTCTCTCATCATAACATGTTATGCAACCCATATCAACATCATGTCCCATTTGGTCAAAAGGCATTTCCAATCCAATGCTTCCTAACCTCTTTTAGGGGTAAGTTAACGTTACCATGCCCTGACAGATCAAATGAGGAGATCCAGCCCGAAAGCACCGAAAGTTCACGACAAACCAGGTCACCCTCTCGTACATTCACATTCTGTAATGGAGTTTAAAGGTTCCTCCGAAAGATGGCTATGCTTCCCTCCAATCGCATCAACGTTTGTTGTGCGCGTGATTCAATGGGCTGTGCTGCTACACACAGCCGGATGGCAGGTAGCGTGGACTTGAGTCGCGGGAGAGGGCTCCGAATCCTAGAACTAGACCCACCAGGAGGACAGGACATGAGATAAGGGGTATGCAAATGTAGTACCCCACACTGGAAGCCAACAGGGAATGCTAGGGAATCCAAAGTGAAGAGGAAGCAAGCAAGCAGACAGTCATCTCTAGGCAGGTATACTAATGAACAGTAAGGCTTCATCCAGGAAGTGGGTTCAAGAGCCAGACCCTACAGTTTGAAAGAGTAGATAAAAGCAGGTAGACTGATAAAAGAGAGGGAACTAGGATTCTAGCAGGGAAGTGACCCCGGAGAGGACCACATGGGTCCAGGAACCACGATGAAATATTTACTTTTCCAAGTGAGACATCAAGATGTTGGAGCAGAAAGCTGAGCTCCATGGTCAGGCAAGGGCAGGCAGAGGGAGGCAGGGTGCACCATGCTGGTGGATGTGGTGGCTGTGATAAGAAGCCAGCCACAGGATCGCTGCCAAAGTGACTGCCAAGGCATAAGGTTCATCAGAGAATGTGGCGCACTTGGCCTTGCCTTGTCAGACAGTTCCCAGAGATGGGGCATTCCAGGTGAACTAACTCACCAGCTCTATCCCAGGTCCTGCACACTTTATCCATGATCCCTTTGCAGCTGCCAAATGGGCTCCGTTCTTGAGCAGTGAGAATCCTCCTGAGTTCCTTGGTCCCTGGTGAGTGACGTTGAGTACAGACATCCCTGACTCTGGAAGGTTTGACAAGATGTGTATTCATTTGAATAACAGAGAGGATGCCAAGTTGCGCTCTAGGTGGCTCTTGGTTGGCCTGCCATTTGGCCAGCCCTTCATGCTGGAATTGCTGACTGGCCAAGTCCTATGTGCCAGGATGGTTGTAGTGAATGAGTCCTGTTCCTTGCCTTTAGGGGGCTGCTAGTCTAGACACAGCTGCTGCCAGCAAGGGAGAGAAGTTCTTCGTGATACGGGTAGTGCCTAGGGACTGCCTGCCAGGAAGACCAAGTACAAACGCAGCTTTGCCTGTGCATCAGTCTAGGTCTGAGAGTATCTACTGCTCCTGTGGATCACCGAGGCAATTGAGAAATGGATTTTCTAGTCTTTCAATATGATAATATTTAATAGGAAATTACCACAGGAATAATATGAGGTACAAGATTCACATTACCTGATGTATGTAAAATGAAAATATGATTAATGCTCAGCCATTTGCGACTCCTATGAACAATACTCTCAGAAGATATGTAAGAGCCTGCGATTACTTAGGCTGTGTAGGAAGGTGATCCCAAGGAGCCCCAGTTAGATATAAAATTTTATTGTGCTCATAAAATCTATGTCAACCTTGATGCAGTCGAGTGGTGAGAGAACCAGATCTGAAGGTAAGGCGCCTCATTTGCCTTTCCGCATCTCGTCAGTAGCTCTGTGCACACCCGTGGCAAGTCTTCCCTGTAGCGCCTCTTTTCTCATTCCTAGTTTCCTTCTCATTGCGAAGGGCTGTGAATGCAGCCCTACATTATTCTGAGAATGGTGGCATAATCATTCAGGATGATATATGAAAAAGATGGCTTCAAACGTCATGTTCTTTTTAAGAAATACAGTTAAAGACAATAGACAGGATGTAATAAATTATCTTCAGTCAAATGTATGTGCTCGCTACCTGGGAACAGTGCTTAAAGCCTGCTTGGCCGTTTATACTAAATAATTAATGACCGTACTGCACAAACAGGCCTGTTAATATCCCAAGTTGTTGCGTCCACCTGTCACTCAAGGAAAAACAGGCAGCTGTGTCAAGAAGCTGTCTCTCTAGATCTCTCTGAGAAATGGCAGTGAGAGTTCCCTCTGGCCACAGGAGAGACCCTGAAATTCCTGGCATGATTCCTTAACTAAAAATAAATCCCAAAGTTTTCCCTCTTTGTAACCCTCTGAGTCTCCCAGCAGGTTGGGGACAAAGATTCTATGGAAATGTGACCAATGCCCACTGGACAAACAGTGACCATTTGTTCTGCCTGCTCATTCCATTCCCTGTCATTGAATCACCACTAGCCAGGCTCTGTCCCTGGCTCTCTCTGCACGAAGCAAAGGAGTTGCCATGGTGTCCCTGGGCCCTGTGTGTCCTGCTTTCCCCCATTTGTATGTTACTATCGTTCCCAATTTTCATCTAAAGTTAGCCTGAGCCAAAAAGCATTTCAACTTGCAAGCAGCAAAAGGCTACTCTGGCCCTGAGTGAAAACAAAGGTCACTGGAGAGCGTGAAAAGCAGGTCTGGGGCAGGCATGGCTAGACAGAAATGCACGCACTAGCGTGTGTGTGGGCTGGATAGTGGGGCTGCTTGGGTTAAATCAGGTTTCAATGCCCATTGATATGTATGAGAGCTGAATGGGACGTGAGACAGACTGGACCAGTCTGCTGTACACACTGGCAAGCATGGGAACCAGTGCAGGGGGCCGGCCTGGTGGGGATTATTGTGGGCCACTCTGACTAGAGTGCAGCTCCTACTGGTTTGCGTTAGGGTTGAGTGTGTGGTGGTAAGGATCAGGTTGGGCTGCAACACCCATTGGTGCATGTGGAAGACAGGGCTGGAAACAGAACTGACCCAGCAATTGCAACCACCAGCATAGGTATAAGCTGATAGGGGTGATAGACTGTGCCAGATCCTGTACTGACATTCACACACAAAAATCAGATCTGGGATCACCTTAAAGTTTCTTTGGGGACCCCCAACTGAAGTGCTGATCTCAGAACCCCAACCACGGAAAGAAGTGCAGGTTCTATGGTCTGACCATTGAGTACATGTGTCAAAGCCTTCTCAGAGGCTCAGACAGAGCAGTGGACAGCATACCCAGGTGCACATGGAGGATATGGTAGTCCACTGGAGCCTGCAGAGGACACCTGGTACCACAACAGACGATGGAAGACAGAACAAACGGATCAACTACCCCAGCCATGTGTTGGCAGTGAAAATCTGAGCAAATGGAGACTCTAAGGTGGACTATGTGAGCCAGTGGATTCTGGAGAGATTTCTTCGTGCTTGAAATGGCGAGATTGGCAGCAATTCAGAACTGTTGAACTATCAGACCCTCTTGAGCACTGCCCTGAGCATGCTGCACATCAGGAACCCTGGGATGGGTGGGAGGCTGGGTGGGGCCTTTCCCTAAAGGAGATAAATTCCCCCCACTTGCCCCAGATACAGAAAAAAAGAGGGATAATGTGGAAATTATGGTCTTATCCATTTTTCTGTAGCCCTTGACCTTTTGTGCCCTAATCAACTATGTAAAGATTATCAAAATAAAATAATTTTTTTTTTAAAGAAAGAAAACAAAAGCATTCCAAGGAGCTCTCAGAAAGGGACACTAGGGAACTGTGTGTGGCAAACAAATTGAAGCCAGGCATCTCAGCCAACCAATAGGAGTCACCGTAGGATCTAGGTAGTCTGATCCCACCCCGAGCTACAGCCAGTCCGACGACTGGGTCTTGGGTCTGGGGCCCTTGGGTCTGGGGCCTCAGGCCACACGTCTCACTGGTCTCCCAGTTACTTCCAAGTAGGGTGAGGTAGATCTAGCAGGAAGTACTGGCAACTCAAAGAAGTGTGTGAGACTGGCTGTGTGATGAGAGCAAGCTCAATGAGGTAAATGCATGAGCTGCCTGGAGAGCCCAACTCCACAAACCTGGCAGAGCCACGTACATACTCAACTGGCCCAAGACACAAAGCCTTACTCTTTAACAGCTGCGTGTTTTAAAATGCTCACATAGGAACTTTTCCTTAACTGATAATTTTTTTAATATAACTGGGAAAAAACATATTCCTAGTAAAAATAAATATCTGTTCAAACCAAAAAGCCAACATCCCCCTAAATTCCAAATCGAACCATGGAAGATTGCTGCCTCTACTTACTAAATTAACTTCTAAGCCTTAAATAATGTGAAAAGAAAATACTTAAAGATATTTTTGAAGATTTGATTATGCACAGTAGAAATAATTGTACTTATTATGTTAGACCAAAAGAATCCTGAAGATCTACCACTTGAATTATTTTATAATTAGTTCCTTAAGATAGGCCTGATTAAAATTAACTAACTGCTTTATATGTTCTATGCAATATTCAATTCTGAGAGCTAGCAATTTTTTGAAATTAATTTGAATTAAATTTTTGTAAAATTTATGCTGTACAGCCATGAGTATTTAGGATATACTTATGATTGGTTTAAATTCTAAAATAGCTTGGCATTTATTCAGATGCTAAAATTAATAGTCAGAAATAACTTTTACCTGAGATGATGCTTGTTTGTGTAAGGTGATGTGTGCCATTCCTGAGGGATGGTTTCATTGTGGAAAAGGAGGGCTGATCTTCCACTGGTTTTTCCCCATTCTTTATTCTAATCGGGTATTACTGCCATTCAGGCATTCTTCAATTTTTGTGTTAGCATATTTCTAAAAACGTACACTTGCACATATAAATCATTGACACTCTAAGCCCCATTTGCTGGGTCTCTTGGATTTTCAGCATCATAAGCACACATTTCTGTTTGCCAGTTAGGAGTTCTGCTAAGTCTCAGTGAGATTGCCTTCAGTTGGCTGAAGCAGGGTTTGTGAAACTCATTGAACACACGATTGAGTTTTTGCATATTTTATAAAAGTGAACAAACTTGTAAGAAGAAACACTAATAGCGTAGTAATACAAAAGAATCAAGCATCAGCACAAAGAATAATAAACAGTTCATACTGTGGAATACGATGCAGACACGGTCACCGTGGTACCTGAAACTGTCCACTCACATTTGGAAATATTCAAGAAGTGAGGAAGAAGAGTAAAACTTGAAATGGCTAGGATCTTGACTTTGCACATCAGTCTTCTTTCTTCTTAAAATTGTCTTTACTGGCACTTTTCTGTAACTACATAATCCTGTAAACCTCTCTTGGTAGGTGGGTCCATATCTCAGTCACAGAAGTGGTCTGAGCTATTCCTGAGGGCTGTTTGAGAAACGCCCAGAAAACACAAATTTGGGTCCAGACATTGCCAGGGTTGTCCTTCTACAGAGCAGCATAACAAACGTAATAGCAGCAGTAGCAGCAGCAATAGCAGTAACAACGATGGTGAAGGCACACATTCAGGGCATTAAGCAGTTACTTTCCAACAAAAAGGAAGCAAAGAGAACATCTAGAAGCAATAAGGAAAAAAGATCAATAATATTGCTGCATACCTAATTTTGGCAACACCTACAATTATAATCAAAGACATGTTCTGGCCTTGAAATCAGAATGTAAAAGGGATACCTGGTGATCCCTGACCATACATGACCTGAGTTAAACCTATGAGAGCTCTGTTAGAGTTACTCAGAGCTACAGAAAGAAATGGAGCTAAAAGAAGACCCAGGGCTCTCAGCATGGATCTGTGTAAATATGACCTATTAGATCTTATGGTCAGCACAATAGACAATGGTGTCTCAGGGACTGTTTCATAGACACACATTTCTGACCATTGCTGTGTTGGCCACAGCACATTATTGAGCAAACTGAAATACAGAATCTGCTTCTTACAGTTGAGGAGTTCTGTACCTTCATTTTGTGCTGAGAAATGCAAATAAGATAGTAAGAGCTAATATTTCTTGAGCAGACTGTTTAGTTCTTTGCATGTGTTTTCTGTTTCAATCATTATATATTGTTACTGCCATCTTCATTTCAGACCCTCAGAAGTCTTGGATGTCCCTGAATGGAACCTCACAGAGCCCATGAACATTCCAGCCAGCTAAACTCACTTGGTCTAACACCTCCTGATTTCCCTTGCATGTATTACCCAAGTTGCTGCTTCTACTACCAGTGGCACCTGGAAAGCCAAGTCCAGTATGTGTGTGCAGAAAGCTGGACATGCCATAGCTGGTGGACCCTGAGGTTGGACCATTGCCCATCCTGCACCCTATTTTGTCACTGGGCTTGACTGAAGTTACTGCAAAAGGGCAGTCTTAGAACACTGCTCAGGAAACCATCTGCTCCCCCCTCCCGCACTCCCTGGTGGATGGAGCGGAAGGAAGACAACGCTGCACACCCCCTTCCTCTGCTCTCCCAAGTCCTTTCTCTAGAAGCAGCTGCTTGGCCTCTGCATGACCCTGGTTTTCCACCACATCTTCCCTTCCCACCCTGCGGCTTTTTAAATGCCCTCCGAGCCACGTCTTCATCAGAGAAAAGGACTGTGGCTTGGAGTTTGTATTACTAAATAACTCACTGGGCTTGGTTTGCATAGAAGTCCCAGCTCTCGGACGATGAACTCAATGCTCTTGGAGGATGAATTCAAAATTCAATTCAATGAGAAAATGTTCCTGGCTTTTCAGGGACAATTATGCACTTGTCACAGGTTGTGACAGTTCCTTTATTTGTTGTTTGTTTTCATCTTTTTCCCATCATTCCTTTGAAAACCATGGAGTTCACATGCCATGTCCAGCAAGGACTGCTTGTGCAGCCAGCTGCAACCCTTATGGCCTCCCAAAGAACCGCACTCACCCAGCCCCATCACCGGGGCCTCCTATGGACATGCAGAAAAGGCTCTCATGGTCTAAGACGGCATTCCTAGCTTGAGCTCCAAAGCCACGTTTTTAGCCACCCTGGTCTAGTCCTATGCCTCATCTCCTCTCGACCTCTCTGTTCAACCTTCTGGCAGGTTCTGACTCCACCTTCCATGGGCCCCACACATCAGGGCTCTGAAGCTCCTCGATTCAGGCAGGGGTGTTTCAGGAATTGAGGGCATCCACAGTCACCATCCCCTAGTGATAACATGAGCCAGAATCTTGGTGAGTGAGAAGAGGGTGGTTCCACTGCAAGTGAACCTGCAAGTAAAGTGTGTGTCCATGTACAGGCTGTGAGGAGCGTTGGGAATGAGCATTTCTGCATCTAGCCACTCAGCAGAAAAACAGCTCTGCTCTAGCAGGTAGCAGGCGGTGGACTAGAGACACTGCCTTTTCCAGTGCCTAGGAAGCTAACTTAAGCATGGACCGGTCCCCAAGGTGATGAGTAAGGAATCCCAAGAAAACACTGTCTCAAAAAAGATCTACAATACCCTTGCCAAATAATGATCATGTGGTTCATGACACCTTTAGATTGATATTTAAAATCTCAAAGTACATGATCTGCTGCTCCAAGTAAGATGTGAAATCTCTAAGGTAAAACTTAGAGGGTTAGAATCCAACTGGACTACATATAAGAGGTTTCAGCCACAGTTTTATGGCCAAATGTCCAATTAGGAAACATGGACTTGGGACTCATAGAATCCCCTGCCAGGAGTGTGTTGGTATGCTCACCTTATCAACGCTCGATGTGCTTTCCCTAAAAAATAATCCCCTCTTAAATCCAAACAAGCTAGATGAAGCTGCTACGACTGAAAATGCAAATAAAACATCTGCTTGCAACTGATTTTGACTCATGATTTTAACTTCAGAAAAGCAAAGATTTAGAAGTTTGGGGGATGATCTGAAACCCATTCGCTTTGATCATGACTGCACGTAGGGTCCCAGGAGCTGCTGGATTGAGATTTTAAGAGATAAAATCCCCCCAAGCCTTAAAGCAAGTAGGAAACAAGCAATATGACAAGCTTAGGGGACCGGACACTCCAGGTAGAAGTGTGTGGAAAATAAATGAGGAGTTGGGGAGATGTAATCCATTGCAGCAGGAGGCACGCATGTGAGACATAACTCAGTGTGGGAGAGACCCAAGCAGGAGAACGTCATTTGTGTCGAATAGATCTTCTTTAGAGACTCAGCAGTCAGGGTGAAATAAGTGAGGCAATGCAAGAACCTTTGATTTGGAGGATGGCTGACAGGTATAAGAAGCCAAGGAAATATGGGAGGACGAGCAACTTCACAGCAAGTGCACGGGTGGAGCCGGACACGGTGCTGCAGCACACTCATCTCTGCCTCTCGTCCTTTCCACTCCGCTGTTCAAACTTTTCAAGTAACTTCTGCGTGGTGGGAGAGGCACGTTGGTAGCTGCTGTCTCGGATCTGGCAGCTGTTCTCCCCAGTGTGAACATTTTGCCAAACCGAAGTGGACTTGAGCAGAGAATGAAATCCAGGTGTGCCTCGGTGAGAAGCTAAGTTTCTCACTGGCTGTCCAACCTTGGGGAATACACCGCGTGTTTCTGAATCGTTGTCTGTTCCAGGTCTGGAAGGGCAGTGGATGTCTGTGCGGGACTCTGCACCACGCGCGTGGGGGAGTGTTTTCATCATTAAATGTAGTCACTGGAATTATCAGCAGCAGCGTTCTTATTGATCTTTGTACAGAAAATTCTGAGATTTTTCAGGAAAGAAGCTGGGTATTCCCCTGCAGACATAAATTTTGTTGGCACATCTGTATGATCTCAGTGTGTTTCTGTTTAAAATTCCCCACTGACACACACTGCTCTTCTCCTGCAGGAGGGAGATTCACATGGAGAGTCTGACGAAGGACTTGACTGAATATTTCACCTCTTTCATTCAGCACACATTTACTTTTCTAAAATATTGATACTCTGATCCACTATTCTCTTTCATTTTGCTTGTTTAAAAATGTAGTCTTTAGAGATTCCACGGGGATCAAGGAGGGAGCACGAAGGCATACGCTCTTCTGGGGCACATATTCTTTCGGAATCTGATGAAAGCTGTGATCCCGTGGCCCTTAAAATCAGACATTTGCACATACCTACGTAATGATAGAGGATTCACAGATCTCTTTGAAGCTCCAGGAAAGTATGTCAGAGTAAGGACTGCTGTCCCAGTGCATAAGTATAAATTTTTATAATTGTCTCCAAGCCTCTAATACGACAAAGGAGGAATTGCATTCAGTCATTCATTTCCCCAGAAAAAAATCACCTGTTTTGAGGTCTGGTTTGAAGTCATGTTCCTGAATTCCTGCGGGGAGCACCTGGGCTTTCCCGCAGGCCTGGGGTTGTTGCTGGGTTTAAGGGACATTGGCTGGCTGGCCAGCGTCCATGTGGTCTCTTTCTAAAAAGCGATGTGTGAAAACAAAGACGTTTCTACCGTGCCCAGTGCGTCTGTTGTCTTGAGGAACGAAAATCCTTGGGTACCAAACAAAGGGAAACCGCTAAGGATTATGAACAAGCGATCACAGCTCATCCTCCCATTGTGATGGCCGCTTTTTCCTGCACTCCACCCTTGTCCTCCTGCCTCAGAGTGCAAGCATCAGAAGCTTCTCAAAGAACCCAGCACAAGCAAGGAAAGCGAGCCTTCCAGAGAGAAATGCTATGCCGACGGCTGCTCCTGGTCTACACACGCCCCCGTGGCAGCACCTGTTCTCAGGCGCGCCAGTCATCCCTGGCACGTGTGGATCCCAGGACAGCGCAGCAGAGGTGGAGTGGCAGAGAACTCTAGGGCATTCAACCGCAAACAGAACATTTGATGGGTTGATCAAATTTTTCAAATGACATGGAATAAAATCCCAGATAAAAGTTTTATATGTTAATATTTCATGTTTTCTGTTATCTGAGCAGCCATTAAAAGCAAACATTAAATAATTATTGCTAAGCATTCATATTAATTATAACTAATTGCTATTTTAGCACATAAGGAATTTAATATATCCTGCTCCTTATCTTTTAAAATAATGTGTTAGATGGACTCCCAGCGGAAGTGTTGGACATATGTAGATATTGGGATGATGGACTGACATTGTCTCTACCAGAAAGGTCGGGACACGCTTAAATAGCAGACTGAGGGGGTTATAAGTCCTTATGAAGAAATGTACTGTTGGACAATATGGGAAAAATCAGTGAGGGGAGGAGACTGCGGGTAGGGGAATCCCAGACTAAACAGAATTGTATGATAAAATTCAAAATTTAAAATAAAAATTTAAAAATATATTAAAAATAATGTGTTAGCTTGTAAGCTAGTTATTACCAACATACACTTATCCTTTTCATAAACACACAGGAAAGTTTAAGCTATAGTTTGTCTTATCAGGAAATATGATGGAAAGATTCAGTTGCAGATACACATGACACAGTGAGTCCTAGGAACATTCAACAGCACTATATTACGTTAGGATAGCAATTTGTGGATAAAGTAGTTCAAATATGCATTCATAAGGAAAAGAGGTGTAAAATAAGTGAATTTTTAAAAATTAGTCTATATATTTTTAAGAAGTGTTAAGGAGTTCAAAATTAATTAAGGCATTCCAATTTTCATATAGCCATTTTATCTAAAAGTCTGCCAAAATGATAACCTTTAAAAATGTTTAAACTTGCTCAGGTTTTAGGTGCCGATATTTTTACTAGGTGAGAAGACATTCATTTTCAAATTATTTTAGGGAATAAGTAAATTATTTTAGGGAATAAGTAAACAATGAATTCTAAAGACCAATGCTATCAATGTATTCGGGAAGAGAAAAGTGCAAATTAATAATGGGAAGACGGGGAGGAACAAAAACCAAAGCTTTTGGACGCGTGTGCTTATTTCCGCTGTCATTTTGGGCATCGTAGCCTCTTCTCTGGAAAGTCTACCTGACTGGCCTGGGATTTGGCCAACAACAGCAGTACACAACGCCCGGTCCAGCAGTGTGCTGTGGTGCTCAGAGTCGGACATGAGAGCCGTTCGACGAAGGGTCTGCGATGAGACAAGCTCCAAGGAGCCCCAGTGGTAGTTTCCGCCCTGTTAGAAGTAGGGTAGGAGTGGTCTTCCCAGCACCCTGGCCCCGTTCCCTCACATGCCGCTTCAACGTGCTCATCTTCAGGAAGAACTTCACAGAAATCAGTCGTGCGCACACAGCTGAGACTCGCAAGTTCTGCCCCTGCGCCTGCGGAGGGCAGGATCGCATGGCCCCCTGGTGATCCACGAAGGCGGAGAGGCCCACGATGGAGGCAGCATCTGATCCTGGAAAGAGATGTGGGATGCGGAGCAGTCAGGGTAAGGAGTAGGAACTCGAATTACATGTTCAATTAGCAGGAGCCTAGATCTACCCTGCACTGCATATTTTAGTGAAAGTTCACACTGACATCTTACTGAAGTTCACCGCTATGGTTTCCTTTACATTTTGCAAAATGCAAGGTGCAACTATTAGTAGATTGAGAATGAATCTAGTGAGGCCAGCGCAAGAGTGATGTAAAAAAGAAATAAAGCAGAATAGAATAGGTCAGAGGAGTGAATTATTAATAGCATATACCACACACAGCAGACGTTACTGGTTTACAGAACTTCTGTTTCAATTGTGTAATATATGTATATATATATATATATACACATATATATGTGAGATACTTATTGGAAGTTGTTAAGAAAAAAGCTTTAAGAAAGCTCTGGAACAAACAAACTTAACAGAAGTCAGACTGGAATGAAGGTTTGTAGCATATTTTCTGGTTTAGTCATTTAGTGAATGATGCTGCATTGATGATATTAAAGAAAACAGAAGAGCAGGACCTGGGGCAGAGGGTGGAGGAGAAATCCATTGGGAAGACAGCCTGTGACATGTCCTGTGGAGGTGGCTGTGACTCCCGGGAAAGATGCCAAGTAAATCAGGGACCCCCAGGAGATGTCCGCTTGGAAGAGCAAAGAACATGCTGGCTGAGGCCTGCAACTGAGGTTGACATTACATTTTCTTAACTATTAAAGAAAGTTAAAGGAAATGAGGTGGATTTCCATGAAGGACAGCTGCTGCTGAAAAATGACTAATTTGGTCCCTTGAGTAATAACTCAAGATCCCTAAAGGGAACTGAGGTAGCATCTCCCCAAGCCATTATGGTGCTACGTCCAGCTGGGCTTACAAAGATAATTAGGCCCAAACGGGGATATTTCCTTGGCATTTTTCAGCATCTCTGTGGATCTGAAGCTTTCTTTCCTTATCCTCAAATCTATGATTGAGCAGCGGAGACGGAGTGAGGGATGAAGTTGAGTGGAGTTCCCAAGAAAGGAGATCAACGAGGACGGGAAGCTTGGGGTGGCATCCCAGATCTGGATTTCAAAACCACTGGGGCTTGGCATGATAGCCTAGTGGCTTCAATCCTGAACTTGAACGCGCTGGGATCCCATAGGGCGCCAGTTCTAATCCTGGGTGCTCTGCTTCCCATCCAGCTCCCTGCTTGTGGCCTGGGAAATCAGTTGAGGACGGCCCAAAGCCTTGGGACCCTGCACCAGCGTGGGGGATCCAGAAGAGGCTGCTAACTCCTGGCTTCAGAGTGGCACGGCTCCAGACGTGGTGCCCACTTGAGGAGTGAATCTTCAGACAGCAGGTCTTCCTCTTTGTCTCTCCTCCTCTCTGTAGATCTGACTTTACAATAAAAATAAAATTAAAAAAAAAAAAACAACTATGGTGTTCATGGCAAATTCCTAAGCCTTGCCTGCAGCCCCTTCTGCTGCCTGACAAACCCAGAAGCCCAGAGAAGTCCACCTAAAGAGGTGTTTTGTTTGTTTTTGTGATTGTGGCACAAAGGGACTGAGACAGTACAACATGAGGCATTTCTGAGATGTTTGGTTTATATAATTTCCCTCTTCTTTGCACACAAACCACAGACTCTGGTTTCATTGTCTCAGTTGAAGTGAGTGATGCAGTTAAAAGCATTATTGCATTTTCTTTCAAAACATCTGATGCCACAGAGAAGGGCTGGGTGGTTCTAGACACTATGGGTGGTCCAGACACTACTTGAGCACCTGCGTCCCGTACTTGAGTCCCCCAGATTCCAATTTCATCTTCTGGTGCATGCTTTGGAAGGCAGCGGTGATAGCCCAGGGGGCTGTGTCCCCATCAGAAGGCAGTGGTGATGGCGCAGGGGGCTGTGTCCCCATCGGAAGGCAGCGGTGATGGCGCAGGGGGCTGTGTCCCCATCGGAAGGCAGCAGTGATGGCCCAGTGGCTGTGTCCCCATCGGAAGGCAGCGGTGATGGCGCAGGGGGCTGTGTCCCCATCGGAAGGCAGTGGTGATGGCGCAGGGGGCTGTGTCCCCATCGGAAGGCAGCGGTGATGGCGCAGGGGGCTGTGTCCCCATCGGAAGGCAGTGGTGATGGCGCAGGGGGCTGTGTCCCCATCGGAAGGCAGCAGTGATGGCCCAGTGGCTGTGTCCCCATCGGAAGGCAGCGGTGATGGCGCAGGGGGCTGTGTCCCCATCGGAAGGCAGCGGTGATGGCGCAGGGGGCTGTGTCCCGATGTATCTCCGTTTAGATCTGTGTTGAGTTCTGTCTGCTGCCATTGGTCTGCCCTGCCCCTGGCTGTTGCAGGCACTTGGTGAGTGAACTAGTAAAATCAAGCATGCTTTGTCTCTTTCTCTTTCCAAATAAGTAAATAAATAAGTAAGTAAAAAGTTAAAGCAACAGAAAATCCTCTGTCAAATATTTAACTGAGGCATACGAGTTGCAGCTCCTGGCCAAATAACAGCTCATCATTTATTTCTGTTCTCACTTGTGGCTAGTTACATATCTACTGAAATCTTGCTCTGAGAATAAAGCTCATGCTATGTTGTTGACCACACGCATATGTGAGATTCTACCCACTGCAGGTGGTCGGAGCAGAATTCTCAAAGTTTTGGGGAGCTACCACATTATTTTCTAATACTTTAATCCACACTATTTTGGGACATACATTAACATGAAGTAAGGGCCCTTTTGTTTCTTTAACAATTGGTACTCATAACATTTTTCTCTCTTGTTTGATGTTTTAGCTCTTCTTTTTACAGTTCAGTAAAGTTGTAAGATGCCCGGAGGGAGGTCCAAAGTTGTCATCTGTATGCACGCCTCGGTCTCCAATGAGCTTACATGATTCAGTTCCTGCCATTTCACAAAGCGCTCTTCAACCTGTTGCAGCTGATTCTCCTTCTTTGTTAGAAGAAAAAAAAAAAGTATTCTGATTCTCCTACACAATAAATTTAAAATTATTTTTTGTGTTTCTCTAAACTATAATGATATTTTCATGAAGATCATGTTAAAATGTGTTTGAACAAATTTCATGATATTAAGTGTTTTAAGGAAATAATTCTGTTTATCAGTTTTATTTCGCTATTACATTATAGTTTTACTCTTCTCAAATAAATTCCAGATAGTTGTATGCATTATGAAATAAATACTTTTCATTTTTCTAGACTTTAGCAAGTACTGACAAAATAGACCTCTCTTTTCTCTTCCATCATGATATCTCATGGTTCGGTGACCTGCCAGCAGGCCCCGGGGTCACCGAGGGTGAGGCAGACGGTGGTCCTCGGCCGCAAGAACCACCGGAGACAAGCTGGAGAGGAGCGTCCACTTTATAGGTGTTAAGGGTGAGGGAGGGGAGGACGGGAGGAAGCCTTCTGGCGGACCCCACATGCTCTAATGAACTGCCAATGAAGACATCTGGGCCATCGCCCACAGCGATAAGCCATCCAAGCTTCCTCCTCATCTCAGGTTTTGTTTCTTGGATTCAGATATATTTATCATATCTAGAAAGGATTTCTTGAGAATCTGTTAGAAAGTTTCTAAAGGAATGGGCATTGGGTTTGTCAAGCGAATTCTAGAACACGTTGTAAGACTCCTGCTTCTGCACTTGACTTCTTCATGCGCTGTTATTTTCAATAGCTTCTGCAATGCCGAAATGTATTTCAGTTCAACTTGATTCTGTCAAAATTTGACTTAGAACATTTACAACTGTATTGATGTCGCACAAGCAACCTACATTATTTCCTAACTTCAAAGGAATACTAATACAATCAAGTGTGAGTGAAATTCCTCCATTTTCCTTCATCCTAATGTTTAAAATGAAATGACAAGTCCTTGAAAGTTTTCTTTAATCCAAGTAATAAACAATTTAAACTTAAGTAACTGTCATCTGGACAGCATTAAACATCTTATTTTCTGAGATCAGTTTGGTTTTTCCTGATCTTCATCCATTTTCTGAGCTTGTCAATGGGATTTGATGTTCATTTCCCCAGTATCTCCCATTGCTTTAGCAATACTTCTCCAATCAACACATGCTTGTCATTTAGCATTTTCTAAACTCGGCTTTAGGATTTGTCATTTATACCACTTTTAGTTATTTCTAATTATCACAATTTTTAGTTTATTGTTCAATTCCTCTGATGACTTTTTATTTACTTGCAAACACTTCACAAAATCCATCGAATCAAAGTAGCACTTTGAGTGTTTGCTGAGAGAGCAGACAGTGATCAGTAGCAGGCACTGACCACCTGCTACACAAGGAACTCTTCTAATTGCATGACGCAGTCTTATGCCTTCATCCTCAGAGGCATCGTTAGGTAAGAACTCAGTCCTTCCACTCTCTGCCCGAGGACACTGAGAGCCAACCCGACCGAACTTACACAGATAACGAGTGAAGTAACTGGTTCCGGGTCATCTAAGTGTTCATAAATAGCTCTTAACATTCTGTCATATATCCGAATGCTTACTAGTGCTTTTCCTTAATCCTTGCTTATTTTATATATTTTTTGAATCACAAAATCTCACTAAATTTTCTTGGAATGCTTAAGTATTCCCGGACCTGAATAAGACAAGTGCAAAGTTATGACGTACAACTGAGGAATGCCCCCCCAAATAAAATCCCCTCAACACGTGCTGTTGCATGAGACAAGTGGGCTTCTCAAAGGCTCTTAAACCTCATTCGAGTTTGCATCTTGTGGTTAACCTCAAAGATAAACACCACATTCACACAGTGCCAAGTGCGCGTGGACTGTTGGAACAGATCCCACGAAGAGCAAGATTCGTGCTGCTAGATTATAGAGAACTCGTCTAATGAATTACAGCAATAATATATGTCCTTTTGCAACGTGGAGTGTTCATTCATATGCAATGATAGCTCTATACCATTGTAAGTGTGGATCTAATAGAGCTGATGGTATGGATTTAAAGTAATGAAGCATATATGATGTGAGAATTTTGTGTAAGATTTTTTCAAATACTTGTCAATATTTGCTTGAGATTTTTTTGCACGAAGTAGCATTTATGCCACCAATGAGAACCTAGACAAATTTACCAAATAGAAAATGAGTAAAGAAGGCCTTAATTTATTTGGGACTTTTAACAAACAGTATTTTAGTTTGTCATTGTTAGCATTTAAATAGCAATTGTTAGAGATTACTTAAATTTCTCTATTCATCTAACACATGCTGCATAGAGGCAACAGAAAATTTTGTATTTATGAAATGCTAGTTTTTCAATCATACTTAGATATGTTGATTAACAGTAGGAAGAATTGTGAATGTTAGCTAATGGAATGACTATTTTGTTGTTAGCATGCTTTTTTCAGTGGTGAGATGGCATCATGAAGGCAGCTTTGGGGATGTTATAGTCATAGATGAAGCATGTCTTTATGTCTCTCCATTTACATCATGCTGGCTTCATCATGGATGGAATTTAGGGGGTCTCAAAAGCCTTCCACCGATACCTTAGGGCATCTGATGGTCCACAGACAGTGAGTAATCCTATACGCTAGGCCTTCTCTACAATGTACCACAAGGCAACCGTCAAGAGCCAGGTAGAAGCAAGCCCAGGGAGAAGGTCTAGCCTTGCCACACACTTAGGAGGCTGGACCAGCCAGTGACTTCAAATGCATGGGTGATGAATCTGAAACAAACAGAAACAATCCTTAGTTGCAATGAGGACAGAGGCACCAAGCCCTCCTGGGTGAAGCCAACACAGCTCTCAGTACTCCATCCCCAGCATGGTTATCCCAGAGGAGGCCACAGGCTGGACATCCTGCACTGGAAAAATAGTCTTTCTGTCACCAACAATCATGTGGTCAGGTATAGGTCCTTGGTAGGCACATTGAACAGAATTATGAGTCCAAACCCCAGGTTGTACCAGGTGTTTCCATGAGGTAGACTCTGAAAATCAAAATGTGGCTTGTCTGTCCCCAGTGTGAGTCCCTGTGCCCACAATAAAAAAAGGCTCCTCTCCCTGCTTTCAAGTCTCCCAAATAATCTGCACCCTGAAAAAATGTGTTCTACTTGCTGCTACAAATACATCGCCTCTAAGCTTTATTTAGTTCTTCCCTCAATTTATGCTCCAGTTACATAGAATATATTTGTTAATTCTCTTCGTTTTTCCTAAGTGGTTTAAAGAGGTGAATCTACATGCTTGTTAGCTGAACAAAAAAATAGTGTCCTGCTCTGCTGTCTTCTGGTGGAATGATTCACCCTCCCCAGTGACATTTACAGAGGGCTTCTGAGGCAGGGCTGGGGAGCCAGGCTCTGACACTCCAGGGCATCTGGGCTGCGTGTGGGAAGCAGCTTGTAGCCAGCATTGCCTGTGGCTCTGGGCACCGTTCATTCTTATTTCACGTTTCAGCATTCAGGAGCCAGAGTGAATTCAGGTAATGTCAATAAACTTACCTAGCCCTGCCAAACGACGTTAGTGACCGGGATGATTTTATCACGTGAGTGCATTTTGCTTTCCTTTCATATCATACAAAGCAAGCATCAAGCCAGCGCAAGTATCCTTAGACCACATAAAAGATTTGGAATGACATTCTGTCAGTGATCCTGCTACTAAGAAGCACTCAGGCCTCCAGGCCTGCACCCATGGGCGGGAGAACAGCAAAAGATGGCTGTGAGTGTCAAGGCGGGTTGGAAAGCAAAGCCCCTTTTCCATCACAGCCCCTCAGCAGACCCTGTGGGAAATAAAGGGGAGCAGAACCCACCAAGCACACAGCACCATGGCCCACCCTAGCACCTGCAGACCCTGCGGCGGGTCATCTCAGCTGTGTCCAGAACAGGCACCATGGGGATGTTGGTGCAGCCATGTCACAGGTGCTGGAAAAGCCAGGCCCCCATTCTGAAAATCTCATTCTTGGACTCAGCCAGTGCAGGAGAAGTCAGCGCCGTGCTCTCATTTTCTCTGCAGACATCAGCAACCCTGGCTGATGTGCTCAGGAAACCTCCAGCTCCTGGTGAAGTGGAGCTGAGATTGTGGCCAGCCAAGACAGAGAGCGAAGCTGGGAAAAAACGGGCCTGTGCTCCGTGTTCAAAGTGCTGGTGTCCAGTGTGTGAGCACAAACAAGCTGAGACGGGGACCCTCCGGGGGCGATGACACCAGTGATCAGTGTGCACACCATGAGGGTGAGGAGCAGACCAGGAGGTGGCCGAGAAACTCCCAAGGTTGTTGAGAAATACACCCTGCAGGCCCAGCATGATAGCCTAGCAGCTAAAGTCCTTACCTTGAACGTGCCAGGATCTCATATTGGCGCTGGTTCTAATCCCAGCAGCCCTGCTTCCCATCCAGCTTCCTGCTTGTAGCCTGGGAAGGCTGTTGAGGGCGGCACAAAACCTTGGGACCCTGAACCTGCATGGGAGACCCAGAAGAGCTCCGGGTTCTTGGCTTTAGATCAACGCAATTCTGGCCACTGTGGTCACTTGGAAAGTGAATCATCAGACAGAAGATTTTCCTCTCTGTGTCTCTCCTCCTCTCTGTATATCTGACTGCAATAAAAATAAAATAAATACTTTAAAAAAAGGGAGAAGAAATGTGGCCTGGGTGCAGGATAGGGAAGACAGAGAGAACTGCTGGCTCAAAGGCTTGTGGCTAAACAGAAAGCCAAAGTGTGTCTGTATGTGTGTTTATGCACATTACAGAATATATGCATGTGAGTATGTATTCTTGCCTACATTATGTATGCATGCGTGAACATGCATGGGTAATAAAATGACAACACATGCCGACATGTACTGGTGGACCCCCCAAAACTGGCAAGAGGCTAAAAGGAAGCCAATTCAGCCATGACAACTAGGAACAGAAGCAGGTACAGGAGGCATTGGGGAGCGGGCTGCTCCAATGGTGTCCTCACGTACCCTGTTCTTTGTGCTCCTGGCACTGCTAGCTGGACTGCAATATCCACAATGAGCCATGGTGTGACCAAGGGCTGGGAGCCAGTGCAAGGTGCAGAAGTTCAGATATGGACACCTCACCTGCCCTGGTTCAGGTAAATAAGAGCTGGGGACGTGAACATGAGCTGGGACCAGAAGGCTGCACAGCAGTTGGCTTTAATGCTGAAGGGTGGTCCTTGCTAAGGTGACCACACAGTTGTTTCAGGCAGAGCAGCAGCTTCCAAAGAGTTCAGAAATGGGCAGGTGGTGAGGCAGGGGGTGACGAACTGCCTATGGATGTGCTCTGAAAGGTGAACCTTCCTCCTGACTCGAAAGATGACAGGGCTTCAGCAAGGTCAGATTCTAACAGATTCTTGTCTCGACTGCAGTGATCAGCAAAGAGACTTGAGTCTTAGAGAAGAGGTGCATTTGAGAAGGCTCTGTGGGTGTTGGTATGAGGATAGATGGTTTGGCTGCAGGAGGAGTGATGCGACTCAAGAAAAACGAGGAGGAAGAACAATGGGATGTAGCCACAGCAGCAAACATACACTCTAGGCTGAGACAGGTTTCTTCCAACACAGTGCCTAGGTTCAAGTGCCAACCCAGGTAGATGCAGCTTGCTGCCAACAGGTCACCTGGGAGGCAGCAGGTGACAGCTCCAGCAGCCAGGTCCCTGATTCCACAGGGCACCTGGATCTCATTCTTGACTCCCGCTGCCGGCTGCTGTGGGCAATGGCAGAATGAACCAGCAGATGAGAGAGCTCTCTATGTCTCTCCCTCTTTTTCTATTCCTCATTCCCCTCAACCTTCTGCCAAAATAATAAAACAACAGTAATAATAAAAATGTTTTAGACCCTTGCCAAGTTTCTTTGTGTGTCGAGTATTACCTATTTCTCCAATATTTCTGTTAACACAGGAACTATTCAAAATGATACATTCCATCAGGTTTTAAGAATGGCTCACTTTGTATAATTTGGGATTTGTGATTAGATTTTATATTTGCCTCTTACTGTAACGCTGGGAGAAAAGAAAGTAAAGCATATCATTTTACCAAAAAATATCTTTCTCCCTCAGACCCATGCCTTAAAAGAAACAAAAATTAACTTCATCCTCAATATATAACATCAGAAGATACATGTGTGGAGTGTCCCAGTGTCTTAAAGTTACTGAGATAAGACAAATCTGGAGTCTCCGGGTGCCCAAAAGTACTGTTTGCTTTATGAAATTCTGGAAGAAAAGGGAAATGGATTACTATGACATACGGAGAAACACTCTTGCTGTGCCTGGATCTGAGATACAGCTTTGAAAACATTTCAGTTCATTTCCAACATTTATAACTGAGAACATTTCAGGAAAAAAATAAAGTTCAGGTTTAAAGCAGAGTAACCTTGATGCAAGAGTTTGTGTTTGAGCAGAGCTGCTCGTGCCTGCTGTCTCAGCTCACAGCCTTCACTCGTCTGCATGATTTGCCTGACCACTCCTAACCACTCCTATCACCCCCTTCTTCCATTCCCATTCTTTCTCCTTAGGGTGTCCCTAAGTCCACCTCCCCCTTTCCCCTGCTGCTGGGACTCTGACAGATGAGATGGGGCTCTAAAGGTAAGGGCAGATTTTGGCAGTCTCTTTGTCTCCTCCCTCCCGGTCACCAGAGACCCCTTGACCCCTTCCACCAGCTCGCATGGCTTACCATCACAGCCTGCACTGAGGACAAGGGCTTCAAACAGGCAGAGAGGGCATCAACGGGCTGAATTTTGCCTTTTCATTTAACTTTTCTAGAATGCATCTGTCTTTCAGTACATCAGTTTAGGCACTATAAATATATGTAATTATACCTCAACTAAAATTTGTTTGAAGTACCTAACAATGAAGATTCAAGTTGTAACACAATTTTGTGGAGTACAGAATTCTTTCTTCATCTATCATAAGCAGCAGAAATGATACCTCCAGGACAAGACTGCCTGATGAACTGGGGAGCTGAGAGACATGCAGGTCTTGCACCAAGTGCAATAAAATTGGACACCAGAGCTCCAGGGCCTGCCGAGGGGACTGAGCTGACCAAGCCTAGCATCCCGCCATCGTGCCTACACTAAAGGCTTCTACCTAAATCCAAGCTCAAAAGAAGGTGCTTTCTCATGTTTTATCCATCAGTTGTTTTGGACACCAGCTAACTGTGCACATACATTCTCCATCACTTTTGCCACGTTTTACTAAGCCCTGTGTACGTGTGCTTCCTTGCATTGAGTTTGTATTTCTGTGTTTGCTTCTCTTCCCGGAAATGTCCACTTTCAAGGACAACACGTGAGTTTAACGATGCTGCCATGTTTTAGCATCGTTTACAAAGGTTTGTTTACTTATTTATTTGTAAGATGGAGGAAGAGAAAGGAGTGAGGGAGGGAGGCAGAAAGAGAGAGGGAGAGACAGGAAAGAGAGGGAGGAGAGAGAGGGAGGAGAGAGAGAGAGAGAGGAGAGAGAGAGGCAGGAGAGAGAGGCAGGAGAGAGAGGAAGGAGAGAGAGGGAGGAGAGAGAGAGGCAGGAGAGAGAGGAAGGAGAGAGAGGGAGGAGAGAGAGGCAGGAGAGAGAGGAAGGAGAGAGAGGGAGGAGAGAGAGAGATTTTACATTTGTTGGTGTACAAAATAATGGCTAGAGCTGGACCAAGGTGAAGCCAGGAACTCCACCTGGTTTCACACTCCTTTCCTCTGATGCCTTTGCAGACACATTAGCAGGGAGCTGGATGGAAAGGGAACTGCTGGAGCTCAAATTGGGGCTCTGAGATGGAATATTGGTGTCACAAGCAAGAACCTAACCTATTGCACCACAATGCTGGGCTAAATTTAACCATTTTAGAAACCATTTCTTAAACAACTGTATCATATTTCAGCTAAAAAATGCTACAGAAAATGACTCAAATTGTTATTATCAGTACTATCTCAGGGGTGAAATTGTTAGGAATATGTTACTTAGAAATTTCTTTCTCTTCTTCCATGATCCTCCCAGAACTATTTCTGGGGTTTGCTCCAGAACAGTCTGCCCTCACCTGAACACAAACACGTGAAATGCAGGAATGGAGTAGTCAGCAAATAAAGGGTAATTACATAGTGGAATCTATTCTTTAAGCTCCCCACATCACCTAGCAACAACATCAAAACCCTGCAGACATACAGAGCAGGGCGACATCGTCCACTTAGGCAACACTGATGGCAAATTATGCTTGTCCTTTCTTATCACATGAAAAACAGATTGTTTACATAAAAGGTACAAAACTACACATCTCAACAAATGGATGTCTTGACCCTTGATTGAAAAATAATCTCCAAGAGAAAGAGCAAACAGTTGGCAACACCAACACCTGCTAACCAAATGCTACAACCCAAACATTATCTCACATTCCAGTGGGAATGATGGTTGGTCAGGAGTAGGGTTATCGAAAGGTACTGTTTATGATACTGTCCACCTGCTCAAGAGATGCTTGAGATCCATGGAGAAGTTTCCCTGCACCGCACATCTTGCAGATAACCATCAAATGCCAGTGACAGGGGACACACAACTGCCAACTCCTCATTCCCAGCTCATCACCACCACTGTTACCAACTGACTGGGAAGAATTTAGCTCCATCACAGTATCATTTTAGCAGATCTAGGCTTTGGAGTAGAGGTCTCTTATTTCAGGAATGTTTTTTAAATGTAACCTGTCTTGTGTCCCCAAAAAATAATTGAGTAGAGTTTGATGAGGAATTTAAATGTACGTGTTTCAGAGGCAACGAGAGATAGATAAAGCCAGAGAGATTTGCTTCTTCTCTCCTCAGTTGTGTACAACAAACAGCCAGGGCTGGGACAGGCCCTGCCGGAAGCTGGGAATTCCATCCAGGTCTCCCACACAGGTGGCAGGGATCCAAGTGCGAGACTACTTGAGCCATAATCTGTTCTTTCCCAGTTTCGCATTACTAGAAACTGGAATTAGGACCAGAGCCAAGACTTATCCCCAGGCCCTCTAGCCTGGATTGTCAGCATCCTGAGCAGAGTCTCCACCTCTGGATCAGAGACCTGCACCTCACGGGGGATGGAAAAGGGCCTTTCATTTACTGATGCGTTTGTTCCCTCTTTATTTGAAAGGCATTGAGAAGGGGAGCAAGCGAGAGAGGGAGAGTGTGAGAGTGATCTTCCATGTTCCTACCTCTAGATGCCACAACAGCCGGAGCTAGGCCAGGTCCTCCCATGTATGTGGCAGGGTCCCAAGTACTTGACTGTCACCTCCCACCTCCCAGGCTGTACACTGACAGGCAGCTGCATAGCAAGCACAGTAGCTGGGACTTAAAACTGGCACCCTAATAGTGTGTATATATAGATATACATATATACACACATATATAATGTATATATACAAATTATATATAATGTATATGTAAATTTTATATATAATTATATATAAATCCATATTGGACGATTTATATAATTCCTATATATGTACATATAAAGCCATTCATTGCTTCTAGTGAGGTATGTTTGTTGAAAAAAATAAGACTATTTTGAATAAATATTATGGAATGAGTGAACATTATATATTCAATATACATCTTTGATTAAAAAGAGGAAATTGAAAACATATGTTGTTCAAAAGCACAAAACTGTGGCAAGTTTTCACACCTGTAAAACAAATGTTCTTACATTTTTAAGATATTCATTGGAAATGTAGAGTGACAGCTGTTTAAGATCCTTACTCCACAGCGATGCTACTCGAGGGGATTTCATTTTTAAGGAAATATAATTGTTTCCTTTCCTTGCCAGAAATAAACTGTACACATTTCAGTAAAGGATGGAATGTCTTTCTTCTGTGCTACGTGATGACAAACATGCAGTTAATTTTAAAGTTCTTCTGGTTTTTGAAAATACCACTTCTTAAAACACTCTGGGTAAATGCCTATCGCATACACACTTGGTGTGCAAACATTTCTATTTACGTGTTTGGGTATGCTACTGCAAATCACACGTGTATGCACACCTATGCACAGACACAGGAACGCACGCACACACTTGGTTTTTTTAAAGCTTTGGAGGTTTCTTAAAAAAAATTTTTTTAAAAAAGGTTAATCTGATGTTCTTAAGCGGATGGCATTCTAACCTTCAAAAGCATGTGTTTATCATGAGTTTCCACCAAACCAAATAGTTTTGACCTAAGGTTACAATGCAGGCTCAGTCTGTTTCAAAGGAGGTGTGATTGGTGATAAGCGAGCACTTCATTACGGAGGTCCGTGTGCAGCAGACCCTGGGAATCCCCGAGTCGCTTTTTCAGCAGAGCGGTGGAGCTGATGCAGCACAGAGCAGCCTGGCCCTGCTGCCGTGCTGCCCTGCTGCCGTGCTGCCCTGCTGCCCTGACAAAGTGCTGAGCTCCAGGCTTCTGCTTGGTCACCCTGCAGCCACGTGGGCTGCCTGGGCGTCATTAGGGTACTTGAGATGTCATCCCTGAGGTGCAGCAACAGGGCAAAGTGCTAATACTCGCCTCCCAGCCAAGTCCTTGCCCTTTCTCTGCTGGGTGTGCACAGGAGTAGGGGGAAATAGCACGAGGAAAGACCCTTCAGAGCGAGAGAAACCACCATGCCTTCAGCTTAAAGAAAAATCTTTTGTTTCTATAGTCATGGAAACCATAGAGAGAGAGAAGAAAATACCAGGCTTGGCAAAGGGCATGGCCCGCTCACTGTGGCCTGCATGCAATTAGGCCCAGGGCAGTGGGAGTGCAGAGCATGGCTGAAATGGTGACTATCTGGGCTGCACCAAACACTGGGCGCAGCAGCGTCTGCACCCGTCACTGTGGCCGGCTGCACTGGCACAGGCCACTTTCACATCAGGATGACATGCAGCAGGCACCTCAGCCGCCGTCAGGGCTGACTAAATGAGGCCATTCATCACACACGTGCACAAACTGCTCTCCGTGCCCTTCAACTTTCCCTCTTCCTGGAGACCAGGCTCCTGCCCCGTTAAATTTTAACCCTCATCTCTCTGGCCTGTTGTGGATTGATAGCAGAGTAAGCACAGGCAGTGGCTCCTTCCACCCTCATTCAGCCACCCCACCCCACGCTCCAACAGATCCACGGAGAAAACTAATTATATTTTTGTAAGTAGGCTGAGTACTTCTATTTAGCAGAAACTGGGACCCTATGCTGACCTAACACTGAGCGTTTCAAGTAAACTGCCAGCAGCCCCATCAAATTGCTGAGAGTAATTTAGAGTATGAAATGTGTTAAATTATTCAAAGGGCTGCATAAGCATAAACAGGCAGTGCAACAGGAGAGAATGGCTCAGCCAGCGATACCGGCTGGCATTTAATACATCACAGGAGCCCTCCTGTCGGGGCGAGGTGCCCACCTCACTGCACCCTGCCCTCTGGCACATGAACCAACAGCTTCCTCCTTCCCCCTCAAGATTTCTATTTTCAGGGCTGCCTCCACCTCCACAGCTGCCATGCAGCATGCCATATATGCTACTCCCAATTCAGTCCACAAATGTTCACCTTGGAATCTAAAAAGCTTTGCTTGTCTCGCTCCTTTTGTAAAGCTGGTGAATGGTAGAGTTTGCCATGACATAAAGGTGTAGAGAGAGTCAAACCAGATTTCGGCAGGAAGAGCAGCGTGGGACCTACCCTTGGGCCTGTCCTGCATGCCTCCCAGGCCTGTCCTGGAGCTTGTCCTTGCGGCCAGCTCCCATATTCAGGACACTCAGAGTCTATCCATGAGCAGCCTTCAACCATTTGGCTCGCATGAGATAGTGGCCCTGGTCCCGCCAGTGCTATGACCTCTCTTCTCATCACCTCCCTGGGTGGTGATAGGTCTTCCAGAGTATCCAGCCACACACTCCCAACTTCAGGCCCCTGAAGGCTTTGAAGGAGACCTTGCACCGAGCATGACTTCCACAGAGCTGTCTACAATGGAACCATAGCATAAGCTCTCACCAGCTCTGAGCCTTATGTTCCTGGATCACCATCAGAGAATACAGTGATCAGAATATCATATTTCACAGCTCCGTCTAGGCCAGCAATTGCCAGGACTCCCACCTGCATGGTTAGTCAGCTTGTCTGCTTCGCTGCATGCTTGTCCCACCACCTGCCTCTGCAGGGCATGCCAACACCTCTCTCTGAAAGCAGCACATCCTCCAACATCCCCCAACTGTGCCTTCACACGCTAGACACGTGGTCTCTGATCCAAAGCCAGGAGCAAGGAGCTTGTTCTGGGTCTCCCACACAAAAGCAGGGTCCCAAGGCTTTGGGCCATCCTCCCTGCCACAAGCAGGGAGCTGGATAGGAAATGGAGCAGCCAGGACACATATGGCGTCCATACAGGATCCCAGTGCTTTCAACTTGAAGGATTAGCCAATCAAGACATTGCACTTGGCCCAGTATGTTTTAGAAACAAGTACATTGTTATAAGACTACAGTTAGAAGATCTGAAATTATTTTGAGAATCCATTTCAATGTTGATGAGTTTTCATCAGGAATGCAGCTTTTGCTGTGTGTGTGTACACATAAGCATACATACACATATATGAAAGGTATATAAAGTCTAGCTTCAATTTCACCAACTTGGTTGGAAAGGAGTTCTTTTCTTCACTATTTTGTGTTTTTAAGCTCATCCAAAAGACTTAATGTGCCTTCTCAAAGGTCTGACATTGGGTCCAGGAGAGGTTGGGCATTATGCAAGCCAAAATCAGGGTTTTCTTTTTTAAAATATATTTGTTTACTTTTATTTGAAATTTAGATATACAGAGAGGTTAAGAGACAAAGAGGAAGACCTTCCATTTGCTTAATCACTCCCCAAGTGGCCACCACGGCCGGAACTGTGCTAAACCAAAGCCAATGAGCCAGGAACCTTTTCTGAATTCTCCATGTGGGTACAGGGTCCCAAAGCTTTGGGCCAGCCTCTACAGCTTTCCCTTAAGTCACAAGCAGGGAGCTGGATAGGAAGTGGGGCCACTGAGATTAGAACTGGCACCCATATGGGATCCGGGCATGCAAGGTGCCGGGCCAAAAATCAGGGGTTTCTTGTGTTGATCCCCCTCTTTGTCATGTCCTCTCTCCTCCAACCTCTCCTTTCCCCAGCAACGGCTCTGTGCCCCTCCCTCTGTCTTGACTTCCAAACTCACACTGCACACGCCATACACTAATGGTGTGACTGACTGGTTTCCATGTTCTGTGTGGGTGAGCTGCTTATTCTTGATTTTAGATTCTTGTTCTAATGCTTGGTTGCTCAAAAATTTCATTATGAAGCTCAACTGTTGAAATAACATCCCACGATTTTGAACATACTTTTCTGTAAGATTCATTGTTTTATTAGTTTACAAATATTCCCTAATACATTTCCATGTTAGCCAGCTATTTCACATAAAGATCATAGAATTCCAATGCATCAACTAGATGCATGATAGCTGTTTTGCATTAAACTGAGTCATAAATAATTGTTTAATACTGTATAGAACCAGTAACACAATGGGCTGTAATATAAACTATTTTTGTGTGGAATATTTTGTCAGAATCTAGCCTTACAGAACTGAGAACTACTTTTTCTTTGTTTTATTCCTTGTGGCTTACTGTTTTATTTATTTTGTGTTAGGGGCTTGGATCTGTGTCATTGCTTGTTTTCCTCAAATCAACATCAGAATAATGACAGAGCATTTGTGAAAATTCTGTTTTATCCCTCTGTTCTACACTGAAATTCTTTGAAGACAAGTATTGCCCACATTCCTCTTTCATAACAATAAAATGTATCATCTATCTATATTGGTACCTAAATCCTAAGGCATTAACAATTTGCTAAGCAAATATTTTGATGAAAGAACAAAAGAGGTGAGATTTTGTCCGGGAAGTGTCAGTCAAATAACTAAGCTGATAAACTGAGTTCAGACGGCAGGCAGAGTCCAGTTTTCCACCATTATACAAACAGCACAGAGGAGTAAAAGATACGATTTGGCTACAGGATGGTGACTGGTCCAATCTTCATATTCTGCATTGTTGCCTGCTCAATGGTGGGATGAGCGGAAGCTGGCATGACAGTAAGGAGAAGACGGATTCAGAAGGACAATGGATTGCCCTGTTGTGTCTGAGCAGGAAAGTAACACCAAGAATCATCAGTGTCTCCACTGCTTTAGGTTGGAAAACAAGCAAGTGGATTGAAGAGGAATCCAGCTGAGCCAGATGCCAGACAGATGGAGCCAAGGGCTAGAGAGGAATGCCGTTCTTCTGCACTTAGTACAAAACAATAAATTTTTATAAACCATGACTACTGTCTCACATTAAAATTACCCACTTTATGCGCTGAAATCAAAGCCTAGCAGATAAAAGCCACCACCTGCACCACTGACATCACATATGAGTGCTGACTTGGGTCCAGGTTGCTCCACTTCCAACCCAGGTTCCTGCCAATGGCCTGAGAAAAGCAGCAAATGGTTGTCTGTCTGCTTGAGTTCCTACCACCCACACAGGAGCCCAGGAAGAAGTTTGTGGCTGCTGGCTTCTGCCCTGGGCCTGGCCCAGCCCCCATAGTTGTGGCTGGAGAGTAAGCAGGGGATGGAAACCCCTCTCCAACTCTCCCTGCTTCTCTGTAACTCTGCCTTTCAAACAAATAAAAAATAAGAAATATCTTAAAAATAAATAAGAACAGTTCCCCTTTTTATTGATCTGTGGAATAAAAAGATACTTAGTGCCAAGGGCCGTGCCTAGGCAAGGATCCCTGACCTCCTGCCACACACCCAGCCACGGTTGCTTCTTTGAGCTGGGAATTTTTCCCATTTCAGAACAATTTCAGATTCTGCTGCGTAGATGCTGGCAGACAATTCTGTAACTCACCTGCTGAGTCACAGTAACGCCTTCCAGGATCCACACAGTGAAGTCAAACTATGGAAACAGGAAAGATATCCCAGGGACGATGGTGAGGACTCTGACTGGACTCGTTAGGGATAGGACCAGAGGAAACCTCTGCAAAATCCTTCAGGGACAAACACTGTGCCAAAGGAGGAGTGTCTGGAGTGCTTTTAAAAACAGATTAATGTACTTATTTATTAATAAGCCATAGTTACAGAGGGATCAGTAACAGAGAGACACTTCCAGGCCTGTGTGTCTCACCCCAAATGGCTGCCAGTGGCCAACACTCGGCCATGTGGGAGCCACACATCAGGACTCCTCGGTCTCTTGTGTGGGTGGCAAGAGCCCGATCACTCGGACCTTCCTCTACTGCTTTCTCAGTTGCGTTAGCAAGGAGCCGGCTTGAAGCAGCAGAAACTCGAAGCAGCACCCACATGGTATGCACATACTGCAGGCTGCAACTTAATCTGCCGTGCCCACAGTGCTGGCTCCCTGGAGAACTGTTTGATACAGACTGAGGGAACCTGGAGACATGTCCTCTCTGAAGAACATGGAGACTTGGTCACTCTGGCATCGCATGGGCATGATCATCTCCCTTAAAATTGCATAAACACAGGGCCTGAACGTCCTTATGATCCATGTCTTAGTGTTCCCTGTCTTAGTGTTTCCCTCCAGCCACCCTTGGACTTGAGGCTCCTTGCTGGTTGGGTGGGGGATTCTCTCCGGGTGCCCTGCACTGTCACTGCTCTCATCACTCTAGCCGTTCTGAAATCTAACCTGCATTGCCAGGGGTCATATTTCACATTGCTTGGACAAAGCCAGCGCTCCCTGTTAGCAGTCTCTTCTTTACCTTCATAGCAGGAAGGGCATCATCTCGCAAAGTCAGCCACATGTCTTCCTGAATGCAGAAACCTGGGGCGAGGGGATAACTCACTTCTCCTTCCAAAATATCTTTAGTTTTTTTTCTGAATGAAACTACAAATGCTATCTTCTCTGTCCTGGCTATTTTAACTTAGTCCTACAAGACCAACAGATAACAAACCGGCTCATGGAGTGTACCTGAGCTTCTGTTCCTTGGGATCCATAACTCCCTTCCCATCATTTATGCTTCAGTCCTTGGGAAGTCAGGACTTCCTTGATTTGGTGTTCTGTTTCTGAGAAGCCATTCGTGACACAGACACATTCTCTTTCAGCAGGTGCTCCAGCCTTGTGGTAGGACACGCATGTCCATTCACACCTGTGAAAGCCAGCTGTACATCCTTTCCGCTTGTGTCCAGCACCTTCCAGACCCCCAGCAGGTGTCAGTTCATAATGGTGTGGAGACTAAATGCCCACCTCTAAGTACATTAAAATGGTGAAAGGCTTCAGGCTTTCAAAAATTAAGTGCATAAATAATTAAATTGGAAAAACATTTGAGAAGTTGGGTTTTCAGAGGTCACATTTTAAGACCACACTCAGTCTGTTTTCAGCAGATAAATGGGTAATTTAATTATTCCCAGATTCCACATTAAGCATCTGTGACCTACACTCTAAATAATATTTTTTATTATTTGAAGAAAATTAAATTGAAACCAAGTTGTAACTTCATGACTAGGAGAACTTGATTCGTGCATTAGAGAAAGAATTTATGTATTGATGGGTATAAACTTAACAGGTTATAACAATTTGTCTGTTGGTTAAATGCAGTGTCAAAACTTACATGGCACTTCCTTTTAAGTCTCTGTAATGTTCACAATAAAAGAAATGGGAGTTTTGATCCAATATTTCCAGATATAAAAGTGCAATGTTTTCAAAAGTCATTTGATCATGTATTGTGTAGTGCATTTTTTGGATTCCCTTTGATATCTCAGGTTGATTCTTCAAACAGAAATTTAAATTAAATTTAAATGAGACAATCTGATTTCCCAGATGTGAGAGAGCATCTACAAATATGAAAGAGAGAGCAGGGCTGCAGCCCAGTTGTTCATTTGGGAAGGACTGGGGTGGGAATTGTGGGCGGACTGCAGCTGTCCTTCGGAAGAGAGCTAATAACGAACCTTCAGGGCAGACTGTATTGGAAGCTGGACCCTGTGCACCCAACACAGATCCCGTTGCCACAAAGCCTTACCATCTCCGCCACTCTGAAACCAGATAAAATCTATGATTCTTTAAAAATTCAATGTTTAAAATTAACTCTTTGTAAGTACAAAGACCTGTTGTTTGGACTTATGCAATATAAAGGAAAATCTATGTGGCTACATCGAAAATGACAGAAAATAGAATTAAAAGGACATTCTATTTTGACTCAAAAAATTTGGAGTCTACACATAGAAAGTTCTTTAAAATTTCATAGAAATGCCTATTATCAAAGATTATCAATAGAGTTCAAAATGTTTGCATGAAAACAAGCATATTTCATTCCCTGTGAACGTTTTGTTGCTGACTCCCTGTCTATATTTTCTTCAGCCATTGACTTCAGGTAGATTGAAGATGATGGTAAACATTTCCTGCTTTTCCTAAACCCTTGAATCTGGACTAGTGAGCTGTGATTCCCCAGTTTAGTCCTGGGATATTCTGTAGTTTCTTTTCTAGCCTAGTCTTTTAGAACAATCTCTGGAGAGAAATACAGCCACCACTGAAATCTTCAAAGACTGCCACGCCCAAGTTTGCTGAGAGAAAAAGGTCCAAGGAAAGAAAGACATGCTTGACGATCCTCCACTGGCCTGCTCACGGAAGCCATGAGGCCGGTGTGAGAATGAGAAAACCACCTTGAGCATGAACGTAAGAAATAACTCAGCAAGCAAGTAGATGTCAGTGCTGAAGTCCAGCCTAGTGGGCCCTCAGTATGTCATCCCAGGCAGCTCTCCTCTTTGAGCCATTCCAGTTGAGGTCACAGCCACCACAGTGGACCAAACAGCTCACCCAAATTCTTGACTCACAAAATCATAACCATAATGAAAGGCTTATGTTTTAAATCACTTGCTCGCATTGATTTCTAATGCAACTATCAATAATCAGAACACAATCAGATCCACAGTTACTTCTCTGAAAAGAGAAAGAAGACCTGCTCCCTCTGCATGTGACATCTAACCTTTCTCTCCCTTTGTGCAAGCACATGGTGACCTGCTGAAATAGAAGACCACAAGATTGTAACCGTCACGTCACAGTTAAAGGAGAAAAGGTACAACTCTTACTTCTAGCTCATTCTTCCTCCTTAGCGTTCATGTGAGAGGATTGGACCTGGGCGCTCTAGCAGCCATCTTTAACCAAGAGGAGATTTGCTAAGGAGGGTAGAACTCCAAGACAGGAGGACCATGGCAGAGCCTTCATTAATTATTGCAACTCAAATTCTTTCGCATTAAGTAATTAGTAAACTTTCATCTTGTTTTAGCCACTGATATGTGGAATGTTATATAATATACAGTGTCTCCCAATGGTACCTGCACCTATTTCACAGAATTAGTGAGAAAGTCACATGTAAAATTGATGAAAAAATATTTGCTTTCATATAAAAAAAAATGCTATCACCCACCTCATGACCTTATCTGTGCTGCCTGTAAGACAATGATTCCCACTCTTTCTTACACCATGCAATCTTCTGCAAATATATTGGTAACAAGTAATAAAAAAAAGATAAGATACAATCCTCCTCCGGGATGAAGTGGGTGAGGACCATTTCAGGTAATGGAAAAATAAATGCATACCTAAGTAGTCTGCCCTTGAAATGTTTACAATCAGGTGCATTTATCAATAAGTTAAGTCAGCATGGCAATTAGATAAAGCTGGATTTTACTGGGGTCCAAAGTGTGTCCATTGGTGCCAGAGTCCCTCAGGGAGTTTCCTTTCTATATGAAAGAGAAATGAATGAGCAAATTACACTGAGAAACTGCACATTTTCATGACGCACAATCTCTGTAGTCACAAAGCAAATGAAGCTATGACCTCACCTGTGCTTAGGAAACACAGCTCAGAGAGGTCAAGTCAGTTACTCTCAACCACGTCGGTGAGACCCAGCACATTCTGGGTCATGTGACATGTCCCGTCTGTGCTGTTGTTCTCTGTAAGAGACGGCCAGGGTAGCAGAGGCACCCACACCACTGTGAACTCACATGCAAGTTCATCAAACTCACAGGTGCATGAAAGACTCAGAGACCAGAACTTCTGCCTCCTCATCCTCTTCCAGGATCGGGAGGAGCAGCTGGCAGGGTGGCTTCTCACTCAGACTTTGCCACTCTGCCACTATGACCCTGCCAAATGGGCAAGGAGGCCAGGTAAGCATTCCATCACCAGGGCAGGACCTGGACAGGGGAAAGCTGGGGAAAGACACACTGTGGCTTTCAGGAGGGCGATGGGCAGCATGCTCCAGTCCAGCCTTCCTGCAAGGAAGACAGCAGGCCCTGCGTGATCAACTCACTGACTGTTTTGTGAACAGGACATCTGTGTCCGTCAGTCCAAATTAAGCAAGTGTTTCCTTCCACCTGCTTCAGTTACGAGTTGCTCTCAGAACCCTGAATGCATGCAGGATATGTGATCTCAGCTGTTAATGGAGTCGATGGAATATTTCTCAAATCCCTCCCTCTCTTTGTCGCCACCAGACAGCAGATTCTTCGTCTTTCTCCTGGATTCTGACACACAGCTAGCTTCTCTCTCCTTCAGCCACGCCCGCCAACCTCCCGCTCTTCCCAAACATGGCGTTCAGGGTGAGCTTTCTGAAATGCACATCATACCAGGCTTCTCTGCATGGAAACCTCCCCAGCTCCCAGGCCTGAGGAAGCATGGGCAGGCATCACCTGTTCTACTTCTCTTAGCCATCTCTTACCCTAACCCACTTTACTCCTCTCGCCAGCCTGCTCCACATTTGCTAGGAACAGTGGTCTTTCTAATATCCAGTATCTCCTTGACTTTCCCAACCCTCCAGAACATTCTTCAACATCTCTCTTTTCAGCAGGCCCTTCTTCCTGACTGTTAGACTAGCCCTTCTCCAATATTGCTTGAAAAGATGACCTGGGTCTTTTCCTCCCCCACCCCCCCCCCCAGGCTCATCAGGCATGACAGAAGGAATGCCTAGCATGATGTTTGGATATGATAGATGCTCAGTAAGTTTTTATTAAAGAAGTGAGTGAGTTTGATGGTTTTGTAGCTACCAGATAAAACAAACACATCACTTAAGAGAGTCCTTGTCAGTCTGCACACTTCTAGCAATTGCTACATATTTACTACATAATAGTTGTGGATAAATACACATTATATCACTTCTCTTAACAGCATGACTAAATCAGGTCAGTTTAATGTAATTTATACATGAAAACTTTGTGACATGCCTCTCTATAAAAACGAATTTGAGAAAACTACTGGCATTGACTTAATGAAGTTTGAGAATTAAAAGAACTTCAAAGCGGCCCAGTTTCCCCATGGGGGATTTGCTGAATTGCATGCAGATAATCTCCATTGTCACTGGAGTGATGAAATTGAGCATCTTGATAATTGTAGGGAGAAAACTTGAGAGAAGAAGAATCTCAGTGAGAAAGGTTGGGTGCCAGTGGCTGGGAGTAACTGGGAGAGCCATGATGCATCCCCAAACTGGACAAAATAGTGTCTCAGTAAAACCTTGGGAAACATTGTTAATGGCATCAAAGTGAAGTGGTTAAAATCAAAATAAAAAAAGAGAGATGTGTATTTTCAGTCATTTATAACCGCACAAACATTAAAACATATGTTCCTTTCTATTGCAGCCAGTATAATAAAATAAAAATACCATACACCATTCCATAAGAAAATTCTACAGTATATAAATATGTAAAACAGGTAGAGAGCCTCAAGTTTTCCTTTTTTGTTTATGTTCTGAAAACACCAGTGGAAACATCTAGAAACACTAGGACGTGTAAGCTAGCTTAATTGTCCAGATAGTGTATACGTTATCCTATCCCCACATATCTTCCAGGGGAAAAGGTCATTTTGATAAAAACAAAAGTCATAATGACCAACAGAGTCTTTACCAAATTACTCTGTAGGTTTTCAGGTCACAGTCTGTCAGGCTTCCCACAGCTGAGCAGTCCTTTGCTGTGTTGGAATCTACCTTCTCCGACACACATACACCTGCCGTGATCCTTCAGACACAAAGAGCAGTCTCCAGACAAGGAATGGGCAGGACTGAGACAAGGTGTTGGACCATTCTGTGGATGCCAACCTTTCCAGTGATATGAAGGAAGGGGATGAAAACAAATGGAGCCATCTTCAGCCAAGAATTACGCCCAAGCCATGGAGTATCATTTTCAATTATTCGGGGCATCGTAACTCAGCAGGCTAAGCTGCCATCTGCGGTCTCCCGTCTCATATGGGAACACAGCTAAACTTCTGGGTGCTCTGTTTCCAATCCAGCTGGCAGCTAATGTGCCAAGGAAGGAAGTGGAGGATGACCAACTCATTCAACTTCTGCAACTATGTGGGAGATCCAAGTAGAGTTCCAGGTTGCTGACTCTGACTTGGCCCAGCCCCAGATGCTGTGGCATGTAGGGAGTGAATCAGAAGATGAATACTCTCTCTCTTTCTCTGTTCCTCTGGATTTCAAATAACTAAAGAGCTTGTGAAACAGAAAAAAAAAATCTCTCCTACCCTTTTTTCACTTCTATCCTCACTTCCTGCTACTCTCCCTCAGTCCTCAGGTCACGATGTGCACTTGGTGTTTCCTTTAGGGGCAAGCCTCTGCTTCTGAGGAGTCTGACACTCCTGGACACCCGATCGCAAGTGGAACCCTCTTGCCCCATCTCCACGGATCCCCCTTTCTCCTTTAGCTTTTCCATCACAAATATGATCATAAACATTTTCACCCATGGATGAAAAGATCTGTATACTCTTCATTTTGCATGGAATAAAGAATTACAGAATATCTGAGACTTGTTTAGAATTAATTGTTTAGAACAAAATTTCACTTCTGCCCTGGAATTATATCCCCACTTGTAAATATTTCTCAAGTTATTTCTGCACCAATTTTTTTAGTTCACCGTGCCTTCCCATTTGCAGGTTCTCTGTTAGCAGACGCTGTGTAAACAACAAGATCCAAGAATCTACAAATCACAGCAAAGACCACACTCATAATTGCCAAGCAAACTCAAGAGTGTGATCCAACTAAAATTAATATTCGTATTGTGGAAATGGTACGGAGTGGAGCAAGCTAGGGAGACGGAGGTACAGCTGGAGAAGCTATGCGTAATGCTGCCTTCCAAGGGTTAAGCTAATCAAATCAACACTTAACAGGAGGTGACAGAAATGGCTCTGATGCTCAGGGGAAAGCAATATGAACAGAGTGTCAACAGAAGGATGCACCAGATAGAAACTCCAATGGCGAGAGGAAGATCCACGCTGCTCCCGCAGTGTCCAGCAGCGGTTCTAGCAGCTCCGTGGAACACTTGACATATGTCAGCTGGGACATTCCTGCTTGTTTACTGCAGAGGACTCACACTGGAGAGTCGTCAGAGCCCCCAAGCAGGCTGCTGATGCAAGGAGCTCCTGACCCCACCCTTAGCTTCTGATACAGCAGGTACAGTGATGGCATTTTCAGAACTGCTGGTAGAGGAGGATGTTTTATCAATGCTTCAGTAAAACCCCAAGAAGCAATCCCATTACAACTGGTTTTCGGGGTTTAAGTAAAATCCCATTTCCTACCACAATTATATGTTAAGCATGAAAATGGACATAAATCAAACACAAACAGCATTATAAGCTCCATAGAAAGCATGAAGTGCTTAGAGCCCTGGAATTTCAATTCTAACCTCTGTAAGACTAATTATTTCATCCCAAGCACTGAGCCTAGCCCTATGATTGGTATCACCTGCTACAAAGTAAAATCAAGACATTGGCAAATAAATTATTTACAGTTTCACATTAATAGAAGCAGCCCAAAACTCGGTTACAGAGTTATTATTGCTTTTACAAAAGTCATATAAAATTTTGTCTAAGTTATTAGTACTTACTATTATTAAGTGATCATTAACCAGCATTATTTTATTGATATCTGTACCTTGGTTCTGGTTCTGTTCCAACATGCTCGCATGCATTCACTCATCCAACCCTCCACACAGCCTCATCCGTTTCTCAGGTTGGGGAGCTGAAGCTCAAAAGTTGGTCACTTGCTCATCTTGGATCTTAACAGTGCTATCTCTGACCGTCTACATTTCCTTCCCAACTCATCCCTACTGAGCTCCTCCCATGACAGGACATGCTGTACACCTTCTGGAAGGGGCAAAGAAATGGCCAGGCAGCCAGTAAAACATGTTCTCTTTGAGTGTGTTTCTGGAAGCTCCCAGCTTTTGAAGTGGTGAGCCGAGTAGAGCAGATGACCCTGTTCAACATAGGTCAGCATCATCCAAACCAGAGAGCCACTCAAGAAAGCATTAATGGAGAGAAAAATTGGTGAATCTGAACTCCCTGCTGGGAAGAGACCTCTAGCTTGTACTGCCTTCATTAATCAGCACTTCTGCTTCTCCAGACTTGAGGCCACGACTTGTACCCTCAGCCCCTTTCTCTCAGGTCTTGACCATGGACTGAATTCCACCCTAACGCCTGTGTTCTTCAGCTTCCAGATGGCTGGCCAGGGACTGTCTTTTCTGCCATTGCCATGTATCTGTGCCTGTTTCCTTGCTCGCTCGCTCTGTCGCCTTCTGTCCTCTGACTTGCTTGATTCCTTGCCTCACCTTCCATTCCATCACACACTGATACTTTTGTGTATTTCTTTCCATGCATTCCATCAATTCATTAAAGCATACAGTAAATGGCTTATTCTTTCATAACCATTCAATACAATTTATGATTTTCTTTACTCTTTCTATGTGCCTTTTTTTTCCCAAACGTGTTATTAAATTCTTTCAAGAACGGATTCTGATTTTTGGGGGGTTATTTTTCATCCAAAAATTCTCAGTGAAAATCCCATGAATTACAGTGTGAATTTCTTAGAGCGGAACTGATCCTTTGCAGTTGGTTGAATCTCAGATATCCAACAGTTTCTGTTGAAGGGGACTTGATACAGCAAGCTTGTTCACAGGCACTGGGAGAAGGGTGCTTGCTACATATTTCTGTCTCACAAAGCTTTCTGGAAACTTTCTATACACCAAATGTTTCAGAATCTAAATATATTTGAGAATTCACATTATCACTTATAAATCTAATAAATCTGAAATACTGTCATGTTTTTTGCTCACTATTCCCCAATCACATAGAGGTCAAAGGGAATAAAGGGGAGGGAATGAGAAAATTCCTATCAGCATTCAAATACGATGCTCATTATCTGCAGCAGGATCCAGGAGGTGGGGACTCTGTCAGCTGGGGTTTGTGCTTGCAGAGGAAACAGGTGTTTTGAGATTAGAGGAGAACAGGAAGTTCCTGGCCAGAGGAGGGCAGGAAGTCGCCAGGGTCCCTCTGGCTTTCTGCTGTCACTCCACCGTCTACAGAGCCTGTGGGCCCTGTACTGGTTGTTCTCTGACACAAATGTGTGCCAGGAATAAAATCCAATAACCAAGGAACGTTACTCCATTTGTCTTTGGCCTGTCTTCGAGTGAGTGGTTACACATTTGCAACCTTAACTCACAATCCTGCTGCCTGGTGAGTTGTGGTCCTGACGACAGGCCTTACAGAAGAAAGAAGACTTGGGTTACTGAAAGTTTTAGTCCTGCAGCTCTCTGCCTCCCACCTGCTGCTTCGAGCTTCTGCCGTGTGAGCCTCTCTATCCTGCCTCCCTCGTATGCCTTAGTGTAATGGTTTTTCTAAAACATCCGTAACCGAGGCTTTTCATGGGTGAGCTCCCAATTGAGAGATCTACTACTTGAGAAGGTGGATTCATCAAATTCTCAATTTTTTTAAAGAAAAACCTAACATGCTTTTTATATTTCTGTTATTATGAGAACTAATTTTGCTCCAGCGCAATACACATACAACTTCTTTTTCCACTTGAGTTGATTTATACTTTCAACTGCATTTCAGTGAAAACTTCTGTGGACCAGAACAATTCAGGAATAGCTTAAAAGCTACCTCTATTTAAATCCATCCTTGCATTCAACTGTAATTTGTGTTCTCAAAGAAGCAGAGTGAGAAACCAGGACAAGCCAGGTGAGAAGAAATCTCAGTAGGAAGCAAATGGAGTTGCCTTTTGTTTTCTAATTGCCTCACTGTTACTTTGGAAAGGGTGGCAAAGGGAAAACCCTAGACAACACACTGCAGCCCACGTGGGTTAACCGGCAGCAATGTGCTCAACTCTAATTTGTGCATCCAGCCCCCTTCTCCTGCCTGGTGCAGATGCCATGTCCTTTTAACATCACAGCCTCTGCCCTCATTCCCCTCCCCTGGAACGTGCTCCCTGGATATGTCTGTCGCCACCCAGGGCAGGGCAGTGGCCCAGTGCAAGCCAGAGAAAATGTTGCATGGACTATTGCATATGTTGTCATCGTCGGGAAATGGTATTTTCAATGATGTTTCTGTTTCCATTGATTTGAGGTTACGTAAAAACGAGGTTGCACTTAAGAAACAATCATGGAGACAAGCAATCGTGAGGGCAGAATGCTTGGCTCCCAGCAGTACGGTCTCTGTCCCCAGATGTGAGCATGCGCAGAACACAGCTTCCATTCCTTCCTTGAACATCCTTGTAGCTGAGGGACTTAGATGTATGAGGCAGGACATGTGTATTATGCAAAAACTATACGTGGAATTCAAGAATTCTTGCGACGATATGCACTTATTTCTCTTTCCAAGAACTTCCTGAAGTACCCTCATGTTCTAATTCATTCCTCACTGTCGTCCTGAGAGCTATTGGTGTGAGGGACTCAGTTTGGCACTGACCGTGTCCCAGGATGGAAGTTCATGTTGGCTTCCAGAGAGTAGCTGCCTCTGAGCCTCACACAAGACAAGCTGACTCTGTTCTTTCTCTGGATTAACCATCTTGTAAAAGGAAGATCAGCTCAGTGGGCATTCCCGGTAACTCTGAAGATGCACAAATTTGGGGTCTTCAGTGCTTTTTTTTTTTTTTTTAGTGGGAGACAGGAAAGAAAAGTAATACTGGAACCCCTTCCGAAGCATTGATCACAGCTTCCTTCTCAACCAGAATCAGCCCATGGGCTCTCAGCGAGGACTCAGGAGGCTGAACAGCAAGCCAAAGCCAGCACACAAAGTGGGGCAGGGCAGGGGAGAGGGCTGCCAGACAACAGGATGCTTGGAAACTCAAGCCAGAGAGCCAAGTAGGGTGTGAGAGCAACAGCCTGGCAAACCCCGAGTTCTAACTGCGCCTTCTTTCCGTTGGTCACGTATGTGGTGAGAACAAGCTAACCCACATTTTGAGCCTTTCCTCTTCCTCGGGTAGCAGTAATTAGTCGTGTCAAGATGACTACTTAAGCCACAATGCAATCTCCACGCAAGAAAGCTGCAGAATAAACTGTAGTTGTTTGGGCAGTTATTTGGTCAGATTTTCTTTGTCACATTTTGAATGATTTATGAAGTTATATGTGGGTGTCTGCTGAAGAGGTGGCTTCACATGTTTGGAAGTCTTTCTTTTATATATATATTATATGTATATATTTATATATTTTTAATATATTTTCCCTCCATTTTCAGCATTTAACAGTATGGGAGGTTTTCTTTTTAAAAAAAATCTGTTTGTTTTAAATTGAATGATAGGCCAACTAGTGTAATTTCAACTCCAATATCACTTGCTCTAAGACATTAGAGACTTAAAATTAGATTATTTTTTTGTCAAGTAGCAAAGGATGCCTGCTCCTTGTGGAGCATTTTCTGAAATAACTTCCTTAATGCATTAAATTAGAACAATCAAGAAACCGGTCTTTGTTACAGATATATATCTATATCGATCACAAAGGAAGAGCAGAAGCTCATTCTCCACCAAGAAATCCCATTCTACTTTGCACAGTAAATATTCAAGGAAGTTTAATAAAACTCTTAGCTAAGTTAAATTCAGCATTTCCTAAACTTATTTGACCTATGGTCTCTGTAGTCTCCTAAAATGAAGCTTCTTCATGATTCGTGTTTCACAGACAGGAGAATGTTCCCTTGGCTGATTAGCACAAGCATGCAGTCACACCAGTGTGAGGCACGTCTTCTTTCAAACAAGGAGAAATGACTTGAGAAAGAAACATAAGGACAGAATTATGAAGGACAAAATTATGTTTCTGACCAAATTTATATGGAAAAATCTCTTTCAAAACGGAGTTCATAGAAAAGCCTCCCTTGAAAATATTTTAGAGGATAAAAAGTTTGGTCCAGTTTAACAGAAATTTATTATTATTATTATTCAGGAGGCAGAGCTCCCATCTGTTGGATGACTTTCCCCAACACCCACCACAAGTAGGGCTAGGTCTGACTGAAGCAAGAAGCTGGTAACTCAGGACATGTCGATGGCAAGAACACAATCACTTGAGCCATCTCTACTACCTGCCGTGATCTGTATTGGCTAGAAAATTGAAGTTAGGAGCCAGACTCAGGTTTCAGACCTAGGAGCTCTAATAAGGCATGATACAATCTTAACCAGCACCTTGATGCTAGGGCTAAATATCAGTTCTGAACAGCAACGCTCCACTCCCATGAGGAGTTCTTCTGCATGTGTAAGCTTGCTTTGTAGAAACACTACCGGAGCTTACCTGAACTCAGTTTCTGCTAACACTGACTTGAAGTGGCAGCTGCAAGGAGCACGTATTGTCACCATACCTGGAGTTCAGTGTGCATGATGTTTATCCTGGGCGACAAAGGTCAAGCAGCCAAGTGGCATCTCAGAGCCAGGCACAAGGGGAAGGGGGCCTTTGAATGGCGAGCAAATTGTCTCCCCTTTATCCCTTATTAAAGGGGATCAGGTGTTTGCCCTTGAGAGTTGCACCCTGAGCAACGTGCAGTTCTATTCTGAAATATGCCCATGAACTAGAGATACGTCTGTTTAAATAACCATAAAATCAGAAGTATCCTACAGCCAAATGAGACAGTGGCATTTAGGGGAAAAGGCAGACACAAACCATTTCCCCTTTTTTTTTCTTCTTCTTTCTGAATCAGTGGTCAACTTTGAGATTATTCAGACTTCTAGAACAAAGAACAAACAATCCTATACATTCTGATGTCTTCTTGGATCACCGGGTAGAATTTCTAAATTGCACACTGGAAAAAAAACACATTAAGGAGGGGGGTATACCATTTATTTTAAAATACTCTCAATATTGCCCCTGAAATGATATGAAACTTGACAGATCGGGCTAGCAGCCTTGCTTGGAGTAACATGACTCCGTGCCCGGAGGTGTGCTTGTATTCTTCAAGTGGAGCTAGAGGGAACTTATTAGCTGCACCAGCCTTGGCGTTCTTGTATCTACTTATTTTGAAACCTTTCATTTGTAGCGACAGCTGCAAGGTGTCCCTTCAAGGATTTTGCTTTTTTGATTTATACTTTTATACACTCAAATCTCAATTGAGAAATCTGAGCTTCATTCCATTTTCTGACCTTTTCCTATCAAGCCAGAGTGACCTCCAATCTCTTAGGACTGGGCTACATTCCAAACCAGGTTACAGAAGAACAAGGGCAGAGAATCAAAGCCACACATCACCCTGGGCCCAAGGAGACACTTCATGTAAAGCCGTGTGGAGGCCAGCCAATCCACAGACCTCACTTGTGTGCCCACGTGAGAATTCTCAGCTCTCCGCCCTCTGAACTTTGGACATTCTTTTTGAGTGCGTGTAAGTCCTGTTTATATGAACACAAAAGCCAGACAGATGCTCAGTTTGGCATGGAAAGTGGCCTCATGGAAACAAATGTTCTCTCCTTCCCCTTTGATTTGATATTTTGGGGTGAGGATGGAAGCCGCTGAAGAGCACACACAGTTGCTGACATATGACTGAATAGCCTGCGCATCTGTCTCTGGTTATTGTCCTCTCGCCACACCTGCCAGCATACCATGCACAGAGGTGCTTCAGACACACACACGCGGGTTCTGGCGTTCAACAAGGCTGGGCCCAATGTGCCTGCAAATCAACTGCGTGTGCATACTCTGGAGTGATTATCGGTACCCACAAATCTGCCAGCTGGGGTTCAGAGGAAAGAGAATTGACCTGTCTTCAGAAGGGAATCCCTCCAAAATGCCCCATCTGATTTCAAGGGGCAGGGAATTAAGCTGTTTAAAAGTGTGTTGTTAAATGTTAATTATGTTAGTGTAAATATGTCGCTCTCACCATCCTTGTGGCTGGAAGCGGCAATGTGTGTTGGGCACCCTTACAGTGTCTGGGCCGGGCACACCTTCCCCACACCAAGCTGTTCTTTCTGTTGCCATTACAGTGCACCTGACAGTGCTTCAGGCGGTGAGCACACATATTTGCATGTGTGTTTACAGTACGTGGGGTGTTTACAGTGGTTTCAATGGCAACTCAAGTGTGGGTAGAGGCAATCTCCAAGCCCCTAATTCCTGTGCTATTGATGAGCCATACTCAGCAACCATTGAATGAGACCTTCATGGGTAAAAAAGAAGCATAGCACCCTCCCTCTCTGCAATGGTGCCTTATAAATGCTGTGTCCACTGAGCTGTCCTCTTTTAGGGCCTTTGTTTTTCTTTATTGCAGACTCTTAAGGGTGCCCCATCGTCTGCTGCAATTCAGTATGACTGGAGCACGTCAGGGTCACGATCTGTGCATGCAGAGCACCACAGGAGTGATTTATAAACCGCAGTCTCAAGGCATCCCAGGAACCAGAGTGAATTCTAGCGTCTAAGTGAACACAAGTGCTGTGCATTCAACATCAGGTCGGCTCAAGAAAGATCCCCAAACTCATTTCCTGCGAGTGGGAAGGGAGGTATGGTTGGAGGGAATTGGGGGAATGGCAAACCCCATAAGGAATGAAGTTGGTACCCAATTAGCTTCTCTTCATATTCTGGGTTTAGGGAAGCCAAGCAATCCCAGGATGGCTCCAGTCATTTGCACATTGGCGAAGAGGAACAATATCGCTTTTTAATAGTGTGAGTTTGGAGGAGAAAAGGGGCAGAGGAGGAGATGGGAGAGCAACCCCAAGGAGCTTGTGAATGCCAAGAATTCCCTGGGCATGGACACTTTTGCGAAAAAGAAAGAAGGAAAGGAGATTAAAAAATTAATAACTTGAATGCGTGATCAATAAAAATAATTATCATCATGCAGTCCACTTTTCATACAGCACTCCATAGCCTGAGAGTAGTTGCTGACATAGCGGAGCAAAGCTCAAGAAAGGTACAATTGCTAGAAAAAAAATCCTCTGCTTTAAAAAGAGTTCCCTGTTTAGATCTCGATGTGTTTTTCCATCCTGCCTTCCACACTCAACCATTTTGTCTAAAGACAGTCAAGGAACTAAATGTATATTAATCAGAACTCTTGGGGCCAGCATCAGTGAGACACAATTACACCAAACGGATGCCATGGCGGCTCTGATAGCTTCATTTAAATTCCTGAATAAAACATGAAATATCTTTAATGAGAAATGAACATAGTTGTCAGGAGGGAGCGGTTCTGGTATTGTTACCAGTTGAGATGTAGAAGATGAAGACATAAAGCGAAACCTTTCACTTTGTATAAAAAACAATGGCCGTGAGAAGAGACAGATCCCTCTTGTTAGACGTCATCTGTGCTGCCACATGGAAAAATGGCAGGGCCTACTGGCACTGGCTCCTCCCGAGAACCTGCAGGGTTTTAGCTTCTGTGTGTTTGCAGAAGCAAGCGCGGTCTCTCTGCACACAAGAAAAAGGCCCCTCTGCCCAGCAAAGCATCACTTCTTCTGAAGCAAGTGGTGAGTCCGGCTCCACACCCGTGGCAGATTTCCTGAGAGCATTAGAGAGAAACAGACGTGCAGATGCATCTCAATTCTGAACTGCCGCTCCAAACTGGAGGGGCGGTATGGGGGTGGGACAAGCGGGTCGGCAACACCATACTGGCAAGGAGATGAGAAACGCAGGGCTTCTTCCCTCGGGCAGGACCCTGCTTTGATGGTTGGCCTCCCGTGCTGCAGCCAGCGCCAGGCTCCCGCTAAGCCTCTCCACCCGACAGGTAGTGGCTGGAGTGTTTCTCTTCTCTCTCCAGGGGCTTCCCTTTGTTGATTGTACCTTTCTTAATTAGAACAGCAGACTGCTACCATGCATCTGGGCAGAACCTGTCTTACTCCTAGAAGATCTTGAAGTACGCCTGAGAGATTACCAACAATAGCTGGATCTTGCTACACCTGCCCCCGAATTCAGAGGATTAGTCCTGCATTCTGAGTAAATCCAGGGCAGGAGGCAGGGAGAACTGTGGAGAACTTGTAGACAATCCATCTGGAGTCACCCGTAGAAAGAGAACCTGCCCCCAGCATAGGCCTGAGCTGTTGTTAGGGGTAAGCAAATTACTATTGATGTCTCCTTTATTGCTGAGTCAAAGATAGACTGACCCTGCCTTTGTAAAATTGATTGAGAGATCATGCGAAGCCCCTGGGGCACTTGATGGGGCTCTTGTGGTCCTAAGCCCTGTGCATGTGTCCAGTGCACTGTGGGGTGCTAAGGCCCTTGGTCCCTTCCCCAAAAGATTGTTGCGTGCAAAGGCAAGAAGACCCTGCCTCTCCCACCTGTGCAGCCTGCGTCACCCTGTGGAGCAGAGAGGGTGATGTGGAATTCTTTGAGGAACACTACTCTCAGAGCTTTAAGGGCCAGCTGGATGGCTGATCCAGATGCTCCCCTGCTTCCTGTCTTTCTCGGCTCTCGGTACACACATGCCTGATTCCTTGCTGCAGGAAGGGGCCTCTTTTCCAAGCTGTCCTTTCTGCACACCACCACCCCCCTGGGCTCACGGGTTTCATTCCTACCGTGTGCATATAACCGTGTCTCCGTAACCATGCAGGAGTTGGTTCATTGCTGCCTTACTAAGTAGACTGAAAGCCATTTGCTGAAAGAAAACTTGAATTTTCTAGATCTATCTGACCCAGGGCCTGGCAGTGCAGATTCACATGAAGTTTGTTACATGCATTGGTGAACAAATACATGATAGAACGAGGCAGTAAAGCCATATGAAACAAGTCTAAAACTGCTCTTTTTGTGTGTTTATACGAAGTCAAGAAATCCAAATAAGTGGGGAAAGTGCATAAAATCCTGTTTTCTTGACCTGGGAAACCAAAGTTGGTACTCTTTACTAATAACATTTATTTTCCAAAGCTGCTTGAAGCGAAACCATTTGTTTTGATCTTGTCTGCTCTACAAATATGTCTCCCCAGCTCAGGTACTGCAAACATGGTCGCCACTGTGGTGGTGTTGAGGTACAGGAAATGGCTGAAAGACAGGGACTGGAGCTGGGTGCTTGGGTTGCAGGGGATATCAATCATGGAGGGGAAAAGGTGTCCTTATGAGACTCCAGTTAGTTCTCGAGAGCATGGCTGCTGTAAGAATAGCGGCACTGGCCCCTGTCAGTTTGGCTCACTGTGTTGCCATGACATAGCTCTAGTACACGCAGCTCCCTTCGGGATGTCACCCTCAGAAGCCCCCGCCAGGGTTGGGGCAATATCAGCTCCATGCCTTCGGGCCTGCCGGACTGTGAGCTGACCAAATCTCTTTTCTTTGTGAAGTGGCTAGGTTGGCATATTTTTAAATTGCAATGTATGGAAAATCTAGTAATATAGTGGCCCAGAAAGAAAAACTTCTGTTTAAAATAGTTTAATTTACAATAATAGAAAAAACATCTTCATCAATGTGTCATGCCTGAAGTCTAAACCTAGTCTTTCTTCAGCCTGGTAGAGAGATTTGAAAACCTGCCTCTTTTTCCCAATTTGTAGCTCCATGTTCTCATCTAGCACCCATCCTTCAGGTAGACATTTAATTGAAGTGTCCTTGCCCCACTGTGGGCCCTGCTGGCCTGGACTCACCCTACTTCAGCCATCTGGACCTTACTCCCCAGAATTCTTTGTACCATGCAGTCCTGAACCCTCTGGCAGGCGCAAGGGTTGATTTCACATACATAGAAAGAGGTGGCCTTGTGGACCTTGAAGTCCTATAATCAGAGCTGTCCACTGTTCGCCTTGTCCAAGACAACAGGATTTGAAGACCATGCGCATTGCCCTATTGTCCATTTTCCCACTGTAAATGCCTTTACTTCCCATTGCCTTAGTACAGCCATCTTGGGGGTCCCAAGTATTCCCATACTGTCTGGAATTTTTAGCAGAACCCATAGCTTTCTGAGTCATTCTATCTCCATGAATGAAATTGCCTGGAGGGTAGGGTCCATGTGTTATAGTCACTTTCCCTACTTTTTTTTTTTTTTTTGCTATAAGGATCCTCTGGGGTACACCGCAGGGCACATGGGGGCACGTACCAATGTGGCTTCCTGGTAAAACTGTGCATACCTCTTTTTTTTTTTTTTTTTTTTTTGCAGCTTCCAGCTACAATAGGAGCCAGGCGCTGGACCTTTTCCATGGAGCCACTTGGCTAACAGGTTGGGGTGTCTTTGGATAACTTCTGTTGCCAGGGTATCTGTTTTATAGACCTACTTAAAATGGGCACATTCTTCCCAGACCCTGAAGACCCCCATGTTCTTGCTTTCCCTTGTCACAAAATTAAGACGTCCTATGGTGCTCCAGGATGGAATGCACTCCATCCACAAAAGACAGTCTTGTTGCTTACAAGGAGACCTTAGGCAGCCCGTGCCCTGTCCCCTCCCAGTGCCTCCATGTCTCTCAGCTTCTTTCCCAAGGGCCATCTGCAATGAACCAGCTGTATCCACCTGTGTCCACTTATCTAACACACCCAGCAGGGGCCCAAGCTAATTCCCCAAGTGGGTCTCTTAAGGCACCCAAAGTCAAAGCAAAAAGGAAGCACACCCACTTCTTCCCAAGGAACAGAGACCAGTGACACTGTGAGAAATCTTTCAACTTCTCCAAGTATGCATTTAGGCATGATCCATCATATCTTACCAGAGGATAGCATAACAGATATGTTTTCAATTTTCCCTAAGCCATCCAGGACAATTCATAGATGGCTGAGTTATTTAGCATAAGATAAAACAGACACAATTCAATATAACATTATAGTGCTTTTCCTGACTACGCAATGGCATTTCGGATGGTAGAAATGATGAGACACACGCCATGGGTGCACAGGAAGCTAAACACAAAAGGAAGGCATTAAAAGTTAAACACTGAACAATGTTCTCAGATCAGCGGGGTAATTTCTCCCAGCCCTTTATAGATTTTTCTCTCAGATAACTCCATCATTAATTTCCTTCCCTCCTGCCCCAGGCAGGGTTCTGTTGATCCCTGTTCACTCCACCATGCAGCGAGCCTCCAGCCTAGGCTCGCTCCGTTCCCCAAGGCCGCTCTGCATAGCTCTGCTCAAAAGTTCTCCCCTATATACCCTGCCCTCTTTTTTCTGTCTACAACCAGTGGATCCCAGCACTCACTGACCAAACTTCGAATGCCTACTTATATTTTCCTTCTGTGACTGTTCATATGCCAACAGAATCCCGCATTTGAACTACATTCAGGTGGGAGAGCCACACTCTCCCACCTCCATATGCATCTCATATCCAACAATGTGACAGAGAGGGTTCTTAGTATTCATGTTATTAAAAAATTAATGAGTAGGTAACACTTGATGTCTTGAATATTTCTCAATACTCAATATAATTTAATACCCTTTTGCATCTATTTGCCTAATTTGTTATGCATCTTGTAAGGGGAAAAATCTGCACTTTTTAAATCATTGTGAGACCAATGTCAGGCAACAAATAAACTTTTGAAAAGTGAATAAACCAGTGTCACTCAAGTATGGCAAAGAGAAAGGATTCCATTGCAGAGACTGAGAAACAATGAACTGATACTAAATCATGTGCGCAAGGAAACTGGCCAAAAAAAATCCCTTATATGTTTTGGGAGGAAATGCCTAATTGCGTAGGGAGCACCTGCCCTGACTCACGGGCTCATTGCGTGACACGAGCACGGTGGCCCACAGAATCAGTGTGGATTATCCTGGCTTTTCTGTCCCCTAAAGATTTTCCACATAGAGGCTTCTACCATCAACTCTGACCAATGTCTTCCTCAAATCCCTCTTCTGGGCCTGTGGCATCGAACCAGCTCACAAGTCAAGGTCAAAGGCAGCATCTCCCGTCTTAGGTATTTGCAGAATAAAATGAGATGGTGCCTTTGAAGCCACCAGATTCAGGGGTTCCAGCCCAGGAGGATTCCTGGAAATTTTGAGTGGATTCCTAGCAATCCACATGGTTCTGGTTTGGGGCTCTGGCTTTGAGTGGCAAGCACCCGCACATGCCCTGACTCAGGAGAGCTCCATGGAAACCCAGAGTGAGCTGAGTACCACTCGGCTGGACCACTCTCCACCAAGCAAACGTTGGAGCCAGCAGGTACGGACGTAGGATACTCCAAGGGCACAGCAAATGAGGGAAACTCCAGAAATGTCAACTCAAAACTTGTATCAGAGAGCCTCTTCTTTCCTCTGAGGGAAACGGTTTATGGACCCAGCCACAGTCAGCACATGATACCTTGGGACTATTAAAATGCAGTAACAAATGCTTTAATTAGGGCAGGACCGGGGAGCTGTAAATTTCCCATTCCTATGAAGCAGCTTTCGCTACTGATGCAACCAGGAATTCCTCTCTACGTTATACACAGGCCTGAGACAGCAGAATTTAAGATCTCCCTACATGGGATTATAAGCACTAAATACTATTTATGGCTCTCGTGATAGGCGCTACAGGAGAAGGCATTTGAATATTTCCACTTAATAAATATTTCCCGGAGTCTCTTCCTGCCCCCAGCTCTTTTCGAATATGAGTTTTGCTGTAAAGAGGGCAAGTTGCTGCTGTAGGTGGTGGAGGCTTGGGAAGCCACCAGGCCAAAGAAGCCAGAGGATTTCTGCCCCTCCAAGTCCCTGTCCCCCGAAGCCCATGCTCAGATGGCTGAAGAACAACCCCCAGGTTCATTGCCAAGCCCGGCCTTTGTGTGGGGATTTTCTAGGCCAGGTGAGATTCCTGATGACGTCTGCCTGTGCCCTTTAACCCTCCTCCTAACGTGCTTCCCAATCCACCGGCTGGGCCTTCTCCATAGAGGAAGGGGCTCTGCATCTGGAGACCCTGGAGAAGTAAAGGATTCCCAGAGTTGCTGTGGGCAGAGGAGAGGGCACCTGGGCCTAGGAAGGCATCCCCCCAAAGCAGAGAAGTTCTAACCGTAAGCAGAGAGATTCCCCCTCTAAGCCACGGGGCCACGGGTGCTCAGGAGTCCATGTGGACGTGCATTCTAGTGGGGCAGGGAAAGGCAGCCACGAAGAATCCCACCTGCAGAGGATGATCACGTTACGTGATGTACCGAGGGCGTGGGAGCCCCCACCGCCATTGCGACTCACCAAGACCAGCGAGGCACTGTGATGCCAGAAAAGCCCCAGAAGAATGGAACCCTGGGACTGCAGTGAAAACAGGAGGAAAAGGTCCCAGTACTGAAACTCCCATATTCTTCGGTAAGGGGAGGTGGGGACCCAGAGCTGAGCCCAAGTGCAAACGTGGTGATTACTCCGAGTCCATGTAGCAAAGACAAGTCACGTGCTTCACACATCAGCCAGAATGAGAGCACCCGGATGTTTGGTCCTAAGTTTGAAATTAACCTGTGGTCCAAATCCATGCTCTCTGGAGGCTCTCCAAGTTCCCCAGTGCCACCTGTCCATGACCTCCTCGTGCACTGCACATCTGCCATCCCCTCTCTCTTTATGGTGACAGTTCCCTGCTTCTCAGGGTGGCTAAGCTCACTGGCAACTCAGGGTCTTTCCATTCACTGCCCCCTGCTTACAACATTTCTTCCCCGTGACTCTGGCATCCTTGGCTGTTTCTTTCCTCAGAGATGCCCTCTCATGTCCAAGGCCGCAGTCAGCAGCTTCTGCTCTCTCTGCTTTAGCCTCACTTAAAACCAGCTAACATCCTTATTTGTTATGGTGTGTGTTCCCTCCCTTCCCACAGAACAGCTCCCAGGACAGGAGGATAAACACTTTTCCTAGATATCTGGGTTCAGCCTGGGCAAGGCGCACTCTTTCAGGGCACTGTAGGCACTGTATTGGACAAATGCCCTAAGAAGGAGGTGGGGGTTGGGAAGAACTGGATGAGAAGTCATGCTGCCATGGAGGAGGCGGTTTAGTTCCTGATGCATGATCACCTGCAGGGCAGGACAGCCAGCTTGCCCAGATGGGACATGAGCCTCCCTTTGGCGTCCCAGTGGATGCCAGCCCTGGTCCCAGGAGAGCGCACCTCTTCTCTGGGCAAGGTATGTCCATGTGACAGCCTCTGTAACAGTCGCCACCGAGACCAGGCAGGAGGTATTAAAAATTCAAGGACAGGGGAGCCAAGCAGCTTCCAATCATAGACAAAAAGATGCTTAATGGCAGGTGGTTTCTGTCACAGAGGTGGCCTAGGAGAGGCATTTCTCTTGATTTTATTTTTTAATTAACTTTGCCCCTCCTTTTGATCCGTCTCTGCTGGAATGTGATTTAAATGGTAAAAGGCCCCCCAGAGCAGCCCAGATCCCTGGTCTCCACACCTAGGGCTACTAACACAGTACCCCCAGAGCTCAAAGAGCCCATCTGTCGGCGGCAGCAGCCAGTGCCCAGCACAGCTCTTCATTGCCAGGATCTTGGCAGCAACTGGACGACCCGCTCCGAGACGCCTGAAACAGTGCTCCTTCCAGCGCATGGCCCTTGCCACCCACAGCGAAACCCCCTGGGATCCAAGGGGATCTCGTCCTATTCAAAACTGAGCTGCTGTTTGCGTGTAATCCATGAGTCCCAGTCCACACCTCACTGTGTGGCACCTGCTTACACAGTATGTGTCCACACGTACACACCTACACAAAAGTTTTCGAAGAGGTCACAGAAAATGTGAGGCATAAAAACTTATGCATAGATTTCAACATTTGCACCAAACATACCCTTTAACAATTTTTATCTATTTCCTCTCACATTTTATCTGAAAGTCAGTTTTATTCCTCAGCTGCCTGTAACAGCCAGAGCTGAGCCAGGTGATGCCTGGATCCAGGGAGGGCGAGGTCTAAGAACTTGAACCATCACTTGTTACTTCCCGGGTACGTATTAGCAGACAGCTGGATTCAAAGCAGGTGTCCACCACTCCAGCCGGGCTCTGAAGTCAGATGCAGGCATCCTAAATCTGCCAGCCGCATGTCCCTAAACTTAACGCCTGATGTCATCTTTCCACTAAGTGTGTGATACGACCAGGAATGCCAGCAAAGCTGTGTCTTTTAAACTACGATTGTTCCTCTTTCCATGATATTTCACAATCACTCTGCGAAAATGATCGTCTGACCAAAATCAGGGCTCAGAGAAGCTGAGTGAGTTAACTGGGGGTCACACAGGATAGATATTGGAGCTCAGCGATCCTAACCCTCTCAGTCTATCCTGGGGTCTATCCTGGGGAGCAGCGATTCAGGAAGATGATTTGCAAAAATAATCTAAGCTAAGATGTGCTGAATCCTAAGGGTCCCGAGAATTCGTTTGGACATCAATTTTTGCAAGTCATAAGGCTACATCAAGGTTTGAATGACAGGTCTCTGAACAAAAGGACAGTTTTAGCTCTTCATTCTGTCACTCTCTCAAAAGCCGAAAGTTTGTATGCATGCATACGCTGGTACGTGTGTGTGTAGGCATGTGTTTGTGGATGTGAGTATACGTATGTGTGTTGGTGACACATCATGCCTCTTGTTTTGCTGAAATGAATGTGCCCCAGGACCACAGCCCTGGGTGGCCGGCTCCCCTGCAGCAGGACGCCTCTCTCTCGGAGTGAACGAACCGAGCAACTCACCTCAAGGCTGGATCCCGCAGTCTCCTGGCTTCTCACAGTGGTGAAGACAACACAGCAGGATCTGGCTGCCCGCCTGTCTGCCCTACCTTCACTTACACTGGAAACTTGATTTGAAGCCCTGCTCTGTCTGCTAAACGCGGTGCACCCTCTGGAACCCGACATGAACAGGACTGCTGTCCCCCATCTGCTGGACAGTTTCTTTGTGGAGTGAACCGCTGTATTGCCTAGTTTCGTTGCAATGGGAGAAAAGGAGGAAAAGCCCAGCCCACATCTGGACTCACCTCTCCTTCCCATGTCTGCCTCACATCCCTGCTCCGTCATGTCCCCCGTGCTGAGCCCGTAGCACTGACCTTCTGTGGGATGTTTCCATGCTCTGCTTTCTGGGACATTACAAAGGGGCTAAAAGTAACAGAGTTCACTTTGGGTGGGCACTGGTGTCACCCATTATGAGCCCGCCACACACACACGTCTAAAGAGAGCGAAGATGCTCTCAGATTCATTGTATTTCAGCTAACAGATAGGCAGAACAAATGCGTTTTGTGAACTGCCGTGCTGGCAAGGTGCCTGCCATCGATCCCTGCCCATGAGTATTTACTTAGTAACAACACAGACCAGCGAGAGCTGTCTTGTTCTGCATCCCTTGGGATCTGGCACATTCCCTCTCCAACACCTGCCACACAGCATCTTGTTTCATGTCTGCTTTCAAGGACAATGTTGCAGCTATCCGTCCCTATGTGGCTAGATGACTTAAGTGAAAGCACACATTTTGGGTAGGGCTCTGCGGCGGCTGACTGTGAGCTGAGTCGGCCCAGCTACAGGGTCTGCCATGCTCTACTTCTTAATGGCACGGGGTAGGTGGAGGGAGCAGTTACTCATAAGGCTGGCAGGCTGGGGTTAGAAACTGAGCCGGGATTGTCAGCTAGGTGGCCTCCGTGGCTCTGCAGGTCAGACTTCCCATGGGCCTGTGGCTGCCTCTGTGGCATGGTGGCTAAAAGGTGGTTCCTAGGGTGTGAGTTGGAAAACACAGGGAAGGAAGCCCTTTCAGATCTCTTTCCAAACAGGTGCGAGTGTTAGGATGCTGAACTGTGCTCCCCGGAAGAGGCGTGCTGCAATCACAGTGACTAGTACCTGAGAACGCTACTCTTATTGGGCTTCTATTTTTGTTTAATTTGCTTTATTATTTTTATTGGAAAGTCAGATGTTACAGAGAGGAGAGACCAAGAAAAAGATTCTCCATCCACTCTTCCACTCCGCGAGTGGCTGTAATGACCAGAGCTGAGCCAATCTGAAGCCAGGATCTTCTTCTGGGTCTCTCACAAGGGAACAAGGTCCCAAGGCTGTCTTCAAATACTTCTCCAGGCTATAAGCAGGGAACTAGATGAGAAGTGGAGCAGCCAGGACACAGACTGGTGCTCATATGGGATCCTGGCTCATACAAGGCAAGGATGCAGCCACTAGGCTACTGTACCAGAACCGCTTTATTGGGTTTCTATCTCAGTGATGCAGTCAGAAAGGTTGTCCCACTGCACGATGGCTGGCATCTGTATGGAGGGGGCACAAGAGACGCTGGGGAAAACCACTCCCTCCCTGGAGACAGATAAGGACAGGCTCTGTCAGAGCTCTCCAGCAGAGACCTAGCCCAGGCTTCCAGAACCAAGACGCATTGCTACCACTGAAGGTACAAGCCTCGGTGCTTTGTGACAGCAGCTCAGAAAGCCACGTGCTGGTGCCACCTCCCCCTTGGCCGCAGCTGTCCCAGGGCCAGCCCAGGCTGGAGGAGCCTCCGCACAAAGCCCCCCAACGCAGACAGCAGGAGCTGGAGCCAGCTTGGGCTCCTGGTGCCTCGTGAAAATAAAGGTCCTTCCATCTTTGATTTTAATGCCCCAAGATGATGTAAAGCTCACCCACTAAGAAGGGCATTTCTTTCTGTCAAGCCGTAACTGTGAAAAGGGTTGCTCTGTGACTGCTGGCCCGCGTCCTGTTCCTGTATTGTAACTCGCGGCATGTCAGAAACGCGCCCTCCCCCCGCTCTGAGCCCTCCCCAGCGTGTGTGCACGGAGAAGGGTGTCCTGAGAGGCCGTAAAAGAAACACTGCATTTCTGGCTCCCTTCCTCATTCGTGGCATCCATAGGAGAGCCCCTGGCAGGAAAGCCAGGCCTCCGTCCACGGGGCCACAGCCAACAAAGCTGCCATCCCTGCAAATACCAAAACCAGAGGAGAAGGAGGAGGGAGAGAGAGGAGGAGGAGGACAGGAAGAGAGCAGCTGCCGGGGAGTGCCCACGGTCTTCTTGGCATGCTACGTAAGCCGCCCCTGCAGGAACGCCCTGCAGCCAGGCTCCCTGTAGGACACCTGCGGAAGCAGGATCAGAACCCGAGCCAGTGGCGCATCACAATGCTAGGATCGGGCCTCAAATTCAAGAGTCAACCTTGTGTCTTTCACTAACACACTTAAACTACGCCAGAAAGCAGAGGAACTGAATACCCCCTGCTTGCCGGAACACAGAAGGGGCTGTTAGAAGCCGACTTGTGGTACAGCGAGTGTGCGGGGCCACCTGTGATCCTGCAAGCCTTCCTCTCTGGTTTGGGATGTTCTTTATCCTCCTAACTCAAAGAACAAGCCTTGTCTTAAGTGTGTGAAATCCCACCATCCATTATCGCAGCAATTCACACACGTTTCCTCTCTCAGCTCTCTTCCTGTTCCCTTCTTAATAACTGTGGTCTCCTGGGAACGCAGGCACAGTGCACATCTCCATGTAAGAATGAGGAAGACATGAAAGGGATGGAGGGGGCTTCTTTCCTCCTGGCGGCTTGCCGCCTTGCCCTGGCCAGCACTGCCACCCATGACGGCTCTCTGCCGGACACTTGAGGCCCCAAAGTGTGCAGGAAGAAGGAAGGGGCGCGGGAGGGATGCGAGCCAGGAGGTCATCACCGATAAGAACAAAGACCCGCGAGTCCGGAAGGTCCCGGAGCAGGCCGCCCAGAGGAGCTGGCTTCCAGCAACATGAAAAGGCAGGGAGGAAGATTCCTGGAACTTCCTCTCGGTGTGCTGTAGCCAGGTCATAATGGTGCTGTGCTTACACAGAAAGGGTCATTAAAATAATAAATAAACCACAAGTACTGTGATTAGGAGTTCTGTTCCCCAGCGCGCTCGGCTGAACAGACTGGTCCCTGTCTCCTGCCATTTGCCATCGGGGTCCTGGGGTGTGAGGTTCGTGTGGAGCAGCACAGACGCACGCACGCCCCTCACCATCTAATATACCGTGTTAGATATCAAAAACAACACATAGTTTTTAAATTGCTGAGAAAAAGCACCATGCATGGGTCTTTCTGGACAAGAACGTCTTGATTTAAAGTTGACTCCCACCCTGCTCAGGGCACCTGCTCTGTCAAAATGCCCTAAGAACACCTGGCTGTATTCTCAACGTGCTGCTCCAAGGCAGATCGTCAGATGTCACCAAGGGAGACTGGGAAATACCTCATTTCTGTAGTTTCTTTTTTGCTTAAATCATCTGAAATTCCAAACTGCCTCTTCCAGGATAGATACGCCTAGCCCTGTGATTTGCACTGAGTCGAATGATACGAGCTTTCTGATCTTTTCTGCTGCTCCTCACGGTGGGGACTGCGCAAGAGTCCTGAGGCTCCCAAAGGCCGGGGGCGTCAGGACACGGTTGGTCAACGAGTCCTCACTCTGCTCTGCCTGTCCCGAGCTACCCAATGGGGCAGCCCAGGGGTTAGTAGTGCGCATCCCAGGCCAGGAATACACCAACTCAACGGGAAGTGATACCATACTGAGTTACAATAAGATCGAGCAGTCTGCAGGAAGCGGCCCAGGTTTTCACAGGTGACACCGGGTTAAAATCAGGGAAGAACAGCTCCAGGACCCATGCCCCTGACCGGCTTGCACGGCTTCCCCTCTGCTTACTGTCTTGTCGCGGGGACAGCTAACGGGAGTTTCAGGTTTGAACAGGCCTGGCCCCGTGCCCCACGCCGTGCTGGTCTTGCAGTTGTACTGTAATGAAAATGAAATTGTGTTAAAGTCATAGAGTGGACATTGGATTCCACGGGGCACTCTGTAGATCGGAAACCTCGGACAAGTCGCTGTCTCAAAGTCTCCGCTTCCACAAGCACAAAGTACAAATTCTGAGAGGATTATAAAAATGATACAGTTCCAGCGCCAGGAATCCAAGGCACGGCTGGAACTCCATCTGTGGATCCTGTTAACACTAGTTGGAAAGTGTTAGGTGGCACAGATTTGGTTTACATATTTCTTTTCTTTCTCTCCATTGTGCATCAGACAGAATTCCAGCTTTACCTACACAGAAGATCAACTCCATAACATGAAGAAGTGAATGCCTGGTAAGCGCAGTTCTATGGGGCCATGGGGTGGGTAATAAAGACACACAGGCTGCTGTCTGAGGCTTCAGGGACATTCGGAGCTTCCTTTAACCTCAACCTCAACAACCCTGGGGTGCCCTGGTTCAAGGCTAGGGCAGGTATGAGGTTGACTGGAAGGCAGACAGCGCCACCTACTGAGTGGGGGTGCCCATTCCACAGGGAGCACGGTGTAAGGCCACAGGGTTAGCCAGAGCTGAAGTGTGACAAAGCAACGGGTCCAGGAGGAGGCACAGGAAGGCCCCCTGTCTTTGCACTGCCCTGCCTCAGAGCAGCCATGGCTGCTATCCTGTGTCTCCTGCATGTGGTCAGCCCTATGGCTCTCTCGGCCTCAGCTGGAGACCAGACAGGCGGTTCCTAGAGCATCCGTCTGTTACATCTAAATAAGAAAGCTCACTTTCAGATCAATGCTCACAGGGGCTGCAGATTTCCTTCTGCTGCGTGTGGATGTTGAGGCAGTACAGTCAATCTCAGGGTATCCTCAAGTGAGGGTGCAATCAGGGCTGGGTGTCTTCCTCAGGGCGTCGCAGCCATCATTAGGGGGCTATGACTCAGTTTACCTGCTTGGTTCTCCAGCACCTGCAGATTCATTGAGGGGAAATTCTAAAGGAACCCGAACATCTGGATTCTGTTGTTGGGCTTATGAATGCAGCCTGAGCGTCTAACACAGGCCCTGTGTGACACGTGTTTAATTAGTGCTAGTTGTCTCAATGAATGAAACATACAGGGGCCAGGGTGGGTGGTTCTCTATAACCATACAGAAATCCTCTTCCCTGACCACCCTGGCTTCCATCTTTCAATACTCCCCGACCCTACTTCTTGTCCGCAAAAGTCCACGGGTGGTGACTCTAATGATCCCCTGGATGATGTGTGGGGACCCAGATGCAGCAAAACCCTTGACCAAAGGGAACCTCGCGTGCTCCCAGTGCCTACAGACTCAACATCTAGTCTGTCCTGCTTGCCCCGCAGGGAATCTGACCCCCACAGGTTGGGTCTCCAAGGTTCTGCAAAAGCTGCCCACCCAAAGGGCACCCCAGGAGGGTGTGGACAGCCGCTGCATTCCCTGAGGCTGTCCACCCGTGACAAAGCCCCACCTTCCTAGCTCAGGCCTGTGCTCTGTGCTCCTCCAGCTCCAGCCGTGGCTCCCTGGAGGAGTTTGGCACCTGTGGGCAGCCTCTCCGGGTCAGTGCAGCCCTCCAGCTCCAGCCGTGGCGCCCTGGAGGAGCTTGGCACCCTGCGGGCAGCCTCTCCAGGTCAATGCCCCCTCCACATGTGCACGGCTGCTTCCCCACTGCTGTTCTATCTGCTGTCTCTGCAGCTGCTCCCCTCTCTCTGGGTCTGCCTGTATGTCTCCGGGTCCACTGCCTCTGCATCCACTTGACTTGGTCTCTGTCTGCTGGTCCCTTGTTAGTTTCCTGCTCTCCTGTGAGTCTCTTCGTCTCTGTCTCACAGTGCCTTGGAGTCTCTGCTTCCTCTGTATAGGTCCCGCCAGGACCCTCGCTCCCCTCGCAGCTGACTGAGACCCCCTCTTCCTGAGATCGTGGCACATCAGGGTTCTTTGTGGAGACAGTAGCACACGAGCAGAGATCTACATCACAGCCCTATCAGGGAAGGCTTAGAGTTCAAGGTCCCGTGAACACATGCCAGTCTGCGCTGCCCCAAAGAGCTGGTCCAGGGAGCTGCCCACTGTGCACCCTGGAGAGCCTCAGAGCTGCAGCCCAGGTCTCCCCAAGGTTTGGCGTGTGTGCTTTAGTGTGGGGGGGGCGGGAGGGCCACCTTGACACACAGACCACTGGCAGCTCTCACTCCCGATGACTTGGCACGCCAGGTTGAGCAGCCCAGGCAGCAGTTTAAGCCGAGGGTCGGAGGGCAGCCAGACGAGTTATCCACCACCCAGCTGCCTTCTCTCGGCCTTGCTGACTTCCTCCATCACTTACAGACTCTGACAGGAGGGGCCACGCCTCAGGGCTCCCAACTAGAAGGTTGAGATATGAAGAGACTCTGACACCCTCATCCTCCATTTCTAAATGAGTACAACTTGGCCTGGATTCTTTGTTAATAGCACAGACCGAGGGTATGTCCTGGGACACTGGAGCTGACAGTGACAGCACATCAACGTGGAGATGGCACATGCACAGCAGAGCACACAGCAAGGCCATCTTGTGAGTCTTTACTTGATTAAGGATGAGGACTGAAATGCATCTTAATAACCAGAAAATAACTCACAATCTAACATCTTTACTGTGCTAGATTTCAAAGGACAGCACAATGTGTTAAAACGCACATATATAATCACCAGTGGAATTAACAGATTTGCAAAAGTTATGCTTGAGAACATTATGTTTAGTTGTAACACAGCATAATCAAATTCCCATTTACTTTTATTAATGCTAAGATTCAGGCTATTTGCACATTATCATTCTTTCTAATATTAATTTTGGGGTTATTGAGAAGGCACATTCGTAAATGTTTTCTTTCTAATGGATATTTTTGAGTCAAAGTCACACTTTAATATCTCACTTTTCATTTGAGTGGGAACATTTTCACTCTTTGTTTAAACTGGGGCTAAGTTCGGTTTATGGAAATCAGCTTTGACCATAAGATCCTTTTCTGGGCACTCGTGGCATCCTCCTGTGCCCACTTCTCCCAGCGTCACTGTCAGTGAAGTTTGCTTGTTGATGCGGGGTCCCTGCCTGCTGCACTATGACTCAGGAAACAGGAGTTCCACATTTCTGCCGCTCGCCTCAGACCTTCCTGGACCAGAGCCCCATCCTGGCAGAGCTGCACTGTCTTCACGGGGTAAGATGTCAGACAGGGCTCTGAGCAGAGCATGAATTTCAAAGCAAGGGCACACGTGATATATTGAATCCAGACTTAATGAAGAATGGAAGGAAGGGGGGATCTAGGCAGGAATAGGTTGAGGGCACAGCCATGGTTTTATTTGAGGTACAGTGAAGTCACACATATTGAAATCCACATCTCCTTCCCTTTATTGCAGTTGGACGTAACATGAAGACCAATGGTTGTGAGAGGTGAACAAGACACTTGGAGAGCAGGAGCTAAGAGGTAGAAACCACCCAGGGATGACAATGAGGACTGCTCCTGCTTAACTTGCCGAGCAGAGATTAACACACTCGACAAGGGGTGACATCAAAATGCCCATTGTGTTAGACACAACGTTTCTGCTCTAAGAGGAGCAGGAGAGCTGGGCCATGTCCCGCTTCCATCGCTTTGGAGCTGTGATGCCTAGACAGACTCTTGCTTCTCAGAGTTTCTAACACTGCTGTCCACAGGCAGTCATAAGTACTGTGATCCCAGCTCACAAGGACTGTTGGAAAGATTTGCACAGTTCTCTTTAAATTGTGGGGAGATGCACACAGGTAAATGGTATTCATAATGCAAAGATATATTAACTCTACTTAATAACATGATTCTGGCTAAGTTCACTTCATTTCCCTTTTAAAATATGTATAAATGCTTTGCTTTTCTGCATCATGACTAAACCAGACAGACGTCTTTCTGACTTATGAAACTCCTTGTTTGCTGAATGGGCTCAAGCAATGTCTGAGTCATCAGGTTGTGGAAAAGGGAAGAGAACAGAAGGAATGTGTTGGGGTGTCAGAGGCACAGACAAGCATGCTCTCCCAGGACAGCCACGCGGAAGCTACATGACCCTGCAGAGTCGCTCACATCCAAGCCTGCCTGCAATCACAAAGGAAAGGGAGAGGAAACCAAGGCATTGTGTGTGGAATTGTCTCTAGTACAAGCAAGACCAGGAAAAGGAAATGTGGGCATCGGTCAACCCCTGCTTATTTATTTGTTTATTTGAGAGGTAGAGAGGGAAAAAGAGCACTCTTATTCTGTGGTTCACTCTACAGCTGCTTGCAGCAGGCAGGGTGAGCCAGGATGAAGCCAGAAGCCAAGAACTTGACAACCTTTACATAGGTGGCAGGGCGCCAACTTGTGAACCATCAGCTGCTGCCTTTCTGCTATGCGTCAGCAGGAGCAGAGGCCCCTGGAACCCTGCCACTCCCATTTGGGAGGGGAGCATCAGCCGTGGAGCCAAACACCTGGACCCAAGCAATGTTCAGATAGAAACATCATGAACTGAATTCAACCTTGCTTATGGGGATTTGTCTCCTATGGCTCTGTGTGTGTGTGTGTGTGTGTGTGTGTGTGTGTGTGTGTAATATATATACAGGTACACTTTCACCTATGAAGGGAATGCCAAAGAAGTCAGATATATGTGGGCTGTTCAGAAAGTTCAGAAAAATATATATTAGGTATAAGCTCTGTGCAGATTTCAAAATTTTCTACCAAATAAAATTTATTCATTAATTCCATTTACATGAACTTTTTGAGATACATGTATTCACAAATATGAATAATGAGACAGGAGGATAGAAAGAACTTACACAGAAATGTGGATGGAAGCAGGCAGCAGCTGGCCCTTGTGCCACCCCTTCCTCCCACGTTCTGCGAGCTTGCCTGGCTCCTGAACCAGGTGCGCACCTGTGCCAGGGAACTCAGCTTCTCGGAGGCCCCATCACCACAGAGAGGCAGCTAGTGCTGAGGCATGTTGAGATACCTCTTCCTCTTGTTTCCCTTGTTCCCCCTCAATGCACACCTAGCCATTCACATTCTCTTCCTGCCCGCCCTGTGGACCTCATGATCTCAACTCAGACGTATATAGCCGTAGTCAAATGTCACCATTGTCGATGGCCATTGTCATGTACATAGCCAGTGCCATCAGCACTTATAAATTATAAGGCATGAAAGCATCTTCACTACCAAAACAGGTGGTTTAAGAGAGAATATAAATATATCAGAAAACTTTATCCAAAAGCCAAGGCCTGTCGTGGGGGAGTTAGGGAAGTATTTATTCCAGAATTTTACTTTAACCTTAGCGTTCATCTAGTTTTGTTTTCTTCTTTTTTCCTTTTTTTTTTTTTTAAGAAATTCAACTTCTTGACTAAAGTATGTACTTACCACCACACTTCCTAGTAATTTAGCTGTCAATGTGACTAAGGAAACGTGAGCACTGAAGATGTTGACCATCACGCCTGCCTCTAGTACTCATGATAATTATCATTTCCCTTTTAATTATTGTAAACAACTATATTTTAAATTTGAATGTAGGGTGTGAGATTTTATGTTTCCTATCATAACTTTGTACCCAACTTAATGCTGCATATACTCTGTCAATTAAACTATTGTTTTGCCCAGTGTTGTTTATTTCCAAATTTATCTTACTGATTGTAAGCCCCACGCCCACACTTGAGATATCAGAGTGTACTAGAAATATGTACTTTATTTTTAAAGGTTATATAAAGGCTATTTACATGAAAGATGGGCTGTTAGAGAGAGAGAGTTTCATCGATCTTTTAGTTTCCTAACATCTAGGATTGAGCCAAGGCCAAGACAAGACTCAGACACTTCATCCGGGTCTCCCACATGAATGAGAGGAACCCCAAAACTTGAGTCAACACCAGGTGCCTCCCAGGGTGTGCCTAGAGGAAGCTGAGTAGGAGAGTAGTAGCTGACACTTAGACCAGGCATTCAGATATGGAAAATGTGTTTTCAAGTTTCTGATTAGCCAACTATGTCACAATGCCTGCTCCTATAAAGGACTTTAAACAGGCGATGCCTATTGTAGATGGAAGTCTAACACAAGAATCCAGACCTGAAACTCACTGGAGGGAGTGGCACACGTGACTACAAAGAACTGGGTACCAACTGCAATAAGTAAAATCGAACAGTGAGTGGGTGACACAGCTTAGAAACCTGCCTTAAGGAAAATAATCTGTTAACCAGAAGTACAATGACCAGGAGCAAAAGAAGAGACAGAGGCACAATGAATACTGCTGAAAACTCCCCTGTAAAGGAGCAAAAGTTTTCGGCAACCTCAGAGTTAACTAAGGAATACATCGAGGAAATGGGGGAAACAGAATTCAGACAACTCACTGTAAAGCTTCTCCACAATGAGAAACCCATAGAGGAGTTCAGGCAATTTAAGGAATATGTCACACAGGAAATAGCAACACTGAAACAAAATCAAGCTGAATTATTGGGAATGAAGAAGGCAAATTAAAAATTCAGTGGAAATTCTCATCAGGGTGAATGAAGCATAAGAAAGAATGTCAGAATTGGAAGATATTATCACAGGGGGAGACAATCAAAAAGCTGCAAGAGATGGGCCCGGCGCGGTGGCGCAAGTGGTTAAAGGTCCTCACCTTGCACGCCCGGGATCCCATATGGGCGCCGGTTCTAATCCCGGCAGCCCCGCTTCCCTTCCAGCTCCCTGCCTGTGGCCTGGGAAAGCAGTCGAGGACGGCCCAAAGCTTTGGGAACCTGCACCCACGTGGGAGACCCGGAAGAGGCTCTTGGCTTCGGATCGGCGTAGTATCGACCCGTTGCGCTCACTTGGGGAGTGAATCATCGGATGGAAGATCTTCCTCTCTGTCTCTCCTCTCTGTATATCTGCCTTTCCAATGAAAAAATAATAAAAAAAAAAAAAAAAAAAAAAAAAAAAGCTGCAAGAGGAACTAACTCAAAATAAGGGACATTATTAAAAGGCAAAATGTAAGAGTTATGGGAGTTCTAGAAGGTACAGAAGGAGAAGCTGGGTTTAAAAATATATATAATGAAATGATAAATGAAAGCTTCCCTAATGTGGAGACAGAATTGGAAAAGAAGAGGGCACAGAACTTGTAACAGGGTTGACCAAAAGTGATCTTCACCAGAACACGTGATAATCAAGCTCTCTTCAGCTGGACATAAATGTGCACATGAAAAAATCAGTTGACATATAGAGTAATGGCAATCAGTCTCACAGCTGACCTCTCACAGGAAACTCTACAGGCAAGAAGAGAATGGAACAACATATTCCATATTCTAAAATTAAAAAAAAAAATCTGTTATGAAAATGTGTCACATAATGCAACGTAATAATAATTTAAAAAAACCTGTCAGTCCGGAATAACATAACATGTCCAGCTAAACTTTCCTTTGTCTTTCAAAGAAAAGCTCAAAGAGTATCCTTTTTCCAGAACAGCCCTACAAATGATACTTCAAGATGTCCTCTTGATAGAGAAAAGGAATAATGCACACCAAAACCAAAGGCAAATGTGAAGAACATCCCAGTAAAATAACAACAGAAGACTACATCAAACAAGAATAACCCATTGCTAAAATGACAGGACCAAATTGCCAGCCATTCATATTAACCCTGAATGTAAATGGCTTAAACTCATCAATCAAATGTCATAGATTAGTAGACTGGATTTAAAAAAAAACCAAAACCCATTTATCTGTTGCCACAGGAGACACATCTCACCAACAAAGAGCAGCAGAAACTGTATCTCGTGCATTTTGATGTTCTTATTTTTATTTGTATTTCTTCAAAACATTTTTTTTTCTCATTCACTGACTCACGTCATATAGTCGTGTCACTTTCTTCAAGAAGTTTCATGATTTCTTTTTTCATTTCTTCAGTGACACATTAGTCATTCGGTAGCATGTTATTTACCTTCAGAGCATTGTAAATTTATATTTTTCTTCCTGTTGTTGATTTTGTATTGTGGCTTTTCATTTAAAAGGATGCACAGTAACTGTGTAATGGAAACTATCATATCAGAAGTGAGGATACAATGTAGTATGCATCTCCACTTCCAAATCAAGGATAGACTCCCAATGAAAACTGTTGAATATATCTCGACATTAGAATGCTGGACTCTGCAATTGTCCATACCCACAGTGATGGACTTATGACTGTTTATGAAGACCTATACCATTGCAATAATATGGGGGAAATCAGTTCTTTATCAAGAACTATAGTATTGAAATAATATATGGGATTTAGAGAGGGAGTAAGGGAAATTTCAGAGCCTATAGAACTGAATCATAAAATAATAATAATAATACTAAATGAAAAAAACCATGGAGCAGCTGGGACTTGAACTGATACCCATACATGTTTCCAGGAAACTGAATCTGCCACACCGCAGTGCCAAACCTCATTAGTGAAACTTTTTTGTCGTCACACAACTGGCCACCTAATCTATATGGTAAACAAGGATGTGATTTTTAAAGTGTTACTGATCATATACTTTATTACTTTTGGTAGTATGTTAAAACATCATGTTGTATTTTTAAGATTAAAAATGCCTTTATACTCGCTTTTAGAAGAAAAAATGTTGCAAAGCATGGAGTCTAACCCAATGCCCCAAAGCACCTACATCTTCAATGGGAGTTATACTATGACACAGCAAAGTCCAGCAGAATAAGAAATCAAGTGGGCTTGTCCTCACCTGAGCTGGCCCCTTTGGTAACAGCAAGCAGTGAAAAGTGAGACCCTGGGCTACTAAACAGGCGACAGAAATGTAGGTGGCATCTCAGGACTGCAGCCACGCAGGTGTGAGTGTAGAAACGTGCCCTGGCATCTACGGCCATACCACCCTGAAGCGCCCGATCCCGTCTGAGCTCAGAAGCAAAGCAGGGTTGGGCCTGGTTAGTACTTGGATGGGAGAAACGTGCCGTGGGACCAACAGAGGCTGCAGGGGTGCATGCCTGTGTCATAGAGGTCACTAGAGTGAACTTGAAAGTGTCATGGCAAGACAGAGACAGAACTGCAAAGTGGAGCTAGATGAACAGGTGTGAGGAGCCAGTTTCTGAACAGGTGTGCCTAACGAGGTGCACACAATGGCCAGCTTGCCTGGAACAATATGCTTACACCTCCCCATTGACCATTTCTTTTCAAGTGTTTTCAATGGAACTAAGTCCCCTTACGTCTTAGGTACAGTCATAGGCAAGTGTCATCGTTTTCTAGAGATTTTCACCTAAGAAAGCATTCTTTAGTTCTCGCTTCAGCAGCACCTGTGCTAAAATCATTCACTGGCCTCATTTTCCTAAACAGTCTTTGTTCCAGAGCTGGAACACACACGCTGTGTGCACACGCTGGTTTGAGGGATGTCTATGGAAGGCCCCTCTTCACTCTCATGGGCACAAGTCAGAAAGGGGAACACTTCGGCAGCTTCCCTCTCATTTCCTGCAGTGGCTTCAGACTCTTCACAGCTGATCTCCCTGTTTGTTGGGAGCAGGGTGTGAGCAAGGAGGAGGGAGAGAAGTTAAGGAACCGAGTTTTCATTTGCTCACCAGCATTATAGTTTCTCTTTATTCCTCCTGATTAAGGCTGAAGTTACACAGGGTTTTCAGTCACTCCACTCCTCTACATTTGCCAGCATTTTCCACTCGGTCTTTTGTTGCTTCCTTCTGCTTGGAGAATTGAAGGTCCACCTTCTTCCCCTTACTGATGAACTCTCTGGACACTCAGCTAACTTCCCCAAAACTAGGCTCTTGGGAACTATCCTCTCCCAACTCAGTTCTCTACTTGGTTGTCCCAGCTGCCATGTCAAGCGCAACACCTTCCTGAATTTTCCTCAGTTAAGTCAGTGGCAAAAAGCTTCAGGTTCTATGTCAAAATCTTTATGAGCTAGCTTTACCTTCTCACCCAGAATGAGCCTTACAGGCGAGCAGACCCTCCTACCCATTGTCTACTTCTCCCACACAGGTTTCAACTTCTTCAGCTGGAGGCAGGTGATCAGATAGAATTGTCTGCGCCGCTTAAAATCTTACGGAGGTCATCTGTAATCTGACCTTAAAATGGAGTAGGTGACACCAACCTTGCATGTCAGGGAATCTGCAGAAAATGGCACTGCACTCTGCTTTATCGAATGGAATCACACATGGGTTGGCAATGCAAGACAGATAAAACCCCAACCCCACCTGTCTGTGACTAAATGAGGTTTCATATCTACCATTTAATATCCCAAAATGTTTTTATTCCACAGTCCCAGTTGAGTAACCATTTGGTTCAGTGTAAAGTTCTATCACATTTACTTTTAATGACCTAATTATGGCATCTGAGCCCCTGAAGACCTGGCTGATAAAAATTAATATCCATCTAAGTAGCTTGCAGTCGTTCCTGGAAGCCCCTTAAACCAGTCTGTGCCTCACGGTCCACACCACATTGCTTCTCCCCCACCTGTCCATACCTGCTGTCCACGAGGCCTCGGCCTGATTATTGTTGCTCACCTGGGGAGCCACACGCAGCATGCCAGATGCTCTCAACACCTCTAGCCATGCTTGCCAACGTCACTGGTTCTGAATGGAGACACAGGAGCAACTTTTCATGGACTGAACCCCAACTACACTCTCAAAGCAGCCCTACGTCTGCCCCCACATCTCCCTAATATCACCTGTGCCTAAAATCTTACAAAATGTTTTGCTTAGTACACCCTCCTGAGCTACTGGCTTATTTTCTTTGGAATTAGTGCAAACCCAGGCCCTGAGACTAGAACAGTGTTGGAACATCTTGTAGTGGAATAAACTGAATGTAGGCTGGAATTCATTCTAATCTCAGCTAGAAAAGTGAAGCAATGGGATTAAAAAATGAACAAGATGAGCATTCTGGTTGCAGCCATGCCATCCTCTAATTGAGAGAGCCTTTTCCTATTTGATAGGATGTTTTGTCCTGGCCAAGAGGCTCATTTCCCATTTTCAGTAAGAATCATGTGTGTCTAACTACTCATTTTTCTCGTTGCATCCCATGAAGGAAGAGGTAACTTACTCTGCAAGCATGTGCATTTCTCATATTGAGCTAGGTGGAGACTTGGATTCTCATGGAGTTGGTTTTAGAAATGTAAAATACAGGCCTGGTATTGTTGCACAGGTCTTGAGGACTACCTGCAACCACTATACTGCATATCAGAGTGCTGCTATGCTACTTGTCCAGGTCCTGGCTATGTGCTCTGTGACAGCAGCATAAAATGGCTCAAGCACTTGGAACCCAGTCACTCATGAGGGTAGCATGGATGGTGTTCCTGGCCACTGGCATCACCATGAACCAGCCCTGACAGTTATGACCATACAGGGAGTCAATTGGTGGATACAAGATTCTCTCTGTGAATGTGCCTCTCAAATAAATCAATTGCTTTAAAAATATTAAATAGGAAGATTCTTCCCATCTATTCTGCTAAATATGTTAGTGGCGGACAGTACTGTGATCACATGCCTGTCATCAGAGATGTGGCATGGGGGATCTTTCAGGTAGCTGGCAAGTGACCAGGCTAGGACTGAAACTCTGTACCTTGTTCTTAACTGTCCTGCCTAGCAGATTCTTCAGCTAAATGGTCAATTACTGCAATGCTTAGCAAGAATGAAGCGATGACTTGAAGGGTTTGTGCCTTGAAGGTTAATGTCTAGAGCACCCATGTTTACCATTCAAGCAATCCTATTGTCAACACATTGTAATATCCACAATAGTGCACATAGGGGAACCAATCTTAGACCTTGTCTAAACTAACCATGGAAAGCTGCTGTGGTTGCCAGAGCTCTCAGATCCATCTTGTATTTCCTCGTTAGTGGGTTCTTGCTAAGCCCAGCACGGCCTCACATATTAGAAATGCTGACTAAGGGGAATGTCTAATGACCGCAGGCTGTGCAGTCCCAACTCGACACCCAATGGAAAGTTCACCCCAGAAGATTTACTGACTTCCACCGGTGAACATTCTCCTATAATGGATCATCCAATAAAGGCTAATGTTGAATGTACTTCAATCATTTGAACACTTGACCTCTCATTAGGCTGCTGAATCTTGAATTTTTCTTAGTGTTACTCCAAAGACCTTACTTCTTCCAAGTGGAAAAATATTCAGCCAGAATTGACACCTTGTAAAGGAGTGGTGGCACTGCTTTTTTGGACACTTTGCAAGACATCTAGGATAATTCCTACATGAAAACTTATTTCTAATGTTTAGGCACAAACTGTATGATTGTACAAACAAATGTATGATCACAGGTTTTATGTGTCACCTCGTCTCAGGGTCTTAGATATATGATCATCGGACTCTAAGGTGTTTCTGTGAATGTGTTTTGTAGCTGTGAGTGACATCTACAATCAACGATGCTACATTTGAGCTTTCTCTGAGAAGTAGAAGTGACCATGCCAGCTGCTTGAAGATCCATAGGAACAGAACTCCCCGATAAAGAGCAGAGCCGCTGATGGACAATAGCGTTGGCCTCCATTCGCCTCATCCCACTAGCGCCGGCCTCCATTCACCTCATCCCACTAGCTCATTCTCATCTTTTCTTTCACCTTGCTTCTTCCTACCCACTCTGTTCTTCTGAAATTATAGAAAAGCAACTCCCGTCTGGCAGGGCATGGGTGTGTTCCTGCTTCCAAAGGAAGCTCTTCATTAACTCAGAAAACATGGTTTTCACCTTTGTTTTGTCAAGAATCTTGGCCTGCTCATCTTTGGTTTGAGATCTTTCTTTGGCTGATTGCAGTTGAAGTTGTGTTATAATTCACCTGAAAGCATCGTTGTCAACTAAGCCAATCTGTCAAAGCTCACAAGAGGATGAGACAGACACGCTCATGCTTCTACAGCCACCTGCATCCTTGAAGCCTCATCGTGCTGCGGAGGGTTGTGCTGAATGTAGCGGGTATCCTGCATGACCAGCATCTACCTTCTTCACCCTTTTCCTGTGCCTGTCCCAGTGGATCCAACAACACTGCATTCACAGACTCTCGGGATTGCTGACTTAACTAGGTTGAACTAAGCTCCGTAACTGTGGCCAACCTCCAAGGTAACTCACCTTGGCAAGGCTCCTCATGCTCATCCTGCATTCCTTCTCCAAGCAGCCTGCCTGGCCCAAGGCAATTTCTGTAACACACGCATGTTTCTCTAGGCAAGATACTTCTCAAATCATGATTCATCTTACAGTTGATGAGTATACTTCACAGTCTTTGTTTATCTATGATCTCTGCTTTAGCTTTCCTTTGTTTTTGCAAATCTCCACGTTTTCAGCCCACCCCAACCCCATGCTCCAAACAAAGTGTTATCAATTGGCTCATTTATATTCAACGATGTCTTAGACTCACACCACCACAAAAGACAGTGGCTCACCCAGGATGCAGTGCCCCAGGAGCCCCAGCCACCCTGCTGTAAACAATGACTGCCTCTGAGAGTGACCTTGATTAGACTGTCCTGACTGCAGGTCCCCACAAGTCCTCATTAACTCCAGGATATTCTGACCTCTGGGCAACCCATAGCCTGGGGATTCCTCCATCTCTCAACCTGGATTTCCTATGTCAAACCACACATCAGACCACAGTACACACCAAACCACAGCCACACACCTAGTACAAGTTTTAGCTCCAATGTTACACTGGAATGCCATGGCAGAATGCACCCCTACTCTCCTGACTCTACCATCATTGCCTGCTCACCTGTGTAGTTCATTTGCCTTGTGGCATTTCTGTCCCTATCGCGTTTCTCCCAGTATGCGGTCTCTGAAGGGCTATCTGAGGCATTTGCCTTCAAGGGGCACGTGGTATCAGTTGCAGTGGTTCAAATCTGTGCTGTGGCTTGAAAGCCACCAAGGCAGGATGTAAGAAAACATGGCTGCACTCTAATAAAAGTTTTTCTACGATAGTCCATACCGTTTCACTGGCTGGAGATGAAGCCAAAACCTCTGTTGTTTAGGTTCCAGTCTCCGCAGGTCTGGTCTCAGGAAAATTTCTTCAGCGTGGTTTTGAGATTCGTTTTTCAATTTTTGTTTTATGTGAAAGTCATAGAGACAGATGGAGATAAATGTTCTGTTTGTTTTTTCACTCCCCAGTAACCAGTGCTGGAATAGGCTGAAGTCTGAGACTTGGAGCAGAGTTTAGGTTTCCCATGTAGGAGGCCAGGACCGGGTCACATGAGTCACCAGCTGTGGCCACCTAGAGAGTGCATTATCAGGAAGCTGAATCAAAGTGGAGCTAAGATTCCTACCAGACACTCTGATGTGGGCTGGGGCATCGCTTCCAGGTACTTAACCTCTGTAGCATGCCCTCACTTAGAACATGCCTTTAGAGGGACTACAGAGGGGAAAGGGAGGCAAACGCCAGGCTCTGATGGACTGTCAGTGCCAGGGGATTGGAGAGGCTGAAAGTACCATTCCTCTTCCCACCTGCTTCCAGCCTCAGATAGGAAGCCCGACACCTGGGGCTGGCCTTCTGGCACAGCAAAATAAGCCACCACTTAGGATGCTGGCATCCCTTACAGAGTGTGTGTCTGAGTCCTGGCTGTGTTGTTTCACACCCAGCTCTAGGCTAAAGCACCCGGGAAGACAGGAGAAATTGGCCTGTGCCCCTGTCATGCATTTTAGAGACCAAGGTGAAGTTCCTGGCTCCTAGCTTTGGTGTGGTCCAGCCCTGGCCACATTGGGCTTGTCAGTCTTCTGCATTGTCAACTCTGTGTCTTTGATCTGTGATTACCCAGGAAGCTCATTGCAGGTTTAGTAGGCATGAGCATTTCATTTTCTGTGTGCTGTTTGATCCTTGCCTTTGCCAATGATCCGTCTATCATCGCTGATTATCAAGGAGGAACTTAACATGCACAGTGCCTTTTGGACTCTGAAGTTTCTAGAAACTATCTCTGTTCTTCCTATTTTCTCTCTCCCGAAAGGGAATTCCTATACTGCAGGAATAAGCAGTAGTGTTATTTACCACATGTGGACAGAAGTCTGTGATTCCTGAACTTTGAGACCAAGTCTAGAGGTCATGTTCATGAAGAGCTACTGTTTGAATTCTATAGAAGTTGTGTGTTTACCAAGAGCTAGAAATCAACAGTAACAATATTTTCATTAGTAAAACAAAGAAAATTCTGCAGAAACTTAACATCCTTCTCATGCTCTTCCTATTGACTTTATGTTGTGCTGCCAAACTTGTATCACTGCTTAACCCCCATGCGATGGAACGAGTCCACAGAGATTTATAGCAGGACTCTTGATAATGAGGACAGTGCTGTAGAGTGTCGGACACAACGTAAACTACGGCACCATTACCACAAAATATGGAGGCTGACTTTGGAAAGAACAGACTTTCCATATGAAATGGATGCAATTGGCTGGACATGTTGGCAAGCTCTCTAAAGAATTAATAGTCCCTCCATGTGACATTAAATAGCCTCTTAACAAGTGTGCACTTAGATCTTGCACCAACATACATAAAATAAATAGCACTGAAATGCCTAACATTCAAAGGAGGATTTGCCTTCCATTCTAATTTAAATTAGTCTGAAAGATAAGCAAACCTAAAAAGCTAATGGAGGAATAAATCCCTATCTATTATATTCTATTTGACACATATGTAACCCTAGTTGTCTTTGGGAAAATAAAGTCACATGATTTATTTTGTATTTTCCACACACCAGTCATTAGGGAATCCTCTGTAAATAGAATTAAGTGGAATACAATTGGCTTATAGCATTGCCACAAATTGACACAAAGAAAGAAAAACTGGGTGTTTTCAGCAGGTTGGGGAGAACATTGTTAGTGTTCTGTGAAGTACGAAATAAAGTAAGACCGAGAATGTGAGTTGATATCTGGGAATATCAAGCAAAAAAATTGATGGAGCACAAGTTAGATGGCCGATAAGAGATGGAAGCAAGACGGAGCCTTGAAGGCCAAAGTTATAAACAAATAGTGATCTCAATCAACTTTCCTTCTTCTTTCCTGTCCCAGGAAGTGAGTGGAAAAGGCAATGGGAAAGATGAGTTATTACAAGTTAGAAATGGTAAGTAGTCAAGTTGATAAGAACTAGGAAACTGCATTTGGATTTAACAAGAAGTTCAGGCGGATACAGAGAAGAGATCAACATATACAGTGGAATGATAGAACAGTGGGAGCTCAAAGGGGTCAATTTCTGTGGCAGATAGAAGGAGCCGAACACCCACACACTCCCTGCTGCCTGCTTTCCCTGGAAAGAAATTCTATTTCCTTGACTATTCTTCATCTAGGAGTATGTGGTTTATCTCCACCTGTAACAGGGTTACACTTCCAGTCTGCAGAACCTGGATCAGGCAATGGGACTTATTTGGCCAAAGTGAAGTGAACAGATTGAACCAATACCCAGCAGAGGCTAGGGGAACCTTCACTCAGTCAGCTCCGATCCAAAGGGGAGCCTGCCAGCCTAGAGCCAAGACTGTATGAAACAAAACTACTGCAGCCACAATATTTGTCCAATGATGAGCATGTATCTTCAGTGACTAGATCCAAAACCATACCAGATTCACTGAACATGCCAATGACTTTTGTAACATGGTTGGAGTGCAGTGGCAAGGATAGGGGCAGAGGCCAGAGTGATGAGTGCTGGCATGAACACATGAGGTTTCCGTGAAAAGACTGGGGTGAAGTGAGGTGGTAGTATCTGGAATTATATTGGACCAAAACGAAAGTTTCAGCAGGGCTGGGATGGAAGCTGAACAGCCAGGACTTCAACATCAACATATGGGATGCCAATGTTGCTGGTGATGGTTTATTAAGCACTAAGCCACAATGTCGGGTCTCAGGTATATAACATATAATTCAACTGGGCTTAGCTTTTAGGGTGAATATGAAGCAAAAGGGAATGCGTCTATTCATCTGGAATGGGATTTTGCTCATGCTGAGTGGACAGAGATGTAATAGAGTCTATTTGCAAGAGCACATCTGCCTTGATGAAATGAACACTTTAAACTGGGTGTGCAACAAGAGAACAAAGCAGAGCTGGATTCATGGAGAGGACAGAGGGGAAATCAAGACTGAGAATTGAGTCGCCAGGTTGAGTGTGATATGGAGGAACTGGAACCTGAATGGAGGAGTCGCAGTGTCGTGAGAGGCCATGTGGTTCCAATGATGAGGTTCCAGATGTGAGACTGGAAGTGGCAAGCTCAAGTAAAGAAGGTAAGGATGCTAAAGGAAGAGATGGGGTGGGGATAGGAGACCAGGGATTTCACTGGAAAGAGCTGAGACAAAACGGTGGAATGTAGACTCGGTGCCAAGACGCTAGGTGAGTGAGCAGGAATGGCAAGGATGGTGGGGTTGGCGGAGGTTGGAGGTAAAAATCTACATCCCAAGAGTTTAGGGTTCTTGGAGGAACAAAATGACAACTCCTCCATTTTCAGTGCACTGAAAAATTAAAACAAGATTGCCAAATACCATTTCAGGAGAGTAAAATGCAAAAGGATAGTGGACGATAGCCAGCATTCACGGCAATTCTGAATACAGACACAGGGAGTCCTCACTGAGTAAAGCTAAAACACGTACTTTGGTCCAGGTCTTTGCCAGCCACTAATGCTGCTTGCTCCAGAGTAAATCACATCACTTCTCTGGGTTTTCTCACAAACACTCCTCCTGTAACAGACTTGTAGTCCAATCACATCAATGGAAATGGACCCAATAGCCTACCACACAGCCTGCTTCAGTAGTACAGGGTCCTGCAGAGCCGTGGTCCTTTCCCTGTGCCAGTGGGGCTGACTGCATTCTGTATCCACCACAGTGCCTGACATTTAAGACAAGACTGGACCACACAGTGCTAGCAAGGTTCAGTTTTGACTGTGTAGCTACCACGTTCACACCATCATAGCATGGGAAAATTTGCTGAATCTGGGGCCATCAGTGTAAAACCAGTATAAACTGCTCAGGAATAGATGGTGCAGCTTTCCATGCAGACTCCACCCGGCCCCCTAAAATCGGGAGAGACTGATGACAGGATGGATATGACACGCAGTGTGACACTCCAGAGGGACCTTAGCTCCTTTGCCCTTCTCTGCCTTCTAGCACTGTTTCTTGGGCTCTGGCCTCTGATCAGACAGAACTGAGTTTCAGGAGAAGGAAGGGAGTGAGACAAGCTAGCCAGGCTCCCTTTCTTTTAAATAACCTCCCAAAAATCTCCTCAACCCATCACCATGTGTTTTACTGGCATGGGTCTAAGCCAGCTGCAAAGAAGATAGTGGAATGCAAGTAACTAGCAGGTGGCATTGTAACTACTTAGAAGGCGAGAACAGTGGAGCCTGGGCAGCAGGAGACTGGCGCAGCTGCCTTGTTGGGAGGACGCCTACTCTGGTAGTCTCCTAAAGCCAAAATTGCAAGCTGAGTGGCTCAAACAGCAGTTCCAGAGGCCAAAGCCAAAGATGAGGGTGTCGGTATATGTGTCTGCTTCTAGGGGGCCAAGGCAGAGCCTCTGAAAGCTCAGATTTTCTGGCAGCTCTGGATCTTCTTAGTCTTTGCTCTCTCACTCTGCCTCCGTCTCCGTGAAGCCTCTTTCCTATGTGTCTGTTGTGTGATCCAAAGTTCCCTTTCTTGTCAGGACGGCCATGCTTGTTTAAGGCTCCTGGTAATAATGGCTTCATCTTGGTGATCAACAAAGATGCTGTTTCCAAATAGGAGAACACACGCGGGCACTGGTGTCCTTGCGGAGACATGTAACCTGTGTGAGACTCTGCAGCTCGCCCCGTGTCCCTTTTGTCCTCTGCTCCGTGCTCCCGAGGTGGCTGTAGCGCATTCCACGCCTTTCTCCGCTGGTTTACCATCTGCAGAGCTTCCTCCTCTTCCCTGCGTGCTCCTGCCCGCCCCCGTGGCCCCTCGGCCTGCTCCTGCCCGGCCCCGTGGCCCCTCGGCCTGCTCCTGCCCGCCCCCGTGGCCCCTCGGCCTGCTCCTGCCCGCCCCCCGTGGCCCCTCAGGGTTGTCTCCAGCCAAGCCAAGCTGATTTTGACCTGCAGCTCCTCACCTGTTCCTTCTATTCATCCCGTACACTGAGAGCCCCACTGTGCCTGTCTGCCTGAGTCTGCAGCTAAGCAGCTGGCCAGTGGCCTCGCACACTCAGATGCACACTAGAATGACTGATGTGTGGGGTTTCATCCTGGCTTCCCCTGCCCAACTCAGCTCAAGAAAAAAACAGATGATCCTGTTGCTGAGTAGGACTTTTTTTCCCCCCCATTTCCTGCACCAGATAAAATGGCCCCACGTGATATAAGAAATTGTTTACCCATTGTTTCCCACATTGGCTGCTGGGGCGGCTTATATGATTTCAAGCAGCTGAGGGTGGTGTAGGGTAGGGATTAAGAAGCGACACACTCCTTAGAAGCCTGTATTCAGCTCTGCTTCGCACCGTTTCTGGAATAAGGGACAGAGAGGAAAACGGGACAGCCAGAACAATCCATGAAAGAAAACATGCCTTTAAATTAAACACTGTTCAGGTTTTCCAGGAGGCATCGGAAGCTTGTTAAATATCAAGCAGAGAAATCTCCCTCTGACTGCTCGGGGAGCATCGCAAATGGAGGGAGGCTGGTTGTACCATCTCTGACGTGGTGGGAGGCAGGTAAGGGGCCACGGCGGTGGGATAATTTGTCAGGAAAAAAAAAAGTGGCTTCCAGCAAAAGCTTCACAGATGCTGCCTTCTAATTAAATTTTCTTTAAATTTTAGAACACACCTTTACACTCTGTAACTGCAAATGAACGCCTGGCACCACGTCTCCCAGTGCCCATGAAGGCAAACGCTAGGGCAGCCGTCAGCGGCTTAGGCCTCACCCTGTGTCCCCGCCCACTCTGTCTTGCATTTCTTTGTTGCCAGAAACCAAAGAAGGGGAATTTAGACTAAAATAAAGCCCTAGGTGTCCTGCATGGGTTTCAAAGTTTTCTGGGCCAGGAAATGAGATCTTGCTTCTGAAGAGGATAAAGGTCACTTGTATAGGCTGTCTCCGTTCTTCTGAATGACGAGGAGTCAGCAACTCAGAGGAACTCTGCACCACGCACCTGTGGAAATGGCAAGCGTGGGGGTGTGGGTCGCACCTGCAGGGATGCCACTGTTAGTACAAGAGCAAGAAGGAAAACTGGGAAACCTCTACATTCTATCCTCCTTGACTCACTCGTAATTTTGTATTCAGCCCAGACACAGCCTTGGTGATCCGGGGACTGATGATCATACCTTTCAACTTGGACTGGATGCATTTACTATTTCGCAACAATGCTAGTTTTTCAGGGAGACTGAGACGATTAGCTGTGTCCAGGGCAAGCCCCTGAAGACGTACATGGTGAAGCGTTTCAGTCACATTCCCATGGGACACGAAACATGAGTAGAGTTCATCCTTTCAGCCTTTGTTGCTCCCTAAATGAAGGCTCCAAAATTGTTTTCATCATCAATACGTGATGCAATAGGAGAAATGCTCTTGGTGAGGAGGTGGAGGGAGGCGAGGAGGTGGAGGGAGGCGAGGAGGTGGAGGGAGGCGAGGAGGTGGAGGGAGGCGAGGAGGTGGAGGGAGGCGAGGAGGTTGCCTGAACTTGCCCACATGTCCGCCATGAGCATGGGTGTCCAAGAGTCCGAATCGGAAACTCTTACTCTTCATCTTTTTGGCTGGTATCGGAGGCTGGAAACCTCAGAAAGTTTCTGAGCTGAAGGGAACAAAATGCATTTCCACACCATGTCCTCTGACTCTTGGCAGGTGAAGAAGTCCAAAATGGGTCCTGTCGTGGGCTACAGGCTCATGGCTATCAGCACTCAGTGGGAATCATGAAAGCTTCATGCTAACTGTGGCTGCCATGCCACAGTGACACCCTTCGTAGCTACCTTTCCAACCCAGGTTCCTTCTAAGCCCAGCCTGGGACCACTTACTGCAATGTTTTCATGTCTTTTGAACTTGGAACCACCATCCCCTTAATTTTGGCATGTAGGTTATGAAAATATAAGAACAATTTATGAGATTCTATGATTTCTTGAACATTCCCAGCAGCACGTTAAGCAGTGCAGAATAAGCAGCTGTTTTGCTTTCACATCCTAGGGCTGGAGGGAGGCGAGGGGCTTGCTTAAGTGGAGTCCTGTAGAATATGATGGGAAGTTTGGATTTTCAGCAATAAAGAACTGAAAATGAAGTAAAGTATTCTGAGTGTGACTTTAAGTACTGCCCTGGTTGCAGTGGGGAAACGAGATGCATCTTAAAGGGGGTGTTTTAAATCTTTTCCAATGCAACAAAGCCCCCAAACTGAGTTAGCCAGATCTTCTTGAAGTCTATTTAACATAAGTACACAAATAAGCATTGGTCATCTGGCACGGAAGAAAAACAGAACATGATATCACAGGGTGACCTCTCAGTAAATGGTATCCTTGGATAATCCCTTTCCTTAAGTATAGGAAAATATATCCCTGTTCCAGCCAAGGACAAATGTCATGCAAAGTCTCCCATGACTGTAGTACATTGTGCAAGCCTGCCTATGAGCAGACTGGTTGACATGGAGCCCTCCTCAAGGCTCTTCCCACTAGAGCTGAGGCAGCCTTCAGACCATAGCTACTAGTAGGATGCGGTTCCCAGTCACACATCCACAGGAAAATGAATTTTCACCCGCAACCTGAACGAACTCAGGAGGGGTTTCTTCTCAGGTCACCCTTACAAAGAGTGGTTGTTATCCGCTTGCATTCCTGTAAGACTGCAAGCAGAGGACCCAACTAGGCTATGCCTGAACACACAACTGAACTGGCAGCTATGGAGCAATAACTTCTGGTGAAGCATTGGCAATAGCTAACCATACAAGATGATGAGTCACACAGCCTTAGCGCTCCACAGAGAGGTTGACCCAATTCAGCATGATGGAAGCCCCAAGATGGGACTGCTGGCCCCAAGCTAACACGCATGAACCTTCCTACACCATGGGTAGACCTCAGAAAGGGAAGGGAGTTATGAGTCAAAATAGTGGAATCTGAGGCTTATCCCTTCATGCAGAGCAGTGCAGTTATTAAATGGACTGGACTCAGGATAATGTGAGCAGGTTGCAGGTTTGTTTTGTCACTTTTCTCAGTCAAGTCGCAGAGGACACTTCTTCCCTTCTCAGCGGTGATGTCTCAAGTGGTTCAAGCTGTTAGAAGAGTCATGTTTGAGATACGGTAAGTCCAGTGTAAACTAAGCCAACAGGTGAAATTCTCACTCAGTTCAACCCATCCCTACCCCACGGGTTGGACGCAGGTTCACGAATCACTATAGGGGAGGATGTCAGGCTCAGCCTCTGGGATCTGAAACCAGTTACTCACTCAACTCCAGCCCCTCCGTCTTTTCCATGCTTGGCACAAACATGCAGGATTGAGAACCCTGAGTTCTACTACTTGACTCGCTGTATGCTCTGGGGTTAGTGCTGGGTAGATGGCACCTGTACAACTGGCAGCTCTTTCTCATAAGACACACGTGGATAGAATATCCATCTGTTCTTTCTTTAGAGGTTCCCCTCAGTGGCTTTCTTGAGGCACAGTTCCAAGTAGCTGGCTCCTGGCACACGTCCTGTGTTTTTCTTTCTGCAGCCTGGCCCAGATGTGGTCCCTGGAAGGGATTTGTTTGTATTGTCCAATCCCAGCCACCCTGGTCAGCATTTGCTGTTCCGGAGCAGCGCTGTGCACCTCACGCACTGACCCCCACCACCACGTCTGAACTGCTGCTGGCTCCCCATGTGTTCTCTTGAATGCAGACACCAGAGTCCATCTTCACCTAATTATTTCTACTCTCAAGGTTCTGTGAAACATTTTCACTCCTCAAATGGCCAAAAGAACAGGAGATTCTACTGGGTCTCTCAAATGGGTTCAGGGGCCAAGGACTTGAACCATCTTCTGCTGTTTTCCCAGGGGATAAGCAGGTGACTGGATTGGAAATGAAGTAATCAGGACAACATCCAGCACTTAGATGCTAGTCAGCACCACCAGAAGAGGCTTAGCCTACTACACCAACATACTGGCCCCAAATAAATCATATCTCACACATGATCTCTTTTTGTAAAATATAATTACTTTTATTGGAACGTAAAATATACAGAGAGAAGAAAAAACAGAGAGGAAGATCCTCTATCTGCTGGTTCACCCCTCAAAGTGGCCATAATGGCTAGAACTGAGCCGATCCAAAAGCAGGAGCCAGGAGCTTCTTCTGGGTTTCCCACATGGGTGCAAGTTCTCAAGGCTTTGGGCATCCATACTCATCCAGCTCCTTGCTGTATGGAAAGCAGGGACAGTGGGACACAAACTAGCACCCAAGTGGGATCCTAGTGCATGCAAGGTGAGGACGTTAGCCACTAGGCTACCACAGATCTTTTTAAAAAGAAAATTCTGAATACTTTATACCTTAAATATCCAAAGAAGAATTGCTCACTTGCAATTACAATGATCTGTTTTTTCTATTTCATTTACAAAATAATATACTAGCTAGGAAAGGACCATAGTCTCTCATTATAAGTGCAATGAATAAAATTCATTGTAAATGATTTTAAATGTGAAATCAGCTTAGACCAAGCCTCAAATTTTCATGCACCAAGAATATGGGAAATATGAGACTTCTCTCTGCCCAGGTAAGCAGAGCAGGATTCCCACTGCTTGATGTTGAAGGTCCTCATCAAAAATTCAGAATGGAGTTAGTATTTGGGGTACTCATTTGATGAAAGGTAAAAACATCGTTGCCAACATTCTACAACAGAAAAGAGCCTTGAACTCACTGACTTACTGAAGAAGTTAATCTGTGCATTTATGTTTTGACTTGATGTGTTTTGTAGTGAAGAGTTTTATATTTTCCTCACTGATCAGAAGTAGAGATCAAGTGAATACCTAGAGGCGAATCAGTGTAGAAATGTTTCAGAATTCTCCTGTCATCAGCCCAGACACATCTTCACTTTCATGTTTATTTTTAACCATTCTGCCCTTGGGAATTCAAATAATTGTGCTGAGAATAGCAAGAGGAAAATGGTGGGAATCTGCTTTAATTCTTATTTCAATAAAAACAAAATTCCAGTACCTTTGAGACTAGAGTTACCCCCTTATCAATTTATATATATTTTTTTACCTGCCTATTCACTTGTCTTATTATAATTTAAATTTATTAAAACTTGTCCTGAGGTTGTAACAATTTTTATTTAAAAGGAAGAGTGAACAGATAAGAGACAGAGCGAGCTTTAATCTGTGGGTTCACTTCCCAGATGGCCACAATGACCAGGGATCGTCCACACCAAAACCAGGGGCCTGGAATTCCATCTGAGTCTCCAACATGCATCATTATGGTTTAGAAGGGAAGCTATTATTAAAAGGTTGCCCAAAGCTTTGAAATTTAATTTTCATACATTCTATAACCAAAAGAAGCAATCTGTCTGTTGCGAACAAGAGGGACGGATGTGGACAGTCCATGGCAGGCAACACGGACCTTCTGCTAAGTCTATTCATGGCACTTTAGTTTTGAAAGTAAAAGAAGCCCATAATCCCACTCTAAAGAGAATCCAGAACTGGTTCAGGAGATTCTTTCTGGAGTATGTGGATGGAAGTCTGTGTAAACACGTGGTTTCACCCAAGCAGTTCTGCACACACTGCTGTATGAACACATTTCCATGGTTTCACCCAAGCAGTTCTGCACACACTGCTGTATGAACACATTTCCATGGTTTCACCCAAGCAGTTCTGCACACACTGCTGTATGAACACATTTCCACGGTTTCACCCAAGCAGTTCTGCACACACTGCTGTATGAAAACGTTTCCATGCTTTTGCTTTTAGTGATACATTATCTCTCTTCAATTCAGAACATCATCTAATCGTTAATAATTTGTAAATAGTGGTTGCGTATCTATCCCCAGATAGATCCTGGGAATAGATCCATTTGCAAGGCAGACACAGTGCCTGACTGTGTTTTCCTGAAACTGTCCATACTAAATAGTAGAGTACATGAACATCAGCTGATGTTATAGGCACTTAAATATCCTTTTGTAGCTAACTGGCATGCCACAAGAAAAGGTACATCAAGATATGAAAGTGTCTGGTGGAGGAATGGACCCGATCAGGACATTCAGGGAAATAGGAGAAGATGGTGGAGCCGACAACTGAAGAAACAGTGTGGAATGGGTGAAAAAGACGGAGGAAACTCTGTTACAAGTGGAGGTGATGGGTTAGAGCAATCTGCACGTTCGAGGCTGAGATCAGAAGAAACCTTCTATGTGGTAGCCTTGCTTTACCTGCAGTCCTAATGTCTCCGGATAAGTTACCCAAGATCCGCTATGGTCTGAACTGTCAAATGGAAATTTACAGATGTCCTATAGAAAGTGTCAAGTTTCGTGTGTAATGAAATCTCGTGCCATCCTGACCTGGAAGTAAATCGACTCAAAGCTCAGTGTATTTTCGCTATGCATGCTCCTCATGCTAGTCATTCAGGATCTCTGATGGATGCCAAAGTCTTAGTGGCATTGCAGCATTTATATTCAAATATTCCTTGTTTTTCTTAATAACTCCCCAAAGGGTAAGGTAGTGATATGGAAATTTGAATATGCCAAATAATTGTCATAAAGCAATTTTTGTAAGTGTAACCCTAAAATTACAGGTTATTTTGAGGGGGAGGGGAGAGATACAACACATTCAAAGATCATTTCACAGAATTGTAGAACATTTCTAGTGTCAGCTCCATTATCTACAACGCTAACTTTCCACCATGAAACAGAGAATAATTTGGTTTCTCGGTTTTTAAAAAGATTTGATTATTTTTATTGGAAAGTAAAATATACAGAGAGGAAGATCTTCTGTCCACTGGTTCACTCCCCAAGCGGCCTCAAAGGCCAAAGCTGAGCCGATCCAAAGCCAGGAGCCTTCTCTGGGTCTCCCACAAGCGTACAGGTTCTCAAGGCTTTGGCCAGTCCTCCTCTGCTTTCCCAGGCCACAAGCAGGGAGCTGCGTGGGAAGTCGGGCCACCGGGATAAGAACTGGCACCTGTATGGGATCCCAGTGCATGCAAGGCAAGGATTTTTGCCATTAGGCTATCTCACCAGGTCCTGGTTTTCCAGTTTTAACATGAGATGAATTCTAAATGGCACACTTGGCTGATTTCCTGTGGCCAGAAGATGCCATGATACTGCAGAAACATGAAAACAAAGGTTTGAGGGCAGAAACAGGAAGAGAGGAATGCTAAACAAAACCCTCCAAGACACCCGGCACAGAGAAGTGACTAGCAGATAGTACGACACCATCAACAGAAATTCAGAATTGAATATAAGGTGAGAGAAAACAGTCCACATGAAGCAATTCAGCCTGGGCAGCTGGGGATGTCTTCCCATGAAGGCGGGTGGCGTGGGCCTCTCCCTGCAGGGGACACAGGGGAGGGAGAGAATTCCCACCTGGGGGCTACGGCATGCGTATCCGAGTCTCTACTCAGAACATCATCAGTCGGTGAGCCTTTGATTTCTCCCTTTTCTGGTTTTTGTTTGTTTGTTTGTTTTTATTTGCTCAACTGTAATTGAAATTTGGCATCCCTTTCCAGGCATAGTTATTCTACCTGGTGTGTGTGTGAGTGTGTGTGTGTGAGTGTGTGTGTGAGTGTGAGTGTGTGTGTGTGTGTGTGTGTGTGTGTGTGTGTGTGTGTGTGACTTTTCCCGAGGTCTTCAATTGGATTCACTTCTGGTTGTTATGGATCTTGTGTTTTACTCCCCGTCTTTCTAAGGTAACCTTCCTTCTCAAGAGTGGTTCCAATGCCACAGCCTCGGCTCTGAATCGCCTTCTAGCTTTGCCGTGGGTATGTGGGACGTTTCTGGTGATGGTTAAGTTTCCCGTGGGCAATCTTCCTGGGTAATGTCCAAGAGCAGCAAGGAAGAAAGACAAAGAACTGAGCCATATCACTGTTCAGCTCGAGTGGCATGTTGAAGTGTCTTGGTGTGATCCTTTGTGTTCCCTGCTGCATAGCCCCGGCCCAGAACCCCGTTTGGGCTGATGAATCAGGTGAACACCTGCTTCTGGGCTCACCACTATTCCATGATTTGGTTCTCAGCACTTAAATCAGTGACCTGATTGGATACTTACTAAATATTTATTAATTAAATAAGCTGTTGAGTAAAGCTTTTGCTTGCAGGAGTCAGGTCTGCAAGAATCAAAATCAATAAATTCGTGTTAAGTTATCCGACTTCGGAATTATTATCTACAGAATAGGATGACAATGACTTCCCTATCCAAATGATTGAATTATGTTGGGGATAAGGAGAAAAATCATTTATATAAATAATTCACAAACTATGTAACAGCATGCAGTAGTATATAGTTTGTCACTTGTCAGACATTAACTTCAGCTTTGCACAGTGACTGGGAGCTGGTAGTGAGAGGCACAGCCTGTCCACAAACAGGGCAACAGTTTCCACAGAGCAGCAGCTGCAGCCTGGTTCCTTACGCTGTGTGAAGTGGGGGGTCTGACACGTGCCTTCCGATGGCGCCCACAATTAACTGCCAGTCTCCACCGACATCCTGTGGTTCATTGCCGAGCGTCAGCAGTCTCAGCCTGGCTACAAGTCCCAGAGGAGAGGATGACATGACGAACGCACAGCTCTCCCATGGGTGCTAGCAGTTATACCACGTTCTCAAAGTTTCAGCCCAAACTCTTTAATGAATACCTTTTATTGTTTCTGTGAAAGTTCTATCTTAAAAACATATCAATCTGTCATTTCTTGACACAAGAATATAAAAATAGATCTAGCATGGTGAACAATTATTAAATGGCAAAATACCAAGATTTGTCAGAAATGAATCTATTGGCTTCAGCAAGCACCAATGACAAGATATCTTCGTGCAAGTCTTCTGCTCCAAAGAAAACGTTAAGTAGTAACTTCATGGTTTTAGGCACCCAAAACAAACACTGGATAAACTGGATAAATTATGGAAGGGGTGGCGGCAAATGGGTGTGGTTAACTGTTTTAAGTCAGTTGTAACATAATCTAGTATTTTGGGAGAAGTAAGGACCTGCAATTCTTTCCCTTTGAAGCACTAGGATAGCAGTACTGCTGCGCACTGACTGAGGCCTAAGCTGGGGTTATAGGGCCTTCACCCCCACCCCCGTTCCCTCCCTCTCCCCCTTTACCTATGGTGCTGTCACCCAGAGACAAACGATGGCCCTTCTGTATGGGCTTCATCGACTGCCAGGGTCATGGCTGGCAGGTCTGCATAGAGCACCTGCAGGAGAGCTGGAGAGGTACAGACAATGAGGTTGACCTCCAAACATCCTTCCAAACTGCCAGAACAATGGGAAGTGAAAAGGTACTGGGGTTATGTCATGTCAGCTTGCCCACTTCAGAGCAAGAACAAGTCAAAACGTCACCCAAACTATTCCAATACAGCAATGATATTCCACTCTAAGCAGCTTAAACAAGGACATTATTGTAACTAGTCACATTTAGAAAAGACTGAATCTTTTATTTCCATTTTATTGATGAGAACAGGTCCTGTTTCCTGAACACACTCACTTAAGTTCCCATTTTTTTTCTCCCCGCATCCCATGGAAAGACCTGAATAAAGAACTTCATACTTAAACTGTAAATGGGCAATCTAAATACATGCAGCTTAATTTCCTCTCAGATCTGGCAGATAAGGAAATGTGAAAAAAATTAAAATAAAAAAAAATGAAAGGAAGAAAGAGAGACAAGAGCTCCCCTTTTAAAAGTTCTAGAATTTATAGCACTTTGTTTTTCGTTCGCACCAGGGAGATAACAAGCGTTGCTCTGATGAATGCGCAGATCGCCATGGTTACGGCTCAGAGAGCGGCAAAGAGCAATCATGGTGCAGCACAGGGAAGAACTGCGCCTCTTTGTCAGAATTTCCTAACAGCTGTAATAACACTTGAACACCCAAATGAATGTAAAATAACTGAAATATTGTGGCATGTTAAATGCCAGCACATTATGTCACATTATTTGAAACGACAGGAAGCTTTCATTCCGGCTGCACCCGGGAACTTGTTCAGAGAGACATGGTGGGGACATGACCCCCATGCACACAGGGAGGAGACTTCGGTGCGTCCTATGAAATGAAGTACTGTGTAGAGAGCGAGGGAGAGAAGTACTGCTTAGAGAAAGGAGAAGAATCCTCCAAGAACAATTTTAATTTGAAACTCAGAAATTTTATAACAGTACTGAGCTGAGCCCCAATACTTGGCTGAAGTTCAGCTTTAAGAATAACCATTCAAGGGCCCAATGTGATGGCTCACTGGCTAAATCCCTGCCTGGCAAGTGCTGGGATCCCATATGGGTGCCAGTTCATGTCCCAGATGCCCCATTTCCCATCCAGCTCCTTGCTTGTCGCCTGGGAATCTGTTGAGGATGGCTCGAAGTCTTGCGACTCTGAATCCACATGGGAGATACAGAAGAATCTCCTGGCTTTTGGCTTCAGATTGACCCAGCTCCAGCCATTGTGGCCACATGGGGGAGTGAATCAGCAGTTGGGATATCTTTCCATATGCCCTTCACTCTGTAAAATTGGCCTTTGCAATATAAACAAATAAACAAATGAATAAATCCTTTTGTAAAAAGAAAGCATGATTAGTCAATCTGTATTTCCTACTTTTCCTGCTGTGCAGTATTCTCTCCCATTTCTGTCACAGCCAAAGGAGGCTGCGATGACTTGGTAACCGCCTGCTCTCTGTTCTCGGGTAGTGATTTGAAGGTGAAGACTTGTGCAATCAAGAAAGCTTAGGATACGACTGATTTTCCAGTGGGGAGAATCCTCTCTCAGCTTGGATGGCTCCACATCCCTGCTCTAAATGTTGATGACAGAAGATAAGCAACCCAGCAATAGGGAAATACTCTGCTCAACAGCATGACCTGAGAGGCAACAGAATGGATTGTGTGAGAGGTGCCCCCACCTAAAACGGGGATTCTCACGCTGCGTCCATCAGGCCAGATCCTGTGCACAACCTGCAGCTTGGTTTCTTTACAGAAAACAGATTCCAAGTACATGAGAAGTGATACCTCATGCTCTAATCTACAGCATGGCGTGTCTTGGCATCCGCTCCACAGGCCCCGCAGTCATTCACGCTGTTAGATGGGCTGGGACTCAAGCAGTTGTCAACACGATCAATATGAGGTGGTCTTAGCCAAGCGCAAAAATATAACTCTAAGATTTCTACAAATATCAGTACAGTTTACAGTTCAGAAAGTTGCTTCATGGTTTTACAACTCAGTGACTATGTTAGGAAATGTGCTGGAATTTCTTCCAGCAAACTTAAGTAAAGCCTGGAATCCATAGCCATGTGTGGCAATGAGATCCTCATCTCTGATGTTAAACTCCGTGGACTTCACTTTTCCAATCATGAGAGTCCAGTCTCCTTAGCACAATGACATGACTGATGGACAGACCATATTGCAAGCTACCCCAAAACTTAACCACACTGTTGGCTCAGGAACTATGTGGGCCAAGATCCTGTGAAGGCCTCAGTGCCAGCCTCAGTGCTCAGCCATGTGGCCTCAGTGTCTGCTCAGCCTTGTGGCCTCAGTGTCTGTGCTCAGCCTTGTGGCCTCAGTGTCTGTGCTCAGCCTTGTGGCAGCATCCGAAGGTTCCAGGCATCATGAAGTCAAGCATCTCCACAGGGCATCCTTGTATGGCGTGACTTGCCCCCACATTGTGATCCCAGAATAGTCACTGTGACTGCCTGAAAGCTCTGGCCTCCACGTTCAAGATTCTATCAAAGCGGAACCTTCCCAAGACTCATAGTACTCAGTGTTAGAAGATCATAAACCAAGTGGAACTCACTATGTGGGGAGTAATCCCAGATCCTCAGCAGACATTAGGGGGTACTGGAGCCGTGTTCTAAAACTGCCAGTGTTAACTCAGATCTTTCATGCCTTTGGATTTATACGATTGACAAAACTATTAGCATTTCCTTCAGAAAAAACAATACACGAATGTATAGTCCCCAAGATTTCTTCCATAATGGAATTCTTCATTCTTAGCCCATTCACACTAATTCCATGTCATCTCATTTTTTTATCTTGTTGAGAAACTCATATAAACCCATTCTGCTCAAAAAGACTCCTATTCTCAAAACAAACCCTCCAATCACGTCAGGATATTTGCAAAGTGCAACATTTAAAATGTGTTGGTTCATGACCAACGCCACTGCCATAGAGATAATTTAGTCCATCAAAACACTGTGCAAGCTGGTCCTATGGAGGGGCTTGCTCGGATGGCCCCGAGTGTGCGGTTGATCTCTCCTTTGAGGACTTCTGAAAACATCTTTGAGGAGTCACTAGTGGTTTGGATCCACTGCCTCGTGTTGAGTAATCAGTTTCCAATGCTAGTGGTGGCTTTTGCGGGACCATTTCTAATGAAGGAAGCATCAGATGGCACGTAGTAGTGAACCCCGGAGAAATAAAGGAACACTCAGTCAGGCGTGGTAGTGTTTGGCTGGACCGACAGTTTTGGGGAGAAGAAACCCAGCTACGAGCTGGCACGTGCTTTGTCCACGTCAGAGCCCTGCGGAGTCTCCGGAGATGTCACAGTGTCAGCCTGTGGGGTGCAAATCTTTCCTTCCTCCTTCTCCCTTCACAACCATGTCATTTTTTAGTTTATTTTTTTCCACATAAAATTCAGCATAGAGGCCATGAGGGAAGTAACCTTATGAAAATGGCTGTCTCGAGCGCACGCCAGACACTAACATAGAAGAGAGGTCAACGATACTTGATGAATGGATGAATTATAAAGTAAGCCTTGGCTTCTCAATTCCGTATGCAGTGTTAAATCTCGAGGAGTGAAGGCCACCCTGTCTTATGGTAAGACCCCTTTTAATAACAGCTACTTGACAAACATATAAACTAGCCTGAAACCTATAAAGTAGCAAGAAGTTAGTTTTCTGTAGTCCTAGACCTATCTACCTATTTTTCTTAGTTTAGACAGCATCCGTTATCATGGGCAGACAGAAGCTATAATCCTGGCAATTGGAGGCTCTACGGTTCCTTGCTTCCACAGAAAGGTGCACAAAACAAACAAAGCCCACAGGTTATTCCTCAGGCCACGATGCAAATAAGCATTGAGGCACCCTCGTAAACTTTCTCTAAAATATGAGCGTGATGCAGTTCCCTATGCCTCAAGGTTTTGCTGGTTAACTGCCTGACCGCCATTTAATGTTTAAGCAAAGACAACTGTTTACTTAACCGCTGTCCTTCCCATCCTTTCCAAAGAAGAGAAATTCATGCAATGATGCGACCTGCCTCTGGGTTATTCTTTCTTGACCAAGCCACGCACATAAGAACTTCACTGTCTGAAAACCAATTGATCTCAACAATGTTCATACAATGGGATTTTAGTTTTTTTAAAAAAAGGAAATTATTACTGTTCACATTAACTCCTGTTATAAAAAAAAATTCCTTTAACTCTCATATAACTCAGTTGGTGCTGCCCCTGGCTGGCTGCAGGACTGTGACAATACTGATAGTAAAATGGCACGTCAGTGGAGCTTGTAACTCTGGACAAAATATTTCCAGCAAACAGTTTAAAATGCTTTGCTAATATTTTGGAATCTAAAACACAGCAGCGATATGCATATCTCATTGTAACTAATTGTCCTAGAGTTTTAAAAATTGAATCATCATTTGTGTACAGACTTTTCAGGTAAGTACATGGATTTATTCCCATAACCAACACGAAGTTATTTTTAAAGATTCTGAGTGTATTACAAATTCCGCCTAGCCCCATACACATCTTAATGTCTCAGGAAGCCAGGACACATGTAATTTCCAGTAAAATTTCCAACTTTAAATTCGGTACATTTTCTTCCAACAAGAGGAAGTTTAACAAAACACCACAATTCAAAGATATGTCAAATAAAAATGTAGTTGAAGCTTCAAAACTGTGAGAAATTGATCATGAGAGAAATATCAATGAAACAGCATAAAGGCTGTCCCACTGCCCGCTGACCACTCGCCATGGCTGCTTTCACTGAGCGTGTGCTGTGCATTCCATCTTGGTCTGGTCTGTTATTGACAACAGATGTAATGCAGACGCTGAGAGCCTTCATCCACAACCCTTGAAGCTTTCCCACATGCATGACACGCCAGGGCTTTCCTTCACAAGCATCTCTGCCAAGGGTTTTTCCCAAGATCCCTTTCCCATCACAGTTGAGGAAAGTCAGGAGTTCTAGGATAGCTCCTAATCAATGAGAAATTGAAGTAGAGAAAAGTTCTATCAGCTCGCTCATCTCCAAAGTCCTTTGGCAAGACAGAGCTTCTGTCTTTTGCTTATCAAACACATATCATCCTCTCCCGGCTCCTGGCTTCACTCCTTCACTGGTGCTCTTGGGAAACCATTAGACTCTCTTCTCACAGCCTGCTTCTGGACGATCCAAGCTTGAGACAGTGGGCCTTTCTAGAAGCATGATGAAGGAGCGCTCTCAGCTGTTTCGACAATAGCACTGATTGCTGGCTAACACGTGATTTTCCTGAGTAGGGCATTCCCAAGCGATTCTGAGGCAATGAAAATGGTAAACTGACTTCCTCCACTGTGGACCAGCTTTTCAGCTCTTAGACGGACAGCATTCTGACATCATACTTGCCTTTCATCATCCATAATGCAGGGTAATTAAAAGCTAAGAAATACAGCCAATTCATAATGGGTATAAAACTGTACATGGATTGATCTGTATGTACCTCTTATGATTGAGGAAATGAGAAACCTTTAAGAGTCAAAGGAATCTCCATGTCTGGTGAGATACAAGGAGGAAGCAAGGAAACACCAACGACAATCCGGTGTGCTGTGAGCTACCTTCGACCTCGCTGGCTCTTAGGGATTGCTGGAAGCCAGTGATGCTGTTATCACACATGGGAGCCGATGCTGTGGCACAGTAGATTAAGATGCCATTGGCAGCATAAGCATTCCAGATCAGAGTGCCAATTCAAATCCCAGCTGCTGCCATTCTGATCCAGCCCTCCTGCTATCATGCCTCAGAAAAAAAATGAAAGGTGGCCCATGATCTTGCACCCATGTCTACCATATGGAAGAGCCTGATGGAGTCCTGGTTTTGGCTTAGCCTATTCTTGACTGTTTGGATCATTTGGGGTTCATATTCATCAAAAAACATTTCATTAAAGACATTACAGCCTCCTTTCTAAAACCACCATCATCCCTTAGCTGGTGGCAATAACCTCCTTTTGGAAAATTGCTATTTTTCTTTGTACTTCTACATCACTCTTGGCAGTATTCTATTGCAGGTCAGAGTGGACTCCTAAAACAGAAAGAGCATCACTACTGCTGGACACTCTGATACCAGAGACACAAAAAGGCAGACTCCTTAATGTGGCTTTCGCGCTTGGCTGTGCAATGGCTGCTGAGTCTCCTGCCAAGCCTTGTGCTAGCACAGTGGGAGGACCACGCTGGGACCTTCCCTCTCCCCAGCCTGCCTGGTCTTCCACACCTTCAGCCTGTGGTCCTATATGGTGTCTGTCCCTGCTGGCCAAGTTCTTCCCTCTTTTATCTGGAGTTAAGCCTTATTCTCAGCTTAAGCTGCATTTCCCCTTGAGGACATCCCATGATCTCTCAACTTAAGTTAGCAGCCCCTTTACCTTGACATTTTTTCATCTTAAACTTTCAAACCACCTGTCATAAGTATTTGTCTCCAGGGGTCCATCTTGGTCACTGTCACCTGATCACCCAGCACCAATTGCAGTATGGCCTATTACTGATTCACATTAAGATAGGGTATTTATTTTGTGCTTATCTTTCACCTGACACCCTCCTAAATACATTGTACGAACTAATTTAGCAACTACTGCTACAAGACTTGGTCATGATGACTGGTGTCATCTCCATTACCAAAGGAGAAGCCCCAGGCCCAGCAGACTGTGCAACGTGTTCAAATACTGGTATGCGAATGCCAGGATTCAAATCTAAAGAGTGTGATGTTGATTAATTTAACAATGAACATGCATGAAAGTATGGGCTTGGATAAAACAGAGAAACCAAATTCATTTTCCCCATGACACCTAGATGGGAGGGTCTGCAGTAAGAGTTTCAATCTGTACCTCTAACTCCAAATGACATGCTTTCAGTGACTACTCTGCATGCCCCTTATATTTTTAATTGTTTTAAAGAAATTAATTTTGTTCTCTGTGGACATGACTTTAATAGCCCTGTTTTAAATATTCATAGTTCAGATGCAAACCCCTTTGTCATGGCCTTCTGTGATTCATGGACTCGAGTAAGTGGCCTCTGTGCTAGAAGATTCCATGGACGACCTGGCCTTGCATTTATCCAGCTTCCTGTGTGATCAGGTGCCCAGGCCGCTGAGCCAGGAGGGTTAGAGCAGTTTGCCACTGCTTCCAAAATATTAATTGGATAGTAATATTTTTGTTCTACTGGCATCTGGTTCATAACCTCATTGGGAAAGTGCAAAATGATAATAAAAAGTTTCTCAATTCTGAGGAAAATGATAATGTTTCAAAATATCTCTGGAGCTAATTGAGCTGGCCATTTTTCCCTTAATTTTCCCAGATTTCCATTCACCTGAGAGTTGTTCAATGCTGAGATAAGATATTTTAGTGCAACCTGTGATTCTGCAGGAGTCTCACTTTATCTCTATATATATAAAAAAAAATAATGAATTCAGGCCACACTTTGTGATTACCACCTTTCTAAACTAAGATTTTCTGAACAATAACGACAACAAAACAGATTTCTGTTCTCCCTGGCTAAGACAATACCACTTTCACATTCCTTTTCCGGAATAAGTTATTTTTCAATGGCATGCTGCAAGTCTTTATGTAATTACCTTTGTTGAAAGAAGAAGTCAGGTTTTTATCTTTTTTTTGGAGGGGGTGTTATAAAACTTTTCACTGCTTCCTGTACTCAGAACATTCGGGAGTCTTTCAAGATACACAGACGACGTGCAGGTTGCTGCTCTGTGTTAGCCCGTTGATGCTCCCTCCCAGTGAGTCGCGGACGTCTCCAGCAGCGCAAATGCTCCTGTTACCGTCTCAGGCCTGTGCTTCAAGCACCCTGTGCACGCCACTAATATGCACATTTCTGTCTTCAACCCTGACATATCCAAATAGTACCAAAGCCATGTACGCAAGGGAAACAAATGGCTTCTCTTCTACTTCACCATACCAGCAAGTGGCCATCACAGAGGCCACACTCTTAGAACAGAGCGTCAGCGCAGAGGCCAGTAAGTATGCTGCAAGTGCACAGATGGCGGCTTGCACAGGAGTGTTACACATGGGTGTGTCTGTTTCCAGGAAAAATGCCGTTCCATTGAGGGGAATGCACCATTTCCTGCGTTACAGAAGTGATCCACCAAAGCCGCTTCGTACTTCTGCATCAGCAAGCAATCAAGCTGTGTTTGTTGCTGTACTGGGGACATGAAAGACACTCCGAAGAGATTCTTACAGTGCCAGGTCTCCGAGGGGCTGGGCTGTGACACATTTGTCTTATGTGGTGATTTGACTGGACGGCAGTCCATAGGCTTTAATGGTGCATTGTGTTGCTCTCAGTGTTTTGAAGATTCCAAAATTAGCTGGCTTGAAGTCAGGTAGATTACTCTAGAAAATCTATCTTCTAGAAATCATAGTTGATTGGGCCCAGTGCAATGGCTTGGTGGCTAAATGCTCACCTTGCAAGCATTGGGATCCCACATGGGTGCCAATTTGTGTTGCAGCTGCTCTACTTTCCATCCAGTTTCCTGCTTGTAGTCTAGAAAAACAGTAGAGGACAGCCCAAAGCCTTGGGATCCTGCACCAATCTGGGAGACCCAGAAAAAACTCTTGGTTCCTGCCTTCAGATCAGCTCAGCTCTGGCCACTGCAGCCACTTGGGGAGTGAACCAATGGACAGAATATCTTTTTCTTTGTCTCTCTTCTCTGTAAATCTGATAAGACTTTTCAATGAAAACAAATAAATCTTTAAAAGAGAAATTGCAGATGATCTTGGTGAGCCTAATTTGTTACTTGAAATGTTAAAAGCAGTACTGAGAGAAAAACCCCAAATTTCTGGATAACTTCCCCTAAGGTATTAAAGCTTTCCTAGATACTTCTACAGTTGGCTAAGTTACTACCTGGGAGAAAACGAACCCTATTTATTTGGCTTTTTTGGCTACGTCTTGATTGATAAAGTAAATCAGAGGACCTTACATTTAATTCAGTGTGACTTCTCTCTTTCCATTCTCAACTTCCTCATAGAATCCATCTGCCGGTCCGTTGGTATCTTCTCCAAAGCAATACACGACAACACGCAGTGTCTCAACGCCTCTATTAATTAACACTTGGAATGAAGCAAGCAAACCAATCTTGTATGTAGACACTAGAATGGCTTCCTACTGTACCTTTAGTAACATCCAGTTTCCTAGCTTGGTCTAACATTTGCTTATAAACAAAATTTTCAACTCAATATCAAGGTTAATTTTCTTAAAAATTGTTGAGAACCCTAAAGTGACTTTTGATGGGGAATTTATAGTTATCAATAGTTATTATGTACAGAATTAAAGCTGAAAAAGCTTTAAATAAAATTAATTTAAGATGATACACCTATATGCAAATGTCAGAGCTTGACAAAAACAACACTTAAAAGTAATCAGTGCAGGAATTACTAATACCTTATAGTTTTGCCAAGAGTCTTTCATATTTGATATAACAGAAAAGTGTTCACTTTCACTTACACTCTGTCACTTTGGTCCAAAGATCAGAAGGAAAGCTGCTCTTCCTCAGGTACGTCGTTAGCAAAGCATGAGTTTCCATGTGTATTTAATAAGGAATCTTGAGCGCTTACGAATGAGTATTAAAATCTGTTTCTTTGCATTTTAGTTTAAACTCATTTTTTATTCATCTGTGGTTTTTATAACATCTTGATTTGTGGGTTCGATGATTTAGACAGAACCTGCAATCCAATCATGTTTATCACACAGTTTCAATTACTTTCCTTTAACACTGCCACAACCATCGTTAGGGACCTGTAAGCCCACAGTGGAAGAATCAAGTCTAAAAATTCATTTTCCTCTTGATAGGCTAAATTTTATCATTCATAAAAGGGCTTGTACTATTAAACAGTCGGGTGGCAGATTCCATTAGTTTATTTTCAGGAACCCATCAGCCAAACCCAAGTCTGAAAATTCTTATTTTGTCATTCATGCTTTCAAATAAAACCTGCTTACTCTATCCGTCGCAAAAGGTGGCTAGTTCAGCTAACAACTCAAATAACCACAAATCTATCCCACAAAGTGACCACGATACTTTGATACAAACAGATATTCCACAAGTGAACTTCCAGTTTTGTTGAAAGAAATAACCACAGCATTATCATTATTTTGCAAGGGAAATGTCTGTGTCTGTTGTACGCTCTCAGCTGAAATGTCAACATGAAGCAAAGAAAACCAGCATTGCTATGACAATAGTGTCGGTTTTGTGGACCCTCAGAATGGAGTCGGAGACCTTTCCCTGCCCCCACGCCCAAGGAGTTTAAAGACTATACTTAGGAAATGCTATAAATATGAAGTGATAGGCCTGCCAGTTATTTTTAACTGATCATTGCATATTTTATATCATGTATTGATATACCACACACAATACACTTAATAAAATTTAAAGACAAAATGGGCAGTTCAGATAAGCTAAAGAGTCCACCAGAAGAACCACTTTTATGAGATATGCATCATTACAGACCCCTATTACAACCTCATGATGATGTGAAATCCACAGAAAATCTGGCCATTCAGAAATCACAACAGGTAAGTCATGACGATTCAATTACGTAAGCTACAGAACCCCAAGTGCCTAAAAGCCATCTCCCATCTCTCACACAAGCAAAGAAAAAACATTCCTACCTGAGGTCATTCCCGTGTATCTTACACAATTGGCATCACTGAGTTGGACAGTGTATCTCCCAGGTTTCTCCTTAGACACGCATGTGTCGTGTTCCACGGAGTTGGCTTACATGATCACGGAGCCTAGCAAGTCGCAGAGCTGCAGAGTGGGCTTGCAGGCTGGAGACCCAGAAAAGCTGGTTTGCACATCTCCAGTGAAAGGGTCTAGGCCATGGCTCCAGCCCCAAGAGCCTTTCGATGGGATCCTCATCTCCCAGCATCTTGCTTCCAGCGTGCAGCCTCCATTTCCGCTTACAGAGATTCCTTATGGCTTCCCTAGGAAAGTACTACACTACAGAATTGCTACATGGATTCAAGTGGAAGAAAACCTTTTGGGTAAAATAAATATGGAGGATTATTCTTAAAAGAAAGGAGAAGCAAGGCAAGACTCCTTACTCAGATACACTTGTTCCTTCAGTGTGGAAAGAACAAGGCAAAACTGGGACTACACACAGAGCCCGGTGAGAAAAGAAGGTAGTGGCCACGCTTGGGTCGAGCAGACCTGTAGGAGATGCCAGCTCACTGAAGGGCATGGGTCAGGCACATCGGAAGGAGCGGGGAGGGTTGTCTTCTCCCTCCCCGGTGCAGGTGTGTATCCCAGAGAGCTTTCCCCAAAGGTGTGCAAGAGTCACTCACAAAGTCTAACATCACCTCTTGTAAGATTAGGACTAAGAAAGGAGGAGAGCCAGAGAGTTTGAGGAAAAAGGCAACCACACGTGGCTCTGCGAGGGGGAGGAAAGTGTCAGATCACTGCTGGGAAATAAGATGTTACAGGGACGCTCTCAGAGCTGGGTTCGCTCTCCTTGGCAAAGGCCCCACCTGCGTAACGTGAAGGGACTCAGTGACAGACACATTAAAACACCATTAAACTGTGAAATAGAACACAGTGTGAAAATAGATTTAACCTTCATGGCGTATTGATCTCTACCCTGCGCCGTGCCCAAGTTCTTGGACAACTGTTTTATAATAGGTTTTACTTATTTTCCTGTTGCTAGACTGACTTCCTCAGAGGACAGCGTTATTTCTAAAAGCCCCTGACAGCTGAAAAAAGTACTCTGACTTTGGAACACTTCTACCCGTTGCTCCATAAACAGAAATCAGCTTGTGAAACGAGGGTGGGTGTGTTTTGTGGAGGCTGCTGGGATGACCGAACGCTGGGGCGGGGGCGATGAGGAACAGGCTCACGGGTCAGCAAGGCCACGGCGGGGGCTGTGTGCACACGCTCCACGGGACTCCATTCGTTCCGACAAGGGGTATGTGTTGCTCTCCCATGCCTCTCGTGGTCCGTGTTTGCATTTGGGTATGCAACCTGCAAACAGGGCCAAAGACCAATTTCCTATTCTGATTGTCTAAGTGTAGCTCATGTGAGCAGAATCACATAAAGTATATGAAGATGATAAAAGCATCATTTCACACAAAGGCTTTTGTACCTGATGTTTCAGTGGCTTATGGGAAGATGAACAACTGGGAAGAGATATTTTTAACTCATAGTTTGTAATGATGAGTTCAAGAAATCTTTCGTTGTGGGCCTGCCAACACTAACTACTTTCCAGCACTTTCTGCCTACCTCATTGACAAGATGAATCTCTACAGGGAAACCCCGTCCTGAAGATCCAGAACAATTACACGAAAGGATCAAGGATGTGTACAGCATCTCACAAACCAGAACACCCACACTGTGGTCCGCCAAGTGATGAGGAAAGTGGTGGCAGGGTGCCCTGCTGCAGGACCAGGATTCAGCATCAGAGACACACAGCGCCGCGGTGACCCTCGGGGTTCCACAGTCACAGCTCAACCTCTCCAGTCACATTCTGTATAATGTACCATTCTCAGAATTCAAGTAGATTTGACAGAATTAAACATCACTGTTTATATAAAAATTATTTGTAAAAGGGCATAATCTTTTTAGTATAAAAACAAATATGCATCGCTTTAGTAAGTGTATCGTGTTTTTAGCTCCAAACCTGAATTACTCCTAGATGTAGAAAAAGGAGAACCTACTATACTCTATTATGATTGTATTTAAACCCATCAAAAATCAAAAATTTGATGGGTTTAAATAAACTAAAAGCTCTAATAATGAATGGTTTAAAGAAAAAAAAATGCTCTTTCGCATTTCAATTGCCTATCTATAAAATTCAGTAATTATCAGTTTATTTTTACAGATTAAAATATGTATTGAAAGCCATCAGTTGTCTGTATCATAACTGTATCTACTCTTAGAATTAAAAAATATTCTCCCTTCCAAAATAATTGTACACAATTGGAACCAAAAATATATAATAAGAGTAATCTGTCAAGAATTAAGTGGAACAAATAGAATTGTAAAATATGGTCATATTAGACACTGACAGACTTAATGTTGTGAAGACAAAATGTCATTACAAAAGAAATTATTAATGTAATGGCATTTGTGTTAAGTATTTATAGCATCCAAATGAACCTCCCAGAAGTAAGAGTGTAAGTGGATGCAGACAGGTGGGGCTTTGGAAGTAAGAGAGGTTGGTATAGCCTAGCAGATATGAACAATTCATTAGGAAAATAGCTAAGGACCTACTGTGTGCCCGTTGCCTATGGGAGGAGTGGAGGTAGACAAAGATTATTTCCTGCCTTCTGGCATAAGATTTAAAAATGACTGAGATGTTAAAGAAATAACACAAATACTTTAAATAATTCAGAAGAGCATTAAGAGTTTTCAAAAAAAGTTATATGATGTGTAAAAATAATGCCAAAAAGCATATGCTATTCTCTGCTCAACTCAGAGAATTCCATCCTTACACAAGGCACATAAATGATGCCACTGAACTTGGGTGTAGCATGCCAGAAAACAGGGGCATAGAGTTGTCAATGTTTATTTCAAAGAGCTACAGAGAGAGGTGAAGAGACGGAGGACTCCCATCCGTCGGTCCACTACCCAGATGGCTACAACGGCCAGGGATTAGCCAGACTATATCCAGGCATATCAGTCAGGACTCCCACATGGGTGACAAGGGTCAAAATCCCTACACTCTCATTCACTGCCTTTCCCAGGTCATTAGCAGGGAGATGGATCGAGACTAGAACAGCAAGGACATGACCAAGTGTCTATATGGGGTGCCAGCATTGTAGGCAGTGGGTTTACTCCCGATTCAACATCACCAGACCCACAAGTGACATTTACATCGAGATTCAAGAATGAGACAAATGTAGAAATATTTGCACTGGAAGGAAAACTAGTTTTGAAAAAAAAATGCAACAGTACAAACTTGGCATGGTACAGTGGAGAAGCAAGGATGGAGCAAGGCAGGGAGTACGAATGGAAAGAATGGTAGTGGAGGCCAAAGCTGGCCTTGCAACATGAGATCTACGGAATTCTTCCTATGGAGTCAGAGTAAGCAAGTTAGGTGATAAAATTAGCAGCTCCAGCTTGGCTTTTCCTCTCTGAGAGGCTGGAGAGAAGAGTGCGAACAGGTGCATAAATGCTAAATAGTGAGCAAGTGCTCCTGGAAGAAGTGATGAGATGGACCAGGTGGGCCACTGGAACCAGAAGGATTTGGGGGAGATGTTGAATATAGAAACATTAAGAACCAGCAATTAAATGAGAGGGAAATCAACAGTCCTACATGCCTTCATATGATTAAAGCACGTTTCCATTGGTGTGGCAATAAAGACTGATCATTAGAACGGGAAAAATGTCATAGCCATGTGTAACACAATAAGCCCGGCTTCTGAACAATGGGAATGAGTGCATTGTTAGGATCGGTCGGCTGGTTTAGCTCAATTGTGAAGGCAGAGAGAGAACTGAACAAAGACTTTTTCAGTGTCTGTTTCACCCTGGTAAAGCAGTGGAAGTAAGAATGTGAGATAAAGAGGAATACTTGATTTTATCTCACTTTATTTCACTTCAGTCATTTGACACTTTTTGGACCTCAGGACTATTCCCTGTTTTTGGTTCACTATTGCCTTCTGTTTGCTTCACCATGCTTTCTTACCTTTGCATTGGAATTTCTGTCTAACAATGAACCCTACTCTACCTCTGACATGACACCCTCCAGCCCCATCCAATGCTCTAAAGTTTCTTGATGATGACATCACCTAAGATTATGAGAAGTAGAAAAGTTACTGCAAGGTGCTGTGATGTGAATGAGTCCCCGAAAGACTCGTGTAGTCCTCCGTGCGGCAGTGTGGAGAGCTGAAGAACCTTTCATAGGCAGAGACTAATGTTAGCTGCTTGGTTCACCAGGGACAGCATTCACAGAAGATTCTGGTACAGACTGTGTGCACCTCTGGTTGGAACCCACAGGAGTTAGGGTGACAAAAACAACATTTCTGAACACAACGTTGTGCTCTGTCTCTGTGACTTCCCTGCCCATGCCACAGGTGATGATGTCACCAGAGGAGAGTGACAGTGCCACCTGATCTCGAACTTTCAGGCTGCTCCACTGTACGCTAACAGTGAGCTCTCCTGTGCATAGACCAGGTACTTTGCTGGAGCAACAGAAAACCAAGATAGATGCTTGGAACGCTCTCACAAGAAAATACCTGGCGACGGAGACTCCTGAATGAATACTAACAAATATCACATTCATTGTAATTTATCCCATTCAAGAATAGAGTAAAAAATTATTAATTCAAATATTTCTTATTATCCCACACTGTTCTCCAAGGACTTTCATGCAATCATGGTTCAAATAGCCCATGCTGGCTTAAAAGGAATCATATTTGCTTTCTCTGAATGGTTATTCTCTATTCAGAAAACATTGTTGGTTTTTAAATTTTTGATTGTGTATTTTACAAATATTAGGATTTGGCAATGTGTTTGAAGCATCACTCTGAAGGTGGGCCTCATAAACCAACACTTTTTTTCAGCAAGAACACTTATAATCAAGTTATAAATGACAGTGATCGGAAAATAGTTCAGAAAAGTATCCAACACTTCAAATACAGGAGAAGTTTTGTTTTCTTTTTTAAAGAAAATTTGGAAAATTCTGTCAATACCCCAAAGAAGTTGTTAAAAAGAGGACTAGAGCTAAATCCAGAAAACATCTTACATGTAATCAAAGACCTGTATTATTAGCATCTTCTAGGATCCATGAGGTCGTGACAAAAACCCATGCACTAGAAATTACGCAAATGGGAACTGTACTGCATGGGGTCATGCTGACACTAAGGCTGCCACTTGCTTCCCTTTCAGGTGAAACCAGGAGCCTGCGCTTCACAGTTCTCAGGTGCATTGGCTTATGCTCTGGCTGATTTGGCCCTGTCCACAGATGAGATGGCTGCCAGCAGCTCCTTCCGCCTGACAGGTTGAAGTAACATCCACCAACTCTCTTCAGTGTCTAGGAAACCCAGGAAAGATTCTAGCTCTGGTGTGCTTATTTGTGTATGCCACTCCAGTGACAGACACTAAGAGTTTGAGATCACAGGATGGCTTAGACTAGATCCTAGAGCTGACCCGTGGCTGGTTTTAGGATGCTGGACTGACAAATCCAAGCAACCACCAGAACTCAGGAAAGGACGGCTGCTTGACCTGTGCACAAATAATTTTACTTCTAGGAACAACAATCCACATAGTTCTCTTTAGGCAGAAGAAAGAACTTGAAAAGGTAGTTTTCATGTCATTATTAAAATCCACAAATCATTATAGGCCAAGAACAGATTGTGCAGAGGGTCTGGTATTAAGTTAGGAGAGTTCCAAAGGTGTGTGGGGTCTCCTTATAATTTTCCTTAGGACCCTAAAGGCGACAAGAACTCATTACAGAAAAAGGCACTGCCCAGACCACTCGAGTGGCCAGCTGGGCTGGAGTAGCCTGCTGCAGATCACACTCCTTAGAGAGACAGGGAGCAGCAGGAGGGAGCCCTGAAAGATCCAGGATGGGGAGGGAAAGAGAGACTCCTAACTCTGCAGGCGTTGGTCTCTGGGTGACCAGTGTGGTCCAAGACGAAGGTGAGTGGCACTGTGAGAGGCACACCAGCTTTTTTTATTTTCTCCTGAGTCAATGGGAAGGTTGGCAGGTTTGAGGCCTGTGTCTATAAGAAACCCCAAGACAGAACTCTGAGGTTTAACACAGCCAGAGAGGCAGCAAGTAGCCCCAAGGTCCCTGGCAGTGTCTACTAGGAAGAGAACATGTTTTCTTTTATGAAAAACACAACATACAGAGCAAGCAGAGCCCCCAAAGAACAATGAGAAGATTGCAGAGCTCATGTGACAGAGTTCTGTATTCCCACCGAACTTCCCAGAAAACTCAAATTCCCTTTGCCAACCTTCTTTCACCTCCGATATCTAAATGGCTTCACATGGTACCTGGCACTTGCAATGGTACATGTAGTCGAAGTCAGTAGTGACCTGGTTTGCAGAGGCTGATCTCCATGGCTGTATAGGATACCTGGACTGCAGAGACACCTGCGTGCAGAGGGGGTGAACCGAGGTGCTGGTCGGAGCCTGCACAGGCACAGAAACAGGCACCAGTTCCAGAGGAAGAGCCCGTATGAACCAATTTCAAGGAATTCACTAATCAAGGCCAGCACATGGAAAGTTTGCATGATTCTGAATGTTACTCCAATGGCATTTTATTTTTTCTTGTAAAATTTCTTTTATTTATTTGAAAGTAGAATTACAAACAGGGAAAGATACAGAGGTCTTCCATCTGCTGGTTCACCCTCCAAAGTGCTGCAAAGAATGAAGTTGGACCAAATCAAGCCAAAGCCACAAGCTTCATCCAGATCTCCGTTGTGGATAACTGGGACCCACAGACCTGAGCCATCTTCCGCTGCTTTCCCAGGCGCATCATCTGGTAGTTAGGTAGGAATGAGAGAAGCCAGGGCTCAAACTAGTGCCCATAAGGGATGCTGGCACTGCAGGAGGTGACTTAACTCACTCTACCACAGTGCCAGCTCCATAATGGCGTTTCGCTGGCGTCACACTTAGCATCACTCTGTTGGAACTACTGACTCCCTTTCGGAACAAATGGATGAAAGAAATAAAATAGGCAAGGCTTCCCCTTTGCAGTGTGTCTTTCCATTTAACATCACACTCTTACTGCAGGTCCCACGCAAAGCCTCTGAAATGGACAACGGGAGACATAAAGATAAGGGCACCATCACTAAGGAATGCACATACATAATTGTTAGGACCAAAGCTAATGTTTGTTAAAGAGCAGTGATACAGGAAATCCTTTAACAACAACAAGAGTATGACGGCTACTAGTGGAAGGAGGTGAAAAGCTTTCCTAAGCAGGGCAGATGAGGATTAGAGAGGAGTACAGTTTGAATGGAATCAATTGGATTTCAGCAAGACAAGTTGAGACCAGCAGCGTCTTTCTTAGTCTAATCCGTTTCACATGCTGAAAAGGTAAGTCACATATTGTGACAGCCTGAAGGTTGCTGTTTCAAGGCTGTGTGTGCCTTGAAAGCATAGACCAGGACTGAGTCTGATTTCCACCTGGCATGAATCTCCATGTGCACCTCCCCCGTCAGCAAGTGTCCTTTGCCATAGCTTACCCAGCAGACAGCTGCCATGAAGAGAGCGAGACCAGTGCAAGCTTGCTGCCTCCTCTGACGAGCTTGTGTCAACCTGCCAACCCAGATAAGGGACCTGGGCAAGCACCCTTGGTTCCATCCCCTCACCTTTCCAGATTTAGCCCATCTCTAGGAAGCCAGCGTTCTCTGATCCACTCTGGAATTCTACAAGAGCAGGTTTTGGCTTGGTGGCAGCATTCCCCATGCCTTCTTAGCCAAATATTTCTAATGCTGGGATTCGGGATTAGGAATCTGGCTTGCTTTCGTTGTCTCAGCTGCTCCACTTCTATTTCAGCATGCTGTTAATGTGCCTGGGAAAGCAGTGGAGGATGGCCCGGATTCTTGGGACCCCCGCACCCATGGGGGAGATTCAGAAGAAGCTCCAGCTCCTGGATTTAGATCGGCTCAGTCAAAGCTGCTGTGCCCATTTAGTGAACAAACCAAGGGACGATCTTTCTTTCCTTCTCTCCATAGATTTGCCTCTGTGATAAAAAATAAAACTAAAAAAAGGAATAATGGTTTGTTTTCATCTACATTTGCTTGATCCCTGCACGAACCTCTTGCTTATGTTGAACCAAGTAGACAATGGGAGTAATAGAGCTTTTATAAAGTCTCATCAAATCCAGGAGTAGGAATTAAATAATTGTGTATTGATTGATGAATGAATGGATGACTGAATGACTGCCATCCCTCACCGTGTTGTTTTCAAGACCTGTGACTGTGCACACCAAGTAGTAGAATCTTACATGAGTGACTCTCAGCAGATCACTTTATGTTTTGGTGATTTTTAAAGGTTTGCCTATCTTCTTGTGTGGGGTGGTGGCAATGGGGAGGGTGTGCGATTGTGTGGGTAGTGGGGGAGTTGGTGGGGTGGGTGTTTTTTCGTAAGTACTATACGGTTAAAGTATAAGAGTGATTAATATGAGGTGAAAGATGGAATAGAGAATAACATAGGGGATGTAAGAAATAAGAGTAGATGAGGTGAGGGGAGGTAAATTTGTATTGGGTTTATTTAATGAATAGGATAGGAGGAAATGTGTAATATAGTATTATAATAATTGCTTTTTAGTGGGGGGAGGAAGAGGGGGAATATGTGGTGGTAAAATTGTTTTAATATATAAAGCCAGGACTATCATTTTTACCGGATCCCATATGGGTGCCAGTTCTAATGCTGGCGGCCCTGCTTCCCACCCAGCTCCCTGCTTGTGGCCTGGGAAAGCAGTCAAGGATGGCCCAACGCCTTTGGACCCCGCACCCGTGTGGGAGACCCGGAAGAGGCTCCTGGCTTTGGATTGGCTCAGCTCCAGCCGTTGTACTCACTTGGGGAGTGAACCATTAGACGAAAGCTCCTGTTCTCTGTCTCTCCTACTCTCTGTATGTCTGACTTTCCAATAAAAACAAATAAATCTTTAAAAAAAAAAGAATGCCGCACACAGTTGATTGAACAAGTTTTTTTAATTCAAATTAAATTTGTATTTTTTTTTTCATTTTCAAATACATCACTATCCCTAGGAATGTGCTACAGTATTTTGCCAGTAATTTGCTAAAACCAGAAAATATGCCTGCCATACAAAGCAAGTAGCTTTTGTCCAACATTCTGAAATTAAAGGAATATTCCTAGACCCAGAGTTTCTTTGAAAATAATAAAATCTGGGCTCTTCTGAGACAAATGAGTTGTAGCTTGCAGTTAATGCCTGAAAAAGTAAAAGAGTTTGAGAATCCAGCTTCTATTGATATCTAGACAGAAGTGTCTAAGCGTCATGATAGAATTTAAAGAAGACAGAAGTAGAGTCCATTGAAAATGGAAAAACAATTAAAATATATTGAAAGTAGAAAGAAAAAGAGAAATCGTTCCTAATTAATTCTGGTGCCCTACTCAACCCCAGCCTCTGTGTAATCCTAGCGGGAACATCTTTATTGATCCAGGGCCCTGCAGCAGGCTTCTGATGCTTATCTCAGCATAAAAACAAGCTCTTGTGATGAGAGTGATTTAATTACATGACAATCACCGTTAACAATGCATGGCCAATAGCAAAAATATGCCCACAAAGACTGGCAGTGATAAATGCAAAGAGGTAACAGACACTTGAAGTCAAGTTCCTAACTACAATTTTCCTGATCCTGTTCTCTTGGGAAAAACTAATATTCAGTTAACTGAAATGTCAAAAAAAAAAAAAAACCTGTTGCTTTAAATATGTTGGTATAATAAGGATGCTCGGATGCTAACACGTTAATTGTTAACATGTCATTAGAGCTTACTTCTGAAATTGGAGCGTCCTGGCACGAAGCTTTCTACCACAAGAGAGATCTTCAAGCCAGAGAATTTTGTCAGGTGCTCAAGAATTAGATGGGACAAGCTTTGGAAAAGGCAGAAGAAAGCAGCAGGACCTGGATTCGTTTTCACCAACACTTGAAGAAAGTCATGCCACGCGTCTTCCGACTTTGTATCTAGACGTTTGTGCATTGACATGTACACACAGACTTGTTAATAGTGATAGAATGAGTTACTGTCTTTAAAGTACACCAATTAATTCAAAGTTGATTACTAACGTGTTGTCACACCAACTGACAGATTTCAAAATGGATCTGTTTGAAGAGATGAGTATGTGAAGAGCTGTCACAAAGTTTGCTTGCTGTGGGCTCCTTCAAATCTTCAGAACTAAACGTGATCGCAGCCGTGTTTTCATGAGGTAAGGCAGTGCACTGTGGAAGAAGCAGCACTCAGGGGACAGCTCTGGAGAGATGTGTGGGTGGACGGAACGCGGAAGAGTCTACCGCTGGTACTGAATCAGGCTGGACCAGCACCACAGTGTCACGCACACCTTGCCATGTGCAGCATGGAGGCGGAAGGGTCTGTAACAACATGAATGAGAGCAGAGAGGCTCATCAGCAGTAGGTAGCTACACACCTAAGCCTGTGTGGCCTCAGATCGAAATCTTAGAGGTCTCATCTCTTGCTCGTGTGTGACCTTGAACAAACAATTTCCTTAGCCATCTCTCTCCATTTTCTCATTCCTAAAATGTGAGCTAATCACACTGCTTCACGTGGGCATATTGGAGATGAAGCAATAGTTTCAAATTTATTGAAGTACAATTGAAAAATAAAATATAGACATTTAAAGTGTGCCAGGTTATGTATTGATTCACGTATGAAGACAGCTCGAAAAGCCGATGGAAAGTAGAATTAAAGATAAGCTGAATAGGGCAGCAGCAGGGCAGGAAAGCCTCAGTCTGCGATGCCAGCATCCCACAGGAGCAACAGTTCAACTCCCACTAGCTCCACTGCCAGCCCAGCTCCTTGCTAATGTGTCTGGGAAGGCAACAGCAAATGGTCCAAATGCTTAAGGCCCTGCACCCACATCGGAAACCCAGAAGAAGCTCCAAGATTCTCAATTTCTTTTTCACATAATTAATTATTAATTATAAAATTGCAACTTAGTTTTATGTATTGATTGTTCACTTGACAAGTTTACTATAGCCTTCATTTGTCCTGATAGCTTTTAGTGAAACTGCTAAAACTTCTCATGCAAGATTATGCTACTGGGTGTAACGATTGTCAAAATACAATAAAAAAGAAAAGAAAAAAAAAGATTATGCTACTGGGGCCAGTGCAGTGGCATATCGAGCTAATCCTCCCGTTACAGCTGCCAACATCCCGTATGAGAGCCATTTCATAGCCCCACTGCTCCATCTCAATGCAGACCCCTGATAATGGCCTGGGAAAGCACTGGAGCATGGTCCCAACCCTCGGGTGCCTCCCCCACATGGGGGACCTGGAAAACACTCCTGGTTCCTGGCTTTGGATACGTGTCAGCCATTGCAGCCATTTGGGAAGTGGAAGACCTCTCTGTCTCTTCTTTCTCTATAAAATCTGCCTTTCAAATAAAAAAAAATCTTGAAAAAACAGATTATGCTACCTATAAACACAGTTAATTTCACATCTTACTTCCATTGTGAATGACTTTCATTTCTTTTTCATACTTACTTCCTCTAATGAGGACTCTTAAGTAATCATTACATTGAATGAAACTCCGACAAGTGAACCTCCTTGTCTTAATGTTAGAGGAAAAGCTTTCAGCCTAAGCAATAAACACGACCTTAGGCATACATGAGCTTGTCAGCTGTAGTCTTAATTGTGTTGAATTACATTTTACCCCCAGTTTTATAATATTTTTTATCCACAGATAGATGATTGGGAACACAGATAGATAGATCACATCTGATTGGGATGTACAGACTGCTGACTCCATTGTGGTAGTGTTTTTCTGAGGATTTCTTGTATCTGTATCTGTATATGCTTATGCTGTACATGTTGTCTCGGATACACATACACAGTTTTGTTGTTGTTGCTAGTTTGGATATCATGGTGATGCTGGCTTGATAAAATGAGTTTGCAATCCTTCCAGCTTTTCAATGATCTCAAAGCATTTTGTAAGCACTCGTAATTCTTCAAATGCTTGACAGCATCCAACAGCAAAGCGCTCCATCCTAAAATGTTCTTTGCTATCAGGTTGTTTTGTCAATGATTCAATCTCCTTACTTATTACAGATTTGTTTTGATTTCACATTTCGTTATGATGTAGTACTGGTAAAACATAGGTTTCACTGAACTTATTTCTTCTGTGTTACCCACATGTGTTGTTCATTATCCGTGGGAGCAGTTCTATGAGCCTTGGCAATTCTATGATGTAATTTTATTGTCTCTTTTTTTTTTATTTTTAAAATGTATTTATTTGGTCCAGGACAAAAGCCTAGTGGTTAAATCCTCACCTTACGTGTACCAGGATCCATTATGAGCCCCGGTTTGTGTCCTGACTGCTCCACCTTTCTTTCAGCTCTGTTTTCGTGGCCAAGCTGTATAGAATGACCCAGAGCCTACAGCTGCACGGGAGACATGGGAGAAGTCAATAGCTCCTGTCTTCGGACGGACACAGCTGCAGCCGTTAAGCCACCAGGGGGAACGAATCAGCAGATGGAGGATCTTTCTCTCTGTTTCTACTTTTCTCTGTATATCTGCCATTTCAATAACATAAATCTTTAAACAATAAATATTTACTTACGTGAAAGTCAGTGAAAAATAGGAGAAAGAGAATCTTCCCTCTGCTGTTTCACTCCTCAGACGACCACAGTGACCAGGGCAAGATTGGGCGAGGAGCAGTAAACCTCCTACCGGTCTCCAACATGGGTGGCATGGGCCAGGCACTTGTACCATCTTCCATGCATTGTTCAATCAGCATGCAGTTAGGCTTGCAGTGGAACAGCCAGGATTTGAAAGGTGTCCCTATGAAATGCTGGCATGTTTTCTATTTTGGAGAAAGTGACTCAATTTCACTGAAGTTTTGACTGGTTGCTGTAGTCCACGACTTGACTGACTTCTCTGCTCTGTGCATGGCTTCCTTCATTGCACTTTGTCCTTGGTGAGCTCTCTTTTGTGAGTCCTTGAAATGTAATGCAGGTTTTGTACTTGAGACCTTCCTTCCTAGTTAATGTAGATAGCTTCTGCTACAAATTCTTGCTCAGAAATGTCTTTGATTTTTTTCAATAATTTTTTGCTTGTCATTTTTCTGCTTGGTTTATTATGAGCTATTTGACCTCACATAAGGGTTGTTCTAGAACAAGTTGATTTTCATGTATCCACGAGTTTTATATTTATTTTCCCATCATTGATCCCTAGCTTTGAATCATTGTGGTGAAAACAGCTTCAATCTTTTCGTATTTGTTGACTTGCTTTGTGATCTAATGACGGATATTTTCTGAAGAATGTCACACACACCCTGCATCTGTTGGACGGAATGTTCTGACATGGCTGCTATATCCACTGCAGCCAGAGTCCAAGGCAATATTTCCTGATTATTGTAGTAGGTCACAATGATCTATCGATGTTTGAAAGTGGTGTGTGAAGTCCTAAAATGCAATCCTTCTGTCTGTTCCCTTGGTAATTTGCTTTATACATTTGGGTACTATATTGTACTCGGAAACGGGCAGACTGGCAGACACACATAGATGTTCAAATGTCTCCCTGTTCAATCAATTTAGTATGCCCTTTGTCACCTTTTACAGTTTGCAACTTGAAGTTCAAACTTCATGGAATAAGAATATCTACCTTTGTGCTCTTAAAAAGAGTAATTGAAGAGGCAGACAGGGACAGGTACACAAAGAGCTTCCAGACGCTGGAGCTTCCGTATGTATATTCCATGTATTGGGTCACTCTTCAGATACCTGCAATATCCAAGGAAGAGCCTAAAGCTGGGATTTCAACCCAGTGTCCTACCTGGGTATAAGAAGCACAATTACCTGGCCAGTTCTACCACCTCCCTAGACATCAAGCCCTGGTGCCCCAACAGGAGATATGAGCAACTAAACCATTGACCACAATAACCCTACCTTTTCTCTATTTGGGTTTCCTTTTGCATAGAAATGTTGTCCATACCCTCACTTCTATTTACATGCATCATTCAAGCTGAAATAAGTTTCTTATAGGCAGCTTATACTTTGGGTTTGGACTGTGTTTTATTTTTCTATTCAGAACTCTATGTCTTTAATGGACAATTTAATCATAACATTCACAGTAATTGTTAATATTATTATAAATTTATTTATGGATTTCCTTCAGATTCTTTATACATTCTTTCTATAAAGCAATCACTTATTTCTACTTGAAAATCAGATTTGCAGAGAGAAGCCGAGATCTTCACTCATTCATGCAACCGTGGCCATTCTTCCTGATCTCCCCACCTGAGGGCAGGGAGCACTTTCTAGGTCTCTCGTGTGGTTGCAGGAGCCCAAGGATTCAGGGAGTCTCACTCTCTCATACATTTTCACAACTTGATTATGTAGATTGCACGTATCCACAGATCTATCCATTTATTCTAGACTTTCCAGTTGGTTGGCATATATAGCTGGAACTTTTTATTTCTTTTACATCTGTTGTTGTATTTCCCCCTTCATCTCTGATTTTATTGATTTGGGATTTGTGCCTTCCTATTTTTTCAAAAGTTTCATTTCATTGATCTTTTGTATATTTTGTTTCATTTTTGTGTATTCTCTAATATTATTTCTGTCCTTTTAATTTGGATGTTTTTCTAGGTCTTTGAGATGCACTGATAAATCATCTGTTTGACTGTTTAATTTCTTGATATAGGCATTAATTGGTATAAAATTCCCTCTTAACACTCCTTCTTGTTATATCCTATAAGCTTTGACATGTGGAATTTTGCTATCCATTTGTTTACAGGAAATTTTATTTCCCTTTTGATTTATTCTAAAATGAATCAGAAGTGCATTATTCAGTCTCCCTTTAGTTGCATATTTTTTGAGGAATTTCTAATGTTAATTTTCCAGTTTGGTGTGCGTATGTGTGGTCAGAATTGATACATGGTATTATTGCAATTCTTTGAATTTGATGGGACCTGTTTTCTGGCCTTGCAGATGATATGTATATCCTCGAATAAGTTCTATGCAGCAATGGAAACAATGTGTGTTCTCCAACTGTGAAACAAAATGTTCCATAGACACCAGTTAGGTCCATTTGGCCCATAGCACAGACTAGCTTTGGTTTTTATGTGTTTATTTTGTGTTTAGCTGATCTGCTGATGAATGAAAGCCTTGCATTTTGGACCCCCTTTACTGTTGCATCGCTTTCTGTTCACATCAGCTTCAAACAGCCGAATGTCCCGACACTGGGTATATGTACATCTAGTGTGGTCACATTCCCTGTTGGATTGTCCCTTCACTATGTAACACCCTTCTTTGCCACTTTTAAAGTCGATTCTATCTGGATAAGCATGGCTACGCCTGCTCCTTTGTCCTTTCATTGTCATGGAATATCTTTTTCTCTCCTTCGTTCTGTTTGTAATTTGGGGGGAGAATGTTTCTTTTCGCAAATCAACTCAGGCAATCTGCACCTTTGATTGGGGGATGCAAGGCCTTTGCATTCTGGGCTACTATGGAAGAGCAGGAGTTGTTTCTATCGTTTTCCATAGAAATGTTTATTGTCTGCTTTCAGTCCTTTTGTACTCCTACTGGTTTTCTGCCTTCACGTTCTTTGATGACGGTGATTAACCATCATTGTTAAGGCTGGTTTGGTGGTGCTAAATTCGGTTCTTACTTACATTGGCTTTTTTTTTTCTTTGCTTTCATGTATAAATGAGCGTGTTGCTCAGTGTGGTGTTGCATCTAAGCTTCTTTTAGGACCCAGCCTATGGTTCTCTATTATCTCCTATCATGTTGCATTTCTGGATAGAAATCATCTGAAGTCTATCTGCATAAAAATGCCCATTTTGGCAAAAAAAAAAAGCCAGAACTGATGGGATTTATGGACTTACGTCTACATAGCTAGAAAATAATTTTTTTCTTCATCAAGCACTAAACAATTCTCTACAAAACTGTATCCAACCAATCCATATCCTAAAAGAGACTTGGTAGGAGTGGCACTCCACAGTGGAATTCTCAGTTACAAATATCAAGATGATCAGCAGTGAAATTCTCCAGGACAGTGTGACAAACCTATGGAAACAAACATTTCTTGCCTTCCTGGCCTGTTTTCTATTTACAGAAAAGCATATGTACATTCCCAAATGTGCCTATTTCATAGAGGTTCTGTGTAAGTCACTGACAACAGTAAAATCCCCATTCAGGAAGGAAAGAAATGCTGAGAGCTGCTTGTTGTGAGCAAGGACTCACATCCGTACCCACACACATCTACAGCTACATGTTAACACGTACACAATGCACTTCAGCTGTGCTCCTCGTGCACATTTTAAGGCACTCAAGCCCCCACTTCTGACATAAACATTTCCTACTGTTAGTTAAACATAATGCAATTTTTGATGCAAGTAGAAAAATGAAGATGATTAAACCAACTGTAGCCCAAAGCCAAAAGAAAATTCTTCAAACCAATGAATTAATACAATTTAAAATCCAGTATTAATTAGCTATCATTGATAACTTGTTCATAAATAATTCTGTGATTTTGATGACCAACTTGTAATTTTTCTGAAATAACTGGAGGCAAGTATATTATGGATAATTGAGACTTAGAATTGAGAAAGATATAAGGTCAAACTACACCCATTCTTGTGGCATATGGAGGGATGATTGTCCAAGAACAAGTACACCAATGCGACAGCAATACCTACATGGTTGCCAACGTCTGATGCTCAGTATTTGTGCATAGAGTTCTACTCTGAGACATTTGACCATTTCTTCCTGGATAAGCTAAAGTGTGTTGAATTTGTATGCTATGTCTCAGCAGTTAGCAACGACTACAAAAATTACAGTTTTGAGCCTGACATTTCTCAGCAACTTTGATGAGCCACCTCTCCAGGACAAGGTACAAGAAAATATTTTCTCTCAATGTTAAACACAAGGATGGTTCTGCTCTCCTGCACTTCTCGATCCACTAGTGGTCAGTGCCAGATGAGATTAATCCTCGATAGAATGATATCAAGGGGTGGGATCTCTAGGACATGACTGTGTTGCAAAGGCAGAGTCCTCACGATGCCAGCAGAATCTGCCCACACCTTGTTCATACTTCCCAGTCGCTTAGAGCACAGGAAACACTTTTGGAAATCTCTGCTGTTTGCAGTCACCTGATCTGGGCATCTTGTAGTGGTCCAAGCATGCTAACTCAACACCATTCACTTTCTGACACCTGTATAGTTTTATTTTGCCCCAAATACCAACAATGCCAAGTTTGAGAACCCATAATTGTACCCTTGAGGTGTGGCACCTGGATGCAACAGATTGATGTCTTGTAAAAGGCAAGTATGTTTTCATCACAATTTGGAGACTGGGAAGTCCAAGTCGTCAGATCTGGTTATGTGAGGGCCGTTTCCCCAGACACAAGCTTCTCACGCTACCCTCACATCACAGCTGGAGCACATGGTATTTCTTAGCTTCTTCAGAAAGCTTTACTGACCTAATCATCTCCAAGAACCACACCTGCTGATTCTTGCTAGTCACCCCAGCATGTCGACTTTGGAGAGGCACAAACAGACCAGAGCAGATGTAACTGGACAGGGCCACAGACATGGACTTTGGGTGACTGGTCATGTCACATTTTGATCTAGTTGCAGGAGAATATTCAGGCTGTTCAAATATGATGTGCACACTTTGCCTTACATGCCTAGAAACTAATTCAATCAGAGAATGAATGCTGTGTTGAATAGGTTCATTTTCCTTTAAAGACACATAATTTGGGTTAGAAATTAAGAAACATGGCTACAAGCAGATACCCAAAGACACAGCACTAGTCCAATGTGATCAAAACTTGCAATTGAACTTCTGTCGTCACACTTTGTGTTCAACTGAGGAGTGATATGAGCTAAGGGTTCCCATCAGAATTCTTAGTTTTCTCCTTCCTTACTTCTTTCGAGTTTTCTAAAATTTAAAGAATGGACAGCTGTAGAAGAGAGAAAGAGAGTGAAATTCAGATTAAAGAAGACTGCAAATTTTATATTTTATATAGATCATCAGGAATTTAAGAGAACAATATGAAATTACTAAAGCATAAAACTGAATGTGAAAGTTCAGCCCCATGTGAATTCCATTTATGCATACCCCTTTGTAGGATCATGAGTATTCTCTATGTGAGTTAAAAAAAAAAGGATACAGAGAAAATGCATTAATCATGAAAATGGGTCTGATAGTATTAACTTTGGAACTATTTCCCAAGATCAGTCAAAAGGAATATTGACAAAAGTGGGAAGCTTAACCCATTTGTATGAAGGGAAAAAAGACTGAGAAAACCTCATTGTTCAAACTCAATTGTTTCAAAATTACCAAAACCTGGAATACTTGTGTCACCATGCCTTTGTTCATGGCACTTTTGAAATTGTCCCTATGTATTTTGAAAAAAACCAAAGACAAAACATTTTTGTAATTCACTATAGGGATGCACTTTGAGTACAAATGCCCACCACGAAATGACCATGACCAGTAGCATTAGAATAGGCTTAGCATTATGAGCAAATATACTAATACAATGACAAAGTGTAAATTTAGTACAGTGAGTGAGTGAAAGTGGCAGCATGAGGGACCGATTGTCTAGAAATCACCACGAGACCCACGTGTTGTTTAAAATAAATACAAGATTCAAGGTTTCTCACCAAGCTCCAATTTAAAATCTAATTTATTGAAAAAAAAAAAAAGACCGGTAGGCTAAAAAAAATCTCACATAATTGAAGGTGGCGATAGTGACAAATGCACAGAAGCAGCAAGCTGCTAAGCCAGACAAAGGAATCAATGCTGTGTTCTGGCCTTCTTGAACACCTTTATTAACGATTCATAAGAAAGATAAACAGATGGCATAGGCATTACAAGTAACACACAATGCATTGCATATATATATGAATATCTATATATGAAATATGAAAGAAAGGAAATGCTAACAGGTGACATTTGTCTATTCAGTGGGAGGCTTGCTAGAACTTCTAAAATTCCTGGAGCACAGGATAGTGCAGCTTTGGGGACCAGTAAATGTGGACAAGACCAACGTCTTCAGAGCCTGAGAAAAGGCAGGCCTGCGAGCTCCACCACACCTTTGAGGATGGCTTCAACCTGACAGGGGCCTGTCCCTGGCCACCATCCTCCAGCTGCTGCAAAGACTTCCCGAAGACTTCCTCCCAGTTGGGACACCAGATCCTGCACTTGGGCTCAGTATGCAGTGTGCATAAAATGCAGCTAATCCATGCCTGGAAGGCAAAGCAGCTTTCTGTCCTCACACAGAAGGGAACATGCTGCTTGTTTTGAAATGAAAACAAAACATGGCAAACCTTCACCACTATATAAAGCAAGACTTAACTGACACAATAGCGATAAATCTTTAACCAGTATGCAAATGAATCACCTTTTTTAGAAAAAATTTCCTGTCAAGTATTCTGATCTGATGATTAGTATATGTGGAAAAGTCTGTGTCATCATTAGGAATTAGAATGATGAAGAAGTTAAATCTCAATAGTTCTTAGTTATGAAGACTACCTCAACCACATCTCAGACGCAGTTGGACTGCAGGATGCATGGGACGCATTCCGTCATGGAGTGAGCCCTCGACAGGGTCCGCTGGCAGAACACCTTCTCCGCCCATGGAGTTCAAGGGCAGCAGGAGAACTCCAAACAGGCCTTCCTGAAAACACGGCTCTCAGGCTCTTACTTTGAGTCTGTCAATTAGGTTTTGGAGTTACACACGAACTTGCATACAAGCCTACTTGTCCTAGTAGTTTTCTGTTTCCATAACAAAATACATGAGACTGAGTAGCTTGTAGGAGGTATAACATGGTGCATGACTCAGGAGTTCCAGCACATCCTCCACTCACCTTTGTTACACTTGGGGTGAGGGCCTCCTTGACACCTTACAACGTGGAGGAAAGTCACATGGAGACAGAACAAGCTGCTGGTTTGGAGCTCTCCTCCTGCTCTGGTAAGACTGCTAATGTGGTCATGGAGCCCCCCCCCCCAGAACCTCAGCTACTGCTAACCACCCCGCTAAGGATCCATCTCCAAATATCCTTCACATATGAATCTGGGAATGAAGCTTCCAACACATGAGCTCTTATGGAAATACCCAAACCATAGGAGTATGTTTGCGCCATAGAGATGTGCGTGTGTGTCCTCTCCATGTGTGTGTCTTCTCCATGTATGTGTATCCTCTCCATGTATGTATATCCTGTCCATGTATGTGTGCCCTCTCCATGTATGTATGTCCTTTCCATGTATGTGTGTGTCCTCTCCATGTGTGTGTGTCCTCTCCATGTATATGTGTATCCTCTCCATGTATGTATGTCTTCTCCATGTATGTTTGTGCCCTGTCCATGTGTGTGTCCTCTCCATGTATGTTTGTGTCCTCTCCATGTATGTGTGTCCTCTCCATGTATGTGTCCTCTCCATGTATGTGTGTCTTCTCCATGTGTGTGTCATCTCCATGTATGTGTGTCATCTCCATGTATGTGTGTCCTCTCCATGTATGTGTGGCCTCTCCATGTATGTGTATATGTATGTATCCACCCCCATTCATCCATTCATTCATCTGTCTATGCGTAGTCTTCCTCAGATCCAAGGTGTGTGTGTGTGTGTGTGTGTGTGTGTGTGTGTGTGTGTGTGTGTGAGTGTGTGTGTGTGCAGGAGTGTGTGGGAGTGCGTGGATGTGTATATGACTATTGCTCTTCAGGTATCAATTGTGAAATGAAAAATAAAACAACATGTAATGACTCATATGAGAATCATAGCCCCAGAATGTCATTCCAAATGCACTAAAATGCAACTTATTAGAAAAACACTTTCTAGAACACTTCAAGTCCTAAGGTTTTATGGGCAGGCTTACTCATGTGAAGTGGCTTTTAATGCAATTAGGAGAAGTCGTATTACCGTTCTTGATAATAAAGGTCTTTTAAAAGGACAGTTAGCTTTTGTGGAGAATTAAATACCCAAATGCAAGATCAAATATGAATATTCAAATTTCTGCTTTGTGTTTTATATAACCCCAGACCCTTATACATTGTTTCATTTTTGCATTTTTTCTTTGTCATGTAATTATACATATTTATGAATCACAATATGATGTTCTGATTCATGAGTTCAATTGAGCTGGCAAATACATTTAAAACATGAAAAAAAATGCTATCCTCTCTTTTAATGTTTAAAATCCTTGACGGTGATTGGTCCCCAGTTTCATTAAATATAAAGTAAAGATATACCTGTCATATTTATCATGGATTTTCCTTTTTTAATGACATACTGTAGACAATTGCACTTGTGTGAATTCACAACAGAGAGGATTCTCTCAAAGGGAACAAGTTGGTGTAACTAGAGGCCAGAATCACACAGCAGAACACTCCGCTCAGCAGCCCACTCGCAGCCTATTGAGGCACCTGTGACTTGGTCACTACTCACACTATACAGCAGCCTTTGCCTGCTTCTGTGCTTTGTATTAATGGGGTCATACGTTATAGTTGGCTACTTCTTTTGTCTGGCTTTGTGAAATTTACCCACCTTGTTGTAGGTGACATTAGTTTTTCATCTCTCTATGATATGTACTTTAAAAAAAAAGATTTACTTCTCTTGAAAGTCAGAAAGAAGGGAGAGCTGGGAGAGCTGGAGAGAGAGAGAGAGAGAGAGAGAGAGAGAGAGAGAGAGAGAGAAAGAGAGAGAGAATGAATATACTTTGATCTTCTGGCTCACACCCCACATGGGTGATATTGCCAGAGCTGGTTCCATCTGAAGCTGAGAGCCATGAGCTTTCCCATGTCTTGCACATGGATGCAGGGGTCCAAGGACTTGAGCCATTCTCTGCTGCTTTCTCAGTCAATATCAAAGAGCTGGACCAAAACAAGGCAGCCAAGATCGAGCCAGCCTTCATATGGGATGCCACCACAGCAGGAGGATTTGCCTGCCAAGCCATCATGCCAGCCCTCTCCATGATGTGTTTATAATCACATATTACTGATCAACTCAGACATTGACAGATTGTTTTGAGTTTTTGAGTAATACAGGTATTTCTGTTGGGAGTATTTTTACACATGTTTATGTTTTAAGATTTACTTATTTATTTGAAATCCAGAATGACGGAAGGATAAGAAGGGAGAGGTGAAGGGGGCAAGAAAGAGAAATTAAGAGCCATTTTTCCATCTTTTAATTCGCTCCCCAAACAGCACCAAAGGCATGGGCTGGGTCAGGATGAAGACACAAGCCAGGAGACAGGAACTCAAATATTTGATTCGTCTGGTCTCGTTCCTGGGTGCATTCGCAGGGGCTGGATCAAGGAACCAGGACTCAAACCAACACATTGAAGTGGGTTGTGGGCATATCAAGGGGCAGCTAAGCCTGTTTGCCACAACATCCACCCCTTGGACATATCCTATGTTAAACACATGCTCATCTGAACCTGCAAAGAAATGCCATGCAGGCTGCATACAGCCGGTTTTGACTGATAAGCACGATTTTCTGTGCCAGTTTGTACCCCCTACCAGAAGTATATGAGATGCATTTTTCCATACGCTGAGTGATATTTGATGTTGAAGATTTAGCCATTTGGCTAAGTCTACTGCATGTTTTTTTTTTTCTTATTTTGGTGTTGACAATTAATGTTCTTCTGATAACTACGAAGTTGAGGAACTTTTTACATGTTTACCCTTTATCAGCATACATTCTGTGAGACGCCTATTCAACTTTTGGCTGACCTGACTTTCCAATGTAGAATTTCCTTATGGATTCTGGCAAGAAGCCCTTTGCAGTTGATCTACAGTCAGCCCTTGTCCACAATTTGTGCTTCCACTGTGTGCTTCGCTGAAGGAGGAGAGCATTGAACCGACACTGAACTGGGGCATGGCTATTCGTTGCATATTTGTTATTATTCCCTTAGCAATCTAGCATGACAATAATGGAAATGACAATTACGTTGTGTTGGGTGCTATACACAATGCAGAGACGTGTCAAGGCACCAGGACGGTCTGGGGTATGCTGTGTAAAGGACCTGTGCACCTGGGGTTTTGAATCCTAAGGCTTGCTAGAAAAAGCAGGATGTCTGGATGCAGAATCATACTTTCCTCGACTCTGGATGGTTTAAACCTGCATTTTTAGTCATTTTTAGTGAAAAGGTTCATTTCAATATTCTTCAAGGCGTTGTTTCCCTCAAAGTAACATTCAGTTCCAGTTCAAGAAATGTTTGTTTGTCACACAGATACAGTAATGTCGTTTTTTTTTTCCTGTTTCAAAATTCTCTAGATTCTATTTTTGGATCTACTGTTTGCATGAGACTGATATTTGTGCATAGCATAAAAGGGTGATATCCTTCTTACCCATGTGGCTGCTAAAGTGACCGCAGACCATTCCAAATGGCTTATCCTTCTGGCTTACAAAGAATGCCTTTGCCATAAATTAGGTAACAAGATACCAAACACACGGGGTTATTTTCTGCTCTTGCCACTGCTGTAGGCTATTTGTGTGTTCCTGTGTCAATACCGAGCTATCCCAGCAAAATACCTTTGTGACACATCCTGATGGTATCTGGTGCTAATCTGCGAGATTACCTCACCTGTTCTTAGATTCTTACATTTCTAAGTCATCTTAGAATCCGATGATAAATACCTACCCCAAATCGTATAATTTCTGTTCAGATTACATTAATCTACTGACATCTTAATAAATTGAATTTTCTAATCCACCAAGGCCTTTACTTATGTGTCCCTCCCCTCCCGGCTCTCAGGCAGAAGCTTGTGCCTCCAGATCCATAAGTGATTTTAGAAATGAATTCTCACTCTCCTACGTTGTTAACTTGTCAGGGTTACACAGGTCCCGTGAAGTGCGTGGAGATATGTTCTCCGTTTATTTTTAGTAGCATTTGTATAATGTTGTTAGTAGTTTTTGCTTCCTTTAAGTTTTTGAAAGAACCACAGAGATTGTATTAATACCAAAGGAACTGTTGTTATAAAACACTTAAAGAATTGCCGCCATTTGGTAAGTGCTCTAAAATATTCACATTCCTGTGTGTCTGAGCATCTACTTAATGCACATAAATCATTTTATAAAGAAGGCAACACAGAGGACGATGGCCCAGAAGCCATCCCTTTGGAGTGTCCCGCGTGGAAGCGCAGCTTTCATTCTGTTGGCAACCAATATTCACGTACGTTCAGAAGATGTTTTAACTTTTCAAATATTCTGTTGCCATAGGATTATTCCTTCATTCAAAGCAGTGGATTTTTCACAGAGCATAATTTTAAATAACAAATATGATTACCTAAAGGATTCATTGTAGCTAACAGGTATACCACTGGTTTGTGAGCTAGCTCCTTGTTTCTCTTCCTGAACTCATCCCGGAAGCCTTCTTTAATTCCTAGTCAGCGCCTGCTCTCTCCGTTCTCTTGCCGGGAAACCTTCAACCGCTGCTTCCATCCAGAGGCTTCGCTTGTCCACATATTCTCTTTTTCTATCTTTTTTAAACAATAAGCAGAATGGGCCCAGCGCAGTAGCCTAATGGCTAAATCCTTGCCTTGTATGTACCAGGATCCCAAATGGGTGCTGGTTCATGTCCCTGTGGCTCCACTTCTCATCCAGCTCCCTGCTGGTGGCCTGGGAAAGCAGTCGAGGATGGCCCAAAGCCTTGGGACCCTACACCCACACAAGAGACCCAGAGGAGCTCCTGGCTTCAGATTGGCTTAGTTCCTGCTGTTGGGGAGAGTGGATCAGCAGACAAAAGATTCTCTCTGACTTTCCTCCTCTCTGTATATCTGACTCTCCAATGAAAATAAATAAATCAATCATTTTAAGTGGATTTTTTACATTTCATTCCCTTCACTTTGAGAAATAGACATGCAGATAAATCTGTTTAGTTGCTGGCTTATTGCTCATGTTTCTGCATGGAGTCAGGCCGGCCTGCGGTCAAGAACTCCAACTGCCTCTCCCAGGCGGGAGGCAGGGATCCTGCTGCCTCCCAAGGTCTACACTAGCAGGAAGCAGCACTGGAAATAGAAGGACTTGAACTAGGGATGTGGGATGAGCTTCTCCCCAGATGACTGCTAGGCCACACCCTCGCCCTCATTTCCATTCGCTTCTCTATGTAAAATCCATTTGAATTTCTACCACGCCACTGAACTGAGTCATTGTCAAGACTGCCCAGATGGCCGTGTTACTAAGTAAACCCCATTAATAATGTAATTCCCTGTCTTCCATGTTCGTGATCTCCGTTTGTCACATCCCTGCTGTCATTTTGAAGGCTAGGGTCACCCACGGTTTTTATTCTCCTCTTTACTCATTTTCCTCTTTGTATTCTGAATCGGCTCAGCTTTATCTGTGTAGGCTACTGCCATTAAAAAATGCTTGCAGGGGAAAAAAAAAGATTCAATTTATTTTTCTAACTTTTACTTTACTTAAATGTTATATATTAACAAAAAGAGAATAGATTTCCTGTGTTTTGTGGATACAATTCTAAAACTATGATATTTCTGTTCCTCACTGATTTCTCCTTATTCTTTTTCTTCTTTTTACAATATTATTAATATAAAGAACATCTTTCCCTATTTCATATGGGATAAGTCTAAGGAGTTGATGATAATATCCTCCATTTCTACCTTCATCAATCTGCTTCTACCCTCTTGTCTTTAATTTTTCCAAAAGCATAATTTCAATCTATGATCACAGAATTTATGCAGCAGTAATCATAGTATTAGTAAAAAGGACAGCTGACTTAATCTGGTTAAGAAGAGTTAAGTTGTAAGGCATCAATTTAGTTCTTCTACATAGCTTAGTCTTCTCTACTAAATACCACAGTAAAGAAAAATCATGTTATTTGTCTTTAGGACTGGCTTGTTTCAATCAGAATATGGTTTCAAGTCACATCCATTTTGTTGCAAACGACAGAATCTCATTCCTTTCCGTGGTTGAGTGGTATTCCTTTGTATGTATATGCACATTTTATCTAGTCTTCACATGATGGCCATCTGGGCTCATCCACATCTTAGCTGTTGTGATTTGAGCTGCAATAAACATAAGGGTACAGATAGCTCTTAGATACACTCATTTCCTTCATTTGAGTAAAATCTCTGGAGTGGAATGGCTGTGTCATATGGCACACTTATTTTGGGGTTTCTGAAGAATCCCCTTGCTATCTTTCACAATGGCTCGGCTATTTTACATTTTAACCAGCTGTGTATTAGAGCCACTTTGATTAGTTTTTGAATTTTGGAAGTTAATCATTCTAATCTGAGACCATGCTGGCAGATGATGGTTAGCCTGAGAACATTCCGTATGCCTGTTGCCTTCATGTGTCTCCTGAGCTCTCTAATCATGGCTATCAATTCTTTTTCGGTTGCATAGCCAGCAAATATTATCTTCCATATTTTTGACTGCTGCTTTGCTTTGTTTCCTTTGTATTACAGAAGATTCTTGGCTTTAAGTAATCCTATTTGTCTATCATTGCATTTACTGTTTGTTCTTTTAAGTTTTTTTTTTTGCTGTTGTCTTTTTTATTGTTTTATGTATATCAGATAAATAAATTTTATATACGCTCCTTGATGCTGCATTAATTTTTGTGTAGCTGATCAATTTCATGGTTGAAATGTATGTTTTTGTGCCAATATCAGACTGCTTTGATTATAACTCTCCTGTCACATATCTTGAAAGCTGACAGGGTAATACAGTCGTACACACACACACACTTCGTGTGCGTGTAAATGAAAGGTAAGTTTGAAAGAGAGAAGGCCAGAGAGAGCAAGAATGATGCTCCATCTCTGGCTCACTGGCTGCAATACCCGGAGCTGACCTGATCCAAAGCCAGGATCCAGAAGCTTCTTTTGAGTCTCCCGCGTGGGTGCAGGGTCCCAAGGCCTTGGATCACCCTCCCAGGCCACAAGCAGGGATCTGTAAGGGAAGTGGAGCAGCTGGGACCTGAATCAGGGCCCATGTAGGATCCCTGCACTTGCAAGGTGAGGCTTAGCCAACTGAGCCACAGTGCTGGGCCTTTTCTTGCTGTATAGTATTGTTTTAGCTCTTTGCAAACTGCGTGTATTTCCATATGGCTTTCAGTAACAAATGTTCTTTTGAGACATTTTAAGGAGAGTGTTTTTTGATTGAGATTGCATTGAATCTGTAGATTGGTTTGGAGACCATGGACATTTTGATATTTCCTGTCAAACCACAAATAAAAGGCAATAATTTAATTTTTGATGTCTTCTATTCCTTTCCTAATGTTTCATGGTTATATTTATAACTATCTTTTACATCCTGGTTAAATTTATTCCAATGTAGTTAAAATTTCTATAGCTATTGTTAACAGTATGAACAAGTAAAGAACTTGGCATACAAGTTCTTTTTCAACTACAGCTTTGCTTCTGCATAAAAAAAGCTATTGATTTTTGTGTGTTGCTTTTACATCCTACAACTTAACTTTTCTTAGTTGAGTAATATCTTGGAGCCTTTTTGTTCCCCTACATATAGAATCAAGTCATCTGAAAATAGGAATAATTCGGCTTCTTCATTTTCGATTTGCATCTCTATTATTTATTTTTCTTTCCTAACTTTGTGGGGAAAAGACCCCGCAGAAGTATGTGGGATAGCAGTGGTGAAAATGAGCATCCCTGAGTGGTTCCAGATTGTAGTGGAAATTCTTCCGGATTTTCCTCCATTCAATATGACAAATGTGTGCTTATCATATGCACCTCGATTGTGTTGAGGAATTTTCATTCTATACTCAGTTTTCTTAAGAATTCTGTATTTTATCAAATGCCATTCTAGCATATGTTGAGATCATAATTTGGCTTTCATTTTTCAGTTAGTCAATGTGATGATGTTGCTTCTGTTGCTCTGTCCTTTCATACCTGCAATAAATCGGTTTGATCCACATGACTGGCATTTCTGATGTGCTGTTGGATTGGATTTCCTAGTACTTCGGTGAGAAATTGTGCATCTATGGTTGGTCCCTCATTTTCATTCTGTGTTGTTTCTTTTTCTGGTTCTGTAATTAAGGTATTGGCAGCCTCCCAGAAGGAGTTTGGAAAGAATTCCTTCTGCTCGCTTGTTTTGAATAATTTGGCCAGAATTTGGCTTAATATTTCTGCAAAAGTTTGTTAGAATTTAACACTGAAAGTTTTCAGTCCGTGGACTTTTGTTTCTTAGATTCAGTCTCCATTTTGGTTAGTTGTCCATCTGAGCTTTCCATATCTTCTCCATTCTGTTGGGGTAGATTGCTTGTAGCTAGAAATATATCAGTTTCTTCTCAATTTTCTAGTTAGTTGGAAGTTGTTTATGATAATCCCTGAGTATGTTTTTTTTATTTCTGTGGTATTCATTGTAAGATTTTCTTCTTTATCTCTTATTAATTTGGGCCTTCTCTCATTGTCAATTAGCTGGGATAACATTGCATAAATTTGGTCATAAAGAAAAAAAACAGCTGTTAAGTGAATGTTGTAATTTTGTTTCCATATTATTTATTCTCTAATTTTAGTTACTTTTTACTATTAACTTTGGTTTTGAGTTGTTCTAGTCTCTCCAGATCCTTAAGGTACTTTGTTAAATCACGACACTGGATCCTTTCCAGCTATTTGATACAGGCTAAGTGTTGTAAACTTTACTGTAAACTGCCTTTCTTTATCTTGCAAGGTTTTTAAAAATGTGTTTTCATGTTCATCCATTTCTTTGAATTTGTTGATTTTTCTTCTTATTTCTTCTATAACCCACTGCTCATTCACGTGTATTTTATTTCATCTCCATGTTTGCCTATTTGTACAGATTTTCTTAAATGGTTCATTTCTAGCTTTATTCTATTCTAGTAAAAAAATATGATTTCAATTTTCAAAAATTTTTCAAGAATTTATTTGTGGCTTAGCATATGTTCTATCCTAGAGAAAGGTTCGTGTGCTGGTGAATGAATATGCATTCTGAAGCTGTGGGATGAAACACTGGGCATTGATTAGATCCGTTTGGTCTTTATTGTAGATTCGCTCAGCTGATCCACTGTTGAACTGGTCTAGTTGGTTTGTCCAGTGATCAAAGTGGGGTGCTGAAGTCTCCCATTACTTTTGCATTGGAGACTAGGTCTCCCTTTAGATTCATTAATACTTGTTTTAAATAGCTGACATTGGGCATATATAACTTCCTGCTGAATTGATTCCTTAATCATTACATACCCCCCTTTTTTCTTTTTACTTTTTAATAGTAAAGTCTAATATGTATAACATTAAGATGGGCACTCTTCATGTTTGCTTCCTGGTAACATGGAATGTTTTCCCACACGTCCATTCTGTGTATTCTTGTTGGTGAGGGGTGCTCACCAGAAGGCAAAATATAGAAGGTCTTGTTTTTGAATCCACTCATCTAGTCTGTATATTTTAATAGTAGAACTTGGGTCATTTACATTGAAGGTTAATAGTGAGAAGTAATGACTCAGTGCTGAAACATAAGGGTTTCTATAGTTGTCTTTGGTTTTCCTTTGTTCTTTAAGTACACTTTTCTTGTATTGTGATGGCTATCTTTGCTCCCAGTATGGCACACCTGTAAGTATATAATTGGTAAGGATGGACAAGTGCTGAAAAAGCTTTCACTTTCATGTATAAATGCGTGCTTTTCTGGATGCAGTGATCTCCATTAATGCTTCCTTTAGGACTTGGAATATCGTCATTGTCTCTCAGCCTGCAGAGTTTGATGAGAAATCAACCACTAAGCTAACTGGAGAACCCCTGAGAATAATGCTATTTAACCCATGTTTTACATCCTTTGATTTATAATTTGCTGTTTAAAATGGAATGTCTTATTAAAAGTTTGTGTTTTTCATGTTTTTATATGTCTCTTTCTCAAGATTAGGTAAATTTTTCTGCTGTTTTTTTCACAGAACAGGCCTTCTAATTCATTCTTTTTCCATCTTTAGGAAATCCTACATTGCAAGGCATGGTTTTGGTGTTTCTAATTTTTTCCCTCTTTTTGTGTTCAATTGTGATATTTCCATGGACTTGTCCTCCGGTCCAGATATTTTCTCCACCTCACAATTTTTTTTTTAAAGATTTATTGATTTTTATTGGAACATCAGATATACAGACAGGAGGAGAGAGAGAGAGAGGAAGATCTTCCATCTGATGATGCGCTCTCCAAGTGATCTCAATGGTCAGAGTGGGTGCAAGGTTCCAAGGCTTTGGGCCATCCTAAACTGCTTTCCCAGGCCACAGCAGGGAGCTAGGTGGGAGGTGGGGCTGCCGGAACACAAATGTACGCCCACATGGGATCCCAGGATGCAAGGCAAGGACTTTTGCTACTAGGCTGTTGTGTCCGGCCCATTGCCTCACCAATTTTATTGAGGTTTTCCACTGTACTTCCTATTTGGCATATTGAGTTCTTCATTTCTGCAATTTCAGTTTACTTTCCCTTCAATAGGTCTTTTTACAGAATCTTTCTCTGTGTTGCACATAATTTAATATATGTCCTTGTTTCTTTGTGTGTTTGAATAATCCTGTGGTCATTCTTTTGAACTCCTTCAGGCATTTGTCAATCTTTTTATCCTCATCATCTAATACGATATACTCTCGTGCTGCTTTGGAGAGTTTTGTCATCATCCGTGCTCATGTTTCTTTTATTTTCATGGTCATGTTGGAGTACCTGGCTTCTCCTCCGTCAGTTTTTCAGTGGTTAGTTAGAGGAAATGCTCCATAATAAGGAGGCCTCGCCAGTGCCCAAGGGTGGGCAAAGGGCTAATTGGAGGGAGGCAAAAATTAACCTGAACTTTTTTTTCATGTATCTGCTAGCATTTTATATTTCATCCTTTTAAAATGCCTGCTCATATTCATACCTAACAGATGGTTCATATTGATGTTGAATTTTGCTAGCCCCTTTTATTTTGTATGAATCCTTATTGAATGCGTACTTTTCAAACATTTTCCCCCTTGCCTTTTCATGCAGTTTAATATTTCCCTTGCTGTTCAGATTATTTTAGCTTCATGTAATTCCATGTGTCTGATTTTTTTCCATTGTTGAATGTACTTCTGGAGTTTCAACCAAGAAATCCTTTCCTATGTCACTATCCTGTACTGTTTTACTTTACTAATTTGCAGATTTTGATTTTTTTCAGATTATGAATTCAGATCATTAATCCACTGATTTTATTAGACTGCAGCATAAAACATAGACGTGCAGTTTCTCATGCACGAGCAGATCCAAATTCCCCAAATGTCATTTGTTGAGGAGACACTTCATTTTTCCAGGAAGTGATTTTTGCTCCTTTGCCAAAGATCAGATTGTTGCAGCTACATGGATTTGTTTCTAGCATTTCCAATGTGCTCCATTGGTCCACACGTTTTTGTGCAGTGTCAGGCTGTTTTAAACACCATGTAAAATGTTCTGAATTTGGTACTATGATGCCTTCACCTTTGCTTTAAGACTTTTTCCTTCCAGGATCACTTGCATTTCAATATAAATTTTAGTATCTTTTAGAACGGTGATGAAAATAATTGATGTTTTGTTGGTATCACATTAAATTTGCAGTTTATTTTAGGTATTATGAATATTTTCATAATTCTCAAATGCATGAATTTGGATTTTTCCCCATATTTGTGACATCTCCTATTAATGTTTTGTAACTTTCTTCATAGAGCTATTACACATCTTTGATTTATTCTAAGGTATTTATAACTTCAGGGCTCTTATGAATCGTCTGATTTTTTACTAGTGTTTCCATGGCACGGCTTATGTACACAAAATCTGTTGATCTGTTGTGTTGATTTTATATCCTGCAACTTTGCCAAACTGTCTTATATATTCTGTTATTCTCTTGGTTGAATGTTTTTGGCTCCTCTAGATTTAGAATCCAGTCATTTGCACACAAGGATAAACTGACTTTTTCATTTCCTATTTGAATTACTTATATTTCTTCTTTCTTACCTAAAATTTCAAACCATTATTGACTAGTAATGGTGACAGTGGGCATCTTTCTGTTGCTCTGGATCTAAGTGGAGACACTCCAAATTTTCTCCATTTAGTACGATGTTGCCTGTGTGTTTCTCATACATTTCTTTGATGGTGTTGAGAAATCTTCTACACTCAATTTGGTGAATTTTTTAAACCATGAAATGTGTTTTAGCAACTGCTTTTTCTGTATCTAATAAGATGCCATTTTTCAGTGCAATCTTGCCTTTAAGTGTGTATCTCTCAACTACAATGTCTGAGTCTCTTTAACACCCTTTTTATACATCACAGATTAAGCAGGACAACCAGCTCGTGAAGTTTTTCTCATGGCTGCTTCATTAGTTCTCTTCAGAGAAAGGCAAATCTCCCTCCCTATCGCTCAAGATAGAACGCCTATGAAATGTGATTATCCATTTGAGCTTCAATAACTGCTGCGAATCCATCTTGGACGGCTCTACCCCATCCCATAATAAAGTGACTATTGTATCTTATTCACATTACTCCATAACCATCTCCCGATCTCACTGTCATTGCTTCTTTTTTTGAGTATTTATTGAGAGTCTAGAATATCATTCATTTATCAGCAATACCGCAACTGGTTTAAAACGCTGGGATGAGAATTCACACTTGGTAGTATATCCACTGAGGCTGGAACCATCTCCCTTGAGATGGAATCTGCAGGTGGCACACCATTGCATACATTTACCTGTTTAGCACCCAACTCTTCTAAGGAAATGTACTCTATCCTGTTCAAGCATATCATTGTTCAATATATATTTGTTAAAAGGATACAAATAAAGTTTTTTAAAGTGTTACCACCCACAAACTTTTATTTGACTGAATAAAGGAATACTCCAAATAAAATAGTATTTAAAAGTTGATAAGTGCATAGACAGGGATTGTGATTGAAATAATATCATAAAAATACTATTTGCACTTAACAAAATAATATTTAGGGCAAGCCTTGCAACTTTATCCAGGTCAGCCATTGTTTTCACAGAACATGAAAAAGCAAAGAATATTATCTGTGGCTCTGCCCATTAAAAACAGATTCCCAAGTATCCATCCAGTGCTAGCTAGGACGTAATATCCAGCAAACGGCATCAGCAGAAAAGGACTTTGATAATCCAGACTTATGGTACAATGTGGCAGACACAGGAATGTGACAGACGCAAGAAAAGTTATATGCTCCCCAGAATGTGCATGTTGGAAAACACATCATGTAGCCCCAAATCATGTATTAATTGTATTTAGACACAGGACTTGTGAGACGTAATCAAAGATAAGAGAGAGGAGACTTCATAGATGTGATGTGGCTTTCCAGGAAGAAGCAAGATGGGAGTTAATGCATTTGTTCTGTCTCACCATGGGATGGCCTTCACCATGTCATGACCTAATTGGAAGTCCTGGCCAGATGACAAGCAGAAGCTGGGGCCATAAACTAAGAGCTAAACCAGACATTAAAAAGATTTATTTTATTTGAAGATGTGCCAGAGAGGAAGAGGCAGAGAGAAGCTTCCCATCCGCTGCTTCACTCCCTAACAGCCAGAGCCAGGAGAGGCAGAAGACAGGCGCTTGGACCTCCATCCGGGTCTCCACAGGGTTAACAGGGTACCACGCAACTGGGTCACCTGCTGCTTTTCCAGATACACTAGCTGAACACCGGGCTGGAAGCAGAGCATCTGGGCTCTCTGATCTTGGATAACACCATCACAGCTAGCAGGTTAACATCATTACACCGGCCCCAAACTCTGCTTTTGTATAAATTATCTAGTCTGTGGTATTCAGTTATAGCATAATACAGAGTGACGTAGGCATATTAGATGTGAGGATGCAATAAAAGTGGGCTTTTATCAGGCCATAGGACAAGAAAGCATTTTTGTGACAGGAAACTTATGCAAGTTTTGAAGAAGAATAAAATACGTTAAGGCATTCAGAAGTCATTCTTCTAAGTAAAAGGATAGCATGAATGTGGCTTAGCCTGTTGTTGGCTGTTGTGGACAACACCGGCATGACTGGGGGGAGCGGGTTACAGGACCATTAATTTTGGTGTTGGCATTCATAAAAGCAGCACAGGACATAGGTCAACACTGAGCCTATCAGATGTCAAGGCGTGGAGATCAGGAAAGAGCATGAGGAACAGAAAGGAGGGCTTCCTGCCAGTGCTGGGAAGAAAAGTGAAGAAGCCAGGAGCGAGTAACGGGGCGATTACAATGAGAGGAGCATGGAGTTTAGGACCTGCTGAGCACACACACTTGCAGGACGTCCAGCCTAGACTAGAAACGGGACCTGCTGAGCGCACACTTGCAGGACGTCCAGTCTAGACTAGAAACGGGACCTGCTGGGCGCACACTTGCAGGACGTCCAGCCTAGACTAGAAACGGGACCTGCTGAGCGCACACTTGCAGGACGTCCAGCCTAGACTAGAAACGGGACCTGCTGGGCGCACACTTGCAGGACGTCCAGCCTAGACTAGAAACGGGACCTGCTGGGCGCACACTTGCAGGACGTCCAGCCTAGACTAGAAACGGGACCTGCTGAGCACACACTTGCAGGACGTCCAGCCTAGACTAGAAACGGGACCTGCTGGGCGCACACTTGCAGGACGTCCAGGCTAGACTAGAAACGGGACCTGCTGAGCACACACTTGCAGGACGTCCAGCCTAGACTAGAAACGGGACCTGCTGGGCGCACACTTGCAGGACGTCCAGCCTAGACTAGAAACGGGTCCATGAGGCTCAAGCAGAGAATGAGGGCTTGGTTAGAAAGCAGTGTTTCAAATGACCTTTAACCAACATGCTAAGAACACACAGAACATGCATCTATAACTTAAGTATTCTATAATCTCTGATCTTCTAATAATAGTCCTATCTTACTATTTCATTTTTCCATGGTTAGAGCTGTTCTTAACAAGGTCCAAAAATACACAACTGGAAATCCCAACCGTGGCTCCTGCGTTGGATGATACCATGCTAGTGAGTCTGAAGTCCGTGCCTGCTTCCCTGGCTTGAGCCGTCCCTGTGTCCAGTGGCTCAGGCTGCATGTGCCACCTTGGAGCCACTTGGCATGTTAGCAAACCAATCCTAGTTTGTGTTCAGTCACCCTTTCTTCAGGGTCCTGTGGCTGCAGCATGGTGAAGCTGCTCGTTCGACACATCAGAGAAGCCAAAAATGTCCCGTTTGGGTGTTCTGTGGTGTTCTGTACCTCAGTAAGCAAAATGGGGGAAGTTGCTAAAGACTTTGGTAAGAATGAATCTTCTATCCATGAGATGGTGACAAAGGGGAAAAAATAAAGCTAGTTTTGTTGTGGTACCTCAAACTGCAAAAATCATGGTCATAGTGTGTGGCTAGTACTTGGTTCACAGGCAAAAGGCATTAATGTACAGGATTTAACACGGTGAGGTCTCAGGCATCCGCCGCAGGGCTCTGAAATAATCCTCTCTCTGAAGACAGAGGCTGAGCACCGCGTTGCTATCAACCTTAATATCTCACCCACAACACTGTTTTCCAGATCCAGTGTGGACCTAATCAGCGGGTTGTCATTTCTGAGTGCTGTGTACTACATGGAGGCACTCCTGCTGCAGTGTGCCCCAACCGGGGCACTGGGCACTCCTGCTGCAGTGTGCCCCAACCAAGGCACTGGGCACTCCTGCTGCAGTGTGCCCCAACCAAGGCACTGGGCACTCCTGCCAGGGTCCGGAGAAAATCAGTCTCAGTCACGATGCCTTCTTTTTGGGGCAAATTATTTCATTTTGAAATTCTATAGCAAAAGAACAACAATGAAGTATTAGTCGCACTTTTAAATAAATAAGGGGTTGTTTTGCTGCTCACAGTTTTCATTCAAATGAGTGATCCGATCTCACAGGTCTGTTTAAAACATCTGACTTAAGTCGTTACCAAATGACAGACTGTGATGAACTGGGTGATGGTTAGGAGCTAGACAATGAGGCATTGTTTACACAGAAGACTGAGTAACTTCTCTAACAAAGGGGCTTCTTGCGGATCTATTGTATGGACAACTAAGAGATTTACTGGAGCTTTTATAATTTTTGTGAAGCTCTTTCCCAGCCAGCTTCATTAAGTTGAAGTAAATGAACTCATGCAGACTGATTCAGCCCGGAAAGATACAGGATGAAGAAAAACAGACACAGGACGATAAGGTTTAGACTCTTTGGCATTCTTCATAAACATTTCGTTTGAAGATTATTACATGACAACCCAGAGACAAAATACATAATAAATTTACTGTTAAATTACATTATTTCAAGATTTCTTTAAATGCATATATATATATACACACACACAATACATAAAACTGCACAAAGTATGTGACAATAAAATAGAGTCTTTACAACTTAAATACCATTTGCACAGAAAGGTATTTGCACAGCCTCAGGACTCTGGTTTGGCAGAGTATGCCAGTCCCGGAAGTGTGGGTCTGCAGGAGCTAAATGCTGCTGGGGCAGACACGGGGACAGCGTCTTAGGGGCAGGGTTCAGACTTCTTACGGTATGTCGCTTATCTTGTTCCTCAGAGTTACAGGGATGAGTTCGGACAGCACAAATATTTTGACTTTCTGTTGAAAATATCCAGAAGAATGAAATGGTAATTAGGTAAGCAGCTCATGTATCAGTCTCTTGCTCTCCAGCTCTTTATCTTTCTAAATCCTCTCAGAATTCACTGATTGTCCACGCCATGTCTACTGCCGTGTCGAAGCTGTATGTTGACATTTTACTGAGGACATTATCAAGTTGGAAGACATGATGTTTTAAGGCAAGAGTTTACTTTCCTAAACTCCTCCCTCTCGGAAGGAGGGATCTGGAGTCTCCCAGGAGACTCAGCCCATTGCCAGCCCGGTGTCCGTCACATACTGGTCGCGGGAACCTGACATGCTTGCCCTTACGAACCATGGCTGAAAGGCTCCTAAATAGTGAGGCTCCTGCTTGTCATTAGGAAAAGGTCTTTTTATAACACATTATTTATACAAATGATGATTATCAAGACATAAGCATAAAAGAAACTTGGGGGAACAGTAGTATGAAAGGATGAAGGGTGTGGAGTGCACGCAGCGGCATCGGAATGAAAATATTTTGGAAGTGAGAAAATGAGTGGATTGTCTCCCTCAACCCACGGGGTCTCCTTGCTGTGTTCAGGAGAAGCGTTCCAACCCATGTCGGTCTTGTTTGCCTTCCGATTCAGAATGAGTATTAGCCTTTCACAGTCTTCGGATCATTTGCTTTTGCCAGGCTGACCCTCAACTGCAGGTAGGACACACACGACTGTGCACATGTGTGCATCTGTGTGGGTGAAGAACGAGAGAGAACAGAACGCTACTCATGCCACACGTTCCTGGTACCATCAGAACAGCTGTGGCACGCCCTGGAGCGGGGGTCCACGCAGCATGCATCCTAGAGAGCGCTGCGCTTCTTGCGAACGGGGCTGTGGCTGCTACAGAGCTTCAGTTCTGCGTACTGCACCTGTGAAAACAAACAGACGGGAGGCTGGCAGCTGGGTAACCCTAGCTCACCACAGTGTGTGTTAATGGCTCCCCAAGGACAAGGCCAGGCAAAGGAAGGAAGGTCTGAAGGTAATGAATCATTCTCTAAACACAGGAACAGGGAGGGATTAATTGCAGGAAGGATTTGAGAAGTCATGCATCATTTCTTGAAACCAAAATATTAGAAGCAGATTTTCCTAATGAGATGCATGGGTTTCTACCTGTTCTGGGCACTGCTGGAGGATCTTAGTTTTGCGAGTGCCCGTTTCCAGTCGTAAGTCAGCTTAGTAACTGCCTCTGGGGAATGTTTATCTTAGCATATGATACAGCAACTCATTGAGAGTTACTCATTTTAAAAAATATCTAAAATCTTCAGAAAAAATAATCTCAGAAAATTGCATGCATTTATTTTCCTCTGAAAGGAAAAAAAAACATGCTGGAATTGGTCTTGGGCCTCAGACTTATATAGATGTCTCCTAAAAATTAATTTCATTTGCAATGTGACAGCTGAGACATCTGCGATCATCACGGGTCCTCAGGGAGTCCCCCGGGACGCGCCCCTGAATTGCTGCACGCTGCCTGGGGCGACACATGGAGGACCTTCCCAGCGTGCTGCACCTCTTCCTCCAGCTCTCTCGTGTGGAGTGCCTTTGTGCTCACGCCAACTCCAACTGCATGACTCCTGCGAGGGCTGGGCCTGGATGGGGCAGAGTCCTCGGGACTCTGCATGGATACAGCACGAACTCACACAGCAACCCAAGGGATGGCACACTGCAAAAGCATTGCTCCTGATAGGCTGAGCACAGAACGGCTTCATTTAAAATATCACGTTGCAGATCACATGTGCTCACTTCTCTCAGCATGTGTATCTAACACTCCAAGGAAACCACGGCCAATCACATAAATTAGGCTAAACTTAGTGAAAATTAGATAAATCATGAAGGTACCGTTTCTTTCTGAGTTTCAGTATGGTCTGTAGGGAAGCAGAAAATGACAAACGTGCACATCCTCCATGCCAAGAGAGGCAGTTAGCATATTTTTATTTACAAGGTATAAATGTTAAAGAGGAATTTCTTCTTCCTAGAAATGTTTTATTTTCCCATAGTTCATCATATAATAAAATGAAGGTTAAATAAAAATAGCATCACAGAATTCACTTTAATCTCTAGAATGTGGGGCATTAGAAAAAGAAACCTCGAGCATTTGGAGCTGCATCCCTGCTCCCCTCAAGCTGCTGGGAACCGATCACATTACAGTGGCCCGAAGAGGAGGTTTGAGATTCAGGTAACACAGGATGGCATCTAAGATCATCTTGTTGATGTCACATGCTACGGCCTCCCCATCACCCATTCCATGATCTCTACTGCCCATTGAAGAAGTCATTGCCTGCCCTCCAGTCTCTGGGTGGATGAGCAGACAGATCCACAGGGCATGGACCAGGCCGGCCCGCCATGCCGGCCCGCAGGACTCTGTAGAATGACCTTGTTAATCTCTGCAGCCACAGAAGCAGGACAGTGCTGGTCCACAGGATCCCTGTGAGTATACGTCTCACGGATCTCAAGTGCATTTCATGCTCTCTCTGCCCGTGTGTCCCAGGAAGCGGGGGCTCTGACCTCAGAGGGGATGGGGACAGGAGGGAAAGGCCCAGGAGATAACCAAGGAAAGGAGCAACGAGGGGAATAATCCTCCTCATCTGCACACCCCGGCAATTTGCTTGGCATTCAGAAGAGCGGGCAAATGAGCAGCACTCTCCCGAGCTTTGGATGCCACGGGAGGGTTCTGCCTGAGCCACTCACCCTCTTTGGATGCCACGGGAGGGTTCTGCCTGAGCCACTCACCCTCTTTGGATGCCACGGGAGGGGTCTGCCTGAGCCACTCTCACCTTCTCTGGCGAGGTGAGCTATCAAAAAGGGGACCAGCCCTGGGGCATGGCAGCTACACAATGAATTCCAGAGTGTTCTTAAGTAGCTCTTTTTCAGGAAAATTTTCCGCAATCATCTGCTGTTTTGGACAAGGGTTTTCCTGCCACCTCTCTGCAAACAAGGCCTCTTTAAGGACTTTCTGATTCCTTATCTCAGTCGCTCAGACCCACACAGCCTGTGTGCCTGGGCCTCTGCTTTGGCAGACTTGCGGGTGGAGATCCCTGCTGGTGGTGACCATTCATTACGTACCTTTTGAACATCAGAGGGTACCCTGGAGAGGAAGTCTAGTAGCTCGTTATTGTCGATAGAATAGGGATTTCGAAGCTTCTTAGTAAATTTGTTTATGCCTGAAGTTAAAAAAAAAGGCATCAGTGTCTTTGCTCGTTATATATATTTTTATCTACCTACCTACCTACCTATCTCTTTAAAAGCGAACCTGACTAGGAGAGGTGGATGTTCACAAGTAACAATTAGTGTGAAAACAATCCCTAGACCTCAAGTCCTGCACATGTTGCTGTCATGCGGAATCATTCACGAATGCTTTTTCCTGATGGGAGGAAGGGGACTGTGGCAAAGGGACTCTGCCTTCTTCAGCTGTGAAAATCCCATTACAATCCCAGCAGCGGGGAGGCAGAGCATGCAACGAAACTGGGCAGTGTGCTGGTTTCTTTTGGAAGACGCTGATTAACAGCCTCCTCGGCTATGAAAACAAAGGTCCCAGCTGGGAAAAGGCCTTCATTAGCCCCAACAAGCCCCTGCTTGGAGTCTCTGGGCCCAGGGTAGCTGCAGGAGGGGGAGGGTAGCAGTTGTTTCTGTTGTCACAAGGGAGCTGCAGCCATCTCCCCCAGCCCCACCTCCAATTCATTTTCACAGGTTTCTCTTCTCCCGCTGCCGAACAGAACTTGACATGTTGATTGCACTTTGAAGCTGCAGGAGACTGTGAAAAGTTATTATTGGGAAATTACCTTACGATGGTTGCTAACTTAATTTATGGGTCGCAACACGGACACGTGGTTTTGCCTGTGCGTTGGAGTCCATGCGACTTTAAGGGACAAGGATGGTGGCAATTAGAAGGGGCCCTGGTGGTTATCATGTGTAGATGGTAGGGCATTCGTCTCTGGCACCTGCACTTCGAGCTCCTCGCAGGCCCAAACATACTCTCCCCTTAGTGTTCTCTGTATAGCCGGGTTCTCTCAACCACCGTCTCACTTTGCTCCTCAGAGCGGCTCTGCCCTCATCCAGAGCCCGTGAGCTGGAGCCTTTCACCAAATGTCAAGCCTTTTTTCACATTCAGTTTTAGAAGCAGAACGACTAGGTGGCCTCTGAAGTTTTGCCACGGGGTGCTTGTTTAACAAGAATCCTATCTGAAGGCCTGTCAGTCCTGATGAGGCTGAATGGATTCTTAGCTTCCTTGTGCTCTGAATGGCTCCCAAGCAGAAGTCAAGTTCAACAGTCCCCAACGCACAAAAGGCTTGATGTTTTTCCTCCTTCATTAAATGTTACTTTGCTTTCATCCAAAGACTGGACTTCCTGCATGGCATTGTACCTGACACAATGCCAACCTCTAGGCATGTCTTTAGAGGGTCAGATTTACATCTGCTTTGCAAATGGGAGCTAGCCATTGTTCAGGAGTAAATGGTGGCATGGTGGTTGGGCTGTGGAAGGTTTAGCAAATGATCTCCATGTGCAGGAGTCAAAGCTGCACTCTGCCTTTCTTCCCTCCACCCCCGCAGCAAGCTTCACGTTTCTAGCTAAAATTTTCCCCAGCCTTCCTTTAAACTAAAATACTCTCACTGTGTTATTCTAAAGACATTTAATTGTAGCATGGGCTTTTTGGCAAAAGAAAACAGACAAGGCAAAATGATGAAGGGAGACAAAGACGTATTGAGAAAAGATATATCTTCTATTGTTAATTATATACAGTGCGCGCATCTGGAGCCTTTACAATGAACAGCAAGGCAGGGATAATATCGGAGCCCATCAAAACACTGCATGTGCCGTTGCAGAGAAGATTATAGACCTGCACCAGCCAGGGCAGCACTGGGCCACGATGCACAGAGACTTTCTGGATTTGAAAAAAAACTTGGGATAAAAATTACAAGGCAATCAGATGACATGCTTCACAAGCACACCTTACTTCCTCATGCGCCTCAAGCTCATACCTTTCTGGAATTCCACCACATTTTCTAGTGTGTGAATTCAAGTGACAAATGGAAAACAGACTCCTTGGTCATCTACAAGGGACTGTGGAGCAAGATGGCAAGAGGCATGGTACAGGATACCTAGACTCTAGTTCTGAAATCCTGTGTGTTGTGATGTCAGGAAACCCCCGAGATTCACATTTATTATGTTTGAAATTCTTCAAAAGTAAAGACTTCTTCTATATGGTTTTCTGGGTTGACAAGAAAGTCATGCTGGGTGATATGTGCAGAAGGTTCCAGAAAATAAAATCCCATTACAATGTAGCAGGCTACCATCACATCTGTAACTGTGCACAAATCAAAAAGACAAAGATGCTGATTGAAGCAGAAGAGGCTGTGCACTACAGGGCAGCTGATCACACAGATAAAGTGGAAGTGTGGCTTCGTCCCGTCGCATACGTCGCATACTCAAGATACCTTTAGATTGAAAAGGAAAGTATATGTGCTAGAGTGGCAGAGAGGGAACAAACATCAAGTGGGTCTACATCTTAAAGACTAACACTGGAGAAAGACGATCAATTAACTTCTCACATCACAGAGTAAAGGCAGCAGTGGGGTGGCATGAGTCTGCCATTCCATCACAGAGTTTCTTGGAAAAAGCCAAGAGATATGGAAAACGATGTAGCTGTTTTACATATTTACACATTTCAGAATAGCCCTGAGAAATACTATACTTCAGAGGAGAGGGTCTGATCCATAGAACCGACTGCAAACAGTAGAGGTTACTTACTTAGGGTGGGCAAACTTTTGTTTGCTCCTTCTCCCGACCCCGAGTTCCCCCGATGTACAAGACACTGTGCTACCCAATGTTTAAGACAGTCACAGTGCATTTTACGTTAAAAGATTCAAATTTAACTGGGGGTTTACATATATACCTGGATTTGAAAAAGATGAGATAAAGCACAGAAGGAATGTGGGAAACTCCTCAAAGGGGAAGAAACCCACATAAGACCTAATCCTGAAAATGATCTGCCTTCTGGTCATCTGTGCATCAACCAAGTAAAGGAACTCCCATAGATACTGTCCTCTAAAGAAAAGTCCAGTCATCCCTCTCCAAGTTTATCTTTCACTTAAACATTAAAAATCACATCCCCACACAGAGGAGATGTTGCTCCAAGTACATGTGGTGTCTGTAGAGCACAGGTGTTAGGGTTACAGGGCATTCATACTGCAATACTTATAACTCCTCGTTATTGACCCAGGATCCAGCTACACTGGCAACTATAGAAAACAAAGTGCCTCCTTGGAGTCTTAGGAGAGATCACTAAGGCATTCATGAGCATGCACATTATGGAAACACAACCTCATCAATTTCAAAATATTTTTTCACATTTTTTATTCCATTTTCAACAAACTGTGAGCAATAAATTTGGTGAGCCCATGATAGTCTCCATATAAATTATGAAACAAGGCTATTGTTATGTGCTTGTCTCAAGTGGTTCTGATAGTCGATAAAAAAGGAACCACATGCTATAATCCTAGTATTTGAGGGTTTGGATATTTTCTTCCAAGGGACTAAAAGCATTGTACAAAAGTGTTAGGCTCTTTCTCATCCTTTCTATGACTCAATGAAAATGAATAAGAAACAAAGTCAAGTCTCTAATTACTAGCCTTGTAGTGTTCCTCCTAAGTTTTTTACACACAGAAATGTTTCTTGTGCATGGGAAAGTTTACACACAGATGGTTAAACACTAAGTTCTCATTACTACCGGCTAACTTGTCCAGGAAAGAACAAGCCCCAACAGCCTGCGAGAACATTCCAGGGTGGCATGGCGGTGCCTGCGTGATGAGTAGAGTCAACGGACTGCATGCTGATTATCAGGGCTTCTGACTCACTCTCTATATCAACTCATGAGTAAACCGTGAGCTCTGCTCTAGAACACAAAACCACAGAGCCAACAGGTGGAGCTAGGGGTTCTACAGAGAGAGTAGAGCTCAAAGGACTACTATTGGCCCAGGAGATCTCAATAAACTCCATACTGGCTAATAATTTCATCCACACATTGGAAAATAATTAAAGCAATGTTCCATTAGAAAGTTGTTGGAAAGCAGGCATGATCTTGGAGGATATCAAAGTGATTTGCGTAAACAGAACAAGGCAGGCATCAGAATCCCCACAGTGGTGCTCAGAATAGTTCATGGTGAGCCCTCCCTACGGAGGGCCAAGTGCACAGGAGCGAAGCACAGCATCAGGATGCTGAAGACATCAACGAACAACAGTGCTTCACTGCCGGCCACGCCATTCAACTCACACAGACTCGAAAAGCAACAAAACACCAGAGCGGTGTAAGCCTGAATAACATTCTCGTCAGGGTTCCACAACAATTCTGTGCTGAATGTCAGCAGTAAGTAGATGTGGAAACAATGAGAAAGCTAACTGAAAAGGGGATGTTCTCCAATGCCCTCACAGATGGCATTTAGAATATAGTATTCAGTCTCCAGACGTCGAGGAGCCCCATGGTATTTCCCAAGGAATAAAACTCAGAATGGTTGCGAACTGAACAAGCACACGAAGTACAGTTGAGCCTGGGTATGAGCAGGCCTTCCTCAACAATGAGAATTATTATATCTAATGTTTCCTTTCTTAGACTGGCCTTCAAGACAGAGGCTAAGTTATACAAGATTCTCACATTCTAAACAACTTAGAGAATTGTATACTCTCTCAAAAAATCAGATAATGCCTCTAATTTTTTTATTTAGGAAGCAGTGATAGAAAAAAATAGACAGGGATAAGGAGAGGAAAAACACATTTTCCAGCCACTGGGTTACTCCCTAAATGCCTATAGCAGCTGGCACTGGACCAGGTTGTAGCTGGCAGCTGAGAAGTCAAGCTATGTTGCTCACATGGCCAACTGAATCCCAAGTCCTTGAGCCATAGGCTGCTGCCTCATAGGATGCAAGAATAAGGAGCAGAGCCGAAACTCAAACCCAGCCACACCTATTGTGGGTGTCCCAGCTGGCTGCTTACCTGTCAAGCTGAACACCTAATGCTGCGTCTCTGCTTTAAGGATGAATCCCTTTCCCTGTCTGTAAATGCCTATGTTTGGTTTGGCTTGCCTTCGGAGCAGGGGTCTATCTTTAAATGGTTCTAGAAAGGCTGTGGCTCTGATACAGCATCTGCAGGCTCATAGACTGTGGTTGAAGGTACATGCATCTCTCCATGTGCTGCACTCTTACTGACTCGCTCCAGCACTGCAGCACAGGGCAAGCACTGCTGGAGACGCTCTCCACGGCAGCTGTAGCAGGTCTGCCCTGCCGGCTCCTCCCAACACCAAGGGATGCACAACACTCTCTGTGTCAACCAAGAGCCCACCCAGCCACAGACACAAATATTCACAAAGCTGCTCGCCTTTGGCCCAGTTGCTGGCTTGAGCATTAAATCAAGTTGTGAAATTTATTTCAAGTTTGCCATTTTTGGTTTCTGCTTAAATGCAGCTGAATTTTATAGATGCACCATTTTCCCCTGGTAAATAATCACTTCCTCTCCTTTCAGGCGCTACTTAGAAAGTCACAGAATGTCTCCTCATGTCTCCCCACTGCTTGTGGGTTTAACTATGGGGTTAGGTTACTTTTTTCTTCCAGGAGAGATGAAGTGTCAGGAGCAGCCTGCCAGTGGCCATGTCTACTTTTTCATAATAGAAAGGGTAAGAGGCAGGTGTTTGTTCACCACTGGAACAACACTGTTTCCGGAAAGTTGCTGGGCCACAGCAATATATTATTAGAGGGAATTTATGACTAGCGAAAGCCAAAGGGAAATGGCATACACAATCCCATTTTTATTTGATCACAATTATGCAAGAAGCCTATAAATATGTGGACTGTTCATTCATGAAACTGGCCTTTACAGGGAGTCCTGGAAGCTTTGTTCCCCAAACACTTTCCTTAATCTCAAGCTTAATTGCCAACAAGAGCACACTTTGAGTTTATAGCCATACTTTAAAAATGAGTAATTGCTTCTTACCTGAAACCGATCGCTAGCAAAAGGGCCATGCTGAACTTACCCCAGATTAAAATGATGTACCGCAGTGGGATGAAGTACAAACTGATGGTGGCCCCTGCCAGCACCAAACAGGCCAGCAGCGAGAGGAACGGGACCGTCCAGTTAAACGTGCTGTAGACAAACCACATGCATGTCATTTTCTCTGCTGCTCAACAACCACCTAGAGTTATTCTATCACGTGTATTTCATGGCCAGTATTAGATAATAAAAATGTCTGCTAGAAAAGCTGCTTTAAATCTTTTAGCTAAACCTAACAAAGCCAGTGGAGGCCCGGGCAGATCCTGCTGAAGAGATGGCCATAAGGCCGGCGACTAAGACGATTCAACCTGTGTGAGCACGAGCTGTTCCCTTCCTGGAGACGAGTGTCTCAGAGTAGTCTGCATATCATCAACCTGGCGTCACTTCCAAGTCAGTATTTGCCTTCCAATGAATGGATCATGTGCTGCCAAGTATTGGGAAAAGGGGAGTACGCTATTACAGAGTTTTGGAGTTCCTGTGGTTGATAACATGTTTTACAACTTTCAGACCCATTTATCCCAGGAAGCTAATATTTCCTAGAATTGGGTGAAGGAGTTTTTGACTACCAAACCATCACTCCACCAATCACAGCACACACACGTGATTTTATCATCCATTATTTTAATGCAGCTCCTGTCTCCTTTCATTGTATCTACTGTTTGCTTAAACTTGTGGAAAGCTAAGAACGCAAAGAGCTGAACTGCCTTTTGTTTTTCTGAGTGTGTGTGGGGCAGGAGGGATCGTGGAGGTTTAAGTGTGTAAAAGCTACTCAGTATTTGCTGTGTGCTAGACACTATGCTTTCTCCTGAAATCTGTGGGTAAGGTTCTCAGTATTTCTGCCAAGCTAAACGTTTTTATCCCCATTTCACAGATGACCAAATTAAGGCTGAAAGCAATTTCCCAATTTATGTAACTCATTGCATCGGTAAGAGTATGTTGTTTATCTTCTTAAAACCATTTTCAATATTATAGTCTCTTCCTGTTGAGAGGTTGAACGATATAAATCTATGTGTCTTTAATTTCTCATTTCCTCAAACAGTAAATTAGAACACCCTTAAATGTACTTGTTTGGTCATTTTGAATTCTCAAGTATTTCTTGCTTATTTCCTTGCCTTAGGCTACTATTTAAGAAAGTGCTGAAGAAAATTGGATTATAAACAAGTCTAGGCTCTGTCTCTAAGCTCTCCCCTGTGACTTCAGGAAATCAAATCAATCAATTAAAATATAATTTCCTCTCTGTAAAATGGAATTAATAACTATACCATATACTTTGCTAATACTACTGCATAGGAATGTGCAGTAAAGTAGTTCAGTGTCTTGACACGTTGTAAAATCTGTTACTGTCAATTTTTTCTTGGTCTGTTTCGTTTGAATTTCCCTGAGTGGATTATCATATCTCTTTGGATAGTGAAAAGTCTTTTTATATGATTTACCATTTTTTCCCAGGTTGTTGCTTTGTGGGCAAGTTTCCAGTAAAATGTTCTCTATTTTCCTTCTTGCTTTCTAGCTTCGTCCAGACTGGCCTCTCCCAGTCCACTGCTATGATACCATCAGCCAAATAACCACTTAAACACACTTCCTTTATGCTATATAGACCCAAATACTCTGTTTCTTCCACAGCAGAACTTGAACTAGGACAAACAGGGAAACTTTTCACAGTATGTGTTGGAATGTTACATGGACTCCCCCACTGCCTCACTTCTGCATGGCAAGATTAACTGGCAGCTATCCTGCCCAGGGACACTGCAGACAATGCTGGCATGTCTGATCTGGGATGGTATGTGGCACTTTAAAAGGAAAAATTCACAATATGACTTGTGGAGAGATATTTAAATAATTAAGAATCTAAAAATATTTAATGAAATAATGGTCTAATTATACTCTGTAAATCCCACACTCCTAAAAACTGCCATGGATAGACATATGACCCCACTCCCATCCCCAATGAGAGGGCATGAAGCTACGTATACCAAAAAGCCAGTCTTCGGAAATCAATAAAACAATACATTCATGCACAATAGTTATAAAGTTGATGCATGAATGAGCATGCACCCCACTAAAAATGTGGATGACATGTTCCAAATGGTAACTGGTACGTTTCATTATAACAGAATAAGGGGATGGGAGGTAGTGGTACTATGGATAATGGGAAGCCTTGTATTTCATTGGCTTGGTTTGCTGTTATAATAAGTGTAAATTGACTATAATATATATAATACGTATTTTATACATGGATGACATTTTAATGAACGTTGCACCAAGCCCAGTATAGATTTCATGATTCCATGTCCCCCGACCAGCAGCGAACCAGGGACATATATATAACATGCATATACATATATTTATCTAGAGGAAGTGCATAATAGAGGCAGGTATAGCGTGAACTGAAGATACACTGAACATGAATAAAGGTTGGACTCCCAATCAGACCATTCACTATACCTTGATAACAGGATGCTGGACTTTAAATCAACTATACCTACAACATCATAGAAGAGTGATGGAATTGCTGCTGTTTTGAAGGACTATACTATTCTTATAATACTGAAAAAACCTGGGGGAGAAGGAAGATGGGATGAAAAATCATGATCCTAAGGAAAGGTATGATGAAAGTAAAATTTAAAAAAAAAAATCTGAAAAATGGAAATTGAAGATGTGACCCATAAAGAGTAAATGAGTAATGATAAAGAATATTTGAAAATAAGTCAAGTAGAACTCTGAAAAAAACAAAACTAGGATAACTAATGTTGCAAATTTGTTAGATATGGCAGAAGAACTTGGATTAGCGTAAGATATTCTGAAGAAAATTCTCATAAGGCATTTACAGCATAGAAAAGTCACAGAAAACATCAAGGGGAGTGCATGTTATGCACACTGCCCCGGAGGGAGGACACAGGGGGTGTACGTTATGCACACTGCCCAGGAGGGAGGACACGGGGCGTGCACGTTATGCACACTGACCCAGAGGGAGGACACGGGGGTGTACGTTATGCAAACTGCCCCAGAGGGAGGACACGGGGAGTGTACATTATGCACACTGCCCCGGAGGGAGACAAGGGGAGTGCACATGATGCACACTGCCCCGGAGGGAGAACACGGGGCGTGCACGTTATGCACACTGCCCCAGAGGGAGGACGGGAGAGTGTACGTTATGCACACTGACCCAGAGGGAGTACACGGGGAGTACACGTTATGCACACTGCCCCAGAGGGAGGATACGGGGAGTGTACATTATGCATACTGCCCCGGAGGGAGACAAGGGGAGTGCACGTTATGCACACTGCCCCGGAGAGAGACAGGGGGAGTGCACGTTATGCACACTGCCCAGGAAGGAGGACGGGGGGTGCACGTTATGCACACTGCCCCGGAGGGAGGACACAGGGGGTGTACGTTATGCACACTGCCCAGGAGGGAGGACACGGGGCGTGCACGTTATGCACACTGACCCAGAGGGAGGACACGGGGGTGTACGTTATGCAAACTGCCCCAGAGGGAGGACACGGGGAGTGTACATTATGCACACTGCCCCGGAGGGAGAACACGGGGCGTGCACGTTATGCACACTGCCCTGGAGGGAGGACGGGGGAGTGTACGTTATGCACACTGCCCCGGAGGGAGGACAGGGGTGGTGTACATTATGCACACTGCCCCGGAGGGAGACAGGGAAGTGCACGTTATGCACACTGCCCTGGAGGGAGGACAGGGGTGGTGTACATTATGCACACTGCCCCGGAGGGAGACAAGGGGAGTGCACGTGATGCACACTGCCTTGCAGGGAGGACGGGGGGAGTGTATGTTATGCACACTGCCCCGGAGGGAGGACAGGGGTGGTGTACATTATGCACACTGCCCCGGAGGGAGACAGGGGAGTGCACGTGATGCACACTGCCTTGCAGGGAGGACGGGGGGAGTGTACGTTATGCACACTGCCCCGGAGGGAGGACGGGGGGGGAGTGTACGTTATGCACACTGCCCCGGAGAGAGCACAGGCAGAGTGCACGTTATGTACACTGCCCCGGAGGGAGGACGGGGGGGGGTGTACGTTATGCACACTGCCCCGGAGGGAGGACAGGGTCCTAGTGGAGACCGAGGAGGTGCCCGCACTGACAAAGGAGACAGCAGAAGCAAATGATATGAGACTGTTGTACATTAAGCTGTACACTGTAAGGTGGAAGCTAAAACCTTAGGGAAAAAACTGCTAGCAAAGAGGAAACATATATCCGAATAAACAGAAACCAAGGGAGAACAAAAAGGATCCATAAAACCCAAAGATCTAAATCTTGGAAAAGAAGCAGCCACTTACAATTTCACACTGACAACATACAACAAAAACTGTGACTTTAAGGAAAATGTACGCAAAGCGACTTTGGAACTAATGAAAGAAATGAATGAAACATGGGAGAGTTATAGTAATATGTCTTTAGGTATTTAGGCAAAAATAACTAAAAACAGTAGATAGAGACACATCAATCATCCATTTATGTAACAGCTTTACATGTAAAACCAAAAGATCATGGCTCCAGACTAAAGGAAAGAAAACTAGCAAAACCACAGGGAGAAACAGACAAATCCATAACTGCAGTGGGAAGTTACAACATGTATCTTTCAGTAAGACAGAAACAGCCAACCAAAAACAAAAATCAAGATATGTGGAAGAGGTTGGAAAACAATAATCAAATGTAATCAGCCCACATAGCTCGACACGCCCAATAATCTCGCTTTTAAGCTGACATAAGGCATCAAGGTGGGTCATTCTTGGGTCACAAGTTTATGATCACAGAAAAGCTAAACCTGAAATCTTAAACAGAAAGGTAAGTGTAAACCACCCCCGATGGGTTGGGAACTCAAACCCCTCTGCGCTAAGGAGGAAACACATATACACTTAGATAACAGCTCGTACATTCATGGGTAATGACAATATTATATACCCAGATGCTTCTACAGGAAAATGCAGAGCTTCACATCTTTAAGCAAAGGGGAAAACCTCAAAGTGTTCTAATATTCCTTAATAAGCAGCTACAAATATAGCAATGAATCAATATTTTAAAATGCAGAAAGCAAAAAGCAATGGAAAAGTAATAGCTAATGAAAAAGGTAACTAAGAATAATGGTTCCTTCTGAAGACAAAAAAAATCAGATAAAATAAAATATGCACATTGCATGCATAATATATTAAATAAGAGGATTTTATAAGTCACTTCATACCAACACAGAAAATCTAAAGAAAAGTACCTTGAAAATTATCGTTTATACGAAGAGAGATAACAAATAGAAAGGCTTAAATATATATGTGTGTGTGTGTGTGTGTGTGTGTATGCATAAAACACAAAACATAAACATGTGGTCCAGACCTGGGGGTCAGACAAGCTGGGCAAAGTAGCTCCAATGGCTGGCTAATGTATGGATTGGTAATGGAACGGGGTGTACCTGGCAGGACTGAGCAAACCTTAGCCCACAAGCGAAACTAGAAACCAGATGGAGCACAGGTCATGCCAAGCTAGGCTCTTGTACCTACTGGTATTCATGAGCCAGGAACACTAAGACACAGTGTCTAAGGCAGGGGTCGGGACAGGTGAAGGGCTGTGCCAAGCTGAGTCAGAGTAACCACTGGCATGCAAGTGATCTATGGCTGGGAACAGGCCCGGCTGGGGAGCTAAGGGGACAACCCTAGCTAGGTTGAGGTTCCCACCAAGGGGTGTATGGGCTAGAATGGGGGCTGTGTTCTGATCTGGAAATGGTTGTAGTCTCCCTTGGCACAAGTGTGGACTGGGATTGGATGCACCGAACCGGGCCAGACCCCAACACCCTCTGGTGTCCTGGAGGACCGGGATAGATGTGTGATGGACTAGGCAAGGTCTCAAACCCCTACTGAGCCATGTGTGAGCCATATGTGGGTATGGACAAGCCATGGCTGGGCTGAAACATTCAACAGCAAGAACCAGTTTGGGTTGAAGGCCAGTCAGGAAAAGCCACTGTTTCTGCTAGGACAGGAGGTGGACTGAGTAGGGCTGGCTCATGGACCCACTGATAAGCGTAAAACCTGGCATTGGGAGAGGTTCTGATGGAGGAGCCTGGGCAACTCCCCTGGCAGGACACAGACCCGGCAGGTAAGTGCAAGAAACATGATAGAAAACAGCCCAGAACAGGCCATGGAAAGTTACCCACTGGCATACAATTGGCAGGGGTCGGGGGAAGACCAGGCTGAATCTGTCCACGTCATCCACTGGCAAAACTGAGCACCAGAACAGTGTGGGTCGAGCCAGGTTCGGTCGCAACAAAGACTAGTGCACAATATGGAATGCCAAGGTGAGGTTGCCTGTACCGGAAGGGACCACAGCGCCCAACCAGTAAGCGTGAGAACAAGGGGGCAGTGCCGGCAGTGGAATAAGGGAGGGTTCCTTTGCTGGACAGCTACTCCTGCAGGAGAGTGTGGGCTGGGATGGGGGCAGACCAGACTAAGCAGGGCTACAACACCTGTGTGCCTCATGTGGACTAGATCAGGGAAAAGCCAGGCTGGGCTGATTATTCCTACTGGTGCAAACAAAATTAGAGTGGGTGAGGGTTGTTTGGGCTTAGCCACAGCATCAGCTGGCAGAAGCAGGCACTGCAGTCTAATTCTGTCAAGTCAAACCACAGAACTATCTGGAGAGTGCATAATCTGGGAGTGGGAGAGGCCTGGGAGGGAAATAGTGGGCTCATCCCTCTTGGGTTACCACTTTCACAGGAAGGCATAAAACTAGGACAGCCGCTGGGGTGGAATGGGACAGACTGAATTACTGATACACATACTAGCAAACCAGAATAGAGGGCGGGCCTGGTGGTGGTTAGTGTGGGTTGCTCTGACTAGGCTGCAGCTCCCACTGGTTTATGCGAGGGACAAGTATGTGCTGGGCAGAACCAGGCTGGACTGCAACACCCATTGGTTCCAGTGGAAGTTGGGAGTGAAAACAGAACCAACCCAGCAATTGTAACCACCAGCTGATCGAGGCGATGGACTGTGCCAGGCCCTGTACTTATTAGCACATACAAGAATCTGGTTTGAGCACACCTGAGACAAAGTTTCTTTGGAGATCTCCCCAATCAAAATGCTGGACTCAGAACCATAACCAAGATAAGACAGAAGACAGAACAGGTCAACCAACCAACTCAGCTACAATGGACTATGTCAATCAGTGGATTCTTCAAGGACCTCATAGAACTTAGAGTGGCAAGATTGGCAGCGATTCATAACTGTTGAAATATCAAAACCACTTGGGCAAGAACTTCAGAGCATACCCTACATCCGGGACGTGGGTAGGGTGGGAAATTGGGTGGGCCTTCTCCCTTCATACTCCCCTTTTAAACATGAAGGAAACAATATGGAAAAAACATTAGTCTTACCCACTTCTCTGTAGCCCTTGAACCTTTTTACCCTGATTAACTATGTAAAGATTGTCAAAATATAATAAAAAGAAATATCGAAATACCAAAAAAACCCAAAAAACATAAACTGGAGTAAACTTCATAAAATTCCCCCATAAAAGGAAATCTAGAAGTAATTACACCAGACTTTCACAAAGGTTTCCAGACAATAAACGCAGAATTCACCCAATCTTGTGTTGTGAAGTTAGAATCATCTTCTACTGATACGGAATTTTTCGAGAACAGAAAATTATAAGACAATCTTACTGATTATAGCCACAAAAATTCTAAGCCACCAAACAGCAAACAAAATCCAACAGTACAAAACAATTGCATAATATGGCAAAGTTGGATTTACCCAGGAATGTGAGCTGGGCTGAACACCTCAATACTCAGGTTGATCAGCACATCAACCAAAAAGAATCAAGGAACATATGACCATCTCAAGGGATGTACAAAAAAAAGTTTGAAAAATTCAACTCAATTTCAAGACAAGAACTCTCAACAAACAGGGAATTAATGGAAACATTCTTAATTGAAAAAATCAAAGTATCTTTACAACATCTTCTCTAACAATCCTCAAATGAAAAATGTTGAACACGTTCCATTTGAGATAACAGAGGCTAGAGGTGGACACCAACACCGATTTTATTCAGCATGGACCTGGAGCTAACACAGAGAAAGGCTTAAGGAGTGGAGAAATCAATAAAAAACATCTTTTCAGAGTTTATCTAATAGTTCCTCTAGTAATATATCCAAAGCAGTAATCTTCATATGAAAATCAAGATAACTATGATTTCAAGATTATTGGATATAAAGTCAGGATATGAAGTCTGGGAAACAGTGCCATTTAAAGTAAGTCCAAATTAATCAAGTGCATAGGAGTATCTCTCGCAAGAAAGATATTTACAGAAAGATATTTACAGAAAGATCTTGAACATGTTGAGATAGTGACTTTAAGCCACGCATGAAGATAACAAGTTGATATACTAGCAAATTTAAAATTTATCAAATTATTAATTCTCAGCAAGTAGTGCAGTCCCAAGGATGTGTGCGTGCATGCACACATATGTGGAATGCCATGTGTATTTATCTGCTGTATGCTCGACATGAAGTGAATGCCTGACTCTATTCTTACGGCTCGTCAGTGACATAGTCATTTGCCTTCAGTAATTCACAATTTTAGTGTTAACTCTATTTCAAGCGAAGTACATTACGTAAAACACAGAGGAAGAAAGAGAGGAAAACAGGAAATTTGCTGACAGTAATACTCAATAGTTTCAAATGACTGCTGTATATTGTCATCTCATTCATTTGATCATCATAAAATGTATAAAGTGAATATTGCTATTGGTATTCCAATCCCTCAGGTGAGGTCTGCGTCACCAACTTAAAACAAACGCTCAAGATGACACCCTCCCACGACGCAGCTGGCGCAACTGGAGCCTGAACTCAGAAAGCTGGCTTAACAGTCCATGTCCAGCACCCAGTGCAGTCGCCTAGTGGTTGAAGTCCTTGCCTTGCACATCCTGGGATCCCAAGCAGGCACTGGTTCTAATCCCAGCAGCCCAGCTTCCCATCCAGCTCCCTGCTTGTGGCCTGGCAAAGCAGAGGATGGCCCAAAGCCTTAGCACCCTGCACCCACGAGGGAGACCTGGAAGAGCCTCTGGGCTCCTGGCTTTGGATCAGCTCAGCTCTGGTAGTTACAACCACTTGGGGAGTGAATCACTAGACAGAGGATTAAGTAGAAAGAGAGAGAGAGAGAGAGAGAGAGAGAGAGGGAGAGACTGTGTTCATCCTAGGTAGCTCAACACTTGGGGAAATTTGGGAAGATGCATACTGCTCAATCCGGTTGATACCCCTGCTTGTATTCCAGGGCACTGTAACGAGAGGCCAGCGCTGAGAAACTCCCCACAAACTCTTCTCACTCACCAGGAAGGAACCTGCAGCTCATCCTCCGTGGGCCACCCTAAGGAAATTACCTTGAAGATTTTCACAGTCAGACATCAAGTAAACAAAATCTTTGCACAAGCTGCCCTAGCTTTCCGAAGTTAGAATTAATCTAGATCCTAAAAATAAGATCCCTGACAGGGGCAACGCTGAAATAAATCAGCCAAACTTGTTAGTTCCTGAGGAATTTCAAAGAATCCCTTTTTGATGGAGGCAACTGTGGGAGCCTCCAGCAGGGAAGAATGTAACTTTATACTTTTCAAAAAACACTAAACTGAAGTGACTGTGGTCCCTTCCAATCAGATTAATGAAGCTGCACTCTCTTTCCATGTCTTCCCGTGGCCCCAGTGATTTCACTTCTGGGTCACTGTGTTCATTTTTTTCCTGTCTCCCAGGGCTGGGCGAATGAAATCCATTGGACCTTCCTCCCATGGAAACACAAACTAGAGGCAACACACGGGTGCAGATTATCCTTATGTGATGTCTATGAGTTACATAGGAGCTCGTGTGGATCCTCCTCAAACCTGCCCTCTGGCCGCTCTCTGGACACTTTGTCTCTCTTGACATGGAATGATTAGACTCCATTCTCTGTAGCCTCCTTGTGGCTCCAACGCATTAAGCTGTTATTTTCAACTCTGGTGTATAGAATTTTCCAACATCACTCCCTAGCCAAGACATATCTTCTTTTCACAAATATGTCTTTTAAGCATAAGCTGACTTTCCTTCTAGGTCTACCTTAACTTCAGTACATTATCATTGGAGATTCCCCTGGCCACCAAAGGATATGCACGCTCAAGCTGTCACCCCACAGTGACAGAACATACAAGACACACTACGCTGCTGACTCGGCCTACTATCATGCCTTGGATAATATGAATGCTCCAGGTGGATAAATGTTTTAGCCTGATTTACACAAGTATTTTGAAGATGATAAAGATAATTAGGGAAGGTGAAGAGGAGTAGGAAAAAGGAAATAGCTCACTCCATGTGCACACAACATGACCTGGGTCCACCCAGCCAGAAACAAAGAAGCCTTGCTCTCAGAGAATCCCGTAAAGCCACTTATTTGCTAGTTGCTAAAAGTTGGGTAAGTTTTACTGGTTCATAAGCACTGAATTACAATGAAATTCCAGCAGAGTTACACATGACATCCCACTTGAATGCCCAGCAGGGACTTTAAGGTCACTGAAATAATGAATGGCCAAAGAATGAATAGGAGTTGAGCTTCATGAGCCTTCCTGTGTAGCCGGGCAAAACAGTGCTCTGTTCACAGGCTGAATCCACATCTGAGATCTACCACAGCTGCACTGGGCACAGCTGCCCCGACAAGCACTGTGCAGCCGGGTCCTGCTTAGGTCCATCTGCCCTCTGCTCTCAACAGACACATTTCCGTTAGCACGCACAACAGCCACATTTGTCTAGTGGAGACATTAAGCAATAGAGACACTTTTAGCAAACACGATCCTTTTTCTTTGGACTTGCTCCCACTCCACATCTGTTCACTGTCCTGCCAACCAGTGCATCTCTCACTCATCCTCATCCACTCAAGATCCAGCACCCAGTGCCTTGGCTCTCCAGGCATTTCCAAGAGCACCCCCAGTCCCCTGTATCTGTATCTTCTTGTCCCAAGCCTTTGCCCAGCAGCTCCCACCTCCCTATGACCTCTGTCAGTTTTGTTAATTCTTTGCCTGGCTATCCCTTCCTCTTCTAAGGATGCTCTAAGTCGGTGCTTCTTCAGATCCTCCTTGGTCCCTCTTCCACAACCCGCCCCAGGCTGCTCGGACATCCCCTTGCATCCTCTCACCTCTGTAAGCAATGATCTGAATTTCCATTGATTACTTTTTATTCTTATATTGAAAAAAAAAGAATTTCTAGAGTGAACGCCCTTTGGTGTAGTGACTGTAGAGACGCCCGATTCCACCTCCCGTGGCATGCTGGCTCCGTGACCCTGGGCTCCATAGTTAGTTCCTGTTTGCTTCTGCTTTTCTATCTGCAAGAGGAGGATGCTAACAGTCCTTGCTCCGTGTGTCCAGGGGAGTGATTTAGCAACCCTCAGCTCAGTATCTAATCAAAGGACCTCTTCCTCTACCAGGTCCACTAGAGTATCTCAGAGATGGAGTTCTTGGCTCATGAATTGGGTCTAAGTGAGCTCAGCCATTGGTGTCACATCTCACTCTGCCTTCAAAATAAATAAGAAATCTTATGGGCATCAGTATGTTGCAGCAAATATGCTATTTTTCTTTTAAAGATTTACTTCAAAAGTCATGGTGAGAGAGTGAGAGCTGGAGTAAGAGGCCTACTCCACTGGTTTACTCCTCAAATGGATGCAGCAGCCAGGATCTGGCAGGCCCCAAAGCCAGGAACCATAGGCCTCATCAGAACTCCCACATTGGTGGGAAGGGAGCAGGCACTCGACTTGTGTTCCACTGCTTTTCCTGGGCCATGAGCAGGGATCTGGATGGCAGTAGCTGGGACATGAATCAGCAATCCTATGGGACGCTGGCCTGGCAGGCAGCACCTTTACAAGCTGCACTACAACTCTGGCCCTGTTCTTTTTCTACAGATGACCACTATGGGCATAACAATGGATAATTCAATAAAAACTTACAGAATTTGATTAAATGCAGGTAGTAAACAGACTTCTTTCCCTAACCTATTTGATTTTCTCCTTTGTGTTTAAAAGGGAGGGAGAGGGGCAGAGGGAGAGAGGGAGAGAGGGAGAAAGGCAGGGAAGGAGAGAGGGAGGGAGGGAGAGAGGGAGGGAGGGAAAGAGGGAGAGAGGGAGAGAACGAGGGAGAGAACGAGGGAGAGGGGAGAGGGGAGAGGGGAGAGAGAGAGAGAGAGAGAGAGAGAGAGGGAAAGGTGAGGAAAGGCAAGGTCCATTCATGGGTTTACACCTTCAAAGCCTACAGCAGGCAGGAGGCCATAGCAGGAGCCTGGAACCCCAGTTAGGTCTCCCAGTTGGTAGCAGGCACCCAGGATACATTACGAGGTCTGACCCAATCCCAGGCACTTCAACATGAGCTGTGTGACAGCTTAATCTGCATTGACACAGCCTTACCCCAACCTGCTTCTTAAATAACAGATATGTACTAGGCTAGCAGTAAATGGACCCTCTGGTTTCACTGGAGATACAATGAGAAGGTCAGTGCTGACACAAAGTTTCACATAAATGATTTCTATTTCCTGATGTCAATCACTACTTATGGATTTACTTGCATTCTGACAGAAAAAAAAATTACTTGGTTTCCATCACTAGTTTTAATCTCTTCCTTACCCATTACAATCTAAAATCATAAAGGAATTAGAATGCTACGCAAAACATGACCAATAAAACAAGCAAAGGGTTAAACTTAGAAGACAACATGGCTGAAATAATTCTGGATTAAAATAGAGAGGCAATTTCATGGGGGAAAAATGAAAAAAAAAAAAGCCCTAAAACTGGAACCAAACAAAGACCAAATTATGCACAGCACAAATGTATAAAGCAAAGCAAACAACATAAAAGCTAGACACTTTTTCAACTAACACAGTTTGAGAACATTCAGCCCTGTGTCCTGAGGCAGAGAAGGCACACATTAGATTTGAGTCAAATCGAGCCTGCCACCTGGTCTTGTAAATAAAGTTTTATTGGAACACATATCACACGCATTCATTTATGTTTCAACTGTGACTGTTTTTACACTTAAGCAAGAGAGTTGAGAAGATGTGACAGAGACCATATGGCTCCCAAAGCAGGAGACATTTACTCTCTGGATCATTACAGGGAAAGTTAGTCAACCACTGTCCCAAGACATTTGTGTGCATGGTAAATTAACTTCGTATCAATCCTTCCATAATGCTAAAAGTTACGTAATAATCTTTGGAGAACCCTGGAAAAATCCTACTCAACACATTCATCATGTTGTAAGTTTTGGACATAAACAACTCCTATTGAGCACATTAGCTTTCTGTTATTTTTGAATAAGCTAACCTGGTTTTTCATCTATAATTTATCACTCCTGCAAAGATGGTCTTGAGAGCAAAAGGGACACTATTAATAACAATGCAAGGACAAGTGGTGTAAATGAGCCAGATGTCCACTCACTCCATGAAGCCAGAGCAGCTTTCCCAGCACCCAGGATTCTAGTTTGTGACTATATTCTGATACCACTTCCTCCTTGCTCCATCCGCATGGTTGGCAGGTCTGCTGGAAACACTGCATCACACATTCAGAACTTACTTTTTAATTCTTTCTCCAAAAGAAGCTACTTCCTCTAAGATGTTCTGGACAGTTGAAACAATATCCTGCACCATGTAGATTCTTTCAATAAACCCCTTTTTCTCGGATTCCTAGAAAATGTAAGAGCAAGATTCATTTATTATTTATCCACCAGCTATACACATCTTCCAACCATGGCATAATAACATGTGAGCAATTCTAAGAATTGGCACTTTTTACAATTTAAATGTTTACTCTTTCCATGTGCACTGTCTCCACTTAGAGTCTCAGATCCTATTTTTTTGAATGTACAGCTGATAATTATATTTTTAACTAGTATATTTTTTCTAATCTTGTTACAGCATTAGCAGCAATGGTAGGTATTTATAAGACTCATAAGCAATTCCTTTTTTATTTTATTACACAGTCCCACGGGCTCTACAATCCCCCCATCTTCTCTATATTGTTACATTAGTATAGTTCTTCATCAATACCCATAAGTCCATCAATCTGCTAGCTAAGTGCATCCTGATATTACGGGCATGATCGATGACAGATAATCTAGCATCTTATTGTCAAGATATTTTAACAGTTTCATTGGGAGTCCCTCTTTGATCTGGAAATGGAGATGCATACTGCATTTCATCTTCACATGTCAATATGAAAGTCTATTACACAGTCACTATACTATCACTTACATGAAAAGCCATAAAAAATCAATAAGAATAAAATTAAAAATTTTACAATGCCATGAAGTTAAATATGCTACTGAACTAATGTGTCACTGAAGAAATGAAAATGAAGAACACGCCTGAAGAAAATGTTACTATACAAACTATGAATCAACAAAGAATTTAATATGAAAACAACAACAAAAAAACCTTAAAAAAATGAAAATAGAAACAAGAACACCAAAATCCATGATATAGTTCCCACTGATTTTTCTCGGTGAGATGTGTCTCCTGTAGGCAACGGATATATGGGCTTTGTTTCTTAATCCAGTGCACTAATCCATGACATTTGACTGTTGAGTTAAAGCCATTTACATTCAGGGTTAATACGTATAGGTGGTAAATCGGTCTTGCCATTTTAGCGATGGGTTGTTCATTGATTCAGTCTTCTGTTGTCATTTTACTCGGATGTTCTTCACATTTGCCTTCGGTTTTGGTTGGTGCTATTCCTTTTCTATGTCAAGAGAACAACTTTCTGTGTCATTTACAGGGAAGGTTGGTGTTCTTTTCTTTACTGTGGAAAAATTTTATTTCTTTTTCAAAGACAAAGGAAAGCTTTGCTGGGGATGTTATTCTAGGCTGACAATTTTTTTTTTCCTGTTCTGGGCTGTAGAGTTTCCTCTGAGAGGTCAGCTATCAGACTGACTAGGAATCCTCTATATGTCAATTGATTTTTTCATGTGTACATTTAAGGATCTGTTCCTTGTGTTTGACAGATGAGAGCTTGATTATCTTGGGTCGTGGTGAAGATCACTTTTGGGTGAAGAGAGAACAGATTGCAGGAAATAGTAAAGGACATACTGACGGCAAAGGAGCACCTGGAGACTGACTGACATGGGGAAGCAGCGGAGACAGACAGTGGAGTGGTATTGCAGTGCCCAGATATCCCAGTGGTGGTCATCAGGTGGTGATCTGAGCTCCACCAGTGCCCACAGATCCATGGGCAGTCAGGTGGGAAGGGGAGTTCTCCAGAGTGCAGGAGGTGAACCTAGGCAAAGAACAGCATGCTGATTTGTGTGATCTGACCAGGAGCAGGGACAGAGCAGCAGACCCAGGCAGGCAGCCCAGACCCCACCAGTACTATGTCTGCTGCCACTTTGGGAAGTGAGGCAAAGACGGTGGAACTGGAGAGACAGCAGTAACCTACACACACAGTAAGCCAGGAGCAAACTCATTTCTGGCTTAGTGCATTGCACTGACCCCTCAGGGAAAACAGTGCCAACTTGTCATCCTAAAGGTTCCACCCAAATATGCCCAGAGAGTGCCCAGATCTAATGGCCAGGAGATCCAAAGCTTTACCAGTACCACATTAGGCACCATTTTGTACAGTGCGGCAAAGGGTGAGATTGGAGGGACAACAGTGAGCTGTGCATGCACTAAGCTGGGAGCAAAATCACTTCCAGCTCAGTGCATTGTACTGGTCTCACACAGAAAATAGTTCTGGTGTGGCATCCTCCAGGGTCCACCCAAAACAGGTCTGTGTAGCTCTCAGACCTAACAGCAAGCAGTTCCAGCAAGATCCACATTGCCAACCACCCCGTTATTTAGGATACCTAGTGCCTCCCTAATAATGGGAACTTCTTGAACTGCAAGTGGGGAAAGGTTATATAAGCAACAGTACCACCACACCATGGAATCACAGGAGGTGGATAGTGGTGAGCCAGGAGCTGGGGTTAGAAACCATGATAGAAGCTTAACACAAGAGACCCAATCTGAAACTTTCTGAAGGGAGTGGCACAAATGAGCACAAACGAAGAACTATGCACCAACCACAATCAGTAAAATCGAACTGTAGAGCTGTGGGTGACACAGCTTAGAAACCTGCCCCAGGGAGAATCTGCTAACCAGAAGTACAATGACCAAGAGCAGAAGAAGAGACAGAGGCACAACGAATGTTACCGAAGACTCCACTGCAAAGGAGCAGAAGCCTTTGCCACCTCAGAGTTAATGGAGGAATGCATCAAGGAAACTTGTTATAAAGCGTCTTAGCAATAACAGATATTACCTTTCACAGGGTACAATCCTCAGCAGAGACCTCAGTACCCTGCGGTGCGGAGTGGAAGCCATGTCATATCCTGGGTGTCCTTCCTGGGATGGAGATTGCACCCCCAGAGAACCACGTGACCCTCCCACTAGCTGACTTGGGTCTTCTATCTCTGCCCCATCACCTGCAGGCTTCTCCTTTACTCATCTACTGAACAAAGTCTTTCAGCAGAGCCACAGATGGGTGAAGACGCAGAGAAGGTTCCCCATGCTGCTCTCAGTTGAATTCTGCTACACCTTAGCCCTCTCCTCAGCAGATCTGACGAATGATCCAGTCGCCCTTTCACGACCACCTCAGATGCAGAACAAGCAGCTGAAGAGGCTGCAGTGTCATTCAACAGTTAGAAGAGACTTCAAAAAGTTTATTGAAGAATTAAAATAGTTCATGTCAGTCCTCATTTGCCTGGAACTTTTGGAAGACCTGCACATATGGCCACATAAGCCCAGTGAATTTTTTCACCACAATGTGCAACAATAGGTAGTCATTTCCTTGTGAAATTGGAAGCAAGTATAATTTTATCTCCCTCAGTCTCCAATTCTTTCTGTGAAATGAAATGAAATTTTCTAAGAACATTATCTTTATTTTGCTTATATAAATCCCTAAATGTGTTTTTTTCATGCTGCAGCTAATGCTTATAAAAATAATCCAGAAGCTTCTCAAACATTGGGGGGAACCCTATGTATTGGTGTTCTTCACATAACTTCTTATAATGCTGTTTTCTACTTCCAGTATGAATCTTGCTGTAATTCAGAGTTAGCCAGTATTTCACTTCCTGCCTGAGTCAAACTAATCCATGAAACCTAAAACCTTAAATATATCTAATATTTTTCCTACAAAAGAATTTCATTTGTGCTAGAAATACACTGAATTCTGGAGCAATACACCTAAATTTAAGAGGATATTCCTACAAAGCAGCCTCTGCCATATATGAAGAAACACTCGCATGCTGAATTCTCTGCTCCATCCAGCTGGAACTTTGGACGCACTGAGTGGTCATCCACCAACCTCCATAGGGACTGCTGATAAAACCACTGATAGGGTGAGAGCCACATTCAAAAGGCCAAAACCCCCCTTCTTATACCTGACCACGTGGATGGAGCCCGGAGGGAAGAGACACAGAAGGAGACACGTCGGAAGGCATCAATGATGCTCTCTTCAGTAATGGTGCAGTGACGGTGCAAACCTTTTTATATCGTCAGGTCTGCATTGTTCTGTCTGAACTCTTGTACAAAAAAAAAAGCCAAGTTCATGTTCCCTCTTGCAACAGGAATTTGCAAGACACCTGTGATTCTCGTCATGCTTTTAAGTCTGTCTGTCTGTGTCTCTGTCTGTCTGTCTCTATCCTTTCTGGCTCTAAATCTTCTATCAGTTTGTGCTAACAACTAGATACATGTCCAGATCGGCCTAATTCATGCTCCGTAATCTACCAACATCTATGAATGAGCACAGTGGTGAACAAGCATCTGTCCACACAGAAACATTGCCACTTATAAAGGAACAGTTGAAAGCACTGGGGAATTTGACCCAAGGGGCAAAAGTGGTTTCTTCTTCTCAGCAGAACTGAGTTTAGGTCAAAACCGTTTCTTGGAAGATGATTCAAATTTCCGTGTGGCTCAGTTCCATTAAATACTTCCTATTTGACATGTCTGATAGCTTTTCCCTATGACACACTCAAGTACTGAGGTTCTGGTTGTGAAGAAAGCATTCATTGGTGGCAAAATTATAAATGATTCTCACAAACTTCTTACTTTTGAGTGAGTGTGATGTTCCATGTCTAGCAGAGCAGAATAATTCACCCCCAGAATATCTACGTTTAACAGGGAAACTAATCAGAATTGCATAATTTTGAAATTTTTACCAAGTGACAATTGTAATGTAGCTGTTGGATCTAGGTTATTTACATTTTTATAAATCATTTTAGAACCAAAAAATGCATGTGAACACTTAAAAAAAATCTTAAACTTTTTCATGTTGCTCATCTGAATATTTTTGAAGGACATGTGAAAAATGATTACCCCTGACACGACACATATTCATAGTTCAATTGGCTTTTAGTTATAACTGCAAAAATACACCAAGTACAAAATTATTTTTCATCAGCATGTACCATGTTTTAAGATCTAATACTTCACAAACACTTAACCATCTTGGGAACTGCACTTGTGGCCATTAAAATGGACACCCTAGTTGACCACACACACTGCAAGCTGTGATGAAATGCTTTATCTACAAGCAATTCAGGAAAAAACAAAAAGTGAAATGAGCATATTCTCAATCCTGCGTATTTTGTGTACTGGAATCTGCATGAACTTTCTGTGCTAAGCACTCTCAAGACTGTACTTCTAACCTGCTGTAGCTATGGCCTGTTTGAATGTTTAGTAAAATTTATGCTGAGAAATAATTCTCCATGTCTTTGCATTTGGACAGACAATATCGTAGTAAAAAGTATGAGAAATTAGCATGAGAGAACAGAGGATATAAGAAGGAAATGAAAATGTTCATGAAAAAATAAAATCAGTTATTTTGTTGAAAATCATTCTGAAATTCATGTAGAATTTTGTTTTGCTGTACACATTGTTTAGCAGCTTTCTGTACACTGCATATTTGCATGAATTTCGAGCTTTTTAATTAAAACCAAACTTTTGACTCTTTTCAACATAATTCGTTGCAATGCTCGCAATGTTTTAGCTGCATGTATTAGGTCAAGTTGCAGAAGTAGTTTGTTGCTAAAGAATCTGCGTTCTGATGAAGGGGCTGTTGAGGCGCTCCAGCAGGTTTGGGGACTGACACAGGTCAGTGACGTGAGCAGATTCCCAGAGTGGAGAAGAAATGGAAAAAGCCATTTATCTGTTAGATTATCCTCAACTTTATGGAAAATAGAATACTAATACTTGACTAACTCATTAAATATAACTCCTATTATGAAATATTATAAAAGTGCCAACTAATTCAATAAGTGCATTATATTAATTATAATACCATATTATATTTTATCATATCAACGAAATGGCTTAAATTCAGCATCTATCTAACCTACACCACCCCATATATTCCTCACCATTCTCACTAATCATTCTGGACTGGCAGCTTGGAGTTTTTATGCCTATTAGAGGCCCTAGGGAATGTCCCAACACAGCAGGCTGATGGGATGGCCACTGTGGCCTAACAGGCTAACCCATCTTGGGGAAACCTGTATCCCATATTGCAGTGCTGGTCTGAGCCCCAGCATCACTGCTTCCCATCTGCCTCCTTGCTAATCCATCTTGGAACACAGTAGATGAAGGGTTCCACACTAGGGCCCCTACCACCCTGTGGATGATCCGCGTGGAGCTTTGTGCTCCTGGCTATAGCCTGGCCCAAACTTGATCACTGTGGGTATTTGGAGAGTTAGCCAACATGAAGAATATTCTTATTCTCTCTCTCCCTCTATCTTGCCAGTAAAAAAACTGCACAACTTTAAAAACAACCGTGCCCCCAATGAGGCATAGGCAGTACATTACTGCTCATCACATCAGTTTGATTAGCAACTCCCCAAAGCACCTTTGAAAGCCAGACGTCCGTTACTTGGCTTCAGAGATGGGCTGTTGTGGCTGCATGTTGGTGCCTGAGAACTCTGCTGCCACTGAAGAAGCTGAAAGCATGGGACTTATCATTGCTTATTTAATGGTGATACTTTTCTAAATGACTAGTTTAAGATGAGGAAATAAATAGAAATTTCTGGGAAAACAGACAAAAGATGACTGCAAGTCAATTTTCCCTGATGAAATTCATTAGTACAGAAAAAAAAAATTATTCCAGGATGCTGTCTGGGATGGGGAGGAACTCTGCATGAATTGGTCACTTGCACAGAATCTCCGCAGAAGGCACTGCTCTTCATGAGCAGCGGGCACGTCCCTCAAGCATCTTCACAATTAGTCACACAGTCCCTGCTCTCTGAAAAGCTCTTACAACTTTCGGACAATGTATAGGAGCCACTATAGTACATGAAGATGGTATTTATATTTTCATAGTTTAAGATATTCTGCTCATATTTTCCAGGGCACTCCTGTTCAGCTGTATCTGCACCAACACAGAAGACCGACATGTTCTGGACTCTGCTCTTTGCACCGGCAGCTGAGCTGGGTGCATGCCGGGCGCTGCCACAGTGCTCGGGCGAAGGAGCAACATTACAGAGGCGGGAAAAGAACTGGGTGTGGGGTTCCCCCCAGCATCCAGATGGCCCTTTCCGTTCACGCAGGAGCTACAGTGGCGCTGGGTCACATGATGCAGGGAAGTGCTCTGCTGTTTCTGGAAGCCTCTTCCAAGGCTTTGACTGTGTCTTCCTCTCGTGGTTGGTTTCACAAGCCCATCCTTCCAGTTTTTTCCACAGCAAATGTTATTTTAACTTCTTTCTAGTCCCTATACTGTTAGAAAATTAAAATCCTTTTTCTTTAAAAATAAGGTTTTTGACTGTATGACTCTTCAATTATATCTGTCAATGTGTCAGTGGCTATATCACATATATTAGGTATTAGAGTTTCCATTTACACAAGACTGAGGGCTAGAGAAGTGATGTGCATGGCAAGCTGTGACCCAAGCAGAAACGGGCTCCACTCTGCTCTTGTCATCTACAAATGCATCTGAGTTTCAGAAGTCTAGGAAATGGAGACCAAAAGACATACGCTGACTGCTGTGGGAGACTTAAACAAGCAGCTACAGCACGCTGGGTGTCCGATAACCTCTTTCCCATCAAGAAGACAAGCAGATAAAAGTGAGTGCCGTCTTCTGTCTAGTTCCAAGAATCCTGGGGCCTATTTGAGTTTCAAGAGAGATGGTCTTCCAGGACAAGCCTACTCATGTTGCCCTGAGTCGTCGGAGGGATCATCTGGCAGCTCAGTCTGCATCCTGCTGGCTTTATTTACACATTTCAGATGAAACCAAGGAATGTGGCGATAACACAGTTTAGCAAGCACAACATTACATCTGCTGCTGCTACCAAATCGCCTAGGCAGAATAACAGCGATTCATTCAAAAAGACAGAACCGCTGTCAGAACACGCTCTTGGGCTGCCCTGACATACCAGTTTTCAGTTTATCCAAGGAAATGTGTCATAAAAAAACAGCCATGGTCATTAGTGTGAGTAAACAAGTGAACAGGACAAGTGTGACTAAACACAAAGTTTTAGATTTGGCTAAGATGAGATTTCTTATCACAGAATTGCAGGACCTTACGTCAACATCACAGGATTTTGGACTTTGTCTACGAGCAATCATGCTTCAGCCGACAGAAGAGATGACAGCGTGGTACTTCTCCAACCCAACATTCAACTACTACAAAGATCCTTTGCCTTCTACATACTATAAAGAAAGGGTGGCATTGTCAGAAAAATGAGCATCTCCCATCCAGTAATCTGAAATTGTGTATAACAATGAATGCAAGATCACATAATTCAATGTCCATTTGTTTACAAAATGTCAAAGGGAATGAGTTCTGGCTTAATTTTTAAGCAGCTGAATTAAAAACATCTAACAACCCTGTATGGAAATAAACTCTTCTTTTTCAGAATATATGTAAGGAAATAAATTTAAAAAAAAAAACCAGAAAGAGGATCTTTGCTTCCTTGAAGCTCTGTTGCCTTCCCTGTATCTCCAACGGCTATGGCACTGCAAGTGCAATAAACTAGCTTGGGGCCTCTGGGAGAAAACTAACACCATGAAAATGAATCTACAACTGAGAATTAATTATACAGTCAGAGTGTTACTTCACGTCTTTCCTGCTTGTTCTCTGCAGAAAAACCCTACTTTCTCTAGTAATTACCTAAGCCAAGACAGAGAGCTAGTCTTGAGAACTGACCATATCAGGAAAATTCCTTCTGGCTGAAAGGGAAGGAATACGTACCACAGCACACAAAGGATTCCAGTGTGGATCAAGACATGTTCATCTCCAGAGCCCCCTGTGAATGTCAGCCATCGAGACTGGTGATGCCTTAATAAAACCAAAAAATGAGTGCGTGTGGTCTCTTTCCTCCCATTGAATATGAAGTGTGCAATTAAAAAACTTGAAGACTCAAACATAAGAAATACATGGAGAGACATCTCTCACTGCAGAATAAGATGCAGGGTAGGAGATAAAAAAAGATCATATAATAATCTTGACTCACTACACCAGGAACTGCCGTTAGGGTTTCCTTGCACTAGGTGCGACAGGGCCTTCCAGGGACACACAAACACACAGCCTCAGACTCAGGCCACTAAGGGGTGGGGGGGGGGTCTGTATTTTCTGGAGCGTTCTTTTGGGAAATTAACATAAAACAGGATGTCTTGAGTTTGAATCAGCATCATTTCAACTGGTTGCATATTGTTCTATCACTTCGTTATGTGAAGTACTTACACAGTGCCAAGTGTTTTTACTCATTTTCTTCTATTGGGTTGACACAGAAGCAACAGAAAGTCCTGTCTGTTATCACACTGAAGGTTGCCAAGTGTGAAAAGCAATGAACAACATCCAGAGGAACACACTCACAAGACACAATTGAAAAATTACCCAAAGAATAGAAAAGATAATCAATCCCTGGCTTGAAAGTTTCTGTATGCACTGACAGGACACGTCCTCAAGGGTTTTCTGTGACTGTGGATAAACACACACGGGGCTGCAGTTGCTGATTCAGCCCTGGGCATCCTTTAGTTTTCTCCCAGGTGCAAATGTGGGGAGGGTGGAAGATAAAATGTTTACGCAATATAACAACAGGAATAATTCTTACTAAGATGCAGCTAAAAGTTGACTTCTCTTAGAAGCTCTGATCAATGAGCTCACAGACTTGAGAGGAGCTAGCAGAGGACACTAGCGCTACCTCTGTGAGCACCATGTTCCCAGCACCATGTGCACTCAGACACAATGGTACAGGGAGACAACAGGCAAAAGTTGCCAAGGATGATGTGAAAAAATGGAGCAAAAATGGAATAAATGGTATCTGTCCTTCCTTACAATGTAGAATAACCAAAACTAAAAAGGGGCGTAGGCGAGAGGAAGTGCATTTGAATTTTGCCGCCCTGTTGGCTGAGAGATTTCAGATATGTGCTTTCTCTTAACCTATGCTTTAAAATTTGGAGACAGTAGAAATAATATAAAATGGAATGCCTTATTCTGAGTCATGAACAGCTAAGATACCAAAGCAGCTGGCAAACTGTGAACAAAGTATCACTCAAGATGGACTTCCTTTAAATTCTTACTTTTTTTCTCATTTATTACTACCTTAAATGGTGACTTGATGACTTCTCCCTTGAGCAATAGTGATTTCTCTGTTCGTAATTATCTTAGAAGTCAGCTATCAATTATTTTTGGATACTTGGGACATAGTGGAATCCATATGGAAATAGTGAGGTTCCGCCAGGAACGACAAGAGGGGGAGCTCCTACCCTCAGTGAATGGTGTGAGGATAATTGTGCTACAATATCCAAGGTATTCCACCTTAGTGTGACATAGTAACTGCAGATAACAGGAGGTGAAACATGTCAAGAAAGCAGAGAATACTAAAAACTCAGAAATCGGGGGGAAGGCTTAGTAGCAACGACAATACAATAGAAAGCTTGGGAGGGTTAGGATTCTCTGACAAACATGCCTGAACGTTCCTAATGCTTCTGTCTTAGCAAAGTTCCTGAGGTCTACACATTTAAGAATGGGAGTTTGAATATTAAAAGAAGAAACGCAAGTAAGTTGATTAGAAGTCAACCTCTTCTCATTGAAGCATGTACAACAGATACAAATTGGCCGGATTCCACTTTGCTCTTAAAGCTCTACCAGGACAATGAGATGGCCGAAAGGCTTGTAACAGAAAGACTTTAGCCCTAAAAACCATATTAGATCAAATCGAAAGTGCCTAGAGCAGAATAACCATTCATATTAGTCCTCCTGAAATCCAGAAGTAGCTAGCTCTTAGGTTGTACTCACACGTGCCCCGTGTGCATGTGAACTACTTTAACCATTCAAAGATTACTCTGGTTTTACGTTTCTTAGCAATGTCACAGTTTCTTACTTTTAAGTACTTCTGCTTATGCAATAGTTAACGAAACTCATGAACCAGCCCAGATTACTCCATTTTGGACATTCCTAACAAAGCACAAAGGAACAGCAAGCCCGCTGTAGGAGACAATTAGGCCACTACAGATCATATCTCTTTGGAAGCCAGAAGTGCAGGGAATCCAACCAGATCCTCAAAAAAAAATAAATTGACAGTTTGAAATGTACTAAATTTTAACACCCTAACTTATGAAAATAGAATATAGCTCTTATACCCATTTCCAACCTCTCTTTAGGTCTTAATCTGGTTTTAATTCCTGAATTGTATAAAGGGGAGCCTTTCCTTGTCTGTTATCAGTTAACTGTGAACCCGCCGCTGTTCCCAAAACAGATCATTCAAGTCCAGTTTCTGACAGTCTAGTTACAAACAATACAACCTTCCGTGAAGGCAACAGAGTATGGTTTCTTTCTTATGGCAATAAGCAGGGCTTTTTGCCCTTTTATTACATGCCCTTATGATTCCCTCCTCCTGATGTTAATAGTAAATGCTTAAATATTCTGTGTAAGTAATTGTTGAGCTGGAAAAAGAAAGGAACTGTAATGCAAGTATTTATACCTTCAGCAATGAAAACAAGATATTATTGTCTGGCGCGACCTTTCCTAAGTATGGGATACAGCATTTTACACAATAGTTTCTTGGTTCATGCTTCAATTACTGACCTTTACTATGTAGAAAATTAATGCAATTTTCATTGTAATCCATCCGTACAAATAAGGTTTACACGGAAGGATTCCACTTATGGAATCTAATACAAATAGGAAATGTCAACTGACTGCTGTTGGATGAACTTGGCCATTATCTGTTTGCTCTGGGGTCCCTTTGCAAACTAGACTTATAAGAAGCAATTTCTAACACAGGCCATAAGTTATAAGAAAGAAGAATTTCCTCTCTTGTAAGTTTAATCTATACACATTCTGTTCCTTAAAAAGCCAAAAATCTAGTTCCCTGAAAGTCCTTACGTTGTCAACGAAAGTTCACAAAACAAGATGAAATTGTGAAGTCTAATTTGGCCTCTCACAATGAGGAGGAACCAGAGGCTGTAGCGATGTCATTTTACAACAATCCCTGTTGAGACAAGAACTGATGACGGAGCCGACAGGAGGGACAGGCGGGAGATGGGGACAGGGCTGTTTCCTGCGAGAGCTTTGCCAGGACGCCCAGAGTGCCTTTCATCTCCCACCCACCGCCCGCAATTGCATTCGTGGGAATCTGTGTTGGCAATTAAAGAGTGTCACTTCCAAGATGGATTGTTGGTCTACAAAGGCACTTCTCTCCTCTCCTGTTTCTGCACAAAGTGGCAGTGTGCTTATAATTTGTAAACAGTTCATCTCTCTCTGGGTGTGTTACACTTCCCAGAAGCATCGTCTGTCATGTCTTACATGCAACAGAAGCCAGGAGGGCCCTGTGGATATGGCCTCTCAGACAGACAGCCCTGTATGGTGGCCAGCGCCCTGGTCACTGTGTTTGCAAGCCTGTGATGGGGCACACCTCAGGGACAGAAACTGCTATACTGGGAGAAGCAATGCTATACTGTGAGACATGTGCAGGCTTGTAAAAAAAAATAAAAGGGAAAATGGAATTAAAAGGTGTTTTGGTACAATTTTTTTTAAGCCTGTGCATATTTTTTTTCATTTTATTCATTGTCCATAAACTTGTTGAAGACCCCTTACATAAGTGACGTGTAATCAAGAAGTCTTCATGCCAAAAATTCATCTAATTTGTAAAGCTATTAGAGAAAAGAGCATGGACAGTTATAGAAAAGTACTGAAAGGTTTTTCAGTCTTCCTAACCATAGATGGCCTTAACAGAAGCGGTATAAACAGAAGTAACAATTCTACTTTACATAATATGTGCTTCCTTCTAGAAAATTTCATAGGATCAGTACGTTGAGGAAGCCAAACCACCATGGTTATGCTCAGGCTATGAAAAGGCCCTACTGAAATACGACAGCAAGAGTCAGCTCAAGAATGAGACTGCCTCCGAGGGAATATGAGCCCTTATGTCAAACCTCAACAGGAACGCACACAGCCGCTGGATGCAGGACTGCACCACAGGGAACAGCACGCATCCCGTAGCCATCTCCTGCATCTACTTCAACTCTTAGTACTCTGTGCACAGGAGGGCTTGGCGCACAGTCCTAGCGGCCTGACAACCACAGGCAGCTCAGCAGCACCTCAGTGTAGGCCAGCTGCTCCGGACAGCCGGACCTGACATGTTCCCTGTGAGGGACATTGAGCACCTCTGCCTTGTGGATCGCATTCTTCTTGAATATTCTCCTGCAGCATGGATCAGAGGCATTTGTTCTTAATGACCACTAAAGAGCAGTCTGTGTTCCTTTCCACGAGTGGCCCATATAACAGGCTCAGCAAAGGAATATCCCTCACTGCCAGGTCCCGGTTTACAAGGAGGTTAAGCTGTCATCTGTGGTGATGGTCTCCTCTATCAGTGTGGTGGTTCAAGTTGCAGGGCTCCAGCTTGAATCCATCCAGGTGCTAGGGACACTGTCACCTATGTAGGGTGCCTGGTGAAGTCGCTGGCCACTGGTAAATAGTTTGATCTACCCTGGCTGTGGTGACCATTTGGAGAATACCTGGTAGATGATTACAGAGGGTACCTTATATATATATATATATATAGTTGGGACCATTTGGTCTATATATTTATATATTTATAATATATATTATATTTATATCTATATATTTATAGAAGGTGCCCTATGTGTGTGTGTATATATATATATATATATATATACACACACACATATATAGAAGGTACCCTCCTTCACTGCTGGTGGGGGTGGGGTGTGTAGGCTAGTACCACCACTGTGGAAATCAGTATGCAGAGTGCTTAGAGAATTCCAAATGAGCCTGCCCTATGACCCAGCTATCCTGCTCATAGAAATATATCCAGATGAAACGAAAGCTCAATATGAGAAAGGGATCAGTAATCCTATATTTACAGCAGCACGATCTATAATAGCAAAGACATGGTCACAACCCAGATGTCCATCCAAAGAGGAGTGTTTAAAGAAGCTGGTACATCTACTCCATGGAACACCTCTCAGCCTTTAAAGAGTGAAATTCTACCATCTGCAACCAAATGGTCCCAACTAGAGACCATTATGCTCAAAGAAAGAAGTCAATTCCAAAAGGACAAATACCATACATTCGCTCTGATACAAGGCCATCTTAATGCAAACTATAAATTCAATGACCCATTCAATAATGTTTTTGCTGCAACCCAAGGGTTTTTGACAGTATTTATTTTCATTTCTTCAAAAGTTTCTTTTCTATTATAAAATTCTTCACTGACTTATAGATCACACAGTAGCATCATTTTCCCCAATAAGCTTTTGTGTTTTCTTCTTCATGCATTCGTCAACACACGGGTTATTCAGTAGCATGTTACTTAACTCCATGTGCTGTAAAATTTGTTTTATCTTTATTTCTGTTGTTGATTTTGATTCATGGCTTCTCATTCGAGGGAACGTATAGTAACAGTGTAATAGAGACTATTATATCCAGATGTGAAGATATAATGCAGTATGCATCTCTACTTCCAAATCAAAGACAGACTCCCAATGAAACTGCTGGGTACATCTTGACAATAGGATGTTAGACTGTCTGCCATTGTCTATATCAGCAATGTCAGTATACACTTAAATAACAGAACAGTGAACTTATGACTGCTTATGAAGGACTATGTTATTGTAGTAATATGGGGAAAGTCAGACGGTGGGAGGAAATTTGGGGAAGGGGTAGGAGAAATCCCACACCCTATGGAATTGTATCATAAAATTAAGAGAGAGAGAGACAGAGAGAGAGAGAGAGAGAGAGAGAGAGAGAGAGAGAGAGAGACAGAGAGAGATGGAGAGGGAGAGAGAGGGAGAGAGAGAGAAAAGCAAACCCAGATCTACATCTGCTGCCCTCTAGAAACTGAACAGAATGCCATAAACACATGTGATCTTCCTGCTGAACTACCAATGGGGCACTTTAGCTCTGCTGTGCCTATGAATATTCAGTAACTTTATCCCTCATAAATTAGGACCATCAATTCATCAAGAAAGCTGTGTTTCTTTGACCTCCAATCTGAGAAACGATATTTTCCTTTTAAAATATTAGACTTTATTATTTTGCTATTAATGATCATCTTAGGATAACAAGTAAGATTTATGTCATAACCCACCCCATTTGCAGCAAATGGGCAAAACATCTGGTCTACTCGAATGACTTAAGGCTCTGGTATTGCAGAGCCTAAGTCTTTGGACTAATTCCTAGTCTGTGGACATTTGCAGTAGGTATTTAAGCTTAGGGTTGCCTTCCTGCTCTCTCCTTGCCTGTAAATGCCTTCTATACCGCATCACTGCCCACTATGGCCACATCTTTTAGGAAACTGGAAGTCCACTAAGCCAATGTCTAATCTGATGTTTCATTTTATTCCAGAAGGTTTGTCTGAAAGTATAATGACAACAAAAGCAGCAGATTTGAGATTCTCCCCAGAGAAGAAAAGGGACAGATGTACCAAGACACAGAGCTGAAAAAAGGCTGCCAGCAGCAGCTGAGAAAGTGACAGGTTCAGAAATGGGTGACCACCCCACAGAGTGCACACGTGAACCCCAAAGCAGTTTCACCCATTTGCTTTTGACTTCCCAGGCTCCCTTTATCTACAAAGAGGAAGCCCGATCTTGGCCAGTGCCCAGGGAAGACCTCCAGTAGAGATGCCTCTTAAAAATTCCAGTTACTCTGTCTGTTTCGCTCTTTCAATCTAAATTTTTAAGACTTTTTAAAGGGTCAAGGCAGCACTGTAACCTAAGAAGATATACAATTAGTATCAATGCAAAAACACCCTTGTAAGACAGGAAAGGCACGTGTTGCCACTATTATTTTTGAATAAACAGATATTAGAACCATGCCATATTAAGTAAACAAGTACAATTTTAGCTTAAAAAACACACTGTTACTATGCTGTTCTCTCTTAAATAGTAAAGGCAATAAGAAATATGACCCCAGAGAGCACTACAGCCGACACCAACATCTCTGCCTTCACCCAGTCGTCATCTTCATCCTCACCTTGTCATCTTCATCTTCCTCCTCGTCCACATCTGTGCTCTCCTGAAAGAAAAATCCACATGTTTAATAACACATAACCCACAAATGCCACATGCAAATGCAATTCACATGTCTGCAAGATTTTCCATGCAATGTAACCATTCATAGTTTTCAAATTCATTATAACCTCTTGAAAAATAACACTTGCGAAGTTCAGACCCTGGGGCGTGTGTGTAAACACAATGTGTACTCCGTTCACTGTACACAAAGCTTGTAGGCACGTGCACTGTGCAGGCATGTGGCTTTCCAAGCAACCGTAGAGTTGTACTCTATGTAAACACTTGTGGTCTTACTCTGACAAATGAAGCACCACTATGTCTATTCATAGTGAGGATACCGGGCAATGCCTGTATTTGACTCGCTGTGAAAATAGATACTTTTTCCCTTTGGGGCCATTACCAAAACATGAGGCAGGAGAAAATGCATTCATCTGAGTACGACCTGAACAATGCGTAGCAGGTTTCCATGTGGAATTGCCGCTTTCCTTGGCTTGGAGGCTGCAAGGAAGGTGGAGGAAGGAAATCCCAGTCTCTGATGGTGAACTCGAGGTGTCTGGCATTAGCAGAGCGCCTTCACTACCTGCCGGGTTGCTAATGGGTTTGATCAGTTTAGTTTAGAAAGCTTTGCTCTTTAATAGGTAAATCTTCATACTGCTCTCGTGTTCCAAAGCTCAGCCATGTGGATACACACGGGGTCTGGCAGGTGAGGAAGAGCGCTCAGCATTAGAAAAGCAGGATCTATTTCCAGCCTGAATTCTTACCTTTCTGCTTGACCTTGCCAAGGTCAGGCATGCTGTTTACTGTTGTTCCAACACTAAGAAAAAAATCGTCAATATGATGCTCTTAAAAGAGTAATTCAGACGCATCCAGAGAGTACTCTGCTCAATGCCATAAAACCCCTGAGCAATCATCACAACATTTCTCCCAGGCCGCTGGAGCCGGAGCTCCCAGAATTCTCATGAGCATCAACTAGCACTTTTATGACACTCATTGGCCCTCTAGGGAACTAACCTATTCACCACTGGCAGCAAGTACGGCTCACAAAAGCCAACAGATAAATAGAAATGTAATGAAACTATATTATGGGAGACAACACACTGTAATTATGAGGTAGAAGTCCTCAGAGTGAGACATGCTCTCCATTGTGCTGCTCCATAACTTTAGGCAAAGCATTCTACTACTGAGCCTTGCTTTAATCGAGCATAAAATGAACATAGTTCCTACATTATCAGTCGTGCTGTCAAAATTAAAGTAACTAATGCATTTGGGTGTTTTTATGAGTTAGGAGGCTTTGTATGCAACGTGTATTTATATATATATGTACATGAGCAGGCTTACATGTATGTATGTGCTTATATACACAATTACATACGTGCTATAAGCACAGTGAGAAAAAATTCTTGAGCATGGTAGGCAACTGCAACAATTCTTATATTTATCTGAAAGATCTATTCTAACATGAAACCTTATTAAATGCCCCTAACTATAAATACATTAAATAATGCTGATATATGTCCTGCATGTTTCATTAAGTAATCAAAAATAAAACAATGAGATTTGGAACTTGCTTGAGGTTTTATATCCTGTCTCAACATTTGGCTTTTACCATCCTTCTTGTGTCCTAAATAATATCAGAAGCCTAAACCAAAAATCTATTATTTCAGAGATGTCTTTTGTTATCCAATTGAGAATATTAGGAGAAACAGGTAATGGTCAACATCAGAGTCCCAAGAAACCCTGTGAACAGATTGCGATTTTTCTAGAAAGGACAGAGTGATAGAGAGCTGGTATGACAGAGAAGTCTCCCATCTGCTAGCTCACTTCCCAAACGGCCACAATATCCAGAGCTCGGGCCAGGCTGAAGCCAGGAGCCTACGGCACCATCCAGGTCTGTCCCTAGCAGGCAGGGGCCCACGTACATGGGTCACACTCCAGTGCTTTCCCAGCTGTATTGTCAAGGAGCTGAACTGAAAGCAGAACAGCCATTATTCAAGTCTGCTCCCAGAAGAGATGCCGGTGTGGTGGCAAACAGCTTACCCACTGTACCACCACAAAAACCCCCACACATAAATGTTTTTAAAGCTTGATGATTTGATTCACTAACTTAGATTACATCATCAAGCAGGCATAGACACATGAGTTCCCACTCATAAGGATGAGTATGAAAAGAGCCCAAGGGATGGAAGGTGGTACAGCGGAGGAAGGAAGAGAAGTGAGTGCCAAGGGCATCTTTGAAAAAGGCCTGTGCTTGTGATTCCTCCACTACTACAAGCAGCTTGAGAATCACACGTAGAAGGTAGTCACTTAAGAATGGAGGGGTAAGGGTCTGGTATGGTAGCCTAGCAGCTAAGATCCTAGCCTTGCACATGTCGGGATCCCATATGGGTGCTGGCTCTAATCCTGGCAGCCCCGCTTCCCATCCAGGACTGGAAGAAGCTCGTGGCTCCTAGCTTCAGATCAGCTCAGTTCTGGCCTTTGCGGCCACTTGCGAAGTAAATCAGCAAACGAAAGATTTTTCTCTGTCTCTCCTCTTTTCTGTGTATCTGCATCTTCAATAAAAATAAATCTTAAAAAAAAAAAGAACGGAGGGGTATACACCCACACATCTTCACGGTCATGGTCCGTGGCTGTTGGTGAGTCCTAAGAATATTCTGGGTGATTAGGCCAGAGACGATCGTGGCCTGGGGTGTCCAGGAGGCAAGACTAAGCTGGCCCCCCAAGTCCCACCACAGTGAGTGCTACCAGGTCAGGAGTCACAAGATTTCCCTAGAAGTGGAGAAGGATTCACACTGACCCTCCGATAATCAGATGCGCAGATAATCAAGTGCTGCCAGCGGGGACATGATGGCCGGGGACAGGAGGTTTCCACTCATGTTGAGAGTACCGACCAGGGCCAAAGAACAGGGGCCTGGCTGGAGACCTTTACTGCAAGATCATTTCAACGTGGTTCCCATGTTTCACTGTCAACACTTTTTTCACCAGTGAAATGCCTGCACTCTTGAACCTCTCACCTACCTGGCCCTCCTGGATGTTGCTGACTCTGCCTTTTGTCGGTCTGAGGAAATTGTAGACAAAGAGCAGCAACAAAGCCAAGGGGATCATGTAGAGTTCAAAGCTCCAGACAGTGACCAAAAACACCTGCCGGAAAGACAAACGACCACATCAGGGCTTGATAACACAACAAGTAATCATGCATTCATGCTCATTGAATGACGCTCAAGACAGTGCCCAATAGGGACATGGACACGTACACAGAGTAGAACAGGGAGAGACTGAGCTGGCCAGTTATGACATGGAACACATTTGGATAGGAGCCACAATCCTTAGCTGTCCCAAGCATCGACACTGTGGCAAAGGATGCTAATCCACTGCTTATCACACCGCCATTCCTCCATCAGAGGAATGTGCTTCCAAGCTGCTGTGCTTCTAATCTAGGGCCGTGCTCATGTTCCTAGGCAGGTGGTAGATGATGACCCCAAACCTGGGCCTCTACCCCCAGAGGGGAGACCCTGATGCAGGTTCCTGGGTTTGGACTGGGATGTTGTGGTCATTTGGGTGAATGTACTTTTATTACAAAGTCAGATATACAGAGAGGAGGAGAGACAGACAGAAAGATCTTCTGTCCGATGATTTACTCCCAAAGTAACTGCAATGGCCAGAACTCAGCCGATTTGAAGCTGGGAACCAGAAACCTTTTCCGGGTCTCCCACATGGGTGCAAGGTCCCAAAGCTTTGGGCCTTCCTCAACTGCTTTCCCAGGCCACAAGCAGGGAGCTGGATCGGAAGCAGGACTGCTGGGATTAGAACTGGCACCCATATGGGATCCTGGCATGTTCAAGGAGAGGACTTTAGCTGCTAGGCCACACCGCTGGGCCTCTGTATCTTTTTTAAATGAATATAATTAATCTTGGGCCTGGTGTCATGCCTTAATTGGTTAATCCTCCCCCTTCAAGTGCTGGGATCCTTTATGGGCACCAGTTCATGTCTTGGCTGCTTCACTTCCCATCCATCTCCCTGCTTATGGCCTGGAAAAGCAATGCAGGATACCCCAAAGCCTTGGGACTCTATACCCAGGTGGGAGACCTGGAAGACACTTCTGGCTCTTTGCTGCTGCAGTCTTCTGGGAAGTGAACAAGCAAACACAAGATCTTTCTCTGTTTCTCCTCTTCTCTGTAAACGTGCCTTTCTAAGGAAAACAAATAAATGTTTGAATAAAAGGAATCTTAGGATAGAATTTATGGAAAGCAGTACAGAAAGCCAAAGGTCACAAAGAGACTACAGGCTAAACTTGGCCAGTCATGGAGTGATACAGAGCTTGGTTATCTTCCCAAACGGAGGAAACAAATAGAGCGTGCAAAGCTACCACAGCTACAAGACAGTGCAGTGGTAACCAGGAGGACAGGACACATCAAAGGACATTCTGAGGACTGCACAGATCCTGTAAATCGGGCTGGTTCCTGCCAGCCATGTGGGAGACTGGCAAGCACTCTCTGGGGCCTTGCTTTGGCCTGGTTCAGCCCCAACTGTGGCAGCCATTTAGGGAGTAAACCAATGGATGAGAGATCTAACTATTTCTCTCCTTTCTCTCCCCTCTTTCCTTCGTTCCTTGCTTCTCTCTCTCCCTCATTCATTCTCCCACAGCTCTCAAGTATATAAATACACCTTTGAAAAAAGCCACAGGAGAATCTTAGCAAACGAGATAAATACTTGAAAAGACACTCGAGTACAGTAGGAAATGTTCCAAGGATGCAAGATTAGTTTCACATTTAAGTTAGTACAAATGGCCTTACTAACCAAATAAAGGAGAAAACTTTCATTGCAATAGACAAGAAAAAAAGCTTTTGATAAAGATTCAACATTCATCTATCCTTAGCAAAAGTGACTGGAAGGAATTTCTTCAATATGATACAGAAATATATAAGAATCATATATCTAATTGTATGCAGCAATTTATTATAACTTCAAAAAGTTAACAAGAAACCAACCCATGCTAAGAAGGAAAGTTTACATGCACACAGCCGCAAGAACAATCTCAGAAACCTACTGAGAAATGCTTTACATAAAACATATACACATGATACGATTCCATTGATAAAAGTTCTAAAACAGACCAAGTTATAAATTCACGTTTCTGGGCCCGGCGCGGTGGCGCAAATGGTTAAAGGTCCTCGCCTTGCACGCCCGGGATCCCATATGGGCGCCGGTTCTAATCCCGGCAGCCCCGCTTCCCTTCCAGCTCCCTGCCTGTGGCCTGGGAAAGCAGTCGAGGACAGCCCAAAGCTTTGGGAACCTGCACCTGCGTGGGAAACCCGGAAGAGGCTCCTGGCTTCGGATCGGCAATAGTATCGGCCCGTTGTGCTCACTTGGGGAGTGAATCATCGGACGGAAGATCTTCCTCTCTGTCTCTCCTCTCTGTATATCTGCCTTTCCAATGAAAAAATAATAAAAATAAATCTTTAAAAAAAAATTCACGTTTCTTCTACAATTACAAAGTAAGAATATCTGCTCTTATTCTTACTATTTGGTATTGCATAAAAGGTTTTAGCCATTCCAACAAAAGCACGTCTTTAAAAAGCCATAAATATCAGAGAGGAAAGCATCACAATTCTTCTGGCATATTTTTTGCATGAGTTTTATGAAGAATGTTCTAGGGAGTCAACAAAGCAAAAGTGAAAACAATTAAATTAACGATATAAAATTAGTTTTCAACACTAGGTATAATAGAAGATAATAATTGAGTTTTTCTCTACAGTAGCACCATAAAACTTACAAAAATCATTAGAGTTAAAATTCTCTTCAATGAAAACAAAAATCCGAGTGTTGTGAGAAATGATTTAGAAAATCCAAATAAATAGAGGGTCATAATAAATAGAATGAAAGATTCAGTGTGTGAAGGGAGCCATTCTTCACAAACTGATATATATATTCAGCAATTCTGGTTTCATAACCATTGGCAAGCTGATGCTAAATGATTAAATAAATTAAAATGATAGAATAGGCACCACAAGTTTAACAAATGATAGGTTTACTCTCTGACCTCACAATGTGTAATAAAGTTTCAATAGTAAACTCTGTGGTGTTGGTATAAACAGGCAAAACATTCAAGAGAGAAGACAAGAGGCAGACCCAAGCACACAGACACGCAGTTCACTGACTTCCGTGAAAGTCTCCGCCGGAGTGTAACAGGGGCTAGAATAAACAGTGCTAGAAGTAGATGCATTTATAGGAGTAAAACCACTAACCTAACTCCATCTCACATCATAAAACAGCTTAGGAAGCCCGTGCTGTATCAGTGACCCAATGCACCATCTTGAGTTAGAGGATACATCATAAGCTCTATCAATCTCATGATAAAGGACATGTAACTGGCTAACTGACCAAAAAACCAACTGGTCATCCAATTAAATATATTCTATGCATCTGATTGGATGTGACCACTTACAAGTAGTTAACTTAGTATAGCACTTCTAACGTCATGACTGCTCCCACAAATACTTTGGTGTCTCCTCATCTGAAGATGTGTTAAAAGCCCATCTCTTTGTCCTGTGAGAGTGCATGCAAGATAGCAAATAGTCAAATCAGCTGAACAACAACAAGTCAAGCTAATACAAACAGCACATTGCATGGTCATACAGGTTAGGGTTTGCATGAAAGTGTGAAAGAAATCGAGTCAATAGCGTCCTTTGAAAATACAGATGTGGGCAGCATCGTTCATACAAAGCCAAGTGACGTGTTAGCATTTCACAGGTTTCCAACATATCCCGATGAGTTCGGAGCTAGCCAAAAGGATCACTGCTTACAGCAGGCTTTTGACCCACATCGTTCAAGTTAACCAGCTGATCTTCAACTGTTGTCCTATTTTGCTGTGGCTAAAGCTGACCTGAATGGACTGAGTACTTGATAGTACGATACATGTTTGCATGTGGTGAAAAAATCAGCCTGTAGTTAAGGACATTCCACTTTCTGGTGTTAGCAATGTCTACACACTTAACCTGCTGAGAACCAAGCAAGACCATAAGGAGATCCCTCACACACCTTCTTTGCCACCAAACTCCACTCCAACCTGAAGAGACTCCAGTAAAAATGGAATCTGGAGCAACATTGTAGGACACACACAGCAAGCACTCCCCTCGATTTAGCTTGGTCTAAGGCACTGCTCTTTTCAGATTCTAAGGACTCCAAACACACTAGTGAACAGAGCTCCATTTTATCAGAGATGGGCAAAAAAGAGCCTTACACTGTGAAAATCCACTGGACTGGCCCTTGTGACAAGGATACACACACGCTTTTCAGAATAGCATTTAAATTGGTCAATAGATTACAAAAAGATAATATTCTGAGTCGGTGTCTCCAGATGATCATACAAACTTTATGAAAAACCTTCTTAAGCACAGTGCCTAATTTAGGAGCAGATTCACATGCACCTCACAATTTCAGAATAAAAACTGTGCTAATCCTGCTCCTAAAATGTCCATGATGAAATAAGTAAAATACAACAAACATTTATTTCTAATTTGTCCAAGTACGCATTCATTTCTGAGATTACAAAGCAGTCACGAACTGTCGTTGCAAGCTAAAAAATATAACACCATACTGTAAAAATAACAGAAAAATGAAAGTTCTACCAGTGCTGGTTACATAAACCCAGCTGAATGAAATAACCTATTGCTCTCTGGAACATCAGAGCCCACTCAGTACCTGTCAAGTTCACCCATGAACCAACTACACCTGACCTATTTCGTAAGCTGCCACTCACCACAGGTTCCAGGTCCCTGATTATGCCGTGCCCCATGCAACTTCCAAACTTCTGCTGCCCAACATGCCATCTCTGACTGACCAAGCCATTGCCTTGTTGTCTGAGCCGCTGCACAGTTCCAGAGTATCACTCTTCTCCAAGCTGACACTACACAGCAGTTCTGCCTTCCTCATTACTCAGATTTCCTAAAGTGTGCACTTGTTAAACACCCACTATGAAACAAAGAAACACATACACAAAAATAACCCGCGTGGACTTCATGCTGTATTTGGAGATTTGAGGCAGACAGGGAAAAGAAATAAGAAAACTCTACACCACACCAGGAGGCAAAACACCAAACATGAGACAATAAAACAAAATCAAAACAGAAACGAAAGAAAGTGGACAGACATCAGGGATTCTGAGAAGCTTCTCTGAGCAGTAAGAGGCAAGCCTAGATCCCGAGCACCTGTCACTGTCCCGGGGAAAAGTGTGTCCAGAGAAGAAACAGCAAAGACAAAGTCCTGAGTGAAAATTGGCCTGGCAGGGGTGGAGATCCACGTTCTACCAAGGGCTATTTGGATATTTATAATTTGCAGGTTTTATGTATCTACATATTTATGTAAACACACACAACTTACAACTCAGCCTGCACAGGTTCAATGAATTTTGAGTCCCACCTGTGGCTGCTTTGGCAGTAGCAGACCACATGATTTTATGCAATCTACACAGCCTGTGGGCAGAGACCCCCCACCTGCAGGCGTTAAGGGCATCGCAAGGGCCTCTTGCAGCCGGAGCAGGGTGAAGAAGAAGATGAGAAAGAAATGTGGGGAAGGAACAGAAGAGAGTCTCAGGAGATCTTCGAAGACTCCGGGACTTTGGTGCATGCTTTAGGGGCTTAAACAGAAGGATCACTGATCTGACTCAGACGTCAGAAGAATCATTCGGGATGTACAAGAACAAGCCAGGACCAGAAGCACAAGTGTTCTCTACAAACACACAGCCAGGATACTGTATGTTAGAAATATGAAGTTGGCAGTAGAAGCAATCAGAGAAGTGGTCACTTTTCACTATTCAGAAAGCAAAGGCCAGAGGCATTTTTCATATCATATGAATGAGGCAAAAATGAAGTGGCAGGAAGGCTACAAGACCTGAGGACTTGGAAAAGAGACCTGGCCATCACTGAGAGAGAGTGTACACCAAGAGCAGACAAGGAGGAGAGACAGATGAGATGTGGAGTTAGGGTTGGGAGTTTGGATTGGAGGATAGTGCTCCAGACGAGAGAGACAGAAAGAGAAGGGAGGGGGGAGAGAGGGAGGGAGGGGGGAGGGGGCAGAAGGGGGGAGAGAAGGAGAAGGGGGAGGGGGGAGAGAGGGAGGGAAGGGAGGGGAGAGGGAGGGGGAGGGGACGGGAAGGAGAGAGGAAGGGGGAGGGAACGGGGAGGGGACAGGGAGGGGAGAGGGAGGGGAGAGGGAGAAGGGGGAGAGGGGGGAGGGGGAGGGAGAAGGGGGGAGGGAGAGAGGGAGGGAGGGGGAGGGGGGAGAAGGGGGGAGAGAAGGAGAAGGGGGAGAGGGGAAGAGAGGGAAGGAGAGAGGGAGAGAAGGGGGGAGAGGGAGGGGAGAGTGAGGGGGAGGGGGCGGGGGAGGGGAAGGGGAGGGGGAGGGGGAGCGGAGGGGGAGGGGAAGGGGAGGGGGAGGGGGAGCGGAGGGGAGAGGGAGGGGGAGAGGGAGGGGGAGAGGGAGGGAGACAGAGAGGGAAGCGGGGGAGAGGGGGGAGGGGGTGGGGAGGGGGGAGAAAGAGAGAGAGAGAGAGGGAGACCACCCGACCCTAGTCAGGCTTCAGGAAGCATTTAAAAGTGCAAGGCAATATATTCTTTCCATGGAAACATCGGTGGTAAGAATGATCCCACGATTCCTAAGCAAGTCCAACTTCACATTCTGAGTTTTGAACGAATTACAAGAGCAGACAGAACAACCAGAGAGAACGGGATACATGGAATTGCGGTGTACTGGAATTTTTAAAGGGGAAAGCTACAACACATTCGGAAACAAGATGATGGTTGAGATTTGATCATTAGTGACTCCCCATGAGCAAGCTAGGGAGGTAACAAGCCCGAGAGCAGATACAATGAGTGTAAGGAAGAACAGACAATGACAAGGAGCAGAGAATATTTAGTAGTTGGGAGGAAATGTAGCAACAAACCATTGGGAAAGAGAAAACAAATGATGGTGGAGGAGATGGAAGAATACTTAACACCCACACGAGAGTGGAAAGGTCAGAAAACCCCTGAAACGTGGAAGGCTGCTCAGAACCTTCTGGATCACCTATACGTAAAAGAAGGAAAACAGAGAGGTCAGACATGGGGGATGGATATGGGGTCAGCAGCCATAGGCACACAGAAAATGTAGAAGATGCCTGTGGGTGCAAGGGAAGCTAGGAAATAGTCCAGAAAAATGCACAGTGGATTTTCAAAAGGTATCGGAAGTATCATTCACAACTAGATACACTCATGTACAATCAAGCTCACCTGAGGTTTTGCCAATCAAGCATTGCACAGGTAAAGGAGACAAGACGATTTTTAAAATTTGCTGGTCTATTTGAAGGCAAGGGAACCACGAAGACAAAGGTCTTCTATCTACTAGTGAGTCTGCAGATGTCTGCTATAATCGAGACTGAGCTACACTGAAGCCACGAACCAGAGGTCCAATCTGCCTCTTACATGTGGAAGGCAGTGACCCAACTGCCTGAACTACCACCTGCCCCTCCCCTGCGTGCACACCAGCACAAACATGGATGGGAAGTGAAGCAGGCCAGACTCAAAGCAGCAACTGATGTGCAATGAGGACACCCAAGCTGTAAGTGCTTGCTGCCAAGAGATTACTCTAAACATGACACCTGATTCTGTGTTGAGCTGTTTGAAAAAAAAAGACGATGGAATTTAAACACAGTGGATAGTAGGTAAATCAGCAGACTAAAAGCAGCTGAATGGGAACGAGGTGAAAAACAGTTCCAGAGAAACTATTAAGAATGCAGACTAAGAGGACAAACACATACATGTGTAAGCAAGGCTGAGTGACCCAGAGAAGAGTTGAGAGCCAAAGGACTGGAGCGGCAGCCTCACAGCCAACGTTCTTCCTTACACACACCCGGATCCCATGTGGTCACTGGTTCTAATCCTGGTGGCCCCGCTTCCCATCCAGCTCCCTGCTTGTGGCCTGGGAAAGCAGTCAAGGACAGTCCAAAGCCTTGGAACCCTGCACTCACATGGGAGACCCAGAAGAGGCTCCTGGATTTGGATTGGCTCAGCTCTGGCTTTTGTGTCTATTTGGGGAGTGAACCAGTGGATTGAAGATCTTACTGTCTGGCTCTCCTCTCTGTATATCTGACTATCCAATAAAAATAAACAATATTTTAAAAAAGAGTCAGGAGACAAAGACTGGTGGTGATAAGTCATTTAATAAGGAATGCCCTTTGGAAAACTGCAAGACTTTATTAATATTCTATGTGCTTGGAAAGAGCTAAAGCAGATTTCTTAAAATCTCTGCAGTTCAACTGCAGACCATCTTGCCCTCTGACTGAATTAATTCATATATCCTGAAATCTTATAATAAGCATTTCCCAATGTTTAAGAAAAAAATCTAGATATGAGCAGAAGGAAACACAATGACCAAAATTAAGGACAAGTAGATTATAATGAATGATGTGTTTAGTTATTACATATCAATTCTAACATAATATGTGCAACATGTCCACGAAATCAGATACACACCTGGGCAATATAAACAAGGACCCGAGATCTATAAACAGAAAACAGATGACGCATAATTTGCCCAAGTGAAAGGAAGGGCCCCGGAAGTGAATTCATAGCAGAATGAACTGGATAAAAGAAAATGAGTCATTTGGAATACATTAGTGATTTGTAGTATTAGAACAAATGTGCATTTTAAATAAAGTGCAAGTAGTGTATAAAATGCAATAAAAAGACATAAACTACTGGGGAGGTTTATACATAAACCTTTGGAGTCAAGAAGAATAGAGAACCACAGAGAAAGCTGTTACGTATGCAGGATGGCAACTTCCTGAAATGAAAGACTAAAATCAAATTAAACTGCAAAGAATAAAATGAAAAGAAAAGCATAGTTCTCATAGTAAAACTGCAGAGTTCTGACAGAGGAGGAATGAAAGGCAGACTCGGGGCTCAACGAGCCACATAGCTGTGTGCAGCAGTGTAACTGGCAACTGCGGACGGAAACCACCAGGGCACAGACGGGATCTGCAGAAGGCAGGATTCCTCTAATCTTTGCATTTGGGGGAAGCCTGGCCTCTAACTGCGCCTTGCCTTCCAGGCAGGTATTAACTATTAATACATTCTCTAGCTGATTTGTGATCACTTATCTTTTCATTCATCTTAATACAAGCTTTAAATTCTACAACCTTTATCCATCCCATCTACATTCAAACATTTTACCATGCCCTCAGGTTTAACCTCTGCTCATCTGACCCATTTTGCTCCAATGCTTGGCATTGTTTATTTGTGTTTTTACTTTTTTACACTGAAAACTTGAGGAATAATCAGTTTTGCCATTTTTATTTCAAAGACACCTTTCAGTTTTGTTGTTTCATGTGTACTTGGTTTCAGGGCTTTCTCTTCATATTTTTAATTTAGAGTCTACAAGGCTTCATTGTGCTCTCTCTCAAAATGTTACTATTTTGACAGTTAATGATTTTGAGTCTGATTTTCCAATATTGATTTTATCTTCTTCTGTTTTTGTGCAATTCTCAAGAAGGAAACTCTAATTCCTTTAGAGAAGAACAAAAATCCAAGAATTCTTCCCCAACTGTACTTAAACATAGAACACATTGGGTAAGACTATCCTAAGTAAATGGCGGCTGTGTGATATCTGCACAATTATAAACTGAGTAATAGATAAATAGAATTAAAGGTGGAAACTTCGTGGGAACTGTAAATCATTGAGTGGAGGAAGAATATCCAATCAATAGTGCTAAATCAACTGGTTATCTAGGACACAACAAAATTCAATCATAGCAGTTTAAAAACTGCACATTTCAAAGATGATCTTCATGACTGGAGATAGAAAATGATTTGTTAACCATGGCATAAAATGCACAAACAGAAAACAAAGCTGTTAAATTTGATATTGAAAATGTTCACTGAAAGACTGGAATAGCATAAAAATAAAAAGAACCTTCAAGCATGCATTTCTATTCTAAATAATTTATATATAAATTACATAAACCACTTCTAAAAATTAGTCTTAAACTACTTTTTGCTTCTTGTCAGTCTTAACCTACCTCACAATAAAAAGTTGTTAAGCTGATCATAATGTGAATTAATCCACTCTTTGAATTGATCCAGAATAGTGCCTGGCAGAGTAGCCTAGCGGCTAATGTCCTTGGCTTGCTCGCGCCAAGATCCCTTATGGGTGCTGGTTCTAATTCCGGTGGCCCTGCTTCCCATCCAGCTCCCTGCTTGTGGCCTGGGAAAGCAGTTGAGGGCAGCCCAATGTCTTGGGACCTTGCACCCACGTGGGAGACCCAGAAGGGGCTCCAGGCTCCTAGCTTCAAATCGGTGCAACTCTGGTCATTGCAGTCACTTGGGCAGTGATCTTCTATTCTGTCTCTCCTGCTCTTTGCATATCTGACTTTCCAATAAAAAAATAAATCTTCAAAAAAATGCACAGAATAAATTCACCTATTTATAACTACTGATAGCCTTCTCCCCGCCCCCCCAACTGCCCTGTGGACTAAACATTTTCCACATTATTTACAACCCAAGGTTCACACTATTCTGATGTATTCATTTTTCTTCAAAGGTTTATTTACTTTTAGTGGAAAATCAGATTTACAGAGAGATGGAGTGACAGAGCCACCTTCCCCCTGTTGGTGACCACAACAACCAGAGATTGACTGATTCAAAGCCAAGAGCTTGGGTCTTCCTCTGGGTCTCCTTGTGGGTACAGGGACCCAAGACTTGGGCCATCCTCGGCTGCTTTCCCAGGCCATAAGCAAAGAGCTGGGTCAGAAATGGAGCAGATGGGGCACAAACTGGCACCCATATGGGATTGGCAGAGGATTCACTTGCTCTGCCACCCTGCCCCCACTATTCTAACCTGTTTTAACTCATGAACTTTTCTACAAGTCCTGTCCATTCACGTCACTGCCAGAACTCACCAGAGCTCAGTTATTCTAGATCCCTGCTCGCAGCAGCTCTTGTTACTCCCCCACCCCATTCTGATAGATCCCGCAACCCTCAGCTGCTGCTTCTTACCTCAAGGAATCGACATGAAGCTTAACCTTCCTTTAGAGCTCTGCCAGCCTCTGTATTTCCTAAGTCGCAACACACACGTTTTCTATTCTTACCAACTGCCTGGTGTCCTTCTCAGTTTCTTCATGCGAAGGCTGCCTCAGTTTGCTCACCACGCTCCTTCACGGATTTCCCACTCTGAGCAAGCCGTCATCTCTCCCTGACCAGAATCCACATTTTTTTTTTCACTTCTTATCTACCTTCCGCACACAAACAGCTTCAGCTGTGTGAAGTCTTAAATCACATGTAATTTAGCTCTGTATTTCTTACAATATTTAGGATGGCCGTATACGAAACAGACACTCAAACATTAGTTGAATGGAACATTCAGCCAAAATAGGTGCACTCAAATAGAGGCAGAAGCAAATTCTATTCACTGTTGCCCAACACTGCACTTGGGTAGTGGCGCATCAAAGCGACCTGGGCACTGCAGGTCCAGAGGACACAAGGGGAAGCCTTGGACAATAACACACATGTAAGAGAACAGAGCTGAAGAGGTCGTGAACACACGCCTTCCACCCTCCTCATCCCCCTCCATAAGTCCTAAGTGTTGTATCTTGTCTGGCTTGAGACCCAGGGACTGGGGAAAGTGCTGACGAGTGGGTTATTCCACCATTTTCATTCTATAGCATGTCTAGAGAGACGTGATGGGCAGTAAAGTCACTCCACCTGCTGACCTATGGCATCTATGAATTCAACACCTGAAGTTTCCACTCTCTACTTTAATAATTAGTTTTCTAGGGAAGCACTCAGGGTACTCGCAGTTGAATGGGAAGACTCTCGTCCACTTATTCCTGTGATGATCAGCACTCAATGGGATGCAGCAGGTTTGACAGCAGTGCCTGCAGTCAGCACACACTCATGCACTGTGCGTCACACGGGAGGCACTGACTGCTGATAAACACCGGGTTAAATCAGGACAAGGGGTTTCCAACGTACATTACTGAACACACATCTGTGCACACACATTCTTATATGCATCTAAACCTACAGCACCATGTGCCTTAACAAGGTTATTTTTTTTTTTAAAGATTTATTTTTATTATTATTTATTGGAAAGGCGGATATACAGAGAGGAGAGACAGAGAGGAAGATCTTCCGTCCGATGATTCACTCCCCAAGTGAGCCGCAACGGGTCGATACCATGCCGATCCGAAGCCAGGAGCCTCTTCCGGGTCTCCCACGCGGGTGCAGGTTCCCAAAGCTTTGGGCCGTCCTCGACTGCTTTCCCAGGCCACAGGCAGGGAGCTGGAAGGGAAGCGGGGCTGCCGGGATTAGAACCGGCGCCCATATGGGATCCCGGGCGTGCTAGGCGAGGACTTAACCACTTGCGCCACCGCGCCGGGCCCCTTAACAAGGTTATTATAAAAAATAATAAAGAGCACCATTATATGTCATTCCATATTAATCTAAAGGTTTTTTAAAAGAAGGAAATCAGGGCCTGGCGTGGTAACCTAGCGGCTAAAGTCCTCACCTTGAACACGCCAAGATCCCATATGGGCGCCGATTCTAATCCCAGCAGCTCCACTTCCTATCCAGCTCCCTGCTTGTAGCCTGAGAAAGCAGTCAAGGACGGCCCAAAGCCTTGGGACCCTGCACCCACATGGGAGACCCGGAAGAGCTCCTGGCTCCTGGCTTTGGATCGGCTCAGCTCTGGCTGTTGCACTCACTTGGGGAGTGAATCACTGGACAGATGATCTTCCTCTCTGTCTCTCTTCCTCTCTGTATATATGACTTTACAATAAAAAATATTTTTTTTAAAGATTTACTCATTTTTATTACAAAGTCAGACATGCAGAGAGGAGAGATAGAGAGGAATATCTTCCATCCGATGATTCACTCCCCAAGTGAGCGCAACAGCTGGTACTGTGCCGATCCAAAGCCAGGAACCAGGAGCCTCTTCCAGGTCTCCCACATGGGTGCAGGGTCCCAAAGCTCTGGGCCGTCCTCGACTGCTTTCCCAGGCCACAAGCAGGGAGCTGGATGGGAAGTGGAGCTGCTGGGATTAGAATTGGCATCCATATGGGATCCCGGGGTGTTCAGGCAAGGACTCTAGCCGCTAGGCCACGCCGCCGGGCCCAATAAAAAATATTTTTTAAGAAGGAAATCAAATGGTTAGTATTTGGTTTAATCTTTGGTATCTCTAAGGCTGGAGCTGAATGCTCTTAACTCTCACGCATCTAACACAGGTTACACACCTCTTCAAGAATGCGCATACAGGCGCTCTGATCTGCGGCTGGATTCTATCTACCCGTGGCAGTAAGTCCCTTGCTGCTTTCTCTTTCCTTCTTTTGTTTCCTCTCCTTCTTCCTTACCTTTCTTCCTTCTCCCTCCTTTCATTCCTACCGTAACATTTAGTGAGTAGAAATGGTGAGTAAAACATCGTGGGCCTCCAGCGAGGGCACACGGTAGAAGGCAGGAAGATGGCACCCCAAAGGGCTACACAAAAGGATCGCAATCCTCTAAACTTAAAGCAGGCAGGGCAGGGGGTGAGAGGCAAGCGTTTGTATATGCAGACACCGTGCCAGTTGGATGACTATATCCTACAGTGCAGAGTCTGGGGTCAGCCCTGGCCCTGGGTTCAATTCCACTCTGTGCCAATACAGACACTAAGATAGCAGGTGACGGCTCAGTTGCTTTGATCCCTGCTATCTCTCTAACCTTTATTTCCTTCTTGGCTCACGACCCTAAGCTCAGGCCGCTGCAAGTGTTTGCAAAGTGACACATCAGATGTGGGCTGAGTCTCCTCTTCTCCCTGCTTTCGCACGCCCTCCCTCTCATTCTGTCACTCAAAATCTATGTTACAAATTTTTAAAAACTAGAGACCAGTATCATGGAAAATCAGATTAATCCTCTACCTGCAGCAATGGTACTCCATATGGACACTGGCTCACATCCTGGCTCCTCCACATCCAATCCAGCTCCCTGCTAATGGCCTGGAAAAGCACCAAAGCATGGCCCAAGTCCTTGGGTTCCTAGAACCATGTGGGATAGCCAGAAGCAGCACCTGGCTCCTGGTTTCGGATCTGCCTATGAGACGCTGAGGAAACCTCATCTCAGATAGGCCAGGAGCTGTATTCTTTTGTCCTGTACCTCGCATTTCACCGTTTCCTTTTAAAACCTTCCTCCTGCACCCCGATGCCTTGCTCTTGGTGGCTCATGGAGGCTTAGCAGCTCACCCATCATGACCAGGCATCGCTCTGGCACCACCTTTGACTTCTTATTCATAATGTAGAATACCTAGTCAGTGCTTTGGAGCAAAAGCAGCAGCGGTGCCCTATCCTTCAGAGACAAGGGCTAGTCCACATCACAGCTCTGGATTACAGGCCTCCCACTGCTACCTCCTCTAGGACTCATGTAAGTTCCAAGCTGTCCATTTCGCAATAACACCATACTCAATAATTCTAGAGAAATATGGCTAACGGCTTTCTGGTTTTACACTTAAATCTATGTAAAAACCCATATAATCTAACTATTCAACATAAAATGAGGGCATTTAGACGGTATTCTTCTACAAATGGAATGTTTCTTGACTTTCATTTTCCCCTTTTGAATGATTTAATAGATGTTTTAAAACAGAAAAATAGTTCCTAATCTATATTATACATACATTTCTCATTAAATAGATTATTCCCTCTTTTAAATGTGATGCATTTATTAAAATACCATCACTGTAATGTTTGCATCTGCTGCCAGCCACTTTACATTTCTTGATGATTTTATATAAATGGGAAAAATTCCAACAATCACCTACGGCCCAATAAAAGTCCCCATATCCCTCATAAAGGCACAGCAAGTACTGTGAAAAGTGGAAAAGCCTTAAAGTAAATGAAGGAAAAGCAGCCCTGAGCGTGCGGTGGCCACCAGCCCCTCCTCCCTCCCAGGAGCATCACGTCAGGTCCAGAACCAGACATTAACTTTCTCATTACACATTTCTGCAGAAGCTGCTAAGAGCAGCTGGAGGTTTTTGGTACATACATGTTTCACAGCCACCAGTACATTCTCTGCTGACTAAAGGAAGGGGAGGAACGTTCTCACACATTCATCTACTCCCCATATCTGCAGAGGAGGTCGGGAAAGAACCTCCTCAGTGCACCACTACAGGTGTCCTTTGAGTCAGGAGCATCATTTCTGCACTGTGGGGTCTCCAAGGTACAAGTCCAGCGGCAATGAACTGCTGAGTGGACGCAGCAAACTGGAGAGAATTTTTGGCTTTGGTCACTGGAACGTCAGGCTCAAAACTTAGGACTTACTGTTTCACGTTCACAGAAAGATTAGACCAGACTGAATTCCAAAAATAAACACTCCAGATAATAAAGCCACACTACCTAACTAGCATTAGTGCAGTGATAGAGTTGTGCAGTTCACCGTATTAAGATATTCCACTTGTAGCTTGATTTCTGGCGTTAAGAGACACAGGGCCACACTCTGTGCAGGCTGATCTTTCAGACACACCTTTCTGAGTCCAGTTGCTTAATGCTGACCCAGGTGTCTTTGCTCAAGAACCTTCCAGTGTGAGGCACCACTGAGAGCAAAGAACCCTTTCTTAAAGAACGGTATCAAGAACATTTCCATAGACTCCCTGTTCAACTTGGTGCTTGTTTTAGACACACACACACCCTCTGCTAAAAACAAACATGATGCAATATGTTGAAATCCTCCTTCCCCTTGGATATGTTTTTTGAAGTCCTGGGTTTAATTTAATCAGAAATAGTTCAATAGCTTCCTTGCTGTCTGCGACATTACCACCACTCAGGAGGACATGCAGATCACGGCCTTGGAGTACCTTCGTCTTCCTTTCTCCTCTCTCCCTGTCTCCTTCCCTCCTTCACATCATATTTTGCTCACCAAAATAAAGGTTCACTTCAAATCCCAACCACTATAAATTCATTTTTGGCATCCTCCATTTAAAACCTGTTGTATCGTGTAAATAAATGTGCTAAAAAAAAAAAACCCCTCATAACTGAAAAAACAATGATCCCATTTAAACATGCTGTTGAATTTTAATGTTTTTAATATTGGGCAAAAATAATATGCTGGATGGCAAGAATCGGAAATTAAACCTTCCTTGGCTATTTTGGGATATGATCTTTTTCAAAGCAGAGAAAGGAAAACATTTTAACAGGCTCTTAAAAAGCCAACAGGCAGATGTTCAGGTAAAACCAAAGCCAGGAGACTGTTTATTTTAATAAAGCCATTATATGCACAGCTCCAAATTAGGAGTGCCACCGAGCCCAGGGTATGTCTAAGCCATCACCACCTGTTGGCCCTGAAAAAATCTATTAAAGTCACACATTCCGAGCCGGCCCTTTCTAACCAATAAAACCCACACAGCTTCATCGTGAGGCCCGAGCTGCTCAGAGCAAATGTCCTTGCAACCTGAATTCTTAGCCTCACATTTCTGCCATGCTAGTGTTTTCACAAACTGACCATAGAAAAGTGGTAGATATGGGAAAGAGGGGAGAAAAAAGAGAAGATGGGCTTCATACCTCCCCCTCCCCAGCCCCCGCTGAGCTCCCTCCCCCACCCTCTCGGAACAGGACTGCATGGTTCGCTTTCCGTGCAATAGAGTTCCAACTCTGCAAGTTGAGTGCAAGGGCAGAGAAGCCATCACAAGTGTTTTAGTAATTAAATGAATATGCATAATGAACCATATGCCCAAAGGGCCTGTTCTTCACTTGGGCCAGATTTGTGTTTGAATTTTTAATTTTTATATACAGATGAAACATTCAGTGTAATCTACCAGCAGTGTGAGGTAGCATGCAGTGAGACTCACCCAAGAGGACTCAGGCATGGGGGACTGGGCAGCAAAACCCTTCCCCAGCATGGGATTCAGACGTGTTTCCCCTCCAGCAACCACCCCTCTCACCTGCTCAGTCTTCAAGAGATGAAGACCCTGAGTGGGCTGGCAGGTTTCCCCAGGATGAGAAAGTGCACTGGCATCAGCTTGAAGTGGGAATCACGCATGGGATACACAAGGACCGCCCTAAAAAACAACCCTTCCTCCACCGGAGAGACAACCACCAGTGTCTTAAACTACAGCAAACACTTCCAGGTCTCTTCAGGGAGTTGCATAAACGTGACCCTGTGGCCACATGCACAGTTAGCATCAGCAAGGTCAACTCAACTGGGATCCCTGCTTCCCAGGGAGGCTGCTGTGCAGAGTGCGTGGCAGGGAAGGCTCTGGGTGCTGGGGAGCTGGCATGCCTGCTCCTGCAGTGGACTGGTCTGGAACGGTCAGCCCCTTCCATAGTCCCCAGCAAGCTGGGCAGGAGACAGCCAGGGCCTTCTAGGAAGCTCAGAACCACAGCTAACGCAGCACCAGCACGGGGACAGTGTGGTTGGCCTGGAAAAGCAGCACCAGGTCACAGAAGAGCCGACTCCCAGGGTTAGCTTGGGTGTTGTCAAGGCTCCCCGGAGGACGGTGTCCTAAGGCTACAAGTGCCAAGGGTGGGTCTCAGTTTGGATTGAAGAGGAGTACGTCTCAGGGCAGGATGGGAGCAGGAGAGGTGACAAAAAAAATGCTAAAGTGTGCCTTCTCCACCTGTAATTCAAGAAAGGCAAACACAAACTACATTGTGCCAAGAGAAGCTTATAAAGACAGACCCGATCCACAGGCCCGGTGGAGCCAGCATGGCCCATCAGCCACACCTAGATGCAAGGAGCTATGGTTTCCCCCACATAAACACCAGAAACAAGCAGAAGGCACAGCCTCCAGGAGCCTGCAGCACAGGAGCTGTAAATGATGTCTCCTCATTCAGAGTTTACGAATTTGACACTGGCTGGGTGACGTGGTCCACGTGATCCACGGCTCTCAGCGGAAAGACAGATAAACTTCAACAGACTGTTTAAATCCTTCAAGGAAGCGTCTGGGCAATTAGAGAGGGAGGGCAATCTTTGCAGAGTGCATTCAGTCCCTCAGACCTCCCAGACAATAGATCAGGCCCCAGACACACAATGCTTCCCTTAGGCTTTTGAGCTCTGTGTTTGATCTCTGAGTCACTCCTGTGAGGAGCTGGAGGTGGCATCCACCTAGGAGGTATTATTCATGAGCGAGCACTGCCTCTGGTCTGAAAGCAGAGGTCTCCACAACCCTCAGCAGAAAGCCCTGTGTCATCAACATGAGGGTGGGATCATTCCAGACACTTGGAGAACATTCTTCTACATTTTTTTAAGCTGCAAAATCTGTTGTGTAAAAGTTGAGTGAGCCACACCAGTAGTTGTAGGTAATCTGGTGCCCACAAAGCATGGCCCGAATCAACTCCCAAAACACACCACGCCTTTTGTTAACAAACTGAACTTCACAATCCACTCAATGAGAAAAACACCACGTGTGAGAAACAATATTATAATATGCAAAAGACAGGAAAGGGAGCTGACGAGTAGGAGCTGGGCACTGCAAACTTTTCAATCTCAGTTGGCCCACGGGTTGCTCTGTAGGACACACTAATCGGGCAATAGCCTATTTCCTGCTGGACACATCCTGTTCCCAGGGCTAATCTCACAGAGGAAGCTGGGCTTTCACCATTTATTATAAACATTTTCAAGAACTGCTTACCACGACGTATTCTTTTAATGGATTAGATTTTGGTTGGCTGCTAACAGAGAACTGAATCTTGTCTATCTGAACGCTGAAAAACAGGCATGCAGAGGGCCTCCCTTTCCCTCCTCCTTCGCCTCCACTTTGCCCGCCCCTCAGCAGTGACAGCAGAACACAGGCGGCCAGCAGGTGTTTCATCTCCACCCCCCTTCTGATGAGGGTGGGTCTGCATGTACAAGGCCTGAGTGGGCTTGAACTCTGCTGTAAGACTTAGTGACAACTTCAGCAGACAGAGACGGAAATTCACACACTCTGCTCAAGACCGTCGCAGTCGCCGACCGACGACACTCAATATCTAAAGCATCTGAAGTAAAAGAATTCCATTTCCTTAGATTCAACAGTTTCCCCTTGAAAACGTGTAAGAACTTTTTAAATGAGACTAAAAGAAAATGGGAGAGCTGGAAATTAAATTTTTACTTAAGCAAATCACTCTAGACTTAGCATTTTGAAAGTCAAACTTTAAAAAAAAGGCAAATGCGTATGTATGTGTACGTAGGCATTGCCAGAAGCGGTTCAGAAACACAGGAACCTTAACCAGCAGCAAGTAAGAACTACCATCTCGGAGTGCTTTTCCCTTGGTGGACCACTCCTAATGTTCCAAATGAGTTAAATAAAAGAATTTTAATGTGTTATTGTATCCACAATGCACTCCCTAACGGTTTAAAAGAAACTGTTTACACTCTGTTTTATCTCTGGGGAAAAGAGCTTTCAAAGAATTAGCGATCCTGCTCCCAGGATCAGAACTACCCGAGGAAGGAAGTTAAGGTAACGCTGCCACGGAAGGTGTAGTTTGTGCTTGCACACACACACACACACACACACACACACTCAGTTCTGCCTCAGCACCCTCACTCACGGTAACAAAAGACAGTGAATCCACTGAACCGAAAGCTGAAGCACTGCATTTAGCTGCAGGTTGAGAAAAGTAAAAAATACTCAGAAAGGACTGGAATAAAGTGACTATCGTCTACATGAAAGCCATACCAACTCAGAAGCAGCCCAAATGTCAACCCTTTTGGCGCAGGATCAACATGCTACAGAAAATGGGAGAAGAAGATCTTATAGGCAAAACAAGCAAGATTAAAATGTAATTTTTTTTACTGCTGTAATGACTTGTGCTTATAGATTATTGTATCAAGTTAAACAAATTGCTAAAATTAACATCCTTAAGAATTACCTCCCCCCCCCCACGTCAGCCCTGAGATTCACCACCATTTGTGAGTTTCCAGCGCCACCTGCAGGTCTGTCTGTCCCAGCAACGCCAGCCTAACTGCCCTTTCTCTTTTTCCCTTATTTTTACTTTCCCCCTTTCTTCTTTTCCCAAGACAGCAGACGTGTTGGAATGTCAAGAAATCAGTTTTTCTTTCTTTTGAAAAACCACGAAGTGTTAAAATCGTAGAATCCACCCCTGCCTCTCAAGAGGCAGATAATGCAGCCATGTCAGCTGAACTGAGGGCTACACACTCGATGCATTTTCTTGTTTTCGTAAACAAGGATTTGGGGAGGAAGTCGGTATAGCCAGGCTTCCTTTACAAAAAGGTGAGCACGTCCATCGTTTCCAAAGAAAACGCCACTTGCTACAGAGCTGCACACACTGCTTACAGCAGAGCAGGAGATGGGCTACCATCAACCAGTCCACACCCAGGACTCCGCTACACTCATCAGAACAAGACACCATTTCACGAGACACGGCATCACTGCCATTAGCTGTGTTTCTAAAACCACAAAACATGGGCCGTGGCCGTCTTTGTCCTGGCCATCTTTATCACACCTGTCATCACTCCTTGATGAGAAGTGAGATCTAGGAACAGGGCCAGAGGACATGAACAGAGCAGATGCACAGATGATGTCCCCACGAGGCACCTGGCCCATTCAGTGGCTGCTTCACCCACGTCGAGGGCGCTGATGTCCCCACGCAACACCTGGCCTGCTCAGTGGCTGCTTTGCCCACGTTGAGGGCGCTGATGTCCCCACGCAGCACCCGGCCCATTAGGTGGATGTTTCGCCCACATTGAGGGCATTGATGTCCCCACGCGGCCCCCGGCCTGCTCAGTGGCTGCGTCGCCCATGTTGAGGGCGCTGCACAGTGAACATGCTCGTAGATGCAGCTCAGGTTCACCGACTAGAGCCGTAACTGCAGGTGCTGGTGATGCAGGCACAGTGACCAAGTGCCGGGCTGAGACGTCTCTGCTGTTCCAGGCGGGAAGGGCTCAGAGAAGCACTTTGCTGAAACACCTGTTTCTCTCCTTTAGGGGAAGATGAAATCCCCCCCACACACTGCCCACCCTCCCTGCCACACCAGTACTTTGGCTCCAGCAATTCTAAAAACCTGAACTGCAACCGAGGGGGTCTTACTGAACTCCAGTTGGGCCTAACGTATATTTATTGCTCTCTGTCTCTCTCTCTCTCTTTGTTTCAACAAAACAAGGTATCTTGGACAATGCATTGAGAAACAGAAGCTTTAAGGGGCTCAGGTATAAAAAGAAAAGTGATTTTTAAAGGCCAAGAAACCAGATATAGGCTAAGAGACTGTGGGGACAGTAAAGCAGTAAACACAGTCCTGGAACATGGATGAGCTGACTGCTTGCTAACACTGGTTTTGATTTAGTTGTCTGATGTGCTCGTGTGTGTGTGTGTGTGTGTGTGTGTGTGTGTGTGCGTGCACACGCACAAATGAAATCTGGACTATCAGGCCAATGAAAATCCTCCTCCCAAATGGCTCAGTTTTTAAAAGCCGATGACCCAACCCCACGGTAGGGGGAATGGCAACAAAACCCACCTTCCTAAACCATAAATCAAAGGGCCAAAGTACAACGTAGTGCAGGAAACCCCAACCAGACCACAAAGGAGGTTTCTCTCCATAAACATCAGATCAGGCAGCTAGAATGATTACTGGGCTCTCTCGTAACTGTCACCTGCGGTGGGTCTAATTACAGGCTACCCCGGCAAGCACGCCCACATCACACAGCAATCAAAGGGCCCTCGCTTGCCAAGCTCAGCCAGACAATGGCGAGCACACGCCACCTGATGGGGAGCCCCAGAAGATCCGCCAGAGAGACTAATAAAAATGACAGCTCAGAAACAAACGACAATGCTTGGTGCTCGGACTGGAAAAAAAAGGCAATAGCAAATTAGGCAGAAATCTGAGGGAAGAGCATAGCTCTTCAACAGGTCAAAACCCACACAGAATAGGGTCTGTTTTCACACACAAGGTCTTCCATTCCAGGACACTGCCTTCTATTTTTGCATCATGCAAAATGTTTGTCACATATCAAAATAGATGGAAAGAGAGGAAAAGTATCATTTCTGTGAGGGCCAAAAATGAAGCCAGATTTAGGAGCTGTTCACAACGGTGAGAGATGGGTCAGCTCTTCGGTGCTCCTGTCTGGGCACACACCCTGGGTGAGCCAGTGAGGGAAAGGAGAGGCAAAGCCATCTCATATTCATGAGGTTATGAGGTCCAGACGTTATCCAGGTACTGGACCACTGGCAGAGTGGAAGCGAGAGGACAGCAACTTGTGGGAACAGTCGCTTGTATCAGTTCCACCATCCTTCCCAGAGACACGTGCCCACTGCGCGTCCATCAGCACCGTTAGCAGTGAGGACTGACTGGGCCTTTGCCACCCCCAGCACACAAGATGAACCCTTGTCCACAGAGCCACTGCACTGTGTACATCATCCACATGACATTAACCTAAGGCCTTAAGCCATGAAAAGGAGCTGAATCCCACTTGCAACTGAGCAGCCCTGGTGAGACCGGGAAGGTCTAACTCTAGGCTGGTGTTTGGTGGCTTCACACACACATTCATCAACTCAGAAAACAGATGTTTTCACATTTGAAGAGTTGCATTTCTACCCTGTGGTCGAACAAGTCTTCACAGCACATGGCCTTTCCAAGGAGCTGTGTGTGTTCTGTGTGCACTTGCACGTGTGGGCAGGCAAGTGTGTGTGCTAGTGAGGGCGAGGCCTCTGAGTCAGAGGGCAGCATCAGCCACCGACAGGTAAAGCCTCACATCTGAGCTCGTTTCAAGCTTTAAGACAACTTGCATGCTCATTACTTTATCCCAAAGAGTAAGGTTTTTCTATGGCATTTACTAATACTCAAATGCCAACATGGAGAAAGGAAGGCGCGGGAGGAGGGGTGGGCAGGTTAGAGGAAAACGTGGAGAGGAGAGAGAGGACAGCAAAGAGGGAAGGAGCTGGAAGAAGCACCGAGGCAAAGCATGAAGACCGTCCCTCCGCCTCAGCATCTCCTACGGCAGCAGGTGCCCTGAGCATCAGTGGCTGTGGACAGGGACAGAGGGGCAGGAGGGCCTTGTCAGACGACGGTACCCAGTACCACCCACATGACCTCCGTGGTCTTTTATTCCTTTAAGAGTTAAGACCATAAAGCCAGGTTCAAGTAAGTAGGATGGCATCTCCAGAGTGGAAGAACAAGGCTGATTTGAAGCAATGCACAAAAGACTAGAAGCAGCTAACTAGGAAACTCAGAGCAGACTGGAAGCGTGTGTTTTCAGCCGTACCCCTCAGAGGCGCTGGTGGTTATGGGCCCAACGCAGGGATGCCACAGGAAGTGAGCCATTCCCCATGGTGCAACAGGGCCATGGAATGTGCTGCATAGGATTCAAACAGTACAGATCCACCATTCATGATTCCAACCTGGAGTGCCCACCAATACCAAGGAATTTCATTCAGTGCTTTGAGTTTGTCTGAAAGTGCAATTCAATTACAAAGTTGAAAATACCAACATGAAAATATGCTAAAATAGTGAATGTAAAAGCATACATCCTAGGCTGATAATCTTTCTAATGCAATTACTGTAATTTTATTAAATGCATAATTAGTTAATGTCTGAGAAGCTGTCAATAGAAGGTACAATTATGCTGTTAAAATTATAATCACAAAGCACAGTGAGTGATGGATTGTTTCTATGTGAAAAATATGCTGAAGAAAACTTTAAAATATTTTTGGAAGTATATGATGTAGTCTCCCAGGAAAACGAAGAGGCGATAAGTCACCTTATACATGTTCAATAAAGTGTCAACTATATGAAACATTTCACATAATAAATGGAAGCATTTTATATACAACATGTCTATATTGTACATATGTGTGTGTGTTTGCGGACATATTAAGCTGCTTTTACAGACCCTCCCCTCCATGTAAAGTGACTGATAGAGCCGGCACGTTGGGACTGAGTGTGAGAGACGAATTGTGAGCATGCTGGTGACAGAACTTAAAGAAAAGGCAAAGTTGTTACACAGAGTCACGTACTCACCTGAAACGCCCACACATCCCAGCATTACGCGCCAAGGCAAATCTCAAAGCGAGACTGCCATCGTACTATCTGTCATGTGTACCTGTCATATGCCTGATGATTTGGGGAGAACCCATGAGCAGAAATAACCTGATTTCCCCAAACTTTCCATTGTGCAAGCTGCGTTTGTGTGCACGCACACAGGCATACACAGCATCAAGCCTAAGACTGCAGCTGTTATGCACAATGTGTAATTATTTCACATTTCTCCATATCCTAGTGTTTCTAAAATCTCAGAATTCTAGGTGCATTGAACACAAGATCACACAAAGAAAATACAGCGCAGTGTTCACCTTCCTAAGGGCCGAGGCTGACCGGTGTCTTAAATCATTTGTTATATTGCAGACTGTCAACTTGGAAGAATAAATACTCCATTTTACTAAAAAAAAAAACAAAAAAAAAACAGGAACTAAAGTCACAGATGTTAAAACCATAGCAATATGAAGATACCCACTGATATATGGTAGATTTAGATTAGTTTTTAACATCAAACGTCCAAGTAAAAATTTAATAAAAGTAGGAATCCATCAACGCCCCAGACTTGCACCCTTTGATGTAGAAGGTGTGTGTCTGAAAGATGGCTGAAAAACAAACCTAGAGCAAGGCAGCGAGGCGAACGCTGCTATTTAAAACAACTTTCCGATGATTCCATTTGTCAAGAAAGGCCATTTTATTATGGGTAAAATATTTTTATAGCCCAGAGATATCTTTGGTCTCTTTATAGGCAATACTTGGATTCATAAAATATAAATGTGTAACAGGGAAACAAAACTAAACCCTCAATACAAGATCAGATCTAAAATACAAACATGCAGAATTAGCTTTTCAAAACAACTTCATCTTCATTCCTGTTGATGTATTTTCCCAGAGACCCACTAGAAATTTGTACCTGTCTCATGATAGCTACTTTTTAAAAGACATTTTTAAAAGGAATATACAAATGTAGATAGCTGCCGTCTTCTGCCATTATTTATTTTTCAAACACTTGAAGTTCTTAGAGAAAACCTCAAAAGTAGATTTCTCCTTAATGTGATGTGTGGCATCAGAACCACCAGCTGTCCTTGCAGGCTCTCCTTTCAAACCCTGTGGTCAGCCTCTGCCTGTCACCTGTCCTGATTTGGAAATGAGAAGCAGGTCTTCCAATGGAGTCTGGTTAAAGACTGCGACCTGAAGTGCTGGCTTAGATCACCGCCAGTTTGTCACAACTCGTATTGCGAAAGTAAGCAGACAGAGCACAAACCCAGGGTCCTATTGATAGAAAAAAGTTAGCAACAGGGGTCTGTGTTTAGCAGGTAACAGAAGTCCAGCCACTGGGGACCAACATCACCGAGCTGGGCACATTGCCACGTGGTGTGAGGCAGGGGGTCAGCTGGGATCTGCTTGACAGTCTCCCTATCTCCTCTGGCTCAGGCCACCTGCAGAGCCAACACTGCTGCAGAAAGACAACCCATACGGAAGTCCCCAGACTCAAGGACACAGCACCTCAGCCAGCAGTGGCTGACAGGTGTGCAATCCCCAAAAATGCCCTAAGACAGTTGAGGAGGACATGGGCAAGTCCATGAAAGTGAAGGACTTTCAGTCAAAAACAACACTTGGTTACTCAGACATTGACAAAAGAATAGAAACTATAGAAGAGTAGGGATCCAAAATGCATTCTTTGTCCTAAGGGAAAAAAAAATCATTTTTCTTTAGAGTCACTTGCTTTACCGGCAGAACTACTATCACAAATCAGATTGCTAATAGGAATGATTTCAAATACAAGGACTGTACAACTTAGGAAAGACCAAGATCTACCAGGTGAGGGCCTCAGCATCTTTGAGGAGATGTACCAGGCTGGGTAACACAGGTGTCACCGAGTTCCAACTTTATTAAACAAGCACTTTCCATCAGGATACAATAAGGACAAATGCAAACAGCAATGATAGTTAGTGGGAAATGTGCTGTACGCACAGTCAAGTGTCCAGTCCATTGGAGCCCTGAAAATCTGACTTGAGTAAAACAATGAGAAGACACAAATGAAGCTTTCCTTGCATGTGGCTAGTGACTGGGACTGTCAATCTTGAAGCTTGTATGTGCCAGCGTGGCACAGGGATTGGGTCCAAAGTAGCAGTGGACGAGCCTTTCCACACGCATTTCCAGCCCCCACCCAGGCTCCCTGCCATACAGACATGCCCTTGATTAGGCAAACTATTCCTATTCATTCCTTCTAATCTTTTTAGATCAGCCCAGCAGCACATTAATCATCGCCGTCGTACCCCAGCAAAATCCAGGGCAACAGATTTCTGTTTTTCTAAAAGCACAACACGAGAAATGCAACTCGAGAAGGCGGAAATCCTCTTCCTCTGCAGCGGCCGGCCAGGCAGCTGCCTGGAAGACGACACCAATTGTGTCCACTTCCCTCTCCTCCCTGAATGACACAGAACATTCCATGGAAGTTTTGAAAGGAAATTCAAGTGGGCAGCAGAGCTGGGGAGGCTAAAGAACCAAACGCATGAAGGCACTGTCAAGGGGGGATGTGAGAAAGGGAAGCGGACAGATAGAGAACAAATCCTTTTACTAAGGCCAAATGTTTTAGCAACCTCACACAGCCTAAAATGCTCTTAAAGATCAAACCTGCAGACAGCATAGGCCCTATGTACCCTGAAGCAAGGGCAAAGTAAAATAAACCCAGCCAAACAAAATGCTCCCCAATGGCCAAGAAAATGCCTGTTCAGAAACCAATACACTTGACCCTGCATAAAAATGGTGAGGGTGACCTTGGACCAACAACACTTGGGCTGCCATCTACAGTATAGTCTGTGCAGCTACAGTGCGGGTAGGAGATGTTGCTGAGATATGCTGGCATCAACAAACAGGAGAACAAAGGAATGCACGCAATGCGTTCCCAGGCTCTGTAAAGATTGTGATGATATGCACTCTGACCACTCGTACCGCATGCCGGTCCCTACAGTGACCTCTGTACGGTACAGACAGTAGTGGGACACCAACGAATGGACACAGCTGGCAAGGGCAGCCCCTTCACACAGGAGGAAGGAAGTGAGATACACAACATGAAGGCACTGTGCCAACCCTGAAGTCTTCCCAGGTCCTTGGGCTCACAGTGGGTTCAAGATCTCTGAGACCCAGGAACTTTATGTTGCTTCTAAGGATAGGACAGTGTCATCTGAGAAGGAGTGTCACATACTGATGACAGTCTGCTCATCGTATGAGTCAAATGACAATACATGGTGAGTATTTATATACTAGAGGATTGATACTGCTGAGTGCTTTTAATATCAATGCTTGGAAATGATTTGTTTATAATCAGACCTATCAAGTAAGCATTTATACCCACGTGACATGAGGATTATGAAAACACTTAGGGATTCATAGTGTGTATCCCCTGGCTCCCTTAAACTAACCAAGAAGTGGCAGAGGAGCAGAATTTGGGTAATTTAACAATTTTCAAGGGTAGAGTTGACTTGAGTATCATCTCAGAAGGAAAACCACAGGTGCTCATGTCTTCACACACTTCAGAGACAAATCGATTAGAAACCAATCGCACCAACATTCACAGGGAGGCTCACCACAAACGCCACCGCACTTCTCGTGGTGGATTCCCACTGGAAGCAGCTCCTCAGGAACTGCAGCGTGTTCCACAGCACCACCGTGAGCCGCCGCACCCGGTCCACATCCCGCGACAAGATCTGGAGTTGCAGACGAGAAAACAGGGAGTTGGCCAGAAAGATCCCAAATATTCCCGGAAGGTCAGACGGCCTAGTCATTTAGAGTGCATTCTGTGTATCTGCCAATTAAAAAATTAAAAAGCAGAAGAAGCCTGGATGCTTCAAGATCAATTTTTAAAAATACTATTTATTGGGCCTGACGCACTAAATACTCGCCTCGCACGCACCACAATCCCACACCCAGCTCCTCCACTTCCCATCCAGCTCCCTGCTTGTAGCCTGGGAAAGCAGTAGAGCATGGCTCAAGGCCTTGGGACCCTCCAACTTGCATGAGAGACCTGGAGGAAACTCCTGGCTCTTGACTTTAGCTCGGCTTAGCTCCGGCTGTTGTAGCCTCTTGGGGAGTGAACCAGTAGACAGAAGATCTTTATCTCTCATTCTGTCTGTAAATGTGCCTTTCCAATAAAATTAATCTTTGAAAAAAATACTGTTTATCCAAAGAGAATCCAATTCTTTTAATACTTCACTCGATGAAGAATAGTCTGTTTCAACAGTGTGTTGCACAAAATGAAGCTGAGGAAATGCAGCGTTTGGTGTGAGTGCACCTGTGCGTGCGGGGCTGTGCGGGGCTGTGCGGGCCAGGAGGGAGGGCAGTGAGCATTCTGCTGTTCAGTTTGGAAGGAAACGGATGGATTCATGGAAGAAACACAGACTCGCCACAGCTTATCTAGCCCAGAGCTCTACAGAAAAACAAACACACACCACAGTTCTGGGAAAGGAATCCACTCATTCCACTTCCAGGTTGTGTGATTGTGGACAACTGTTTAAACTTCATTTTTTAAAGTTAAGGTAGGTATCAGTTCTGCATGAGTATAAATCAGAGAGTTTCAGACATCTCTGGGATGTGGCAAGTTCCAGCGTTTCACAAGCAAAGCTTACAAGACGCCAGCATTGGAGGAGCGCAGGTGGGAGAGGAGTGTGGGGGGGACCGGGATGGCTCAGGATTCCAGCATCGCACGCCCTGCTGCTCTCAGGGCTCAGCAAGGCCCCAGGGCAAGACACACCGCGCAGAGAAGATGTCTTTTTCTGTGGGCAGATTCATTTCAAGCTGTCTGCAAAGCAGCTCTCCCCACATAGCTCAACTCTGGTTTCAACTTTCAAGTAAACAGAGAAAGGCAACACCAATAATAAAATAAATAAATAAAGTTCTTTCCCGGGTTACCAAAGAAGACCAGTACTGCACTCAGTGTCACGGTAGATGCAAGCCAAACACGTGGACACTTCCCTTCAGTGGCCGTCGCGGGCCTTTCCCACGTGTGCCCAGCAGTTCACGGGAAACAAAAGGACAGCAGAGTCACTTCATATTTCACTGCTTTATGTAATCCACAGCTGCTCACACCAAAGGAAGGGGGGGAAGTAATAAAGGTGTTGAAAGGGGGACACTGTGTTCTCTGTCACCCATTAAAGCAGGACAGAGCAAACGCCTGAATCTGTGTCTACAGAGGACAGGGAGGACCCTTCACGGAAAGGCCACCGACAGAAGGTGTGGCTTTCCGTCCCAGCCTGCTCTTTATGTCCTGATGAAGAGGGAACTGGGGGATGGGGGTGGTGTTGCAGAAAGAGCAGCCCAAGTTCCCCAGGGGCTGAAATGCCACCATTCGGACGGCAGGCCCTGCCTTGGGTGGACCCTGTGAGGGACCAGAGCTTAGCAGGCAGAACCCTCCCTGCACCTTCCCACCAGGACTGCAGCAGCTCCTACTGAAGGAGGGGAATCAGCCATGAAACCCTGCAGGAAGCCAAGGAGCCCTTGCTGCTCGCGACAGGATGGGGATACTGGAAGTCACCTGCTTTGCCTTCCCACGGTTGACAGCTTTCAGGCTTCCCCTTGTAACTGGGGATGGCTGAAATCCTTGGTTTTAGGAGAGCAGAGTGACAGGAAAGAAGAAACAGACAGGAAGACGAAGAATGGAGAAGCTGAGGGAGAGAGGGAGGGAAGAAGCAGGGACTGAAAGTGCTCTGTGCTGAGTCACAAGCCAACGAGTGGCTCCACCTACCTTTTTGGACAGCTTGCGGCTGTCTTCCACAAAGCGCTTCTCTTTGGGGGTGAAGGTCCTGAGACCTGCTTTCACCTAGGGAGACATGGCCGTTACTGGGCAAGATTGCGTGGGCTTCTCTCTGCCTCACTCTCTCCTGAGTGCCAAAGTCCAAACTGAACCTGCTACCCAGAGCCGGAGGATCACTGCCAAGGAGAGTACCTGGCAGAACAGACTGGGCTTGGGGCAGCGCGGGGGTCCACGTCGGCAGACCAAGGCTCACCAACTCTCCCACCTCCCTCTGACTACCCAGTAGCAGCAGGTGGGTATCAGTGTCTAGGCTATAAAAACCCCTTTTCCACAGAGAATCTCAATTTTTTCCAATTCCGTGGGTAAGGAAGGACGTGAGCTACAGTAGCACAGTCTGACAGAGAATGAGCAAGCTTGGAGGGAAATGGGCAGTTGCTCAGCCCAGCAGACAGTACAAATACTATCCCTCCAGATCAGAGGGATCACTGAAAAATTACTTAACTGAAATATTTTCTATTCACATCTCTCTTCCTCCTTTGCCCTGAAGCCAGAAGAGAGCTTGACACATGGTGGGGCCTGCACATTTGACTTCCGTGAAGGAAGGAAATGGGAGGACAAGGAAGGTACAGCACACTGGCACACAGCGCCCGCCCAGCATCGTCGGAAACCAGGAACACAACAGCAACGACACACATTCTGCTACACAGGACACAATGCAGCTGATCTACAGGCCACGCATTACACAGACTTAGATCTATAGGCTATCTAGCTACTATCTAGATATTAGTATAATTTCCAATATATAGATTAAATGAAGATTACATCCCCCTTATTTTCATTTTCTTTCCTTGACATTTAAAATTGAACACAGCCATTTCTGCCAGCTCCCAGGATTAACACCCTTTGGAATTGGGACACACAGAATCAATGTTACTCAGAGATTCAGAACAGTTCCTCCTGCTTTCTGACTGGAAAAATCTGAAACATTTTACCCTGGTTTCAGTATTTCATGGCGAGTCAACTTTTATTGTATGTACAAAGATCTGGGCGGTCTGAACCTCTTAAGCTTACCGGATTGTATATCAGGTCCAACTCCAGGTAAATAACTCCTTTGAAAGCTTGCTCTAAATCTTTGTTCTTCAGCACATAACAATTTGACTGTCCATCTCTAATCTGTCACAAACAAAATATAAAATAGGCATCAGTGTAAACTTCCTGCATGATTTAAACTGAATAGTCAAAATGAACTGCAGCAAAGTTGAGAACATAGGGTTACAGATCAAACAAATATCCAGAAGGAACTACATCATCACAAATCAACTTTGGTAATAGGAAGATAAGGGAAGAAGGCCCAGGTAGAAACTGGTGTGCGGAGAGAAAACCATTTATGCAAGCCATGACCAGACTACAGCATAGCCTTTGCCTCAGAAATCCTGGTGGTTACACATTTTCATTGACTCCAAAATGATGAATATTCAAAAAATTCCTGGCCAGTATTCCTCAATTGTCAAGGTCATGGGAAAGGGAAAGACTGGGGGACTGTCATAAATCAGGACACTAAGGAGATAAGATGATTGAATGCAATGTGGTACCCTGGATTGGATCCTGGAAAAAAATGACTTTAGTGCAAAAATGGGTGTCATCCAGATAAACAACCCAGCTTAGTTCATAGCAAGGTGCGAGGGTTGTTTGTTTTCAACTTTGACAAGTGCATCCTGGTAATGTGAGAAGATGACATCCGGAAGGACCGGGTGAGGGACTTATGAAAACTTCCTAAATCCACTCTGCAACTTTTCTATGAAATTAAAACATGTTAAAGAAATCAATAGGAAAACCAGTATTAACCAAGTGGTTCCAGTTTTTATTAGCCAGGAAACATTGCAAAATAGAAAAGTAAAACAGCCTAACACTGAGGCTTAAAAAAAAAACAACAACAAAATGCACAGATCAGCGAGTGATCCTCAGAACAAACAAGATTGTTCAGCACACTGCTCAGGCCAGCATGTCACTACAGCTCCTTAAACACACCTGCCAGGGCACCCCTACAGGTGAGGCGTCCATGAAAACACCTCAAGTATCATTCCAGCAACTCCCCAGCTAGGAAATGCATACTAACCAGGTTGATTTAATCATCTTCTCTGCAGATACCCAAGCAGCCATGCTTTTATTATTCACAGAAGTATTTGTATTGATTAAACTGCCGGCCCTTAAGAAGCACATCATTAGCTCTAAAAACCCAGAGTTACTGAAAGCTCTGGCTGGGACTGTAATAATCAAAATTTAAACATAGGAAGTTTGAGGGCACAGAATTTGAGCCATCTTTTCACCGACTATGACCGTCTTCACCAGCCACAAACAGTGGTGGAAATGAGTTGAATAAGTCACGGGGGAAACAGCAATTCCACATTACAAGGGAGAGGCCCTCTTCCTTCCCCAGTCACCCCACCTCTCTCCAATGAATGGGTTATATGCTGAAAGATGGCTTTCCTGGCCAGTGGCAGGGGGAGGGGTCCTATAAAGACCCTGCTTCCTTCCTAAACGGTGTCCAAACAGGATTCTGAGTGTCCGCTTTGATACACAGCCCCACTTCATAAATTGTGGGTGTTAAAGTTGAAAGAAATAAATACAGAAACAGCATGACCACTTGCCAAGTTGACTTGGGTCCAATTTAACTTCTGCTTCAGCCCACAGTCACCGTGCTGTTATCTTAAAATTTCCACGATTTCTCAAGTGCCAGGAAAGGGCAAGAGAAGAACAAGAAGTATCAGCATAACAATATGTTATAGCAAAAGAAGGGCTTTTATTATTATTATTCTTTTATTTAGTAAATGACAGCTTCCTGTTACTCAATGTCCCTTGCATTGTGTCAGCAAAACCCTGAATCCACCTAGAGCACTGAAGCAGGCATCAAAGCGTGAGACATGATGGAAGCTATGCCTGTTTTTCTCTTTAAAAGTATCATAAAACATAGGAATTAAAATTTTAGAAGTTGTAAAAAGTTTGAAGCTAGAAAAAAAAATCCCTTTGAACTTTCACAAACGTCAGAATCCCTTCCTCCGGACAGCAATTAGACAAAAATTTGGCTTATGCTCTTCATAAACTTTGAGAATTTGTATTCATAAATATAATCTTGACATAATATTTAACTTTTTTCCTAAGTGATGAGCTATTATGTATTTTGCAACTTCTATCTTTTATGTATCAATATTATTTTGTAATTTTGCTTGCATTAGTTTACAGATCTGAAATTTAATATGGCTTATGAAATTTCAAATGTGCACAAACTATAATTTATCAAGAATTCCATAGAATTGAACATTTTATTGACTCCACTTTTTTAGTCTGCCTGCCTCCAGAAACATCTGACAAAACTTACCACAAAGAAAGCGGTTAAGTTCAACGGGAAAGTCCGCCCTTAATGACATGTGGGAGACTGTTTCATTCACATCCAAGGGGCATGCTGGCTTCAGCTTTGCGAGATAAACTCCTACCACTGACATGCTACATCTTTGTGTTCCTGCCTTTTCATGGGCACAGTGCTGGGTATTAGGCACCGATAGGATGACAATATCTCAACAGAGCTGCAACATACATTCAACCTAATTAGTAATACACACGTCCATAAGCCAGGAAAGCAAACACTATCATGTCCTTTAGACTGTCACAAACAATGCATCATAAAGCTGTTATGAAGACCGTGATGACAACAAATTCCTGGCTGAGTTAGCCATCCCACGTTACAGAACAGGAAGCCTGTCTCTGACTATTGATTTGGGGTTTGGGAGCCAAGAGAAAAGTTACTGAGAAGTTATTTGGTTTTCAATTTTTAATCTGACCCACAATTGTCCTTACCTCATTCAACCTTCTTTTCTTATGAAAGAATACTAAATCTGCTTAAATAAGTTTCAAGCTCAGTATACACAAAACTAATCTTTCAAAGTGAGTTACATTCATTATGTAAGAAAATTCTATTACCTACTCACTACAACCGGGGCTGGTATACAGCAACTGGAAACAGTACTCATTTGGAACTTTCAAAAACAAGGACTGGTATACTTTAGCACATAAATCTGTGATGCCATGAGCAAACAACTGGTTCAACAGTAAAGTTCATCAGAACCCATGAGGAGGAATTAACCCCTGAGAAAGAAAAGCACACATTTATGAACTAAATTGAGACTAGATTCCTGTTGAAGGTGCCAGTCTTTCTTCAAGTTAGAAAACAGAAAGTATGTGTTTGCAAAACCACACTGTTCTATACCTTACCTGACACCAATTCATGTTCTTGCCCTCTGCACCCCGTCTCTGCAGCCCCCCATGCCCTCTCTGAATCAGGCCTCGTTCCGAAATCTTGATGCATTGAACAGACAGCACAAGAGAGGAAACTGTGCACTAGCTCACGGTTGGCCCCGTAAAGAAGCACAGCTCAGCCCTCAACCTCCTCTGTGTAGACCACACTCAGCCACTTCAGACAAGCCGTCCACAGCAGAAGCAAACACCACATCTGAATGCTGTGACAGCACAACGCTGGTGTACTCTGCAATTTCAGTTTCTCTCCGTAAAATGTGCACATGAACATTTTCTACATCAGTTTAATGTGACTCTATAATTTATAAAAAATTCAGTTAATATTCATGCACATTAATTTCATTCTTAAAATTACCATTTTCTGAAAGTCAGAGAGAAAGAATCTTCCAACCAGCAGTTCCCTCGCCAAATGATGACAGCAGCCAAGGATGAGCCAGCACAGAGCCAGGAGCCCAGAGCTCAGTGTGAGCCTTCTGTAAGGATATCAAGGCCCCGAGGATTTGAGTCATCACCATCTTCTCTGACTGCATCTCTGCAGGACGCGGAAGCAGATGCAAATAGATCGGAACCTGAGCAGTCACAGATGTGATGAGGCTGTTGGTATCCCACTCGGCTAAGCCAAAGCCTGCCCCAAGAACTTTAATGACATTTTAATCCATAGATAGATAGCTGCTATTTTAGTAATAATGTATAAGAGAATTTCATTGGGTCTACTTGGGGTTCTAAATGCAGGAGAACTGAGTTCAAGTTTGGGCTCTGTCTCGAACTGCTGGGATAAGTTTGAATTGGTTGCCCAAGTCCTAGATTCTTCAGTTTCCTCCATCAAAAGTAAATAAAACCAGCACAAAACTTAGAGGATGCTGTGAAATAGCCAACCAGGAGCAGTGGCCATGACAGACGCACAGGAACTGCATGTTAGATGTCTGCCTCTAGTCCTTATTTATATTTTTTGGAGACACGTGTCGTAACACTGAAAATCGAATGAAGACATTCCCCAGGTGATCATCAATTCACCAATACAGAGTGCATCTCTACCTCATGAGTAGTATGGAATTAACCAATCGTCTGCTGTACTTCACTAAGGAGGTTTTCAGTTTTAACAACCGAACAGTGTGACAAATGGACATCTGGTACATGTGCACCCCCGGGATAACCGCACAGGTGAAGGCAAACTGCTGAGTCACAGGACACACCTTTCATACGGTGTCAGCAACTACAATCCATTTGCTCTCCTAAAATGTATTCGTCTAGATACCAGTTTCTGCCCATTTTCCTGAACTTGAGCAACCACAGGCATTTTTGTTTAACAGACATAAATGTCATAGGAAGAAAGTGGTCTCGGGCTACTGTAACATGCACCTCTGTAAAAGGAGAGAGACTGAGCCTTTTTTCCATATGTTTATTAACAATAAATCATGGTCAGACTGTGAAACCAGGCACACTTAGTCAATTCCCATGTCTGGCATTTAACATCTGTGTGCCCACAGCTATCACTGTATCCTTCTGAACTCCAGTCACTGTGCCAAACAGATAACTGGGCTATAAACGCTCAAAGACACCTGTTTATTAAAGTTTAATCCACTTTTATCAAAATGATTTCAAGGCTTATACTAGCACACTCACCCCTCTACACTATGAGAGGACCTTATCTCCACACTTAATAAGAAGTCTATACCGCAGTATTAATCTAATCACAGAAAATTCGTTTGCTGAAACAATTTACTAAAGCAGAGCAGATGGAGATACGTCTTCATACACTGCTCACGGTGGGCTGGGACTCCAGCCCCAGTTCACATTTTCTCACTTCTCACCATACACCTGCAACGCAACAACCACCTTCAATTTTTCACCAAAGAAACATGACGAAAGATTAAAGAACTTGTCAAAAAGAACAGAGCCACTGTAGGGGAGAAGCTGCGGTGCCAGCCCAGGGGTTGGAGGCCAATGGTCTGCTGCCTTCATTCCACCTTGGCCAGCAAACACCGCAGGAGCCAGGTGCACGCCAGGATTCCTGCTCTGGGTCAGATTTTCCTTCAGGTTCATCGGCTTTTCAAATTGATTAGAACACTTACATACTAGTGATATTATCGATTCATTTAGAAGCTGCAAATATTTTCATACCAGTAACTCTTCTGTCTTAATTTAGCATGATAATATGCTTTAACACACATTAACCTAATCCCAGGGAATGCATTCATACATTTCCCTTCTGTGTGTTCCCCAAACATTTAAATAGTGTAAAAACTCGCTGTTGAAGGCTTGAGAAATAAAACGTGTCATTATATTGATTTGAGTCTGTCATTTTATTTTGGGGGAAGGGGAGTAGCAGGAAGAATACTTTGAGAACTTTTTCTGTCTTCCCATGACTCTTGTTAAACTAATGAGTCAGTACCTGACATGCGAATCCTACTTTTTAGTCATACCTTTTTCATGAGATGAAGAGCTCTAACACGTGATCTGTAGGGAAAGACCCCTGCACAGCTCTCAGGTCCGCTCTTGTGCATCTGACACCCTGTCATTGTCCTTGTCTCTGGATCCGGCAGGGCAGGGCAGGGCAGGGCAGGGCAGGGCAGGGCAGCTCCTCAAAGCTGCCCTCCATCTCTCTTGCTCACCATTTCCTCATTCTTTGTAGATCATCCAGCAATTTCGCTCTGTAATTGCTGTTCCTCTGCACTTTGCGGGGTGAAGAACCACTTAGGTGGGTCTCACCCACTGGTCACCCTTCCTGCACTACTCTGCTGCTGTTTTTATTGGCATTGATGCCTTTATAATTCCCTGATTTTAGATCCTTTTGTTGACATGTTTAGTTGATTTTCGACTTAAATGATAAAAGCCACCCTAGGTAGGTAAGAATGTCCTGAGTCCTGTTCTTGGCTTTTCTTCATCATTTTCACGAAGGGCATTCAACACCCAGTCTCTAGGGGTCTATGCTTACAGCTTTGAAACCTGCATTAGTTATCTGCGACTGTTTTCCATCAAGCCGTTCAGTAGATCAAATGTCAGTTTTTCTAGTATTCTTACCACTAAAATTTCTGTCTTTCGGAGTTTCCTCACACCTTTTGGGCCCTCACCATGATCAATATTTGAGTGTGTTGAGTGAACATTTGAACAGGATATTCCCTATTTTTATGTGAATGTACATTTACTCACAATTTAGACCATTACTATGCATTCGCTATCACAACAGCATCCTAGAAATCACCAATACATAATTTGCTAAAGATGACTATTTCAGAATCTCATGCCCAGAAATTCTGTAGCCCTGAGTAAGCTCACGGAGACTTCCCTGCTGGCAACATTCCATGGAGGCACAACTACAAGAAGCTCCACCTAAAGCCTTAGCTTGCTCCTGGCATTTTATTTTGTGAATACGGAATAAATACAATCACCTTGCGATTTGAGATTTGTAACTTTCCTATGTCATCACATATGTTTGTTTTTAAGGAAAGTATTATATAATTTCATACTTTTATAATCTCATTAATAGCAGAATCTTTTATTTTACCCCCAAAAGAACCTTCTGCAACATTTCACTGACTCACTGTAGGTCTGTATGCTGCTCCACTGTCCATCCATTCATGCCCCACCAGGTTTCAATTACTCAAAGAAGCAGACATAAGAAGCATTTCCATTTAATAGAAGAGTTTAACCTATTTCTCCTCTACCACCACATGTGAGATGGTCAGTCTTGTACTTCTTCCTGCTATGAACCTTAGGGGAGAGGAAATGTGCTGTGTTCTCTGGGAAATATTCTGCCAGCTACTCCCACCCTTGCCACTGCCCTTCTGCCATCACTGCAAAGTGACCACACAGGATTCCCTGACCAAATCTATTCCGTCTTCTAGAAAAAAACTAAGAAGACACCTTGGCAGATTATACTCAATTTCCATTAGTTTAAATGAAAAGTTAAATATTTTAATGATCAAATTTCAACACTCACCTAAAACAGTGAGACTGTATGAGTTCACGGCAATCTCAAACCCAACAGAGGTGACATTTGGGCAAACTGATACTTACTGATAGTTACTAAATGCAAGCAATTACAGAAAATTTGTCCAATAAAGTTAGTTAGCCAATGCTACTCTGGCTGCAGCAGAAATCCACAGAGAATATGGCAGAGGGGGATCCAGAGCAGTACAAGGCAAGCAGATTTAACTGTCCAGGTTGGTTTGACTTCCTCAAGAGAACCACTGTTTCAAAATGCAGGTCTTGGGGCAAGGGTTTTGCTAGTGGTGAAAATGCCCACATCTTGCATCTGAATGCCTGGGTTCAATACCTGCCTCGGGCTCTCTGAGAATGTCCACTCCGGGAGGTCATGGGGAAGGACTCAGATAATGACACCCTTGTCACCCATATGGGAGCCCTGCATTGCACCACTAACGCCATACTGCAGCTCCAGCTGGGGTCGCTGTGGGCAGTCAGTGAGTGAGTTAGTGGATGTAAGATGTGTGAAATCTGTCAAAGAAACACTTAAAAGCACGTGTATATCATGTCATGTGGAGTGTCTTCATTCAGAGAGATCACTGCAGGATCCAATCAGTCTGCCAATACATTGTTCAGATTAATCCAGAAATGAATCAGAATTTGGCAACCACAGTCAATAGCAGGAGCTGAAGCAACTTACTCAGAAATCATTTGCAGGCTCCAGCGTCCCTAAAGGGAAATGCAGCCCAGGCCACGCTGCCTTGGCAAGTAAAGATCTTTCATTTTAGGGATAATTTCTGGATGAAGCAGTTGTCATGTGTTAGAAACAAACAGAACAGGGCAGCAAATCAGCTGTCCCTGGCGTGCAGCCTCCTGGAGCTCCTCAGCGACCACTGGGACCCATTAAGAACAGAGCCAGTCTTCCAAACGGATTCATTTCAAGTTCCGCCAAGGTCATCTCCTCCCCGCTTTATCCCTGGGTCCCTTCTTGTCCTGCACCCTGACATTCTCCATCTGGCTCACCCACCTTGGCCACCCAGCAATCACTTCTAGATTCTGAATGTCAAGGTCCTGCCTCCGAGAATGGGAACATGAAAGTCCCTTGCAAGAAGATTACAAAGTTACCCACACAGTTCACTGGCTGCCAGTCAGACATAGAGAAGAGCACCCCATCCACCCAACACCCACTCTTAGTTCTCCTTCCTTGGACCGACTCTTCAAGGACATACATGTTGCTTTGCTTTGCTTTATTGTGCTTCTGTATTGTCTTCTACAGCCATAACACAAGCACTGAGTGAGGAGTTTCCTTGTAGCCATGTAAGAATAGCAACCCCCAGGAGAACCTGGCATTAGGGGGACATTTGACAAAGAAGCATGTGTCAAAACAATGATTGAGATCCTGGGAAGCACATTACCAGCTTGAGAAAAGTTGGGTGGCGGCTGCTTGCACTCAACTAGGATTTCCATAAAACAGCCTACCTCGTACTTTGAGGACCATGACTTTATAAGACACATTGGTGGAGGGCAACGGCTCTCCATTGCGTGTGATCCCCACCTCCTTGGGGGATTGTGGTCAAATCTGAAGCCATCTTTGGTTGTCAATTCTTACTATTACAGAAGATCATACACAGAGAAATGCTCCAAAAAATCAAGTAAAGGCCACCAGCTGGAATAAACTAGATTAGTAACAATGTATGGATAAATATGAGCAGAAAGGCTCCAGATGAAGGAGAAAAAGAAAAAAGAAGGAAGCTGATTTTGAAAGGGAGCCCTGGCGTCTGTCCCATTGGCCGTCTCGGAGAGTGTGGCCCACACTCGTGTTACATGTATTCTTACAGGAATAACTGACAGAGTTGTAATAAAATGGGAGGGAGAACTCCCAAATTACCACCTCCTCGCTGCATGATGCGCCGCCTGCCACCGCTGGCTCTGAGCATTTGGCAAGAGCCGGCTGCAGCAGGCAGCAGATGCTCCAAGCAGGCTCTTCAAGTAACATCAGGGATATGAGAACTCGGGGAGAAATTAACCAAGCGATCAAACAGAGAAGAAGAGATATTAAGAGGCATGGCGCTCCCCTCTCTGTACACATCCTATAAGCTAGACTAATCTTCTACTTAAATTACAGAGTGCTCCATCCACAAACAGATACAAAACAGCCCTGGAAAGAGAAGTCTTTAGGAAGAAATAAAGTCACACCAGCTAATAAAGCCATAAGGACTCTACAACAAATTGTGTTACTAGCTGGGTAAAAACCTAGTGGCCGCTTTTGCCAACAGTCCAATTGATAAACACATTAACGTCCAATTAATTTGCTCCCCAGCTCTGCTCCGCTGCTGACATCAAGATATCCTTAGAGCCTTCTCCTCTGAATTCCACAAATAGCATCCCATCCGGCTCTGTGTCTGAGCTGACCCTGGCCCTTACACAGAACTACTCTTCCTTCCCCAGTGAAGGCTCTCTCTCCACTTTGTTCGACAAAGCACTTTTGGAGACAGGAAGCGAGGAATGCTACAGAAAAGACAAACAGTACTGGGGTGATGACAGTCTTTAGTGGAACTGAGAAAACATGCAGTTGCTGGCAACTACTCCTGGAAGAAATGTACAGCCGGGAGGTACACAGGGACGTGTGCCTTTTCCAGGCACACACCTCTAATCCTTGGAACAAGTCAAACACCCATCTTCAGGGTGGAAGGTTGAAGGTGTTGTGGTTTGGCTATTTGAATCGATGTTGGAATGATACTGAAAAAAAAACCATCATGCTATTTTAATCAGAAACCATGGAAAACACAGAATAAAAAAAAATAAATGAAAAACAAAACAGTAATTTCCTGCTATTGCCAGGAAGTTCTTTCCCTCCAGACTAATAAAGGACGCAGCGACCACAGAGCATAGAGACTCCTTAACCATGAAATGTGACTCACAAATTGTTTATTAACCAAGAAAACTTACGGATAGCAAGGGAATGGCAACTTTTCCAAGAAAGTCCGGGGGTTTATCTCCATCTTCATCCAGGACTGTCACTTCCAGAACATCATGGATATCTTTAATGGGACTGAAACAAGAAACACCATGGATCACACACAAAAACACACAAGTGAAGTCTGTTCCATGAAGGTCTGAAAACACTGTTTCACTAATTAAGTCTGTATGTCCTTGGAGTATAAAACTACCATTTAATTAAACCCTAAGAATTAAATCAAACTGACTGTATTCCCAAACCTTCCATCACACACAATTCAGACATCCACAGACAAAAAAGTCAACTTTTTCATGCTGACATTTTCCGTAAATACACACTCCAGAATAGAACTGTTAAAGAAACAGAATCAAGACAGAAAACAGGGCAAAAAGGAGGAAGATGGAAATGCAGCGATCTCAAAGTCATTTCCAAGTGAGAGAAGTAAAGCAAAACATTTGCTTTCTTTAGCTTGATAAAGAATTCCCTTTAAAAATAATAACAGGTAAAAACTCACAACTCATTGAAATGCCTCAAAGTCTTTACTTTTTGAAACCCCAAATACTAAAATTCCCATGCATGCTTAGAAACGCTTCCAGTACTGATTAGATTGACAGAGTCTCACATGTGCTGGCCTGCATAGCTGTTTGGCACAGGGAAGCTGTTCCTCTCAGAGCTTTGGAAGGCGCCCTGTATCCATCAGTTCCACGTGTAAGTGCAGATAACACCTACTCTGCTTTGCAGGAGCCAGTGGCAGGTGGGGGAGGGCACCATCCCAACCAAAGCCATGCAGGGCCTTCCTGCCATGGTCAGGTGCTTTCAACTCTAAAGCAAATTAGGAGACTAACATATGGCCAGCCTCCTAACTCCGAGTTTCCTAAAGTAGGCAGAGCACTGAGGACATGTGAGCGACCCAAATGCACTACAAGACAAGGGACACCCACACAGGATTCCATAGCTAATCAGATTTTCCCAAAAGCCTTCGCAGAACGCAAGCTAGCTGGTGTTAAAACAATATTACCACTTCTAAGCTCCCCAAATCTAAGGCAGGCCTCCTGCTGTGACACACTTTAACCCAGGAGTGAAGCCGTCTAGATAGATGGTCACACACATTAATTTAGTCCCTGTGAGTTCCATTTTACAAAAGCCTCCTGCCAGACTCCCTTGCAGCTCCAGTGACTTTCTCTATTATTAACACTACTCTATAAAAGGAACAGATAAAAGGTTTTCAGGAGGGAAAAAGACAATCAAATGCACTCTTGGCACATAAACACAGACAGAGAGCTGCGCTCCAAGGCCCAGGCTGCCCCACACTTGACCGGCGTAATTGGTCTCCAACTCAGAACTGCTCCTCCGTAGGCCGTGGTACTACTGTACTTACAACGTGAAAACTTTGTTCCACTCAGGGTTGAGGTTTTTGTAAACGGTGTGTGTCTGAAGCCGGTCATTGCCTAACTCCAACAAGCAGAAAGGGTCGCTCTTTCCTGGAAAGAGAACATAGATGTGAGCGAAATGCCAGTGAATCTAACACAGGAACAAAGGCAAACTGAACAAAAGTTGTGCACTTCTGCAGCAATGACATGGTGCTGGCTGAAAATGGAGAAGTGGGACTTTACTTCCCATGCACTCCGTGGAGCCCTGAACAGGAGCGGCCAGAGCCTGCCAGTCCTAGTGCCTCTGCAGACTCAACAGCTGCAACCTGATGCAAAACAGAGACATCACTTTGGAAGGCACCATCCACGTTGGGCATCCGCTTGCCAAGTGGGAGAGTCAGCTTCTTCGTTTTATTTGCAGATGAAGCCCATCTCTCTAAGTCAATGTGGACAATCGCTCTTCCCCCACTGGGATAACTTTGAAGTCTCCACGTGGCTATGAGAGGAAGTCAGGAAAAGTGTATAAAACAGCCTTTAAGAGTCAAGTGAACTCTACAGAATGGATGGAGACAAGAGTGTGTGATCCTGCGGACACAGAGCATTGAGAACAAAACCACAAGCTGCACAGCGCTTCACTCAGGAAGATTCTGTCAGTCACTCACTCACTCGGCTCATTCCTTTATCCACCTCACCTCTTCTTTTTACACCATGTGTCCCTTATGGCCTCCAAGTAACAACAGAAAGGGTAGAAAATTAAATGGAAAAGGCCCATATCCAAATAGATCCAAGAGTTTGCAAGCACTCCTCCTGTTCCTGGTCACCAGGCTTGGCAGACACATCTAGAATAGGAACTGTCGGGGAGAGAATGAATGACTCCATCATGTCCGTATGACATGAACACACAGCCTGCCTGGTGGCACACCTGCATTTTTGCAAAGTAATGAATGCTAAATTCATGGAGGGCATGAAACAGATGCTGCTCCAACAGCCACAGAGTCCCTGGCCAAGGCCTAAGGCAGAGTGCTCAAACCTCTCGGCCTTGTGGCCACTCTTCAGGTCAATGAGCCCGCATCTCATCCAGTTACGACTGGGACCTTTCAGTACTGCCTGGGAGTAGAGTTTGGCTAGGCAGCAGCCTGAATGTGGACGGTATTTCACCAAAGGAGAACAACAGGTGTCCAGCTGAAGCTCAGGATTAACCTACCCACCGTCTTCTGGCCTGGGCAAAGCTTTGAAGCCAATGCTGTTTCAATTGCTGGTAGACAGTGATCAAGTCCTGGAATAAGCAAATGAATCCATGTTCTACAGCAATGGAAATACCTCTTAAGATTTCACAAAGAAGGAATCTATTAAAATACTAGTAAACAGCTCTGAGGATCTCAGCTGAAAAACCACACTGAAGAAATAGTCAAACAAAAAGCCAAAAGCTTATGTACAAGACGCTTAGGCACAAGAAGCAGTGTGGTGGATCCTCTGCTTCTCCTCCACTCCCCAAAAACACGGGGTGCAGAAGGCACTGCTCTCCCTGCGCCATGCCCAGCAGCCTGTGAGATGAGATTTCTAGTCTAGCTTCACTTTGCTCAACTCAGCACAAAGGCCTCTGGGAAAGCTCTCACCTTGCCAAGAGCCATGTCTACAAGTGCAAGCATTCAGAGGTATGTTCTCGTCTTCCTGCTCAGGTACACTGCGCCTGCCTCTCCCACCTATGCCGGTGCAGCTACTTAACCATGTGTCAGACTGTTAGTAGGTGTCAGCATCGAACCCCCAGACAAGCAACGTGACATGTCATCAGCACGTGCTCTGAGAAAGCCATCTGACTCCTGTAATGAAAGCCCTGGGCTGCGGAGCAGCAGCCAGACGCAGCTCGGTCCTGTGGAGGCACAGGTGGGCTTGGCAGCGGCTCCTCTCTCGAGTGAGCCCCTGGCTGTCCCAGCTAATGAGCAGCAGGCTCTCCTCCATAAATAGGGAGTTGCAGTTATGTATCTCCACGGAGCCCAGCACACCATGTCTCTGAAGAGAATTCAGTCAAAGCTCATTAAAATGCTGCATTTATTAATATTACACTATAAACAGGCAGAGAGAAGCAGAAACAAAGGCATACACACAATCTAATTCATGCCTTGGTTTCTCTCTCCTAAAAAGTCTCCGATATTTAGGCATTTTGTGGAATGTTGAAGAGTAGTTTTGCTCAGAGTCACCATGATCTTCTGGAATAAATGGGCAGCCAATTGGGTCCCACTGGCGCAGAGAGCAAGAGCAAGCGCAGTGACCTACAGACTTCCCTATCACACCTGTTCTCTTTGCTCCACCAGCATCACATCCAGCTCCTCTGCTCCATGCTCAAGTGCTCACATCTCAGACCCGCCCATGTTCTGTCCCCGGTCAGCCATTCACTGGGCACCCACTGCATTCCTGGAGTCTGACCAGACCTGATACACCAAGAGCATCAAGCCTTTGGATGCAAGGACTTCCCCAGTGCCTCTGCTTTTGGGCAAAAGTCACCTTTTCAACAGAGACCTGCTTCCGCACACACACACAGGCAGATCCAGCTGGTCTGCTTCAGTTCTTTGGTTGTGTTCCACCCTTTTCCCCTCTTCTGTGCCCTGTCTGCTTTGTGCGTTGTGGAGGGTACATCTTCACCGATGCAGGCACAAGCGACACACACACCTCTACGCTCCTCCGACGAGTGGCCGCAGTGAGGACAACCCTGGCTTCCAACAGTGGCTGTTGGCCAGCCCCCTCCCCGGCTCTCAGAAAGAAACCTTGGTCTTTCAGGCAGACTTTCTCTCATATCAATTCCACATGCCACACAGTGAATGAGGAAACCAAATTCACAGCAGTGCAATTCAGAAAGATTTCATACTGGAAGCAAATCTTGAGTGAGCTCTAGAAGTGCAGAAAGGCACGTGTTTGATTAGCGGGATTGGACTGGTCTTTCCTAGGGGAGACACAGCCTCACATCTGTCAGCATGAACCACACTTCATACGCACACACTCAATGAAAAGTCAGATTCTCAAACCTGAACTAAAAGATGTGTCTATTTGAATGCAGACAATTCTAAAATCTATGCCTATAAGCGATCGTCAGAAAATTCCTGAAATGTGTGTATCATGAAAAAACATTCATAGATTTTAGAGTTTCTACAAGGAAATTGACTTACACAGTTTTAATTTATAAGAGAGTGAGCAAGCGAGCAAGCTCTCTCATCTCTGGCTCACCCCAAGTGCTCACTGGTAGGGGCCAAGCTTAGACGCACTTGCTGCCTGGTGTCACTGGTAGGGCCCAAGTTTAGATGCACTCACTGCCTGGTGTCCCCAGTGAGCCATCACCAATGCCTTTCTGGGTCAGCATCAGCAGGAAGCTGGATACCAGACCAAGGCACTCGGATGTGAGACGGAGCGGCACAACCAGTGTCTTCTCGCTGCAAATGCCTGCTTCGAGACTACACCCAGGACTTCCTGAAGTGCCCTCCTGGGGGTGCAGGTGGTCCAGACTGCAGCAGAACGATCCACTGGCCCCTTCAAGGCCATGACCAGGGATCTCCATCTCATTCCCCTTGACTCATCCAGCAGCACGAGCCACCCTCTCTGTAAAGGCCTGGGCTTGGGCAAAGGCTTTGTGGAGAAGGGTGCTGTCAGAAGGCACGGGCAGAATGTCACTGTTCAGAGAACTGAGAAAGCCAGGCAGGTGGGAAAAGCCAGGCAGGTGAGAAAAGCCAGGCAGGTGGGAGCAGCAAAGGCATCCCTCACCCTGCTTCCTGAACTTCCCCTTCCACACCTCATTTCAACCTCTGGCTTACAAACCTTGCTAATAATTATCACAACAAACTGTATTGGATCATGTATGAATTCTATACCCTGTCATCTCACTCTACACAACTAAACCTGATAAACTCTGCAGTCACCAATCCTTTAGATGTGCCAGAGCCTCTCTCTTAATACTTACTTGAGAGATCAAGAGTGAGGACTACAGGAGAGATCGCCCGTCACACTCCTCATTTGGCTGCAACAGCCAGATCTAAGCCAAACAAGGGGCACGCATCAGGGACTCCCCCTTGGGGAAGGGTGATGAGGGCCCAGGTAGTCAAGTCATTACCTGCCAACTGCCGAGGCACCTTCCAAAGAAGCTGGATCAGGAGCAGGCGGCCAGCACTTGGGAGGGCCTCTGATATGGGAGCTGGATATTCTAAGAGGCAGCTTCAAACACTGCATTATAAGGCCTGCCCTTCCCACACCCAACCTCACCACACAGAGCCACAGGATTCACTCAGCCTTGCCTGGGGGCATGGGATCACATGCCCATGTATGACCACTTTTCATTAAGTTTTAAAATGCCATCTAAAGGCCCAGCGCAGTAGTCTAGTGGCTAAAGTCCTTGCCTTGCATACCAAGAGTCCATATGGATGCCGGTTTGTATCCCACTGGCCCTGCTTCCCATCCAGCTCCCTGCTTGAGCTCTGGGAAAGCAGGTGAGGATGGCCCAATGCCTTGGTACTTTGGACCCACATGGGAGACCAGAAAGAGGCTCTGGGCTCCTGGCATCAGATCAGCGCAGCTCCGGCCATTGCAGCTGCTTGGGGAATTGAATCATCAGATGGAAGATCTTCCTTTCTATCTGTCCTCTTCTCTGTATATCTGACTTTCCAATAAAAACAAATTAAAAGAAATCTGTTTAAAAAGTGCCAACTAAACCCCTGGGTCCCATGCAGACTTTCTTAACAGACCTTGCCCAGAACCCTCCAGGGAGCTGCCCACTTCAACAAACACTGTGGGTATTACAGTGCCACCTGCAAATGTACCTGCTCTTCTCTTCAGTATTTCCTGGTCCCACTACAGAGGTGCCAGGAGCCCTACGGGGGCCTTCAAAGAAATCAGGCACGCAAGCAGAGCTTCTCTTCGTTGGGAAAGAACAGCCACAACAAGGGAAAGCCACTGTGGGGATGGCAGAGGAAGAGAAGGACTCCATTATGTTGAAATGTGATTTGATGTTCCAACATTTTCAAATTCCAGAATAAGCACAGAACAAACAAGCCAGAGGAGAGTTTGTCATTCTTTCAGCGTGCTCCCCTGCCACCGCTCAAGTTGCAAAGCACACAGTCCTTACCTGAACCTCCTACGCCCAGCGCACCCCACAGTCGCATGCCCTCCAAACTAAAGCTTCACACAGATGCCAGAACAAACTTTTCTAAGTTTACATCAGATTATATCATCCCCCTGTCATTCCCTGTTTCCAAATGGCCCCTGCATTTCTGTATAACGGGGTCCCACCCAAGAGGCTCACTCCTCTACCTGGAATGACGCCTTTACTGTTCTCATTCTTGCCCAGTTTCACTCGTTTTCCTCCAGGCCTCTGAAAAAGCCCCGCACGGCTTCCGTCATGCCGTTCCCCAAGTTTAACAAGCTATCATACACAGACGTGAGGGCGCAGTGTGCATATTGATTCCCAAATCAAAGATGGACTCCCAATGAAACTGGTAAATAGATCTTGGCAATGGGATGCTGGCCTCTGCCATTGTCAGGATACACTTAAATAGCAGAATGGTGGACTTAAATGCTCATGAAAGACTTTCATTGTGATAACAGAAGGAAGGTCAATGGTGGTGGGTGGTGAATCCCAGAGCCTATGGAAACTATGGAATAATCATCATCATCATCATCATCATCATCCAGTTCCTCATCTCTACTGAGCCAGTTTCTTCTCAAACCTGAAAAGTAGCTCAAAAATCTACTACCTGTAGAATCATCCCTCAGGTGCCCTTTCCTTTACTGTTCTAAGATGTATTTATTTCAAGACAGTTATAGAGAGTTAGGGAGAGAGTCGGAAAGAGAGAGGGTGAGCCAGAGAGCCCTACCATCTACTGACTCAATCCCCAAACAGGTGCGACAGCCAGGCCTGGGCAGAAGGCGTCTACCATGTGAACCACAGGCTACGAACACAATCCATATTCCACTGCTTTTCCCTGGTGCACTAACAGGGAGCTGGATTACAAGTGGTACAGCCAGTTAAGCTGCCACCTCAGACACTGGCACCCCATATGGGCCTTGGTTCCTTTCCAGCTTTCTCCATTTCCGACCTAACCACCTACTAATGCCTAGGAAAAACAGTAGAAGATGGCTCAAGTGTTTGGAACCCTGCCATCCACCTGAGCAATCTGGATGAAGCTCTTGGCTGCTGGGTTTGGCCTGGTCTACCTTGAACGGTACAGCCATCTGGGGAATGGACCAAGGGGTCACAGACCTCTCCCTCTATTACTTAGGTTTCCAAATAAACTGTCTTAAAAGGGATGGGGTTGTATTTATTTGAAGGCAGAGAAAAAAAAAAAAAACGACAGAGACAGAGAAACAACCCCCACCCCCCACATTCCAGTGGCTCACTTTCCAATGGGTAAAGCCAGAGCCACAAACTCCATTCTGATCCCCCATGCACCTACTAGGGTCCAAGCATTTCAGCCATTGTCCACTGCTTCGCCACGCGCATTAGCACAAAGTCTGATGACGTGGAGTGTCTGGGACTCAAACTGGCACTCCAATATGGGATGTTAATATCCTAATAGCAGTTCAACCTGCTGTTACTCCTGATCAATAGTTTCTGAGCATAATAAAAGTACTCATGAACCAAGCAAAGTATTTGATAAAGTCATTATCCAGATATCAAAATATAAAATACAACAAAACCAGTTTAGTACACAAATTTCCCTACACTGAGGCATATCATTCCTTCACTGCTAGCCAGTAACAAAAGCAGAAACAAAGCTAATAGAGTGTTATGGTGCTAACTGCAGAATTTAAAAGTGATCAAAGGGCTTAAACTAACGATTCTTTTGTTTGCAACATTATCTCAAATTAGGGAAACTGCAAATAGCACATCAAGATGACAACTTGAGAAAGTCTATTATCAACTAAATACTCTAGTAAAATAATTTTAATAAAGAATGGTGAAGAGTATCTATTAAATATGTAAGATTTCACACACACACAAATATATATGCACATAAAATATGCATATATTTTAACCCTCAATATACCCATCAGGACACTGGGGCTTCAGTTCATGCCAAGCCAGAGTTTGATAAAACTAAAATTAACACCTGGGTCACTGTCTTCTCTACCATATTATGTAAGAATCATACAGGCAGCTGCCACACAACAGAAGTTGGAGTGCTCCCGTTCACCTTTAGGGAAGTAACTGTGGCTTTGACCACTCATCCACTCAAGGCTCAGGAAAGGCCAAGCACTCAGGGACTCATGGAGCCCATCCCCCACGCCCAGGGCAAAGCCAGGCTGCACATGGTAAAGAGCAAGAGCTCCTCCTCATGGCACAGCCAAGGAACTGGTGGCCCAGCCCCACAAAGCTGGCTAGCACAGCCCTCCTGGACTCCACTGCCTTACATCACTCTGCTGTGGCATTCTGTGTCATGCCATGAAGACCTGCCATGAAGCTGACCTTCCTCAAGCAGGGAAGAGACTTTGAAAACAGTCGGGCAAGCTGAAAGTGTTATGTGGAAGAAGCAGACTGTTGTTGAGTTCAAGACATCTGTATTCTCCCGGCCGCAATGACCAACAGGCATGTTTATCCAATAAGGCTGCTTGCTGCATCGCCTGCGGTCTTGTCTTAGCTCTGATATCTCAGGATCATGCTCTTTGGACAAGACACCAAGAGGACCCAGCTGCACTCGGGGCAGTTTTGTGTGGCAAACAGTTACACAAACTTTTAAGAATGAAATAAAATCCTGCTGAGATTTTTCTGAGGACTAGCGACCCCACGCTGGTTTCCATTTTTCCATTGCCTCCTGATCATTCTCAAGTTTCTCCTCATGACATTCAATTCATACAAATGACCAGAACATGAAAAATGATGAGATTTTGCCACAAAGAAGGGGCCATCAAGGCCTCTGTCTCATAAGCTAGCATCAGCTTCACGGAGCTGGACTCGAGAACGTGGCCTGCCACTTCTGTGAATGGTGTGGTGACACACTGAGTAAAGAAGCACCTCCCCAGATTCTGCCACCCCTGGGATTCTCCATGAGTCCCAGGCGAAGGACATGTCCTAGCAGTGGAAATGTGCAGAGACGTGAAGGAATAAACCAAAGGGAGGCTGAGGAGTACTCGGCCTTACCACTGCAAGATGCTTAGGGGGAGAGAAGTCACCCCGAAAGCATCACTGTCAAGTCCAGCTTTAACAAAGGGGAAGCTTAACAGACAGGAACACTGGCGTATGAGAATGCCTTTGGATTCGGAGAATGCAACAGGAGAGTCAAGTCTGCTGTTCTGGCATGTGTGTCAACACCAATAATGGCCACAATGCTCGTCCACAGTATAGACCACGCGGGGCCCTCCGCAACACGTTGTCCATGTTAAAAATGGACATGACCTAAGAATAGAGGCGGCTTCCCACTCTGAATCTCAGTATGTGAGCTGTGTGTCCTCATTTGTTCTGCAATAGAATCCTGGCCAGAAAAACTTCCAGTGCCCACCTCGTTAGTGATTTCCTATTAACCCACCGCGTCATCATTACCTTTCTAGAGCTTCCGAGACAAGCAGCTACATTTTCACTGTCCAGTGACCTCAGGAATTGGCTGGCAGAGAGCTGCCACAGAACCACTCTCAGCTTTGCCCGGGACAGGATGCCTCTCCTCTCTACATGGTCCTTGAATGGGGGTTCTTTTCTTCTTAAACTAGATGAGTTTCAAGATGGGCATAGACTGAGCAGTGTATGCCAATCTCATCAGAGCGGGGCTCAGACTGAGTCTCCGTTCACAACGGGTTACTTGTTTGCTGAACAAGTTCACCATGGAGATAACAATGCCAGACTGGATAATCTCTTACTTCAAGTCTTCAGGTTACACTGGGTATAAGGACCTGTGGGGAAACGCTACAATAAAAATGCCTTCCAGATCCTTCTATTAGAGTAAGTGCTATGGCTATCTACATCTTGTTGTAGTGTAGAATGGAGAGCACTGAAATAGCTCCCATCAATTTTGGAGTGACAGGTTCCAAAGAAAATAGAAAACCTCAGATTCAAAAAAAAAACAAAATCAGAAGTCTAAAAATGTAAAGTTATTAATAAAGTTTCAATGATACAAAATGTATTTACAAAAGGATGAATTTTAAAAGGCATTTTCATACATTGCAGCATTAAAGCCTACATTTCTGTGGCTGTCATGATATTGAAAATTTGTATCATTTATTAATACAGATTTGATAAGCTTTTTTTTTCTTTGCAGAAGAAAATGATGTTTTTATGGAACATCAATACTTTTATTCTTATGTTCTGAAAATAAATATTCAAATTTTTCCAAGTTGTTTTTTTAATTGCATGAATGTAAGCCTAAGCAGAACCCACTCATATCCTAAAATTCAATCACTATGGTTTGAATAACCTAGATTGCCTCATGATTGTTACTTATTTTTTTAGCTTTCTTGTTATAATTTTATTTTTTTTAATAATGATTACATGGTTGATTAAGGTGGGAAGGATCAAGGTGTAGGAAAAATTGGGTGAATTCATTGCTTCCAAATTTGCTATTTCTTCTTGTTGTTCCTAGGGAAGGGGAGAGACAAAGGGGGAAACCACTCATGATTTTCCACACGTCGCAGTACCCAAGGGAGAGGAACTGCCACCTTACATCAACCCAGAGTCTCAATGTGCACATATTCAGAGGGTTCTATCCAAGTGGCTGGGACAGTCCTGAAATGCTGTCGATTTCACCGATCCCAGGATGATGTCACCCTCCCAATGTCACTGGCTCCATTCACTGAGAAGTTTTGCTGTCATTGTTTGGGGTAGTTTGTCCAGTTAGTTCTGTTCTTCTGCTACAGCACCAAATGTGCTGCCATATTCTCCTTTTACAACAGGGCCTTGTCCACTGCTCCACCATTTTCATTAAGTAGGGTATGTTCTTGCAAGTAAGTCCTAGTACCTGGGCCAGGCAACCCAAGCCCCGCTGGATCACCCACCCCTGGGGCTCACAAACCCTACACCCACCTAGTAGGCAGGCCCTGGGACCCAGGGCCAGGAAACTCAACTCCCAGCAGATCCCCAACCCTGGGATTCAGAAAACCAACATTCACCTATAAGGTGAGCCCCAGAATCTGGGCTAAGCAACCCAAATCCCACTGGTTCTACTGTCCTGGGGGCTCAGGAATCCATCTCCCATCACAGAGGTGGGCTCCATGACCTGAGCCAAGCTACCCAAACCCTGTTAGATCCCCTGTCCCTGAGACTCACATAGCCGGTTCCTGCTGGGCCCAGGCTGGCATGACTCACCTCACCTCCATGTACCAGTCTTATTGCACAGCCTGGCCTAGTCTAGTCTGCCCCCTGTTCCAGCTCCTGTTGGTAGGTGCTGTAGCCTATCTCAGCCCAGTCTGATTGCTGTCCTAGTCCTAATGTGACCTGACTGGTATTGCAGCCTGATCGGGCTCCTCCTGCCCCCTGCCCTAGTTCTCAGATCTGCCAGTGGGTATTATATGCTGGCCCTGATTGGTTTGTCCCCAGACCTGACCAACAGGTATCCTGGTTGGTACCATAACCTGGTATGGTCTGGGCTGCTCCTTGCCTTGCTTCTTGGGTTCACCTGCAGGGGCCACACCCCAATGAAGGTGTTTCCCAAGCTCCTCCATCTGTAACACTTTTCAATACAGGTTTGATAAGCTATTTTTTCTTCACAGGAAAAAAAATGATACTTTTATGAAACATCAATACTTTTATTCTTATGTTCTGAAAATATTCAAATTTTTCCTAGTCTATATTTTTATGACTGCATGAATGTAAGCTTAAGCAGAACAACCCACTCAATTCCTAATTTGATCACTGTGGCTTCAATGACCTAGATTGTCTCATAATTGTTACTTATAAAGAGACAAATTTAAAATTAGCAACCCAGGAAGAGGCGTTTCTTCTAGCAGTTAAGACACTGATTGATGACCACTCTGTTCTGGAGTGCTGGAGTTCAACGCAAGGCTTTGGCTCCTGACTCTTACTAATGTGGACCATAGGAGGCAATAGTGATGGATGATGTGTCTGGCTTCCTGCCACCCAAGTAGTCCCCTAAATAGGATCATTAAAATAAAATTAATTCAGAAAACATTTCCACCTGTGGATGCGGTGTATGCTAGTCTGGATGGAAATCATTTGGTGCATTGCATTATTCGCCAATATTATGAAACACGCAGCCAGAGAGGCAAGTTGAGGATTCTGCTGGGAGGCATCTGTGAGTTGTTGTGGTTCAAGACATCTCCTAGGACAACAGCAATCATGTGTTCAAGAAGTGCCGTGTCAAGAGCATCTGGCAGATGTGCACATCATCTACTCTGGAAAGCGAGATCAGTGCACACTCTTCAGCGACAACAAAGGTACTCAGCAACAGTCCGTGTAAAATACTGCATGTTTCCACCAGGGTTAAATAAAAGCAGATGGAAGAGACAGAAGATATTTTCAGTTCTATTCATGAATGTTGGAAGCAGTCAACGTGCTCTATAATCCCCCAAACTCGCTCATTTTCCAGTTGGTCAAACATACATTTTTTTATCTGCTCCCTGCGCACTCCCTTAAAGCATGATAGCCTTTGATTAGTTACTGACAGAGTAGCAATTTTTACTGAGTCATTTTCTGGGGATAAAGAGAACTACCATTTTAAAAACTACATGTATATTTTCTATAAGTTTGTGATATGGTGAACTGAAACTAAAATTCTCTTTTCCAAAGTTTTAATCCCCTCAGTCTCAGACTTTTACAAGTTATGCAAATGCACTGTAATGGTTTCTGTCTGGAAGCATTGAGTAGACTACATCCTAAAAATATGAGATTAAAACAGCATGAACCCAAATGTCAATAGCTACAACTCTACTGTAGGGTTTACTCTGTCACCACCTGGAGGGCTGGACTGGCATTGGTCAGGAAGGCATCTACGAGGTCAGCTGGCACCACGGAGTAACTTGCCACCAGGTGCAGAGTTTCCCATTGTACACTACAATATCTGGATGAGTCTCAACACAGCAGCTGTAATCACACTTCCTGCTTCCCTCCAAGAAGTTAGTGATGCTCTGGAGAGCCTTGTTGTTGGACACTGGCAGCAAAGTGGGCCGAGGGCCTGGGCTCAGGGCTGAATCACTGTGAGGTGCCAGCCAGATCCACCCCCAATCAGGTTTATGAGCCAGTCTTTCTACAGTGAAGAACAGGTAAACTGGACACATGGAAGCCCAGACAGAAAACCAGAGACCTCCACTGTCACCGAGGGGCCAGACAACCACTTGGCCGCACTGCTGCGCAGAAGCTGTGCCAGGAACAATCCGCAGCTTTTTGGAATCTCAAATAGGAAAACTGCTTAGAGAATTAGGAAAAATAACTTTCTTACGCTTGCATGATTTCAGCTCTTGGTCTCAAGGACTATGGTTGCTGTACACCTACTTCGATTTATTAAACATTTTACTTTACCGTAAGATCTGTTCAAAGCAAGAAATCAGTACCAGTAACCAATTAAACATGGAATTGCTCAGTACCTGAGAAATCTGCAGCTAAGAGATCCACTGCTTTCAAAACCTTCACTTGTAAAATGCCGACATCCTTCAGATCTGTTAGGGAGTTCTGCCAGCACTGAGAGGAGAGAAGAAATGAAATCAGATTTCGCACATACAGCTTAATGCCATGAACTCCCATGACAAGAACATTCAAAATGGTTCCCCCATTCTCCCGGAATTCTTGGGAAAGTCCCCACCATGCGCTATGTCAGTCAACAGGACCATTAGGCATTTACAGCAGCCAAATTAAAAGAAAAGTGACTGAGAATTAATTAGCTACAGCTTCCAAATAAACAAATTAGAAGCCCATCCAATCTACTTCTAACATCGCCCCCTGGTGATAGCACAGATACCCCATGGAGAAGACGTGTGGGTAGAATTACTTTCAAGCCTCCCCCACTCCTCCATCCCTTTCCGGATTAATTCAATGTTTAAATCACCCTAAGTGGTAACATCATTCCAAGCTTGTTAGCACACACTTTATGGATACCAGAGGACTGAACTTGGACCCACTGCAATTATTACAACTGGAAAGAGAGGGATGGAAACAGTGACTTTGTGCTGCTTTAGCCCCTTGATTCCACTGAGCAGCCACTGCTGCGCCTGCTCCCCTTCCACTGGCATGATGGACGCTCGGCCTACGGTCCACTGCTATGTGTGTGGAGGGATATTTAATGTCGACGCAGTGCCATCTTACAAAAATGAGTGAAAGACATAAACATACACACTCTCATCCCTCCAGGACTCAGCTCAAACCCTTGTGCCATCTTCACATCGCTGGCACCCTGGGACAGCTGATTCAAGGGCCGGCTGATGGCTGAGGACAGGGTAGCAACATCTCAGGAGTAGAATAACAAAAGCCTGGTAATAGGCAAGTCTGGCGCATCAGAATGCAGCATTCCCCAGGAATACTAGAAGCCGCTCTGCTTCTCGTCTGTGACCTAAGCAAACACTCACTAGGTTTTAAACTAAGATGAAAGCATCTGAGGAAAAAATTAGATGTGGTCACACCTTCAAATGTTATCCTCCCTCAAGCTGAAAAATAAGCAGAGGGCTCTGCAACTTTGTCTTACACCACGGCCTCCCTTCATTGCAAACATGCAGCTGGCTTGCTAACGGTTTTGTTTATAGTTTATTCTCGTCAAGATTCTTCTCAGAAATACCTCCAGAACTACCAAAACGCTACTAACAGCAATCATGACAGCACCGCTCCTGGTGTTGCTTTATAAACACAGCAGTCCTCATGGATTTTAGAAATTTCGTAATGTATCTGTTAGAAACTGTGGAGAAGTTTCATTTTTCCGCATGAAATGTGCATTTAGTTAGCTAACAAGAAATTTGCAGTGAATTTTGGCCAAACATCTAGAGACTACGTCAGTTGGCCCAGAGGCTCGGAGCTGACAGCATGCTATGTGGCTCCGTATCCCCAGAGACAGAGGATGGATCCATTAACCAAGACGCCTCCACATTGAGAGCTGCTGGAGGCCCCGGCCTTGAGGCTGGCAGGTGCAGCCCCTGAGCCGGGATCTAGCTTTGCTGCAGTTTCACACCACTTTCTTGAATCATGCCCTTGGGGTGTAACAATAACTCAAACATCTATCGATACATGAGAGAATAGGGTAGAAATAGAATGCAAATAAAGGCACCTAGAAAACTAGAGCGAAATCACTCGATTTCGGAATGCCAAGTGGACTCTGAAGCATGTTATAATTCACTAGGGGGAGAAAATTACACATTGCTCTTATCAGGCAGGGTAATACAGAAAACTCATCCTTCAGCCTGCCTAGGTCTTACTTCCCAAACCATGAGCAGGTTCTAGAAAAGCACCAAAAACATTGCAAACATAAATGGCCAGTTTAAAAAAAAAAAAGGTTACTTTGTGAACTCAACATTAAAGTTCCTACTTGTACAGACACGTGTATGCAACCTGCTCCCGGTAATGCCCCCCCAAAAGCGTCTAAAAAAGGCTCAGCATTGAAGATACCACTTTGGCTGTTAAAACAGCAAGGTCAACTCCAAGCCTTCCTTTGCCTTCTTGCTACTGCATTAACTCCTCTGTCCAACGTCTTATTTTATGACACACAACTAAACTGGAGATGATTATCTCTTTTGATGTAGCTTTTCAACCCATAGCCTTTCTTTTCAACTCAGAAGGAAGGCAGGGTAGGTGGGAGTGTTGCAATGGCGGAATGGCACTCACATATCTCCGAGCAATCTGCTCTCTCTCGCTGGGGTCTGCTAAGGGGCAAACACACAGGTCGGAGATGGAGACGCCAGCACAGGGCGTCAGCGTGATCAGCAGAAGCAGCGCCCCCGAGCAGCTCTCCAGGGGCAGCTCCAAGCAGTTGTCTTGCTTCAGCGGGAGTGAGGAGATATCCACTTTACACCTGAAAAATTTGAGGAACCAGAGAGAAAAGTGATGAACTCGGGGACAGTGTTGGCCCTCCAAAGCACCTGCTTCTGTTTCCTTACACCCCTCTCACCCAACCCCCAGCAGCTGCGTTTGGGCTCTGGTTCTTTGAACAGTGAAGGCTCCTAACACTACCAACCTCACACACTCTGAAAAGGAAGGCAGGAAGAGTTGGAAAACCAGAGGATGGCCAGTAAGAAGAGAAAAATCTTGCCCTGGGTTTGTGGGACCACACCTTTCACGTGGGTGTGCACACCGGGTGAGGGAGGTATGGGGGCAAACAGCCAGGTGGCCCTCTCCATGGGATCTTGCTTGCCCTCTATTTTTTTATAATTTATTTTATTTTTATTGGAAAGGCAGATGTATAGAGAGGAGGAGAGACAGAGAGGGAAATTTTCCATCCAATGATTTACTCCACAAGTGAGCGCAATGGCCAGTGCTGTGCCAATACGGAGTCAGGAGCCAGGAACTTTCTCCAGGTCTCCCACGCGGGTGCAGGGTCCCAGGCTTTGGGCCATCCTCGACTGCTTTCCCAGGTCACAAGCAGAGAGATGGATGGGAAATGGAGCTGCCGGGATTAGAACCAACATCCATACGGGATCCCAGTGCGTTCAAGGCGAGGACTTTAGCCACTAGGCCACCACGCCGGGCCCTTCTCTCTATTCTTATGGGATATGACGAATATTTAAGCCATGGGAAAGACGGAAGCACTGCCTCTCCCACGAGATATGAGGGTGGATTCCTATGTGAAATCTCCTGTGGGCTTCACCTTCATGAATAATCAGAAATAGTGACTTCATGTGATACAGCGGTTCCTCAAAAAAGGCAGGGAAAAGATGCATTCTGAAAAAGCTGTGAATGTATTTAAAGACTATTTTATGCCCAGATTAACTTGCTTAGTTCCACCTCTCCAAGGAAACAAAGGGCAATGTTGGGCCATGCAGATGTGAAAACAAATATTTCTAGTCTAATAAGCTTCTAAAGCTAGCCTTCATTCCCCTTCCCAATTAAAAAGTCAATTACATTAAACGTCTGTATCAACTTTTACTTCAGTTCTACAAACATTCTAGAAATTGTTGCAGGCCTATTAAATTAAAGACATATGGGTATTTATTTCCTATTTTTCAAAAATGACTCTAATTGAACAGGAAGTAATCAGAACTTTATGCAGGTAATGAATTCATAAACTATTTCTATTGGAGACAGAATACAAAATTATTTTTTAAAGAATGAATCAGGACTTTTTCTGTAGTAATAAAGAATATTTTAAATTATATTGCCACCTATAAAAATGGTGGTTATTAAATACTATTATTTCATAAGCAATTATGTAAGTGGGGATGGAAGTTAGGAAGAAAATAAATATCAAGTGATCTAGCTATGCCATTTGTAGAAAAATAAGAACATTTTCTCAACTTCTAGTACAGTAGGTTGCTTAGGAATGCATTGTGAAATATTACTTTATGCTCTTATGGACATTCTCATTTAATAAACTTGTATGGTTATTCTCTAACTATCATTTTAATCTAAAACAGCAATCACTTGTGATATAGTCTAATATCAAAAATTAAGCTGATTTATTTATATTCCTTGAATTTTTGTGGTTTAGCACAATGGTGGTCATTTTTTTGCCTTTGGAAAGAGACAGGCATTATTCAGAGATGAGCAATCCAAGAGCTACTTCTACCTGTGGGTCAAAGGAAGTCTGAAGTAGACACTACTGAAGCATTTACAGTAACAAAACTGAGTAATACCGCCACATGCAAACGTCCCTGCAACTGACTACACGCACAACCTGCTGAAACAAGCTCGTCTGAAAAAGCACACCGAACGATACCCAAATACTGAATTTTGTTCTAGAAACGAAACGTTTTTATAGCTTTCTGATCATTTCTGTCTGCTGTAAAAGTTTGCATTTATTTCCTCTGAAAACAACATCTTGTCCACAATGAAAGAACATTTCTGTGTGCAGCGGCCATCCTTCCCTTGGCTGTCGGAGCCCCAGAAGCAGCAGTTGCGGATCCAGGCAATGACTTACGAAGCTCCCCAATCACATGTTCACTTTCACTTTCTCAGAAACTTTCTCAGGCAAGTTATACCAGCAACCTGACAGCAACATGTTGTCAATCCCAGGCCAAGGGCAAAAGTCCCTGGGACCCCGCCCCCTGCTGCCAATCGATGCCTTGGAAAATACTTTCAACAATCCTCTTCCCAGGCTCTTCCAGGAAGATCTTGCCTACCTGCCCGGCTTGGGATTTACATTTACATACTGGAAAAGCCAGCAAATGGTGGGGGAAGAGGACGTGTGTAAGCTCCAAAGCCTTTCAGCCCACTTCAGTGTCAGCCACAGCTCTCCAAGCGAAGGAGACGAATCCCGAGTGTGGAAGAGGGTTGGTGGTGGAACAGCTGAAGATGTTGCATTCACCTCCACACCCTTCTGGCCTTCCAAAAACAGAGGCATCGGTGAAGAAATGGCGCTCTGTGCATTTCTCGGGTGGAAGCAAAGATCAATCGACACCTCTTTGATACACACAATTTAGAAACATGTATCAAAAGAATCGTTAATGTCAAAAGCCTCAAATGAAGAGATGAAGAATCCAGGATGCTGGGTTTTTGTTTTTTTCAGTTTCCCTTTGTGTCCCAGGATATGCTGAATAATCTGGTTGGTCCCTTCATCTGTTCTGCTGAAGAACTGCAGACGTGTTTTGCGATTTCCTAGGCTGGCTGTCATCTCTCTAACTTCTGTGAGTCGGGCCCAAGGTTTCCTCGCACCCACACCATTTCTCCATTAAGAATCAGACAGAAGAGCAGTTCTGGTTTGTGCACCATCCGGCCACTATTGCAACAACTTGGTTCTTTCCACACCATGGAAACAGTTAGCAGGTAATTTTTGATAAATGAGCCAGATTGTTTTCTAATAAAATTTTACTTATAAAAACAAGCAGCCGTGTGGATACAACCATGAGCCCTAGTTTGCCAAGATCTGTGGAAATGCTGCTAAGATAATTGTACTAAATGATACCACTGAGAGTTTAAAAAAGTTGCCAAGTTATTTTGCAGATTACACAAACACATTGTTGAAGGCTATCAAGAATTTACCTGTTAATTTTCAAAAGCCATTTTTAACTTACTCTACCTTAACAAATTTTGACCGTCATGCCCAATGATCCTAAGAAAAAAAAATGAAGCTTTTAGACTTCTTGCTGATAGAAATACAGTGAAAAATACACTGAGCATCTCCACAAGAAACGGGACTAACGAGCACGACCCGTCAGATCTGGCCCAGGGCACCCCTGACCTCACACTCAGGGGACAATCATTCAGAAGGTACATCACATGTCTTAGGTGACCAAGAAATTCTACCCGAACCTTAGATCTCGGAAGTCTGTCTTGGAAGAGCTCCAGATTTGCAGAACAGAAATAAAGTTAGCAAACTCTCTGATGTCTGTGCATGACGAGGGGCAGCCACTGTTCATTTACACAAGATAACATTCCTGTGGCTCCATGACTTCCCAGCTGTCCTCCACCCCAGCCTCTGATATCAGGTGACTTTACTGCAGCCACATGTCTCCGAGGGTCCCTTGCCCAGGACTTTGTGCCCACGATGCACCACTTTCCTGGGTGGGCTAGTGGCCACTGATTCTCAGACTCTTAGAGTCCTGAGCTGCCAGAACACAATCCCATACAAGCTCATGGATTCCTGTGACCCCAAGGTCTGTAGCCTTTATTCCTGCCTGCCCCGTGGCCTGGTTTCCCGTAGTAGCTCCAAACTTCCCATGCGTATGGACACACTATCTCACACTGAAGTTTCAGCACACTGAAGGGCAAGCACACAGACATGTATGTGACGGGCTGTATTTTCACTGAACACAATGAACACACGAACAAATGCATGTAGTAGTGTGATGAACACACAGCCGGGAAGCCTTGTGGCACAGTGGACAGAGCTCTGCCTGCGATATCTGCATCCCACATGCGTGCCAGCTTGTGTCCAAGCTCATCCACTTCTGACCCAGCTCCCTGCTAACGGTCTGGGAAGAACCACAAAAGATGGCCCAGATCCTGGGGCCCCTGCCCCCATGCGGGAGACTTGCCTGGAGCTCCTGGATGTTAGATCTTGTCTGGCCCAGCACTGGCTTTTGCAGACATTTCTGGAATGAACCAGTGGATAAAAGCGCTCTCCCTGCCTACCCTTCTGTAACTGCCTTTCAAGTAAACACATTTTTTAAAAAAAATCCAAATGAGAAAGTTCTTTGAGTTCACAAAATCTTCTCCAGTCTCTGCCTCTTTCTCTACGTAAGAAAAAATTGTAAGAAATTTATTTCCTAGGAGTCACCTTGATCAAGAATTCCATGGTTCTCTTTTGTCACCAGTAGCAAACAGAGACTAAATTACCTTTTTATTTCTACAACAGGCATACATTAAAGGAATTCTCTTATGCCACAGCAGGCAATGTGCTGATCTAACACTACCTCTGACCTCCTGTTCTTGTCTTTCTCCATTAATCCCACAGCATTTTAATGTTTTAATTCAACACATAATTTTACCATATCAGTCAGCCAAACCTGCTCGACTTTTACTTGCCAGATAGCTTTTAACTTCTTATTCATTACTGTAATTCTATGCTTTATATTACAGACTGGTCAGCTTTTACCTTAAATGCAAGGGGCAGGGAAGAGTGCCATAGTTTTAAAAGCTGTAAATCTCAGACTAAGGAAGCAGTGAACAGGAAGAAAATGGTGAATGTGTCAAGCCAGATTGTAAAAGCAGATCAACGAGACGCAAAGCAATTTGTCCAGAGAAGTACTCGACCCAGCCTGGGCACTGCCTCATGGCCACCAGTAAACTGGGAGAACGGCAGTGCCACTTTCAGGAGTGGCTGAAGACAAGTCAGTCCAGACAGGCCAGCAGAGCCACACACACACACATACTTGCGGCCTGTCCAAGCCAAGGTTAGAATGCTAGATAACAAGTTCAATTCTAAGATCACCTTGAAAGGCAAACATACTTTAAAAAGCTTGACAGTTACCTTGAAACGACATCGGTTACAATGGAGTCATTCTTAGCCATGCAGGACTTGTCCTCTTGGCATGTTTATTTAAGGGTGGAGCAGGTTAAGCTCAGCATTATTTCTGACTCCTCCTGAGAGTTCACTGTCTTTCATCTCAGGTGCTGACCTTCCTGTCTGTTCGCAGGTGGTAAGAGCTCCACCTGCTCCCCAAAAGGAGCCCCAACTTCCAAGTTTGAAAAATGAAAATCAAATCCTGTGTGGATTCTTTTGAAAGTTTATGTTCTGCTATGCAAAGTGTGTGTACAGAGGATGCAGAAAAGCCAATATTTGAGGGAAATAGGACAGGTCATTAAAACGGGAATCCTGCCTGAGGCACATGGCCAGGTGGCTGGGAGCTCTGTGTGGTCTGCTTGGTCACTCGCCAGCTGGGCACAGAAGCACCAAGTTGCACAGCCATTCTAACGGGCAGCGACACAAAGCATGCACCACTCATTCCACTGCACTCCTGGTCACAGGGCGATGGGGAAGCCACACACTCAGTGTCCATCTCATACGGATGAGCCCCTGATGACGATGGGGGATTCAAAGTACAGAAATGAAAGTAAACTCATTTTCCCCTCAATAGGTTCTGGTTTGCTGCAAAGAACCCCTGAAGGGCATCTGTCAGGAGGCCATGCCACAGGTGCACCGTGGATACACTGTCTCGCTAAGGAGCGATACACTGTCTCGCTAAGGAGCGGAGCCAGCCTTTGAGGGAGTCTTGGAAAGCTGTAGTCACAGGGCCCCGACAGCCCTGTGATGGCACATGATTCCCCGAGTATCTGAGGGAGGGGGCAGCATCCCAAATGTCATGTACCCACGTCAACAAATCCAAACGTTCTGCCCAGCCCACGTGCTCTCACGCCTTGGGCGAGCAGCCCCACGCACACACACTCCCACGCTTAGAGGCGGAATAGACTCACGTGCCCAGACGTTCCTGGTGCTTTTTGCTGTCCTTTCCCCACACTTCAATGTCCAAAATGCCCATCCTGTCAGAGAAGTAGTGAAAGTCAAACTGTTCCTGCCACTGCGGATTTGCACTCTTACACAGTGTCTAGAAAACATGCAGTTACAGCATTTATTTTCCGAAAACACCACTCATTGCTACAGCAGCTACACAGTCATTGCATTTCTGAGCTCAGGAGCTCCTCATGACGAGCCACACACCCACAACCCTCACAAACGTGTGTGTTTGCGACTGGCAAAACATTGCCACTTCCTTCCCTGGCCCCAGATTAAATAATACAACCATTAAAATTCAAGGAGTAATGTTACCTGGCAAGAAACATAAAACTAACTCTATACACAGAACAATAGGTGGTTCCAGTTGCTAAGTCAAAGCTAGTATATTTGTGTTGACATTTCTATTCATTATTAGCTTAAGAATTGCATAAATTATTAGCCTGGCCATCTTTATTAACATCAGTCAGACGCATTCAATGAGAAACCTGTATCTTATACACAGCCGCCTATTTTTAAACCTGAAGTCACTGGATTGAGACATGAAACTAGGAGTAAGTTTAGGAAATTCTGCTGCAGCCAAACTTGAAAATTGAGCAGACTGGCATGAAAATCCTTTGAGCACTTCCGTGTTCTCCACCTGCGTTTGCATCACGTACAGCGTTTTCACTTGTTTAAAGATGCAGTTTGTGCGTCAAAAATAAGCCCATGGGCCACCAAATACAAGGCGCTGACACGTGACACTGGGGCTAACCCCCAGCACCACACACTGCTGCCAGGGAAATACAGGGGCACGGCAGCCACAGCAGCAGCCCAGGCCTCGGACAACCACCCAACCTGCTTTCCACATCAGACTTCAAATGTCACAGCAGAGTTTAGAAAGCAGGAAGAAAAATAAAAACCTATTAGAGCACAGATTCAGCGCACAGTCCCCTCGGGTGAACGCAGCTGATACAGGACTAATTCAGGTCACCTAAGCGCAGGGGCTCGGGGTTTCCAGTGACGACTAATTTTTCCATAAATCCTTTGCTGCCCATGGCTGGCTAAAGGCATCTTTATGAAAAGACATGGTTACCCTGGATACACTCACACACAGGCACGGGATGCCCTACCTGCTGAAATGACTGTGTGGCTGCGCTGTAACCACCCCCTCAGTTTTTCACATTTCTTATAAACTGTTCTCCAATACGAGCCTCAAGCCTCACTTCCTTGTGCTCCAGCAAATGAAGTCGCTGTGGTTTTGTGCAGACGACCTGCCTCCCTAAACCATTTTCCAACTCCCCTGCAACTGCTCTCCATTGAAAGCTGCAAAGTCACAAGTCCATGTTCAAAATCTTCCACAGCTTTGTTTGTTTGTTTTTCTGCAGTGACTTGGCAAGTCATTTCAACTCTCTGGATTCACAAAAACATAGAAAATCTCCCTGTCTGATAGTTATGCAAAAACTAATTAATTAGCATGGTTTGGAGACTTGTTTTTGAAATAAAATCCAGACCAAATCACTAAGATGAAAAATTAAATGGAACTTGGTCAGCAGAATGAAATATCCCATTTTTAAAGAAAAACTGCTCTTACTTTTGTTTAAAATAAATAAACTTCCACTACTCCAGGTGGTTTATTATTTTCTTTAAAAAGATCACAGTAAAAATAGCAGCACCAGACCGTTATTTTTAGTGCAAAGCTAAAAACTGAGAAGGCATAGAGTTATAATTTGTAAACTGTTTCCAGTTATCACAAATATTTAATGCAAATATTCTTTTGCCACTTGCATTTTGCAGGATTTTGAAAGCATTCAGTTACTCTTCCAGTTTGGTTATTTTCAAGATGAAAATAAAGCACACACTTCATTCTATGATTTAGTAAGCTTTCTCTACCTCTGAGCCACTACAATAAATTCCGTGAAGCAATAAAAGCTCCAGCTGACTGAATCTGTACAAGTCTTCTGTTTTCTGACATGCTTCTGAGTGTATTTAGCTACTTTTGTCCATGAGACATTCAGATTGCAAACAATTTCTACGGTTTTCCTCTTCCAGCACTGACAGAACTTACCTTACTTTTATACCTCTGCTCCCCGAGTTTCAACTGAACGAACATCTCGGTCATGCTTCCTCCCGAGACATTTTTGCCTTCCAGCAGGGTGATACTTATAATCCCATTCCAGAGTTGGTTCTTTCTTAAGGACTCTGAGAGTCGTAGGTTGCGTATCAAAGGGGACTAGAAAAAATAAACCAAGAGGACATATAAATGTACTGATAATTCTGAAATGTGTACTGGTGATCGTTGGGATTCCGGTTTTTTGTACCTAATGATAAAAACGTCCTTGGCCTGGAGGAAACTGTAATCTCCAATGGTTTTACGAACTTGTAGTCACAGGGATGTGCGTTACTGGCACTGGGAGCCATGCAACAAGGGATGACCACAAGGAACCCTTGAATCGATGCTGGTCTGTCCTCCTTCCCAGATGGCTTCTTTGGTAGAGAGAACTTCAACTTGGGCTCAGCAGTAAGCAAGGAGGGAAGGCATTTAGGGAAAGGATTGGACAAGCAAGGCATTAAGCAAGACCCCAAACCCTAGATACTTGGAAGCAAGCTTTGAATGTGCCCTTCATGTCTGAGTTTGTCCCCTTTTCCGCTATCAGGTAGGCTACAGAAAACCCAGACAATGACCTTCAATACAGCCCATAAAGAACTCTGTGGCCAAATGAGATTTGCAGAGCTGGGGAACGGGGTGGGGATGGAGGAGGACTCTGAGAGCTGGGGAACAGGGGGGATGGTGGAGGACTCCGACAGCTGGGGAACGGGGTGGGGATGGAGGAGGACTCAGAGCCGGGGAACGGGGTGGGGATGGTGGAGGACTCTGACAGCTGGGGAACGGTGGGGATGGTGGAGGACTCCGACAGCTGGGGAATGGGGTGGGGATGGTGGAGGACTCCGACAGCTGGGGAACAGGGGGGATGGTGGAGGAGGACTCAGAGCCGGGGAACGGGGTGGGGATGGTGGCGGACTCCGACAGCTGGGGAACGGTGGGGATGGTGGCGGACTCCGACAGCTGGGGAACGGTGGGGATGGTAGAGGAAGACTTCCAGGTGGGAGGTGGCAAGCCGCATCTCACAGCACTTGGGTTCCATTAGCAGTGCAGAATCAGGTGCAGTGTTTTTACTTTTCTAAACCATGTCATTCACATTCACTCACTCACTCACTCACTCACTCACTCACTCACTCACACACTCACACACTCACACACACACACACACACACACACACACACACACACACACACACACACACACACACACACACACCCCTTGAACACAACATAGGAAAAATTTAAGCCATTTAATTCCCATTACATAAATTTTAAAACATATACCATTTTGCCACTTTATTTCGGCTACTCTTCATTATCCTTTCTGTCCTAAATACATACTGAGAACACAGATGAGCGAGCTCCCACTTGACTGGTGCACTCCCCAAATGCCCACAGTGTGCAGCAGACAACCCCCGGTCTCCCACCTGGCAGGCAGGGACTCAGCTGTTGTGTGACTGCTGTTGCCCCCTAGGGTTTAATTTAGTGGGGGCTGACATCAGGAGCCAGAGCCAAGGAACAGACATGGGCACTCCAGCACAGGCAACCCAACTGGCATCTCTACCATTATGGCCAGTGCCCAGCCACAGAGTATCATCAAGCAACCACACATTAATTTTTGTCATAACTGTCACTGAGTCCTGATGCGTATCTGCACTTGCTCAGTGATCAACAATGCATTCATATTTTTTCTTGTGTTTTATTTGTTTGCAAGGCAAAGTTAAATAGAAAAAAAGTTATCTTCCCTGATTCACTCCTCCAAATGGCCACAACGGCGACAGCTGGGCCAGGCCAATGCCAGAAGGTTCTTCCAGGTCTCCCACCTGGGTGCAAGGACCCAAGAACTAGGGCCATCTTCCACTACTTCCCCAGGCCACTGGAGGAAGCTGGATCAGAACTGGAGTAGCCAAACAGGAACCAGCACCCAAATGGATGCAATGCCAGTGAGACAGGCAACAGCTTAACACCAGCCCTGAACAATGCCTTCTCCTCTAAGAGGGTGGATTTAAGCTCCCCACACATTCATGTGCTGCAGGTGGTTGGTGAAGTTCTCAAGTTCTCCCAGGGGAGGCTGCAGGGTGGAAATGGCAATGAATCTCTAACACTTACATCCCCTCCTGTCACACTCACTGTATGTTCAAGATAATTTAGACAGCAATTTGCTCAAACACCAGTTAGTGATATTCTATAACAAATTGGAAGTCAGAGCCATATTAATTATATAGTTGCACCTAACCCATACGATGCCCCCTTCTCAATAACCAGCATGGTGGCACTCCAAGCACTCCCAGGGCCATGTTAGGTGACCTGAGACAAAACATGCTGAAGGAAAGGTTATCCCCAGATGTGAGATTCCCTTCACAGACACACATGCATGCATTCATTTTCATATATACAGATCTTGGAGGTGCAACCCAGAGCAAGAAAAGCAAGGAAAGCAAAAGCTGACTTTTTTTAAAGGAAATCTAACACTACTTAAATTCTCACAATTGGATTCTGTATATACTCACTAACAAAGTTTATGAAATAGTAAAAAATCAACTTGCTTTAAATTTGTGAAACACACACAATATGTAAACAGAGATGAACATGTGTGAAACGGTTTCTATATAGATAATTGCAGACTAATGCAGTGCATGTCATAGCTTAAGACCCTGAGTTGAACACTTCTATCTGTAAGCTGAAAATGGGGTTTTGATTCATACGCCAAACTGCTGTTGCTTTATTTTTCCTTCTGAAAGTTTGACTTGCCAACCAGCAAGCTCCGGCATGACCTGTCCCACGGCCATGCTTCAAAGTTCCGACAGCTATATTCCTCCCTCAACACTGCGACTATTTCAAAACCCTTTTCATAAAATGGGGAGTCATTTCCACCAAGGATCAAAGGGCATCCCACAGTCTGGCAGTTGCCTAAGAAAAATGGCAGCACTTTCATGAAATATGCCCTAAAATAATTTTGCGGCTTGGAATGTCCTAATTTCAAATTGGATGTTTATCTTGGAAAGGCTTCTATCTAACTTGTCCATAAAACAGCCCCTCTTCGCTCTAGGAGCTCTGTAAAAATGGAATCCAAAGCTGGTTATTAAGGGGCCTGTAGATAGGCTCCATATGGCAGAACAGCATGGGAGGGCAAGGCTGAGGCCCGGCCGAGGCGAGGCTTGGCTGTGGCTTCCCATCTATCCGTGGACACTCATTGCATTACACCACAACATCTGGATTATTGCTTGTAATGTCCCTGGGACATATCCACTTTCCATCAAAGCCTTTCTCTCTGTCGGACTTTGAACATTTCAGTATTTAGTGCAGGCATGTTTGATCTGGTGTACTTGCTCATTGCTATCCAAGATTTTTTTTTTCACTCTTCCTAAAAGCAGAGCAGGAACAGGAAAGGATTTATAGCACAGAGTTCAGACAGAAAAGAACACCAGGCCTGTATCCCACTTACTTCACCCTGAATCCTTCTGCAAGAACCATGATCCATGTATCTGCAAATAAGACTTCATACGTGAGCCACACATTCTGGGCGGGCGTGTGAGTGCTTTAAAAATGTGCTAATCACTTGAACATTTCTCTGCCGCCCTAAGGTGTCCGAGGCTGGGACGGCGTGTGGGCGATGTTCTGCTGCAGGGCTGGTTTCCTGAAGCCTTTCTGCCCTTCAAACACCCACGTCCTCCCCACCATAAATTGACTCATCTGCACTCACTCACTCAGCTGAATTGCTCACGGTTTCAAGTCTGCGCCGGAGCCTGTACATGAAATTTGTCATCTTAATGCAGCCTGGAATGTGAAAGGAGAGGAGGAAATGACCCATCAAAGGGAAGCCCACCCCGCCTGAAGTGAAACAAACACCAGGAGATAGCACGAGGCTTCTGGGTCCTGACCCTAATTCCTCTGCAGACATCACGGAGAAAATATAGCACATGAGGGCTCCGTTATGCCTCTCCTTCCTCCCAAAGGATCAGAACCTTTTAGGCCTCCTGTGTTGATTCATTCTTCTACGCTCCTCCTCAGCCCCCAAACCACCCAGTTTTCATCCCTGCCAAAGACTCCCTTCAGTTACCGACAGTGAGCAAGAGGAGTGGGTCTTCATGAGAGACGCACTGATGTGTGTACAAATAAACAGCCTAAGTAGTTTGCTTCCAGGTCATGATAATCCCAGGGTCAAGGTAGGACAGGAAGAAGAGACAACAGAATGAAAGGACTGGAATGTATGCTGAGGGGCTCCCGTTCACATGACGTTGGAGACAAATCCACAGAGAGCTCGGGTCCAGATTCAGGTCCAGAGCTCAGGAGGCAGATTCTAAGACAGGAAATGCATCGCAGCTTGGCACTGTTGCTGTTTGACGATTTCGGCTGAGAGGTGTTCTGGGAATGCCAAGGATGACAGACAGATCAGATCATGGTTCTCTGTATATCCCAAGCCAAGAAGAACGGCAGAGATTTAGAGTTGAGAAAGATCAAGAAAGGGCACCATGTGCATAGCAGCTAGTTCTTCAGTCCCTGTAATCCAAGCAAGAACTGATTCAGCTGTGCCAGGCTCAAAACCACAAGGGCTTCTCCAAAGTATTCCTTCGCAGGTAACGCCAAAAGAGAAACAGAAGAAAGATACAGAAATGGAGATAGAGATGGAAAGATAGAAGAACAGAGTGAGATGATACAAAACATCATAGCAGTGTGCCCACATATGCCAAGCATCGTGCATGTGCCTGACATCCGGTGGGCTGCCCATGTTGCCGCTGAATCTACTTTCAGCTCCCATCTTCCACAGCCATTGTGAAAGAGCAGATGTCAACAGACAAGACACGACACACACAAACTAACATTGTAAGAAAGATGAAGAGTGACGTGATGGAGAGTATACTGCCCACTGTTTTTGAAAAGCTAGGGGCAAACATCCAGCCCATGAAGACTTCCCCGATCGCTCAGGCTTTCTGAGCGTGTAAAAGCACTGTTCCTTGTCAACAGCTCTGCAGCAGGACATGAGGAGTTCCATTCCTCCACGGAGCAGGCTCCCAGGCCACGTCCTCCTCCTCTGAAGAGCGCGCTGGAGCATAAATCCTCCCGGAACTACGTGGAAATCTTTGCATGAGGATGTAAAGAAAACCTTTTAAATCTCCCACATGTCCAGGCCCATGGACGCTAAGATTTATGTTTGTCGATGAAAGCTACACTGCAGCTCCATGGATATGAGTAATCTGTGTGTACTGATACATTAGCTAGCAACGATGCATTAGTGCTGCATTATGCTTAATATTTTTTAATTATAAAGGAATATCATCACTCAAGTCTTGCACTTAAACTAGAAATCAGGTTAGCAGGAGATTAAAAACACAGATAAGAGCTGGGAATACCCAGTGACTCTGGACATGCGTGCTCTGCATAGGGAGATTCACCAGTGTTGCTCCCTACCAGGGACAAAGAAAGGCACTGAAGAGCATGAGGCTGCACGTTTTCTTCTTTCCCTGATCTGCAGGCTGCTCCAGGACAAACGGCATCAGTGTTTACCATCTAGTGTTTTCCTTGTTCATTTCTGTCATCCTTCTGGCCTTCACCTTGCTGTTCTAGTTGCTATTTCTCGATGTTCTTAAAACACACCAAGAGTGCCTCCATCCAGGGCTGGGAGTAGGGTGAAGCAGGTGAGGGCTGGCACTTCAGCCTGGCCATACCTGCCCACAGGCATTGCCCTGCTTGTCCTACTCTAGTCCCAGCCATACTCTGTCACCAAGTGAGTGTCCACAGTGACCAGTCCATAAGGGTTCCCTTCCTGGTCTCCAGCCTCACCTCCCATTCCTCCCAGCACCCCTCTCCATTCTCTCATCCATGCTAGCGATCCTCGCATTTGACTGGAGGTCCTGTTAAGGGATTGACACTGGTAACAGCTGACAGCTTCAGATGGTCCAGGAGACACACACCGAGAACCAATTGCTTGGAGATTCATACGAAATAGCTTGAAGCCCTGGTCCTGAGCCACATATTTTTTGAATATGTCTCAACTCATCGCCTCTTTCTTTTCAGTAGGATTCACTCGTCTTTTCCTCTGAGAAGTCTCCCAAACCTTATCACCTAACCCCCTGCAGAGGGCAAGACCAAGAGAGTGTTGATGAGATGCTTACAAAGGCAGTGCTTCTGTCCTGACTTGCAGCACACACACACTCAGAGAATCCCGAGACTGAAGGGCAGACTTGAACAGCCCTCCAGTCTCTAGAGAGGAGGAAAACCCCCAGAAGCCGCTAACGCTGAGCTCAGATCTGAGGACAATGCGACAGGAGTCTCAGGGCTCACACATCCAGCGGGGTCAGGTGCAATGCCACATGCAGGTAGTCATGGAGAGGGATGACTGATGGATGGATTTATACATGATACAAGAAAGTTAGAGATAGCCGGCAGGACCTAGCTCAGCTTTGGGTGATGAATTAGACAGCCTCAAGCACACACACAGGTTAGATGCAGATTTGATATGGAAACAAGTGGGAGAGAATGGAAAGAAGCTTCCCGCCATATTCTTTGATGGCTGTCTTTCAATGTAAGTCCTCCCGCATCAACTAGCCTGTGATAAATCCTCTCATTGTACGGGGTTAGCTGGGGGCCAAGTGATGGGAGAGGCATTAGAAAAGGCTGCCCCGAGAAGTCAGCCTCACCACAACCAAAGAGGAATTGAAATAACAGAATATGAGGACCAATGAGCCAAAACTCAATGCCAGTAGTGAATCTCACACAGAAAAACATGTGTTCCACCAAATACTGGGTGCCTCTTGAGCCTGAGGAAGCAGACATATCAATGTGTAATGAAGTGGTTCAAAAGAAGACAGCGTAAAATCACACCTGCATCTCTGCAAAGCTCCGTGTCAAGGAAAGGAAACCCAGAGCTCAACCAGGTGCATTACAGCAGCATGCATATCACAATACACTTGTGTGCACCCAGCTTCTGTGTGTCATATCACAATACCCTTGTGTGCGCCCAGCTTCTGTGTGTCATATCACAATACACTTGTGTGCGCCCAGCTCCTGTGTGTCATATCACAATACCCTTGTGTGCGCCCAGCTCCTGTGTGTGTCATATCACAATACACTTGTGTGCACCCAGCTTCTGTGTGTCATATCACAATACCCTTGTGTGCGCCCAGCTCCTGTGTGTGCATGTGCAAATTTCTGCTCAGTTATTTGCCAATCACATTTCTACCATTTCTTCTTATAAACTCTTTGATGTAAAAGAAGTAGTTATTGCTATTTTTCTTATCTGTGTAACCATCACATATACTACCAAAGAGAAAACCAAGGTTTAAACACAGATTATTCAGAGACTCTGTGCTATAAATATATAAAAAGAACCAGCAACCTGATCCATGTCATATTAAATCATTCTTTTTTTAAATTTCACTTAAGTAGTCATTTTAAAATCTTTTAAAAGCAGTTTCTGGAATCTACAAGATGGTGCGGAATGATAAAGTTAGAGAGTAAGAAGCAATTATTTAAGCAGTAATTCTGAGAGTAAGTGGGAGATGAAGACGCCCGTGTTATTTCACAGGTAATACATTACACAGAACCAGTACACATTTTCATCTCAAGGCTCAGTAGGCTTGTTTAGGTCACAGGATTCCCTAAATCTGCGTAGAGGGTGGAACTCCTAAACCAGAGGCCTCTGCTTTACAAATCTCCGAACACATTTCGGCTGTTCTGTTTACCTGTTCCTACAGAGAATTGATCCGAGCCTATAGTTTCCATGTGGTGCATCCTCATGGACCAAGCTGTAAGCTTCTCGCATTCCTGCTGCAAACCGCCCCCTTTGCAAAAGCAAAAAAGTGACAATTGACACGGTTCACCCAGACAAAGCTGGCCTGTCTCAGAGAAGATCATTGGCTGTCTCAATAAACTCTCTCCACTGAACAATTAGATCATGTTTGGGCATTTGTTACAAGCTAACACACTCAAGTCCGAGTCCCAGAAACCGCCAGCACAGGAGGCAGGCAGGCAAGAGGCCCAGAGGCAAAACAAACCCTGCAGCACACAAATAAACCCCTCTCCAGCCATCCCCCTCCGGCTGCTGAGGTCTTTATCCAGTCCTGGGGCAGTTTCTTCTCCCTGCTCGCTCCTTTCTTCCCTAACCTCTCCCATCCCCCTCAGCTCCAGTATTCCCCCAGCTCACAATTTCTCTTCCCAGCCTTTATGTTCCTGCACAGACTGCCAGTGCGCTTCCACAGGCCGCGGCTCCCTAACTAAAGATGGTTATTGATGGACGGTAGCAATGTTTTAGTGCAGAGGCAGAATCAATAAATGAGAAAATACTGCTTTGTCAGGCTTCACCAAAGCACTCTGGGAAACTTTACAGCTCTGGGTGGCGACAAAGTCTGCACAGGGCGAGCGCGAGCGGGCTGCCTTGGGGGTGGGAAGCCGTCCTCCTCTCCCCTGGCGGCTGCGAGGGCGCAAGGCAAACACAGCAGGGACCGCGAGGCAGCCTTACCTTGCTATTTATCATCTCTTCACTTTATTTCTAAAAAAGGAACTAGAGTCTTGGGAAGCAGCTGGACTGGTTGGGAAACAAAGAGCCTCACTTGAAGGTAGTGAAAGTGTTTGAAATGCAGAAAATTTTTATACTTGAGTAATCTCAGCCGGGGCTCCAGTTCCTTCGCATTTCAAAAGTGTGGCTTTATCCCTAAGAGACCAGCGCTGGTCCTGCTGCCTTCCCTGTCTGTCTCTGTCTCTCTGTCTCTCTCTCTCTCTCTCTCTCACACACACACACCCCCATCCGTGTGCACACACTTAACAAAATCTTTCAACAAGAAGTACTTGTAGTTTCAAACTCCTGATTCCACACCAAAATAAGCAACTGATGTTGGAAATTGGAGGTGTCATATATGAGCACATGTGCCAACGTGCAAGCGTGTGCAAAGCCCACACACATCTAACAGCTGCCGGCAGATCCAGCTGCCCTCACCACCATTGAGAAACTCAGCTGCACAAAAGAAGTGAAATCCTGCATCATTTAAGAGGAGTTGCGGGGTTATTGTTGTTATTGTTGGTTATATGTCTTTGAGACATGATGCAGCTGCTAAATTAAGCCACAAATCATGCCTTTGCTGACTTTTAAACTAATTTTTATGTCTTGTCCTTTAAGTTGATAAAATAACTTGATAAAATAAATAATAAAATAAAATAAATAAAATAAAACTTGATAAAATAACTTACTAAAATAGCACAGTTTTATTTTGCTACTCATTTCCTTTTAAAAATGATGGAAGATTGCACAACTGCTCAAAGAGAGACGAAAACACCAGCAGCACAGCCCATGAAGAGATTTTTTTAAACATTGCTTCTTCAGAAGATGCAGAAGACTCATAAAATATTGCCCTGGTCTTTCCTGTTTTGGCATTGCTATTGCAGTATGAGCGACAGTGTCCATCTAACAGTGCACAGCTTCTTCAAGTACCAAGCTTAAGCACAGCGCGCTCTCGGCGACCTGAGCTTAGTTACGGCATCCGAACAAGGCCAGAACAGACAAAACCTCACCAGTTCAAACATTTGGCTCGGCCTGTATTACGTAACACTCCTAAAGAAAAGCTGCTCTCGGAAGAGCAGCTGGTCATGGAAGAGACGCCCTTCTACATAAAGGTTCAACGATAGCAACTATGCTCATGTTTGAATTATCCACAGTTTCCACCAGAGAATCAAATAAAATAAGCACATTTACCTTGCTGGCACTTAACCGCTTCCTATTGGACCAGCGCTGAGTGGCATCCATCAAATGGTGAAAGCGGCAAAATGACACAAAAGAACATCATTAATACTGCAGTTCTATCAGTAAGCTAGAACAGAAGACATCTGAGGATAACACAAAAGTGCTGTGTTATACAAAAAGCACACTGAAGCGATAAAATAGAAACAAGCACATATCATTTTTTCAAAGTTTGAACAAGTAGTGACATGTGAATTATTCAGTATTTTAATTAAAACAGTACAATTTTACCTCTAAAAATGGGAAAAATACGTTTTTTCTTACTTGAATATTCAAGAAACATGTTAAAATGTTTATAAAATCCATTATCAATGTCAGTTCCTATTTAGCTTTCCATAGTTTTTTGGAAACGATAGCATAATTCCATTTACTTTAATCAATTAAATCATAATATTCAGAAGCACAAGGAAAATCTGAATCGTTAGCGTTCAACTAAGAAAGAACAGTTACCTCAGCCCTAAGAGAAAGAAGGGGGAAAAAAATCTCTCAGCCTGAGAACACAGAACCGAGAGAAAGAGCGATCTCCACTCGGCAAGGAACGCCAGGCCTGTTCCCTCTCCACGCCTCACTGCCCCTTCTAACGCTGCTGAATTTTGGCCACAATTAAAATTCTCCACAAAACTCCCTCATTACTCCTGTCACCGTCCAGTCCTGCAAAGCGGCACTCTGGCTGGTTGACCACCTAACTGGCTGTTCAAACTTGCATAAATCCAGAAGATTACAACTCAATTATGAACCTAATTGAGCAGACAACATTTAGTGTTATGCTTAAGGACAAAAATATCTTCAGGTAAACGACCTATACATCCTGCCAGAATGTTTTCCCAGGAAATTAGAAACTGGAAAATAAACAGTTTGGAGAACAAATACATTTCTACTCCTTCGGACAGGAACATTTGGAAACAACTTGAAAATAGCCTTTGTTAATAACACTCCCCTTGCTGAAAATTTGAGTTCAACATTCTACACGTGCAAATATTTAAAATCAGAGAGCCTGTATTATTTTCCTCCAATTTGATAACAACTATTTTCACTCAAACGCCAAAATTATTTACCATCTTATAGATGCACATGGCTGTTTAGAAGCCTTCAACATAAAAGAACTCACTGTTTTTGACCATCATAAAGTATAAACAATGGATAAGCCAAAAAATGGAAACCAACTACCACTCTAACTGCAGCGCTACAAACGAGCACGTGGACACTACCCCACACTCAGCACTGTGTTTGATCGTCTCCGTTTCCACAACTTCATACAACAGATGCTCCTCGTCGTCCTCTTTCCCATACGAGGAAAGCATAGCTGGGAGAGGTGAAGTCATTTTCGAATTGGACCAGACCCCAGGGAAGCTGGGACTCAAACCCAGGCAGGCTGATGACAGAGCCCCTAATTTTAAGAACACTTCTGCCAACGGAAAGAAGCAGACAACCCGTCTGCCAGCCGTCCAGCCTGTGGCTCTCTCCTGACCGTACAACACACGGGTATGTTTAAATCCCCAACTTGAGGGTGAATTCACAGGCATTTCACACGTGTCAAAATCCTATCAACTTTAGTCTGTAGCCACAAAGGCCACCTGCATGAGGATGGAAAGAAAAGCAGTACGAAACTCAGAACTCAAATTGGTATCTCAAGGTTCAAGTTAAAAAGCACATTTATAAGCAAGTGTGCAACAGCACACCACTCTCTAGTTCCATGGCCTTCACAGTCCCACTGAAAAAAACCCAATATATGATGCCGTGAAGTTTCAACTGAGATGCTATAAAAGGAATTGCTTGCTAAATTCTTTCATGTTCAAAAGGCTTCTTGATACACACTGTAAGTTGAATAGCCACATAGGATCTAAAATAAATTATTCCTTGGTCAGTGATATTTTAGCAGGACAAACTAGAGTAGGCAGGGCGGAGTTATAACAGCCCTGGGGGAACGAATGTACAGCCGACAAAGGCAGAGCATGGGCTGTTGTTGGGATGTGGGCGCAATCATCGTGGAGATGCTATACACAAATGAGGCTGCAGCTCACATGAACGGAGCTGCGATCAGGAATGAATTGGGGCAAGAGTGGCATTTCTTTGTAACTCCAAATTTCCACAATCTTCAAATCTATGTTAAATGCTCACATAACCTCTCCCCATACTCCAACAGATCACAGGAAAACTCAGACAGGGAAGCGTTAACCATGCAGTTATTTTAGTCAAGAAATCACTCAAGTTCAAAACCTCCACGAGTATTGGTAAGAAATGACTAGAAGACATCAACTTGCCAGCACCTGATCTTGGGCAGATGGCACGTGTTGGCTCTGCCCACTGTGCTAACTAGCACCCAGTCCAAGTCACCGGTCACCTGCTGTGACCATAGACGTTGCATGCAGCCAGAGGTGCAAAGCGCAATATGAGCGACACTAACAGACGGCCAAAAGCAATCCATGTGTGTGACACAGGGGAGGAAAACTAGAGAAGTTTCTACAAGGACCAACAAAAGACATCAAATATTAGGATTAAGCATGTTGAGGGCTCCGGTATTTTAAGGATACTCAAAAAGTGAAAATTGAAGTTTCATATTTTTACTAAAAAAGTAACTTCTAATAAGCAGGAAATTCATATTAAAAGTAGCAAATATTTAGTTTACCTTTAGCAACTGAAAAGTCTTCATGGTATTTTACCATTTTCAGAAACTATGGTCTGTGACATTACCAGTAAATTGGTAGCAATTTTCACGATGACATATATATGACAAATTGAAAGTGTAAGTAATATCCAACTGGAAGACTACTACACTTTTCCACCACCTCAGCCACTGCACAGGGCATCATTCCAGCCTGTATTTGTAAACAGACCCCGGACTTCCATTCAGAATTACAGGCATGCTAAGTTGGAACAAAGCAGACTCCTTCAAGCAAATATTTCACTTGGCTTTAAAATGACTTTTCAAGCTAGCCAAACAAAGATGACTCCTGTTCTTGTCAGTTAAGATTATAAGGTTTGAATGTACACATTTTCCCATAAGAACAGCCCCCAACACATGTTAACAAAATTAGCTCTCACTGGTGTTAGAGACAACTTTACCAGATCATGTGGGTGGCAAATCAGAATTTCCTTGCAACAGACCAGAAGAAATTAAACCTTTTCATCTTCTGAAAATGCTAGCAGTGGGAAAGTTGGTAGCCACAAGTAAACAAGAGGCAACTGAAGTGTAGCAAGGGTTTAGTGGCTCACTCTGGAAATACTCAACGGAATAATGAAATCCTGGGGACAGGTTTTCCTAACTGAATAATGCCTATGACACCTAGGACATAACAATGCCAAACAGAAGCCTAAACACTTAGTGAACACTTAGTGAAGGGGCATTCCAGACCATTCACTCTAAGCAGCAGGTTAGCTTTAACAACAGCAACACCGGTCATATCTGTGGCCAAACAGATACGATAGCAGATAATTCCTTAGGAAGTATCTTCCTGGAGTTTCAGAGGCACAGGGAGGCACATGAGACAGCCTGGACAGCACAGGACAGCCACCTCAAAGAACGTCCAGCTCATGGGTGCCACTCACATGTCTCTTGAAATCGCCTTGTTTCACTACGAGATTCAGAGTCAGCACGATGACGCCCATGTCGTCTTCTAAGCTGTTTGGATCTTCCAGTTTTAAAATATGTTCAGTTGTCCTGTAAGCAAAAGGATGAACAGTCTACACACACTGATGGTGCCACGGAGTCTTACCACAATTCAGGAACTTCTGAACGAGAGTTAGGCCTCATGCTGAAGAGTATTAAAGTCACTGACAATAAACCATGCTCAGGGTAGAAAATTTGATATTGTTTAGTTTTATAGATGGTCAATGGATCCTCTTTCTCGCTGCCCAAATGAACTTTAAATATGATACAATTTTAATGTAGGTTAATGAGCCTCAATATTACGCACTGAAAGTAGTAAGTCTAATTGACAACTTAGAATACATTGTGAGTTAGCAACCAACTAACACATTTGACTGAAAGCCAAAAAAAAAAATTTGAAAGTAATAAAACTTTAAAAACATAACTTTTATTTAAAAAAAGAAACTCTGTAAGCCAAAAAAAAAATACAGTGGGGGAAGTAACACAATAAAGTGCCCTTTCATTAATAATTTTTTTTGATCATTTAATCTAACAAACAGTATTTGACATTATCTTGGTTTCCCTCTGAATAAGTGGTATAAATACAGTACCTGTTAAGTTCAAGGTCACTGAGAATCACAAATGCAGAACCCATAAAATCAGACGTGGTTAAGTCTCTATCATACACCTGCAGAGTGGGCAGAAACGAACATGTTACAAGGCTAGTCACCGAGTTCACCTGTAACACTCGTACTTGGCTGGGCGCTCTGAAGCCAGACTCAGCTCTTCCAATAAACTTCACACTTACAGGGAAATGGGACCATCACCAACACGGAACAAAATTATGAAATTTGGCCCATGTTGCCTGCCACAGTCCAAACAGAATTACTACATATTAATCCAAAATCTAAAAAAAGAAAAAAAAATAACACCAGCAGGAAATCATTTGAAGGCAATTTGTTTAATTTGCGCGTTAGTTATGCTCAGTGTACCTCTCTGAAGTTTGAATCATCTCTCATGATAATTTACTCATCTGCCAGTTATACAGAAATTTGCTAAGATTTCTAGAACGATCCTAGTTTGCACTCAACTGATCACTTTTTAACCCAGGTATCAGAGCAACTGTTGCTGAAAACAGTAGCTGGGGCTTTTAAATACAGCCATTCCCAATGAGAAAGGTTCCCAAACTTGCCACTGCACCGTGACTGCTAAGAATTCTTCCATATCCAGTAAGTTGAAATACAACCCACAGAGACGTCACATTCACAATGATGTGTGAAGCACACCACCTGAGCTGATAAAAACACACAGTCTTGACAAACAACATACAGAATTCCTCCTACGGTAACACTTTTAACCCTACCTTTAAAAATATATATGTAATAAAACGATGCACTTCGGCAAGTCCACTTGTAGGAAAGCATAGAAAGCTACTGAGAGGCAACAGTTTAAATGAATGAGCAACACTGCTGGTCCCGAGATTACCTTCACACGTAGCTTTTGATCAAGGCTCTGGATGGGTAGGACAACTATCTCATCCCAAATGGGGTTCAGATTTTTATATATGACTTTGCTTTTGTACAGCGTCTTCCCGTTCAGCTTAAATTTCACATATGGGTCACTTGTGCCTTCAAAAGAAAAAGAGAACAAAATGGAATTGTTAGATATCTTACCCACAAAAACACAAAGAACACGGTCCACAGCCCCAGGGAGTGGGGTGGGAGTCCTGCGGTGAAGCCTGCTTCTCCTCCTCCACTCAGCATCAAGTCAGAGAAAATGGAAAGGAATCTTCTTCCCAATGTTTGGCCAAATGGCTTACTCAACACAACAGTGTACCTTCCAGAAGAATCGATCTATCAGCCCTGGGGATCACGTTGCCTTTCTTACGGCAACTGTGCTACAGCTGAGGCCATTGTGTGGCTGGGGCCAGCTGCACGCCACCGCCAGCCAGCCCCTGGGCCAGCCTCGGAGCTGACGCCGCGGACCTGCCAGGCGGCTCCCACTTTGACACGGATACCAGATGGACGTGTCACATCCATGTGTCTGTGTCTATAGTCACGGGGTGCCTGGGACACACTCGGAGTGGAACAGGGCACAAATGAGGGAGTAAAAACAGTCAGCTGATAAAACTATATTGAAGGAAACACTTGGGGAGGCAGGTGAGCACAGTTGATTTCGAAACACAGCTCTGTAATTCAGTCCCCAAACCCAAGTCCATGTTGCTCACAGATGAATCCTGAATGTCTTGGATATGCCCTACGACGGCCCCTAGAATGTGTATCGAAAAGAAAGCCAAAACCCGATAGAGTATATGAGAAATGGAGCTGATCCACCCTCTCTCACATTTACTGAAGCATTAATACCACCATTAATTGCAATCAGCCTTGGTTTGTTCAAGTGACTTTTACATCTCACTGCAGCTCTTACACAAAAGATCAGTGACAGCCAGTGCAATGAATTTCCCAACTAATGGATCTGAAAGCGACATCCCTACAGACTAAGAAAACAGACATTGTTTTTGCGGTTGCCTAGTGGAGACTCAGTGTGGTTCGTCAAGCTTTGAGTGTTGCAGGCGTGCCAACCTGAGTGTTACGCAAGCTCCACTTTCTCATCTACACTTTGGCAACCTTGGGGCAGAAGCCCGGCCCTCAGCCGTGGAGGTGATGCCTCTGAGAGCAAGAGCAGAAGCCCAGAACTCACTGCCTCCTGCCAGGCAGAATGCCACCTCTGGCGAGCCAGGCTTCCAAAGCCATGTACAGATAAAGGGGAGGAAATCTATAATAAAAAGAGGCCTTTAATTAAATGAAATTGCCACTCTGGGATCAGGCCTTCATGCTTGTCAGAATCCTCTCAAAATAAACATCTCAAAACTCAGCCTGCTGGTGTCACTTTCTCACAGGCAAGGCATCCTGGGTAATCCCCAGGCATCCCGACAGCTACATAATGTTGAGCCGTTTCACGGGTGAATGGCAGCCGTCGCATGAAAGAAAATATTAATGTCTGGAATCCATCGATGAAGGGGCCGGGGCATACAAAGCAGGACAAGGGAAGAGGGTTGCCCAGTTAGTGCTGGCAATGGCTAGGATGGTGAGGGGGGAGGGAGGCTCCCGAAGACTTTCTTTCTGAGTGCCTTGCTGTCAGCGAAGTGACATCTCAACCAGGCAGGCTCCCCAAGGGGGGTCACCATGCAGGAATGCGACTCCCAGGTCACATGGAGGACGAGATGACACGTGAAAGCGTGCACTCTGACCTGCTGCCCCGGAGTTCCACACACACAATGGGGCTCTTGTGGCAGCTGCACTCCTGAAGGAGGGCAAGGCTGGGGGGGCGGGCTGGAGACTGCCGGCCTCTATTGCAGCCGTGTCTGCCCTGGGGGCCCTGGTGGAGTCGCAGAATCCCAGAATCATCTCAGCGGCCTGAATATCCTGTCCCATCCCACGGCCATCTTACCACAGGGTTGCACATCTGGGGACTCAGCCCAGCTAAGGTGGGAACAGTCACATGTGTGTTGGGCCCTATACCCCGCATGGTGCAGCAAGCAACATCTACACTGGGCAATGGACAACAAGTCATCTTCAAGAGATTTGCACCACACAGGTTGATGTACACAGGTTCTATGCAAATGCTACCCTGTTTTATAGAAGGCATCCCATGGACTGCGCTATCTGTAGGCCAATAACCCTGGGACCCCAGAATCAAGTGCAGGTGCTGCGAAGTGTCGGTAGTGTTCCCTGGCCCCATGGAAGCACTCCACCAACTCCCACCCCTAATGCTGATGAGTGACAGCCCTCACTTTCACTCATGCCCACACCTTCCCTGGCCTTGCACCTGTCAGACACAGTGCACTAAGGCACTTCCTCCTGAGCCCCACTCTATGCTGGGCACTACGGGGGTTACACAGGAGTAACCGTCCCACTTCCTGCGGCCTGCACCTGCCACCGTAGGCATCTAGCACGGAACCCCAGACAACAGTGACCAAGCGAGATCACGCTAACTAGGGTCACAGGCAGAGGGAGCACTGAATGAAGAGAGAAAGCGTGGGCATGTGGGTGCAGGCAGGCAGAGCAGTTAGGGCCTCCAGCAGGAGGCACTGGTGCTAAACGGGAGGGGAGGTCAGGAATCTCAGAATGACTGCAGCAGTCCGGTGCCTTGCATGCAGTACATCCAATGCGTCCCAGACACTAGGGGAGAAAAACGTGAGAACAGGCTGGGCTAGACCCAAGGCTAAAGTACCCCTAAAAGAACGGCTTGAATTATCACTCTTCCCTCTACTTCTTTTTTGTAATAGCGCATATAGCATACATACACAACTCTGACAAGTTTCAAATGAAAAATGAAGTCTCTATCCTCTTACTTTTTCCCCAATTCCAACTTAGCATATACTGTTTCTCTGGTGCTTTTTAGAGAAAAACAAAAAAGCTCATTTTCAAGGACTCCATACTTTGACCCGAAGCACCCGGGAGCACTGCTCACCCTGCCAACACAGATCTGCTGTGAAAAAAAAATAGCTTTTGGTACCACTGCACTGCGTGGTATGAAGTCATTTCCTCAGCCATCCAAAAGGGTGCCTGTCCATCACCTCCACTGCTTCTTGCCCTGGTGGGGCGGCAGTGCCAACAAGCTCCCCATGTGCCATCAGGAGGTCACCAGTGAGGGATGGACACAAAACTGTTGACCCTGGAAGTGTGTACAAAGGGCTGGACGGCTGCCTCGTTCTGGCAGATGGTGACAAGCCAGTTTCAAGCTGACCAGGTTTACGCTCCCACGGAAGCGGCAACTTTGGGTCTTTCACACGTTCACAAACCTTGGATATTACACGACTTAGTCCTATTTTAAGCCAATAGAAGACCAATAATAATAATGTCCTTGTTTTTGTCTAACATTTGAGCAAAATCAGCATCTTTCACATTTTTATTAACTACATTTGTGTTCATAGTTCATTTCCTTTGGTCAATTTTCAATGGGTTTATGGTTGTTTCTGGCTATGGATTGGAATGATTCTTCACTATTGAATTTAGTCACCAACTATATTTTCCTTTTATTTTACATCAATTTTTAGGTTCTCAATCTTTCTAGCAGTGAGGGTTTTTCACTTATATTTGGTCAAATTTGCCAAAGCTTCATACTTATGAGTTGGAAGTTTAACATCCTGTTTTGAAGCCGTTTCTCACTGGAAGATTACGAATTAAAGTAATCATATTTCATCCCATTGATCTCACAAGCTTCCTTTTTACCACTTCTGTCCATCTGGAACTATTTTACCATAAAGAGGAGGGGAGGAAACTCAGGCTTGCTTACAGCAGGTAAGCAAAATGTTCAGAGCTAAGCTTACAGAAATACGTTTAGAAATATAAGTTAGCCATTATAAACATGTAAGCTAGCTGGCAGCTTATGACTCAGAATCAGAGAGGATAAAGCTTGGGAATCTGGTCCGTAAGACGACGGCACATCAGAGCACTGGGGACCGAAGAATGGTCCAGACCCCGCAAAGCAACCACCCAGGATTTCCCAAGATCAGCCAGAGATGCTCACAGACTAGAGGACATGTCCCAAACACCACTGGGCAAAGTCACTCAAAATATTCCTGTGGGGCCTCTCACCACCTGGAGCAAATGCTCAAATCTGCTGAGAAGTGCAGTGAAGGCAAACAGGACCCCAGCTATGATGAGGCAGGTACCTTTGGAGTTAGGTGCTCATGGTTGATTGAAACTCCAGACCTCCTTAGAGTCCTCACAGAAGCTTAGGAACTGCACTTAATTTCTTTTCATCTATGGCATGGAAATCTCCTAATCTCAAAACACGATCTTGGGCCCGGCGCGGTGGCGCAAGTGGTTAAAGGTCCTCGCCTTGCACCCCCGGGATCCCATATGGGCGCCGGTTCTAATCCCGGCAGCCCCGCTTCCCTTCCAGCTCCCTGCTTGTGGCCTGGGAAAGCAGTCGAGGACGGCCTAAAGCTTTGGGAACCTGCACCCGCGTGGGAGACCCGGAAGAGGCTCCTGGCTTCGGATCGGCATAGTATCGGCCCGTTGCGCTCACTTGGGGAGTGAATCATCGGACGGAAGATCTTCCTCTCTGTCTCTCCTCTCTGTATATCCGCCTTTCCAATGAAAAAAAATAATAAAAATAAATCTTTAAAAAAACACGATCTTGAGGATTAAGCGAATTCATGTGCATCAATGATGGCCAACTCCAGGCATGTATCCAGAATGCCTCATAGTCTGGACTACTGAAGGGGAGCATGAAGAACAGTGCCTATTGGACTAATTCATTATCCCCTTGCTCTAACCATGCAAGCGAAAGAACCTGTTAATTTATCCCAAAAACATCCACTTTAGCCAAGGTTTCATCACCCATGATTGCAGTTCCCTAAAGTCAAATGAAAATGTGAGGTAGCAATGTCCAGGAACACCTTCTATTACGTGATGCTGTTGTAACCGTCCTAGTTTGTGATGGGTGCCTTTCTAAATGCAAAGCTGCCCTGAGTGAGTGTGCAGAGAAGGACAGGTGCACAGAAGGTCTGGAGCTTTCCTAGGAAGGCTCCTGGAGTGTAAGATCTCAGGGCTGCAGCCTATCACAGGCAGAGACAGTGAAATGCAATTCTAATTACAAACAACTTCTCTTTGCTGCTTCTGATACCATGACTATAATAAAAAAAAAAAAGCAAAATAAAATGATTACCATGGCATTTTCCAGCCCGCACTCCCCCCCCACACACATACATCTTGCATATTACAGCAAGGAACTGGTCTTCTTGCAGTATTATTTACTGGCATTCCTTAGTCAAACATACTGAACTCCTTCTAGGCACAATAAAATATTTATACACTGAATACAATGGTTGTTTATACATGTATATACATATCAAACTACATACATGGAAATGTATGCAATTTATTTTAAAAGGCAGCATTCCTAATTTAAGCTATGTTGAATATAAATGTATTGATTTGATAAAAAAAAATACCTATTGGTTGGGCCTGGCATGGTTGCCTAGCAGCTAAAGTCCTTGCCTTGAATGTGCCAGGATCCCATATGGGCACTGAATCTAATCCTAGTGGCCCTGCTTCCCATCCAGCTCCCTGCTTGTGGCCTGGGAAAGCAGTCAAGGACAGCCCAAAGCCTTGAGACCCTGTACCCACCTGGGAGACCTGGAAGAAGCTCCTGACTCCTGGTTTCAGATTGGCTCAGTCCTGGCCATTGAGGTCATTTATATCATCAGATGGAAGATTTTCCTCTCTGTCTCTCCTCCTCTCAGTATATCTGACTATTTAATAGAAATAAATCATTAAAAAGAAAAAAAGCTACCAGTTAACAAAAGCACTGATTTGCCATATTATAAAATTTAGCAGTTTCTGCAACAAAAATGTCATTTTACTCTAGGAAAGTTTCTTCATTAATTGTATTTCTCAGAGTAATTCTTGGTCCATGAAAAGAAATTAATTCTACACTTTCACATTAAGTTCACACTAATATCTGAATTTTTTTTCAGAAAGGCTTAAGATTTCATTTTCAAGCCAGCAATTATATTTAGGACGATTAAATCACATATAAAATCATGCTGAATAAACAGTATTCAGAAACAAAGATTGTAAGTTTGACCTATTAAAAATCGGAGTGGTGACTACTCATCCTCTTTATGAAAACATATTGCGAACCCTCTGAACAAAGACACATATTTATCATTCCTTTTCCTTGCTGAAGAAGAGCTAACCCTGATTCCACTGCTGTATCCGGGGTCCTGACGCCCTCACTCACCTTGGGGCAGGTTGAACAGAACCGCCAGCCCTGGGTTCCTGGGGAAGCAGCTAGTGACGGCTTTTGAGTTTTCTCTTCCCACTTTCAAGCTGAGACGCTCAGATTGCATGCTCCGGGTGCTGTGCTGAACTGGCGTCTTCAGAAACCAGAGCAGACACCGTGGAGACAAAGTCCACTTTTCCTCAGCCACACAGGAAAGAGGGGAATTTCCCATTACTGAAGCTAACAGGAAGTTGTACTCCAGCAAAGCTCCAGACCAGCTCCTCTCCCAAGAAGGGCACTGCGCCAGTGCAGGCAGGTAGGCCTAGGCCCGTGCTCCCTGCCATGGTGGCCCGTGCTCCCTGCCGTGGTGGCCTGTGCTCCCTGCCATGGTGGCCCGTGCTCCCTGCCGTGGTGGTCCATGCTCCCTGCTGTGGTAGCTTGTGCTCCCTGCCATGGTGGTCCATGCTCCCTGCCGTGGTGACCCGTGCTCCCTGCCGTGGTGACCCGTGCTCCCTGCTGTGGTGGCCCATGCTCCCTGCCTTGGTGACCCGTGCTCCCTGCCATGATGGCCCGTGCTCCCTGCCATGATGGCCCGTGCTCCCTGCCGTGGTAGCTCGTGCTCCCTGCCGTGGTGACCCGTGTTCCCTGCCGTGGTGGTCCATGCTCCCTGCCGTGGTGACCCGTGCTCCCTGCCGTGGTGGCCCGTGCTCCCTGCCGTGGTGGCCCGTGCTCCCTGCCGTGGTAGCTCATGCTCCCTGCCGTGGTGACCCGTGCTCCCTGCCGCGGTGGTCCGTGCTCCCTGCCGTGGTGGTCCATGCTCCCTGCCGTGGTGGTCCATGCTCCCTGCCGTGGTGGCCCTGTGCTTCGCAGAAATCTGTTGTACCACCACCCACAGGACCATTTTGTCCTCATTCTCCTGCTGGCCTCACACTCTGCGTGATTCATCATTACTAACTGGACTATTCCTGGACTATTTTTCCCCAAGACCACTCACACCTTGTCTAACGGACCTGCCATGCAGTGGTACTGTGGACAAGACACGCCCATGAACAGGCTGAGATGCAATGTTTCTAAGGAACTGATCAAATCTAAATGCACTGAAAGCATTCCCAATGCCCAAATAACAAAGAAAATCGACAATGACGTGACCGACAATTTTATCAAAACATAAAACTCATCTAGCCATTGACAGGAAACAATTTGTATGACAAAAAAAAAAAAAAGGAAAAGAAGAAGAAAGTAAACCTCTAGGGGTTAACACAGTAAGTTAAGCCTCTTCCTGCGGTGTCGGCATCCCATTTGGGGGCCAGTTAGAGTTTCAGCTCTTCACTTTTGGTACAGCTCCCTGCTAATGTACCTGGGAAGACAAACAAAAATGGCCCAAGCCCTTGGGCCCCAATGCCCATGTAGGAGACCTGGAGGAAGTTCCTGGCTTTGGTCCAGCCTGCCCAACTCTAGATGGGACATCATCTGGGGAGTGAACCAGCTGATGGAAGAGCTCTCACTCTCTCTGTATCTCGCCCTTCTATATAAAGAATAGATCTCAATAAAAAGGAAGCCCCAGGGAGCTGAGACAGGAGGACCTCCTGAGGCGTGTGTCATTCCCTGCCCGTGCCCCTCGCATTCTTCCCTTCCCATCGGCCTGGGGGTCTCCCACCCTGACCTTGCTGCTCTCACACCTTTTCCTGCCACGGCTTCTCATTCTGCATTCTTAGCTAGGACATGTTAGACTTTCACGTTTAGGGGCTTGGCCCTGCGATGATTTAAGTACTGTTTACAGTGCTGTCTTTGTCTTGTGCTCACAGCCTGTCAGATGGCAGCTGTTTGTTCAAGTGCACACACTGTCTTTCTACGTGTGAACAGCTGAGCTCACATGACTGGTTTTAGGGATAAAAAAAAATTGTCAACACAAACTGCTTCAAAAAGTTAGTGGAAATGAATATGTAAGCTTATGTTGAGTAAACACTGAGTCCCACACACACGAGAGAGGTCCGAGAATGGGAAACGCATACTGTGAAAAAATTACACAAGGCTTTCCACATTGTCATGCCTAAATCATCTTTTAATTCCACTTTCCCACAGCCTTTCCAAGTGGCTTCATAAATTGACGAATTCTGTGATATCAGTCAACGGGGCATTTGGTGAACAGATGACTGGATTCACTGGCTTTGGTAAACCAGCATCAGCGCACACTGCCTGTACCACTCCCTGCCGAGGTGACCGGAAGCACACACACAGGTTTGAGCTTCTTAGAGACCCACACAGGGCTGCCCCTGCAACACCACAAAAGGACTGACCAGAAAAGGAAGCAAGCATGAAAACAAGGTCAAAAAGAGAGGGAAGAGACAGCGGCCAATAGGCCACACCAAGAAGGCCCTGGAAAGGGTTCGGGCGAGGGAATCGACCCGAACGAACTTGATCAGATACCCACAGGAGGCCCCGCCTGGTACCTCTGTGAAGGGAGACACCACCAGCTCTGTGCGCCTGCCAGCAGTCTGCATCCCAGAAGCTCACATCGCCAAACACTGCAGAATTATTCATAATGTAACATTCTCCTTTCTATCGGGACAATACTAAAAGCATCGCCAGCCCAAGCTCAAGCTAAATTTCACGGAACAGGTAAACAGGACAAATGTTTGGTAATAGCATCAACAACAGCGTGACCTCCTTCAACTCTCCACAACTCTAAGCGAACTGTGTTGTTTGCTGCACCGCTTTATGGACAAATGCAACCCAGCCTGGGAACAAGGGACTGCTCTTTGAGGCAAAGCAGCAGACACCATGCTGGACAAACACTGTGGCACCTAACACATGGTCCCCAAAAGCAAAGGTAAACACATCCACAGTGCTGGACAGAAGAGTAGAGTCCAGCTGTGAGTGGACGAGGAGACAGGGAGGAGGTCAAATGGTGCAATGCTGGGCTGCACAGGATGCCTGGAACTCTGCTGTGCAGCACGGGGACCAGTCACAGCATCATGTGGCAGCACTGGCCAGGCTGCCACCTGGACACTGCTTCCAGTCCCAGCTGCTCCAGCTCCCCGTTAGCACACCAGGAAAGCGGCGGGAGATGGCCCAAGTGCTTGGGACGGCAACACTCAGCCTGCCAGACCCAGACGAAGCTTCCGGCTCCTGGCTTCAGCCTGGCCAAGCCCTGGTTGTGGCATCCTTCTGGGGGGAGAACCAGCAGGGAAAAGAAGTGTGCCTGTCTGTTCCCCCATGTAATGATGCCTTCCAAACAATTATATCTTCCAAAATACATCACATTGAGGATCACAACGTTGCTGAGAACATGTTTTTCACACATTCTTGCTATCAAAAAGGTAACTGTGAAACGATAAGCGTGTTTATCACAGCCCACTATGTTGGCATGCATCATCTTAAGTAACGCCATTGAGAGAACAGAAGCGTGTGGGGGTGGGAGAGTTCCCAGGGTCGCACTTGGCTGCACACTGACCCACCACCCCCCCCCCAGTGAAAGTGGGCAGACCAACTCCAATCTAAAGCAAATCCCCAAAAGCTACAACACTGTTTCCTGCTAAAGTGGGGTACTGGTCCCATCCCCTGGACCTGGGGACTGCCTCAGCCAGTACACCCAGATGTTCTCACCAAGGTTGTGTCACAAAAGGTGAGCCGGCCCAGGCCGTGTGTCCAGGTGTGTCCAAGGCCGTGTGTCGAGCCCTGGACCTTGGGTAATCCTGGGCAACCTCAGAGGCCGACACATCCGAGCTGGTGGGGAGACGGCCCATGCCTTCCAGCACTCACAGGACCGCTCTCCCCAAGCTCAGTCAAAGCTCTCACTCCTCCCATGCTGAAGGCCCGGCCAGCCAGCACGCAGCAGGCACAGAACAAACCCAAGCTCACACTCTCAGAGCCCCTGCGTGGTGGAGATGGGATGCAGTTTGTTGGAATAAACTCTGGAATAGCACCCTTCCCCCGTCTGTGCCCGGCCCCCTGCTGCACATGCAGTGGTGACATGCGGCCTGGAGAGAGAAAATCAACTACCTCACACTGCAGCTGAGATCAAAACGATGCTGGGAACAGGCCCAGACCCACGACAGGACGGACACGGAGACAGATGCACACACACACCTGTGCCCTGTCAGCATCCAACAGAACCACACCAGCCAAAGAACAGGTGCCACACAGCGACAGCCTCCCTGTTGGTACAGAAACCAGCTGTCCATACAGCCACCCCCCGCAGGAGGGCCCGTGAGAGCCAAGGAAAAGGGGAGCGAGTGCACCTGGCTGGTCGGGGGCGGGAGGCCGGGCAGACCACCCAAGGCTCCCAGCTCCTTTCCTTCACACAGACCAGCTGCGAGTCCCCTGGGGACAGACGAGCTGACTCAGGGGACAGCGGAGCACCGGCACGAGGAGCACACTGCAGAGCCTCACAGGAAGCCAAGGCGCGTCTCCGAGGGAGGAGCTCCTTGGTGGGACTACTTCCAAAGCTGCCAGCACAAGCGTGGTGGATGCAAAGAAAATCAACAGAACCAGATCTCAAAGCTCAGCTCCATCCACGGGCTTGAGGGTGCCAGAGCCCACAGAAGGAAGGGAACAGCTCCCTGGAGTCAGGCTGGCTCTCAGGCTGCTGCACCCACAGACTGGCCCAGCAGGTCCTGCAGCTCCCCACTCCACAGCGATGATCTCCCGCCACCTGCTGTTCAGATGAGGTACTCCATGAGAAGCCAACCCCCAATTCAGCAAAGGGAACAAGATTAACACGCTGGGCGCTTTCCTTAGTCACAAGAAGGGACTGTGAATGTCTCTGCCATAAAGAAATGGCGGATATTGGAAAATATTGAGACATTTATCCAACTGAACATTACAAGATGTAAACACCAAACAAAATACCACACGGCAGCACACAGATGTACAATCTTGTTAAAATCTTTTAAATTTCAAAAACAAAAACAGAACGACAGACTAACCATCCGCTGGCTGACCCCTTGGGCAGGGTCACGCTAAGCCAGAGGCTAGAAACTCGAGCCGCAGGTGGCAGGGACCCGGGGCACCGGCTGCCTTCCCAGGGCGTGCTCTGGAGGAAGCTGGAATTGGGAACAGAGCCAGGACTCCAACCCAGGACCCTGCTGTGCCACGCGGGCATCCCACAACCTCTAGGCCAACGCCTGCTGGAGAGGAATCATTGCTGTCATTTCAAATGTCCGTAAAGAGTGAAACTGCTGACAAAAGTGTTTTTAAATTTTTATGAAAAAAAAAATAACCGATGATGACTTTTCAATGTGAAAAGACTGTGGCTGTGGCTGCCGGCATTTCACGCTGACAACGTCACAGCGCCAGGATCACAGGAACGGAGGCAGCTCCTTGAGCTGCTCGAACAGCCATGCGGCGCAAGTAAAGCTGTGTGGACGTGAGAATCAACCGGAGAGAAACACAGTGCAAAGCCAGGCAGAAGGAGAACACAGGCCAGGGTACACATCCCTCTCGGAAAAGGGAAGAAGCTCCTGGCTCCTGGCTGCAGCTCAGCTCCACCTCAGCCGCTGTGGCCATTTGGAGAGTGAAGCAACAGAAGGAAGATCTTTCTATCTCTCTCTCTGTAAATCTGCCTTTCTAAATGAAAACAAACCTTCAAAATCAAACAGAAAAGAGTGTAACCACTTACTAGGCCACAGTAATAGCATGTGTTTATCATACATGACTATGTTCCAGCTGCTAAGCTCTCCACACACACACGTGCACACACACGTGCACACACACGTGTGCAATCCCCACGCGTGCCCAGCCCAGGGCCCCTGCAAGCACAGCTGCGGCAGCCTCCCAGCAGGGCTGCATCCACACCAGCGCACAGCCTCGCGCGGCCCATGTTCCAAGCCTGCGGCTCTCAGGCCCACCTCGTGCTCTCACCACTGCACTTGACAGCACAAGGGAAAACGGCCAGTTCTGAAGGACATGGTAGGATGTGGGACGAGTCTGGTATGTCTGAGGGGATGGGAGGCGGCCCTGACCCCACGGATGGGGTCAGGGGATGCTGTGCTGCCACAGCAATTCTGTGCTACTGTGAAGTCTTACCACTACAAAACTCCTCTCACACGTAAAAGATGACCCCCCCCGGCCCGTCCCTCTGCCCGAGTCCTGTAAATGAAGCTAGTCTGAGAACCGAGGTCAGACACCTGCCTGCGGGGCTGGTGGGGACACCGGTTCGTGTCGCCGAGGATGCTCCACTTGCCATCAGCTGCTGATGACGTGGCCAGGAAAAGCAGCCGACAGTCCGAGTGTTTGGGCCTGCACCGATGCGGGAGACCTGGGGGCTCCTGGCCTCCGCCTGGCCCACTGGCCGCCGCACTGCGCAGTCTCCATCTTTCCCCCTGTCTACAACTGTGACTCCCAAATAGGTATTTTTTTTTTTTTACCTGTGCGGGTCCTGGTGCAATAACCTAGAAGCTGAATCCTTACCTTGCATGTGCCAGGATCCCATGTGGGTGTCATTTCCTGCCCTTGGAAGCTCCACTTCCCTTCCAGCTCCCTACTTCTGACCTGAGAAAGCAATTAAGGATGGCCAAGCGCCTTGGGACTCTGTGACTGCATAGGAGACTCAGAGGAGCTCCTGGCTCCTGGCTTCATATCGGCTCAGCTCTGGCTGTTGCAGCCCACGTGCTGAATAAATCAGAGGATGGAAGATCTTTCTGTCTCTCCTCTCTGTAAACCTGCCTTTCCAATTAACTAAATAACTAGCTAAATAAACATTTTTTAAAATCTACATGTGCTTGAAGTGCAGAAGCAGAGCCATTTCTGGGGAGAAGGAGGCGTGACTTTTCATTGCCTAAAATGCACAGCAGAGAGAAGCTCCTGTGCCCGACCCTGCAGCCAAAGCTGACTCAGACCCACCGCGCTATGGCCAACACCTGCACCAGCCTTTCCCTCCACTCTTGCAATTCTGCAGGCCTGCCACCAGAGGGCAGCAGCATCACAGTCATCCTTCAATCCAATGATGGTGAAAGAACCCAGGGCTTTACCACGGAGGGCAAGGCTGTCCAGGCAGGGCAGGCACCGAGCACTTATCTCAGGACCAGGAAGCCTTCCTGTATGAAGAGCTGACGCTCCAGCAAAGCCTTGTATGTCCTTCAACATCAGTCCTAATAGCTTAGGATGCCCAGAAGTCAGCCATGTTCCCTGGCTGAACACTGAGCAAAGGCCCAGTGTCCTCACGTGTCAACCAAGCTGTGTGGCAGCTGACCTGAACACTGAGTGGTCACTCTGCATTGCCGGTCTCAACCCTGCAGCAGGCAAGTACTCCAGAACCAGAAGTGATGCTAAGTCTTATTGGTGAGGAAGGAGCTTGCCCCAAAATATAAAAAGCAAAGAGTGAAAGGGGACATTGGCATGAAGTGGCATGGAAAAAACCAAAAGAAACAGGGTGGGAGGGACAGACTGGAGTGGTAAGAGAAGGACAAGCACACGACGACCAGGACAGACAGCAGGAGGCAGGTGGTGCGATGCTTGCCTCAGAGGACCCCAGTGCAGCTGTGCTCCGTCCGCCACATCTGAGACGCAGCGTGCAGCGTGAACACGATAGGCAAGCACAGATGTCCGGGAAGAAAGCACGGCTGCTTAATGCAACCGTGACACCCGGATGCTGGAACTGCACAGGCAAAGGCAGAAGGCCACCTGCCACGCATGCAAAGGGCATCCTTGGGAACCCGGAGAATGACGTCTCGGGGGCAGCCTTGTATGCGTGACCATGCACGTGTGCCTCCTGCAACGTGTGTTCCCAAAAGGACTTATTTAAGTGTCTGTTTATGTATGCATCTTTGCAGGCATTTACTTGAAAGACTGTACAGCAGAGGAAGGAAGGGAGAGAAGCAGAAAGCGTCAGAAAGAGGAGGAGGAGGAGAAATCTTCATCTGCTGGCTCCCTCCACCAGCCCAGGACAAAGCCTGCAGCCAGAGGCTCGGTCAGGTCTGATCCTTTGCTGCCGTTCTGGGAGCGTTAACGGGAAGCTGAGTCCAGGGCAAAGCAGACAGGACTTGGTCCAGCACTCCAGCAGAGGATGCCAGGGTAGGACAGGCAGATTCGCTTGCTTTGACACAACCCCAGCCCTGCCACAATGTTATTCATTTATAAGGATACTTCAAAACATCCACAAGGAAAAAAAAGAAACAAGTTGGTTTCAGTGCAAAAATTTTTGGAAATGTGTAGCTTTTTTCATAACACACATTTTTATGAACTTTTCGAAGATTCCTTGAATGGAGAGATTGTGCATTTGTTTGCGTTAAACCTATCCTCCAATTCCATTTTCCACAGGCCTTTTCACGCACATGTGTATCCATCTCCACAGCAGGCTGACGCCTGGGACTTTATTACTAAGCCACCCGGTGATGGTGGCTTTCTTCAATGACTTGGGATTCTCCCGGGTTTGGGGTGTGTGTGTGTGTGTGTGTGTGTGTGTGTGTGTGCGCGCACACACACACACACACACATTCTGTATAAGGGACAAAGAGCAGTTAACACCTGACGGCCCTGGAACATTCCATGCGACAGCTATCTTGCTTGGCTCCTTTCCAGACCCCACTGCACCCTGCTGCCAAGCTGGGACTCCCTTCTGATCCCTCCAAAGAAATTCACAAGAAATGCCCAGTTCCACCTGGACATCCTGAAAGGCCAGCTCTGTCTGAGGTGGGCAAAGGTGGGATCTAGAGATGGCACCCAGCACTCAGACACGATCTCCTCCAGCCCTGTCATGGAGTCGGTCACTGGACCCAGCAGAGCCTCTCCCGGCTGCCGCCCGAGGGTCCAGCAGCTGCAGCTCTGAGAGGCGGAGAAGCAGAGACAGGGACACAGCCTCCGTCTGCTGCTTTGCTCCCCACCCCTCGCGCAGCTCACACTGGGGCACTCCAAAACCGGCTTCTTCCTCAAAGCGACCAAGAACAAACACGAGTGGGCAGTCAAGATCCTGCAGCTGTCCTCTGCCCTCCAGGGCACCACATCCCAACAACCAGGAGGACACCCAGTCAAAATGGGAAATCAACACCCCATCTGCAAGCCATCGGTTCTGTAGAAGGCAAACGAGAAAGAACCACAGCAGAGACAGCGGCGAGACAAGTCGCCAAGAGTGACCAAGAGTCACGGTGCCGACAAGCAGCAGGGAGGGGCTCCACCCCAGGCAGCAGGCACAGGGCTGGGAGCTATTCACTGCCGACTCACAGCGCACGTCACTGCTGACTGGCATGGCTGCTGGGAGGGTACTGTGCCACATGCTGTTTTCAATGTCTGCACCACACTGTCTCCAAGCGGAACAGATACAAGAAGACGACCCTGCTGTTCAGACCTCCTTGCTCCCCAGCAGTCTTCTCAGAATCCTGCCTCCTAGGTGACTTTGACAGAGTAATCTAACTTCTGAAATCAGTCCCCTGTTTAGCTCCCCTTCCTCCGCAGTTGGACCATCTTGAGATGGTCGACACAGCATGGTCCAAAGGACAGCTCACAGAAGAATCCGTACTGAGCTGTGATGTCTGTGCTAGGCAGGAGCCCACGCGGCAGGAATTGCAAGTTCTGTCCTGTCCACAGAAGACACGTGAATGCTGAGGCCACACCTGCCCACTAACTTAATCCTGGTAATCAATGAGAATAAACTAACGCAGTCTCAGAAGCCACAACACACCACAGGCGTGAGAAACGACGCTGTTGGAAAGAGGTTCTTTTCTAAATGGATCATGACTAACTTTCCCCAGAAATAAGACACAGGAACAGACACTGCTTGTTTCAAAAGCAGTGCTGGGGGAAATGTTTTGATGGCCGCTGCATGTCCCACCTGCCTCACCACAGTTCCAACTGCAGACCAAGGACTCACAGCCCCACAGAGAAGGGCGCCTCCGGGGAGAAGCAGCCAGGCAGAGGACAGGTCCTCGGGACAAGGCGGCCAAGGCGGTCAAGGCAAACACTGACCCATAGGAGCCCCAGCACCGGACAGGAAATGCAAACACTTCTTCAGAGGGCTCGGAGCGTGACGCTGCCACTCCTTCAACTGCGCGAGAATGGACTTCAGTCCGAAAAGGACCCCTCCACGGCTGAGTGCAGCACTGCCACATTGCTAGCTAACAAGAACACGAGTAGCTGGCCACAGGACCAGGCTGGGAACTGCCCTGCAGAAGACAATGTGAGAAGGCCTGAAGGATGGGCCAGAGTCCCAAGGCCCAGCTTCCCGGGGAAAGGTGTTCTGGAACAACCCATGGGACGAGTAGCCGGGGCAGCAGACCCAGACATCAAGGCAGACAGCGGCCCCAGCTGCCAGACAGAAGACAGGGAGGAGTAAACACACAAACGCCCAGACCTCATGCAAATGGGATATTTTAAAAATTTGAAATCACATGTCATCTCTTCATAGCATACACTTTTTCATGTTCTTTTGAAGGGTCCCTATTTACATGGTTTTCAAAGCTTGTTTGCACCCAAATAAACTGACAGCTTAAATTCATTTTTACAGAAACCATTTCTTTTTTATCTGAGTGGCAGAGTGAGAGGCAGCTGGGGTGCAGGGGCAGGAACTGAAAGGTGGGAGGTGAGAGGGCAGGAAGGGAAAACTTCCAACTGCGAGTTCACTCAACAAATATCTGCAATGTCCTGGACTGGTCAGGCTGCAGGAAGGAGCCAGAATCCCATCCAGGTCTGCCCTATGACAGACAGGAACTCAGCTGCTGGAGCCAGAAACCAGATCAAGGAATGGAACAAGTCATCCCATGCGGGACTAACACCCATCTCACCTCTCCTTGAATTTTCTGAAGCAAAGCCCTCTTTGCCAGCCAGTGCTGTGGCGTAGCAAATGAAACCGTGCCAACATTCCATATGGGTTCAAGTCTCGGTAGCGCCACTTCCTATCCAACTTCCTGCTAACGTGCCGGGAAAGCAGTGGAGGATGGCTTAAGTGCTTAGGCCCCTGCTCCTTTCTGGGATATTAGATGAAGCTCCTGGCTCCACATCAGCTGGCTGCAGCTGTTGCAACCACTGGAAAACTGAACTAGCACACGAAAGATCTCTTTCCCACCACCCCTGCATCTCTCTTTCAAAAAAGCAAATAAATAAATGTTTAAGAAAAAAACATTTGGGGGAACCAAAGAAATCATACTGTTATTGAAAAGCCACAAACTGAGAGAGGAATTCTTTGCAGTATATGGAAACAAATATTAATGCTAAATGCGATCAAGAATATAAAAATTTAGACAAGAAGATCAGCTGAGAAAAGGGCACTTTGCACAGCTGAATGCCACAGTCCTCCACTGGCATTGAAGGGACAGGACTTCAGCATCCTTGCCCTACAGATGAGGGAGTGCTGACAGGGAACGTTCAAGAATGCAGCGAGCGAAGAGGACCCTGGCTTTGCCCAGGAGCTCTGGTGCACTGTGCTCTGTTGACACACACACAGGAGCTTCAGCACTCCCACTGAGAACGTGGGAGCACAACAGCTCTCCCACTGAGAACGTGGGAGCACAACAGCTCTCCTCAGCAAGGGAACAGGTGAAATGTCGCATGCCGAAGTGCAAGGTGAGAAGCAAAGGCGGGACCTACACACCCAGACCAGCTTGGCCAATGTTGAAGCAACGGGCAAGAGAACGTGTGCGGCTTACAGCGTGGCACTGCAGTGCCATCCCCCTTCTTGGTGTGACCACACGTGGTAATGCACACACACGTCAGGCACACGGTGCGTGTGAGGCAGCAGCCCAAGGATTCCAAAGCAGAACAGGGGCCCAAGGTCATTCCCAACCAACGTGCGCTCTCACACCAAGGAGCTACCGCGTCATCCTTGTGTGTGAGAAGCAGGATAGAGGGGCCACCTTCTTGAGCAGGGCTGTGACTCACGCATGTCCCGTCATACTTATGTCATTCTAAAGCAGCTTTCTTGCTGGTTGTAAGTTCATTTACTTTATTGATATGAAGGGAACAAATTTCACGCATTTCATATCCATAGGTTTAAGAGAATAATGCTCCTTGCTGTACCCTCTCCCCTCCTCTTATTTTTTACAATGATTTTTTTTCTTTATCATCATAAGCTTAACCTTCCACTAAAGAAAAAAATTCAACAAGCAGTAAGTAGGAAAGCTGCTATGCTTCAAGAGTCTAGAGGAGAATTTACTGGTCCCCTGCACTAAAAGAGTGCACTGGAAAAGGCCTGTGCTTGGAAAAGCTCGGAGCTGAGCTCCAGCATGGCCGAGACCACACAGCAACCAGAGCCAGGGAGAAGTGGAGGTTCCAGGCTTACCACACCGATCCCGCACGACCAGGTTGCGGCCTTCCTTCAGGTGTATGGTGAGGAGGTACGCAAAGGGGCTTGGGAGGCTGCTCACTCCATCGCCTGCTTCCCCAAGAGCCTGCAGACCCAGAAAACAGTGGGGTTAGTGCAACACAGGATCAGGCACAAGCACTTCGGGGATGCTTCTTCAATAAGCACAGGAGCCTAAGTGCCCAGCTGCTGCCCCCAGCTCCCGCTGCAGGAGAGCCTGGTGATTCTGCACTATGAACAAGTCTCACATGTTGCTTCCCAGTGACATTTTACCTGAATTCGGAGGCAACCATGCTTACATCCTTGCAAGAACTGCGAGAGCAGCCTGCCAGCCCTTGCAGAAATCCTTGCCCGAAGTGCGCCAGGTGCACACAGGGGCAGCCAGTGCCCTGGTTCCTGCTAACAGGCAGCTGTGTTTCCAAGCTCAGATGACGAAACTCCCCGCCTCCCCGCTGCCTTCTCTGCCTTCCAACCACCACCCACCAACTTGGGTAGCTACCGTGCACATGGAGCAAGCTCCAGGCCACCACCAGCTGAGCCCACTATACCTGACACATGCTCCTCTCATCAGTGCACCTGCTCACTGTGCATCCAAGACCCAGCACTGGTGACTCCTCTCCGCTCACCTCCTCAACTCCCATGGACCATGCAGGCCAACTCAAGTCTGCCTCTAAATATTGATGATGTGATCAGCCAGTCCCAATTTGTATCTTTCCTCCAGAGGAAAGGGCAGATGAAACCATTTGTCATTCAATTAATCGATCCTGTGGCTAAAATTGCCCTTGACAATCCTTTTGCACAAGCTCAGGTTGGTCCGGTCTCCACAGTCTCACTCGACCTCGCGGCTGCCCTGTATTTTTAGAAGAATCTACAGCAGTCTGACAATCAATAGACATGGAACAAATGACCTCCACCTACGTGGCCTGTTCTTCTAGGTGGGTCAGCCTGGCATTCCTTTGAAACGAGATCTGAACCCAGTTTCAACAATTTCATAAGAAACATGTATAGCATTGAGTGCTTGCCGTGTGTGTGTGTGTGTGTGTGTGTGTGTGTGTGTGTGTGTGTGTGTGTGTGTTTTAGGGAGTTACTCACAGATTGCTCTTCAAAATTCTGGGATGTCATAGACGCATTCAGATCCATACTTCCACTGAGCTTCTGCAAGTCAAAGAAGAAAACAAAGTCTGCATTACAGAAGCAAATGAGTGCCAGCCCTTGCAGGCAGCCTGGCTCAGGAATTTGCCTCTGGAGAGCCAGTATTTGCATAGCCAGGTTCAGTGTATGGGCTGCCCTTCCGTTAAGAACTGACCAGAAAAGGTGACTCAGAGTTTATATGGGATGCAGTCTCTGTCGCCTAAGACAAGGCAGCTCCACTCTCCTGCTGGCCCACTTGGGCATCCCCGGCAACTGCCGCTTCCCCACCAGCCCCGAACTGGGGATGCCACGGTTCTGTTCAGGTGAGTACATGGGGGCTCCCGGAGAAGGGGCGGCATGCAGCGTTCACAAAGGCTCTGACTTCAGTCACCGCATCTCCCCAGTCCTGGCTGCACAATTGCCTGGGCAGCAGGAGAGCCCTAACTCACCAGCTCAGGCTCAACCTCACAGCAGAAGCCATCAAGAATGGAGGCAGCAGGTCCTATGCCAAACAACCTTCCCCTGTTGTCCTTGCCATGGCCCGTGCCTGTCATACACAACAGCCCAGTGAGCGAAGCCACATGGCCTGAAGCCCTCTTTGTGACCAAGACCAGACCTTACTCAAGAAGCTCAATTCACAAAATTTCTTTACTTGCCTTGTATACCAGCAAACTCACTTCCTGACAATCCAATCAATTTTTCCTGTTAACACTTGCAAAGTCCATGTCTTCACACACATGAACTGACAAGCAGCCAACAGCATCTGTTATCTTGTGTTCCAAAAGCTCCCACCATGCCTCACCATGTCCAGAGCCGAGCACTGACAGTGCCAGACAAGGATCTCGATGATTTGGCAGTTTCTCCTTTGGAGCAGTGAAGGGTCTAAGACCATACGGGCCTCAGCTCTGTCAACGTTGCAGAGCCTTCCAGGCTGTTCCTACTGTACTCAGTGATGCCAATTAGAGACAGAACAAGTCCACATTTCCACTATCATTTACATGCCATCAAAAATGAGCACAGAGCATCTACTCAAACAGGTAGTAAGCCCTGCACTTACCATAATGGCAATCCAGTGTAAGGAATGACATTAATTCAACATTATGGCCGGTTGTACTCACAGCAAAGTCACACAAGTTAAAGTTATGGTTCCCACAGCCACCGTAACTGTCACACACCATATATACAGACCAAGGCAGGGAAGCAATTACCATAAAGAGCAACAAAATGTTCCATATGCACAAGAGAACTGGGCTAAGCTGCCGGGGGACACATAACTTCTCCCATTTCCCCCTACTCCAGGGCAGAAGCCAGGATGCCATCCACTCTGGGAAGTTGTGTAATCATCACTGTTTCAGTCAACCGAGTATCTGTGTCAGTGACCTAGATTTACATTTAGAAGAACACAGTTATTTCCTATTATGAATGCCAAGTACTCCACTACCATCACATTTATTTTACGTTCTCAAACGGCATCTTCTTTCCCCATTCTACTTCAACCAGAAGGTGACAGGCACTTGGCACAGTGGCAAAGACACCACTGTGGATGCCCTCACATTGGAGTGCCTGGCGTTGAGTCCCAGCTCCACATCCGATTCCAGCTTCCTAGCGCACACCACTTGAAGCACCAGACGATGCTGTAAGTGCTTGGATGCCTGCCACCCAGGTGGGAAAGCCAGATGGCATCCTGGGCTCCCGGCTCTTGCCTGGTCTTGCCCAGTTTTTGTAGGCATTCTGGGAGTAAGATAGCAAATGAAAGACCTGTCTGCATGAAATAAAAGATTCAAAAATCAACAAAGTTCACATTTTGCATGTACTGGAGTGTCATGATTTTTAACAAAGATACAATCACATCTGCCATCCAGAAACGCCCTTTGTGCTAGGCCGCTGGTAGCCACAGGCCTGTGTTCTCACAGTTCTATCCGCCCAGAATGTCAGATGAGCAGACTCACACAGCAGGCCAGCTTGGAGCCTGGCATCCTGCCCTGGCACCGTGCCTCAGCAACCCAGCCCCATGCTCATCGGTGGCACTGCTGTCTACTGCCGAGGACCACTCCACCCCACACACATGTGATAGCTTGCTTATCCAGTCAGCAAAGGTTCTGAAAACTCGAACGCATGGTTTCTAAGTACTAACTTCGGGCACAAACTTTGAATGTCAAAGTCAATAACTGGCAAAATGACAAAACTGTATAACTTCAAACATTCAGATTCACAACACTTCCACACTGGCATGAACACCAGTACAAGCTTACTCATCTCTCGCACAACCCTCACCATGGCTTTTCTGATCATTTTTTTAAATGATAGTGAGTTTGCAAACATTTTCACTCTAAACTCCTTACTAAACTGAAATTTATACAAAGACAGGACACATTTTGCATTCACCTCGGTCTAATAAGCTCTATCTACAAGAATGAAAACACATGAAAATTTAGCAGGATATGGAAGGCATGTGAATGAAGAGAAGAAAATTGAACAAAAAAAATGAAGAGCTCCTTGGGTCAGCAAGGATCTTGAGCGTGAGGAACCAGGTGAATCCACAACATTTGCCTTGGCACACACTGGATAGGAAACGCACACACATCACCTCCCTGTGGCTACCACACGACACAGGTAGCAACCGCACGAAAAGCAAGCAATCACTGGCTATTTAAACTTTACCAGAAAAAGCCGTAAGCCCACACTGAGAAAATCCAAGTGCAAGAGTGACACGATGAGTGAGAAGATCGTGTGTATTAGCTACAAAACCATGTGCGTGCATGAAGTTAGCAAACGGCATACATACTCAGTATACATTTAATGCTGCATCCGAAATCCAAGTTATCAATAACTTGAACACTTAAGTCTATAGGAATAACAAGCATCAACATTTACAAATACAGGAGTTGATAAAATAAGGGATCAGTTGGCCTCTTGGTTGCAACTAAACAGTGATGGAATGAGCAATGAGCTACTTGGACATTAAGGGTCAATCTGAAACGCTGGTTCAGAAAAAAAAAAGAATTCTGCAAGAGCTGAGTCTACTCCTGTTCACTTTTTTTAATAGATCTATTTTATTTAAAGAGTGACAGAGAGAGGGAGAAAGAGATCTTCCATCTGCTGGTTTACTCCCCAAAGATCCAGGCGGCTTCAGGCCAAAGCCAGGGGTCTCTTCCTGGTCTCACACGTGGATGCAGGGACCCAACACTTGGGGCACTTCCGCTGCTCCTCCAGAACATTAGCAGGGAGCTGAATCAGAAGTGGAATAGCTAGAAGTTGAACCAGCACCCCTAAGCGGCCAGCAATGCAGGCAGCAGCTTTAGCCCCTAAGCCACAATGCTGGCTCCTCCAACTTACTTTTTTTACATCACCTTCCAGGAGTATACAGGTCACACAACCTAGGTATGTGGATTTAGTTGTCCCCCACCCCATGTTGCAGTCTCTAAAAGGAATTACCCTCAAGGAATTACCCTACCTAATCTAGCATGCAAAATAAGTCATGCATGTAAACCGATGTCCTATTTACTGAGAGGACGGTGTAAGCAAAGCACAGCCCATGAGCCAGACCCAGCCTACCACTGCTTCCAATCAACCAGTGGCACCACTGCCCTGCTGCTTGTTTGTGGTTTGTGTACCATCTATGGCAGACTTCATGCTACGACATGGGACAAAGCAGCTGCGACAGACACCTCATGGCCCCCAGGCCCCTTTCTCTAAGACATTCCAACCACTCAGAGTTCTCCACCGTATACTTCACACACTTGGGACCTTATGTTCTGGAAGGTTTCTAGTGACAGCAGGCATTCTGAAGGAATAGGATTCTCTTTGCATTTGTTCAGCCTAATTCTAACTCTGAGGGTATTCGAAGCATTCAAGGAAGTTGTTCTTAAAAGTTTATGGAGGTGCAAAGACAAATTAAAACCCATACAGACGTTTTTCATTACTTACAATTTCCCAGGAGCTTTTAAATTTTTTCTTTATTCTAAAAGGGGAAATGCAAAGGATTGAGAGATAGTTCACCTCCTTGTTCACTCTCCAAATTCTGGCAGATGCTACGAGTGAGGCCACACTGAAGTCAGGACTTGGAACTCCCTCTGGGGCTTCCACCTGCTGGCAGGGATTCAGCACTGCAGGGATCATCTGTTGCCTCCTGGAGTGACCATGAGCAAGAGGCTGGAACCAAACAACCAGGGGCAGAGCCGGGACTGTAAACCTGGCACTCAGAGCATGTAGGCATCCCACATGGGACAGCCACTTCACCCCTGTGCCAGGAGCTGCCACATCCAGAACCTGTTAAAGATCTCCACAGGCACATCTGTTACTTCTCCCAAGGAACCTGCAGCCATCATCATTACCACCAATCTACAAAGGAGGCAAATCGAGGAGGTCTCTGACTACGAATGGAAGCGAGAGAGCCAGGCCTCTGTGCGTCTCCTAGGTATCCTACCTTCTACAAGACACAACTGGGCAAAAATACACCGGACACAAGTGGCCTGCCACACTGGGCACAGCACCACACCTAGCAAAGCTCTGACTCAGATCTGGAATCGAATTCCTCCTCTGCTGTTGCCCAGCTTTGCATCCCTCCAAGATCCACTGAAAACTGAAGATGGAAGAGGACCTCTCAAGGGGAAACAGACGGGGATGTTACAGGGCGCTGGGAGAAAAAGCAACTCATTCAAAGGATACTTCCTGAACAGGGCCAGACATGGTGCTAGGCAGACTCTAAACAGAATAAACCAAACAGGGGTCAGACGTGACCATATTTATATGACAATTACAGTTCCTCACAACTAACCTCTCAAGTCATATTGAACTGGTACTGCTCTATTTCAATATTTTATGTTTAAAACAAGGGATTATGTAGGCAGGATGAAGCAAAAGTACTGGATGTAACTGGCTGGCAATGCAGTTCCTACTCACGTGCCCTGGAGACGCTGTCTTTATAGCAAAGGTAAAGCCACGGCTGAGGGGCCCGAAGATGCTGCCACCTGCTCTTCCACACATCAGCCGTTCAGGTGTCTTCCCTGCCCACTCCAGGGCCATGTTCCTGCCAGCTGCAGCAGGTCTGACGCTCACCGCTGGCACCCACACACTGGCACGATGCTGCCCTGAGTGCTTGGATTCCTTGGCACCCTGCTCTGCCAGGGCACAGGGTGGCTCCTAGTCTTGTGGAACTTCACAGCCAGGATGGGAAAGCCCCGGGGACACAACCTCAGCAGCTGCTAGGCCACATTCATCCTGCCCCCTCCTCCACACTCTGGCTGTTCTGCTTCTGTGCTCTTTCAGAAATAACACAGGGGTCACTTCCACCAAGGAGGAGGCTTCACACACCTGCTGGTCACCCTCTGTCGTGCTTGCCTCCTTTCCACGAGTACACGTCTGCCTTTCTGGAGCTTAGCACAGTGATTCTCTCCTCACACTAGCTGCTTCTGGACCACACTTTCAAAACAGTAGCTCTTCATGCCCAGCACCCCCCAAGCACTTGACCGGCTTCCTTTATCTCCCTGACCCTTGACCACTCTGACCATGATAGCCCACCACTGTGCAAAGGGGAAGACCCTGGTCAGCTTGATGGACCACTGTGTCTCTCGAGTCTCCTATTCTGAGCTAGCACAAAGGCAGGTGTTCGGCAGATGGAGAATGAGGGGAAGAAGACACCAAACCCGTGAGGGATACGGGTGGTGGTTGACACAGCGCCTCCCTGACATCAGGATGTTGAGGTGTGATGTTTGAAATGAAACAAACGTCAAGAACGGTAGGCTCATGTTGAGTGGTTGACACATTTGCTTAGTTTTGCAGGCTGGGAGTTACTTCTCCCAGTGGTTTCACACTTTGCTTCTCTGTGGTCATTAAGCTGACACTCTGTGGTTTCCAAGCAGAGTTCCTGGAAACATCCCAGTGGGGAACTTCTACAAAGCACTAACTCACCCCACAACTAGAACCAAACCTAGATGCTTCCATCTCTAAATTGACACAAAATCCTGAAGGTCAGACCTCATTGTGGAAATACGTGGATCACTGGAAGCAGGCTAGAGAACCCTTCTACTCAGGATTAACAAACAGCAACGGAAGTGAGCCCAGTCAACCACTACATCCTATCAAAGGGCACAGAAAACATCTTCTTGGGACCGATAGCTCTGAGCGCTCCTGAGTGCCAGAAATAGTATCCACACTGTCCACTGGCTTGGGATTCAGATGGATGTAGGTATGGCTCCTGGCTCTGACATTTACTAAACAAATGGCATTAGGAGAGAGGCCAACACTCCACATTGTTCTAGTTCATTCTGCAAACAAGGCATACTAAAAATAACATTAATGAATACAACCAAAGTAAAAGCAGTGATTACATGTTAGCTATTCATGATTGCCACATCCTGGGTGAAGAACTTTCTATTTTCCAGCCTCTCAAGCATGCAAATTAACAACTGCAATCACTCTTGGCCTCACCGACTCTTACTCATCCCCCAAAAGAATCCTCTTCAAACTTTCCCGACCACCCCGCTCTACAGAGCCCACAGCACCTGCCACTCTCTCCATCTCATATCCCAGCCCAGAGGAGAAGCCTCCCAGCAAAGTCAGTCATTACTTCCAGTATCTGAAACTAATCTCAAATCTTCAGGCAACCCTTGGAGCAGAAACCGAAAGAAACTATATTTTCTTGATACTTGACTAATCTTAGAGGAATCACAGACAGATCTTATTAAATACTGGCTAGAGAAAGGCTCTCTGGGGACAGTTATATGAAGAAGGAGTAGTAAGGTAGAAAGAAAAGGAAAAAAATAAACTCCTACCCCTCCAAGCTTCTTTATCTTAGCTTCTTGTTTGACCAGGAACTGAGCATTTTTATTTACTTACTTATTATTGGGAAGGCAAACGAAGAAAAAGAGAATGTTCCAACTGCGTTTTCTTGGCTTGCTCTCAAATACCCACAAGGGCAGAGCCAGAGCCAGGAGCAGGACGCCCAGACCAGGTCTCTCCCACGGGGGCAGGGGCGGGGACACAGGTACTTGACCATCACTGCTGTCTCCCGGGGTAAGTCCTGTCTGGAAGCTGCAGTCAGAGGCCAGAACTGGTTAGTCCACTGTGGCACACGGATGTCTTCGCTGCCAGCCTAAACAGCCACCCCACGAACACTGCTGGACTATATCCCAGCCACAAGCACCCAACCCTGTTGACTTTCTTACAGCTAGTGCCTTATGGCTTGAAACCAACTGCAAAGACACTATAAACCAGGGTTTGCAGAAAGGCTGGTGCAGGGAGGAGCAGGAACCATTTCCGCTACTTGGGAGCTGACTGGAGATGAGGCTGACAAACTTCGCTACACCAGCGTGCTTTAGGCAAGCCCATTCACACAGGGCAGCACTGGCAGTACTCCACAGAGCTCTGTCCTCTTCCTCTGCCCAGGTGGCAGGCCAAAAACAAGGAGACCATTTCTGAGCACAAAACTGCTTTCTCTAAGTCAATTCAGGCTGTCTTAACCAAACAGTGCTGACTTGGGGCTCAAATAGCAGATTTTTCCCCTACAACACCAGAGGCTACAAGACCAAGATGAAGGTGCTGGTCGACTGAGCTCACGGTGCAGGTTCACGGCTTGCAGGTGATCACCTTCTTGTCCTGTAAGGGACAATTCATCTCTTGGATCAGGATTTCATGCTTATGACCTCAGTTGGTCTTAACCTCTGAAAGGCTGCCCCTCTAGGGTGGTCACATGTGGGATGACAGCTTCAACACGTGGAATTTTAGGGATGGGGAAGACACCATTTAGCCCATAGCAACAAGTCTTTGTTGCTCACCGCCCAGACATACAAAGGCATGTACAGAAGCCAGTATGGCTGCCAAGCTGCCATGACAGGATGCCAGCCCAAGACAAAGTGATCATTTGTACCTAATGAAATAATGTCATTTCAATATCAGAAAAGGAGAGAGGTCACATAAAGAAGCCTCAAGGCTTTCACATACTTGGAGGGCAGAGGACCTGGGCTGTAGGGCCCAGGAGGTAGGGCCCAGTGCTGTGGTACAGTGGGCTAAGCTGACCTTTGTTCACACCTGAACAAGTCCCAGCTGCTCTGCGTTTGCTCCAGCTTCCTGCTAACAGACCAGGGAAGACAACAAGTGATGACCCAAGTGCTCAGTCCCTGCCTCCTGCATGAGAAATCCATATGCATTTTCTGGCTGCTGGCTTCAGCTTGCTGCAGCCCTGGCTGCTGTGATCCCTTGGGGAGTGGGCCAGCAGACAGAAGTGCTCTCTGTGTCTCACTCTGTCCCTCTGCCTTTCAAACAAGCAAGCCAATGTCTGTCCAAGGGAATGCTGACTGCGTTGGCTAGGCAGGCCAATCTAGGCTTGGCACTCCAGGTAAGTGTGTGTCAGGTTCACACTTGCAGTTCAGTGCTCCCAGGACATGGATCTGAGCCAATGGCCTTTGGCAAGAACCTGTCCTCTGCCTCCTTGCTGTGATTCACCTGCACAGCCTTCTCAGGAAGGCTGACTTTCACAGGAAATGCCCTTACAACCCTTTCAAGCAACGCTAGGTCCTGACATAATGATTTTTCCTGGGAAGTTGATAAAGACGATGTGGCTGACAAAGCAACAATGAAAGGTGAATGAGCCGTTTTACACCAGTAGGGACAGAACAGCCCACACAGGTCTTGTCCATGCAGCAACAGGCACTTGGAGTTTAGTCTCATGACCATTTGGCTCTCCCGACTTGGCCCGGAGAGCCTGGAGGCCAATGGATCACAGTCACAGAACACGGAGCAAGGGGACTTGCTCAGTCTCATACTCCCAACCTCCCCTTTCCACCTTGTGTCCCTGCTGGGTCCATCTTCTAAGCCATCTGAACACCCTGCTGTGAGCGTGAAGGCAGGGTGATGGTAACTGCAGAATTGGGAAGAGCTCCCCAGAAGGCTTCTCTTGGGCCTTGACTCATGAGAACTTCTATCCAAGAAGACTGCTGTGGCTGAGGGAGGAGAGGGGTCAGTGACAAGGGCACTGAGTACACAAACAAGGGCGAGTCTAGATCTGCAGCTTGGCATTACCATGAAATGGCAGTGGATTTGGAAGGACACTCCAGGGAGACAGTGAATCGGGTCAGGACAGGTTTCTCATCGTCTCCATGTCTGTGTGCTCCCCCTGTGCAGGGACTCCGTGTGTGGGCCTGCAGGCTCTCCCTGTCGTCAGAACCTCACCTTCCTTCTGTATTTGCCATCACCCCCTGGATTTCTCCCTTTGCCTCCAACCCCATTTTCCCATACCTCATTTTGCTAACACGGGCAGGACTGGGTGCTGTCTCCTGGCTTCCGGCTTAGCTTGACCCCAAAACCAATACAAGGGGGGTGAGACGAACCCCCAAGTAGCCCCTCAGACCACAGACATATCTTGCTTCATCTCTGGAAAGCTACAGGACAAAGGACACTAAAGGACCTGGCAAACATCCGACTGTCCCTGTCACATGCCAGGCTCGTCCTGCACCAACCCTCTCTCGCCGTTTCTTCCTCCATTCCGTGACTGCGACAGAAAGCTGTCAGCCATCACAGACAAGTCAGATCCAGAACAGAGCGACCAATGTCAAAGCTCTCAGGTGACATAAACTTAGCATGACTTTCACCCTCGTACAAAAGGATAGAAGTAAGTTCAGACTTAAAATTGGCAGCACACACTTGCTGAAATCTACAGCTGTTTAATCTTACTCCAGTTCAAATTACATAAAAGGAGATTTCATTTAGGGTTCCATTTTAAAATGCCAATTTTTTTTTAAAATGCCAATTCTAAAAATTATTTCTTCTACAGGCTGACAGAAACCAAGACAGGCAGACAGAAAGTGTTCCATGCTGCTGGCTCACTCCTCAGATGTCTGCAATCCCAAGCTGCGTGCAGGGTTGGAACAGGGAGACACTACCTCACTTGGGATCTCCCATGAATGTGACAGGAGCCCGAGTATTTCAGCAGTCACAGTTGCATTAGCAGGGAGTTCCAGGGCTGGGAATTGAACTCTCATACTTCAATATGGGACACAAGTGTCTTAATAAGCAACTAAACCACCCGACCAAATGTCTTCTGCAGAAATGGGAAAGAATTCCCAACGGAAACACTAACAGGAACTCTCAACCTGAACGCCCCCAAGCTATCAATGATCTTTCTTTAATTGTACAAATATTGGTTGAGCACATGTTCTGTGCCAGGCATGGAGTCAGGCCCTTATTTAAACAAGACTAATTGGACATAGCTCCCAGCAAGGCCCACCTTCTAAATTAATACAACTTAGCAGAGGAGATAAGGGAGTGTATTTTCTCCGAATTATCAGGTAGTGGGAGAGCTCGATCCAAAATGAGCAGGAGCAGGGCGACATCAGCTGCGGAGGAGAATGGGGCACAGAGCGGAGAGGGCCGAGAGCCCCAGGCCAGTCCACGGAGAACGGCACTCGAGGAAGGAGAGGCTCCACAGGCAAGAAGCTCAGCCTCTCTTCTCCCTCCCAGTTACGCTTCAGCAGCATATTGATGAGGTTCCTTAGCCAAATCAAAGTATGAAGCAAATCCTTTATTTTATAATCGAGAGATCATCTTTCCAGAACAGAGGTTTCATAAACAGTGACCAAATTGAAAGAGGAAGTGCAAGGATCGACAGCCTGTTCCCGACAAGCTGAGACTCTGGACTTCCCGCACCTGTCTTGAAGCAAACAGCAACCGCCACCCGCCTGCCACCTGCCATCCCTGCCGGCGGCTCCACCTTAGCCCACCTCAGACACGGTCACTGGGCTCCCCAGCCAGTGCTCGCTGCATTTCCTCACCCAGATTATGTACTGGCCATGGCAGCAGCACGGACACCTCCCCTGTCACAACACACCTTGCCTCACTGTCCACACTGCTCACACGTCCAGCCAGGTCAGCTCTCACGTCTGACACCAGGGCATTGCATGACTGCTTCCTAACATGGCTTAGCGTGACCTGCGCTCTTTCCTTTCTTAAGATTTTTTACTGGAAAGTATCAAAGAAAAATGAAAAATAATTTCGCTCTGTCATTCAGTGGTATCATCCCACAATGAAAAATAATACACCTTATTTGAACTTTTAGTGGAAATGCACACTTAAAATTTATAAATGATAAACATCAAATTTCCATGACAGCATTTCAGATTTATAAAGACGAACAAGAAACAGTTGGGTAAATTCACTTACTAGGTGTTCAAACTCAGTGATGAGTCCAAAAAAATACAACACAAGCTCAAACATTATCACTTGTCACTTGGACAAGTGACACAAACAATAGGCTTTAACACCAAACAAAAATTCTAGATAATTCTAATCCAGAACACACAAAATTCCCCTTCTTCAACTGCAAAACCTATGTCAGCGTCATTAATAATGGAGTTAAAAAAAATCAGATGACAGAGAAAATTCATTTTATTTTGGTGACTATATTGAAATTAAATTCCACCTAGAAATAAAGGATTCGACTCACAATTTTCTTTGTGTAATCAACCTCACTGATACACTGCTAAAGTCTCTTTAAAATCACGAAACCAATACAAATGTGTTGTGTTTAATTCTTAGCTGTTAGAGAACACACAGGAAGCTGCACACGCAAGCGCGCACACACACACACACACACACACACACACACACACACGAGATGAGTCCAAACTCCGCCATACTCAAAGATAAGCGTGCATGTGTATCTTCCTCAGCGGCACTAATACAATTTGCCTAGAGGGATGTCTAGTCCATGCTGTGGAAGGAGAGAGATGTTTAAAAAAAACTAAAATGTATGCTCTTAGTTTCTTTCTCAGGAGACGAAGGAAAGTCATCTGCTGGGGCTCAGCAGAGAGGCCCAGGAACACCCTAACGCCGACAGGAACACTCAACACAGCCAACCTCACAGTCAGAGCCTTGCAGTGACCCTCCTGTCCAGGCAAAGCCCAGAACTCACTCCTAGGCAAATGGAATGCCCTTGGGGACAAAGACGACAGGGGACAGGGCAATGCCCAGGGCCACTCACCTCCAGCTCTTCTGGCTCATCCCGGCCCAGGGACATCTTCTGGGCTTCGCCAGCTCCCTGGCTGGGCACAGACCGCCGAGCAGCGGGGGAGGCGTGGAATTCTTCCGAGTCGGTGTCCGCCCCGTACAGCTGGCTACTCTCCTCCTGGCTCCACTCCAGTTCTTCCTCTGACTGCTTCAGGGAGCTGCTGCTGCTCTTCGGCAGCAGCCCCGCAGTGGACAGACTGTTGGGCACCGAGGTGTAGGATGACTGGGGCCCAGAGTAAGGCCGCCCTGTGGGGACCAAGGCCTCAGCCTCCAGGAGGTCAGGCACTGATAGGCTGAGCCGTCGGTCCAGGTGGTTCCTTGCCCTCAAGCCTAGAGGTTTGTTCGGGTTCTTTTTCATCTTCTTCTTGCCCAGGTTGAGTAGCAAGGGCCTTGTCCGCTGTTTAAAGGAGCCCCAGACGGAGGGTTTATCCAGATCCATGGCAGCATGAAGTTCAAACGAGTCAGTTGTGCAAATGGTGTGCTGCTACAGAAAGCAGCCACAGTACCTGCAAGAGAGAGCAGGTGGAAGAGGGCGTGAGCCTGCTGGGTGACATCCGGGCATATGCAGAAACCAGACGCGAAAAGTTCTGCTGAGCAGCCAAGATTGCAATGCTTGCTCCATGCTGTCTACAAATAGTGGGAAACACCACTAAGACTTTTATCAAAGCAGTTTAAGAAACAGGGGAGCCACACATCAGGTGGTCAAGTGGAAGCAAGAAGATGACTTTCTTATTCAAGACGGCAGTAGACATTTGCTGAGCTGAGCAGCAGTGCCAACTCAGCAGTAGGGGGAGGCACAGGCAGTGAGCCCCTTTCCTTATGCAAACCAAGGTAGGCAAGCAGGCTCTGTACACGTGTCAATGCAAACCGGTGGACAAGACTGTGTCTGCTGTGCCTCCGCCACCGAGACCCCCAAGGAGACAGAAACACTGCTAGGTCAAAGAATGTGGCTGTGCTTGAATAAAACATTACGGAACAGGCAGCTAACTGTAGTTCACACACCCTGCTATGGACACCTTCCTTTCAACAACTAAACGTGGTTACCCTGTGTGTGCTCTTCCAGAACCTTCTTCCAATCAATGGAGTCTGTTCTTGGACTGTGAAACTCCACAACTGGGAGTGAAAAATCACCCTTCTTTTTAAAAAATGCAGCAACAAAAACAAACAAAACAAAACAAAATGTGTTCATTTCAGAGAGGACTTCCTCTGGTCTCCTTACCGTTAGTCTGACTAGAGAAACAAACAATTGTGAGAGTAGTTCCCTTTCCCCAGCAGAGCCCATGGGACTGTCATGACAGACTTCTTAAAAAAAAAGCTGCAGAAGTTCAGCCAGAGTGGGAGAGAAAAATCTCTCAGTAACAGCCAGATGTGATAAAAACGCTTAAGCACATAATTTCAGAACATGCTAAATGCATGGTGAGAAAATGAAGTGACTGAAGGCCTGACCAGTTGGACTCCACAGAGAATATACCAAAGCAAATGTGGAGGAGGAATGCTTCTCAACACACAGCAGAGCATCGTCAGATCTGTCACCCAGCTTGTCCCGGTTTTCTGTATTTAGGAATAAATGGCCAAAAGCTTTGACCAAAGCCTTTTCCAAAATGAAGCATTTTTGTGATCCGCCCCACCCCAAATCCTTCTAGAACTATCTTTGGTGGAATAGTCTCCTCGCCAAGGTGCAAAGCAGAAACCAGCCGCAAACATCTACTGGAGGTCCGGACGTGTCTAGAGCGCTTCCCCACCGACCACAGGAAAGTGTCCCCAGCGTGTCAGCACAGGGGCTGAGAGCTTGGACCCAAAAGCCTGGTCACGGGTCAAAGTTCTGTTCTGTAGGTTCTAATGAGGAAAGTGGAGGAGAACGCTCATCCCTAAGCCCCAACCTTCCTACCCATTCAGTGGGGATAATCACCAATTATAGCCAAAATGTAGAGTGACGCAATAAGACGCTCCGCCAAGGAAGGCTCCCCAGCGGGACTGCCACCGTCCTAACTCCTTCATCCACTTACTTAGCAGCTCTCCATTTCATCAGTTCTCCCACCTCACAGATGAGTTTAACCTTCAGCACCTCACAGGCTGTGAACACTGAGTTCACACAGACAAGGTGCTCAGCAAGGTGCATACACAGTGCTTGGCACAGAGGCCATTTACTTAAAGCTTGCAGTCCTGATGTGGTTTTTGTCAGACGAAGGGCCCTATTTCCTGGCTGGCTGTCAGCTGAGAGCAGATTCCACCTTTTGGGGAACTCCAGCATTCCCAGGATGCAAAGCCTCATCCCCCTTATGAAAGCCACACACAGGAAGAGAGGTGCTCTCGTCCCCGTAGCTCCAGGATCCACCACTGTGCCGCCCCTTCTGCTCTGGAGAGCTGCTGTGATTACATCTATAGCAAGACCTTCAGGTTTAATCTCATCTGCAGATCGGTCTCCCCTCTGGGACACGGAAGGTGACAGTCACCTAGTGGCCGAGTTCCAAGGTTTGGATGCAGGCACCTGGGAACAATGCAGGGAGGGTGTTGTGCTTGCGACCATCCAGCTCTCCTCTCTCCTTTGCAGGCCCTCTTACGGGGCTGAATTTCCATAAACAATGTTTAATGCTTGGTTTCAACCACAAATCATACTGGAAATAAAGACAATCATCTATAGCACACACCATCCTCTCCGGTTCTGAACCCACTTCTGTGCCACATGCAACTGTCCAAGGAATTCCCTTCACTGGACTCTTTACATCAGGACCCTTGGCTCTGTCTGGAAACTTCTATTTAAAGATTTAGCATTTGTTTTTTATTGGAAAGTCAGTTATATAGAGAGGATGATGGAGAGGAAGATCATTCTGTCAGATGATTCATTCCTCAAGTGACCACAACAACCAGAGCTGTACCAAACCGAAACCAGGAGCCCAGAGCCTCTTCTGGGTCTCCCACGTGAGTACAGGGTTCCGAGGCTTTGGGTCATCCTCGACTGCTTTCCCAGGCCACAACCAGGGAGCTGGACAGGATTAGAACCAGTGCCCACATGGGATCCTGGTGTGTGCATGGCAAGGGTTTTAGCCACTAGGCTACTGCACCAGGTCCAAAACTTTGTTTCTGAGGGATATTTTGGCTGGACACTGGTTTCTGCATACCTGAAGACTTTGAGAATGGTTTCCTGTTTCCTTTTGACTTCCATGAATTCTGATGAGAAAGCTGTCCATTGGCTCACTCTCCTCTTGAAGACAAGCTTCAACCACTTCACCATGCATTTGTTTCATGATTGTGTTCAGCAAAAGACTGGGGCACATTGATTCCAGTGTATTCTAATGATTCCAATGTAAAAACCAAAACTTTAAATCATGTGTTGAAAATGAATCCTGTCCACCAATCTCCCATGCATTTAAACAATTACAGACGGGCTAATGGGCAGCTAGGGTCGGGTCCTTGTTGGAATGAGGAAAGGGCAGAAGTGTCTCGGTATAAGTGTACAAAATACTTGCTTCTGCCCACAAGGGACTAACACAAGTACCTTCCCGACTGTTCTGAGTTCTTGGCTTATCAGGAGAACGAAAACAAGTTACAAGTCATCCCTTTCAGATGCTTTTTGTTTCATCCTGAGCAAGCTTGACAGGATGACAATTCTGGCCTTCTGGCAGACTTTGTCCCTACCCTCTTGTGGCCTGCTAGCTGTTCTGCACGCCAGGACTGTGCTTCGAAGCCGTCCACCTTTTCCTCTGGTCTCCCCTCCCTGCCCCTTCTCCATATCCTGCCACAGTGGGAGATCTCTATCTTTAATATCTTTAATAAATTCTGCTTTGCTCTTTGAAATTGCCGCATTTCATGTGAGACAAGAATCAAGGCCACCTTTGTCTTCCGTGTTGAAATTCCCAATAACAGTAGTACATAAACATGGGTACAAACTGTAATCACATGAGCAGAAAAATGAGCCTAGAAAAATGCTACTGTTCAAGATGTGGGGATCGCTACACATTGCCGGACTGTGACCTCTGATGCCCAAGAATGCTACCTCTCCAACACGCAGCGTCTGCAGAGTAAAACTTAGATAAATCTAAGAAAGGTGCAAAAAATTTCACTTCATTGCCAGATGATTTTTATTGCAAAGGAAATTTGAACATATGTGCTAATTTTTTACGATGACACAAATCTGTACTTTATTCTAATATCCGTGACCGTAAGCTCGAACATGACCTGTGCTTTTCCAGTTCTAGCAGGCACAGAAGAACCTCTCACATAAAAGATGCCTACATCACCCTTCGGTTCTCATGAGCAAGGATAAGCATCCTGCCCCTCCACCACCACCACACAACAGGCAGGACAAAGTTCTTACAGGAAACAGCCCGCAGCCCAGGAGTCTAATGGAAGCTTCATTTATTACAGTTTTAAACCAGACATCCTCCCCAGCTGGCAGCAGCAACTGGCCAGATGGAAAAGAAGAGCAAGCCTTTTAAGTGCCACCCTCTGAGTTTCAGACTGAGCCCCGACCGCAGGCCTCTCTGGACATGAACCGCAAAGAGGAAAGAGCGCCTCAGAATGACGGCAACGAATTATTGCAGAACCATTTCAGAGTTCTTCAGGAACTGACTCAAAGTGTGCTCCTCAGAATTCTTTTGCATAAATGTGATGAAAATTAGGCTTACTTTCAGAACCGAGTAGCAGGCCAGAATGTAGTAGTCAGAATGCGTAGTTACTGGAGTAACATTTTAGGTAGCCTTCAAGATACTTTTTTCTCTAATAGTAGAAATTTCACGCCGTGTTTAAATAGAAAACCACAAGTCAACCTGAAGATTTGGTAGATGTCCACCTTGTAATAGACAAAGCAAAGGTGTTACCATGCTACAGATCGCCGACACTGGGACGGGTAGGAATCCTGGCACCTGAACACATTAGTTCACGTGCAAAGCCAAGGCAGGTCCCTGCCCACTAGCTGCCGGAGTGTGCCCTTAGCGGAAAGACATCCAGCAAGATCAGTTCCACATAATCCACACTTTCTCTTCTTTAAAAACAATTGTTTTTTTTTTTTCCTCCTAAAACATAGCCTCCCATTTGTAATACCATTGGGGGTGTCACCTCATTTACTGGACATACTATTTGAAATTATACTACAATGACAAGGCTGGAACCATCCAAGGGACCTGAGCGCAGTTCCCAACACCCTACATGTGTTCTTGAATGGGAGCCAAGCATCATTAGACAAATTGTGCCATTCTTCCCTTCTCAATACCACAGCCCGTCTTCCTTAGTCTCATAAAAATCCCACCCATAAGATCCAAGTATTGCCTACCTCTTTCTCAGTCATTTTTATTTACATTTATTTACATTTATTTGAAAAGTAGGGTGACGGAAGAAAAGGGGGGTATGAAAGATCTTCCATCCCCTGGATCACTCCCCAGCTGCTCACAACAGCCAGGTCAGGACCTGGAACTACATGCTGGTCTGCCCCGTGAGTGTCGGGGCTTCACATACAGCATGCCCTGTGTTTGGGGTAATTGAAGGAGAGAAAGGAGACAGGATGGCTAAGACATTCAGGGACGTGTACTTTACTGTAACTCAAACCTCTGATTGGACATGTACAGTTACTCTCCTGCTCTGAAAGGACTGGAACGACTTCAACAAGTTTATAATGACTTAAGTGACCAAGTTAGCCCTCCAATCATGGAAAGAACCAACAGTAACATGCGGGAAAGCCTCATGAGCAGGTCTGAGTCCGCCAACCTTTGAAATCCTTCTTGCAAGAGAAACCCTAAGATGCATGCATCCAAGAACTTGGATTTAGGAAGATTGCGTTCGATGCACCTGCGCACTGTGGCTAAACCATACACACAAAATATTTAGCCTCTGTTCAACAGCCACTATCCTGAGGCCTAGAATCACAATGTAAGCTAAATAAGTAGTGTCTGTGTGGCCAGGGCCCAGTCAAAGCCTCAAGAGAGACTGGAAGGCAATATTTCATGCACGTCTGTGCTGTGATGGAACTAAGCAACCCTCATGTGACTGCAATGAGAGGGCCCTCTTAAGTAGCTTCACTCACCCCAGCCAACTTCCTCCACTCCGCCCTTGGCTGACTCCACTTTGTGTCCTATTCATGTAGCAAGCCACACCTGTAGGACGAAGGCTGGTGGCAGAAGAGTCCTCAAGGAGGTAGGACCATCCCGCAGGCCAAATCATTTGAACCAGCCCTGCCAAGGCAACTGCAGGTACACTCAAACTTGAGTAAATCTATAGCAGGCCAATTTTTAAGTTAATGTTGTATGATCCATGAATGGCATTATAAATATACAAACGGCCCTTGGCAGGAAATAAGGTTCCCCACGCCAACAGAGAATCAGCACATTCGAGACTCACTGACACATTAGAAATACTAGACGGAATTTCAAAGCTTTAAAACACAGAGGATCAAATGGATCTGATTTTGAAAAAAAAATTCTAAATTCTTTAAATTACTCCTAGGGAATAACATAAACCATAATTTTAGAAAAAAAAAAAAGGAAAAAGAAAACCTCACTACAGCAGCAAGGCTTTTATAATCTTGAGCAAGACGGGCAGCTCAACACAAATACTGAGACTGCCAGGTCTGCAGAAGGGGTGGAAAGGAAATGAGACATGAAACAGTTACTTAGGGGGTCAGCACAGTGGCAGACCAAGCCGATGCTCTGCCCTGTGGTGCTGGCATCCCACGTGGGCTCTGGTTTGTGTCCAGGCTGCTCCACTTCCTATCCAGCTTTCTGCTTATGGCCTGTGAAAGCTGAAGAGGACTGAGAGTGTGGGAAACCGGCAGAAGCCCATTTGCCTAACGCTGCTAATAGTGGGCATGCAATTACTTTGAAAATTAATCTGAGAGCATTTGTTAGCTTCATTATATTATCTCCCTAGCCATAAAGATTACCTGCTGTAATCCTTCAGAACAGATGGTGTTTTAAAGCAACTTGAAGTCTACAGAGCTCTTGCAGCACAGTGTTCCCTTGTACTTCCTCTTCTTCCTCGACAATTTGCTCCATTATTTACATATTGCATTAGTGCGGTATATCTGTTCTAACCAGAATCAATATTGATACATCACTAACACCCACAGCTTAGGTCATGGTTGTCTAGCTCTGTGGGTATCCAGCATTAGAGGATCATAAAGAGTAGTTTCACTGCCCTAGAGCCTCCTGGCTCTACCATGCATCCCTCCTTCCTGACTCTAGGACTCCAAAGGTCTTTATCATGGTTGCTGCAGTTTGCTTTACTGTTTCTTTGTTGCCTTTTCTGAAATGATTCAGGGTTAGATTCCAATGCTACTCAAACTTGTTAGGCTAGCTTCTTTCACTTAGAATTACACATTTAGGGGGCCCGGCACAGTGGTTAAGGTCCTCGCCTTGCATGCCCAGGATCCCATATGGGCACCGGTTCTATCCTGGCAGCCCCGCTTCCCTTCAAGCTCCCTGCCTGTGGCCCGGGAAGGCAGTCAAGGACGGCCCAAAGCTTTGGGACCCTGCACCCGCGTGGGAGACCTGGAAGAGGTTCCTGGCTTTGGATCGGCATGGCATCGGCCGTTGTGCTCACTTGGGGAATGAATCATCGGATGGAAGATCTTCCTCTCTGTATCTCCTCTCTGTATATCCGCCTTTCCAATAAAAAAATAATAAAAATAAGTCTTTAAAAGGGATCCTCCCTGTCTCTCCCTGCCCTTCTCTCCCAAGATGCACGGAGAAAGACATATCAGACATGCCTACATCTGACATTTTACTTCCTAAATGTCTGCAACAGCTGACAAATGGACTAGACTGAAGCCTGGAACAAATATCCCAAACAAGGTCTCTCATATGTGAACTTCTAGAATCATCTAGCACTGCTGTCCAGAAGGTGCCTCAGTAGGAACCCAGCACCTTGACAAGAGCTCTGGGTGTCCCAGCCCAGCACCTCGGCATGAGTTCTGGGTTTCCAAACCTCAACACTCCTTGCAAGTTGACAGGACACTTACTCTTATCCCTGAGTAGCACCCCATGACTGCCATGCACCCCAAGGTTTTCCTCTTTTGCTCCAGTCAGGTTTTGAACATTCTGCTTGCTCTAAACTTTTGGCAAGCACAACTTTTGCTATAAATATGTGGAAGTTTTTGCACAGACACATTTTCAAGTAATTCATTTAAGTATAAAGGGACATGACACATGGATCATCTAGTATCCATAAAACTTCAAGTACTTAAACGATTATCATTTTAAAAAGATGTTCAGGGCCCGGTGTGGCAGCCTAGCAAATAAAGTCCTCGCCTTGAATGCACCAGGATCCCTTATGGGTGCCACTTCTGATCCCAGTGGCCCCGCTTCCCATCCAGCTCCCTGCTTGCTTCCTGGGAAAGCAGTCAAGGACTGCCCAAAGCCTTGAGATTCTACACCCACATGGGAGATGTGGAAGAGGCTCCAGACTCCTGGCTCCAGACCAGCTCAGCCATTGCAGATGCTTGGGGAATGAATCAATGGATGGAAGATTTTCTTCCCCTCATTCTCTCCTCCTCCTCTCTGTATACCTGATTTTGCAACAAAAATAAATCTTTAAAAAAGAAAAGATGTTCATAATAGGAACTCTGTCCATATTTTGCTAAACAAATCTCTAGGTACTTCATGCTTTTTACTGATTAATATTTTATATGCTTTCATTATGAGTCAACAATATGATAAAACAGTTGATTCCTATTTGGATTCCAACTGCAATTACGTTTTCAGTGTGCATCACAGAATTATTTGTTAATGATAGCTTCAGTTTTAAATGACTTCTCCTTTCCCCTTCCGTTTCATTAAGCTTTCGAATTCAATTGTTAAGTTTGTAAGCATTCTTCAATGATTTCTCAACACATTTTAGGTTAAGAAAGTACCCACAACCCACATCAACATGTTGACCAAGTCTCCATCGTTCTGCACTTCCCATGCAGCTAACTGCTAAAGCTCTTGAGAGAAGTGACTGATGGCTCAGGAGCCTGGGCTCCAGCCACAGCATGGGAGACAGGAGGTCCTGGCTCCTCTTTGCCTTGACCTGCCCCAGCTGTTGTCAGCACTTAAGAAGTGAACCAGCACATTCAAGATTTCTTTCTGTGCCTGTCTGCATCTCTGTCACTCTGCTTTTCAGATAAACTAAGAATAGTTTTTTTAAAGGCTAACTGACAAGTGTTGGATTTTGGCAAAAGATGGCCTTCCAACATTTAGGTGACCACATTTTTCTCCTTTATTAAAAGAGTGAATGACACTGATTCCTAATGTGAGATTGCCATTCTCATACAAAAATCTTTTGAAAAAAGTATGATATGTATATCTTATTTTTACTAAATTCAAAGATTGAAAATATTTTATTCAGGATTTGTCCAGCTGTGTTAACACATAACATTCATCTGTAACTTTGAATTTTTTTCCTGATTGAGGAATCAAGACTGTACTGCCTTCATTAGCACAAAAAATCTACAGTTCAGAATGGATTTTAACTGATTGCTAATTATCTATGAAAACATTCACCTGAAGTTTGTTGCAAAAGTTATTTAAATAATGTTCACTTGTTTGAAGTTCACTCGGGATTCACGTCATATTGGTTTGTAAGTTTTTCTAGTGTGTCAAGGATATCAGGCTATACTTCAGATCTATTTCAGTGTCTGTCCTTCTTGTAATCTTATTCATTTTTCCACAAAATGAAAAGATTGACAAAGCCAAATTTGTTTCTTTCAAAAATACTTAAAAAGCATCAACCATCTGTCTGTCTAAATATTGGCCATCTTTTTCTAATTTTTAGTTCAATTCTATGAATCCTTTCTCCTATCTTTCATATTGATACTGTCAGAGGCGGAAGAAGAGATTGACTGGACAGTGTTAGTGACAATGGGGAAAGTTGAAATACGAATTGGAAAGTCTTCTTTGGCTTTGAAGCAAAATTCCTTAAACTTTCCAGCGTAGACTTTTTCAAACCTCTTCCAGTTTTTGATGCTACCATGGTATGGTATCACTTTTTAGTCTATCTAAGCAAGAGATGGATCAGTGAACTTCCTGGTCATGTTTCCCTTCTAATCCATTTCATAACTACCTTCAGGTTTTGTGTTCGTACTTTACCTGTCCTACTGCCGAGCCATGCTTTGTTCCCCTTTGGTTCAGAAATATTCATGACATTATCCTGTTTCAGAAGAAATGCTTCATGATTTTCACCACTTAAGTACGATGCTTCCACAGATTTTCAAAAATCGATACTCTTCAGGCTATAAAAAGTCTCTTCTACCACAACTTGATAAGTATTTATTATGAATGGTATTCATCTTCCAAAACGCATCTGTAACCTTCAAAATGATCATTTGGTTTTTCTGTTCATGTGAAAACTTGTATTGATATACTGCTTGCTGAAACAAATTCCACTGTGATGAAGCTTTTACATGGCTTTAGGTTCAATATTCTTATGCTTCTTGGAGTTTTCACAGCTGTGCTCGTGAGAGAGAGAAGGCAGTTTTCTCTTGTCACATGCTGTCACGTTCTGACAGAGAATAGGGTTGGACATTGTGTTTGTCATTTTCTCACGCAGTCTATGAAACTGCTGGCATTTTCAAGGTTGAAAACAAAGTGCCAAGTAGCTTGCTGGGTATTTATTTGTGATGTAGGGGAGAGGCAGGGAGGAGAGAAGATGTTTAAAAATAAATTCAATGTATTTTATAAATAGAAAACGATCGAATTTTCTATTTCTTCTTGGTCAGTTTAATTTTGTTGCTGTTTTGGTATGGGGGGTGAGTAGCAGTTAACATTACCAGGGTATTATACTTATTGAAACCAAGTTGTTTACAATATCTTATCACATTTTTATTTCTGTATGATATTTAATAGAAGTAATCCCATTAATTTATCAGGTTGGTACATGACTTATGTTTTATTCTTCTGGCTAATTTATATTTGAATTAGATTAAGCTGCTTATATTGTTTCAATCTCTGTCCTTCAGAATTTTTTATCTTCTTAGTCCAGCAATGAAGATGACAGATTATGGGAAATGCTAGTGATGTTGAGATATGATATAAAGGAGGGCGAGACAGGGAGTGTCAATGACAGCTCAGTCTTGGCTTACTGTGCTGCACACGGACAGCTGGGACAGCCAAGGTGGCAGCGCTCCGCGAACACAGTTATGGAACAGAGAGCCCAGGTCCAGGGAGGGGCCCTGGAGGTGCCAGCTCTGAGATGGCAACTGGAGGCAGGAAGAGACGAGAACAGAGGCAAGATACAAAGGGAGCACATGGAACGAGCCCTACCAAGAACTCCCCCACACAAGCTTAGGACAGGATAAACTCCCAAGGGAAACTAGAAGGATCCTGTCAGAGGAGGTGGAGACACAGACAACCCAAAAGAAAAGCAAGGGTGTGCTACAGAGGAAGTGGTCAGCAGCACCGAGTGCTGCCTGCAGACCAAATGACCACAGGCTTGTCTCCATTGGGTGAGGCAGAAACACCCATGATCCTGTTGTGGGCTATTCTGGTGGTCTGGTGGGGAAGGAGACCCAACTGGAGAAGGCTGGAAGGACACTAGAGAAAGAGGAAGCAGGCAAGATCAACTTCAGAGTTAACTAGACTAAAAAAGGGAAGAGGTTGCTTAGGGGTGGGTGCTGCAGGTCCACACGACTGAAGGGATGCAATTCTGTCTGGCGAAGGCCTTGTTGGCTAAACAGCTCCCTAACTCCCACGTTCACTTTCAGACACATGCAGACACAGCGCCACACACACACTTCAATACTCTGGTCAGACTATACAGTCATGTTCTGAAAAGCAAGCACCTCTCCAAACCCAAATGCATGTTCTTAACCAAGGGGAAGAGGTTAATGCTTCACATAATTGAGTTTCTTGGGCCAGTGTTCCAGACTGACAGGTCTTAACCATTTCCTACACCAGCTGACAACTGTGTCTAATGTCATCACCACAGTAAAAACTTCCCCCTGTTCAGGACACACCTGCAGAAACACAACACTGCAGAAACACAAAGCACTGGCAGATGGGCAGTCCAAGTACAACAGGTTACTTTGCAGTGAAAATTGTATCTCACCTGGGTAAAGAGACTACCTGAGGATAGGACATGAGAGTTAAAGCCCAACCTAGAAAGAAGCACCAATTGCTAACACGGGAAGTTTACACTTTGTTCCCAAGCCTTTTCTGTTATAAAGTAGACATGTTTTTTTAATTCACTTGAGAAACAGAGTTCCCATCCACTTACTGGTTCACTTTTGAAATGGTGGCCAAAGCAGAAGCCTAAAGCCAGGTACTCATCGAAGACGTCCCATGGAGGTCAAGAACTTTGAGTCCTTCCCACCCCAGTTCTTGAACCATCACTGCTATCTCCTAGCATCAGGAGTCAGAGCCAGAAATGAGCCCAGGTACTCTGACATGAAGTTTAGTGTCTTTTATTTTTTAATTTATTTTACTTGGAAAGTCAGAGTTAGAGAAAGATCTTCCAACCACTGGTTCACTTCCCAGATGGCTGCACTGGCCATAACTGGGCCAGTCCAGAGCTGGGAGTCAGGTGCCTCTTCCAGGTTCTCAAAGTGGGTGAAGAAAACTCAAGACACAAGCAAGGGACTGGATTAGGATGTGGAAAATCTGGAACATGAAATGACACCCATATAGGAAGCTGGTGGCAACAAAAGGATTAACCTGTTATGCCACCACACCAGCCCCTGGACATAATGTCTTAATCACCAGGCCAAATAATCTTTTCCATGCTGAGCAGATGCTACCAAATCAACATTAATTTTTCAGAATACAAAACAAAATGTAATGACTGTCTCAATAAAGTCATTACAATGCGAGATATATTTTTAAACAAGCATATCATACATCGCCTATAAAAGGCAAGCCAAAAGTTTCTTTGATAAAGTAACATTTCAAAGAATGTCCACAGTCCACACCTGTATCAACAAGAGCAAAAAGCACCTACTGTTTATCCAAAGACCAATATAGCTGCCCTAGAAAATGGGAAAAGTGAATAATTCTAAGATGTAACATATACTTTTGTTGATAATCTACACAGTTTTGCAAGCAAGAGCTCAAAAAAGGATGTACTCTTAGCATAGTCTTATATAAAAAGAATATTTCCTGTTTCTCAATTAAAAGTGATAGAGAAATAACTGGATGAAGAGTAGAGAAATTTTTAAAAATGGTATAATCATTTCAAGGCTTCTGTTAAATCCACATGACAGAAGGTACATGTGAAACACTGGACAACCATGCTCATGTAGTAGATTCAGCAAGTCCTCACAAAACAATCGTTAAAAACACATAACTCAAGACCAGTGTTGGGGGGAGCAGGTTAAGCAGCCCATTCAGGCATTACTTTGAGTCCCAGCTGCTCCTCTTCCAATCCAATTCCCTAATAGTGTGCCCAGGAAAGCAGCAAAAGGTAGCAAAATGTTTAGGCCCCTGCACCCATGTTTGAGACCCAGATGAAGTCCCTGGCTCCTGGCTCCAGCTTGATGTAGCCCTGGTTGATTGAACCAGCAGATGGAAGATCTCTATCTTTCAAATAAATACTAAGGTTCTTAAAAACACCAAAAACCTATGTAACTCAAAATATCCCAACTTATAGGGATACATCTATGTTATTACCAGTATAAAGCATCAATTATTTCTACAACTGAATTTGTAGAGAGTATTTGGAATACTCTGAAACCATTTCAAGGTTTCATGAAGTAAATACTAAAAATGTATGACTCATGATAACCATACACATAGGAAAGTTTACCTATTCGTGGAAAGCTTTAATGATGGCAGCAGCTGACACTGAAGACAGACTGAGAGCCAGCAGAATGTGAAGAACAAATTGATCAGGCCCTCATGTATCGGCATGAGGTCTTGTGTGTCTCATGGTGGAAGCAGCATCTGGTCTGAAGCGCAGGAGTCATGCTAACATCATGGGAGCAATTTCAGAGTGCTAAGGCAGCGGCTCACACACAGCAACCCTTCCTTGATTCTAAACTTGAAATCTGACGAACATGTTTTCTTTTCAGATTCTAAAATATAACTATACCAAATGTAAATATCAATGACTTAAGAAAAAAAAAGTAATTTTCTCAGGCCTGAATCAGCTCTTATCTCCCCAAAGATCAGCCCATGTCCAAGAGTCACCCAGTGGTTACCTGTGTCACAAAACCTGTCCACAGGAAGTTTCAATGGGAATGGTGAGCATTCAGAGGAAAACAGGTGCAAGGTGCCCTGTAGATTAGGCATTCTGGTAGTTTTCTGAGACATGCACAAGGGAAAAGAGTAGGGAGACTTCCTCAACAAAAACAGAAGTAAGGGCAAGAAGATGCAGACTTAGAAGAAAATGAAACTAAACTCAAAGCTATACCAACCACCTTCTAGAGTGGCCAAACACACAAAAACCAAAGTTGGCCCACAAACCGTTAGTGAGGATGTTGAACAACTGAATTCCAATGTGTTGTTAATAGGAACGCAGACTGTCAAAGACATTTCAGAAAATAATTGCTTGAACAATTAAACACATTAGATGGCCAAAAATCTGAAAGATACGTATTCAAAGGAAATAATGTCCACTCAGGCTTACATGTGAATTTTACAGACGTTTCCTTTGAGGTCAAGAATCTAAAGAGATCCAACTTTCCACTACATAACAAATGGGCAGTCAAAAAGAAATCACATCATAGGTAAAAACAGAGAACTCGCAAGCGCTGTGCAGCGGTCCAATGTGAGAAGAAAGCCTGGAGGTCAGACAGCGGCCCAGTGGTCAGCACATCACTTCCAAGACCAGCGCCATCTGTCAGAGTGCTGGTCTGAGTCCTGAATACCCTACTTTTCATCCAGCTCACCGCTAACATGACTGGGAAGGCAGCCAAGGATCGTCTAAACTCTTAGCCCATGGAGAGGGGTTCCCTGCTCCTAGCTTTCATCCTAGCCCAGTCCTGGACGTTGTGGCCCTCTGGGGAGTAAACCCGCAGGTGAATCTCTCTTCCTTTCCTGGTCTCTGTAATTCTGTGGTGATGGCTACATAACTATGCATTTCTCTCAAACTTAGACAACTCTATCCCTAAAAACGGGCAAACTTCATACTATGTAATTTGTATAATAAATGTGTTCTTTATAAACAAAAAAACTGAACTGACTAGATTTCAATCAATTTACAAAGCAGTTCTTCAAACCTCACTGATATGATGCAATTCACCCAAGAACTTCCTGGTCTCTGCCCAGTCCTGCCAAGGTGGACATGTCACGGGTCACCAAGTTGCCCTTCCCCCATACCCAAGAAGCCCTCAACCACCATCAGCCTTTACAAAAAGCATTCAAACATGTTTGCACATGGTTCTGAATAAGCTACTGCATTTACCTATTTCATTTTCTAACTTAACTCTTCCATTCCACGTCCTCCTACATGGGAAGACGGCTCAGCTGAGTCTGACTCAAACATCAAATGCCAGCAGAGGTTCTGGCTCGTCTGCTGGCTCATGGCACGCACGGCCTCAGTTCCCTCTACCTTCTGGGCTGTGCACACCCGCCCAGTCATGCCTAGTGTTGGGTATTTGCCTCTGTCTATACACAGTAAGAAACTGTTAGAACATCAATGGAGTATTCATTTTAAAGTTGAGGAAATGAATTAATATACATCAATCGACTAATTGGACAATACTGATTCCGCCAAGAGTTGACTAAAGTGCTGAGAATGAAATAGTAACCAGATCAAACCCACGAGCTCTAAGTGTAAATGAGGGAAGGTGATAGTGATGAAAAACTTTTATGATTTAAATACAAAAACAGTAAAATATCTTCCAGAATTCACACAGTGAATGGAGCTCCTAGAAAAACAGAAGCCAAGAGAGGAGAGCACGGCCCACTGTCGTGGTCCCAACTCAGAGAACTGGAGCAGCTCTGAAGCAAAAGCAGAAGTTCCATGGCTTTGAAAAGGAGACGCCAAACCCCACAATCTCCAGGGCACAATGTGGCTGCATCCCGAGATGGCGGAATGGGCCGTGTGCCACATGCACGTGTATATGTGTGTGAGCCTGGCAAACTCACATACAAATGTTTAAAGATTTTATCAAGTTTTGCTGGAGAAGCCTGTTGCAAAGAAACTATGGACTGCAGATAATATCATAATAAAACACAGAGAAAGCATTGCAAGAATGGGAACTGTATTTCCAGTAAGAGCTTCTAAAATGATGATGGTATCTGGAAGAGCATCATTCCTACTAACAATGAGCATTTGACAACAAACTCTGAATTCAAAATTTCTCATGGTTCATAGTAAGTTTTAGAATGTTTCATTTCACTCTTTCAAATTAACCAGTTTGCATTATTTTTAACAAATTGTTTACTCAATACTATGTCAATTAATTCCATAACGTTGTATATTGATGCTGATGTTTTGTTGGGGCTTTTAACTGACCGGAACTTTACTCTGTTAGCTCTACCTTCAGACCAGAGAAGGTCTCCCTAAGAGGCCACTGAACTTATCTGGACAATAAGATGCTGGACTTTATGCTAGGTATATGCTTGCAATGAAGGAATCTCAACTGAACTTGAACTGTGGTTATGCAGCAAGGTGGAGGAATCCACTATGGGGGGAGGGGTGGGGGGAATCCCCAGTGCCTATAAAACTGTATCACATAATACAATGTTAATAACAAAAAAAATTAACCAGTTTTTAAATGTGCAATGGCATATTTAATAAATCTACCACGTAACCCTCAGATTTTAGTTCCAGAACGGCATTCTTCCTGTCTCTGTTTCTGTGTCTCTCTTCATGCAAACTGCTACGTACCGCCTGTGTAAGCTCCAAACATTCCATGCAGTACACAAGTGAATAAAAGCAGGTGCATAAAGTATGTGCTTTACGTATTTAGTGGAGATCTTGGATGCAAGACATCAGCCACAGTATTGAATCCATACGGTCCCTCGCAGAGCGCCTCTGGACTCATCTACCTCTGCCTCTCTTCCTGAACAATCTTTGTTTAATGCTCAGTGTCTTCCGTCATGTAAAGCACACGACGAGAAAGGAAGGAGAGCCAACACACAGCTCTCATCAAGCCAAGCATGTTGCACACATCAGGAGCGGGCATCCTCAACAGAGTCACTTTATCCCAGGAACTCTGAAGTGAGATGCTGCCCAGTCTCTAAGACTCTGAGTGTAACAGGACACACACAATGATAAAACTCAGTCTAGCAGACATCTGCACATCAAGGCACCATGCGGAGAGCCAAGAAAACAATCATTTCCAGAAACAACTGCAATTTCTGAGCATTTTTTTTTTCATTTAAAAAGACAATGATAATCAGGTTTGTCTTTTTGGAGACATGTTATAACTCACCTACAGCTTGCTCTGACATCACCTCAGGTTTTCCTTTCATACTCAGATATCACTCATTCTAGTGCTAATTTATTGTGTTTATTGGTGGGAGACCAAATTCCCAAGAAGAAAAAATTATTACGCTGTGTACATGGGAGACACAGAGTCCCGTTCTTGGTTTTACCTGGCCCAGTTCCTGCTCTCGCAGCCATCGGGGAGAGAACCATTAGATGGAAGACTGTGTGAATAAGTAAGTGAATGAGTGAGTGAGTGAGTGAGTGAGTGAGTGAGAGAGAGAAAGGGAGGGAGGGAGGAAAAAGAAGGGAGGGGGAGAGAGAGAGAGAGGGAAAGTGAGAGACTGTCTTTCAAATTAGTAAACATGCATACTTAGAAACCAAACAAAACCTGCTCCCAGGCATTGTGCCGCGGGGCTGTCTAGGGATCTCAAGCAGTAGAGAACTGTGAAACGTGTTACAAGGAAAAACATGTACTGGGGAACCTTATTCAGGCATGAATTATAGTGCCATCTGCAATAGGTTCAGTGGTAATGAACCCTATATGAAAATATAAGGTGTATTTAAGCAAAACTGCACATAAAGTTGTATATTAATAGTACAACAAAAATGTTGTGATTACAGTCTGATAGAAACTGCATTTTTATGCATTTTCCCTGGGACCAATGGCTCTACATTGAGTAGTTAGGTGTTCATATTGACAGTAAAACCCAACTATTATGAATAATGGAACCCAACACACTGTGTTTTTGATGGACACTTAGCCAAGTCCGTATTCAATCAAAAACCCAGGTGCCTAATGTACCCTTTGCTTAATTACCAGGCATATGGATACAAAGATTTATGGCACAACAAAAATCCAAACCTTTTTCCATACATATTTAAATGCACAACTTCCTACATACTCATTTTACAACTTATGTAATAGAACACAAACCTATTAAATATGGTTGTGAAGCAACAATATTTTAAATGCACAAAGAACTGAACTAGGACTCATGAGTTTTGCACAAGGGGAACCCCTTTCACAATGAACATGAATACTAAAAGCAAGATTATAGATCCTTGATTCTGAACAAGGAAGTCCAGCAATGTCGCTGCCATCCCCCCAACTAGGAATTCACAGTATAAACCACTGAGAAGCAGACATACACATGACACACGGTTAGAACTGCAGGCCTGGGCCACAGAGCTTTCCATAGGAAGCTCAGTAAATGCCACACATATGTAACAGAATCACAAAATATTCCATGTAAAGATAATTAAACCATGACCCTGTCATAAGCCTCATTTATTGGTACTTAATAGCATCAAAATATTATACATGACAGACCAAAAGCTCCTTAGGTGTAGTTTCAAAATAAGCTTCAACTAAGTTTCAAAATAAGCTAAATTACCCAGAAGCTAAGAATACAGATTATGTTGCTAAAATAAATTGAGTACCGGGGCAATCAAGATGGTGGAATAGGGTAAGGACACGTTTAAACGGACCAAAAAACATTTAATCAGGATGAAGCAGAGAGAAAGGACACATTCCAGGAAATAGCAGAGGACAGAACAGCAGCAGAAGGGTACCTGGAGACTGACAGACACAGGAAAGCAGTGGACACAACGGTGTGGTGTTGCAGTGACTGATACTCCAGCAGCATTCAGCTAAGAGCGATCTGAACTCCACCAGCAGCTGGAACTCCACCAGCAACCAGCCAGGAAGGGACTTTCACTGGGAGCTTAACCCAGACAAAGAACTGTCCATCCTGCTGAACTTACAATGAAACTGTTCACTGTATCTTGACAATCGCACGCTGGACTGTCTGCCATTGTCCATGCCCGCGATGGACATATGACTGTATGAAGAACTATACTTTAGTAATAATAGAGGAACTAGGTGGGGGGCGGGGGATCGGGGCTGGGATAAGGGAAATACCACGAGCCTATGGAACTGTATCATAGAATGATAATAATAATAGTTATTTTAAAAAATCAATTGTGTACAGATAACAGGACAAAGAAATAAGTCACCAATTCATGGATTTTCTAAAGGTACTTAAATATTGATCAAACTAGATCTACAAAAATGTGAAAAGTCATACTTTAGAAGTCGTGAAATAAATACTGCCTAATCAATAAGGCAATACAACATCCTGCAAGTATTCCCATGAAAATTTTCCATCATGAAGTCTGTATATTGACAAGCAAACATATCATCTGTTGTAAATTGTAGCACAGCTTCATTCCAACTTAGGTATGGATGCTGGCCAAACAGGCTTTGATAAGCAATTTCACAGTAATAAAGGATATTTTTTTAATAATGTAATCCAGCCATGTCTGTTAATAATGTGCTATCTGGAGCAGTGATAGCATCAATTTCTCACACTTAAATTTTCAAAATTTAGCCTTTAGTACAAGTAGCTCATGGTGGGGGAAAAACTGCAAAACTTCCTGTGCTTTTCTTCTTTTTAAGATAGATTTGAAAGGTAGCATTAAAGATGGAGATCTCTTTTGTCCCCAGCTTACTCCCGCAAAGGCCACAATAGCCACAGCCAGGCAGATCCAAAGCTAGGAGTTTCTACTGGGTCCCTCACATGGGTGTGGGGTCTAAGCATTTGAGGGATCCTTTGCTAATACACCTAGGTGTATTAGCAAACAGTTGGATTAGAAGTGGAATAACCTCATACAAGGCCAAATGGAAGGCCAGACTGCTCCGGGCACTGGCCTAAAACCCAATGGCATGTATGAGAACTGTGTATGGGAGTGGATCAAGTGGAGAAGCCTGGGCAACTCCCCTGGCGAGTCAGAGCTCCCGCTGGTGAACACGATGTCCAGACCTGGGGGTCAGACAAGCTGGGCAAAGTAACTCCAATGGCTGGCTAATGTGTGCGTTGGTAATGGAACGGGGTGTACCAGGCAGGACTGAACAAACCTTAGCCTACAAGTGAAACTAGAAACCAGATGGAGCACAGGTCATGCCGAGATAGGCTCTTACACCTACTGGTCTGTGTGAGTCAGGAACGCTAAGCCACAGTGTCTAAGGCTGAGCCAAGCTGAGTCAGAGCAACCACTGGCATGTGTGTGATCTTTGCTGGGAACAAGCCCGGTTGGGGAGCTACGGGGACACCCTAGCTGGGTTGAGGTTCTCACCAAGGGGCACATGGGCTGAAATGGGGGCTGCATTCTGATCAGGATACAGTTGTAGTCTCCCCTGGCACAAGTGTGGACTGGGACTGGATGCACCAGTCCTCCAGGACACCAGATCCCAACACCATCTGGTATCCTGGAGGACCAGGGTAGATGTGGGATGGACTAGGCTAGGTCTCAACTCCTACTGAACCATGTGTGATCTGTATGTGGGTATGGACGAGCCGTGGCTGGGCTGAAAAATCCAACAGCAAGAACCAGCTTGGGTTGAAGGCCAGTCAGGAAAAGCCACTGTTCCTACTAGGACAGGAGGTAAACTGAGTAGGGCTGGCTCATGGATTCCCTGGTAAGCCCAAAATCTGGCATTGGGAGAAGTTCTGATGGAGGAGCCTGGACAACTTCTCTGACAGGACACAGACCCTGCGGGTAAGCACAAGAAGCATGAATGGAAACAGCCCAGAGTAGGCCACAAGAAGTTTCCCACTGGCATACATTTGGCATGGATCAGGGGCAGACCAGGCTGAATCAGTTCACAAAACCCACTGGCAAATCTGAGCACCAGAACAGAGTGTGGGTCAGGCCCGGTTCGGTTGCAACAAAAACCAGTCCACAAAATGGAATGCCAGGGTGAGGTTGCCTGTAACGGATGTGACTGCAGTGCCCATCCAGCACACGTGAGAATCAGGATCGGAGGGGACAGAGCCAGCAGGGGAATAAGGGGTGGTTCCCTTACTGGACAGCTACTCCCACTGGAGAGCATGGGCTGGGATGGGGGCAGACCAGACTAGGCAGGGCTACAACACCTGTGCACCTCATGTGGACTAAATCAGGGAAAAGCCAAGCTGGGCTGATTATTCCTACTGGTGCAAACAAAATTAGAGTGGATGAAGCTTGTTTGGGCTTAGCTGCAGCATCAGCTGGCAGAAGCTGGCACTGGGGGCTAATTCTGTCAAGTCAAACCACAGAACCACCTGGAGAATACATAATCCGGGAGTGAGAGAGACCTGGTAGGGAAATAGTGGGCTCCTCCCTCTCGAGTTACCACTCCCACAGGAGGGCACGAAAACTAGGACAGGGGCTGGGGTGGCTAGTCAGAGAGGCACTCAACAACATCCGTGAGGGCTGGCTAGTTGAGCTGGTTAGATAGAACTAAGCTTCAATACTCATCTACATGTACGAGAGCCAAATAGGATGTGGGACAGAATGGATTAGTCTGCTACACATTCTGGCAAACCAGGGTAGGGGGTGGGCCTGGTGGGGGTTTTTGTGGGTCGCTCTGACTAGGCTGCAGCTCCCACTGGCTTATGCGAGGGACAAGTATGTGCTGGGCAGAACCAGGCTGGACTGCAACACCCACTGGTTCCAGTGGAAGTTGGGGCTGAAAACAGAACCAACCCAGCAATTGCAACCACCAGCTGATCGGGGCTATGGACTGTGCTGGGCCGTATACTTGCTAGTACATACAAGAATCTGGTCTGGGAACACCTCAGACAAAGTTGCTTTGGGGATCTCCCCAATTGAACTGCCAGAGTTAGAACCCTAACCAAGAAAAGACAGAAGACAGAACAAGTCAATCAACCACCTCAGCTATATGTTGGCAGCGAAATATTGGGCAAATGGAGACTCTATGGTGGACTATGTCAATCAGTGGATTCTTCAACGACCTCATTATGTTTGGAGTGGTGAGATTGGCAGCAATTCATAACTGGTGAACTATCAACACCTCTTGAGCAAGTATCTCAGAGCATGCCTCACATCCGGGACTTGAGGTGGGTGGGAAACTGGTGGGCTTCTCCCTCAATATCCCCATTTACCTCAGATACATGAAGGAAACAATAAGGAAATAATAGTCTTACCCACTTTCCTATGCCTTGAACAATTTTACCCAAATTAACTATGTAAAGATTGTCAAAATAAAATAAAAAATGGGAAAAAAAAAAAGAAGTGGAATAACCAGGACGTAAGCTGGCTCCAACATGGGCTGCCGACAGCACAGGAAGTGACTTTACTAGAGTAGGAATGATAGGAGGACCTCCTGGAAAGGAACGCACCACGGCAGAAGATACCCAGGGGGTTCCGAGGCAGGAGGGAATCTTTGGCACAGATTCTCCAAGTTTCAGGACATGACAGCAAGCAGAGTCCGGGAAGGGGACGCCAAGGTCCTCTGGCAGAGAAATGGAGACCAGAGTGCCCCATGAGCTCTCAGAAGGGAAAGAAAGAAGGGAGAAGAAAAAGAAAAGGACTGGGCAGAAGGTTCCTCGGCCAACACTAGCACATCCCTAGCATGCGTGACGGCAGGGTTAGGCCCAGGCCACCTACTCCTGTCCCATCAGGGTCAAGGTGCCAAAGAGGATATTGGACCCAGTTGCCAAATCAGAAGAGGTATGCTCCTCATTCAGCCAGCACCTGGGAGCCTGAAAATGTAGTGTACTTCACAAAGCAGTTGCATAGCACTACCCAAACACAAGGACAACTGGTTCAAAGTAAAAGGGAGGGCCTACAGGTCAACCTTCCCTTCATGTAAGAACCCGCTTGGGCAAGTATGGCTGGGAAATTCATAATTCAACATTAAAGAGAGGATCATCTATTGCTTGATCCCCCAGCTGGCATTGGCAGCAGTATCCTAGAAAACATCAAAACTCAAACTCATGAGTGAACGTAAAGACCTGTATGAAAGTGCACATCTTATTTTGCAGCCAAATAGGTTTTGAACAATGGAAATCATGTTTGGAGACGAGATTCACGAACAGTGACAGCTGCAGAAACAAAAGAGCCACAGCAGCAGCAGAGGCCCAACTCTGCTTCCAGACCTCCTCCTGGCTCCAGGCACCATGCTGGACTCCACATTCTCCCACACAGGAAGATTCAGAAACTTTCCACAGCTCTGTTCGGGACCCAGAGCAAAGGGTTCTCCCTGCAGCTTCCTGAAGCAGAGGTTAAGCTTCTATCTCTTCATTCAACCCAAGAAAGGAATCTGTTTTTGCCCTGAAGGCAATGACTGTTTTCAGAGTGTAGTCTCCTCTTCCTAACAGGGACATAACGCAGCCCAGACACGTCGGATTAAACAAAATGCCTGCATTTTTAACAATAACAACCACCAAAAAATTCCAAACAGGTTTAAAACAAAGTTTTCAAAGTCTCCTGCCCCATCCGTGAGAGCGTTTCTCTTGGGGAAATTCATGCAGCACAGATTAATACAAGATCTCCTGGGGCTCCTGTTTGGCCCAGTGTCCTGCTTCCTTGCGGCTTCTTGTGTCATTCCCACATCTGCATTTTCTAAAGTCCACACAGATGCCTTTCTGGGGACCTGGGTAACAGTGGAGAGACAAGAAGCAAATGCTTGAATCTCCTTCAATAGATGAGTCCTCATCTACAGAGCAGACATTCAAACTCCCAATTTCAAAACATACCCATTGACCATAATGTGGAATCAGAGAAATGTGTTGAGATCTTTAGTTTTGACATCACGAGTAACACATAGTGATAGGCAACCCTAATGAGATTTGAAGAAAGCACAGAAAAGCAATAGTCTGTATTTTGTTGTTTTGTTTTGTTTTGAGCCCCAGGCACACCAATGTGTTTACCTTTAAGCTAATCACCCGCTCAAGCCTGGTGGCCTTGAACTCAGACTTAAGTTCTACAATCCAGGGAAGCCAATAAACTGCTCCTTAAGCCGTTGTGTTTCCAAAGCACATTAGGGCTTTATTTGCCATGCTGCCAGGTCAGTGCAGTAAACAACCACTCTCACAGTGCAAACTTCTGAGACGGAAGAACTGAATTCTGTCTGCAGGACCCGGGCGGTCCCCCTTTGGACCAGCTTTCTCAGTCTTGCTTGACTTCATCCATTCCTTGCTCCGACAGGGTCCTGCCCAAAGCGACACGGAGAATTGCACTGGCTCCTTGGGGAGCAGGTGTCCATCTGGAGGGATGAGAACACAAAGCCCAAAGCTGGAAGCAGCACAGGTAAAAGCAGCTAGACGTTGCCGACTCACTGCAGGGGGCGCAGGCGGCAGAGGCTGGGGCTGCCAGCATCAGGATCTAAGTCACTGAAACGTAGGGGAGGGTGTAAGGAGGACAGATGAGGGGTGGCTAGAGAAGGTCGTTCTGATTTCTCAGGCATTCTGAACAACTGCAGCAGCAGCTACGGGGGATAACCTGACCCACGCAAGAGTCAGGAGAGAGAGATCACTTAAAGATCTGATGTGAAATGTTCTTCAGCAGTTGAAGCTTTCTGGTTAACCATATTACAATTCTGGAAGAACCACAAAGCTATGAGACCCCAGCTCACATTAGGCTATGCTACTGTATCCACTCAGGAATAAAGAATGGGGACAAACTGTGTGTGTGTGTGTGTGTGTGTGTGTGTGTGTGTGTGTGTGTGTGTGTAATTATTTGAAAGGTTGAGCTAGAGAGGAGGAGTGAGAGACACACAGAGAGCTCTGTTCATTTCTCACGTGGCTGTAATGGCTAGAGCTGAGCCAGCCCAAAGCCAGAATAGAGCAGCTTCTTCCGGGTCTCCCATGTGGGTGCAGAGGCACAAGTATTCATGCCATCCTCCACTGCTTTTCCAGGCACATTAGCAGGGAGCCAGATTGGAAGTGCAGCAGCCAGGACTCCAACTGCTGCTAGAAGCAGATCCCTCACCCACCACACACAGTACTGGCCCCAAGTTGTCCTCATTGTAAGAAAAGTCCTTCATTTCCAGAAGACTCAGAGAAAAGCCTCCCAACGTTGAGATGGTTTCCTCAACATTCAAGAGCACTGTGATGCCACTTTATCTCTGCAGGGACTTCCTGAGACTGTCTTTGCTATCCCGAAAGTCTCATACTGTGTAGGCAAGTGGCTGTCTGAACAGCTCACTGTTAGGTACACGACGAGCAACAGTCCTTCCTTCCAGAAACGTGTGTTACGTCAGGGATCTGTCCGGAGAACTAGGGTGTGCACCAGAATTAGGTTATGAGAAAAGGACGGAAGTATTGAGCAACTCATCCATTTATATACTAAGACACAGTGCCAGGATTTGATCCAAGTTCCCTGTGACCACAATGCCTGTCTTCCTTGGTACCTAATGGCATCAGCACATCAGTCAGTTTACAAAAAAAACAACACATCATTGTGAATTCAAGGGAGAATGGTGCAGAACATTACAAAGGCTTTAAAATTAAATATGCTACAAAATAAAGAACAACAATAAACAGAAGAGGGCAAAAGGCAACTAACTACAAGATTAAGTGAACAAGAAAGCATTTATGTCAAACACCATTAAGGAATTCAAAGTTTGTTAACGTGTCACCCACTGCCATCCATCTGCACATGGTTTCTACACAGTAAAACGGAAACGGGTGCTCTGGAGCATGAAGAGCCACCGTGACAGATGTTGCTTTACCCCCACCAAAGGTGCTACAAAGGCACCAGGGTGTGGGTGGGAGTGTGTGAGTGTGTGAAGTGCAGGAGCAAACCTCAGTCTCTAGGGTCAGTGTGATGGTCATACTGGCATGAACATTGAGACAGAATTAGTTCTGCGATTGGCAAAGTAGTGAAACCATCAGACTGGCTTTTTTAACTCAAAAAATATTAACAGAATGCAACTTTAAGAAAAGTTTTCACTTTACCCTAAGCACTAGCTCAAGGAATAGAATAACATTCATTCTTCTGAGGCACAGAGAATCCAGGATGAAAGATACCAAAGCGATCTCAACCGTGTACTGTAATCCATGGGACATAAGGAATGGGGTGGGAAGGGACACAGCAGAGCAGCATCAGCCCCAGATGAAGCAAACTGGAATTAGCAGACAGAGGGAAGGACCAAGAGGCTCAATCATGTACGGGCATTCCTTTGCACCTACGGTTCTTCCTTCACTCGCACAACCAACCACACAGCCAAACTATTTGAAAACAAATTTATGCCTGGGCTGAACACGAACAAACACTGCTTCTCATAGACCGCTAGACAACAGAATGTAACAACTATTTCCCAAGCACTTAGACTGCATTTGGCCTTATAAACCATGTGAAGATCATCTGCAGTACATGGAGTGAGGCTGGGCGTCTGGCGCAGGGATGAGGCGGCCATGTGGGGCGCCTCCATGCCATATCCACACTGAGGCTCGACTCCTCGCTCCACTTTCAGTTTTATCTTCCTGCCAATGCAAGCCCTGTGAGGTCGTTAAAGGATGCATCGAGTCTACCAGCCACGTGTGAAACCCAGACGGAAATCCCAGCTCCTGGCTTTGGCCTGCCCAGCCCCAGGCATCATAGACAGCTGAGGAATAAACCAGGCTTCAGGCAATCTTAGTCATCTCTGGCTTTCTCTGGTTTTTCATCGAAGGGCAGAAAAAAATACTAAAAAATCATTCCCACTAGAAATAAAGCATACAGCACAGTGTATGTAGATTATCGGTCACCGAGTAAATACCATGTCTCTTATGAGAAGTACTTATTGGAGAAAGCTCCCCACATAAACGAGGGAAAACTGTTGCTGATTACGTGCCTTGGGGAGGGTGTGGCAAAAACAAGTGGTTTCTATGTGTTCACCAGGGCATTCGGTGGGACCACCACACGACACAGGGAGACAAAACCACGGGCCACTGGCACCGGAAGGCGAAGCTCATGGTGGAGGCGCAGGAAGGAACGTTGCAGCTGCCCAAGCAGGGATGGACTGCGGTTCAGGCACAAGGTCTGAGAAACACGGAAGACCAGAATGCTCCTCCCATCCACACAAGCAGCAAAGTGAAAACAAGCTGAGTGACCAAACCACAAAGTTGACTAACTTTCAGCAGCTGCACAAAGGAATGCGCAATCATAGTTGAGGGACACTGGCGTGGCAGGTGCAGAAGAGACTGAGACGCAGGGCCCAGGACACAGAGAGGAGGAAGTCCCAGGGGACAGGCAGAGGTTCAGCGCTGCCAGTAAGTGGGCTGAGGAAGGCCCTGGGAGCATCCTCCACTCGAGACACGGAAGCTTTGGGGACACAGTCTGCAGTCAGCTGGGATGGAGGCATGATGTGTGTGACAAGAGATACCCTGTCCAGAGATATGGCTTAAAAATTAGGGGGATTCATTTGCTCAGGATAGGTTAATCTAAGATAATCAAACTTTCACATAAAGATTATAGACTCAGGCCTAGCACAATAGCCTAATGGCTCAAGTCCTCACCTTGCATGCACCAGGATCCCATATGGACACTGGTTCACATCCCACAGGCCCCATTTCCCAACTAGCTCCCTGCTTATGGCCTGGGAAAGCAGTGGAGGATGGCCCAAAGCCTTAGGACCCTGCACTAACATGGGAAACCCAGAAAAAGTTCATGGCTCCTGGCTTTGAATCGGCGCAGCTCCAGCCATTGCAGTCACTTGGGGAGTGAATCATCAGACGAAGATCTTCTGGTCTCTCCTCCTCTCTGTATATCTGGCTTTGCAATAAAAATAAATCGTTTGTAAAAATTATAGACTCAAAGTAGAAGTTGCAAATTTATAAGATTCATATTCTAATTGCAGGTTCAAATTAACAATGCTTTTCCTCTCTACATTCTAGCTTTCGTGTCTCATTCTGATGGCAGATAACCCTACTTCAAAAGACAAAGTTACTCTCACAACGTTCAAGGGAAATTTATGCTTTAAAATGATAAAATATTTCCGCTATTAATAATTTATTTTCAGGAACAAGAAAACTAAACCACAGTTCATGAGTGGAAATTGGAGGATTTCTCTCTTCTCTATGGCAATTGATTCTTTGAGCAGCAGCTGGCAGGAATGGGACATGACACAGCTACCAAGGGAAAAAAAGCATGCGAGTTCTTGAAAAAAAATCACCCAGAATTTACAAGTATACGATCCAGCCATTCCATTTCTGGGTATATACTGAAAAGAACTGAAAACTAAGACTCAAGAGAAATGTTTGTACTCCTTTGTTCACGGTAGCATTATTCACCATAGGCAAAACTGAGACACATCCAAGTATCCAAAAATAAGAGATTCAAAAATGTGATTTCTGCATGAAACGGAGTATGATTCAGTCTGCAAGAGGGATGGGTTACAACATGGATGAATTTTAAGCATATCATGCTAAGTGCCATAGACCAGTCACCAAAAGACATGTGCCAAGAAATCCCACATCTGTGAGGCATCAAAGTCGTCACATGATTTGAGAGACAGAGGAATGGCAGTTACCAGGGAGAACCCAGAGAGAGAGAGTCATCATTCAGGGGCAAAGGGCTCCAGCTGTGCCAGACACAAAGGGCGCTGCAAGTGGAGAGTGGTGTTTGTTGAGCAGTGTAAGTGGACTTAAAGCAACTGGACTGCCCACTTAAATGGTATATTTCATCTAACATGCATTTTATCGCAGCTCAAACATTTACCACAAAGTTGGAAGAATACTATAGTTCAGCAAGGTGACACCTTCCTCTAGAGGATTATCTGGTAAACCAGGAGGACCTGTGTCGTCAGCACGAAGCCAGCTAAGGTGAGCACGGGCGCCTTGCTGCCCTGGGGGGACGCAGGCCGATTGCAACGTGCAGCATGCTCCTCCCAGGGGCCTTCAGCTCACATGTATTGGTGAAATTACTCATTTAGAGCATGACTCCTCAAAGGCCACTGGTTTATTTCTCCTCCACAATCACATTTCTTGCCTCAATGTGCACATGGCAATGTTTTGTTGCCCATCCGTGTATTTGTTTCAACTTGACACTGAGGACACTCTGGGCTGCTTCTTACTCTACACAAACACCCAGTGGTAATTCACATTGAGTAACACAATACAGTCCTCTTCCCCAGGAACGGGTAAACTTCCTACTGAAATGGCAGGGCTCTGAACCTCAGCTGGATTATGCTGAACTGTATAAACAAATATAAAATGCACAATGCAGGATTCCAGCCCACTTCTCTTAATGCTCCCGTTATTTGCCAAGTGATGACCGCGCAGATCAGACACCCACACTGAGCTAACGAAGTTAAGCAGGCAATCCACAGCAGTGGCATCGATTCACACGCATGTTGTTCTCAAGGTAATTCTACAGCATCGGATCTTTGGGCATCCACATACTAAGCCTTAATGTCCTCACGCAGTTTCTTTAATATTTTCTCTATACAAAAGACATAGTGCATGTGATTCTGTCCTAACTCCCAACACATATTCATCACATGAACTATAAATTACTCCATGATTACAAAGGAATAGCCTGTCTTAAGAGTCTGCATAAAGTAACAAAAATGACAAACATGCCATAAACCTGGTAAATGTCGTAAAGAATGTGCATTAAGTGATACATCTGAAATACACACATCAGGAGCAGCACAAAGCACGAATCCATTAAAGCCATGAGCAAAAGTTCGTTTTTGATATAATGTGACCACCTGGAAAATGCTCTGTGTATAATTTTAAGTGAATAACACACAAGCTAGAAAAATTATTAACTTTCTTTATAAAGCTAGTGAAGAAAACCACAGAAAATCATTAAAGGTTGATTTTTTTCCCCAAGACAGAACATATACTTTACTTTCACTTTCATTCTTTTAAGTGTTAGTATAACATTGTATAATAAATGCATGTAAAAATAAAAGTGCCAGGACCAGCCGTGTTGCATAGTAGGTTAAAGTTACTGCCTGAGACACCAGCATCCCATATGGGTGCCAGTTCAAAACCTAATGGCTCCATTTTTGATCTAGCACCTTGGGAACACAGCAGAGGGTGGCCCCTACACCCTGAGGGAGAGCCTGAGGAAGCTCCTGGCTTCTGGTTTCCAGCCTGGCCAGCCCACACCATTGCAGCCATTTGGAACCTGAACCAGCAAATGGAAGCAAGCTCTCCTCCTTTCTCTCCCTATCTCTGTGCAATTCTGCCTTTCTACAAACATTCTCAGTGATGTGTGTGTTCCACAAAAGCATCAGAAACACTTTAGAAAACAGATTTCCGGTGGCCAGCTCATGGTACCTGCACAAGCAGCTGTTATTCCCAGAGACTGAGACTCTGTGGGATGTGATGCCACCAACCTGCATACAAGCCCTGGCCCGGGGAACCAGAGCAGTGGCCTGGAGCCAGGAACCACCATCTCTATCAGTTCACAGTATCAGAAATGCAGATCCTGGGCAAAGCTCAGACTAGCCCACTGTGCTTCCAGCAGTGAATCAAACAGGCCTTGATGATTCACATATAACACAACTTACTAGTTCTTATTCAACAACCAATGTGAAAATCTGTGTAGGCAGCATCGGAATTTAAAATTCAAAAGAATGCAAATGAATGCAGGCACTAAACATAAGACAGCCATGTGGCAGGAAATCAGGACACAATTCTATTTGGTATGCATTGTTACTAGGTTGTTAATATTTCCTACTTATTTACAATGTTGCACTTACCATCTGAATACAGAAGCTTCCAGAGAGAGAACAGTTCAGGTATCCAATGGCACAGAACAAGTGCTTAAACACCATTTTCATTTGAGTTTCAAATTTAATAAAGACGTGATCTCATGCAAGGCTTTCACTCCATACTATCAGCCCTTTCTGTTCTGGGAATCAACTCTATTGCTCTATTCAGCACATGACGTTCACTAACCACAAAGCCAAAGTGTCTGACCAGGGACTGGGGCAGGCTTCCCATTGTCCAACAGGGACTGATGCAGGCTTCCCACTGTCCGACCAGGGACTGGGGCAGGCTTCCCACTGTCGGACCAGGGACTGGGGCAGGCTTCCCACTGTCCGACCAGGGACTGGGGCAGGCTTCCCACTGTCCGACCAGGGACTGGGGCAGGCTTCCCACTGTCCGACCAGGGACTGGGGCAGGCTTCCCACTGTCCGACCAGGGACTGGGGCAGGCTTCCCACTGTCGGACCAGGGACTGGGGCAGGCTTCCCACTGTCCGACCAGGGATTGGGGCAGGCTTCCCACTGTCAGACCAGGGACTGGGGCAGGCTTCCCGTTGTCCGACCAGGGACTAGGATAGGCTTCCCACTGTCTGACCAGGGACTGGGGCAGGCTTCTTACTGCCCAGCCAGTTTCCACAGAGCAAGTTTCAAATGTTCATGATTCAGATCACTTGAAACTTTACAAAACTTGCCATCTGCTTGGATTCATCTTCCTGAAGTACACAAAGGAATCCCAACATTGCTAATAGCAGATAAGCAGCCTGAAAACGAAAAGCCAAGACTGAAAAGGTCCCCACTGGAACTAGAGAAAGCTTTAAGTTCCAGCAGGTGTCTGGACAGAAGTTGAAAGAATATCAGCAGCCTGAGACTCACACACCAGAACAGCATTTACAAGGAACCACAAATACAGAGAAAACATGAATTAGGCAGAAGATGAAAGTTGAAGCCAGCCAGGGCCCCTCCAAGGCTCCCTTAGCCAACCAGGATTCCTCCATGGCTCCCCCAGCCAGCCAGGGCCCCTCCATGGCTCCCCCAGCCAGCCAGGGCCCCTCCATGGCTCCCCCAGCCAGCCAGGGCTCCTCCATGGCTCCCCCAGCCAGCCAGGGCCCCTCCATGGCTCCCCCAGCCAGCCAGGGCCCTTCCATGGCTCCCCCAGCCAACCAGGGCTCCTCCATGGCTCCCTTAACCAGCCAGGGCCCGCCCTGGAAAATGAACACAGAAAAGGCTCTGATGTGATGCAAAGTTTGGCCAACTTGGAATGTGTGCAGAGAGCAAGACTTCATAGACTACGGAAGAAAGCTTGATATAAGAAACCCATGTTTTCTAGAATGCTCCTTCACACCTGCTCTAGGGGTAATGCTCATGAGAAATGGAGTGTAGCAGCCCCGAAACAGGAGAAAACAGAACTTCAAACATTTCTGGTGAATGCCAGGAGTCAGGAAGACTAGACCATAGATGTTGTTCCCACAGACCTAAACCTGACCCTTAAGCCAAGTCCCTAATCTCATCCCTGACCTTCTTCCTGTGCCAATCTCTTGTCCCATTTGGCATCCATTATGATCCTGGTGATTCAAATCATACTGGCTTATTTACTTCATCTTCTAATCTACCCCACCCCCACCCCCAGTACTGCCAGCACCCTGGGGGATTGGCTTAGTCCACATGCACACCTGGCAGAGTGGGGGAGGCGGGGAGGGAGGGAAGGAATCAGATGGCAATTCCGCCTAGGGCTATTATGACTTGATATTTGCCGAAAATGCATGGCTGCTTAGAAACCCCAGAACATGGCAACTACTGAGCTAAGGTAACATATGGTACATAATACAATTGCTCTGTGATAAGGGGTGCACATAAAACAGGACATAAAACAAATATATCCAACACTCCACACGCCAGCAGCCTGGGAGGACATATACCTTGGGGAACCATGGAAGGAAGGAACATGTTTCCTTTGCCTGTTGGTCCCATTCCTAGTCGTTCCATGAAGAATCCATTCCATCCTTTCAAATTACAGTCCACAGGTTGACAGAAAAGCCCTTGAACACAATAGGCAGTGATGGCAAAAGTCTATAATTTCAGCCCCTTTTCTCTTTTCCCATAAATATTTTCATTTCATACTCAGAGAACCCTTCAATTGGAGCATCTCAGTGAGAGAGGTTATTCTTAGCATGTCAGGACCAAGAACAGAGAAGGCCTGGAGAAAGCATTCATGAGGAATGTGTTGAAGTGCATTTGGTATCCTCTGGGTTAACCCAAATTTCTGAATTAACGGAGGAACATCACTGAATAAACATGAACTGTACACACACACACACACACACACACAGAGTGAGGCCTGCCTTGTAACTTAAAAGAATCAGTGTGTCTTTCCTGTGTTCAGGAAGAGTTCATTTTATTTGAAGCATACATTTCTGTCAGTGAAACAGTAAAGTGTGGTCACCCATGTCACAGAACACCCAAGGGGGCGATCTTAACCATGGCAGTCAACAAGCATCAGGATTTTGGAGACACCATAAGAGAACCACGTCTCAAATGAAAAGGCAAAGAACACTTATCAGTATTAAAACATCTCTTTTAAAAGGTTCTATCGACTTTTCGCTACACTCTGATCCCATCACTGCCAGTGTGACAAAGTGTGATGAAGTGGACACAGCCATGCACCATTTTCAGTTGATAATGCCGCAGTAAACACTCATGATTTTTATCATGTCTCATTCTGTGCTTTTTTCAGCCCATCTCATTCAGCCTCAGCTCGGTGTGATTACAGACTTTCGGGCAAGTCTGCACATGGCGCTGAAACACAGCAGGTGAGCTGTAACATACGAAGGCACGACTGATAAACTGGGTCTGCGATAGCAGGTGAACGCCACACTGCCAGGCTAGAGCCAGAAGGAGCCCCTTTAAGCACCACCTCACAGAGCACCACAGAGCGGCTCCAGAGACCAGCAGCAACAGACAGGCAAGGCTAATGAGGTTATTGACTAGGTTTCACCTTCCAAAGCCAGCCTCCAAGGGTGTTCTGTCAGCTTATATTTAGGAGACACTGTCCACTTTGCTTCAGGAGTGGTTAGGCTCTCATCAAATTATACCGTAACCACCATGAAAATGCTAAACCCAGCACTGTCAACAGGATGTGTGTGTGTGCCCAAAATCCACTTTCTGACCTCAAGACTTTAAAAATGCAGAAGGGGTAAAACACCCTAAAAACAGAAGGATCTAAGGGGTTTTGGTTTCATTATGTTTTATTGTGGCAATTGAAACAGCAGCCTCAGTTGCTAAAAGGGACTGCATTAAAACTCTACATTTCCCCCTAAAAGTAGCTGCGGATTTTTTTTTAAAATACTTCAACTTAGTGCCACATCACACTTGCACTTCCTTCCACATCCCCATCTTAGATAAGCTGAGTACGCCAGGGACCACACACGGTACAGAAGGCTACCCAGATCGAGGAGATGCCAATCATATGGGCAAATAAACGCCAAGCACCTTCTAAAGATGCCACCATCTCAAAGTATTCTGAATACCCTCACACCCAAGAACATTTTATAGTCATAGGCAAAAGCCTACCATCTTCTCTTCAGTGAACCCCAGGGACATTTGTTTTTTGCTTTGGTTTATTTTTTTAAAGATTTATTTATTTATTGGAAAGTCAGATATACAGACAGGAGGAGAGACAGAGAGGAAGATCTTCCGTCCGATGATTCACTCCCCAAGTGAGTGCAACGGCCAATGCTATGCCGATCCGAAGCCAGGAGCCAGAAACTTCTTCCGGGTCTCCCATGCGGGTACAGGGTCCCAAAGCTTTGGGCCGTCCTTGACTGCCTTCCCAGGCCACAAGCAGGGAGCTGGATGGGAAGTGGAGCTGCCGGGATTAGAACCAGCACCCATATGGGATCCCGGGGCATTCAAGGCAAGGACTTTAGCCACTAGGCCACGCCGCCAGGCCCCCTCAGGGACATTTGTTAAAGCTATGCCTTAGGAAACAGTAATCACATAGAGACATGGGGCAGGGCAACTGAGCCCCGACTACGCCATCTCCACAAAACGACCACTGCAAGCCTCCAGATGCTCTTCTACACCTACACCTATACCAACACACAGCGTGAGCATGGATCTGTGCGTGCAAAAGATGGCTGTGTGCCATTTCATACGGCGTCTGGCCACGAGAGCAATGCAGAGCATCAGTCAGCCCCACCATGGTAACAGCACACAGCATCAGTCAGCTCCACCCCACAGCCAGGCAGAAGACCGTTGTCAGGCTGACTACAGTCGGGACGATTCTACAAATCAGAGAAACTACCAAAATTGCACAATCAGGCATCCAGAATTGAGCTAAGGAATAAAAACTAAAACTAAGATATCCAAAAATAATACATTATCACTCAACCTATCATGAAGGAACTGGCTTCTAATCTTCATTTGTTTTACTTACATTAAAGGCATGTTGATGTAGAGATTGAAGAGAAAAGATGAGAGGCAGACCGACCGGGGGAGACACAGGCACAGAGATAATATTGTACGTCCTGTTTACTCTCCAAATGGCTACAAGGCCCAGGGCTGGACCACTCCAAGCTGAGGCCAGGACCTGGAGCTCCATCTTGGTTTCCCACAAGGGTTGCAAGATCCCAAACACTTGGGCCATCTTCTGCTGCTTTTCTGGGCACAAAGCAGGGAAATGGATGCAAGTGGAGCAACCAGGACAGCCAGGACTCAAACTGGCACTCAAAATAGGATGCCAGCATCACAGGGCACCAGGTTTCTTATGAGCTGAGACAAAAAAAAAAAAAGACTGCTGATGAGGCTGTGCAAGGGGCAGCAGATTGCATGGTGCCCTGAAGCTGTAGGCATGGCCTCCCACTGCCACATCCTGAAAGACCATAGAATCTACGTTCAAACTAGAGGAGGAGCCCTCACAAGCACCTAAGAAGCCCTCTCGGTAACGGGAGCATTAAGAGCCTCCAACCTTTCCAAGATAGAAATCAGCAGAATGTCTGCCACATTTGTACCCTGCAGCTCCTGGAGCAACTGCATTTGATTAACGTGTCCTGATGCTAATAAGTAAATGAATCTAGCAAAAGCGCACAGATCTAATCAAAGCACCATAAGAATGCTAGCTGAGCTTTGAAATGCCAACATCTGCTTATATTGAAAAATGGACATTTCCCCACGTTAAAACACAGCTAGAGTGTTCACACAAGTGCATTCAGGAATTAGTGTGGTTCGGAGGCACATATGGCTGACTGCGCCCTTCCTTCCACAAATCCACTTTGGCAGACACATGTCCATGGCCTCTCGGGTCAGCTGAAGGACAGGAAGCATTCCAGAGAACCTACCAGGAACCTGCTCTAAAGTTGAGGGCTCAAGACTACAGGAAGGCTTCAGCGTCCCAGGCTCCCGGCAGCAAGGCTTGACGCATCCTCTGCCCAAAGAAGTCTCCCCTTCCCAGCCCGGGAACGCAGAGCAGCCTTGACCCAGGAGGTCAAGGGATTCCCAGGATTCCTTGCAGACCTTCAGTCCGTGATTAAATGACTCCATTGGCAGGCAGCACAGGTGCGATGCTTAGAGTGGTGCAGGCTTGAAAGGGAATCCCAGACAGTGGTGCAAAGACAGGTTTGATTCCGGCCACGGGCCCACTTTGTACATATTACTGGTTCCTCCCAGTCTCAGGCTCTCTTTAGTAAAAAGGAGATAACCCCTACCTAGCAGGTCTCCTAAGGGGATTAAGAGTGACTAAAATAATCCCACCGGTGCCAGAAGCTCCGCAGGATCAGGCTCCCAGCACACTAAATGAAAGGGACAGCAGTTGAATCCGTTGTGTAGGGCAGAGCAGAAAACTATCATTAAACATCAAAAAGAAAAGACCGTTAGTGAAAAGGCACATGTGGACCACCTAGCAGAAAACCCAAGGAAGGAACTAACAAGTTCTCCTGTTCACAGGACTAAAGCCAGGAGCTGGGGAGGAACTAATTAAAACCAATGTGCTACTAAAGAGCGGGGCCACGCCCACGAGTTCAAGCTAGTTCTTTCTGGCAGGTGTTTGTGCCTGATGTTTAACGGTATTTCATCACATGAATGCTATCTTGTGTGGTTCAGAAATCAACAGAGAACTCTTCCCCAGACTTTCCTATTCCTTGCTAACAGTTTCCAGCCCAGGTCACCGAGACTGAAGAGCCAAAACACATCAGGCAGGTCCGAAAGAGTGAGAGTAATTTCCAGCCAGGATTTCTACAGCATTCACAACCAAGCCATGAACACAGATGGTAAGCATGGCAGACAACAGGGGAAGGGTTGGGAGGGGTCAGTTAACAGGGGATGGAGACAAAGAGCCAGTTCCATCAACAGAAAAGAAATGGTCAAGGCAAGCACTGCTGTGAGACCAAAGCATTTCACCCACACGTCATCACCAGGTGACAGCAGGGACAGGCACCTATGGCACCTCTGGTCCCAGATTGTCCATGGGGAGGCACCGAAGCCTGGAGCTGGGTCAGCTGACTGCAAAGGTCCCCTCCACTCTATAAATGCAGAGGCCAAGCCAACAGCAAATACAGACTCATATCCACACTGGCGATGTTTTGGAGATCTAATTTAGGCATATATAAACATAAAATAAAAAACATACATTTTACCTTACACAGACCTAGAGTCATTACATTAGTTCTTGATGTAAATTTTCTTTCAAAACACACAGCCTAGATTTCAAAACTAAACCTCTACATACTTTGTAAGGTTGGAAAAATGTCCTCCAAAGCTTCATCAGAAAAATGACCTAATCCTCATTTTTCTTTTTGTCTCACATAAGAATTTTTTTAATTGTTCGCTTCTTTTGCTGCTCCCTAATAGCTGCACTGCCTCTTAGACGTTTTCCGACACCTCCCACTGTGGCACACACATCTCATACTTTGTTTCAATTTTCCTGAGCACACAGACCTCTCACGCACATGCTCACACATAAATGAACATTTCTGTGACAAAGTTTGAACAGGCTGGCTTACGAGTCCAGTTCCTCAAAAGTATCTGCCCACTGATATCCCAAACCAATCCCTGCACACTTGCAAACCTTCCTCTGTGCCGGTGCCCACCCAACGGGCTCCTCCTGCCAACCCCACTGCCCCTGCCCCGGGCAGGTGGCACTCCCTCTGGAGATCTGCTTTTGGCTCCCCCAGGACCTCAAGGCCTCTCCTCGACAAAGAGTTCACTCCGTCATCAACAGTTACCACATTCCCAACTACCCTCTATCTGAGCTCTGAGTTTTGTTTTATTCACAATTGAAACTCCAGCAGCCAGCAAGCAAAGTCCTCAGACAGGCTCACTGAATCACTTCAGAATAAAGGAACAAACATTTCTTAATTTCACAAATGTTTAATCAAAATAAACCACCTCAGAGAATTTAAGAAAATCAACACATATTAATCTAATCTGCAATAGCAACCTGACATGGACAACCTATACTGTACCACACAGTGTGATTACCTTAGGAGACATGTGCCGCCCGTAAATGAGCAGTGAGCCTCTAATGAAAAAGGACAAAAGCTGGGGACATACGACAGGCATCTGGCAGCATGGAAATCTTACAAGCTCACACTCTGAAAACCAGCTTTCAACAGTGCCAAGTTTGCCTGGTCCTTGTTGGTTTAGCCACACCGAGCCTCCTTAGCAGTCAGACCTCAGGATGAATGAGAGTAAGCCATTTCCCAATCTCACTTTGAGACCATTTACCTACCTTCTAGTATTCAACTGCTGCTATTATTCCATCAGCTGAGTAATTCAGTGGTTATATGCACTGCGTTGTTCAATTACCACATAAAGATGAGTTCTTGCACATCTCTAGATGCCAGCCTTTTGCTTAACTCAAGAACCCTGACTGACCAATTGTACACCAATTCTCTCTGCCTTGGGGTCATCTCAGTATTTCATATGTGGAACAGCCAGGACACTTGCACGACAGCACTTTGCACAACACTTTTCCAGCACAACTTGTGTTACTGGTACCGATCCTGGGAGCCAAGGTGCAAACCTGATCCTCAAGTCTACTGCTTCCCTCACCCTTCCTACCTATAACTACCTGTCCACCTCCGTAATCTCCCGGGTATCTCTCCACTTCTTCCCTGCCTTCACTTCCCTATTGCCTCACCCCAACCCCAGCAACCTCATTGTTTATCTACAATAATGTCCTGGCTCCTGCGTGGGGACAGAACGAGAGTTCTCTGTTGTAACCAAGGCTTCTCCACTGTCCTCGGGGTCACACCCCAATGCGCTTCTTCAGACACCTCTTCTAACAGGGAGAACATCCGGGCAGGTAACCAGGGGCCACCTGCAGGAAAGAGTGCATGAAGAAGTCTCCTATCCTCACAGTCAGGTTCTGCTGCCCACTCCGACACAAACTGCCCAGGAACCAACCCTCATTCCACACTCACTCGCATCTCCAGTGCTGACAGGATGACTGCTCTGGTTAACTACAAGGATTTCAGACATCTGTTTTCATGACAAAAATTACTGTGACAGTTCAAGACACAGCTCTCCTGGACATCCGAGACATAACGGAAGAACACCCTGCAGTCCTCTGTGGCGTGGCAGGAGGTTGATCTCCAGGAAAACTTCCGTACTAACATCCAGCTCAAACGTCAGCATGCGGAGATGAGGCCGCCTCCCACAGTCGGCTATACGGCTTCTTCCTAGGAATTCCCCAGGAGCCTACAATGACTTCAGAGGAGGCAGCACTTCCGTGTTATGCAATCGTGTGCGTTTACATATGTTCACGCACTGAGGACATTTTTAACGTCCGGGCCAGGCAGGAAAGACAAGGACATTCTTCCTTGATAACCTGTGAATTTGCCCCTAGGGAAGCTCTGAGCACCAGGAGGAGTGCGAATGATCAATAAACACTGTGAACTCAGCCTGTCTACCACAGGATCTTGCTCAAAGGCAAGAGCAGCACTGACGGAAACTCTCCTAAGGACATGGAAGATTCTAGAGCCCTTCACCTGTGTCTGAATCCTGGCTGATCCCCTTCCGGGCTGTGTGGGCCTAACAAGGCCCTTTGTCTCTGTTTCCCTGCACCTAAAGCAACAGGATAGTGTTCTGTTTGAAGCAGGTGGTACTTCCAAATACTCAGTAACTGTGAGTGGTAGTAACTTAAACTAGCATTCAGCAGGCTGTATTTCTCCAAACTCCTTGGAACCAAAGGGTTTTAGACTCTGGAGTAGAGGAAATATCTTTGGGATGGGAAATTAATTTCATTTATATTTCATACACACCTTATACACTTCAGTGCAGGTATTATTTTGCAGTATTTTCAATAACTCAGCGCACAAAACAAAGGCTTCTATTTGTGACATGTCAGGACATAGAAAGTTGTGTCATAGCATTTTGGAGTTTTCAGGTTAATGGCGGGCAGCCCACATCATACCATCAACACATCAGTATGTATATCCTTCAGTCTCCACAGGGCCCTCAGTTCATCGGCAGCAAGAGCAGGAGCTGTCAGACCACACTCCACGCAGAAGTCATGTGGACACTTGCGGAGGCACACCTTGCTGTGCCCAGAAGCCGACTTTCTGATGCAGGGACCAGGGTCTGTGTATACCTAACGGGCCCCTGGCAGGTGCACAGCTGCTGCTGGACTGCAAGGACATGGTGAGACCAAACACTGGGGGCATCTCCAAGCCACTGGAGGGGAGGGTGTGGTTACAGTTCTCATACACACTGCACTGTCACAGAATCCACTCCCCCAGACCTGGAGTCCCAAGCAGTCCAGACTTCAGCCTCCCGAGAACTCAGAAAACAGAAACCCCTCAAGAACTGGTGACTGACAGCCAGTTGGGTGAGTCACTGAGCAAAGGCATGCCTGGGAGGATCTGGAAGACTGGAGAGTCACGGGCTATGTGAGCCCAGAGTCTCCGATGAGCCAGGGATCCATCCACCCCACACAGTTCTTCTGCCTCCAACCACAGCCTCCCCACACTGTGGAGGTAACGGAGCCCCAGCCTTGCCCGGGGACGAGTGCCCGGCTGCTGGGAGGCACCAGGCTCCGGGGCACAGGGAAGTCAAGCTGCAGTCCGGAAGGGTACTGCATAAAGACCGCTTCCTAGGTTGCCCAGTAAGACTTCAGCCAAAAGAGAAATTTTTCCAAGTGCTGAGTGATCACCTTGTCCCACTTGAGGCCGACTCTTTGGAATCATTTTTCTTAGCAAGGATCCCCAAGCTACCCACCTCACAAAGCCTACATCGGCCCCTGGTCCACATCCTTGGGTCTTCCATCGCCTGCCCCTTTGGATCTTTCTGGAAGTTTCTCTAGTTCATCCCTCATCCAGCTCTTCCATGATCCTAACATCTTAACCACATCAAGTATGTTTTCACAAACCGCTATGGAGGATTTTAAGTACTCCCAGGGAGAGTCAGAAGGTGCCATGTCAGTTTCACTGCCAAAGGATACAGGGGAAACCTGTGACATGCATGATGCAAGCAGAAAACCCCAACTATTCCTCCATCATCGGGGAGGCCTTTGTTCAACAGCTGACTGGAAAAGTCTCAGTGCAAACTCAGTGTGAATTTAGCGTAACTTCCAACAACTACATGGACAGTTCTATCAAAGCATGTCTCTTTCACGACAAGCAATCTTTTCGGTTCGAGGTGCTGTTTCCATCATCATTCTGCAGGGTGAGTTCAATCTGAAAATGTCACTTTAAAAGTCTACCTGCACTTTACAAAATTCTCAGCTGGATTTACCCAAAAGTCGAATGGGAGCTGTAGGACTCCTGGTCAGAGAAGCCCCCACACTAACAGGTAGGCTTCAGGAAGGAGGGGGAGTCCTCTAAAGTGAGTGTCAGGCATGTTCATGAAGACAGACTGATACTTTTATTATTCATTAGTTCAAAGAGATAAAGAGAAAAGGCCTCCTACCTGCTGGTTGCTCCCTAACATAACAGTCAGAACCTTGACTCCCATGTAGGCAAGCCAGGACCCAGCCATTGGAGCCGCCACCTGCTGCCCTCTGTGAGAGAGGGGATACAGGCACCCCCTTTAGCCGCAGCCCCTCCTCACTTAAATCAGGCCTCTAGTGTATGTTCAGGAAGACGCACGGCAGAGTTGATGTGTAAAAAACTTGCTCCCTGCCCAACCGCCCCCAGTAGGACAAGGTGTAACCAGCAGAGTGCTAGAGAAACAACATGCATTGTGTTCAGGGAAGGCTACCTTCACCCCCAGGAAGTGACCGCATGAGTGCACATTGGGTTTCTAATGCCTCTGAATTCAGGCAGTTACACTCTTCCGGCAACAAGTGGTCAGCAGCCACCTCCCAGGACAGCCACCTGCCCAGCACACAGCACCGCAGACACTCCTGCCTCGGTTTCTCAACTTCATGGGGAAGTAATGCAGACACACGATTTTAAGTCACAAGGTGACTTAAAATCCTAGGAATATACTGGCCGCATGTAAATCTCACCCTTCCTTTAATGTACGTTTCCCCTAAATGTGGCTGCAGATGACCTAACTAACAACAAAACTCTTAGGAAGCTGCCATTCTCCTGGCAGGTAAGTACAGGTGCTCCGGGTGCCTTTCCAACCTCACCTGTAAGCAATAAACCCCTACAACGCCCCTAGCATCCACATCTGCGCCCCCTAAAAGCAAACCAGCCCCTTCTCGAAGAAGCTTGCTTCTAACACGTGTTCAGTATCTGCTAGGCTTGAAACGCTGCGGATCCCCGCAGAAAACAAACGCAGATGGACACCACAATCTGCAGAAATCGCTCAGAACCAGCGAAAGCAGAAACTGGGGCGCGTGGTTTATGCCAGCGCACGTTCTGGGGTGCAGCTGGGACCCTCAGACCTGAGAAAACCCGTGTGCTGTTGAAGAGGGCACCAGAAAGCCAGGGGCAAGCCGTCTGCTCAGCAAATGGCAGATACCGAGAGCCCTCCCTTGCAAGGATCGCCACTCAAGCCCACCTCCACCGCCAAGGTCTCTCTCCGTCCCGGGCGTGACTGCGACACCCAGAAAGCTGCCAAGAGGTGGTGAGGCCCCTGCGCGCTGGGGCTGGGCAAACCCAGGGCGAGAGCCCAAGCCCGAACCTAGAGCCGCGAAGCGAAGGTCTGGCAGGTGAGGGACCCTCCGCCGCCGCCACACCTGACAGGCAGCAGTGAGGAAACCAATGCCAAGGCGCCCAGCACCCTGAAAGCTTGGCCTCAAAAACGCAAAGACTTCCCGGACTGGGGTCCCTCCCTGGCTCGCGTTCCCCTCAGACACCCTTCCCACCCCCTGGGCCCCGAGTTTGGAGCGACCTACCCTCGCGCCCTCCTCCTCCCGGGCCCTCCAGGTGGCCAGCTCGGCGCCTGGCTGAGAGCCGGCAGCCGCCCGCCGGCTTCCCCGCGCCGCGCTCACCTGTCGGGGCCGGCCCGGTCCGCAGCGCCGCCGGGAGAGTCCCGAGGAGCCGGTAGAGCCGCGGACTTCCTCGGCTGCGCGCCCCGCCTTAAAGGGGAGGAGGCGCCGGCGTCACCCGGGGCCGCCCGCCGCGCGCGCCCGCTGGCCACGAGGCGCGACTCGGAGGGAGCCGGCCGGGCGTGGAGCCGGGATGCCGGCAAGTGGCGCGTGGGTCCGGGGAGCGCGTGCGTCCGGGGAGCGCGTGCGAGGCGCCCGGAAGCGCAGGTGTTTGCACAGAGGGCAGGTGTGGCCCGCAGCAGCTCAGTCTGTTCCTGGGCCCTTGCGGCACCTGGCCGACCCGCTGTGCGCAGGTGGGTTCCTGGGGCCAACGGGCTCAGAGTCAGCCTTGTCTCAAGCGCGCACTGGCGTGGCAGACTCGGAGTCAGGGGTCCTGGCGCGTTGCCTGTGAGCCACACAGAGCCTCCTGACCCAGCCCACAATTGCCTGCTGTCCCTTAGCCCTGTGTTTCTCCTATTCCCGTGGATTCTGTGCACAAGGAGGCCTCAGATCAGCTGGGAGAAGGCTGATAGGGAGCGGGGCCCTTAGCGGGCATAACCTCAGGTGGGGAGCTTGCTGGGGTCAGAGCTTCCTCAGGTGAGCTGCTTGCATCCACTGCAAAGCTCTTTGTACCCCAACTTTCCCTTTAAAAGCCAAGATTACGGCAGTGGCTCTCTCATGGCTTCTCAGTTAGATGGTTGACATGGAAGCCTTACCAGTGTCCTGACCCATTGCGACCACACAATAATAGCAAGGTAAAATAAAAGTATGGAAGCAGAAGAGCTTAAGAAGAAATGACAAGGCCCCAGGGGAAGGCTGCTTACCAAACCCCGCCGAGGGAACACTACATTGGCCTCTGTTCTTGGGTAAGATAAGGTCGAGACAATCACCCCGGCCTGCTGAGATGGTTAGAAACAGCTCCAGTTTAAGGAGCACCTGAAGCCCAGCTGAAGCCAACAACAGTGGCCCCGTCAGAGGCGAGTCAGGGCCCAGGGTCAAAGTGAGCTGAAGGTGACAGGCCTGGGCCAGGAGTGAGGGACCCAGGGAAACCCAAGTCTCAGGAATGGCAGGGGGAGAGCCAGAGCTGCCTGGCCTTACAACTGAATTAAAACAGCAAATGAACCCACACCAAAAGCTCTTTGGAGTTCCTCTTCTGTGGTTCCGGCAGCCCAGCCACAAGCTGAAAATGAGAGCCAGCAGTTTGCAATCATTCTAACGCTGTACCCCACCCCCACCCCTCCCCTACAGCACACTCACTCACTCGCCAGCAGCCCCTGGGTGCTGGGTCGTGATTCTCCCAGCCTGAGCCTGTGCTGGCCCGCCTGTAGTAATGAGCTCCAACTAGGGAATTATTTCCTGGCTTTGAGCAGCTCAGCTTTGCCGCACTTACAACAGCAGCTGGACTCGCATCCTCCCACCCAGATGATGCATTTTTAATGTTAGATTGAACTTCTTAATTTAAACAGGCTTCAAACCAAGCCTTACATTATGAGCCCGGGCCAATGATGTTATATTTGTTACTTTCAAAAACCTCTGGTTAGAATAAGTGGCCTGCTCCCCCCCCCCCGCCTTTAGGAGTCACGTGAGCTGGAGCACATAGACTCAGTACCATCATCAGGGTGATGAGCCTGGTGGACACTGTCCACCTACAGACACGCTTGCTGCTACATGGCAGTGGATGCTTGGTTGCATAGCAATCTGATAATGGCCTTGTGTGTAGGATGGCAACTTGGCTGCCTGCAAGCCTGACGCATCCGTTTGTTGTCCAAGCTAGGCTGTCACAGGTTCATAAACACTGCAGTGGAGTTATCTCTGCAATGTTGCTGTGTCTGGACCAGCCAGGTCAGTTTAATAGAACGAGTTACAGCTGCAGCAGCACCCTGAAATCTCTGACAGTGAGATGAGAGGAGGCCTCCAGAGAAGACGGAAGTGACTTGGCTCTGCTCTGAAGGCACCACAGCCTACCCAAGTCATCCTGCGAGAGTCCCCGTGCCTGCAGCTGGAGGATTCAGGACTAACCTTGTAAGAACAATTCCCTTGCATGAGCAGGACGGAGCCTTCTGCGTTCTGCCAGGGGCTGCTGCTCTGTGTCCCACAGCTGGGCCTCCTGAGCACATCTCATGTCTCGGCTGATAAAGGCAGAAGTGGAAAAGCAGTGGAGACATCCACACGCAGACTGAGCAGCAGGTGGAAGTCTGGATCCGTAGCATCGATCACATTGTCCAGGCGACAGAACGCAGCACGTACAGAAGCGATCAGTACCGGCCCTGTGCGGTGGGACACTGAGAAAATGGCATGCACTTAATTCCCGAGACAGGTAGTCTTTGTTTTTGCATTTACTCAAGGTTTTCTTTTGTACATCTGTCATGCCACCGCCATATTATACCGCCAAATGTGGAGGCAGCAGTCATGACTGACTGCTCGATCTGTGGTGTGGTTTCCTCCTGACTTCACTTTCCTGAGTGGAGTGGCCCCAACATTCAGTGAGGGGTATGGTCTAATTATACAGAAATAAGCCTCATTATCAGATCTTTCCTTGGAACCCCACATCTGAGCAGAAAGTAGATGCCTCAGTAACGCTGTGCTCTAGGTTTTGTCAAAACCCTCACATTTAGCAGAGTGTATCGTGTGGGAATGCACACAGACGCGGGGCCACTGGAACTTAGACTTTTATGAATGTTGCACTGCTGCTGGATGAGATCTTTTGGAACCAAGATGAACATCTTGTTTTGGTTGCTTTAAAAAAAAGTTTTAAAATTGCTAGACACACAAAGGTCATGTATAAAGATTTATTCCTTTCCTCAGGTAGGAAAAGGGAATTTATTTTTCAGACAAAGGTTAGCCTTGCCCATAAGTACTCGCTTAACATTGACTTTATTCCATCCAGTGAGCCAATTGCTTACCCCTTCTTCCAGACCAGGAACAACTTTCCTACCCTGGAGGTCTGCTGTGGTCCCCATGCCAGCTCACATCCTCGGAGAAAGGCCGAGCAGTCGCCATGCTGCCACTGGCAAGAGGCCGCCTCCTGAATAAACCTTGCTTTTTTTCCCCCCCACATGGGCTGCGGAATTGGCACTTGGACTGCCATGGCCGTAGTTTCTAAATCTGCTGTTTTACACAGATCCTAAACATAAGCCATCGCTCACCTCGGAGGCGGAAATCGTGGCCTTTCCCTTGGATCAGGCTGGTTTGCATCCTGTGGGGTGTACAAATAGCTCTAATGTGGTTCCCTCTTTGCTTCTGTAATTAGAATGCTCAGAGTGGCTCGCACCTGGCCTGTGTTCAGAAAGGCTTGTCTGTGTATTGCACAGAGGAACATCATTTTTCTACCATTATCTAAGTCTGAGATGAAGCTAGGGGAATTGCCCTGCTTGCAATATTAGGCTGACAATCTATTCTCTATGCAACATATTGAACATACACTCAGCAGCAACAATCAAGGGCATAAATTTGTGTTCCCACGGGGACCAGGTCAGTGAAATAAATGTGACTGTAGGTAGAGATTTCCACAGAGAGAGGGTACCCCCATGTTCATGTTCACTTCCTGTTCGTTCCGTGCAGGTGGCTAGAATCCAGGTGATCAGTTTGTCCCCAGTCCACAATGGGTCAAAAAGACAAATAAAAGATGATAGCTCCTCTGTCATGATATGGAATCACGTTGTGGCCGGAGGAAAAGATGTATAAACAAATGAGCACAATAGCTGGGGGAAGAGACTAGGAGAGCAGCACCTGCTGAGCCCGGAAATTGAGTGCCCTCAGGTGCAGGGAGGAAATCAACAGGGGGGTTAGGAAGAATCCAGGCAGCTCCACGTGCAGGGACAGAGCACCTCCTGGTTGAACTCTGCCTCACACTGATGGACAGTCCCCCAGCAGGCCAAGACCCTTCCAAACCATGTCTGCAGGACCCTTGACTCAGAACGCCAAAAAGTAGATACACGGGGACAAATCGTAATATACTACGACTGGGGACATTGGCAAATTCTGACCTGAAGTCTGCAGTCTGTGTAACCACATGGGATGTATAATTTATTTATGTTTTAATTCACCCAGCCTTTAATTACTGGCTGTAATGACAACCTACAAGGAAATATAGGATCTCTAATGAGTGGATTGAAACATGTCAGGAAATACGTGAGGTTTTATAAAGTGCATAATGACAGTATTTTCAGACTAGTTAGGCATACAAGACTTGCTTTATTGATTTGTTAAGTACCTCTTTGTAATAACGATGGTTGCCGCTTCCTACAAAAAGCTAGGCCTAAAAGAAAGAATCAAACAGCCAGAAAATTATCCTTCAAACTAAATTTATTCAAGAATTTCTAGATACAGGTACTAAGCTCTGTTTTTTTGTTTTTTGTTTTTTGTTTTTCCTATTAGGAAAGCAAACTTCAGTGAGAAATGACATTTTACATAAAAGATATATTTGTTTACAAATTTGCTTTAATGATCTTAACTTCCATTTCAGCTGGTGTAAATGTGGGTCAGAATCAGCCAAGCACAAAATTCATTTCAAGTTCCATGACGGGGAATTTTTCAGCTGAGGCACTGAGTGTTAGGCATGTGGAGTCGCAGCTCTGAACTTCGTACTTGCCCTAGAGGAGGGTTGGAAGCCGTTGGTTGGAAATTGCAGGGTTTATCCGTGTACATTCAGTGGTAAGATGGGCTTCCGAAACCAGGGAACTCCTCTCAGTTCTTGTGGGCCAGCTCGTGTCCCCGCTTCTGGGAATAGATCACGGCTCTTAAAAGCCAGCCAAATCCCAGCACTGTGCATCTTGCATTTTCATGTTTTCTTGAGTTGTATGTGAATTTATACTTGGTGTGCTGGATCCTGGCAATCTTCAGTCCAGGATTTTAGTGTTTGAGGATTCTCCTCCGCGTGTTAGGAAGCCTTTTGAAGTTGTCTCCTGGGACTGTGACGTATCCCTGGCCTTGTAGAAGCTGCAGGGATTGGAGACTGCTCCTTCCTGGTTGTGTCTTTACAGGCACACATGTTTAGAATTTGGCTAAACATTAAAAGAAATTCTCTTTTTCCCTCCTCCTCCCTCTGTTCACTCTTTACTCTCCCTCAACCACTGTCAGTCACCATGGCCTCCCTAATCTCTCCTTAATCCAGCGAAGCCATCAGGTCTTGACAGATGTCCACTCCCAGGGCCACTCTATGGACAGGGCATACCTCATCCGCGTCCCTTCTCTCAGGGCTCACATCATGGTCTTGTCATGCCTGGAAATTCCATTGACTCACGCACCTGGGCTGTTTCTGTTGGTAAATGAGGGCAAGTAAGTCCAGTCTCCTTTACTCCATGTGGGCAGAGCTGAGGCTTAGTCCTATAAACATTTGCCATGATCACAAACACGTGGCCTCCCAACGAGCTGTAAGATATCTATTCTACTTGAGTTAAGGGACTTGGCTAAGGTGATTTTGTTTGGTTGGTTTGTTTGTTTTAATAATGAAGAAATGTACTTGGAGTTGGGATACTGGAATTTAAAGCTCTTTATTACAGTGTCTGTTTTGAAGCAATTAATTTCCTGAGGATAGTGGGCCTGGTCTTTAGCACCTTCACTCAAGTGATTCTCTGTATTGCTGTCATTATTTTCAGTTGGTTACAAGGAACATCTCACTGGCAGCTCTGATGAGAACATCCAGCCCCAAAGCACTTGTAACATCAGCAATGCCAATGGAGACTCTGATGGCTGTGATGACATCAGGGTGGGTTCACTGAGTTGATTCAACATCAGTCAAAAGCAAAAGAAGCACATTCAACTGTTTTCTCATGGGAAGTGTCCTCTTGACATCTCGGTGCGAAATAGTTTCATTACGTGAGTAATAATGACATTTAAGACTTCACAGGGATGTCATCAGTCCACACACCCGGCAGTCCTTGTGAGACCAGCCAGATGAATCTGCAGTTCTCAATAACATCAAGCAGAAATCCTAGGTCACCGTGCTGCTGCTCTCGTGCAGAAATAAACACGCTACAGAAGTACTCAGATACGCATGCACACAAAATTACACAGGAAAGCACACACATAAACACATGCATTCACACACACGAAGGCACATGTGCACAGGCACACATTGAGGCATACACAGTTTATTTTATTGTTTTTTGATACAATTTAGTTGGCAGTGGGCTCTCTCCTCTCCCTCCCCCAAATTCCCTCCTCTCCACTCTGTTCTCCCCTCTAGGTTCATAATGTGTGTCCATCATGAATTTTCCCAAGTCCATCATGCTTCAACTGGAGTGTCTCCCAGCCAAGTAAGAGACTAACATTTCGTTGCAGGTTAATTCTTGTGTCTTGAGGCCCTAATGTAGGTACAGAGAGGATTAGGTCTTCGTTGTTTATAGGAAGTACCAATAACAGTGATAAAGTAGACAGTGACTGTCTCAGGTGGTTATCAACAATCAACATCTTGTGGATGATTGATTAATTAGTTACGTCACAAGATCTTGTTACATTAGGGACAGGTAAGTACGAAGTAACATTGAGTAACAGTAAGATTTACTTATGATATCTCTAGATTTGACATCATTATATTAGAGCAAACATACAAAGTTGTACATGCACACACACAAGCATAGCCACACACTGACAGGCACACACTCACACAAGCATAGCCACACACGCTGACAGGCACACACTCACACAAGCATAGCCACACACTGACAGGCACACACTCACACAAGCACATGTGTACACAGGCAGTCATAGACTTCAGGGCCAGAAACTAGTTTCCATGACAGCTTAGTCTTTCCTACCCTGAGCTTCACATAAACTGAGAAATGTGTTTATCTTCTTTCATGGAAAAATTCATCCACTTCACTGTGGGCACGAGTTTTCAGAGTGACATTCTATTGTATGGATATCCACAGCTCGTTTCTCCACCCTGCTGCTGAACCCTGGAATGGATCCTCTTTGGAACCATTATGAATCAAGTTGACAAATACATCTGCAAACATGCATTTTTTGTTTCTTTGTCAGGCCACAGGGATTGATTATAATGTTGAACCCCCCTCCTCCCCACCACATGCTTAGAGCAAATTCACGAAGAACAAAACAACATAAAGGTGGTCAATCTTGTCACTTACTGAGAGAAGCCTTTTGCCGGCCAACAGCTGCACAGGTGCTGGAGTTTTCTGTAATTTAGACAAAAGAACGGAGAGAGCTAAATCACCATGACTCTTTTTACCCGATCTGCTGGATATGTGTCATTGCTCAGTTAAGACGTTTCACCAATACGGTTGATTATCGTAATGAAAGTCTAAGCTGCCTGTGCTGAATGGTGGCATCATCTGCATCCTTTTCTCTAAAGGAGCTCAGATGGGGTACCTGCTGCCACCATCTCGCGCCAGGGCAGCTGGCGTATGTTTCATAAGACAGACAAGTGATTGGGAAACTGAGCTACAGCTGCACCTTCCACCGAAGGAGACCGAGTAGCCCCTCAGGTTTAATGACGATTAAGGATGGCAGCTTGAGAAGATGGTCACGATAACATAGCTCTGCTGTCTTCGGTTTTGAATTTACTCATGATTTTAAATTATTATGACTTTGCCTCAATTTCTCCACTCACTGCAAGAGCAACTTTCATCAAATGCCACTATGGGCATGACTCAGCTTCCCATACAAACACCCTTCGACCCAAGGTCACACAGGTGTGAGCACTGGGTTGAACCTAGGATGGCCTGACTCTAAAGTCGGTGATCCTGAGTATCCACAAGAGCCTTGAGCGTAACATGACCTCTGCAAGGACTTGGAGGCCTTGGTAGATCCACATCCACCAGCACCTCCATTAAGAGTCTCCATCCCACCAGGCTGTGTAGCCACAATGCCGCATTTCCTTCTAAGCAAAGGTCTGGCAGTGCCGCTTGCTTCTGGGCCTTGATGGAGGAGACCACAGCTGCTGCCTGTCACAGGTCACTGTGACCTCATCCTGCAGCTTTCTCCCTGCAGTTCCTTTAAGAGCCTCTCCATTGTTTATGAATTTCATCTCAGCTTGCAAGATTTCTTTCCTTAATTGTCTATGTTTGAACCTCAGTGTCAGTTCTCTGTTGTTATTATCCCCTGTAGCCTTATATCAAGATGAATAAATTGCAGCCATCCCTCAATATTTGTGTGGGAGTGGTTCCAGGACCCAAGATCAGCAAAACCTACGGATGTCCAAGTCTCTTATATAACATGGTATAGTATTTTCTTATGACCTATTTACTTCTCATCGTGGAGTTTAAATCATTTCTAGATCATTAATGCAATGTAAATTGTGTGTACGTAGTTGTTCCTTATTGTTTAGAGTAATTAGAAGTGGAAAGAGTCTGCACACAACCATTGCCGGCTTAGCCAGGTAGTGCACATGGGAGCGTGGATGAATCCACAGAGGGGATACCTACCTGAGCATGCCAAAAGGCCTCCTGCAGTAGAGATCTACTTGTTAATGCATAACTTCCCACAAAAGTAAATTATGACTCGCAGACAGACATAAAACGAACATGTATTGCAGCTTTCAGTCGTTGGTAAGGAGACATTAAATTATTATAACTAGGGCAAATGGAGAGGTCAAGGAAACACATTTAAACGTAGTGATTGAGTTTTCAAATGAACTCTCAAGTGGATAGAAAACTGCCTTTTCAAAGGTGGTGGGGAGGGCAAGATTGCCCTTCCACCAGACAAGTTTGCTTGCAACCTAAAGGCAAAAATCACCTTGCATTGCTCTAATGCCTCTAAAATTTACCAAGTCACAAAATTATGTCATTACAATGAAAAGCAAGAATCCAATCAGCTATTACTATGCAGTGGCCAACACATAATTTTACATGGAAACAGAACATTTTTTTATACGCAACTGGCAAAAGCTATGAACAGATTTTTGGTGCCTCAGCACTGACCGAGTGTTGGTGGGATGACTCAGAAAATCTATGAAGTTGCTCATGCCTGATTTTATGGGGAAACCTAGAGAAATGCACTGTAGTGTTGCATGTTACTCAGTCATTGATGCTGAGAGCTGGGTTTGTTTCCTCTTTTTATTGGAGGGTTTCAAAGACCACTTTTCCATCGACAAGTATGATCCAGGAGTGACACAACAGGCAGAGGAGGGAAAAGCAATTATTGACCGTGTGTCACAAGGAATGAGTATGCAAAAGGGGAGAGCAGAAAACAATATTCAGCTCTGGCTGTTGCACCTACTTGGGGAGTGAACCCAGCAGATGGAGATCTTCTCTCTGTCAATCTGAATTTCCAATTTAAAAAAATGAATGTCAAAAAAACCCATAATCTGCTTAACTTTATTTATTCAGACATGAGCCTTGTCAAGTATTGTTTCCAGAACGTAAATAATAATAAGGTACAGATGTCATCTGTCCAACTGTTTCTGAGTGTACTTAACAGCTGTTTTATGTTGGAGTACTATATTGTCATTACAGCTACAGAATAATGCAGAGTTCACATATACCCTTGCCCCAGCCTCCTCAAGCCCTCTGTTACCAACTGCTAGACTCTGCAGTCTGTACTGATGCTGTGTCTGTGGTCCATCAACCAGTCCACAACACCAGGTGCACCTGTTCTTTCTTCCCAGGCTGCTCCAGGGGCCCAGTGCACTGTGTCCCTTCTGGGTCAGCTTCTTGTTTCTTGGATGATCACCCTGGAAAAGCAACACGAGGATCAAGTGTCTTTCTGATGGCGTTCTGGGGAGCCTCCGGATTTCACTGTACAAGTGAGTATTCACCACTGTCGTTTCTCAGAGTTTTTAAGAATGCAACTTTCCTGGAGGTCACATTCATTCACAGAGACAGAGGTTTACAAGAGGGGCGTGGTCCTCTGCTCTCTGAAAGTCACTGTGGTGCCTGTTGTGCGTGAATAGAAGACCCAGCTTTGCTAGAACTTCCCCGTGCAGGAAAGGACAAGCCACTAGCTCTAGTAGATAGTATTTAGTTCATCCTGGTGTAGACAGAGCAGGGGAAACACTCGGGCTTCCAGGAACTGACAAAGAAAAGAGTCTATTGCTTCCTTAGTGATAATGGATTTCCTCCTGTGTTTTCTGGAGAGTGAAATATGCCCCAATCTTCCACGTCAAGGACCAACATTATCCCAAAAAGAAAGATGACGAAAGATTTATTCAGAGAGAAGCTATGACAACTCTCATCACCATGCCTGTGTCAAGGATCTCGTGGAGGTCGTCTGGGAGAGGAGAGGGCAGGCATCGCTAAGGAAGCACTGGGCTTGGATCCTAATGAAACCCTGTATGGTGTGAAATTATTGTTTACTTTGCTGTACAAAATTGGGTTAAAAAATTAGCATGGTAGCCCTTAGATTAACGGACTATGGTTTTCAGGAGGATATCTACCACTCGCTGACTCAGAGAATGCTGCTGTGCCTGCACTGTCCACACAGAGGCAGCTTGTCCAGAAACCCTGTTTTCATTCTGGGAGTTTTCAGTTTTGGTGAGTCCTAGGAAAAGAGTATTCCCATGTCTGGTCCCCCAGCAAAGCCTCAGGGAACTGCGTTTGTAGTGGACTTCTCTGATAGATAGCATTTCCCATGTGTTCTCACGGTTTCCTGTAGCTCTTCCTGGAAGGGCTCCTGGAAGCTGAAGTCAGCTTCCCTCCAGGTGTGACCACCTGAGGTTTTGCATCCTTTCGTTATTATAAATTGTAGCCAAGATTGCAAATACATGCTGGTCTCAAGTCTTCCTGGGAAGTCTCCACATCTGGAGGTGGTTTCAGGGCCTCTGGATGCATAGGATGTGGTCCAGAACCTGTCTGGTGCCAAGCAGTTGGTCCTATGAGTGTGGGTACTGGGTACACATTCAAACTCCTGAATTTCAAAGCATCGTGGATCAGTGATTTTGAATAAAAAAAAAACTTGAGGATTATATCTGCAAATACATATACAATAAAATGCAAATCGTTTTCAGATATAATTACCAGGAGGTGTTATTATGTACTACGGTTAACAGCAGTAATAATACAAATATTAATAACATTGAACCTATTTTTATTTCTCATGTACCACACCAGACACCATTTACAGAACTGTAAAACTCCAGGAAGTCAATGTTATAATTACTCCTTTTTTGCTGTTGAAAAATAAACACGTTCAAAGGGATTATGCAACTTGACCTACACGGTTGAAGATTGGCCTTAGCCTGGTTCACCTGGCTGGGTGCCTGAGTCCTAACTATAATGCCACAGGCTGTTACTGCATGGCAGAGCCATCCTCGTTTTGTCTTTCCCAGCCCCGACTCCATAGTGCACGCATCCCTCCAGGGCTTCACTAGTCAGCGTCTCAGACTCGTTTACACAAGCACAGACTCAGTTTCCCTCTGTGCTGCTGACTGTTTATCATCCCACAACGACCATGTGTCAATTCCCTTTCATGCACATGATGGTATGTTCCACTAAGTCCCTTACTGAATGTAGGTAAGGGCAGTCTCACTTTATAGTGAAAGACAACCAAGCCACAGAGAATAGAGAAAACCGAGGATGTTAGTATGGGATGTGCAACTCAGGTCTCAAACATGGCCAGAAGTAGGCATGCTCCAGAGGACTGACTTGTTCTATCTAATGTCATAGGTTATGAGCTGCATCTAGAGACTCATTTGTGACTGGTAGAAAAATATACCAGGGGCTAGTGCAATGGCATAGGGAATTCCGGCATTGCCTGGCATGCGGCATCCCTTATGGGAACTGGTTTCATGTCCCACCTGTTTGATTTCTAATCCGGCTCCTTTATAATGATCTGGGGAAAACTTCTGGGTTTGACCTGGTACAGTCCTGGCAAATGCAGCCATTGTGAAAGTGAACCAGCAAATGGAAGATTCCTTCTGTCTCTTCCTCCCTCTTTCTCTGTAACTCTGACTTTCAAATAAATAGAGCTTTAAAAAGAAAAGAAAAGGAAACAAAAGAAAAAAAGAAGGGGGAAAGGAAGGCAAACAGAAAAGGGAAGGAAAGGGAAGAAGATTATAACAAATGACAGAGGATGGACTCTGAACCAACAGCCTAGGGGTCTGCTTCCCATCTGTGCGTGTCCCCTGCAGCTGTGATGCTGGGCGTGTCACCTGGCTCCCATGAGCCTCCTTGGCTGTTGAAAACAAGGGGAGGGGGATTGGGGCTGGTGCGGTGCTGTGATAGGTTGGTCCTCCACCTGTACCTCTAGCATCCCATATGGGTTCTGGCTTGTGTCCTGGCTGTTCCACTTCCCATCCAGCTGCCTGCTGATGACCTGGGAAAGCAGCAGAAGATGGCTCCAGTCCTAAGGCTCCTGCATGTAAGGCGACCCAGAAGAGGCTCCTGGTTCCTGGCCCTGGCTGTAGCTTGGCTCAGTTCTGGCCATTGGCAACCATTTGGGGAATAAACCAGCAGATCGTTTCTCTCTCTCTCTCTCTCTCTCTCTCTCTCTCTCTGTAAATTTACCTTTCAAATGAAAAATTAAATAAATACCTGAAGAAAATAAAGAAAACAAGATGTTCAACATTTTCATGAAAGCTCCTCCACTTGAAAGCCTCTCTATCCTTCCAAAACATGCTTTGCAATCAAAAGAGGCGTAGGTGCTTGTGTAAGAAATAGATAAAGGAAAGATAAAGGATAGTGTATGAGTTAGTCATTTGCTCTAAAGAGCAATGATTGGTGTCAGTGTTTGGCACAGCTCTTAAGCACTGTTGTCAGAGCACTTTTTTGCTCTCCTTTTTTCTCTGAGAGGTTCCAGAGTTTCCCAGGGACCAATGATGGAAGCACAATGTTTGTAGGCTGTGTAGGTTCTTTCTTAAGAAATCTGACATCATCCCTTTTTTTGGGAGAATGTTGGCCCTTGGTGTGGAGGGGTAGGACAACATTTCAATACTGTAAACCACACAATGCCTTCCTGGACATCACAGAAAATGCTTGGAAAGCACATGGCTCCGTGAGGAGGGCGGAGGACATGGGTCCTCCCATCACCCTGTGTGGTGAACCTGGGGCAGGTGAAGTGCCTCCCTCAGTGGCCTCTTCTGGGGTGGAATTAACGTCAAATGCCCTTCTGCCTTCCTTGCTAGTTCTGGAGGTGAAAAAATGAATGAGGGTCCCAGGTGAGCCAGTGCTCCTTGGGGAGGCCTGAGAGGATGGGAATAGCTACCATGGTCACATTTCTGCCCAGGGTGCTGTGCGTTAATGAGGACAGCAAGGAGGAAGTGGCAATCCAGATCCATCATCCCTCCAGGATGTATTGATTGCTGATGTGATGTATGTTTTGACACTTAGTACTTAGGCTATTATTAATCCTTTTTGTAATATTGGAAAGGCAGCTCTACAAAAGGAGAGACAGATGAAAGATCTTCCTCTAATTGGTTCACTCCCCAGATAGCCTATTAGAAGCCAGGAGCCAGAAGCTTCTTCCAGGTCTCTCATGTGGGTGCAGGCAATAAGCTCAGAGCTAGATAGTAAGCTAAGTGAAGGAGTCAGGACACTAACCAGTGTCATGTAAAGCTGGTGTTTATGTAGGAGGATTAGCCAACTCTAATGGCACTGGCCTCAGCCTTAATTCTTTCACTCTTTTATAGTGATCTATGAGGGAGATATGAACAATAATTGCCCTGAAGAAAGCAGAAAATTGAGGTCCAAGGAAATGAAAGCTACTCGAGACCACAGAGTAGCCAGACATGGATTTATGACAAGAACTTGACTGTGATTCTGCATTCCACCCTGAGCCAGGACAAAGCATGAATCCAGCGTCATAGCAGGGAGAGCCACGGAAGGGCCAGAAATGAAGAGGAAGACAAGCCACTGACAGACACAAAACCTTCTGACAGCCAGACACTGGAATCCAGGGAAAATAAAATTTAGACCAAAACAAAAATGACAGCAAAGCGCTTGTTGTTCTGTTATTTCAGATTAAGATACAACATTACGTTAGAAATTCACCTTACAAAGTAGGTGCGGTTCAGGGAGGTCAGGGGTTACTGACGCCCAAGGACCACATTGCAGTGCCTGGGCTCATTTCTCGCCTCCACTTCCTCACTCCTCCCTCCTGTGGATGTGGACCCTGGGAGGCAACAGGCATTGCTCAAGTAATGTGGTTCCTGCCGCCGAGGTCTGGGATCTTCAGAGGTTTTGGCTTTGGTCTAGCTCAGTCTGCGTAGTGAACCAGTAGACAGAAGGCCTCTCATAATAGTAGTTGTTTGATGCTTGAACTATCCCATAGCAATAATAAACTTTAAAAGCTTATGTTATAAAATTTCCATGAAGAAATTGGAGGAATAAGATGGTTGAGAATGAACCCTTGCAATACAGTGAGGGTATCACTCATAATTGTACTGTAGGATTGGTTTACCATCAAGTCACTCACCTGTGATTTTGTACAATATATAACTGACCTAGTTTTTAAATAGTGAAAACAGTTGAAAGATTATTAGAATCCTATGCGTGCATGACACCGAGGAGTTACATTTCATGACACTTCGAGGCAACCACACATTAAGCACTCCAGTAATGGAAGCTGCAAAGCTAAAACAGAGATGAAGCAAGCAGCAGGATGGTAGGACACCATTGCCACTCACAGCTGTGCAATCTTCTGTAGAGCTGACAAGACCCCCCTAGGGGGGTCCAAGCCTTCCAAGCCTTTCACAGCCTTCCTTAGGGTGACATGGGATATTATAGCTAATTTCCTTTTTACCAAGACTTCAGATGCATTACTATTCAGCTTTGTCATAATTCGATGGTTTGAAATAGATCTGATTAGGACTGCTGCAGAACTGAAAGGAGTAGCATGAGTTAAAGGACTTGGAACTGCAGCTGGAACCAGTGGAGGCACTCCACAGCTTCCTGTGGGAAGCAGGGCACTTTCACTGTTGAAGACATGATGCTTCTTGTTAGGTAGAAGCTGCTTCAGTTGGGTGTTTATTTTCACAGTGTGGGTCAGGGAAAGAGCATGACGTTGTGGGATGGATCTATGTCTGTCATTTGGGCTGCTAACAATCTCAAGAGCCTTAATCTTGGTGTGAATTCTCGCACTGTGTGTTCTAATGTGATGCTAAGAATACCTGGGCTGATTCCCAAAGCAAACCTCGGGTATGCACGGGAGAGTGCGCAGGGAACCGGGATTTAACCCCGCCCACACACACCATGCTTTTGGATAAGTGGTGATATTTGAGAGAGTCATGACTTCACACCAGCAAAGGCAAAAAGACCCTTGTGTTGTCAGTTTCAATGTCCAGCAGCAGCAGTGACAGTGTGAAGGCTTATCTCAAATTAGTCCTTCGCTGTGGCCTTACCTGTCTCTTTTGAGTCCAGTATTCCTTGGTTTGTCCCAGTTTTCTGGTCCCCTGTTGATGTTCAGTCATTCCAGACCCGCCAAAGAAAACAGTGAAGATGGGGAATCAGTGCATTTAGGGAATTCCTGTGCCTGTAGATCTGTATCATGGAAAATAATAACAATGACAGCAACGATAGTAAAGAAATCCCTTTTGCTTCATTAACCTTTTATTTTTTCATTGTGGCTTGCAGCATCCTAGTCAATATTGTTTTTCATCATTCCTTCTAGTTCCCCAAGGCGAAACCTCCTATCTCAGGATGGAAATCTTCCTTCTCAGTGTTTTTGGAATTTTCCCACCTTGGAGATGTTCTTTCTGTACCAACCTGCAGCATGGAGTCCCATCAGCTGACTCCAGGGCAGCTGCCCACCCTCCAACCCCTTGGTCCGACATTTCTCTTTCGTCCTCACTCTTTTTTTTTCCCCCATCTGCATCTCTCTTGGGTTGCTCCCTGGTCATAGGATGCTTTGTTCACAGCAGACCAAGCATGGGTTACCTGAGTCATCAGTTCTGGAAAGAGAACAGGATTTCTTCTGCCTGGCTGGTAACCTGGTTTTACCATACATTTCCACAGACAAAGTCCTATTAGGTCACCACATTCCAAGCCTTTCACAGAAGGAAATCTGGCATGAGCTTGCCAGGTCAGGGACTGCATGAATGCAATACTTCTAAAAAGGGTGAGACCCATCTCAGAGGAGTTTGCCATCTGAGTTCATTTTGCAAGTGAAAAGCCATCTCCTGCTCCAGACTGGACACTCACTGGCAAAACTGGACATCAGCTCCGTGAGTGACTGATGGGAAGCAATGGTTGTTACCCGTGGGATTCTTCACCAGTACTATTAACGCTTTCCCTGCCTTGGATTTTGATTCAGGATAAGATGTTGTATATGTGGAGCATCTAGGAAGTCACTCCAGCAAGAATTGTATTTATATGTGAAAGATACTTTGCCAAATATGTAAATCCTACATTGCTGAGCAATGTCTTGGAACATACTGAAAGTATCATTGTGCTGTCTACTGCCTTCTGTTGAGATGAGTTTTTTATTTGTCCTTTCCATCTTTGCTTTGCTCCAATGATGAGACTGAAGGTGGATTTCTGTTATCTAGTCTGACAGCTTTGTGCTGAATGCTTTCATGAGTTCTGGGGGAGAGTCACTTGGTCTTTTTGTCTTGCCTCTGTCCTATCTCATTCTGCTTTCTGTCTGGGCCTCAGTTCAAGAATAGCCAGATCTTGATGCACTATGCTTGTATCAATTAGAGTTCTCCAGAGAGAGAACCAATAAACAGAGACAGGGATTCAGTGTCTCGGACAGAGACACAGAGATGAGGATTGATGTGTGAGAGGACATTGATTAGAAGAACTGGCTCACACCCCCATGGAGGCCGAGGGTCCCCAAGACAGTCCCTGCAAACTGAGCCCCAAAAGCTAGCAGCACAGATGAGCCCCAGCTGGAAGGTCCCAGAACCACAAAAGCTGATTCAGTTGTCAGGTGGAGTCTGAAGGCCTGGGAGCTCTGAGTAGCTGCTGGAGCAAACCTTGAAGTGTGGTGGTTGAAGAATATCTTGCTCCAGAAGAAAGAGGGAAAGAAAAGTAGAGGGAGATGGAGAGAAGAGTGAAGAGGGACAGGAGAGGGGGCGAAGGGGAGAGGGGAATTTGTTCTCTCACTATCTCTTGCCCTTTCTGGGCATCCAGCTGGCTCAGGGGTGCCCACTCTCACTGAGGCAGGCCTGCCCTCCTCTGCCCATGCCCTCACCAGCCAGTCTTCTCCAAGAGCAGCCCACAGACATACCCAGAAGCCCTGGCACACCCTGCCTGCGAGACCCTCAGCTGAGCACCTAACGTGAACTCGCACAAAGCTGTTTTTTTTTTTTTTCATTTTTTCCTTATTTTTATCTCTTACATTTTGAAAAAGTTATTTTATATACTACAACTTACATAAAATTCACTTACATCTAATTGGTGGTTCAACCTAGCCATGGAGTTTATTTTTGTATGTGAGAGACGACTTAGAGATCATAAAATTCACCCATTTAAAATATACAATTCAGTGAATTTTGCCACATGCTAACAATTGCGCAGTCATCATCATCTTCTAATTTCAGGACAGCTCCATCCAATGAGAAAGAGGCCGTTCTGCCCTTTGTTTTCTGTTCCCTCTCTGCCCCAGAGGAAGCACAGCTGGTCCTGGGCTGACAGATGAGGCTCTGCAGCTCAAAGTGTGTTTGGTGTCTACACTTCCCGGAATGGACCTAGATGCAGGGTTGTCCTGTCCTCACGTGGAGCAGCCCCATGAAGCAGACTGTGACCTGAGAACACTGGCGGTCAGTGGTGTGTGAACTTGGCTGGGCCTGGCTCACTCTGAGCAGGCACAGCACAGTCCTTCTGACACACGGGAGTTGCCTCTCCCCCTGGTGTAACTGCCAAGGAATGCTGGGCACTGCCTCTGGGAGTGCTTTTTCAAGGGATGTTCTGGAAGTCCACGTGTAATGTGAAGCAATTGGGCATGGGCTTTGAAGTCATCTCACGTTCAGGCCAACTTATCATTTGATGTCTTTTGCCATGACTTGTTACAAAAGAGACTTGTTTGTTTATTTATTTGAAAGTTAGAGACAGAGAGACGGGAATGGGAGGGGAGATCTTCCACCCACTGATTCATTCCCCAAATGCCCACAATGGGTGAGACTGCGCAGAAGTCAGAAGCCTGGAACTTCATTCTGCACCCTCACAGGGGTGGCAGGGACCCAGAAATTTGGGCCAGCTTCTGCTGCTTCCCCAGGAACATTGGAGAATCTAGATTGAAAGGGAACAGCTCACACTAGCACTCCAGTGTGAGGTGATCACATCACGAGTAGGAGCTTGACTCGCTTGCTGCAATGCTGGCACCTTCTGTGAAGTTTTTGAAATAACTGATGTTACTTTTAGAAACAGAACATGTGTGTTTCTCTAATTGGTCAACTTCTCCAAACTTGCCAATACTGAGTCAATTTCCCAAATCAGTGGTAGCCATGAGAGTCGCTAAAATACCAACACACAGGTTCAGATCAAGAGGGGTGCCCTGAAGGGAAGGCCATGCACACACAGTCGTGTGCCTGCAGCATGCAGTGTATCTCAGAGCGGCCTTCACTGTCATCTCGCCTCTTCTTCCCTTACATTACACATCATAGCAGGTAAACGTGGCTTCCTCGGTGATTTAGTTAAGCAAACAGGACCTTTAACTTGATTCAGAGAACAGCAGGTCCCCTGTCTGTCTTCTTAGTGCCTGGTACCACTGCAGGAGGAATCACAGACTTAAAAGGGGGCATGGGAAGAATGGTTCCAGGAATTCAGAACATACAGTCTGAGGACAAGAAAATATAGTCATCTTGGAAGAAGACTGCCTCTCTAACCCTCAGCGCACTGAAATCCTGCCCCTTGCCCAAATCTTAGGGGACAAAAATAAAGTTCCGTATAGGCCACTCAACAGCATGAGTGCTTCAGATGCCCAAATCGAGAGGGTGTGCTCAGGTTCCACCCACGGACTTCTGAGGCACCAGATCACCTGTGTGCTAAGGACAAAAATGAAAAGGAATAAGCTTAAAAACACAGGACACGGCTAGTGTCAGGACACTGAAGAATTCAAATCCTTGCCACTCCTGGGCTTGCCACATCTTTCTTCATTCTCCGCTTCCTTATCTGTGCCATCAAAGTCATAACACACTAACCTGTTGGAGGTTTTGTAAGATAGGCACATGGCAGGCCACCTACAACACAGCAAGCGTTCACCAGATGTTTACCCAATGTTTATTATGTGTGTCAACAAATAGTCACGATACTGGTAGTTCCACGGTTGTCTTGAGAAGCAAAATAAACACTAAAATAGCTTCTCATGCTATTTTTTTTTATTATAAATTGACTTGCTATTGACCACAGGATTGAATTAGATCCAAAAAATAGCAATTAAAATGAGTCTGCTGTGTGTCTATTTGGATGAATACACCAAAAGAAATCTGAGGAAAGGGAGGGAGGGATTGGTCTGCACACGTCCATGAAGCTGGTGCCTTGGTTCTCAAACTCCGAGCTAACCTGAGAAATCTTCTCGAGAGAGATGGACAAAGTATGTCAGCAAGACACCAACCTCTCCACCTTCAGTTACGTCTTCACAATCTGACTTGAAATTCCAGGAAAATCAGGGATGTATTTCTTTGCACTGCAGCTCCATCTGTTAAGCACTTTTGGGACCATGAGGAACAAAAAAGGTTGAGAAGACATCAGATAGGAAAAAAATGGAGGAGAAAAACAGAATTGAATAACGTTGTGGTATGAAGTGGCAAAAAATAATTAATTCTGTATGTGCTGGGAGAAATTCTTCGCCTGCCCCCTTGTTCTCAGAAATTCTCTCTTCCAGGGGCTAGCATTGTGATATAGTGAGTTAACGCCAGCACCCGATACCAGAATAAAAGTTCTCATACTGGCTGTTCCTCGTCGGACCCATTTCCTTGCTAATGCATTAGCCGGGAGGGCCTCTCTCTGGGAGACCAGATGGAGTTCCCTTGACACCCATTTATATCCTAACCCAGCCGTGGCTGCTGTGACCGTTTGGAGAGTGAACCAGCAGATGGAAGATAGATGACTTTGTCTGTCTCTCTCTTTTGAACAAACTCACATGTCTGGGAGAGAGAGAGCACGTGAGAGAGCCCACGCGAGCCCCACGAGCTGTTTCCAGTGGTCTGCACTGCCCTCTGTGGGGAATGCTGGAAATGGCAAGGTGGAGCCACAGCAGATCGTGGTGTCCAGGCCACCCCCAGCTCTGCCAGCCGCTCACTTCACCCACTCCAAACCTACTTTGAAAATCAGCATCGTTCACAAGGGACTTCTTTTGCTAGCCATTTGTCCTTCTAAAGTCGGAGTGTGTGCTGATCTGGATCCTCTAGTTGGCAGATCTGCTTTCTTTGAGAAATACGAAGGAGCAGCTGCCAGGTGATGGCGCCTTAGATGAGGTGGCGTTCCTTCCACGTGCAGCGAGGTGCCGTGAGATGAGTAGGAGAGATCTGCTGTCACCGCGAGTCTTTCCGCCCTTTCGATTTTCTCTGAAATGGGGGCTCTCCACTGCTTACCAGCTGCCTGACTTTTGGCAAGGATCTCCCAGGGTTCTGGTTTCTTTATCTTGATTATTGTTTCTCTTACGTGATTGTCTTCGAGGTCAATGAGATTACATATAGAGTCTTAGGACAGGTCCCACCTGCACATACGTGAAAGGGCCCGATGAATGACGGCTGTTATCACTGCCAAGCCAAAGTCCCCGAAACAGACAGCTGCTCCCTACTGCACCTGAGTGCAAAGCAAGCCACACACCGCACGTTCCCAGTAGGCGCTGCTGCTGCCCAAATGCAGGCCATGGAATTTAATCCCCGGAATTTATGAGAGCTGCTGCCGAACAGTTTTTTGGATTTTGTTGTTGTTGTTGTTTTTCTGTTCACTGCAAAAACTATGAGGGTATAATAGGGCTAAGTGGGGTTTTATTTTAAATTCAGCTATTTGGGTGTTTAAAGACTTGTCTTTGACCACTCTAATTCAAACCTTCTCATCATCAAGCAATATGTTTTCGTTCCTGTGCCATTAAAATTACCAGACCTGGTTTCTGTTTTATTCTGATAAGCCTGCTAGTTTAGGGCCCAGGCTTTCAAGTTAAACAGCTTTTTCGTTATTAAGGAAATAGAAAATGACACCGATAACAGGTAATGTGACAGCTGTCTGCTGGATGCTGTTTGTAACTTTCCCTGGCAGCCACAGGATGGGCAGAATCCAAGGTTCCCTGATTGTTGGCATGAGGACAAGGCAGCAGGATGCAGCTCCCAGGAGCACACAGAGGGTGTGGGGCTCAGGAGAGTGCATTGCAGCAGGCTTTCACGTTTGTCAAGTGGCTGCCCCTCGAACACCCTGCTATCCCTTTGTAAATGATGGAACTGAGTTCAAGTTGCAGTTCAAGTTGCAAGAGGAGCAGCAATAGAAAGGGGAAGAAATCAGAGTTTTTCATGGTGACTGCCACCTGCTTTGGGGTACATCGTTGCATGGCTGGGACATAGGTCGGGACAAGACACTGGAGGGAGTTGGAGGCTTTCCAACAATTGCACTGCCTGTCTGTGTTAATCCACTCAAGTTCCTGCACCCAACTAAACTCCCCTTAGGGGATTATGTTGTTTGGGTGCCTCGGGGTTCTAAGGATGCAGCTGTGATCTGCATCCAGGTTGCTGTGACATCAGCACCTACATTTTCCTCCAGGAAACAGATCCAGTTCGTCACTTGGCTTCATCTGATCAAAGACAACCTGGCGCCTTTGTTTCTGTCAGCAGGCATGTTCCTACTGCCACACATCCACATATGTAAAGGATGTGACCATCAGCTAACACATGCAGGCACCAGAATAGCCTGCTGAGACAAAACCGCTGGGCACTTTCCCAGGTGAAAAAGTAGAGAAACGAGCAAGGAGGCTGGACTTCAAGAGGCTGCATGTGGTGAGGTCACTGTTCCAGTGCCGGTTACAGCGACCAGCTCCACGTCTGGCCAATACCATGTGCCTTATTCATTTCTATTTTACAAGTACTAAATTTCTGGGGCCAAAATGGCTGTTATGAGGTTTCCTGAGAGTCTTTACTAGAGAAGAATGGATTGCTAAGTGGTTTGGAGGTAGAGGGAGAAGGTGATAATTATTCCATGAACCCTGGAGTTTCTTGCCAGACAATTTTGATCCAGATTTTGCGGTTTATGTATATCTCTCTAAAGTTGCCTTCCCTTTTGTTAAAAAGTATATAAATAATTTAAAGCACCCCATATTTTAATAGTGGTGTATCTGACATTCACGCAGTATCTGCGTGGCTCCATCTGTGGCAATTAAAGAACAGCAGGAAAATGAATTTGATGTATTGCCCTGACCAAGGCAGCCGTGTTAGCAGGAGGAGGAAATGTGGAACCAGAGCTCTGTCTGCCTTTCTGACCAGGGCAAGTCACTGACAAAGAATGAACATTTGCGGCATGCTGTATAGTATGTAGAGGTACAACTAAGCACGTGAACTAACTTCTCACGTGGTAACTGCTCTTTGTACAAGTTTTCTGTTTGCCAGCTTCTCTGAAGTCTAAATGCCAAGTCAAAATTGTCCATGCTGAAGACCCTGGCAAAGCCATTTCCCACTCCTTCCCTTTCAACATCTGTTAGCGGAACAATGGAAACAAAATGTGTTTGGTCTTCGTGGGCTACACCAAGAAACTCTCAAGAGTTCATAGAAGAAACCATACAACATTTTATTTTGTGTAAAATAGACTTGTTTTTCAATTCCAGTTTTTCAAAACTTTGTCTGTGGTGTGCAATGTTTTGCTTTAAATTGTTGTTAAAACATAACCATCCTAACTTTGCTCACATTGCTGACCCAATCCCTTCAACAATTCCTTATCAAAACACAAGACCATTCTGTACCACACTCAGACGGCATCCTGCTGTTCAGGAGGAACAAGATTTGGAGCCAAAATCAACCTGGAAATTTTCCCAAACCATCAAACTGGTACAGACAATCAATTGTAGCAGAGGGATTCTCAGTGGTAGCTGGTCAAAATGGAAGCTCCCATTTTCTCAAGCACAGAATGCAGAATACAGCAGGCATGCCTACCAAGTACTCACTGTATGTTTTTCCCTTTGTTGCTAGGAGTGGTTTGATAGCATTTGTATGAGACATAAAATTAGTAAGATATGTGCATTCAAGGACACATGCGAGAGGAAATACGCAATGGAGGAAGCTGAATGTAAAATTCTGAGACAGTAGTTCCTCTGGTCAGAGGACAGGAGCCATGAGTGTGATGGTTTATTAAAAGAAAACTACTGTTAAAGCAGTGTGCTCGTTGCCTCAATTTAGAACATTATTGCTGCCACAGTTAATAACTATACTCTTTAGTAGATTATAAGATGTTAAATACATTAGAAGATGTTAAATAAATGGAGAAAAACAAAGAGAGGTCATAGGATTGGGGGATGGGGAAATGGGCTGTAGGGAATTTTCAATTAGCCGAATTAAAGCTATGGTCTTTCATACTCCAGTTATCAAATGGCTCTGAAAATGCTTTTAGAAACAGGGCGGGCACACACCTACACACACACACCTGTCCTTTACTGTCTAATCTGACAGTCACATGTCACCCATTTCATGACTTCTTAGGTATTTGGTATCAGTGTGGTTCCTTTTCCAGTCCAATAGAAGCTCACATCTAAAGATGGTTTATGAGGTATGCAGATTCTGATCAAGTTAAGACCATGCAGGCCAAGGCTTAGTCATGCAAGTCTTGCTTCCTAGTTGCCAGATGAGAGTGTGTGGACTTCCTAAAATAACACAATCAGGGAAGCCATCCTTGGCTTCATGCTTCACCCAGAGATGCTTGGGGTGATCCAAAGACAGGGTTGGGTGGGTGGCTGACTACAAAGTGGTGAAACCCAAACGCAGAATTTAGAGTTCTCCAGTGGGAGTTTGTGTGACACATTCTCAAACACAAAGATTTGGAATAAGGAAAGCTGTTCTCCGAAGAGAATGCGTGATGGAAGAACATGGTTATTAAGAAAATGAGAAGGAGAGTGGAGCTTTACATTGTTTTTAATTAGAGAGAGAAAGCACTCTCACCGGATCACTTCCTGAACGTGCCAATGGACAGGGCTGGGTTGGAGCCGAAATGGGAGCCTGGAAATGCAGTCCAGGAATTTGGCACCAGTGTGGCAACCCAGTTACTTGAGCCATCACTGCTTCCTCTCAGGGTCCATGTCAGCAAGAAGCTGGAGCAATCAGCTAGAGACAGGTGGCTAGCCTCTGGCATAGCGGATTGGCATCCTAACAGGTGCCCCAACTTCAGCAAAGGCCTGCTCCAAAGAAGGGGTTTAAATATTCTCAACACAAAGCAAAGGCACAAGTTTAAGGTGACACCTATGTGAATGACCTTTATTTGAGCATTATATAAAGTATGAATAAACAAGACTCATATTGTACCCCATGAGAGTGTACAGCTATTATGAGGTGATCAAAACAAACAAAGGCATCAGTTAGAAATAAAATATAAACAACTTGTCATCATTGCTCTTTTGAGAGAGACTTTTGTTACCTCACAGAGTAAGACACCTCAAAGACGTTTTAGTCATGAAAAGTCATGCTTTCAATCAAAGTCATGTTGAAAATTTTAAAAATAAATGTTAAAGTGAAGTGCAAAGCGCGAGTTTATGCAACAGGATGAAACTCTTATACTTGGAATAAATATTACTTTATGTGGGCTTCTTTGTGAGTCAATAGACTGTGTTCACGGTTCAGTCAATAATACACATGTAAATGAAAAAGTGGCCGCTCCAGTGGTAATGAAGAGAATGTAAGTGGAGGAGCAGGTGCAGCAGCAGTGAATTGGAGCCTAGGTTCGAGTGCCAGCTGCTTTGCTTTTGATCCAGCTTCTTGCTAATCATGCTCATAAAATAGCAAGCAATGACCCAAGTACTTGGGCCCCTGCCACTCTTGCGGGAGACCTTCTTGGGATTCAGGATCCCATCTCCAATCTGGCCCAGCCCTGGCAGTGGTGTTCACTTGGAAAGTAACTCGTGGGTAGATGATCTCTTTTCTATCTACACACTCTCTCAATCATTTTGCTATTTCAGTAAGTAGAAACATTTCTTTGTTTTTATTGGAAAGACTGATCATATTTATTTATTTTTAAATTGTTATTTAATTTTTACAATCTTTACATAGTTGATTAGGACACAAAGGGTGAAGAAAAGTGGGTAAGACCATTGTTCCACATTCTCTCTCTTTTTCTGTATCTGAGGTATGCGGGGAGATAAAGGAGAAGCCCCACCCAGCCTCCCACCCATCTCAGGGTCCCCAACGTCAGGCATGCTCCAAGGGTACTGCTCAAGTTGTTTTGATAGTTCAACAGTCCTGAATTGATGCCAATTGCTCCATTTCAAGCACAATGAAATCTCTCCAGAATCTAGTGGCTGACATACTCCACCTTAGAGTCTCCATTTGCCCAGATTTTCATTGGGTAGATCATATTTATAGAGAGAAGTAGAGACAGAGAGAAAGATCTGCTGGTTCAATCCCCAAGTGATCACAATGGCTAGAGCTGAGTCAATCTGCAGCCAAGAGCCGAGATCTTCTCGCAGGTCTCCCAGTGCAAGTGCAGGGTCCCAAGGCTTTGGGCCATCCTCTATTGCTTTCCAGGTCACAAGCTGGGAACTGGATAGGAAGTGGAGCAGCCAGGACACAAACTGGCACCCATGTGGGATCTCAGCACTTGCCAAATGAAGATTTAGCTATTGAACCATTTTCTCTCAACGAGAGAAAACAAGGTGATGTAGTGAGTTTTAAGCAATCTTTGAGACTTTTGTTCTTTCCAAGATTTTTATCCTGCAATTTTGGAAATAGTACATTATAAAGAACTTTATGCGAATGCATCTGTTCTTGGTCTGGTATGCCCCGCCCCCATCCCAACTCATGCTCTCCAGTGGGAGTGGTGATCTAGCAGGGGAGCCCTCCACATTCCCCCTACCAGCTGTGCCCCCTTCCCCACTCATTCTTAAGTGTGCTGCTTGGGTGCTGCAGCCCAGTCTGGCATGGCCCTCCTTGCCTAGGCATTTGTCAGTGGGTGCTGTAGCTTGGCCTGGCCCACCCCCATTTCCAGCTGATGCTGGTGGGGGTTACTGCCTAGCCCAGCCCAGCTGGCACCCCGTCCCTGCTATAATGTGTACTGGTATGTGTTGCGACCGAACCTGGCACAACCCACGCTTTGTTCCAGTGCTCGGATTCGCCAGCGGGTGATGTGAACTGGTTCAGCCTAGTCCACCCCCAACCTATGCCAAATGTGTGCTGGTGGGTACCTTTTCCTGGTCTGGTCTTGGCTGTTCTCTATCATGGTTCTTGCGTTCACCTGCAGGGACTGTGTCCTGACAGAGGAGTTTCCCAAGTTTCTCCATCAGAACCTCTCCCAGTGCCAGATCTCATGCATACTGGTGGGTCCACAGGCCAGCCCTACTTAGTCCACTTCCTGTCCTGTCAGCAACAGTGGCCTTTCCTGACTGGCCTTCAACCAGTTCCAGTTCTTACTGTTGGAGGTTTCAGCCCAGCCAAGGCTCGTCCACACCCAGACACGGCTCACACATGGCTCAGTAGGGGCAGAGACCTAGGTTTGTCCATCCTACATCTACCCTGGTCCTCCAGAGCACCGGATGGTGCTGGAGTCTAGTCTGGCTCGGTGTGCCCAGCCCCAGTCAAAACTTGTGCCAAGGGACAGTGCAGCCATATCCAGACCAAAAGGCAGTGCTCCCCATACTCACCAGTGGGAACCCCAATCCAGCCAGGGTGTCCTCTTAGCTCCCCAACTAGGCCTTTTCCAGCCATAGATCCTGCACGTGCCGGTGCTAACTCTGACCCAGCTTGGCATAGCCCCTCACCTGTCTTGGCCTTTACCTTCGGTGCTGTAGCCTGGCATCCCTAGCTCATGCAAACCAGTCACTGTAAGAGCCTAGCTCGGCATGACCTGTGCTCCAGCCTGATTTCTGTTCTTGCTAAGGTTTGCTGGGCCTTGCCCGGTCCTCCCCCTTCCACAACCAATCCACACATTAGCCAGCCATTTGAGCTACTTTGCCCAGCTTGTCTGACCCCCAGGCCTGGATCATGTGATCATTGGTGAGAGCTGTAACCCATTAGAGGAGTTTTCCAAGTCCCCCCAGTTGATCCTCTCCCAGATCCAGATCTCATACATGCCAATGGGTATTAAGTCAGTGTTTGGCACAGTCTGCCCTTCCATTTTGGCCTTGTGGGAGCTGGTGAATGTTGCAGCCCGGTCCACCCCACATCCTGTTTGAGGATGCACATTCAGGTGCTGGTGCCTTGACCTGCTGACTGCCTTGACCTGCTGACTGCCTGACTGCTGTCAATTCCTTTACCCGTGAGTGATGGCAGGTTCCACGGTCACACCTAGCTCGGCCTGTCACCACCCCCAACTCGAGATAACCGGCAGGACTTATATTTCCACAGTGTTTTGGTCCATATAACCCACAAAGAATCTACCCCTGGACCTGGTTCTCTCGTGTACTGGTTAGGGTCATAACCCTGCCTAATGTGACCCATCCACTGTTCCACCACTCAGTCAGGTACTGGTTGGTACCTAGCCCTGCCAGACAGACCCCCAGCCATAGCTTTTGTGTGGACTGCCATATGGCAGTCAGCGATGATCTCAGCTAACATCACATCTCAGAACTCCCAAGTGGGCTGGTGAATCAGTCTGGTCCAAATAGATCTTATGGACTCTCCCCTCCAAACCACCAGGTCTCAGTCCCCACGCTTGCCAGCAAGTTCCATGACCCTGTTACTGGGAGTCATACAAGATTCATCCTTCACCTACACTCACGTTGGCCTTATCCATGGATGTCCCTAAGAAGCAACAACATGCCCTAAAAACCCTAAAGCATGCCACCAGGCAGCCAGCAGGCAGAGTCTAGCACACAGCAGGCACACTGGCTGACCAAAGCCTAGGACTCGCTCACCGCATGGCAGCAGTGACCATGGCTTGAGTCCCAAGCATCGGGCCCAGTCTGGCTCAGGCACCACCCCACACCTGCCACACTGCTGAGGGATCCTTTTGCCCCAGCCCCACGGCCAAACACTGCCCGGACTCTTCCTGCCGCAAGACTCAAGGAATTTGTATTGGCTGACTTGGACGCACAAGTCCTCAGCCGATTCTATGAGGAGAGAAATACCAGAAAGTGAGAAGGTGCGACTCCGTCCCGTCCGTGTACAAATAAAGGCAGTTTTCTCATTTGTTCATGTTGTAGACTGAAACACAGATATTGTCAAATAATTACAGATACATAAAAATGACACATATTTGTGGGACACCATGAGATGCTTTGATACAAATACGTACTGTGTGAAGTTGATTCAGAGTATGTCTGTCTCCTCCAGTATTTAGCAATTCTTTATGTCTACTACTTATTTTTAATAGAAATATGTTTCTATTAAATACTTAAACACTTAAAAATACGTTTTAAATAGTATTTTTTTATTACTTTTAATAGGAATACTGGAAATACTTTCTGAGTCCAGGTGTCTATAAAATATCTCTGGCACATCTGGCTGGGCCTGGGGTCCTTTTTCTCGCCTCGTTGTTACAGCCCTGCATGTTCCCTCCTTGTTCCCAAAACTGACCAGCCAACCCTCGGCTTGGATTCAGGGGAGGAGTGCCAATCCCAAACCTCAGCTGGTCCCTTACTGCAACTGTTGATGAGACAAGTATGAACTTTCCTGAATACTTCTCCCAATGAGTGTTTGAAAATACAGACGTGAGAGCTGGGGTGTTTTATATGAGTAAGAGCATCCTCTAATGGCTGAATGGAAGGGCAATTTAGGCATTAAGCTAAATTTATACTTGTGTCCACATACTAAGGATTCACTATGAAAAACATAAAAAAAAAAAAAAAAAAAACAGCCAAGCGTTCACTCCTTTGGGATGAAGATAGTTGGCATAGATCATCAACCTTCCAGCTATTAAAAGGAACACAGAGAAGGAAAAGCCAGACTGAGTCAGACAGCAGGTGCAACAGGCTTACCCAGCATCTTAGCACAAACGCCGACTTGCTTTGTGGATGTCATAGTTGGCCATAGTGAGACAGTCCCCAGGTCTAACCGCCTTCGCAACTTAGAAGCTTTATTAAAGAACTTCAAAAGAATTTAAACTTAAACTTTCACAGTAAGTATAAAACCAAAAATTCAAAGCTATAATACTTATTTCTTCCTATAAACAAACACAATTAAAATTTTATGAAAATATGCAGTAATAGTCATTGTGGCCAGATCTCACTTATAAAATGTTTCAAACAAAAAATAGCACAATGTATTTTGTTTTGAAGTGTATGTGAACCAAGACATATTCTGGGTCATGCAATCCTTCTGAAAACACTGAAGTTGTACAAAACTCATTCTTCAATCATGGAATTCAATCAAAAATCCATAATGGAGAGATATCTGAAAGAGCTTCACATTTTTGGAAACTTAAACCACACACTCATAAATTCTGCATGGAAAGAAAAGTTGAAGGAACCTGGAAATTGTTTTGAAATGGATGAAAATAATAGCACAGTTCTGGTTTTCAATTGATGTTCAGAGTGTTACCAGAAAGAGATGCCCAAATGTGGAATCAAGGACCGCGGGCGCAGGCTCAAGGACAGTGTCACTCTGCCAATGGGGAGTCAGGTGAATTCAGAGTCGCAGCTGAGCTCTCCCACGTGGCTGCTGGAGCCGTGAAGTGGGAGGCACTCAGTCACAATGATTTCTGTGAATTCCTGGAGGTGGGTGTGCACAGGGAAGGCCCTGGAGGCTGCAGTGTCAGGCTGTATCTGCAGGAGCCCCGCAGCATTCTCACAACGAAAAGCTGATGGGATCCCCTTGTGCCTGTGACAGAGAAAAGAGTAATCATTATGAAGCACGTCCAAAGAGGACTCCACAGAAAAGCCTGATCTCTTAAGGGAAAGTCATTCCCAGAGCTTCGCCTTTGTCCTACAATCTCCTCAAGTCTCCTGGTCTCCTCAAACGCATTCCTGGTGGGACTGCAGAAAGCTGCATCTCTGATGCCTCACCTGTCAGAGCAGAGAAGCAAGTCCGAGGATGCCTGGGATGCGACTCGTTATCACCCCAGCTGGTCTCCCCTGTCACACAGGGGGTGAGAGCCAGAGAAGGTTGCAGGGTGCAGGCTTGCTGAAGAGGAGTCCTTAGGGAAGCCCCAAATCAACAGAAACACAAAGCCAGTACTGAGACCTGAAGGATTAACAGCAAAGAACTCAGAAAGAGGAGAAACACAATGGGAAAGTGTAGCACAAAGAAATCTGCTAAAAATACAGCAAATGTTACTTCACCTATAGAACAAATACATTTTAAAGGTCTAAATAGAACAAAACCCAGAAATTATCGATGTGCATAAGCAAAGAACCAATTTAAAGATCTTTTACAGTCAAAATAGAATTGGTTCTTTGTGCCCATTCAACAACACAGCATTGGATTATAATCATGTGAGGCAAATACTGATAAATCTGAAAGCAGCAATATCAAAACTCACAGGGCTGGCAGCTTCTGCATCCCTCGCTAACTGCTAGGTCAGGCATGAAGGCAAAGTTGAAACAAGCAGTGGTAAAAGCCAGCATGATGCAACTGACATGTTCAGAATAGTCTTCCAACAACAGCACATTGCACATACTTTTCAAGTTCATTAAGCAAGACAAACCATAGTGTGGGCTTGAAGCTCACCTTTATAAATTAAAAAAAAATACAGGATATGTAAAATAACTCTAGATCCTAATGAAATTCAACTAGAAATTTTTTAACAGAAGTAGTTGGATAATCAACAGATAGTAAATATTAAACTTGTAGATCATGGGTCAAGGAAAAATGATGACTTTGGACAAGGGACAATCAGCTTAGCAGTAGACACCAGTTCTTTGGACAAGGGACAATCAGCTTACCAGTAGACGCCAGTTAGGAGGCCTGCATCCTTAGCAGTACGCCTGGGTTTGCTACCTGCTCCAGCTCTTCACTCCAGCTTCCTGCGGATGCTCGTCTGAGAGTCTGTAGCGGCACATTAAGCACCTGGGTTGCTGTCACGCATGCGGGAGACCAGGGTGGAGTTCCTGCTTCACCTGTTGCTTCAACTTCTTCCCCAGCCTTGGAGGAGCAAACCAACAACGGGCTTCTCTCCTCCCTCTTTTTCTTTAGCTTTCTCTCTCTCTCTCTCCATTTATATCATACTTATTATATTATGCCAAAACAAAAGGAACACATGATTTACTAACATTTGTGAAATGCAGCCGCCACAGTGCTCAGTGAGAAATGTAGCAAGGTGGATTGGAAAAGAGGATTATAGCCACATCACCAGCAATGCGACATCCCCCGCTAGGAAACTCAAGGAATAAGAACAATCTTAACCAAATTTAAAAATATTAAAATATTAAAATTCAGGGTGGACACTGGCATAAATTCCAGCATCCTATTCCTAAGATATACTTGACTGCCTGTGCCTAAAATGTCAGGATCCCATGAGACAGAAGAATGACGGACTTGCGACCATTGCTGAAGGACGACACTATTGTTACAACATAGGGGAAGACAGTGGGACAGGAGGGGTGGGGACAACGCAAGGGCAAATCCCTGAGCCTAAGGAACTGCAACATGAAAAATAAAATCAGCATGAAAATAAATGAACCTTAAAATAAGAAGCAATGGGGGGAAATGGTGAAGTAAAAATTACTTCTTTGAAAGATCAATAAATTTGAAAAGTCTCTAGCCAGACTATGAAAGAAAGAAATACAACGTTTCTAATTTCTGAAGTGACGACAGTCACAGCTATTGATCCTTTGGATGCTGAAAGGACAGTAAATGAAACGTGCCAACAACTTGATATCCACACATTTGATAAACCAGACTGCGTTCAATTTCTTCAAGGACACAAACATGTAAAAATCACACAAGGGGAAACTGATGAGCTGAGCACATTTCTGTGAATGAAATTTTATCAATTGTACTCAGAATGGAATCAATTAAAAAGCACACTAATACATGCGATATAAATCATATCAAGGTAGTTTAGACTATGTATTCTTCTAAACGCTTCAGGAATAAATGATTTCAATTCTTCATATCTCTTTCATAATTTAGAAGTAGAGTCAACTCTTCTTAACTCATTCTATGATATCCTAATTTAAAAGCCAAGTTTCCACAATAACAAAAAATAAAGAAAAACTACAAATCTAAGCTCTCTCATGACAGATGAAAACATTCCGAATCAAATATTAGGACATAAAATGTACCAGTAGATGAGAGTTAATTGCACGCCACAATCAAATGGCACTTATTGCAGGTTTTCAGTAAATACGACAAAACAGTGAAAACCTCCTGAAAGTAATTTTCTTGTGTTAAAAGGCTAAGAAAACTCAGATAAATTGATAAAGAAAGGAAAAGGGTGCTTGGAACAGCAAAGCAAATGGACCAAAATGGAAAATAGAAACTCCACATGGATGACTTAATTGTCAATGTATACAATTCCTTAATTGTAAGGAATTTGTCAAATGAATTCTTGAAAATGAGTATAGCAAGGTGCAGGATACAAGATGAGTACACCAAAGTCAGTTGCCTTCCTTTATGCCAGTAATAAAATCATTGGAATTTGAGATATAAACAATCAAAAACAGCCTCCAAAGTGAAAGCTCCGGGTGCCAAGTATTGTAGGGCTATGCTTCAAGCTGCTGCCTACAATCCCATTGACTCATATCAGAGCTGACCACTCCACTTCTGATCCAGCTCCCTCCTAATACGTATGGGAGAATTCAAGATGGCCCACGGTCGTGGATCCCTCCCACACACATAGAAGACTGGTTGGAATTCCTGGTCCCTGGCTCCTGGCTTTAGCCCAGCCTGGCTCATCCCTCGTGGCTATTTGGGTAGTTGAACAGCAGATAGCGTTGTCAAGCCACTTAAAATATCTCAGTCCTTATTTCTACTCGCACGGAATCTGGAGATCAGGCCAAGCAGAAAGCATAGTATCTCATCAGTAGGCAGACATCAGTGAGCATGGCTAGGGATCTTTAAAAGTCACAGCAAGGCCTCATCATCTTTTGAGTGTCTAATGACCCTGCTGCAGCACCTTTATAGCAGACACACACCAAACACGACAGGAAACCCATTAGAATCACAACGCACACTAGATGGTGCTGGACAGCAATGAGAGGACTCAACCGAGAGGGAAGATTCGCCAGAAACTGCTAGTGAGCACATGCAGCAACCGGCCCTTTTACGTGTGACACAGGCAAAATGGCCCAATCGTGTGGCAATCATTTTGGCAGTCCCTGTAAAGGTGGAACTGCCCCACATTTAGTTACCCAAAGGAATGAGAAAACATTGAAGGGTTTGGTAACAACGTATAATTGTCCATTGCTTCGGTCTGCATTTTGAATAGAAGCTAAGCTTTCTCCCACCAGAGCCAGGGCTTGGAAATCCTCAACACAGCTTCTGGTTCTCTGTTCTTCCCGGGGCCTCACTGCGGTTGATCCAGAAATGTGCTTTGTACATGTTCCCTGGTGGCCACTTCCTCTTGGGACACTTGGGTAAAACTGGCTTAATGTGTTCTGCTGACACCACTTCATCTGGACAACGAATACATGAAAATTATCCAGGATCTTATAGTGTTTGTGCTACAGGTATGTTTGATGTATGTCTCGGAAGACAGGAAATGAGTTTGATGGGATCTGCATAAAATGAGAAGCAGTCACTAGTACCTAACAGCCATAGAATGAAATTTAGGATTTACATATGACTCATATTGTTAAAATATGAAGTATTTTATTTGTGGTAGTGTTCTTCTTAGCATAATATATATAGGTATATAAAGAAATACATGTACTTATCATTACTCATGAAATTACAAACTTAATGTGAGTAGATGTTATAAAACTAAATCTCAACAGAGAAAAGCACACCATGGGGAATAGAATGAAGGACATATTATACTTGCCAAGGACAATAGTGTTATCACTATGCAGAATTTGGTGGGTGAATCTCACCAACAAAAATTGAGAGAAGCAAGACAGATGCAGCAAGGTTTGTCTTATATCAAGTAGGTGGAGTTCAATTAAGCTCCCAAGAGCAGTTCTTAGTCCCAAGGACTGTTCTTAGGTTTTACTGCATTTCAAGCATCTATCCACAAGATGGCAGCAACGCTCTTCCCTCCCAAGTCACAGCTGCTTAAAGTGTCTGCAGGTGCTGCCAAATATTGCAGCTTTGATAATACCAGGACGCTAAGTGAGAGTTCTCAATGGGTGCCACGCTGCATTGCTCTATCTGTGGTGCCTTGCTCCATTTGCTGGTGCTCTGCCTGAAGGTCGTAGGTTTATATCTTCACATCCCGCAGGCTGGCCAGTCCAGGTTAGAGCAGCCCCATCAGGTGGACGAAGGAGAGAGCAGAGTTGGCTCATGTTGGGGGAGACTTGGCCTGGAGTGCTGCAGTCCTGCCTGACCTCTCTGTCACACGCGCAGAACAACACTGAAGCAATAAACACAAAAGCAAGGCCTGTTTGCTGAAGGTGGGCCGAGGAAGGGGAGTGTGGCATCCCTGAGGAAGTTACCTGGGCAGATGCGTTGTGAGGGTGATCCAAGGACAAAAGGCAGCAAGGGCTATGGTTTTAGGGTGCATAGTGCCGCTCTCGACTCTCCTATGAGAAGGCCACGGCCACAAGCAGCGTGCCCTGGAAGTCGATGGGGCCGCTGGTCCTGGCACAGCAGCTCACGCCCGGCCCTTACCTCTTGGCCAGGGATTCTACCGCAAGGTCATCATGTTGAAGATTCCTGTGCGGTGTTTTTTCAGAGGTCTCTCCTTGGGTGAACTCCCAGATCTTAGGGTTCCCATGTGGGGTGTTTGACTGGCTTGCCCCCTAACTGTTGTAGGGGCTGAAATTGTTCTAGGAGTTTCCCACCCTGATCTCTGAATAGCCATTTCTGTTTGTGCCGGGAATTTCCAATGACCTCCAAGCTAGGGAAGACTGCGCCAGAAAAAGTGACTCCTGTCAACCTTTTCCAGGACTGTCGAGTGAGGCGTCCTCCTGGGGGCAGCACGGCCCTGGGATGGAGAGCCTCCAGGCTCACCACATTCCTCTTTCTTCTCCAGAGCGTCTGAAGATGCAGATGGGCACACGCACAACAAGGAGTGGGCCTACAGAGGTTGCAGCTTGCAGAGGGTGTGGTGGGGAGTCGAGAGGCCGAGCGTGAGGGGCAGTGCTAAACGTGGTCCTGCACAATGCTGCAGCGAAATCCCAGCTGTGAGATCCCAGAGCCCGGCCTTCCCCAGCTGGCAGAGACAAAACAACGGGAGATTCAGGCACTGTGCAGATGCACGCTGCCACTTGAACAGCTGCACATCATGTGTACGTGGATGACACCGTGGAAAGTTGTCATCGCTTGTGCTGGTGTGCCACTTTCTCTTAGCAGCCAGGACACAGGATCGGTCAGGGCTGCACCGGAGGGGGCCACTTGAGTCACAGTTGGAGCGATCCAATTGTTTCATATTGTTTACTGGCCAACTGGAACATTTTTGAAAAGGAAAGGTCATTTCTGTCACTGTTTGAGAACAACACTTAAAACCAGGCTGCCTTGGGCTAGACATAATTGAGTGTTTATCCCAGAAATAGGGCAAAGTAGCAGGTGCTGCCTTTGGCCCAGCAGACATGGTGTTTATTTACAGTCACAAAGGGCTCAGCAGTGTCGCTTGAGAAGCAAGCAGAGGCAAACCCAGGGTGTGCACGCATGCATTCAACCACAGATTCATTCCTTGTTTCTCAGAGGTGTGGTTTGTAGATGCTAGATTACCGATTTGCTGCTCGGAAGACCTGCAATTGTATTTTTGGAGGTTTATTTGTTTATTTGAAGGTCGGAGTTAGAGCGCGCACACTGGGTCTGCTGTGTGTGCACTTGGGTCATCTCCGCTGTTTTCTCCAGGCCATTAACAGGGAGCTGGCTAGGAAGTGGAGCTGCCAGGACAGGAACTGATGCCCATATGGAATTCTTTTGTCACAGGTGGCAGCAGTGTCAACTCTGCCCCAAGAGCTACAATGCTCCAGGGCCACTCCAAGGTTGAGGCCCTGAACATGTGTCCTGGACCGTCTTCCCCTGGCCCAATCACCGATGGATTCACAGCTCTGGCCCTCCTGTGGGCAGGAGGCTTGAAGCTTTTATGGTGTTTCTCATTTCCTCCTCTTCTCTGGTGCTTTAATACGCTCAAATCTGTTCCACTGAGAGTGCTTCCCTGTATGTGGTCATCAGAGCGATCTTCATTTGCAATGTCAAGCAAATGTTGTTCTACTTTAATATGACCCTTGCAAACAGTGCTGTACGAGATAGCTTTCGCAGACTGGCATGTCAGAGGCACTGCCTTGTGGAAGTCTGTTTGCCAGGGACATGCTGTTGGGCTCAGCCGGCTTTGAATCCAAGGCGTCTGCTTATCTGCATGTGATCCAGGGACTCCGAGTACGAGAACGTGAACGAGTCAGGGTGGTGGGTCTCTAGCTCGAGCACCCAGTTCTCCCACAGAGCTTATTAAACAGAACAGAGTTCCCAGATAGCATCATCCTGCTATTGTGAGAGTAACACTTTGAGAACTCTTGTCTGACACCAAACGATCCCACAATGGTGCGTCCCACAGTGTAAGCACTACAGCCTCATTTAGTTTGGCTGTAGCCAGTAAATGATACATGAGTGACTCAGCATAGTCTCAAGCTAGAGCTGGCACCAGCTTTGTTTTTTAATCATACCATTTTTGCATCGGTTAGTACTTTAGTGTAGCAAGTAGACAATTTCAAGTCAATTCAGAAGTGTGATGAGTCGTCCTTGTGAGCACTGTCACAGAGACCTAAAAACAAATGCTGAGAGACCCTGAGGAAGCTCGCAGCAAGCCGGAGTCACCCACACCAGCTACCGGCAGGAAACCAAGAGACGGTTCCTTCCCACTGGACACAAGAGCCTGTGAGTGCTTGGCTACGTGTAAGATGATGTGGTAGCGAAGGGCAGGAGGTAAAGTTGGGTGGAGCCCAATCAATAGCATCCTCCCCAGCCTGGAGAGAGAACACGGGAAAGTAGGTTCAATAAAAGCAACAATGCAGATGGATGACTCAGCCCCTCCCTGCCCCGGGCAGGAATGGCCCATCTGAAGCAGAGGGCAGGTGCACAAGTCATTGGCTTTGGTCCTCTGATTAGTCCTTCCCACCCCTCCCCTTGATTCACGCAGCTCTCTTACCTGGACATTGGAGCATGCCAACTACAGATTACTTGTATCGATTACAAATTAATAATGTGTCATTTCACTTCTCCTTTAAAAATTGGCCAACTCATTTGTCACGAGATGGCCTCGTGGAGTCTATGTCCTAAAGCACTTAGAAGCTGGAGTTCCTGGGTCTGCAAGGCTGAGATAGCTTTGGGGGCAGAGGTGGGGACTGGCCTTGGGAGGTGGCCTGGCAGTTGTTCTGCAGACTGACCATGTCCCAGCCCTACTTCACCCTTCCATGGAAGTGAAGCTTGACTCATAATTAGGAGACTCAGAGCACACAGTGATAAATGTTCTCATGGCAACTTCCAGGAGAATGACCCAGGGGCTCAGCAGAAGTGAAGATGTTATGGTTTCTGGGTGCACAAGGATCTTTCATATTGGATAGGGCACTTATGATGTACTGAACAAGAGACTATAATATTTTGCAGGCCGAGATTGAGTGGCTGAGGTTCCAGACTGGCGAACAGTACAGCTCTTCCAGTTAGTTCATCTGCAGGGTCCAATTGCCCAGGTAGGATGAATGATTGCCTGGTCAGTGGCACACTGTATTCTGGGGCTATCTGAGGTCCCAAATCTTTCTGAGTACCTGTATCTTTCCTGATCATTTTCCAGGCCAGCGGGGCTTGGTCTAAAGTTGAAGAGGGTAATCTCTGAAGAAACCAGTAGTTCTACAACTCATCTAGCCCACATCAGAAGCTGCAGCCACAGCCAAGCAAGCAGATTTGATGGGAAGCATTTTGCTGATGCGTAGCAGCAGCTCAGAGTTGAGTTTATTCTACTTCCCACCAAGGGGTGTCAGTGAGATGATGGGCTCCCAGACAGCTGTGCTGATCCATAGGAAGAACCTCCTCCCTTCAACCAGTCCCTTGGGCTTCATTATCAAGAGATTTGGGGATGTCAGTTTGAGATCAACCCTTGAGGTGTAGGGATTGGTGGAGGACAGTCCCATTGGTGTCTGGTCATCCTCACGGGAACTAGTGTGGACTGTGCTAGACAGCTTGTGCTGTGCAGTCAGGTGGTCTGGTTTGAAGCAGTGAGTTCTGCCACTTGCCAGGGAAGACCCCTTTGTGCTGTGCATCTGTAGGCACGTTCCTTGGCCTCAGTGGACTATAATTCCTTATCTACAAAATGTAATCACCTGTCTCAAAAAGTGGCTCGAGGCAGAAATGAGGAAATGGACCATGCTGTTTAACCCTCAGTGGGGACCAGGATAAACATTTTAGGTAGGGTTCTTTTAATCTCACAGTGTGTTTTGTTGCAGGTCTGGCTCGTCTGCAACACTCCTAGGTTCCTGAACACCTCGGTCGGCGATATGGACCGATGCCCTAAAAACTCATGACTTTGGCATTTTTCCTTCCAGAACTTTTTAGTATCTGCCTCCATTTATTTCCTTCTCATCCTAGGTCACCCTGGATAGCAGGCTTGTGGCCATTTCACAGAAGAGAGTGATGCGTGGACGTCACAGCTTTAAGTCCCGTGCTCAACCAGCCCATAGTGGCTGTTCTCCTCACCCCGTTTATTTTGAGCTCTCTTGTCCTGATGAGCTTTTCGCTTTTCCACAGAGGACAACGTGGGCAGCAGGGGCACCTGTGTGGCAAGGGCATAGAAGGGGAGCACTAACGGTTGGGGTCTGCAACACGGCAGGCTCAGGGCAGGTTCAGGATCCTTCATGGCAGCTGTTCAGATACAACCTGCCAAGTCAGGGCTTCCGTTTGCATGCCCACAAACACTTTCTCTTGGTTGATTCGTTGCTACATCCCACCTGGAGACACCCCTACTACTCTGACGCGCCTCTTTCCCTCCTGTTTTGCCTCTTACTCTTCCGTTCTTCACTCCTTCATCCTGTCTGCCTGCTTCCTCACCCACTTCTTAAATGTCCCTATTCCCCTAGGCCCTTCCTCATCTTTCTCAGCTTTGCACTGGAGATACTATCCATCGTTGCATTAGTCACCTAAACCCCGGTTCATTTCCACATTTAAATCTCCCATTCCGTCATCTCGTCCAGATAGTATCACATTACTGCAGCAGCATTGCCCTGTGTACGTCCCAAGATCACATTCTGTGTGAACTCAGCATCATTTAATCCTCCTCTCAGTTCTTCAGGGAACGAGGGTGCTCAAGCCAGGGTGAAACAAAATCAGACAATTACTTTTTTTCTTTCTTCCTGAACTTCACACTCGGCCTGTCCCGTCTGGAGTGTCTGCATCCCTCTCGTTGCCTTGCTATCCCACTGCACCCACTCCTCAGCCTCTGTTCTTCCATCTCTCACAAGTCTGTGTGCAGCATCCAGCTTGAACGGACATTCAGCCTCTTCTCCTGAACTCCCTTAAAGCCTTCGTCGGATCCTGCCACTTCCTCATCGTAGCCCTGATGAGTCCTTTCCCCTCGGAACCTCTGCAGGCCATCTGAGCTGGTTCCTACGTCCCTCTGCAGGCCATCTGAGCTGGTTCCTACGTCCCGATGGCAGTTTCACTTAATCCTTGCAAGTTTTGCTTGTGAGAATGATCTAAGCCAGGAATAGAGAGTCCTCCTTTTTCAGAGACAATGTGCTTCTGAATGTTTCTGTGTCCTTATGCATTTATGGCCCTTACCTAGAAGAATGTTTCTTCTTTATTCCCATGTGTCTGCCTCATAAGGGCTGAGCTATTTTGTACAATTTCCTTGCTAAGAAAACGTTCCTCTCACAGAGAAATGCTCCTGGGACCCCCACTTCGTCTCTGCTCTCCGGTGGTCATTGTTGGCCATCTAAGCTGCCCCACATTCCTCCCCTGCACAGGTGTGGTCCTCCCCTGCACAGGTGTGGTCCTCCCAGCCAAGAGAGCAGAATGTCCTGCTGCAGAGATGCCTCTTCAAACCTGGCTTCGTGTCTGGCACTGGAACATCGGTGGACTTTGAACCAACACAAGAATGAAACCATGGACCACCGGCCGGCATGGCACCTGATGCTTCATAAAGCAGCGTGCTCACCAAGTCACCTCAGCAGCCCTTCAGAACAGATGCCAGCAATAGTCCCAGGCAAATAGAATCCTACCTGCCGAGTGAAGACCCAAGAGGAACATTTCTCACTTTGCCAACGGACGCATTCCTAATGCAGCCAGCTGAAAGTAATCGGCACTCACAAGTTCAAGCCTTCTCAGGTACAGAACATCCCAAGTGTTTACACATTGAGAGAGCTGGTTCTCTACTCTCTTGGGTAAAAATGTGCATTTGTTCCCAGCATGAATATTTCGTGACATCACAGATACGGAACTGGCAGTGTCACAGCCATCCACAGGTAATCAACACTGTTCGCTGTCATGTGCGTGTGGTTTGGTGAATATTGAGGCAGTTCACTCAGATTCTGAACTTTCAGGGCTAGCATCGTGGCCTAGCTGGGTAAGCCGTGCTAGTCCAAGTCCCAGCGGCTCCACTTGCAACCCAGCTCCCTGCTAACGATCAGAATGTGATGCAAGTACCTGGGCCCCACCGCCAAGACCCAGACAGAGTTCCAGGCTCCTGGCTTTGGACTGTCCAGCTCTGGCCACTGTGATCTTTAGGAGAGTGAAACGGGGGATGGAAAATCTCTCATTTTCTCTGTCACTCTGCCTTTCAAGTGTGCAAATCTTTTACATGAATAAATACGCAAATAACTAGGGAGATAGATGAAGTGTGAGCCTTTGTCTACACCCAACAGTCTCAGCAAGGACCAGAAGATGGCCACATGGTCCCATGAAATGAGGCTGGGCTTGCCTGGTGGGCCTGGCCACCAGGCGGCAGCATTGTCCAGGATGCTGAGCCACAAGGCAGGGCATCCTGCTGGGATCGTGTTCCCAGCTGCTTCCCTGGAGGCACATCCACTACTGAGCTAGCAGAGGCTAGCCTTGCTCCGTGCAAAGCAACGACTCCCTAACAGGTCGGTCCCTGAAAGTGTGAGCAGGGCCTTTTCACAGTGTGGCCTTCTGATGGTGTGAACAATCTCCTCTCGGGAGAGAGGACCCCTCCACCATCCTCACACACCCTTTCGACTGCAGGTGAGGACTAGCTGGCTTTCCAAGGCTGTGAGAGGTTTTCAAGGACTTGGAAGGCACAAGGTGGCACACTCTATTCCTTCAGGGCGATGCCACATGGGAGAGACCGAGGATTTGAGGATCAGATCAGTAACTCTCCCCGACATGCCTCTTCCCGCAGGCAGGGGTTGGGGGCTTGGAGGGAAGGCTGGTTCCCCAACAGACGAGTGGGTCGTTCCTCTTGAAGCCCTCAGGTTTTAAAAAGAAACCTGGAAGATTCTTTATGGAGTTTATCACTTGTCTAATGTTGTCAAACAATAAAGATAGTTTATGGCTGCCAGTGGCTCCCGTCTTGTCAAAAGACCAGCGAGCTGCAGCCATCCAGGGAGAGGTGGCCGGAGGGAGGACTCAGGGCTGGGGTAACCATCACGAGCCCTGGGGGCTCTGGCGTGTGACTCTCCAGGGCACTCATCCGTGAAGAGTTTTCTCCAGGTGTTGCTTTCCACCGGGAGTCCACAAGATGTCGCCTCCACCATCTGTGTTTCCTTCTGGGATCTTCATCGTCTACACCGGCAGGGGCGTAGAGCCTTGCCCCTTGCCACTGAGCTATTTTCAGCAATAAGAATGCCATCACATTGCATTACGTTTCTGTGACCCATGGGGTCTTCATCTGTATCGGGGATTTGTCATTTTTCCTGACAGGAGAGCAGCAGGTGCCCCTTGGAGCGTGTAGAGCTCCCATGTTACTTAACATGGCCACCATCGTCGTCAATGCCCGCTGGCCCCACTAGCAACTTAGGGTGTCTTCTCACACCTTTTTTATGCAAATCAAGACACATTATTAAAGAACATTGAATTAGACAAAGGCTTTTTCCTGTGTAAAGATGGATGACGTTGGCTTGTAATGCACATTTTGAACCTTAGGCTTTGAAAGAACATTTTTGTGTAGTGTTTTGTTGTTAAGAGACACATAATAATTACACAAGCATGTGGGAACACTGGAGAGCCTTAAGACCTGTCTGCATGGTTGGTCATCAAATTCAGGTATTTAACTTATCCATCATTGTCTAGAATTTTTCATTTGTTGGCTGTCAAATACTCAAAATCCTGCCTTTTTAATCTTTAAAATATGCAATGTATTCCCCATTGTCATCACCCCACTGTGTCCTAGAGCACCACGACTTAGTTCTGCTACCTGGGATGGCTTTAGCAATCCCGTTTCATAAAACAGGTAAAATTCTGGTTCAATGCCTCCTCCAGTTCTCCTGCGTGTCTCTTATGTTCCTAGTCTCTTGCTGTCTGTCTTTTGCAGAGCCACAGCTACAGTATTCATTTTTTACTTCCTATCTAGCGATGTAAATATTCAAGAGGAATTTTCCTGCACTCATACTTTTAGCCATTCCTGAGTGCTGACATATCCTTGACGTAATGAAATATAATTTTTCTTTTTAATAATCTCAGATAGAAGCCCTTTCATAGGCAGTTGGTTGGAACACCTTGTTGGACTGTGGAGAATGTTATTACAGCGTTCTGTTTCATAGATCGCTTATCCTGCAGTTAGGTTTGAAATTCTTGCTGCATTCAGTTGGTGTAAGTTTGGAATGGACAAGAAGAAAAAGTTATGTTTGCTGTGTGCTACTTCGTTATGTCACATAGCTCATGTGCGGCTCTTGTCTTTCAGTTTATTTCTTCCTTATAACCTACAGATTTTTCTTTGGGGTCTGTGACATTTTTGTAACTTACTACAAGAAGATGTTCAGTGTGCTCTGCCACGCAATGTAAATGTGGAGTCATTAAATACATGGTTACTGTTCGCTTTGTCTCCTCTGATAGCATAGTTGAGTTGTGTTCTTCCTCTGACTTGCCTGTGTTTTAAGCTTTCACCTGGAAGAGTCTGCTGACTGTTACATTTCAACATTTTTCATTGATTTATCATCTCTCCTTTACTTTCAATATTTTGGTTTTAACTGTAGATACAATCTGAATGAATTTAAAAATGTTCACTTACAAGTGGCTTTTTCTTTCATCTAGATGCACAACGATTCTGATTACATGCTTGTGAATAAGGTTGGAAATGAAGTTCAAGACCAAACAGCTGACGAGCGAGTGCTCTGGCTGCCCCGTGGGTTAGGTCTCCTGAGCGTACTTTCGTTGCAATCTGTTTTCACCTCATCTACCTTGCAGGCTCTATTAAGTGTGTTATTTTACCTTGCCAACATCTAAAACATTGGTATTTTGTTCCATAATTACGGTTCACTTAAGTTGTCCAATGAGTGGAAAAGTACTAATTTCATATTAGACTTTAACAGTAAATCAAAGATGAATATCGTAACCACTCATTTTAACATTAACGTAAATGGAAAATAAGCAAGTACAGGAGAGAATGACATAGTAAAAAGTCATCCGAAAGAAAGGCAAGGAGGAGGAAGCGATTACAGTAAAACAGGTAAGATTCACAGCCAGATTATAGAAAGGATTACAGTGAAACAAGGAAAGGACAAGAGGGCAGAGTGGCAGACATCCCTCAAAACAGGATGCACAGCAGACCCCAAGGGAAACACATCAACTAGAACGGAACGTCGTATTAAACGCCTGCAGTACCAAGCATTTGAAAAGATGTGGGGCAGTGAGAACTTCCCTTCTGGTGTCTCAGGACTGGAAATCAGCCCCTTCTAAAATCGGTGCATAAGCATATGCAGAACGCAGCGTCTCACCCCTGTGGCGAGTTCTACAGCAGTTCTCATGTATGTGTGTCAAAGCACATGTTCATGGCACTGACGTTTGCAGACAGCAAAACAACTAGATTTTGGAGTTATTACACATAACTACACATTAGTGGAAACAAATGAACTGAATTTCTGCAAGAAATGAGGATGAGTCACACAAATACGCTATTCAATAAAAATCCCCAAGCATTTGGTAATAAATGCTGTAGGACCTTTCATAATCAAGCCCAGAGGCTTGCAAATAAGATGTATGGTGTTAGAAGATGTGACAATGAGTAGGGTTAATAAGGGTTCCAGAGGTTTAGGGAGTTGATAATCATTTATAACTGGATTTTCATTACAGTTACATAGTTTCTACAATGATAATTGTGTATACTGAGTACTCCCTAAATTTAGCTTTTTAAAACAACAGTAATACTTTTGAAACTTGGGATTGTAGCAGATTGAGCCAGGAGACAGGGCACAGCAGGTGGTGTGACATCTGACACCTTGAGTCATTCAGGAATTTCACTAGGACATTCGGAATCTCCCTGGAGTGGCATGTCACTTGGCTGACTGGTTGTTGCTGATGAGTTACTTCTGCTGTAGCATCCTGAGTGTCTTTACAAGGTGTCCCTAATGGAGACCCAGGAGACCAACACAGGAGCCCTAATGTCATCCAACGCCACTTCTGCGCTGTGTTCTGCTGAGCTTTACGGAGGAGGGAAGCCCAGAAGGGCATGAATCCAGTGAAATAAGAGCCTGGGGGTCATTCCAGAGGCCAGCCAGTCAAAGTGTGCTAAACCTTCTCTGTGGTAGACCACGGTCAATCGAGAAAATGGGCAGGTGACCTAAGCTTTCGAAAATACAGTCAGTTGCTGAGATGTCATCATCAACGTGATCACATGTTGATGAAAGTGGATGAATCCTGGGAGCGACACCAGGACTTCTACAAACCCAGTAGAGTAGATACAGGAGGCGACAGCAGAGTGATGGTACGTCCTGGCATCGCTGTGTCGTGTTAGGTCAGTGCAGTCGGGCTGGGGCCAGGCGGCTTCACTGGGAGCGCAACCATCCTGTTTTCTGTTGGAAAAATTAGCATCATGTGACTGCTGGGTGCCTCAGTTCCTCCGCCATGATCTGGGGATAAAAGCCAAATTATGTTCCACACAGTCGTCTTTGAGGATTGCATGTTATTGTTCATGTAAGATGAATGGCTCTTCCAAAAGCCACAATTAAAGCAAGAAAATACAAATATATTTATTTACAAATAAGAAAAGTATAAACACATACAGAAAAGGTTAAATATTGTGACAACATAATGTTTAGCTATCATACTTTAAAGATATAAATGTATCTTTTCTAGAAAGCATGCAAATATTAATGCATTGTTATCAAGAAAAACATTCACTATAATAAACAGTTGAAAAACTTACTAAAATTCTACCAACAATAAAGCTTTCAATCTGACTGCTTTCTCCCAAATTTTTTATCCTTACGTCTGCGTAGAACTCTCTTGTTCATGAATTTATTTTACAACTTGACCTTTCTGTCCCTACAGACATTCAGAGAGTCAACCACTCCAAGCTGACCAGGCACAGCACCCGGACTCTGTGGATACCTCCTTCACAGACAATGCTAATTGTTAACAAAAATAAGTCTATGTTCCAATACTGTGTGTGTCAGAGGCAGCACAACACACAGCCACGTTAGAGACCCTTTAACAAGAATTTTGTAAACGTTTAATATTTGTAGTTACTCTGGGACAATTTGGTTACTGAAAATTTTAGAGTTGGACTTGGCTCAGTAATTTTCCAGGGAATAGGGCTGAATTGTCAGTTTCAGTTGCTGATGACTTACAAATAATTCCAGGGTCGACATAAATGAAACTCAAAGTGTGATTCATTAGGCCCATCCTTTCCCATTTGTGCAATAAGGCAAGTTTAATAATTCTCATGTTTGCGGGTCAGCAGGAAGCAGTGAAGTTGCAGGGAGCAATCCCCAGCCTGGCAAGGACATCTGTACATGGTGCTTGCTGTGCCCGAGTCCTTTGATCTTCAGGGAAGGTATGCTCACTTCCACAGTCTCCTGTGCTTCCTTCTCAGTTCTTGGGTTTGCCTACATCAAGCTAAGATTTCTGCAGCCGCAGACCCACACCAGCCACAGCCATGTTTACATTCTTCTCTGCATATTTTCTTCCCCAGCAGAGCCTCGAGCCTGCAGACTGTGTTCAGGAGTGAACAGTGCTCTTTATATAGACTGCGGGAAGTGACCTAGGCAAACATCAGGTGACTCTGAGCCTTTGAAAGCTAAGAGTTAGCAACCTCTTGTGTGCTTCCTTTTGAAAATGTTTGTTGCTAGAAATCTTTTGAGAATGAATTTGTCCAGGTGGATAACGACAGCTGCTTCCTTGGGTCCGTATTGGGGTAGGGCTGTGACTGCACAGATCAAACAGATCCCGCCTCACCTGCAACTCCCCGACAAGGACATGCCTAGGATGTGGTATTGCCAAGAGGCACTTCATGCGTCCATGCAGCAATGAGCGTCCCCTCTATGTCACCCTCAGTGCACAGAGGGTAGAGAGAGTGTTGAGTGGGGCAGATAAAATTCTTTGGATCAGGAACCTCAGAGTAAAGAAGTGGACCCATAAGCAAAGGACCACAAACAGTTAAATTCTCTGATGAGAGAAGGAAAAGTCACAGAGGAACACCCAACTCAATATGGAAGATCACAGCAGCGGCGTGGGGGGTGAGGAATTCAGGTGGGAATTGCAAAGGGGAAGACACCTGAGGGGCGAGGGGTGTCCCTGCTTTGCTTCTGTCGATGAAGAGGCTGACACCAGCCTGGTCAGCAAGTTCTAGGAATGAGTAAGACCTGAAAAGCAGCACCCCGGCTTCAGACTGAAGCAAATTCAGATTTGAAAAAGAGGACACGGAGCAAGGAGAGCTGTGCTCAGGTTCCCAAATGCCTGGAGTGATAGACATGTGTATCCGTGGACTGCTGTGAAGCACCGAAGAGGCTGCGTTACAGATATTCATACCCAAAGGAGTTTGGGCAATCCAGTCTCATTTGGACTCGTTGGTAATATATCGGAAACAACAAAACAGTGGTGTCAGTTAAACTCAATGAATTCCACATCTTGATGGAGCCTGGAGCAGATACCAGCTGGGAGTTGGGAAGCTCTGCAGAGTGGGGGAGTACCAAGAGCCATGCAGATACTAACCACTGTAGATGAGCTGGCTACCTGTTGTTCATTCCCAGAAAAAGCCAGCCATCGGGAGCTCTTGGTGAGCCCATTGGAGGCTTTCTCAGGGATGGCTCAGGAATGGGTTGAGGAAGGGCTTCTTAGGAGAAGCTGTTCAGCCTTGCTGTGTTCTGTTTCTGCTTCTGTTTCCTTCAGCAAAGGTGTACCCAGCCTGGAATTGAGTGGCTAAGGTCTGCCTTTTAACTGACTTATCAAAAAGCTATATTTCCTGGGGGGAGTAAAAGCTTCTTGTGCTTACTGTTTTGTTGTCAGAACTTAGATGCCAACACTTATTTTGTGGGATGTGTTGTGCATATCCTCTGGGTAGAAGCATAGAACCAGTTTCACAGATCCCAGGAAGATCTTGTGAGAGGCAGGGAGCACAGGAGACAGATGGCTTCAACACTGTGGGGCTGGGTTGGGCCTGAGAATGTCTGGGTACACCTGCTCCACAGCATCATCCAACAGGAGCTGGGTGAAGAATCCTAGGCCGTGTTAGCTGGTGCATCCGATCCAGCCCAGAGACTGGGTGGACCAGAGATTTGCCAGTGTTTCTAAAAGCTGACAGGCCTTGGGGACAGCCCGTTGGGAATCCATCTTGGCAGACAGAGGTAGATAATGGTGAACTCTACAGAACTCGTAAACTTCACAGACAAGTATTCTGTGGAAGTGGGAAGCTGAGCTGTAGCTGACTTTGTGGAGGGAATCCAGAAGTAGAGGTGACCCTGTGAGCCCAGTGTCAGCAAGTCAGCATGGCCAGCACGAGCACTTTGTGGTTGACAGGTAACCGAGGTGAACTAAGAGGATGCATTAGGGTTTTGACTGATGGCTGGCTTCTTTCGTAGGGGTAAGCAAGGCTTGCCTTGCAAAGCTCCTGTTTCTGCAACTATTTTACTCCCAGAACAGGTTTACGATAAAAGCGGGGAAGAAAGATTAAAAGTAAGAAAATTTTCAAACAGGATAAACTTACATGCTATTTTATATGTCTTTGAATTAAGGAAAATGCGTTGTCAATTAATCTGAGAGCACAGGCAAGAAATAAGATATATGTGTTTCTTCCATTAGGGCTTGCGCTTCGTTTTCATATCAGCTTCCGCTCCACTGGGCTTTCATAAAAAAAAAATAGAAATGAAATACCACCCTTGCTTGGGTACTGATGTGTGTTTAAAATGCCAACCAGCACTGATTCTGGGGAAGGACCATGACCTTCTGAGGTTACAAGACCTTCAAGAGCTGAATCTTCACCACACCGTTCTTTTAAAAATATAAGAAACAATCATGCTACTTTTATTGCCACAAATGACCTTAGATGTGATCCAATTATTTCTCTTTTTAAATTTATTTTTATTTAGTGAAATACAGAATTACAGAGAGAGCGAGAGAGCGAGGTATTCCATTTGTGGATTCACTCCTCAGTTGGCTGCAGCGACCGGGGCTGGGCCAGGCCGAAGCCAGGCGCTAGGAATTTCCTTTGGGTCTCTCATGTGAGTGGCTGGGACCTGAGTTGGACCATCTTCCACTGCTTTCCTAGACAAATTAGCAGGAAGATGAATGGGAAGTGGAGTAGCCAGGACTCGAACTGGCACCCACATGGGTTGCCAGCATTATAGGCAGTGGCTTAACTCATTACCTCACCGCTTCAACCCCAGATTAACCCTTTTACTTAGAAATATGAAACTATGAGATTTAGAAGGAAACGAGATGTGTGTCAATTTGTCGGAGTGGGGGGGGGGATAACATTTCCTGTATCTTTTGCATTTCTGTGCATCTTGAGAGAGAAAAAGCACTGAGTGTCTTGCTTTCAACCTGTAACCAAACATCCCAGCCAAGAGAAGGACCAACCGACATGCTTTCTCTGAATTCCTAAGAACCAGCTTCCCTCGGCTCAGAGTTGATCTGCAGCACACACTGCCGGCGTGTTGTGAGATCCACATATCCCTGGTCCCATCTGCAGGGACCTGTGGGTCCTGGTGGGCAAGGGGAACTGAGACAGCTCTACTCTGAATGAGAGCAGCAACCTGAACCAAAACCCTGATTGACAAGCAGGTGCTGTGGTGTTTGCTGTTTGGTAAGTGGCTTGCGAAATGGTGCTTTGCTCAAAGAATGTTTTCTGAATGAGTGTCACACACACAGAGCCAACTTCAACACACAAAATGGGCTATCGACAATGCACTTCCATTGAGAAACCACGCCGTGGACGAGAGAAACTGACCCATCCCGAGCGATCAGTCCAGGGCTTTTCAGTTTAGGATGGAAGAGTTGGAACCTGCACTCCCCTTCCTTTATGCCCAACCCCTTGACCCTAACTTTATTTAAGGGTGTCCGTCTACACTTCACTTCTCTTTTGCTTATCCCTGCTCTGAGAACTCCTTGTCATGTTTGCTTAGCCAGTTGTATTAAAGTCAAGTTGGGCTCATGTGCATACCTTTGTCTCCCCCACACTGCTCTATAGCAAGGTATCCAAGGAAGGTTCCCCACTTCCCTGTTGACCTCAGTACCGCCTCCACCAACTGCCTCTCCGAGGCAGACTTTTCTTCTTGCTGTCTATTCTCGGCACCTGTCTGTCAGAACTCTCAGGGCTTCACTGGCCTCACAGCCCCTCTGACTTGCAGCTTAGTATTCAAAGCAGCAGGTTGGATGTCTTCCTACTTGGCTGCCTTCATCCAGTCTGCTCAAACCATGCACAGCTTTATCCACTGCCAACAATTTGCCCCAACTGTCACTTCACCCGTGGGCAGGGAGGTTTAACTCAGATGAGATTCTTGCAAGATCCAGGACACTGCGGCTTCTAGCCTGAGAAAAACAAGAGCTCTCGGGAGACTGCATGGCTCTTCCAGGAATGAAAAGGGAAGATTGAGTTGTGAATTGTCATCCAGACTCCTTGGTATTCATGAAGCATCTCAGTCAGGGAGCGCGCACCGGCCCAGGCTAATAAACACTTAAGCCACAGCTTCAGGAACAGGCAATAACTTGGGCTCTTGAACTGAAAAGCAACATCATCTGGGCAATCATTAGTGTTGGGATCTGTCCTAGGTTTTTAAATCCCTTTCTGAGCAAGAGCATGCTTTCTATTTCTCCGTCTCCCCAGGTTCTGAAATGTGGTTAAACAGAAAGAAAATGGAGCATGGCAGATGATGTTGGGGCATGGTCCAGATACCACACACATTCCTCCCCTTTCCTTCTTCTTCTTCTTTTTTTTTTTTTTTTTTTTACAAAAACCAGGAATGTTCCATGGAAAGAAAAGATGGCTACTTTTTAATATATGGTCGTAATTCTGTGCATGTGGCTTTCCTCCCCAAAGGATCGTTCATTCCCCCTGGCAAGCAGAGTGTTAGATTTACAGTTAAACCTCTACTCTTTCACTGCTTACAGTCGGGACGCTCTGTGGACGTCGTTAGCCTGTAGAGCATCGTGGGGCATGGCGCAGAGCTTCCGGGACAGACTGGGCCCAGTCCATCAAGGAGCTTCTTCCTTGATTTCACCCGTACTTTGCTTTTCACCTGGTAGGCAGGCTGTTCCTGCAGAAATCAAAGCTGTTTGGTCCTTGGGGACAACACACAGCAATGACGCAGTGACCTGCAACTGCAGGTTTTCCTGTGGAGAGCTTCGCATTGCCTCTATTGCTGTAGCTCCTGTGACTTGCAAGTGGCTGGTGGTGTTGCACGAGACACAGTTGTGTAAGTTGATCTTTGCTGCTTCCGCACAGTGGGCTGCACATCTGATCTTTTCTCAGGATGTGCACTAATGTTTTCCTTGACCTCAGGGTCCCTCCTCTCCAAGCTGTCCCCACCAAGTAGAACTGTGAGGGAAACCCCCAGCACTATCTCTCCGAGCTCTGTCATCCGCCCCACACACAGATACACACAAAGAATGCACATGTACACACACATACAGACAGGCCCACACACAGACACCTGCACACATGTTCACATACACATATGTACATGCACAGTGTGTGACACGGACACACATCACACACATGCACACATATGTACATACAGAGTATGACACAAACTCACACACATCACACACACCTGCATACGTGTTTACCTACACACAAAGCGTGACACGGGCACACACGCACATTGCACACAGGCAAACATCTGCACACATGTACATACACACACAGCGTGACACGGGCACGCTCACATCACACGTCACACACAGGCAAACATCTGCACACACTCACAGCACACAGTGTAATAATGAGCTCCTTACTCTAAGCCTGCAGCTGAAGCTCCTAGTGCCCCGAGGGGAGTCTGGGCTGTGACATCCTTTTCCATCCTTCATGCCTCCTGGCTAACTCTTTTTTGTAGGATCTTATGGAATTATCTGTTTGGAAAGGAAAGCAAATCCTGTTTTCTCTTTCTGAATAAGTGACAGTGTAGGCTGAATCTCATACGGCTTCAGGGGACACAGCTTTATCTCTAGAAAGTCCTTAAAAGCGAGTGGATTATGTTAGAGCTATCTATCTCATTTAAAGCGCTTTAACCAGAGAATCAACACAATGTAATGCTGAAGGAGTCCTTAACCCCGAAGAAATTATCCCTATTTTGCATTTACAACCTTTCACTTATATGCTTAAAGCAAGCAGGAACTTGGAATACTAGAAAATTCATTTTCTTTCTAACACACTTTTCCTTAACCTAACCCTCTCCTGCTGTGCTCAGCCCGTTTCCTGTGCCACAGGTGCTGACAACAGCCCATCACTCTCTTCTCAAAAAGTGACGGAGCCTGCGAGCTGGGAGCCTTTTTCTCTGTGCTGTCCCTCTCCACGGGGTGCATGGCATAGATTCAGCATTTGCGAACCTGTGCCAGAGACTTGTGGTACTTTAGACAAAGTGAGAATCTGAGGGAATTCATCTCAACAGAACTGGCAGCTCCAGGCCACCTGTGTCGCTGCTGCATGGAACCAGTTACCCTCGAGATCACATTCACAGGTCAAGAACATGGCATTCAATAGGAAGCCCCAGAACTGTCTTATCTGGGTTGCAGATATGTACAAAGAATCTCTACTGTTTGCACACAAGCGACCTCAGGAACTGCTCTGCCTTCCTGTGCTTCTATCTCATTTGCATGCACGCCTGCTAAAGGAAATCGATAATGCAATTAAACTGAGTAAGGGCACCCCCAACACTGTATGCAGTCCTAGCACTTTCTGATTAGCTACTTTTTCTTCTGGATTCTTCCTTTCTTGGAATCTGTTATTGCACAATCATGATTAAAGAGCCTCTACCATGACTGGTCTTCTGTTCCAGACATACATTGGTTTTGCATTGTACTGAACTGCATTCTTCTCCCTACAGCTAGTCCTTAAAGATCTGGTTCAGCTACTATCCTTTTCATCATGTTATTTGTCCCAGTTTGGTGCTGAAATGCCTCTAGTAATGGAGGAATCCATAATCCCGTACAGCTTTTACTGTAATCTTAGTAACGCTCCAGGATGCTGATCCAAATTTAAGCCTCCATATATCTTCTGCATGTTGGTTCTGATTCTGCTCTTCTTCTATGGGTGCGTTTGTTTATAGTTTTTGTAACAGAAGCACTACGTGGCATTGATTGTGATTAAATGATCTGTTAGAATCAGCTATTCTTGCCTCTCCTGGGACTGTGCCAACTACCAAATGAGTTTGCTCTTTTATTGCTGCTAGTGTCATGAGTGAGTTTATGCAACATGAAGTCAACTTTTTCATTTTGGTGTGTTTGGAATGGTCCTGATGGATGTAGATTGGTTCAGCTATGGGCTCTCAGTGGTGATGAATGTTCTACTTTGAGATGTGTTAGATGTTAGTGGTCAAACAGCACCTGGGAGGGTGAAGGCCTGAGCTGGAGAGCCTGGAACATGGAAGCAAGTCTTCCTTCCCATTGCTCACAGGGAACTGAAGTGAGAAGCTGACGACCAGCACATGATCACTGGCCTCAAGCAGATACCAATCTGGAGGTTTCTAAAAACCACATCAGCATTACTGAAGCACAATGCTCTCCAGGGTCAGTACCAATTCCCAGGGGGAAAATAATCAACAGAAAATGTGTGGAAAATCCTGCCTTAGGTAATATTAAGCAGATATATTTTAAATGGTTTTTAGGCAGTTTTGCCCAGTACGTTTTAAAAATGTCTAAATCACACGCTATTTCTGAATTGATTGGCACAGAGGACCTCTTTTTCCCTTGGAGCAACTTTAAAGGTTCCTTTCTCTTAGGAAATGCCCCGTTAGCCAGGAGGCACCATCCAGCATTTGCATTTCCTGGGAGTGAGAATTTCCAAAACCATGTGTTCCAAGAGTCCCAGGCCACTCAATTGAATGTTGATACGGGCCTCTCATGGGGAGCATGAAGCCACACCATCATGTGCCTGCTGCGACCAGTAAGACCTGAAGACACTTCTCTTAAAAATTTTATTTATTTATTTTGGGAACCAGAGTTACAGCGAGAAAGTGGGGGGCAGAAATAGAGTTCTTCCATCTGTTGCTACACTCCCAAGACGGCTGTAACAGCCAACACTGCCCCAGGTCAAAGACTGGAACCAAAAGCTTTGTCTGAGTTTCCCACGTGGATGTAAGGGCCCAAACACCTGGCCCATCTTCTGCTGCTTTTCCTAACTGGCAGGTAGAAGGGTCAGAGGTGGAATAACAGACATTAACCATTAACGAGTGTCTGTAGGAAATGTTGACATTACAGACATGGCATAACCCATCACACTACAACACTGGCCCCTGCATACAGTTCTTACACTCAAGAAGAATTCACAGCGGAATGAAGAGGCACTAACCCTGACCAGCAGTGTCAGGTAGTAAGACAGTAGGATCGTTCAATTTTCAGGGGGAGGAATCCTATTATTTGAAGGTGGCAAAGATCATTGCCTTGTTGGCCACTAGGGAGTCCAGATGCTTTTGCCTGTTGCATCTTGATGTTGGAGTCTGAAAAAAATGCAACTCCACCAACAACAATAGATGGAAAAATGCTTCAATTAGAGAAAGAACAAGGAAAAACAAGCTTTACAGAATGGGTCTGGCATTTAGCTAGGCAGCTTACGCCCTTCCACGCCCACAGCCATCACAGATATTTGACTTGTGCAAACCCTTCTTCCACTGTGGTAGAAAGATCCCAAATCCCTCAATTCCATGAAATAGGAAGTACAGTTAAGGGTGTGGTCCAAGAGTCTTTTACACAGATTTTTAAGCAGGTAAAGCACTCCTTGTGGCTGAAGACACAAAAGCTACTCCCATGCTTGATGAGGAAGTGTCTTAGGCCCGAGGCCGGGCCTTGTATGGTGTTTCCTTCCAGCAGAGCAATTCTGACCAAGTCCTTTCAATCCACACTCTGTGATTTGCACGCACACACACACACACACACACACTTTTTCGCATATCAAACTCCAGGCTTTCCTTGTCCAGCGTCACATCTGAGACTGTCCCTGGCTACTCACCTTTGTACTAGTGGTGCTGTGGCATACTCCTTACAGGACACCTGCCTCCGGAAGATTTGAGGACACAGGAAGATTGGAAGCCTGGGCTTCAGTAAGAAGGCACCTGCGTCCTTCTGCTGCACTCGTTCTTGGCCTCAGCTTCCCCACTGCTAGAGAAATCCTCAGTGGCACACAGCTTCAGGATCAGGGGACTGTGGTTTGCAAGAAGTTCCCTCCCAAACTCCTCACTGCTCCTCTTACATGACAAAGCCACTCTTTATTTCATGATCAAGGGGACTCTCTCCTAGGAGGTTCAAACTCAGGGTTAAGTCAAGGTACAACACTGACTGCTTGTGTTCACCCCACATGGTTACAAGTTTCTAGCTTTGCAATTCATCTTCTCTGAGTTCCTCCATTCCAAAGTCCTTTCACAGAAATGGCTTTTCTTGTCTTTCCCAGAATCCATGCCATACATTTCTAAGTAGATGTTATAATAGTAAAAGTGTTGAATGTGTTTGTGCATAAGTGTTCCCATTTGAAAGGCATATAAGATCAGTGTGTGTGAATATGTATTCTCAAAAAGTTGTAGTTGGCAATTTCTGACTTGATCATGGTGCCACACCATCCTGACATCTGTGAGATTACTTGATTCTGTTTTTAGCTGCACATTGAGAAAGGACTCTTCAGCGTAACACAGGTTTTCTTTCTGGAGTTGATTTACTGTGATATTTGCTGCTATTCAGGATCCTACACTGTCAATTATTCCACAACAAATGAGAATGGCTTTTCCTCATTCCCAGAACTGGCAGGATTGGAACTAGGCTGGCAGTTTTCAAGTTCAGTGCCACCACAGCCTTGCATGTATCAAAAACGTACTCAATGGGATGCTGTAACAACAGCAAAACTCGAGGAAGCTGTAATAAATTTTCTAGAGATTTTCTAAAGAGGCCTCATTACACTGAATTGAAAATGTCTGCCACCATTCCTATACTGGGAGTCTTTGGACATAGACCTCACTGGATGCAGCCCAGTAGCATCTTCTTATGTGAAGTTCACAGAGCTGATGCGTGGGGCTATGTGTTGACTGGGGTCAGATTCTGGCCAATGTCTGTGTGGAATATTCAGTAGATGGTTGAAATCGAAATAATATCCAATTGACTTTTTGTACACATACACTTTATACAACAAAGAGCTGCACTGTGGGAACAGAAGCTCATCTAGCTGGAACCTCAACGCAAGAGCCATCTACTCAGAGCAATAGTGAGTGTAGTGAGATTCACAGCTCAGTGTTTGAGGTCACATTGCCTACATCATGTGCAATAGAGGATTAGGGGATAGTTCATACAGTGCACATTTCACACATTATTATACAATACAGCAAAAGAAAAACAAATATCATGGACTGAACTTTCCAGTACTGAGGTTTTACTTCCTTGCTTTCTGTGGATAAACCTACTGCATTAACTGTACATCAACAAAAAATGCTTAAAATTACAGAATGACTCACTTATCATATTTAAGACAATATGTTTATTTCATAAATTCAGTTATGGGGCAAAGATTTGTAGTTGTATATTATGCAATACATTACATTTATTTCTAAAAATATATATCAATAAAATGGTACTTCATGCATTGTTTATTTTCATGACTTGCTTCTATTCAACAAATACTTCAAGATACACATTCTTGAAATCTCACAAATATAGCACTTATATCCTATGTTTTGGACTACAGATATCACCTGAAGTTTTCTTATTATTATTATTTTAATGTTGCTCTTGTTTGGCTTTTATAGATAGGCTCTAGAAATATCAGTAATCTCACAAAAGTGAGAGACTAGGACTAAGGAATTTTAGTCAGGAAGAACACAGAACAGAAATACAAAATAGCACACTCAGGTTTAGGTTGTCAAGGAGCCTAATACAGAGATAAATGATGAAGATACGGCAAGATCAGTAGAGAAGCATCTAAGAACAGGCACGGTCTAGCAGCCTCAACTCCTCCAAAGCTTCAGTTGGCAGGTAGAGTAGCAGGCAGGGAGCATGAAGAAAGTGTGCTCAAGTCACTAGTGCAGCGGGGATTTGCAGCAAACCCTTGCACTTCTTGCAGGGAGCTCAGTGAGTAAACAATGCCTTTGCATTCTATGACCTGCCCATCTTCCTGATTCGGGAATCCAGGACAGCAAAACTCCTGCAGTACTTCTAGGTCACATGGCTGGCTAAGTGAGAGGTAGTTACATATAAAGGTAAAGATGAAGCTATCTAGAACCTCCTACAAATAATCTGTTTAGTTGTGCTGTTTGGCACTAATCAACACCTAAGCCTTCTTGAAGATAACTTGAAAGGCTGCAGACATTTTGTGTACCTCTTCTGATGACAGTCCCATATCCACATGCAAGTATAGGAAATAGGGTAAAAGCGTCATCAAATCTCCACTCTTGACCTGTTTAATTAGAACCCCTGCTTGGGCTTCAAGACTCACAATGTTTAAGTTTCTTAGAGAAAGTTTTGGAGTAAACATACTTGGCTTACAAATGCTAATTTTGTGGGCAGGATTCGGTCCAGGAGTTAAGATGCTCTGGACACACTGATCTCCCACCATGCAGTGTTTGGGTTTGAGCCCAACTCTGCTTCCTCCCCAACTTCCTGCTTGCACGCAGCACAGTGGGAATGGCTGAAATAACGGATCTCTGCCACCCTCATGGGAGAACAAAACTGCACTCCAGGATCCTGACTTTTGCCTGAACTGGTCTCACCATTGTGGGTATTTAAGGCGTGATCTAGCAGATGAAAGACATGTCTGCCTTTCTTTGTCTCTTTACCTATCAAAGTAAAAAAAAAAAAATTAAATGAATGGTTGTAGCAAAAACCCATTTATAGATGCAACACTTTGAACATCTGTCTTCCTTTTCTGATTCTACATTACTCTTCTCTTTCCAAAAGAAGAACACAAAAAAGAATGGTTTCTCCTTGGCTTTTAATATTTGAAGGTGTTAGAAACATAGCCCTATGGGGAAAAAATAGTTGGATTTTCTATAAAAATTTGCATTCCTGAATGGGATGGTCTTTAAGTAGTGCATATAAGGAAGAGTTTATTTTCATTCTAGAAATAAGTTTTTCTTAAGCTTTTAGCTTTTTGTCACATAGCTCCTGAGATCAGCAATAGCAGTCTATTCTTTACTGCTATTTAATAGAAATTCTTGGGTCTACTTTAGCTGTGCTTATCTTCTTCCTAAATACTTTTATAACATTAAAATGTAATGATTTCCTACTTTTAGCTGGTACACTGTGTGCATATTTGAAATATGTCTTAAATTCAACTTAGTATATTTAATTAATCAAAATATTGAAAAAAATCAGTGTGCCAGAGCTGTGAATAGCTTGGCAGATGACTTCCCTTAATATTCTGCATTGACTGCATACAGATTATGCGGTCTTACAGATATTGTTGTATTACGTGGATCTTCATGGGAAAATCTATTTCAATGTACATTTGAAAAAGACTATTTGTATATTTCTATTTATGCATACATATTTAAAATTTGAAAAATGAATTACAAAATCACCAATGTTGAATAAAGGCATACCACCCTGCTTTCATTCTCTTAGGGTTTTTGCATATATTAATTCTGAATTATTAATAATGATTTATTTTTCTTCTGGATTCTCTGATATGTTCTGCTCTCTAATAATTGCATTTTTTATACATATGAATTACAAAGTACTTCATATCCATAATTGCATTTGACCATCATGACGGACCGAAATAGGCATAGCAGTTCATTATGTTGACATTATAGAAGCCATATCAAGTTAAAATGCCTACCTGGAATATTTGAGAATCTAATTTCCTGCTTACTCCACTGTAATAGACATGAGACTTCAATTATGTCCGTTATACCAACTTCCCACCCCACGTAATGGCAGTAAGCAGAAATCACCTCTCTATTTCCATGTCCTCACCATTTTCCTTTTGATTGCATACAATTTACAGGTGATTCGTCTGCAAAATGAATTACTCAAGGAGTAAAGACCAGTTTCTCCTGGACTGTGCAAGCATTGATGACTGAAGCCTTTCCAGGGTCAGTAGACACCTGTCCTAATTCGTTTCGTACAATCCCCAGCTGCCAGGCAAGCAATCCTAAGAGATGTTTGATATATTTAATCTTATGAAAAATAAATTTAGACATAAGGTTCTGATTCAATGCAAACACATCTACATCAATCTAACCCCAATCCTAGAAATTAAGGGAAACCAGAAAAAGAGAGACAATTTTATAACACACATATGTTGCAAATGCTGATGGCAGCAGACTTGGGGCTAACACATTATGCAGCAGGAGAAAAACAGTGATTCAGAGGCAGGGAGTTAGTTATATTTTACTGATTTCTTTTTTCTTAGCAAAAAAAAAAATGCTAACAGAAATCTCTGCGGATGGTTTCCCTCCTTCTTGCCTTCTTTCTCCATGTGAGGAAATTCGAAGCCAGCAATGCGTTGGTCAACGGTACTGAGCGAGCTCTCGTGTGTGGGTCACGACCCCGTTACACTTACGGCAGCTTCTGGCTGGCGCTGCATGCTCGTTTACGCTGTCACTGAATTTTGATCACTATTATCTCAATGCGACTGATTAATTCCTCTGACAAGGGGAAGACGCTAAAATGAATCAAATTAGAAGCACAATAAGGCATTAACTTTTCAGTTTAAGATGGGGAAACAAGGCTGCATTAGTGAAGCTGTGAATTACGGGTACGTTTAGAAATCTACTCAGGAAAATGGAACAGATTTCTCTCCTTAACCAAAAGGAGACTCAGGTAAATGTTTTCAGGAGCTGTTGGAGGATTAGAGTTGATCCCATTGTGAGACTGTATGTGGATGCTCTTAAATATGTTTAGGGCTCTTGAGGAACTGGACCATTTTTCTCTTTCACATTTTTCCTTTTTCACTTGCTTATTTTTTTCTAATAGCTCAAAAAAACTGAATTTGACCCTTACTATCCAAGAGTAGACCATAGGCCAGTTGCATCTCACCTGTTGAGTTGTTGGAAATGCTGAACCGTGGGCCCAACGTGCTGGCTCAACGGCTGATCTTCACCCTGCAGGCTCTGGGGTTCCATGTGAGGGCCGGTTTGGGTCCTGGCTGCTGCACTTCTGTCCAGCTCCCTGCGTGAGCCCTCGTAAGGCAGTAGAGTACGGCCCTCAGCCTTGAGGCCCTGCAACCACATGAGAGCCCCAGAGGAGGCTTAGGGTTCCTGGTTCCTGGCTTCTGATCAGCTCAGCTCCTGCCTCTGTGACCATTTGGGGAATGAGCTAGTAGATGGAGCATCTTTCTCTCTGTCTCTGTATCTCTCCATAAATCTGATGCACCCTTGCAATAAGAATAACTAAATCTTAAGAAAAAAAAAAGGGAAAGAAATGCTGAATCTTGAGCTCCCATGAGATTCAGGAATCGTTCTTTCCTTCTCTTGGTTATTCAGACTGGATAATCCTCCAGGAGCCCAAGCGATAGTGGTGAGCATTGTCCCCCTGGCCAATCCCACAGAACCAGGGAGCCCCCACCATGCTCTGCCATGCTGAGCTAGGATGCACAGCAGAGCGGCGTCATTCAACCCACTTTTAGCTTAGAACATGTTCTGCTTCCCTGTAAATGTGAATTTAGTGAAACATAATCCATCCCAAGAGAAGAAGCATTCTACTGAGCGCTAACTTACCCCACGGGGACATGGGCATCCTGAGGTCAGCCGTTAATTGGTTTTGTTGTCCAGGTTGGTCCCTTCCACCTCAGAGGTACCTGAGACGCAGTTACTAAGTCCGTTCAATCTGTTGTGAGGTATGGAAACGTTTTTCCTTATTCTTGCCAGGTGTGGTCATTTGTAACATTTGAATACTTCCATGATGAATGGTGTTTCTATGGTGCTCATCCCGTGATGGGCACTGCTGTTAGTGCCACAGAGAGAGGTGGTCATCTCATCCTTGCAACAGCCCTTTTCAGGATGAGAACACTAGGAGATTGAGTGACTTGTTTAAGGACAACAAGGCAGAAGGTCACGGGGAACCCAAAACCATTACTAATGATTTTAATGCATTAACTTTACAACTAGTGAACATACACAGGTATGTATGTATAATTTCATAGCTTTGTTGATCATTTGTATATTTTAATACAAAACATATTTCCATGATTTCCATTTTAAGATTTTTAAAATTCTCTCTATAGCGAATTTTCCCTTGATAATTAGAATTTAAGGTCTATGTAGTCAAATCCTGCAGAATTTTTTTTTCCTTATGGAAATTCTTGCTTAGAAAATATTTCCTTATGTTTAGCTTTTTCTGTGGCAAATTTTATTTTTTAAAGATAAAAATGCTGACTCTTGCCTTCCTGTGATGACGTATTTTGTGACTGGTTGCAAACTAATTATGTGGTGGGCTCAGTGCTGGCTGGCTGCCAGAACACCCCTGCGTCTGGGCCAGATCCTGAGCCCTTGGAACCAGCGTCCAGACCTGGATGGTGATACACTTCTGCTGTGTCGCTCAATCGTGCATTACTCACTTAAAAACAATAATTAAGCTGAAAAAATCAATCAGGAGTATCAGGGACCATAATTTTTTTTTTCTCCTAGAAATGTAGGTTGAATTTTGGAACCTAAAGTATCCTAGTTCTATTATAGAACACATATGTGTTATATATCTACACATATACTATTATATAATATGTATATATATATAAATATATATAAGTTTTGCCCCTTCTTTATTTACTGCAATTTCTTGAGTTACAAAGGAATTTCTTTTATTGATACTGTTTCACAGGATGTTCAACCATCATATGTTAACTTCGGTAATTTTTGCTTTTAGGAGGAATTTATCTCCATTACAATCTTTGTATATAGCTCTCCATGTTTTTGATTCTTTTAATGTCTCTAGATAGCAGTCAGAACTCTTGGAAGTTTACAGAAAGCAAAGCCAAGGGCAGCATCTGATGCAGGGATCATGTCGGGTCGGCCCTGGCAATCGTCTCCACATTTCCCCTGAAGCAGAGAGAGACTTGTGCCTGCTTTACATGCTGCCATTCAAGCAACAGGCATATATCCGTGGAGGATATGGGTTCCCCAGTAGTTCTGGAAGGGAACACAACCTTGACAGCATTAAGGCCCAGAAGAGGGGTGCTCCAAAGTGAACTAGCCATGGGGCACCTGCTGCTGTCTTGTCTTCACGGTCTATAGCATACACCATCAACCTTAGCTCCACTTAGGGAAAATTGATGCCATATACAAATTCTTTCCTACTTAAAGAAATTGAGTACCTGATTGGCACAAGCTGCCTCTTTGTTCTTCTGAACTTTTTTTTTAAATGGCTTTTTTTTTTTAACAAAAAAGATCTTGAAACGTTATTTATGTGCATCTCAAGTTACAATTACTGCTGTGAGAAGGGGAAGCACGGTGGCAATCACTCAAATCTAAAGTTTTCAGAAAACTTGAACCTGACTGAGCGATTTGGTATGAAGAGACTCAGGCAATAGGCCAGAGAGTAGTAAGCCATTCAATTTGATCCAGATACAAGACTAAAGTGTCTGTCAGGTGGTTAATATCTAAAATATATGAGAAACTCAGTGGGAAGCAAAAACAAATAACTAATTTAAAGGGGGCTGGTATGTCTTAGCCGAAGTGGCATAAACGACCATTAGACATATCAGCAGGTACATGGCGTCACTAATCATTGGGAAAATGCAAATTGAACAAAGATATGACTGCACAACTGCTAAGATGGCCATTGCAAACAAAAGAGAATAAATATTAATGAAAATGCAGAGAAAAGGAAATTTTCCATATACCGCTGATGAGAATATAAGTTAGCATATCTTAGAAACCTCTCTGGTGCTAAAAATTAAAATTTGAACTACTATATAGTATTGCAATCTCACTTCTGAGTTTATATCCCAAACAAATGAACCAAAATACTGCCTATACCGTGATTGTTTGCAGTAGCGACAATAAGAGGTATTTCTGAGCTTCTCTCGCTGGATGAGAGATGACACCGCACAGGGGACCACTATGTATCCCCAGTGTAGGAGAGCCTGCTACACCGTGAATCCCGGTACAGAAAGACAAACAGGACACGGTCCCGTCTACATGTAGAACCTGAAACAAACAGTCTCACCAAAGCAGAAAGGAAAGGCGTGGCCCGAGGGGTAGAGAAGGGATAAACTGGGCAATGTCGTCACCATTCAGGATGAGTATGTCCCGGAAGTCCCGCATCCAGCATGGGGCTGCAGTTAACATCAGCACATTGCACACTAGAAATGTGCTCGGTGTGGTGACGGCAGGTGCGTCCATTACAAAAGGAAAGATGATGTCTGTGTGAGAAAGGCAATATATTCATTCACCTGATTACAGTAACTATTTCACAATGAATACATATTTACATAGACATAAACCTCATTGTATATCTCCCATATGCACACTTTTTACTTGCCATATAGTCTTCAATAACATTAAAAAGGAATAAAAGAAATAGGATTTTAAATCCTTGGAATGAGGTCACCATTATTTCTTCTTTCTCAGCCTCAAGGACACCCCTGTCCATGATGATATTCATGGACACCTTGAGGCCTTTTTAAAAATGATTTTTATTTTTTGACACACAAATGTGTGCATGTTTATAGGATAACACATGACATTTGGCTGCACATAAATTAAGGTCTAAATCAGGACAAGCATATGAGCATCCTCCAATATGTGATGTCTGATTTTGGACAATAATAATTTTACTTTTTGAAGCAAGAGACCTGTCCGTGGGTCTCCAGGAGTAAGCCAGGGCAGCAGCAATGTGGGAATCGAGCCAGTGTTCTCACGGCTGGGAGGTGCTGTGCTGCATCTGATCTTCAAACTGAGCTTGTCCTACGGTATGACCATGCCTTTGGTTATCTCATAATTAAAAGCAATAATACCTCTCAGAGACGTGATTCTCTCAGTTTTATTCACAGTAATTCAAGGGTAAAAGTGATCTGCAGTGTCCCTAAGTAGACATTTTAGCTGAACAATATCCCAACAAGACCATGAAGGGAGCTGCAGGAATAGCAACATGACAACATTCCACTTGCAGGTGAAGAAGCTCTGCGAAAGATCATATTATTGTTCTAGTAACTGTCAGAGCAAAGAAGAAACTTGGAGATATAAGATTGTGAGGTTTTAGTTTATCTCATAGTTTATACTGGCCCATTTTTTTAAAATTTTTCAGTCACTAGATCTAAATTCAAAGAAGAGGGTTCTGTAGGCATGGGGAGATTGGCTGCTTGTACTGATCTTGTGGTTCTAAGCCTTGCAAGGCCTGGCAGATGGATGTTTTCATCCACACTTTACAAGATGGACGGCAGCACATGCACTCCGTGATTTGCCTCCAAGCTGGTGACTGGGTGAGGGCCGGTGCTGCTAGCCACATATGGCTTTTGTGCAGCCCCTGAGAGTCCCGGTGGGCACCTGGGCGCCCACAGTGGTTCCCTGTTTCATCACACTGAGGAATGCATGTTTTTCTCTTTTTTTATTTTTCAATTATTATTTTTATTATTATCATTTTAGGGTCCTGGTATTTCCTTTATCCCAGCCCCAATTCCTCCCGCCCCGCCACGTAGTTCCTCTATATCATCACTAACATATAGTTCTTCATACACAGTCATATGTCCATCATTGCGGGCATGGACAATGGCAGAGAGTCCAGCATTCTATTGTCAACATATAGTAAACATTTTCATTGTAAGTCCATCTTTGTCTGGAGGTAGAAATGCATACATTGTATCCTCACATCTGGATATGTTAGTCTCCATTACACAGCTGCTGTACATCCTCTTAAATGAAAAGACATATACAAAATCAAGAACAGGAAGAAAAAAGAAATTAACAACACCATGAAGTTAAATAACATGCTACTGGATGACTAATGTGTAGCTGAAGAAATGAAAATCAAGAACCTTCTTGCAGAAAATGATACTACTATGTGATCTACAAGTCATTGAAGAATTTAATCAGAAGAAAGTGTTTTGAAGAGATGAAACATGCAGAAAACATCAAAATCCATACGATATAGATTCTGCTGATTTTTGTTGGTGAAATGTGTCTCTTCTAGACAACAAATAGATGAGTTTTGTTTTTTAATCTAGTCTATTAATCCATGATGTTTGATTGAGCTTAAGCCATTTACACTCAGTGTTAATATGAGTGGGTGGTAATTTGGTCCTGTCATTTTAGGAATGGGTTGTTCATTGGTTTAGTCTTCTGTTGTCATTTTAGTGGGATGTTCTTCACATTTGCCTTTGGTTTTGGCAGGTGCTATTCCTTTTCTCTGTGAAGAGAACATCTTGAAGTATCATTTGTAGGGCAGGTTTGGAAGAGGCAAATTCTTTTAACTTTTCTTGACGGTGGAAGAATTTTATTTCATTTTCAAAGACAAAAGAAAGCTTTGCTGAATAATGTTATCCTGGACTAACATTTTTTTTTCTTTTAGAATCTGGAATATGTCACTCTATTTTCTTCTTGCCTGTAGAGTTTCCTGTGAGAGATCTCCTGTGAGTTTAATTGGCATTCCTTTATATGTCAGTTGATTTTTTTCACATGCGCTTTTCAGAATCTTTTCCTTATGTTCAATGGAAGAGAGCTTGATGATCATGTGTCTTGGTGAAGATCGTTTTTGATCAGGCCTGTTGGGAGTTCTGTGCCCCTCCTGGATGTTGTTTCCCAATTCTTTCTCCAGATTAGGGAAATTTTCCTAATTATTTCATTAAATATATTTGTAAAACCAGTTTCTCTTTCTGTACCTTCTGTGACTCCCATAACTCTTTTTCTTAAGATTTATTTTTATTATTTTTTTATTGGAAAGGCGGATATACAGAGAGGAGAGACAAAGAGGAAGATCCCCCGTCCGATGATTCACTCCCCAAGTGAGCGCAACGGCCGATACTATGCCAATCCGAAGCCAGGAGCCTCCTCCCGGTCCCCCACACAGGGTGCAGGGTGCCAAAGCTCCGGGCAGTCCTCGACCGCCCTCCCGGGCCACAGGCAGGGAGCTGGAAGGGAAGCGGTGCTGCCGGGATAGAACCGGCACCCATATGGGATCCCGGGCGTGCAAGGTGAGGACTCAACCACTTGTGCCACCACGCTGGGCCCTCCCATAACTCTTATATTTGGTCTCTTAATAGTGTCTTTCAATTCTTGAATACTTTTTTTTTTCCCTGATTCAGCTCTGCTTTCAGATTTTTGTTTGCTTCCCCCTAATGACAGCGAATATCTTCCAATTCTGAGATTCTTTCTTCTGCTTGCTTCATTCTATTTTGGAGACTCTCCACTTACTTTTAATTTGCTCCACTGTGTTCTTAATTTCCAATGTATCAGCCTTGATTTGCTTTATTGGTGCTATTGCTTGTGAAAATATTCCTTAAATTCTTTGAACTCTTGTATGTGCTTCTCATTGTTGATCAGAAGCTCTAAAATCAGTTTTCTGAATTCTGTGTCCCCCATATTCTCGATGTCTTCCTCAGTTAACTCTGGGGTTGGCATAGGGTTTTGCTCCTTTGCAGGGGAATTTTCAGTAATATCCATTGTGCCTTTGCCTCTTCTTTTGCTCTTTGTCATTGTACTTGTGGTTAGCAGAGTCTTCTCCTTGGAGCAGGTTTCTAAGCTGTGTCACCCAGTGGTCTAAAATGTGATTTTACTTATTGCAGTTGTACACAACTCTTTTCTTGCAGCCACTTGTGCCACTCCTTCCAGTGAATTCCAGTCTGGGGTCTTATGTTAGATTTCCACAAAGAACTCTGTAGTCCCAATTTCTGGCTCACAATCTCCACCTTTCCCCAACCTTTCTCCCACTTCCAGTTGGAGCAGGTCCCAGGATTAGGGAGACACTAGATGTCCTATATGGCTAGGTTGTTGCTTGCACTGATCTTGCCGGAACCTGTTTGATGTTAGGTCTGGTTGCCACATGGACCTATTTTGACCGGTGCAATGCCACAGTTGGTATTATTTTCCTGCGGGACCAGTGCAATCCACGAAACTCAGTGAGTTCTCACGAGCTCAGCACATGCACAGTTCATTGTTGTCCCCTGCAGTCCTAAAGCTTTTGCCACAGTGTACAAAATGGCACCTGACGTACCACTACTAGAGTTTTTGATCTATTGACCGTCAGATCTGAGAGCTACCCAGACCTGTCTTGGGTGGAACCTGTAGAATGCCACGTTGCTGCAGTTCACTGAGTCAGAAATGAGTTCACTCCCAGCTCGGCGTATGCTCAGTCCTTTCCCTTGCCTCTGCCTCCTAATGCAAAATGGTGCCCAATTTGGCTCTGGGGGCTGACCATGCTGTGAAATCCACCCTGTTCTTGCACTGCCCGTATGGGATCTGCTGCTCTGTCTCTGTTCCTGGTCAACTCAAACGGACCAGCGGGACGGACCTTTCTTTGTTTGGATTCACCTCCCAAGCTCCAGTGAACGTCTCTTTCCACCTGGTTGCTGGTGGAGTTCTTGCTGCTGGTGGAGTTTGGACCACCGTTAGCTGTATGCTGCTGGAATATTTGTCACTGCAACAACACAGTGTTGTGTCTGCTGCTTTCCTGTATCTGTCAGTCTCCGGGTGCCCCTCTGCTGTTGTTCTGTCCCTTCCTATTTCCTGGAATATGCCCTCTCTGCTTCATCCTGATTAAATGCCTCTCCATCTGTTTTAACATGTCCTTACCCTATTCTGCCATCTTGATTCTTGCAGCATGTGAATCATTGAATGCATGTTTTTCTATCAGTCTGTTTAGTCACTAGCCAACTGACTCGCTCAAGAAATATTCATTCAACTCTTGCTAATTTATATATGCAAGAGTTGGAGCTCCAGTCTCCAGGGGCTCACCACCCACAGCACAGCACAGACTTCTGCTGCCAAGTGCCCAGGAAATGAACCAATTGATCTGCGCCCATGGATTGAGATGTGTGTCCTAAACCAGGAGACAAGTAACTGATAATGTCAGAAATGAACGTACAGTGAAAGGGACCCTAGGCCAGGGCTCCAGTGCCAGTGCCTATGTGGTGAGGTGTCCCTGTGGGTTATACACCTGCCTCAGAAATGAATACTTAGGTACTGTTAAAAATAACATCTTGATACTGTCCATGCTTCTAGATGTGCTGCGTCATCCTTGAGCCAACCTTTGCCTTTTGGGGGAGAAAGGCTTGTTTTCACAGTGGTCCTCTATTGTCAGATGAGAGGGAAATAGACACATAGATGGAAGTGATTCCTGAAGGAACACGTGCATTCCTACCTTTAGAAATACTTCTCAGGGCCCTGGTGCGATAGCCTATTGGCCAAATCCTTGCCTTGCGTCCTCTGGGATCCCGTATGGGTGCTGGTTCGTATCCCAGCTGCTCCACTTCCCATCCAGCTCCTTGTCTGTGGCCTGCAAAAGCATTTGAGGATAACCCAAAGCCTTGGGACCCTGCACCTGCTTGTGAGACACAAAAGAAACTCTTTGGTCGTGGCTTCAGATCAGCTCAATTCAGACCCTAGCGGCTACTTGCGGGGTTAATCAGTGGATGGAAGATCTTTCTCTGTAAAGATGTTTCTCTTCTCTCTGTAAATCTGAATTTCCAGTAAAATAAATAAATCTATAAATCTTTAGAAATGTAATTTAGATTTTCATTTTACATTAGCTTTTATCAGATTCAATGTGATTTGTGGATAAAATTTATACCTTCCTTCCCACCTCTTTCCATCTCAATACTTTTTATTCTAAAGTAAGAATGACAAGGAACACCCCCCCCCCATGAGTTCATTTTAAATAGTTGAAAGAATATCTTATCTAAAGCATACACTTATAAGTTCTTAGTGGTTGAATATGTTTTTTGTAATTGTGAAGTGCAGTGCTGCTCCTTTTTAATAAGGCTGCAAACCTTCCCGTCTCTAGTTTTCTGATCTTGCTGATATGACGCTCATCTGGAACGCACACTGCGTTTTTCGACAGATTGTGCTGATTTCTCAGACATGCGTGCAAATGTCCCTTCGTTGGTGCTTGATGTTCTGAGAAACCAACCTTGAAATAAAGACAGGGATCACTCTGACCGTGGCCAACAATGGCTTCACGTACCTCCTCATTCCCCTTTGTGTCATGTGCGGCTTATGGTCAAAACATGTTCATATATTTGATGATTATTAGATGTGTTTTATAGATGACTAAACAACAGCACTGTTAAGAAAATTCTAATGCCCAATCAATAACTTTCAAATAAGATCATCAATGTCCTAAGCTCTTAGCTTATGAAGTCAAACTTGCTTGCAAAAGTTGAAGAAAAGTGGAGCTAACTGAATTTCATTATTGCCTCCACACAACATAGGCTAGGACAGTGGGTTAGCCACGTACACGCCATGTTTTGTGTTTCAGAAATTGCTGATCTATTTTTTTAACATGGTTATTAGCTGCTAGAAAAACATGGAAGCATACCTCTGCTGGATTCTAGTGTTAAGTGAATCCATCTTTGTAGCAGAAGATGATAGCCATTGCCCTTCATTTAGCAATCAGAGTAGAAAAACAACTTCCTGAACTGGTATGCTTCCAAGTGTTACATTTGGCAGAAATATAAAGAATGAGCTCTGGGGGACTTTGTTTCTCCATTGAAATGCACGGCTCTATCGGTGTGGCCATGGTGAGAAAGGACAGCATGCTGGGAATGCCTGAAGATGCAAAGTCACACCTCGTCTCCAATCCCACTCTTCCACCACTGGCCATGAACTTGACCAACTTTCGGAGACCCAGATTTCACCTCAATGAAGAAGAGGCTACAATGTTCTCTCGTTGTGAGAGTTAGAACCAAGTGACACGTCCATCTGTTCACTCATAAGGCTTGTCGCGCAGAGCCAGGCACACGCTGAGTAGCCTCAGTGTATGTAACCAACAGTTGCTTATAAGGAAAACCACCCAGTAGTTTCATGGCTTTAACTGAATCTTGCCTCTGCCCTGTGCTAGCTGCACAGTTTGGGGCATGCCACTTCATTCTTTTTGGGGGGGAACAGTGTGACTAGCTAAAATTGGACAAGTCTGCCTCAGTTTCCAGGCTTATCTGTAAGCTTTGACCAGTCTGGGTGAAGAGTAGCTCACTCAATGGCAAGGAGCACAGGTAGGTTGGATGTGCTACCCTGACCGGTTTAATATGCATGGTCTTGGGGAGATCACTCCCCAGGTGGTCTCATCATTGACCCTGTATGATGGCCCAGGTAAGGGCAATTCCTTCTCAGGGTCACCTGCTCAGAAGGAGCATGCAGTGGTGTGAGGAACTGGCCACCCCTCTTTCCAAATGGAGGCTTCTAGCAGACAGTCGGCCAGACACTGTGGGCCTGGTTGAGCCCTCCGCAGGTCTGCGCAGTGCTCAGTAACTCCCTTGCCTTTACCCTTCCCCTTTCCCAGGAGTCATTATCTACTAGGTCTTTGTCATGCTCAACTCTGCTGCAGGGAGCCCTACTCAACACAGAGGCCAAGGGTAAAGGAACCAAGAGCATCCAGCTATCATGAGGACAGGACAAGGACCAGCTGAGCACTGAGAAAAAAAGCCACAAAGGGGTTGCAGCAGGCCCAAATCTGATCCCCTGCAGCAAAGCTCAACAATGCTTGTTTAGGGGTTGAAGGCTCACAGGGTGGGTCCTTGTGGGTGCACGTAGGCAAAGCTGATGTGGAAGTGCCCTGTACCAGCCAGATCTCAGATGCTGGGCACTGGCCACTCTCCTCCTTCTATTGGCAGGACCTGTGCTTTCACAAAGCAGCTCTGCACACTTGGCTGTTTACTTCCCCAGCACCTGTGGCAAGAGCTGCCAGGGGTTCAGACTCCAGCTTGGGCCCACCGCCAACTTTGAAGCCTTTAGTCCCTTCAACATCTGGTGAACTAACTCACAGCTCTGGAACCAGCATCTTGTGCCAACCCCGAGGCACACACTGGGCCACAGTATTCAGGGGAGGGCGGGTGGGGCATAGCCTTACTGCTGTCCGATGGCATTTGTGTCTCACCTGTCACCAAGACCCTTATGTCTAAGAGTTAAGGTGAGAGTGGCAAAACTGAAAATATGTGAGCCAGACTCAGAACCCTTGAGCACACGGAGAGGGGGATTTGTCTCCCAGCTGCCAGCTCTAGATCCTTACCTGAAAGCAAGAGGGGCTTCTCCCCCAGGGAGTCAATAACCTCTGTTAACACAACTGTAAGCAGGAAGGCAGAACAGTCAGGATTTGGTCCCAATAAGACCATCTACTGGCAGAAATAAACAAATTAAACATCTGTTGTAGAGGAAGAACAGAGCAGGCTGTTCTCTTCAGCGCAAAGTGCTTGTTTAGTTAGCATGTACTCTGATGGGCATATTAAGAAAGGTGTATGGGGAAAAACGAGGTATTAGATTCATTGAGTTTGTGCCCTTAACGGCCAAGGGAATTCTTTCTTTTTTGGTGTTTATCTCCAATTATTTTTTCATTGATACAATTATAAAAAATACAGTGGTCCCCTTACTCCTTCCCTATTCTCCCTCCTTCTGCCATCGGTTCCTCCCTTCCCCTCAACTCCTTCCCTCCTATTCTTTCCTTTCCTTCCTTCCCCATGTCTCCTTCCTCCCTTTATTCTTTCCCCTCTTTCTTCCTTAAAAGTTATGTGACTATCCTGACTTCATTATTCCAATAAGAACACATATACCTGCAGTCTTATTTCTTTTCTGCCTTTTTAATCAAGAGCTCCTGTCATGACCCAATTTGATAGACTTTCTGGGTTTCAAGGTATAGCAAGACAAATGACCTCCACAGAAATTCTCAGCCGTGGTGCTAAGTTCCACTGGAGCGAAACACCTCCACACATTCCAGGAAGCACCAAGTCCTGGAGCAGCAAAAATGCAGATTTTCAATTTTAGGATGTGTGACTGAAATGAAGAAAATGAGAGAGGCTGTTGTACATGCTAACAAGGACCATAAACGTTGTAAAATTGTGCTCCCTTTTGTATAATCAGTATATTAAATTAAAAATATAATTACATTTAAAGACACATTTGTTTTTTACATTCTCGCCTTTTCAGTTCAGCGTGCTTTTTACTATATTTCACCAGTGTCACATCTGGAGCTTTAATCAGACTTAAGAATCCAAGGTGAATTGGAGATCATACCCTGGACATTGTAACACGAGTAACATGAAATTTACCTAATTTCTGGCCCATTCTTCTCAGAATCAACTGATTGTATAAAACACCTCATGATTGATGAGAGAAAGTGAGAAAAAGAAGAAAAATACACTTACTTTAGTCACGTTTGCCTAATATGCTTGAATTGCTAGCTATCGCCATCAAAGACACATCATTGTTATCAAGTTCTAATTTCATCCCTTGGTGTACAGACAGATTGAAGCTAGCACCTTCAATGAAGACCCGAATCCACATGTGTACCTGTCTATATAAGGTTGGGTGTTTGATGTGGGGGGTTAGGATGCCACTTGGTGGTCCTATGTCCCATATTGGGGTACCTACATTGGGATCCTGGTGCCATTCCTGATTTTAGCTTCCCACTAATGTGCACACTGGAAGGCAGCCAGTAATGGCCCAAGTGGTTGAGGTCTTGCCACTCACACAGGAGACTCAAATTGAGTTGCCAAGGCTTCCACCTGGACAAGCCCCGGCTGTCTCCAGGATTTGAGAAATGAATAACATATTGGAGATAGATCTCACCTATTGATTACTTAGAACACCAAATGTAATGTTAATGTTAGGCAAATACTTGTCTTCCTGTATTAATTGGAAAATAATGACAAGAAAAATGTCTGTGAATGTTCAATACAGGTGCATTGCTTCCTGGCTATGTTCCATCCATAGGTGGCTGTATTCCTGGGTACAGATGGCACAGACAGAGGGTCTGCTCTACCCGGTTATGTTCAATGTAGGTGAGACACGTGAGCGGTTCCTGAAAGGAGGCATCCCCCCAGAAGCGAGGCTGTGTTCCCCTTGTTCTGCTCCTGCCTACTGTGAAGCCCAACTGCCAGCACAGGCAGCACAAAGGGATTTTCTGACTCCTCTCTGAAGACTAACATTTTCTGTCCTTGATATCAGGAAGAATACTTCCATCCATTTTCCACCTGAGGATTCTACTGAGCCTGATCTTGATTCTACCAAGGGGTTCTGTGACCTGGGTCCATCAGAAACCGGCCAAATCTCAGGCTCCTATACTCCAGTGCAGATCACTCTACACACATTGGGAATTCTGTCTATATTCAGAGTTCCCTACTTTCTCCATGCTTGTGAATGCTATGTTCTATATGCTTATAAACACAAGTAAAACTTCTACATGCAACCGATACCAGAGGCCTTTGGAGCAAATCAGAAAGAATGCAACGCCGTCTTACGCTAAACTTCCACCACCGCGGGCAGCTGCCATCTAGGACAACCTCATGGGAGTCAGACACCGTCAGTCATGCTCACAGAATCTTGTCCTGGGTCCTGTGTGATTCTGAATCCCTTCAGTGGTAGTGGAAATTCAGATGCTCTTCCTTTGTGTTGTGCATTAAATCGAGAGATTTGCAGCAGCCTGAATGTTCTGGAGGCAAGGCTGTTCTTAGGTCTGTTTTTTTGTTCCTCAGAGCAGAGCCACATTTGGGTTAGCTGGGTCATTTGGAACGCAGGTTTATGCACATGATGTGGTTCACATACTACGATTGTGGAGGACATACAATTATTTTTCATGTTCAACAAGCTTGACAGCTGAATCCAAATACTGCTCCACTGATTGCAGTGTCGTTGAGTTTTGTAATGAGCTCACGTGATGTCTACTCCATGATGCACCCCCCTTTGTTTACTGAGACCTCCTAGCTCTGTGAAACTCTTGCCTGAGGAGGCCCTAAGCAGTTACAGGTCTTTTCTCTGTTCAGCTTGTTCTGTCCCTGCCCGTTAAGAAGACAGCTGCTGGTGAAGGCAGCCAATAGAAATCCAGAAAATAGAATAGAAACTCAGGCAGCGTTTTCTCCACTGGATTCTCAAATGTTAATACTCCCAAAAGACCTATATTTGTTCTGTTTTTTTTTATATATCAAGAAGAATAATTTTGTGTTTCTCTTCCACTTGCAGAATTTATTGATCTAATATCATCTAAATACTGCAGGTTCATGGGATCGTAGTGTAACCTATGTAAAGGGCACAGACATGAATCAGATGCTCATGCATCTGAAATGGCTGCTTACTAACCGTGAGAGTAACCAATCCTCCCAGACTCAGCTTCTTCACATGCCACCAGGCCCCAGAATTAAGACATTCATGGGCACCATACCAGCACAATACCTGACAAATAATGTACTCAACAGCCAACTGTTCATTTTGTCATGAATACTCATGTTCCCATAATAACTGAATCATACTAACCACCTTAAATCATATTTTATAATCTACTTTAAAAATGTTTATAAGTGGGGAAGAAAAAGCTGACAAAATATATTGCTCTGGAAAATTCCCTCTTTATTCTGGGAACCACACACATTTATGACCAACTGATGAGTGAAATTGGTACAGGCCATTAGAAATGCCTTCTTTTCACTTATCCTTGGGGAAAATGTAGGTTCTAATACTAAGTACAGGCTTGCCTTTGTGTTAAAGCCCTCAAAGTTGGACATGACTAACTCATTGATACTTGCGATGATCTATGTCAGGGTGTCTTACCGATGTGTTACTTACACATTGACATTAAACTTGAAAAGAAATGGCAACCAACTGAATCATCATTAGGAAAGATATGAACCTTCTTCTATGCGCACCTCTGAGAAAATTCTAATCTACTAAACAGAGGAGGAAATTAGCTTAGGAATGAAAATATGATGGCATATGCTCAGAGACAAGATGAACTAAATATCACCAGAATTGGTCCCTTTTTAGTCATTTCAAAATACAAATGCAGTCATTTCACTTTTTAAAATGAAACTGAACTGCCATCTTTAAGGGTAGAGTTTTCAAGTTTACAAAGCGTCCACCCATTATAAAAGCTTGAAGCATTGGGACACAATCCTCTCACGAAAACCTTGCTAGAATAGCATCTCCTGGTGAAATGCTGACTCTGATCCTTAAAGCTTGAGGTTCTGCCTCAGCTCCGCATCAGCTAAGAATCAACGATTCTGTAGGATTGGGTCTTGGGTGGGGCTGGGCTATGCCAAAGGTGGATTTTATGGGCTGGGGTGGGGAGAGTATACCAATACAGAGACCTATTTCAGGGAAGCAATTTTAAAAATACATTTTTTAAGGTTTCTTTTTTTTCTTAACGATTTATTTCCTTTTACTGGAAAGGCAGATATGTAGAAAGAAGAGATAGAGAGAAAGATCTTCCATCTGCTGGTTCATTTCTCAAATTGCTGCAACAGCCAGAGCTGAGCCAATCTGAAGCCAGGAGCCAGGAGCTTCTTCTGGGTATCCCATGTGGGTGCAGGGTTCCAAGGGTTTGGGCTGTCTTCAACTGCTTTCCCAGGCAACAAACAAGGAGCTGGATGGGAAGTGGAGCAGCCAGGATATGAACCAGTGCCAATATGGGATCCTGGCTTGTGCAACTAACTCACTGTGACTGCTTCCAAGTCACCAGCAAGAAACTCCTCAGTGCATCCATGGAACGATGCCCAGAACTGGGACTTGTAAAGCATGTAAGAGCCATTGGCTCTTTCTGTACTGAAGGCCTGCCTACCTTGCCCTATTTTCTTATTGACTGGTCACGACATGAAAAGCTCTGCTGTGGCAAACCATTTCTTTCACAGCCCTTCTTTTCAGAAGGGGTATTAGACTGTATCTGGAATGAAAGGGAGACCATGCTACAACCTGGTCTCATTTACACCACGGCCTGTGCGGAGGGTGCAATATGGGTGGTCAGGCACAGCAAGCACAGGTGTATGCTGTGCTCCACCTGCTGGACCACAGCTCTTGCCATGCCCACAGCCAGCAACTCAGGAAGCATTGCATCATATCTGATACAGTGTGGCCAGGGAAGAAGTAGTTATTCCAGCCATGTGCCTCCTCCTTTCTCAACCTGACCTGCTTCTGCCGAGGCTCTGAAGTCCTGGCTTCCCCTCAATCTACTTGCATAGGACTGGACAGAAATCTAGAGAAGAGAACTGCGGAAAGACTCAAAGTTAGCTGTTGTCTGCAAAGGTGCCTCAGGACACAGCCTGGGAGGGGAGGCAGAGGGGTGTCAGGGCACCCTCAGGCCTGTTACCAGCCCAGGAGCGCTTAGGCATGGCGTCCGTTAATTGGTGAGGGGAGAGGTATAATTGGTTCATCTACATGCAGTTAAGAACTTACCCCTCAGCTGGCTTCCCGAGTTGAGTCAGCTTCCTGAGCAGCCGGGTTCCAATGTGGACTTTGTGGGTGGCTCTGCATGGGGCAGCGGCACAGTGCCGATCCCAACGCCTCGGACGTGAGCTTTGAGAAAAGAACAACAAGTCCGGTTGATGGATGGTGTTATTTTGGCCTTGCTTGGACGGCTCTCACTTTGGGAATTTAGGGAAACTTTGGCTGTGGTGCTGAGTGCTTGTGAGGGAGGGTTTCCGTGGAAAGATGCCTGTGTCGAGCCTTCTAGGGTATACTCTGCAAGGAAGGCTTTGTCTGTTGGAACAGAATCCAGGGCGTTCTGACACCAAGCAGGCTTGGTTCTGCAGAGAACTTGGATGTAAGTGTGGGTTGTGTCTGTGTGTGCAGTGCCAGCCAGTTATCCAGCCTCTGCTCTACCAAGCACACACCACAGGGCTCATCACTTTTTCAGGGATGGAAGAGCAGCAATGAGTGGCATTGCCAGTGTAAGCACACATTGTCATGGCTGTCATGTTCCTTGTTGCAAAAATAACCAAATAAAGTATTCTTTACAACTTTGCTTAAATGGGATATTCCTTAAATGGGATGCTTAAATAGGATGCTTAACAGGAATATGTGTGTAATGTAAGGTAGATTGGTAAAGAAGCTATTGGCTGCAGGGCACAGGTGAACTACTTCAAGATAGCTTGAGAAATGAAGGCAAAGGGTAGGAGAGGTCATTTGGAGGTCGCCATCCAGTTCCTAGAACCCAAGACTTAGAGAGGCTGCTAGGCTGTGGAGTGGAGCTAGCACTGGTATTTGGGGGAACCCTGATTGGCCAGGCAGTAAACAAAACTTCTGGACATGAGTTTATAGGACAGAAAGGGTGGCCAAGACCCTGGAGTTTTCACGTGTCAATCTAGGCCTGAAAGAGATCTGTGTATCCACACATGTGCGAACACTGAAGGAGCAGCAGGGCTTGGCAGCTAGGATCACGAACAAGCTCTTATCAATCAGCTTTGGGGACTGGGATTCGCACGGCTCAGGCCTGGCCAGCCCGAAGAGTGAGTGCTGTCTGGCCTCCTGTTGGAACCCCCTTCATCCTGCCATTCCTGTGGAAAGAACTGGGTTGACCTAGTTGAAAACCTGTGGCTCCTGGCCTCAGCCCTGACCCAGGTACCTAGTGGCATTCGGAAAACCACTAGATCGCTTCCAAACAAATTAGAAGTACAATTTTAAAGCAGGCATGTGGCAAGATCCACAGGGTCTAGCAGAGGTTTCCAAGAGTCCTGGGCTGACCTGCATCAACCCCACCTGAACATTTGTAAGAAGGACGAACCTCAGACTCCTCCCCCGACTGTCAGCCCGCGTTGTGATGTGTGTCCTCAGCCAAGCCACCTGTAGATGCACACGTGGCCTCTGACCCAGCACTGCAGAGGGAACCTCCACAGAGCTCTCAGCATCGACCCACCATCTCCTGGCAGAGGCCGCTGGGGACCACTCCCTCCAGCTACCTCCCCCACTGCCACAGGTCTCCAGGAACAGGTGTGAGAAGGACAGACAGAAGGGGCAATCTCCGCTATCCCATGTGTTTGGGAGGCCAGGGTCCAGCACAGTGTTCACAGGTGGAAGTGGGTTCTCTCCCCTGTAAGCCAAGTGAGGGTTAGAGCTGCAGGGAATGGAAAGAATGGCCAACTTGGTCTCCTCGGACAGGTGCTTGCTAAGTCGCCGGGAAAGTGCAGACAAACCATGTGCAACCTGGAGGAAGGTCTTCAGAGAGTCTGTCCTCTCCCAGAGGCAGGGGAGGAGAGAGCCATGGCGACTTTGTCTCCTCGCCACGGAGGGACAGCAGCAGAGGTGAGGGAAGAGCTCTGTGCTGAAATGATGCCATCCCAGTGATGGGCACGTGGCAGCTCCTAGAGGGGTCCCACACTGTGCGGAGCCACTATAAAGAGATCCCCAAAACCAGGCTGAAGGCGATCACCGGAAACAACACATACAAGTCTGAGAGGCTCTCTGGAAGCACATAAACGTTGCAGCTGTTTAAAGACCTCTTGTTAACAAAAAAAAGAAAAAAAAATCAAGCAAACAAATAAAAACACCTGCTACCTCTGAGTGCATTCTGCAGAATCCCACGGAAGTCTGATGGTAACCTTGTGAGGAGTTGACTGCGGCCTCCATTCTGCAGAGAAGGAAACTAGAGCAGAAGTGGGCTGAGTCTCCTGAGGTTGCATGGTGTCAGCAGAACTCAGCTAGGGCCGCTCTGGGTTGAGGCCACGTTGTCATGGCTTCTTCAAGGAGTTGCTTTAACAGCACCTTCAGCCCTCAGTGAGGGATGTCGCTCATGTCCTGGGATGGTATCCCTGAGCAGATCTGGGATGGGGAGCCCTTGGGACCCAAACACAGGGTTCCTGGCCAGCAGGACTTCCAGCTCTGAGGTCCAGAGCCCCGTTAAGATGGCAGGGGGGCAACACTGACCCCCTCCCTGCCGCCACGAAGCTCATGGATGTGTTGCAGATGGCAGCTGCAGCCCAGGGCCTGGGAGGGGAGCTGTGCATGTCGGCATGCACCAGTCCTGTAAGGAAAATCAAAGCCATTCATTGCCCCCGTCTCTGCCTTGCACACATACCCGTTTATGACTATGAATCACAGATTTCCAAATAACAAGTATGAACTATTTTTTTAAACACCCACCGCATAGCCCAGCGCTTCCAACTTCCCTCACCGCTGCCCATCAAGCCAGATTCCAACTGGCGGTAAGAGGGAGGGGGCAGCTGGGAGCCCTGCAGTCACTCCCCAGGAGGCTCAATACTTGTAGTAATTTGTAGGGAAATTACCAGCTGAACTTGGTTTGGAGCCTCACGAGCCCTCCCTGAAGGGTGTGGTTTCAGAGCTGAGCAATGTGCCCTGGGTGAAGGCCCCCGGCAGGCGGGGGGGCCTGCAGCCGAGAAAGCCAGAACAGGCCCCAGTGAGTGGCCCAGCGGCCAGAGGATGGGCTGGGGTCACTCCAGCTCCTCTGCTAACCTCCAGAAACTCCAATAAAACTTTGAGACAAAAAATTGACAGCTTGCCAAAGGGCCCCAGAGGTTCCCTGTTAGAGACAGAGGTCAGACCCACCTGCAACTCTGCTGGATGGGGCCACCCTGCCCCTCCAGGGGCCCACCCAAGGGAGAGCAAGTCTTTCCTGCTCTACCTGCAGGAGGATGGGACAAAGGCAAAAGGCTCCAGGGACCTTGGCTCCACCAGCCCACCCCTGCCCAGCTCTACTTCGCTCCCAGGGGAGCCCATGCTCGCATTTCACATCAGCTAGTTGTGTATGTACGTTTTGATAACCTGTCATCCACTCAATATTTAGAGCTAGCCTGGGTTTGGGCCATTTAAGCCTCACTGGACAAGAGCTCTTCAGTGTTGAAAGAAGCACAGCACCAATGGGGCAAGCCTGTTGAGGACTTTGTCTTGTGTTGATCAATATCCTCTCAGCTGTATTCCAGTTTCAACCTTTTAGGAATATATGCTCAGAAATTAACCAACATGAAAATACTTTTCCTGAGAGCCGACATCCCACTGTTTGTGCGTGGGGGCTCTGGGAAGCCTCCCACGTTCCCCTGTCCCCAGGTCGCAGGAAAGCCCCAAACACCAGTTCCCGGGCAGCCATTGTGACTTTATGAGCACGCATGCTTATCATATTTGCTTTTTCATTTATTCTGACTCATATTTTTCTTTTATTTAATTTGTTTACAGAAGTCTCAGATTCTTGGGAACTAAGCCATGAATAAATATACAAATATAATAATAATGAAAAAATGCCAGTAGTCAAGCCAGGCCTCAAAAATGCACCTCCTGACGCCCGGGCAGTGTGTTTCTGTGGCCCGGGCTGCAGGCCAGCAGCTCCGCGAGGCTCTACCAAGGTCCCCGGGTCCTGGGATGAGGCCATGGAGCCCGTCACTGTGCCCTCACCTGCCTGGACAGTAGGGGCTCAAGCCTCATCGGTGTGTGGGACTCTGCTAGTTGCTGGCCGCATGCCATTTCTTCGGAGAAACCCAGCAGTCTTTCCCTGAGGGGAAAACTTCATTACAAAAAATTTACGAACATATTGGAAAGAAAGGTAGGGCAGTTATTCCTTAATTAGATAGAAGCTGGTTTTAATCAACTTCCTGGCCGCCTATCCTCCTGGGAGGCTGGCATTCGTGCAAATGAAGACATGAGGAGGGGAGGGCGAAAGGAGTGGTGTGTGTGTGTGTGTGTGTGTGTGTGTGTGTGTGTGTTGTGCAGCACAAGCCGGGATGAGCATTTGGAATGGCAGCTGAGTTGGCCCAGGGGCACTTGCCTCTGACATCGGAGTGTCTGGTTTGAGTCTCTGCCCCTCCACTTCTCACCCGGACGCCTGCTGATGAGCACGGTAGACACAGTGGGCAGTGGCTGAAACCCAGGGTTCCTGCCCTGTGTGGAACACCCACGAGAAGTTACTGGATCCTGGTTTGGGCTTATAGCCCAAGCATGACTATCCCAGACATTTTGGAAATGAGTCAGCAGGTGGAAGGTGTGTGTGTCATTGCCTGTTTAAATTAAATACTTTTTAAAAGATTCATTTTATTTGTATTTAAAAGGCAGATTTACCAGGAGAAGAACAAAGAAATTTTCATCCACAGGTTCACTCCCCAGATATCTGCAATGGCTGGAGCTGAGTCAATTTAAAGCCAATACCCAGAGCTTCTTCTGGGTCTGCCACATGAATGCAGGGGCCCAAGGTCTTGGGCCATACTCTTCGGCTTTCCAAGGCCAGGAGCAGGGAGCTGGATGGGATGTAGAATCCTGGACATGAACCAGAGCCCATATGAGATGTCATTGTCACAGGCAGAAGCTTACCCTACTATACCACGGTGCTGGCTCTGAAAATAAAAATTTTTTAAAGATTTTTTTTTTTTAATTGTAAAGGCAGATACACTGACAGAAAAAGATTTTCTGTCCATTGGTTCACTCCCCAAATGGCCACAATGGCCAGAGCTGAACCGACCCAAAGCCAGAAGCCAGGAGCCTCCTCTGGACCTCCCACTCAGATGCAGGGTCGCAAAGCTTTGGGGCTGTCCTCTACTGCTTTCCCAGGCCACAAGCAGGGAGCTGGATGGGAAGCAGGGCTGCTGGGATTAGAACCAGCACCCATATGGGATCCTGGCTTGTTCAAGGCGAGGATTTTAGCCTCTAGGCTATTACACCAGGCCCATAAATAATTTTTTTAAACAAGGACCAGTTGGGATGTTGCTTGAAGTTGGCTGGAGTCAGAACATTAGCAGATCATTACCCTTTAGCCAGCAGGGGCCAGACGCTGCACTTCTCAGGCCCCGAGTGCTGGCAGCAGCCTGAGGGACAAGGTACACTGGTGAGCACGTGTGCTGGTGGTTGGTGCATGGTGTGGCAGGGAGCAGGTGTCTGCGTGTTGGCATGGAGAGAGCAGCTGACACGTTGGAACACCATCGTGTCTGTGTATGGAACACCTATGTGCGTGTGTGTGACTCAACGTGCATTTGAGTACCAGGAGTGTCCTGTGGTTCAGGTGTACGTCTGTGTTTCCTGCTCTTTCTAACCACTTCAAGAGGCAGAAAGGGAGAAAAGACATTGAAACGGCAGCAATTGCTTGACCTTATCCTGTGCTAAACAGCGGGCTCTCCATCTCCTACGGACACCTGACTCTAAGTAGGTGAATGAAGCAGGCGCAGCGCCCTGGTAGATACTCTTCCTCACACTAAGCTTCCCATCTGGGCTCCCCAGCCAGGCAGAGGAGGTTGGTTATGTTTCTGTCCCACTCTGCATCTCTCCCAGCTTCTCTGACTCCACAACACAAGTCTGGGGGTGAGCAGATTTGGGGCAACACAAATGACATCATGCCAGCTTTTCAGAGCTTAGCACTCAGGGTTGTGGGAAGAGCAGAAGTACCAGTGGCTTCACAGCAGCTCGCAGAGAGCCCAGGCGTCTGGTTTCCTCAGCTGGGCCAGCCCCACATTCTTGGTGTGCCTGGAGGAAGCAGTTCATCTTGTTTCCTCATGGAAGTCTGCCCCCTTGACCCCGACATCTTGTCCTATCTCTACGCTAATCCCTTCCTCTCCGTCTTTAGGGCTGCTTAGCTCGCGGCTATATTATTTATGCTGTTACTACTGCTTTTCTTTTTCACCACATTCTGTAAACTACTAACCCTTAATCAACCTCAAAACTTCCTTCAGTAATGTCAGTCCAGAGCTCAGAGAGATTCAATGGTTCCTCATTGCCTAGTAAGCCAAATCAAGAAATTAAATTTACAACCAAAACGTATTACATTCTAATTTTTCCCTCCTTTATTTCTTATGTACCTTCCCCTTATCAAAAACAGTTCTGCTAATTGCATGAGCAGTACATGCTTGCTCCAATCCTTCTTGCAGTGACTACATGCAGAATACTTCCCATGTCCCAGCCCTCTTGATACTGTAAGAATCAGATGACTCTGCCTAAGCGCAGACTCTGCCCCAATGTGGCCTCAGTTCTCCACACCAAATGATCGGTGACCTGGGCTCCTGTGTCCCCTCTGTAAGGGTGGCTGCTTGCTAGCCAATCTTGGATTCTGTGACAGATAACTTTATGTAGGACATAAACCAAGACTTGAATAACTAGGTTTGGTTGAACCAAATGCTGTAGTGATCCTAAAACAAGGCAAGACTTGGGGAGGTCTTCCAGGGAGTGGTGGGCTGCCTTGCAGAGGAGCAGCCAGGGGTGGACTGTGTGTTCTTGCCAAAGCACCCTCTTGCCACTCTTAGGTCATCTTCCAGGTAGGTGACAGCTGACTCCAGCTGGGGCAGCAAGCAAAGCAGAGCTGCAGTGAGGGAGAGATAAGCTTGTGGATGGACACTGAGGTTCCAGGGCCAGTGGTTATCACAGTACTTTCTAGTCCACCCTGAAGGGTACATAGTCCCACAAAACACAGCTCTTCAAGTTGAAGACTACATATTAACTTACACTGAAAGGATGTTGAAGTTGGAGAAAGAGTTCTTGAACTCTCTCACAGTGCTGACCACGGAATATCTGATATCCTTAATCCTGATCAAATTTCCTAGGGAACTAGAAAAAGTCATTCCCAAATCCTTTAAAATCAACATGTAAATCTCAGGAATACTTTTAAGGACTCTTTAGGTTATTCTAGTGTGGGTTCAGGATCAGGAAGTAGGAGTGCATCAAATCCTGTCACATTGCCTGTGAGGAAATTGGGAAATGAAGTGCAAAGAGAAGGAACTTGTCCCACACCAATACCAACAGCAGCAAGGTCAAGTGTTTTGTGCTCTGGGGATCTAATCCCAGCATACTTTCCAGAGTAAATTAGAATAATTCCATTTCGGATTATGAAGCTGACATAATCTGGACTTATAACCTGCCTATGAATGCACTGTTACATCTTGCACAACACTCATCTTTCCTGAATCTTGGGTGTTCGATCCACAGGATGATACCAGCCACTGCCTCATGGCATTCTTGTATATGAGAGGATATACGTTCATGTTAACCAGACTGGAGTCAGTGTGGCTACTGAGCAAGTGTGATCTTCAGGGTCGGTCTATGAGCCTGTGCAATAGTCTCCAAACTGGTTACCCCCAAGCCTGCATTTCTTACTCTAAAAGATTACCATCTGCACACAGTTTGAAGAATCTATAGATTGAATGAAATACAACAGAAGGGAGAGTCCAGTCTGGTACTGGGAAGACACCATTCCTGTACATGAGTTAGGGGCACAGGTTGCTATGAGGGTCTTCTCTAGGATGAAGGTTCATGATGATGACACTATCCTTAAGGAAATACACAAGGTCAAGTTATACCACGGAAATGATCCTGCCACTCATGTTTCTGGCACACCAGATTCTTTTTTTTTCCAACTTGGGAACAATTTCCAGCAAATTCTATTTCCAAGACTGAGCCACTCTGAACTTCCACGGGGGGATCTGAAGAGGGAAGTTATGCCCTCCAATGCTCTGTGCTTTCTTGTTATTCCCTGCACCTCGCTGACTTCAGAGTGACAGAGGACTTCAGGGTGCACATGGATAACTGAGAACCACAGGCACAAGGTGGCCATGCACGTGACCCTGACAAACAGCTGCTCTCTGTTGCTCTAAGCAGAAGCGTGATCCTCAGATGCTGTTGGTTTCATGTGGGATCTGTGCCTGACGCCAAGCAAGACCAGAATCTACCTCTAGAAGGGGTCACTCTTGCTGCCAGCCTACATCGGCAGGATAGGGAACAGTCATTTGATGATGCATTAGAGAACCTGACTTGGGGAAGAATGTTCCACGGTGTTTCTCGAGTGGTTTGATGGTTCTGACACATCGCCAGCTTCATTGCACCAGAGTCGAGGAAATCTTTCCAAGGTCTGTTGACTGACCAAGTCTACCTTAGTGCCCCCGCGGACCCAGGAGCATTCTGCAGAGTCATCAGGAGAGTGCTCCATCCTGCTCAGTCTCCCATCCTCTGATGAGGCACTCGATGTCCCTGCTGGCCTAGATGAGCTGGCAGTCATGTCCTCCATGTGCATCCAGCTATGCTGCCCACAAGCATCAGCAGCTGAGGAGGCCCCGTCTCGATACATATACTTCATGGCCAGACTACATTTCTTGTGATTTTTGCTGTGGGCAGGCTTTGAGTGCAGCAATCCAGGGAGTGTGTCACCTGGGGTGTGCCAGCTAGTGCAAAGTCAGGTACCCCAGTCTCAGCTTTTGTGAGTGTCTGAGGGGGCACGTTTCCCGTGTGGGCAGATGCCTCGTCCTGATCCAGACATGCCCTCTGGTCTCTCATCTCTAAACCACCTTGTCTTAGCTCCCTTGCCTATCTGCAAGTTCCAATATATCCCAGACTGCCTTCCCCTGGGGCTGTGGTCATGGCGTTCTCCACTTTTCCCACATATTTTTTTAAAAATAGAATAGGCAACTGTGTTGGCATACTGGTTAATAACTTAACTCCAATTTGGCATTAATCAGGCCTAGAGTGCCCACCAGCTTGGTTGTGACGCTTTCCTGGGTACAAGGCAACCCAGATGGTTACCAACAGCTACCTTTTCTATTTTTGTTATTTGTTTGTTTATAATAAAACACAACTATTCCCAGGACACACACTGGATCTCACGGATGCCTGTGGCTGAGGCTATTTTACTAATGATTCCTTTTATTAAGGCTTAACTATTTACTTTTTAAATTGAATGTCAGATTTACAGAGGAAAGTAGACACAAAGAAAGAGAGAGAGAGAAAGAAAAAACAAAAGCTGCCATTCACTGATTCACTTCATAAATGGCTTCTATAGCTGGTGCTGAGCTGATCTGAAGCCGGGAGACAAGAGTTTCTTCCAAGTAAGGGCAGGTGCTCAATGACTTGAGCCATCCTCTACTGCTTTTCCATGCCTTATGCAGGCAACTTGGTGTGAAGTAGAGCAGCTGGGACGTGAACCAGCACCCATATAAGATGCCATCACTGTAGGAAGAGGGTTGGCTTGCTATACCACGATGGTGATTCTAATGCACAGAAGCATAGCAAAAGTGGAGAATGCCCTGAGAGTAGTAACAGCATACAAGGCAAGGGAGGAAAAACCTTGGGGAAGGTTGAAGCTTTGCTAGGACTCTGTCCACCCAAGTAGTATGGCCTTCATTTGTAACTCCAGCTTTCAGATGAAGCCTGGATAAGCTTCGGAGGCCTGTTGTGTGTTCTGATTCAGTGAAGCTAAGGACAAACCTGAAATCCATGTCTAAAATCCCTTCACCTGCATGGTTCTGATGCTCTGATGCCTTGGCACTCATCTTTTTAGGAACTAAATCCAATTTCCAGAAAGAGGGCCCAGTTACTTCTGAGTATAGTAAATGTCCATTTGGTCAAGTCAGTCATCAGCATTGACACATGCCCATTTCTGTCTTGTGTTTCCTTACTGTGATAGAATTTTGTCAGCAACTTGTGGATCCCTTGGCTCTGGAGCTGAGTCGAAGCTTTTCAGGTGTGACCACCTTTAATGATCTTACTCTGTGCTGACCCAGACTTTTCCTTGTTCTCTCTCCCTGCATCCCTTCCCCACCTGCCATGGAGCTCAGCCTCCCAGGCAACACCAAGCAGACAGGAACCACCACAAGGCGCCCTCCAGCTCCTGTTGGCTCCTAGGAGATGTTCAGACCCTCCAATCTGCTTCTTGGGCGAGGAGTCTCTCCCCGTTTTCTCTTCCTGTACTCACATGATCTACCTCCGATCCCAAAGTCATCTCTAGCGTCTTTGCACTCATTCATAAGGCTGACTACACTTGCGGTATTTCTGCACATCTCGTATCTAAAGGGTCCCCAGTCCATTCATTTACTTGTCCCCTAATCTTTATCATCCTTTCAATGAGAGGAGACAGTGTGGATTAGTGGATAGTATTCAGCTCCTTCTTACTATGGTTGTTGAGGACATAGCCATGGAGTGGGCCAGCCGAGGTGAGAGTCCTCACATTGCTAAGCAGTGGCCACAGTATCCTTAACAAGTTGGGAGTTTCCATCTTATCACCCATGAAATGGAGATAATGACAAACTGTTACACAGATGAAATGCAACACGTACGAAGGTCACCTGGTGTGATCATATTGGAAGTTGCACAGACCTGGATTTGAACTCTCTCTCTGCAGTTATTCTCAGGAAGTCTCAGATTCCTCATCTATAACATAAAGTTACATTGTCTACCCATGGGGTAGGGTTGGAAGTTAGTACAAAGGCTCATATTTAGAAGCTCTCAGAATATTTCCTGGCACACAAGGCATGCTTCATAAACTTGTTCACTGTCCTTAGCTCCATACCTAAAACCTGCCAAGAACCTGCTTTGCTGGCAAGTCCAGGTCATGTTAGTCCAGATCCCCTGAAGCCCCATGCACTAAGATTGACTGTCACAGACAACGTGGAGCCACAAAAGATAGGGAGGGTGCCTGAGGGACTTCGTCTCTGGGGTTGACCTAGAAGACCTCATGAAAAGCTGGCATTCATTCTAGAAAATCTTTTGAAACCAGAAGTCTGCCTGTATTGTGTCTGGGGGATGGGGTCTTTAGCAGTGTCGGTCCCCTGAGCTGAGTCAGAACAGGCAGGGTGTTTCCGTGTGGTTCCCACTGTGTACCACTCTGTTCAGCCCCATCTGACTATGGCGTACCCTGAAACCCTCTTGTTCTTCCTATATGAATATGAACCGATCCATCGCATGCCTCATCCCAAGCCTCCCAGCTCGGCGCAGGGACTCTCGGCCTTTTTGTCAGTTTCATATTTGTCATGTCTGTAGTGATTTTATCACAGCCGCTGTTTGTGTTACACAAGCCAAAAGGACCTGGGTGTATTTTTCCCTAACATTTTTCTAGCAATAGCAACAAAACCAGGAAGCCCTGGAGTATTTATCTCCATTTATTTTATCACCTGGATGTAATTTAAGGTGACGCAATAAAAAATGTCAAAAATGAAAAGACTGAAAATAATGTTTCAGTCCCCCAGGCCTGCAGAAGAAACGGATCTCTCCGGGAAACTAATCTTTAAAATACTTGGTACTGATCACATTGTTTGTAAGCCCCAAGTGGACGGAGGTGCTTCTGTCCCACGAGCCGGTCACGACACTGTCCGTGAGGCGCAGTGGGAAGAAAGTCCCCTTTGTTGTTTGCCACGTCCAAGGCAGTGGCTCCTGCTGCAGGTGCTGAGAGAGGGGACACTCCTGCCATCTTGCCAAGCTGCTGCTCCTCTGAGTGGGCAAGGCCAGGCAGGAAGACCCAGTCCCACTGCTCTGGTCCACATTGTGCCCCGCTGCCCCAGACGGGGAGTGGGAATGTTTGCTAAGCCACATTCCTGTGCTGCATGTCGTGTCACTGTCTCATGTTGCCCTTGAAATTTCAACTGGAACCAGGATTCTTTTTCACTTCCTGCTCTGGGCATTGTCCAGCACTTATTACCCACCAGCTGCAGCCCAGCTGCTTTGTTCCACGCTGGAGGTGGGGTCCTGCACCTGGCGTGTGAGTTCATTCCCTTCTGCCTGTTAGCATGATGCATTAAACTTTCTGCATCTTTGTTTTAAAAGCAGCTCCACAAATGGCAGCTATTAATTGTCCAAGTAAGAGGTGGAAAAACCAAAGGGCTTGGGAAGACAGATGATTGAGTCAAACCCTTTTTTGAATTTTTGTTGTTGTTTTCCTTTTGTTTTTGTCTTTTCCAACTGCCACTCTGGTATGGATTGTAGAACAGCTACAGAAACATTGAAATGGCCGTATCCATCAATACGTAATCTGGTGCAAATCCTTGACTCAGAAGAAAACCAAGTATGTTATGGTGCTCACATACACAAACATCTTGGCATATCAGATCAACATGTAAGCAAACAAGCGTCCAGTCTAACAAAATTAACAACAGAATGCCCCTCACATGTGGTGTTGGTGTGACTGGGAAGCAGTTCTGTTTCCTTGGAGGCAGCGCCGCAGCCCACATGTGGGCATCTCAACTCAGCCGACATCAGGGCTGTTTTTACAATAGCCTTTTGTTGCACTTGCTTTGAATCTCTCCTTAGCCAATGAAGCCCTATACTGTAGAGGCAACCCACATCATTTCTTTACAGGAGCTTGAGGAAAGAGCACAGACTTGATCCCTAAGAGAAAAGTCTTCCCAAACTCCCTCCTTCACAACAGCTAAAAGTTCCCAACTGTTCCTCCCTTCGTATCAGGTGACATCAACAAGGAAAAGCCCAATCCCCAGGCAGAAGCACTCTAGAACATACTTGTGTACCAACTTATTTGCCAGCAAAATTTTTGACTTTTGGAAGCGATCTTGTCAGTAGCTCCAGGGGTCTATTGCCATTCACGAATGTGTAATGCAACAAACTGAGATGGAGTTATTGGTTTCCTTGATGTTTTTGCTTCCTTAGAACATAAACACACAAGAAGCTGAACCTGAAGCAGGAATAGCAAGTAAACTGAAAGATACTAGATAAGCCCTGGGTACATGGAATATTGCAAACCACTGAGATTGCTCCTTCCAATTGCTTTCAGCTAAATGTACTGAAGGATGTTGCTAGATTCCAAGCCTGTGGACTCATATTAGCAGGGATAAGAGGGAGCACTAGCTTGTAAGCTAGGAGTTCTACAGGCTAATTTCTGCAGATATTTTCAAAACTGACTTCACCAAATGCCAGATGATGAAGTGCTTTGCAGATATTACTAATAATAGCGCACAAGTTCATATTATCACATAAGTTAATATACTGCATTGACTTTCTACTGTGGAATAGTAAATTACTGTAAACATCATGATTTGAACACCACCCTGTATTGTCTTACGGGTGTAGGAGTCAGAAGTTCAAGACGAGTCTCATGGCTAAATTCACAGTGCTTACAGGTCTGTGCTCCTTGTGCAGCTGCTGGGTATGCTCGCTCTCCCAGCCCCCTCTGGCTTCCAGAGGCTGCCCATTTTCCTGCCCGATAGCCTTGCTCTTCTGTTTCCAAAGCTAGGGATGCCAGAGGGACTGCTGTTTTGACTGGCAGACAAAAGATTTTCTCCTCCACTTCTAAGGGTTTGCTGGATAATCAGGGTGATTTCCTAATATTAATGTCTCTCTGGGGTTTTCTGTCCAGCAGGGTTGATGCGACAATGCTCTTTCACAGCAGAAATACTGGAGACAAACCCGTGATGAAGAATGTCCATTTATTTCAGAGAAGTCACAGCTTATATAGGAGAAGGGTGCAGGCAGAAGGGCAGTCCCGACAGTACAACAACATTGTGACTGGTTAGCAGGTATGTCTGTCTCCCTGGACACTCCAATGAAGTTAAAGTTCAGGAAGCATAAGAAATTGTATCTCAGGGCAGACAGGTTACCTGCTGAAAAGCAGGATGAATATAACATTTGTTCACAAAGGAAGTCCTAGCAGAGTAGGGAAGAGAGACTGGGGTGCAGCCCTTCCCTCTTGTTGATGCCCAGTGAACAGGCCATGTTGGGGTCTGTTAGCCAAGGGGACGGTACGCCATGTACCTATGGCCTCCCATATGGATTAAGCAGGTGGAGATCCAGGGGCGATCTCCCACAAATGTCACCTAAGTTGCACCCTTAGTTCTACCCACAAGCTTAAATTCCTTTTCCAAGTAAAGGAACTTCTTCATAGATCACTGGGGTGTGGACAGAGCTAAAAGGGAACATTCTATTTGTCATGTGGACATACGAGGTTCTAAGTCTGCCTGTTAAGAAATAATGTCAATCTCTAAGTGAAATTCAGCAAAACCTGAGCATCAAGGCTTCTATTGGACTAAAGCAGAATGAAATAGTGTCTTGAATGCCCTATGACGTCTGATATTGTTATGGAAACCCTGATGGTTAGTACTTATCAACAAGCCCTACTCAGCAGCAGACACTGTGAAGTCCGGACATGGAGAGCAAAGTAAGGCAGTCCCTGTAGTCCTCCAGGAAGGAAAGTAGCAACACCTCCCCTGCAGAAGGCAGACCCTACAGGTGCCTGATGGAGGAGAGTGGCATTCGCAAAGGTTTGAGCAGCTGTGAAGCAATGCAGGGTCTCGCTCCCAGAGGAAACACACGATGGTCTTCATCACGTAAATTTAAGTCTGCTCATTGCCGTGGTTTGCATGCAGTTTACTCTCTGATGATTCACAGGGTCTTTACTGGGGTGATGCTGAGATGGGGGAACATTTAAGAGATAGAGCGTAGTGAGTGGTATTAGGTCCCTAGGTGCTGCTCTTTAAAGTTAGTTCTAATAGGGTACCTGAGTCAGTTCTCCAGAGAACAAGTCATTGAAAACAAAACAAAACAAAAACCACCTGAGTCCAAGCACTGAAGAATTTTCTGGCTTCCTGTAAACCATGCCACACACCCCCCACTTGCACATTCTTGACCAGGAAAATTAATCTCCGTCTCACACATGCTTCAACATCCAATGAGAAGCCCCAGCGTGCAAGGTGGCCTCTCGCACATGGTCTACCATGCAACGTGGTCTCCCCTTCATGAACACACTCTACCTGTGACGCAGTCCTTCCTGGTCCATGCTCCACTATGTGGTACAATCTCCCCCTCTGCATGTGGTGTACCATGCAGTGAGGTGCCCTGTTTTGCACATGCTGCACCAGGCCATGTGGCCTCTTCATGTATCCACATTCCACTATGCTGTTGCCATTACTAAACATTGAACAGCCAAGGGACTCTTAACAAAACAACACAAGGCTGTTTGGACTTTTACTCTCCAAAATGTGAGCTAAATTAGCCTCTTTATATGAAATGCGGCCTTCAGTACTTCATTATAGTAAGAAAAAATATATTAGTATGGTGATGTTACCAACGAGAACAATGACAAAAACATAGGCCGTCATTGCTATGGCTGCTGCCAGGGGTCAATGAGAAAAAGAAAAGAACGAAAACAAAAGTTTCACAATTTATCTTTGCAATTTAGACCTTGTTTTGTTGCCCATATTGATTCGCAAATATCTTCAGTCCCTGAACAGACTCTTTCACATATAACAAGCTCTGTTTTTATTTCTACCACAAATCTGATGCAAGGAAATTCAGAGTTTACCGCATTCATTGGTTTCCCTAAATATCTTTCACCATGGGAGTCAATTCCAAAATAGTGTCAGGGGCAACTTGAGGAAGGTAAAAGAATTCACGAGTTGGAGGCCACAGCCTAAGGCTAGGCGAGTGAAAGTCTGAAAGGGCAGCCCCTGCTACTGACAGCTCCAGGACTGCGGACCTCCAATCTTCTTGGGGTGCTGTGGTGCAGGTTACATATCCTCCCCAAATCCATTCTCCTTGCCTTCCTTTAGAGTAGGCGCCTCTCTTTAGCTGCTGTGTGGCATCTGGTGTCATTTCCCTCAATGATATATCTTGTTTTCCTCTTTGTTTCTTTCCCACTTCCCTTTGGTGGTAAAATAAGTGGGGCAGAGTAAGCGCCTGGGACACAGATACTTTAGGAACTGCTTGGTGAGAGTGAAAACGCACCAGCCAGTAGACTCCCCTTTAACTCCATGTAAGAGTCGGGGGGAGAAGCAAGCTGCCCCACTTTATTTAAACCACTGTATTTTGAAGAATGTTTTAGTTACATAATTTTATGCTAACACTGAACATGTCATAGCTTGGACACTCATGCAATTAACTCAAAATTCAAGGTGAAACACCAAGGAATTTTCCTGTGCTTCTGTGTGCTGGTATAGCCTCCGTGGCTCTTAACACAAAAAGTTGCATTCCTCATAGCAGTATCTCTTGTGGTTGCTTTTATTGGTTTAGCTTTTATTATTATTATTATTATTCTCCATTTTACATTTATGGGTTAACACGTAATACTTGGTGTGTTTTCTGGACTACAGTTGAAGACTTCACACAAAAATCAAACTGGAGAAGCAACCTCTCTGTTTCTTTCCTTTTCTTTTGTGTTTGGAACCCGCAATCTCCTCTCTTCCCACTCTTCACACCCAGTAGAACAGGTTGTTGTGAACTCCAAGTCTGCACTGAGTTGGGAAACACCAGAACCTGATGCGCACGCCCGGCTGCAGGTTGGTACTCACCATCCAAGCTCTCCCCTCCTAGCCTCTGGTAGCCACTATTTTAAATTCAGATAAGCTATTTGTATTTCAAGGGCAGCAGCATGTTTTGCCTGTGGAGAGGCGGCGAAGGCTCATTCTTTCGCTGCTGTGTCCTCTGAGCATCAGCAGTGCTTTGCCTGTGCAGTCTCATGACGGAGACTGCCATGGCTTTCTGCGCTCACCTGCTTTTTCAGTCTGGCTCATTTCAAACCTTGTAGTGGGAGGAAAACTGTCAGCATGTGGGTGACAAGAGTGAGGTGAGAACTGGCTGTATGGTCTGAGGTTACAGGAAATGGTTGTTTATATAGCCCCATGGAGACTCTGGGGATTGCACAATGAAGCATTAAACTCCGATTCTCTGACTCACTAGTCCCTGGAGAGAAGGATTTCAAAAAACAGGTGTGCGGTCTCCTGAGCTGGTTTCCTTTATAGTTTATTTCTGTAGAAATAAACTTTGACATTTTAGCCCAGGGGCAGCAGAGTTTTTCCTCTCTAAGAAGAACCTGGGGGTGGTATGTGTTTTGGAAACCTCGGCCATGAACTTGTGTTTAAGCAGGAGTCACCTTCCCTGACATCGCCCCCTGACAGTTTCCTTCCGGTCCCATGGGAAGATGCTTTCTGATCTTTTCCCATTCCTTCTTTCTCTTGATCCCTAAATGCCGACTGCTCCTGGATGCAGCCTGAGCCCTCGCTCCTGGCTGGAAGCTGGATGTCTAAGTGAGAATCTCATCTAAGCTCTAATGACTCCAAATCTCCATCCTTGAATTCGCCTGGGAATTCCAGATACTTTCATGGGCTCTAGACCTGAATACGGAAAAATGAAAAGAAAAACAAACGGAGCCTCTTCCCCATAACTGCTCCTCATTCTACACATTAGATAAGGGTATCTCAATTTACGGCAATGATTTGAAAGCTTTATACAATGTGTCAAACACATGGAAACACATTGCTCACTGGCTTTGAATGACAATCAGTGGGCAGGGAACGGAGCTCCAGACCTGTGCTCTGCCATCTTGAACACACTCCCCCTGCCCATTCCTGTGGAGCAGACAGAAGGAGCAGGGTGTGGAGAACAACCCCTGGGACAGTCTGTGGATGTATGGATTCTAATTGTGTTGAATGACTGTAGCTGCAAGAGCATCGGGAACTGCAGAGAAGACTGCGTAGTCACACAACTACCTCACTTTCTGACACATTCTACCATCCCAGTCAGAAAAGTTCCATGTTCTCCTGATGTTATGCAAAGCCCAATCCAAAGCCCGGGATCTTTAGCTGTTGTATAAACCTGCTTGCCAAGTGTAGACTGAACTTATCCACTGCTCTGCATGTCAGACAGCTCATCCAGTCCTAGAAGCTCTCTGATCTCGCTCTGCTCGATGCACATGTTGGCCTCTGTAAACAACCGGCTCTTGCTTCAGGCTGCATCTCTCTTGCAATGCTTTTTTTTTTTGTCTTTTCTTTCCTTCTTTCAATACTTTATGAGAGGTGGCCACCAGTGATCAATGCATGCCAATGCTTGGAAAAATTTTCCAGCCAATGGCTGCATAGCTATGAATCAGCAGACCTTTCTACCAGATGTTCCTGAGGTGTGGTGTGAGATCACGTCTCCCTCTTGCTGTCAGGTTCCTTAGTGTCTGGCTGTTGAGCTAATGCCGTTGATTTGTATTAAATACTGCTTTTCTACATTAATAATTTATTTCAACCCCCCCCCCCATTCAAAACTCCCCAGTGACTCCAGTTGGACCTAAAATAAAACTAAGCTGGCTGTTTTCTGCTTCTTGAGCAGCCCAGATCCTGGGTGTTACGTGGTTCTGCTGCCATCGATGAGCTGGCTCATCATCATTTCTTCAACTGGGAGAAATTCTGTTATTTACCATGCAGATGCAGATGTAACCTCTTCAAAGAGGCTTTGTTGGTCTTCACTCACCCTGTTCTGACTCTCTACATGGCAAGTGCAGATAGCCACTATCGGATGTTTGTCTTCCCTGTCACCCTACATCACAGCATCTACTTCCATGAATTAAACACAGCACATCCTCACTGAGAGACGGATATTCCCATGCTGCCTATTTGCAGGTGCAAAACCGTCAAGCCTCCTTTTCCGAGTTGCCATCACATTCTACAGCCTAATGGCTTCTGCTGAAAAGACTTCTGTTCTTTCTTCCAGGATGGATTCTGATTCACAGACTGTCTGAAGTAATCAATGAAATCATGTTGCACTGATTAGCTACTCAACCGGGAAGTATGCTATTGCTTGTCCTCAGGTGCTTGCTTATTTTTTCCCCTCTGGTAGAGGATCCTTCGCACTTGCACCGAGGCTGCACATTCTCAGCCTCCGAGTGAAGCTTGGTGTGGCTACATCCCTGCGTGGTGGCCTCTTCCTGGTTTGTTCACTGACAGTTAAGGTCATCACCACACACCTTCCTCACTCTGATGCTCCCAAACCCTCCGCTTCCAGTCCAGACTCTCCACTGAGATGTCTTGCTCACCCTAAACTCAGCAGAGAACAATCAGCACTTGCAAACAATAACGAGGAGTATGTGAACCCCTAGTGGGGAGGGAGGCAGGATGTGGAAGCAGACAGACCCCTAAAGGGTCTCAGAACGGGCTCTCTCCAGATGTGCTGCATTTTTTTCTACCCAAGGCTGTCATCAACATTTTAACATTTAATGTTTGGTTTCCTGCTTTCTCCTTGCCTGTGGCGGAGCTGGACTGAAGGCCTACTTGCCTGCCACTCACTGGACTGCGCTCTAACTTGAGAGCATCTTCACCAGGTTTCTGTCCCTACTTAAGGACCACTGAGTGAGGAAGTTGAGATAGATGCTTCTGTTTGCATCAAACGAGGCAGTAACTGAACATCTCCTACAATGGTCAAGGCAACATCCTAAAAGAGAGCGTCTCCCATTCCTCTGAGACTTTCAGGGCTGTAGAGTGTGTGCCTGCACTGCTGTTTTGACTCAGGATAAAGCCAATGTCCAGAATTGCAGCTCATCCTAACAGCCTTGACACTGGCAGCGAAGGAAGGGCCAATGGTTCCCGTAGTTACCTCCATTTTTGGGACCTCAGAGACTGGCAAGTCCCTCTTAGCCAATTACAGTATCTCTGATAATCCTTTGGAAAGATTAGACAAGTCAGCTGTGTTGCAATCATCAGAGGAGGCTTCCACGCTGCCTCTTAGAGGAGCAACCACAAGCGGTGAACGAATCAAGCAAACCAACCGAACAAGGCAAAACCAACCAGAAGCTTTGGCAGATTTTCCGCAGCCCGAAGGGTGCCTGGGGCTGCAGCACCGTGACTCCCAGGGCCCCCTCCTCGGATGGTCTGACGTTCTGGAGACTTTTTTTTTCCAGGATGCAGTCCACTCGGAATGGGAAGTCAAGTCCCAAACCTGAAATCACCAACACATCAGCACTCATTGTCCTGGACTGAAAGTTTGGCTATGCGCTTTCATGCACGGTGTCTTTTACCTCTTTAATCTAACAGTCCTCAAAGCATACATGCAGTTTTGTTCATGTTCAAAGAGACCCATGTGCATTTTGTACCTCGCGAAAGAAAGGAGAGAAAATATAATTGCTTTGGTGCCGAACTTCGGAAGTTGGAATAAATTCATGAATCGTGGTATTTGTTAATCATAATGAAAATGAATGGGTTCTCATCTTTTGCGAAGAAATTGTGAATGTAAAGAGTCACTGTATTTTGAACTTTTGCTATGGGAAATTTTAGACATGTTTGAGAGAAGACATGGTCTTGCACATAATCTTCAGCCAGCTCTGTTAGGTAAGGACTAGTGAGCCAAACCATTTGGAATTTTGCTAAGGTGTAATTTTGGGGCAGAACTAAAACACATAATTTCATTTATGCGTAGCTAAATATGTATAAGTGATTACCCTGATATCATAAATCGAAACTCAATTTTTTTTCTATTCAATGAGGAATTCTCTTTAAGCAGCAGAAAGGGAAAAGCATTGATCTACACACTTTGAATTAGCTGGTTTGTTTTCTATCAGTACCGTCGGAAGCCCGTCTCCACTCTGGTGTTTCCACTTGGTCCGACAGCTCCGTAGCTATGACATGGTGGAACTCAGACAGCTGGTGGAACTTAGGGTGTATGGGGAATCCTGGGCTCCTTGGCCTTCTGGACATAACTTCTCTCTAGCTTTCAGGAGAGCAATTCACCCTAACCTTACTCATCTGTTGAGTCCAGGAAAAACCTTTGATTTGCAGCTTGCCTGGTTTCTTGGTTGTAAGAATGAGAATGATGCCCCCTCAGCTGTCAAGGCAATGGAGCTTAAATGAAAAGTAGTTGCACATTTTCTAGCCTCACTGTGTTTGTAAGCGTCATGAAAAACATGTTGCATTCCCACCCTCTCTGTGAACGAAATTTGCTGTCCCTCACTTTCCTGCCTGCTCACCAACAACTGCTCTGATAATTCTCATTTTCTGCCAATGCAATATATTCAAAATGTTTTTTCATCCTGGTTATCTGATTGCAAGAACCTGCATCTGGCAGGGCCTGGGTCGTGTGGCCTGGGTTGCTTGGTTTCATGGCCTCGCCCATCAAAACTGGCCTCAGTGGGAAAGACAGAGAAGTAGACAGCATGCCCAGATGCAAATGGAGGATATAGTAGCCCATTGGGGCCTGCAGAGGACATTTGGAACCATAGCAGTGGAAGGAGAACAGAACAAATTGGACAATTATCCCAGCCAAAGGATAGCAGCAAGTATCCAGGTGAATGGAGACTCTAAGATCAAATGTCAGCCAATGGATCAGTGAGATCAACATCTCAGAACTATTGCACCCACCTGGGTAGAACTCTCAAAGCATATGCCACATCAGACCCTGGGTGGATATCAGGTGGTTGTTCTCCATCCCTGGGCACTGGGGTAGGTGGGAGGCTGGATATGGCTTCTCTCCTTATTTCTTCCCTCTCCCCAGAAACAAAAAGAAGACATAGAAAATTCAGAAGCAATGATCACACCCACTGTCCCTAGCCCTGGATCCTTCCCTCCCTGATCAGCTTTGTGAACATCATTTAGAATAAAATAAATTACATATAAAAGAAGAACCTGGATCCTTCTCCATGTGAACCAGCTAAGCAGGGTTCCTCCTGTATCAACTTTGATTTCACTGTCGGGTTTTTCCTCCCTTTTCTTTTTTCTTGTTTTAGAGCCTGATTTTTTGATGTTACATTTAAGCTATTTTTACTATGATGATTTTTATATATTTTGCTTGCACTTTGTCTAAAAATGTTTTATTCTAAGTAAAGTTTGAGTTACTTTTTTATGGTTTGAGTTTTTCTTAGGCTTATTTTAGAAGTTTTTCAGTTCATGTTTTTATACTTTATTTTTTTTCTTTTTAGTTTGTAGAATTTTAAAATATTTAAGTCTAAAGAACACAGTGTAGCATTTTAACTTTTGTGTAAGCTACAGATCATTTTAACATAGGGATGGAACAAATACAGGATGGAACAAATATGGGGATGGCCTTTTTTGAAAAGCAAAGTGACATATGGTTGTGGGTATAGAGGGAGATTTTCCACCTGTGGATTCACTTCTGAGATGACTGTAGCAGCTGGGGCTGGAGTCAGGAGCCAAGGACTGCATCCAGCTCTCCCAAGCGGGTGGTAGTACCTGGCTTGTCATCTACGGTCTCGTAGACACATTAGCAGGAAGCTGAGTCTGAAGTGGAGTAGCCAGAACTTGAACCAAGCAATCAGATATAGAATGTGAGCATCCAGGCAGTGTTATTGCCTACTGTGCCAAAGTCCCGACCCCGAACAACCCATACGCAGCACATATACCCCTCTGCGTTATAATCGTTCTCACACTAGACCGTCATCACGTAGCAGGATCGCAGGCATGGCTGTAGGGATACTGAGCATTCTGTCCTGCTGTATTGATTTATTTCTCTCTGTGCTAATGTTGCATTGTTTTAGTTATTATAAATTTACAGAGAGTTGACATCTTGTTGATCGAGCTACCCTACTTTGTGCCAAACTATCTCATCTTGTTCAGAATTGACTTTACTATACTTGGGATTATCTGCTCACAGATCAATTTTAGAATTAGCTTCCTTAGATGAACTGACACTCTTGAATGAGATGGACACCCTGAGACTTGATTACTGCTATAGCTTTTGTTTATATTTGGAGGAATGGTAGGCTTTTGTTTTTATTCTGCTTATTGTGCGTTGATAGCTTTACCTAATGGAGTATTAAGCCTGTGATTGTGAAATGAAGTGAAAATACGCCATTGTAAGCAAAATGCAGGAGCAGGTAGACATACGGAAGAGGGAAAGTTAGGGTGCAAGGTGCCTCTTTGCTTCTGGGTCTGTGTCATGAAATTTTTTCATTTTATATAAACATGTTTTCAGAAGAAAAAAAATGATTAGTTTTATAGATTTATTTGAGAAGATTTTCCTACTCAGATTTAAATTATTTCCATTCACGGACACATTGTGCCTTTTGTGTACCCAGGTTTATTTTTTCATTCTTTCAGACAGTCTTTGTATCATTGTTTTAGTTCTAGAAGTGATTTGTGCTTGCATATTGAGCTTCGTTTTATGGTTAGTTTTGTAAACACCCCCTGTCTTCTCACAAGAAGAGGACTTTGGAGTCTGTTTTGGTGCAAAGTTATACACATTTGGATAGAACTTCTGACACTCTGTCCCAGTTATGTCTGTAAGCCTCCCTAGCATACACGATTTCCTTTTAAAAATATAATAAATCTGTGAAGTGGGACAACTTTGCATGCAGCCATCTTCACCTCCCTAAAGTCACACCCGGTCACAGCTGAGTTGACGGTGGTCTCTGTCGGTTTTAGGATTTCTCATTCTTCTTTGTACCTGCTTCATTTCTCATTTTCTGAGAGAAAGGGATGAATCTCTGACTGCGGTTATGTATCTGACCCAGAATTTTTTTTTTAAATTGAGGGTTTGTTCTGTGGTGTAGCATTCATCGTTATTCCATGTTTGCAGCTTGAGTACACATTTATACTAAGTAAAGTCTTGTGGCAAGGAGAATCATTGGTATAGCTGAGGGAAGAAAAACAGGAGGGTTGGTCATTGAGAAGACTGGGCAACTCTGAAGACCAGCCCTGGCAACAGCAGGCTTCCAGGGAGTAAACCAGCAGGCAAAATTATTTTTCTTTCTTTGCCTATTCCCCTCTCTCTGTCAATCTGCCTTTCAAATAAGTACATAAAAAACAGGACATTGGAGTGGCCTAGTCTGAGTTGGGCTGACAAAAGGCCCCACTCAACCACTCGGTAAATGGAAGACTGAGCACAAGATGGAGGCAGACGTGTGGAGAGCAGCAGCCGAGCTCCCTCAGGGGAGTAAGGTGGATGCCCAGGTACAGGCGGTGAAGAGGGAGAGCAGAGGTACTCACCCAGGGTACTAAGGTGCATGCTCAGGCAGAGGAGGTGGAGAGGAGCCAGGTGTACCCTCAGGGTAATAAGGTAGACGCCTGGATGTAGGGGGTGAGAAGGGCCAGGTGTACTGACTCATAGGAGTAAGGTGGATGCCCAGTAGTGGGTGAGGAGGGCCAGGTGCACTGACTCATAGGAGTAAGATGGATGCCCAGTAGTGGGTGAGGAGGGCCAGGTGCACTGACTCAAGGGAGAAAGATGCATACCCGGGTGTAGGAGGTGCAGAAGAGAGCAGGTGTGCTCATTCAGGGATGAGGTGCATGTTCCGGTGTAGGAGATGGAGAGGGAGCAGAATGGTTGGACTGGAAGAGACTTTGAAAGAGGAGGCACTTGGGTCTCCTGTTGCGGTATGTCTTTAAAAGATTGAAGTATTTTTACATTAACTCTTCAGTCTGCAACTGCAGTTTATAAAAATCCTAATCAGTCATTTATTATCTTTTAGTATTCATATTTACTTATTTATGTATTTATTACATTGCTAACTGTGTTGTCAGCCATGTGCTAGGTCGGCACTGAGTGTATGGGCTGCTTGTGTACCCTGAGCGTGTGGTGTGAGCACTGTGAGTCTGTCAGTGTGTAATGGGAATGTACGCTTGAACTGCTGTGTACTTGGCGCCATGTCACCCTGGAGGCCTCCTGTGTTGGCTGGAGGTTGGAAGGGCTCCCCTCGGGCTGCTGTCTGCTCTAGAGAAGTCGGACTTACAGAGGCACATGTTTCCCTGGGGCGTGCCTGCCTCACACACTGCTCATGAAGTCAGATCTTTCAAAGCAGTCCAAGTCGGGATGCAGGAACTCTGTCTAGGTTTCCCATGTAGGTAACAGGGATGCAAGTGCTTGAGCCATCACCTGCTGCCTCTCAGGTACAGTAAGAGGAAGCTGGACAGGAAGAGTGGAGTAGCAGGGACTCAACCCAGGCACTTGAACTTGAAATGCAGGTGTCCCGAGTGGCAGCTTAGTGTGCTGTACCACAAGGCCTGTCTCTCCTCCGACTCGTGATAGCAGCTATACATATATATATATACGGACACACAGTATAAATGTACATGTATAAATGTATACATATACACACATACATATACAACATATAAATTACTTGAAATTATATATAATATGTATATATGTATGTGTGTATATTACTTGAAAGACTTGAAATTGGAGAGGCTGCGGTGTGGCAGGAGAAGCCATTGCTTGCAGCACCAACACCCACTGCTCACTCCCAATCCAGCTCTGGCTAACGTCCCTGGGAAAGCAATAGAGGATGACTTAAGAGCTGGGGCAGTGAATCCATGTGGGGCACCCCAAAAAGTGCCTGGCTCCTGGCTTCAGATCAGCCCAGCTCTGGCCATTGAGGCATTCTGGGGAATGAACCAGTGGGTGAAAGAACTCTCCCTAACTGCCTTTCAAATAAATAAATGAATCTTTAAAAAAAAATAATTGAAATTGTAAATATTCCAAAGTTTCTAGGATTGCCCCCATAACATGAATATTAGCCTCTGTGTGAGCCATCGATTTGTTTATAGTATCTTTACTATAAAGAGCCATGGGACCTCTTGACTCCATCCAGCCATCAGTGTGTTTCACGCCAGGCAGCAGCTCCAGGCTCTGGCTTAGAGACAGGGCTCCAGAACAAACGCACTGCTGGTGTCTGCATTTCTTCCAGCAATGTACAGTTCAACCAACAATTTCAGTGAGCCTGACATTTGACGACTTTGCTGACGCTTGTTCAAGGAAGAGTTCTTTGCAAAATCTGGCAGCACCCCAACCGGGGGCCTCACAACTCCTCCTGGATGAGGCATCCTTGTTGGACGTCTCTTGCTGGTCCTCCGGCTGTGGCAAGGGAGCACACATCTGTGCTGGCAGCCCCTGGTGCTTTCTCAATATCCTCCAAGTCTCCCTTGAGAGAATGGCTTGTGGTTGGTGGCTTTGAACAGTTCCCTGAGCCCCAGGCTTGATCCAGCCTGATCAATAGCGAGCCAGAAATGCGACCCCTGTGGCCACTGTGACTTCAGGCCCCCAGCCTTTGGCTTTGGTCTGACACCATCGGCCAAGACAAAGGGTTGTGATGAAGGAAATAAAAATTCCAGAGAAACCTGCTTAATAACTTAATGCTCAAGTAACAGACGCGTAGATGTTGCTTCCCGGACTGCTCATTTGCTGCAATTTCACGGTTGGGTCATGTGCCTCAGAGCACAAACAATTGTATTTAGAAAAATCAATATCCTCCTTCAATTACACCTGCCCTCTATGCACATGTGTCTCTGCTCCGTCAGAGCCAGTTTTTTGGAAAGAGGATTTTTTTTCCACTTAGTTCTGATCCTCACGCCTGGTCAAGTCTGACTGGTCACACCCCTCCATGGGAAGCAGCTGTTCAGTCACTCAAGTCCAGGAAGCTATTTCCTCTCTGACGCCAAACCCTGGATTTCTCTCTGGTTTTCCCTCGCTTCGCGGCCAGTAGCCACAGCTCGGCGTGCCTTCTCCCTCTGCTCACACATGTCCCGCATGGCTCTGCTTTGCTCCCCTCTTTCTCCTACTGATGTGTGCGTGGCTAACTATCCTCCACGCGACCTCGCTGTTCTTTCTGAAAGACTTGGTCCCTGGTCATTTCTATCAGGCTCTCCTCTGGCTGGTTCCATCTGTTCGCAGGCATGTGTGTAGGCACTAAATGTTTAAGTGCGCTCCAGGTTTCTCTGCAGGCTCCAGATGCAGGACCCTGCCTGGTGTCCACGCAAGTGGCTCTAGCATCTCCAACCTAAGCAGCCTCTCTGACGTCAACTCCTTGTTTAGTGGCAGCGTTCTGTCCTTGTCTTGCTAAATGATTTTGCCAGTTATTTTGTGACCCAGTAATGTATTCTCTCCCACTTACCCCTAATGTGTGAGGCGCATCTCACTGATGGTACTTGCCGAATAAACAGAACGTCTGTCTCCTTCTCATCTCCAGAATCAGGCTGTCTGGCTGCCTGTTCCACTCTGGTTCTTTTTCTTTCTCCACCACAAGACTTCATGCCAATCTAATCTCCTCCAAACTGACTTGAATCCCAGTCGTTCCAGTCCTTAAGTATTTGAGGACCTTCTGTCATCATGGGTCAGTTACAAAGCAACCTCCTCAAGTTCTATGAATACTCTGTCTCAGCCCAGCTTGAGGCGCCTGGTCTTTGGATTGTTCTGTTGACCTGGTCTTTTCCTACCTTCAACTTCTGCAGCAGCTCTTGCCTTGGTCTCAAGTTCCTCGGCCTGCCTCTTGATGTTTTGGCATCAACTTGGATGTCACTTGTTTGTGAAGGCGCTGCCTCACAGCTCAGCTCAGAAGCACCCAGATGTTCCCTACCCCGTTATGTCTGCTAAGCGTTGAATGGACCCTGGCTTCTGAAAGCACCACCCCTTTTGTACTTGCAGAAAGTACCTGCCATGCCTTCTGGGATTGTCATTCTTCCTCCGTTCTGCTCTTCCTTCCTAGAATTTTATGGGACATATGTTAACATCAGGTCTGTTGTTATCTTTTTTAATTTGATTTGAAACATTCCCTTGACTTTAAGTTTTGGGTAAAAATATTTAGCTCTGACATACACACAACACACACAGAAACAGAGGGAGAGAGATCTTGTGACTTTAGGTTCACTCATCGGATGACAGCACAGCTTAGGGCTGGGTGCTTCAACAGACCCTCCACCCCCGAACACGGGTGCAAGGACCCAAGCACTTGGATCGTCTTCCACTGCTTTCTCAGGCCATTAGTGGAGAGTTAAATGAAAAGTGCAGTAGCTGGGACACAAACCAGTAGGCATAGAGAATGCCAGGGTCGTGGCAGCAATGCTATTGGCAATAACATAATGCTGACTTCAAATTTCTATCATACTATTTTAGCTTTAACAATATTTTGATATTCTTTCACTAATTCTTCCTATTTTCTTATTCTTTCCTTTCAAAGCAATGTTGTTTCATGGATTACCTAATCTCTTAAACTTGTGTTTTGATATTGATCCCTTTTTGTCTTTCCTAAAGGCCATATTCCTTTCCCGTGTGTGACATCTTTTGAAAGTTGGTTTTCTTCAGATGTTTGGGACACACTGCATGTTCTGAAGCCCTTTGGTGCGTGTCTCTTGGAGCACACACCTGCTAGAATCCTCATTAAGGCAGTGCCTTTGGTGTTTAGAAAAGGGTTCCTGGGATGCTGTCAAGCTAACATTTTGTGTGTGTTAGTGTGGCATCTGCAGAATTTTCTCAGCTGTCCTTGAAAGTCTTTGAACGTAGGGCCTGGGTGTCAGCTTGCGATCACGCCTGCTGTGGGCACTGTGCTGTGCCTCACACTTGCTGGGATGAGCTGCCCTTCCCAGAGCTGCCTCTGACAGTGCGCTGGGAGCTGTGCATTTCCCCACTTTGGCTATCTTTCCATTCAGTATCTTCTATTATCAAGAAGTTATTTAACATTTGGGGCCCATGTGGTAACTGCAGTCACAGAGGGCTGCTATGTATCTTTACTCTGCTTTCTGTGGGCCCATGGGGAGAGTGGCAGTGAATCCATGAGCTCAGTGTTTGCCTCATTTTCTGGTAGCTGCTCTCATGCTGTGGCTCTGTCTTCTCCCGTCTTTCTGGTTGTCCCAGGCTTCAAGACACATGCTTGATAGGCTCCCCTGCCACGTCATGCACTCTTCCTGGTCACGGTAAGATGTTGTAGCACAGTGGGATAGAATGTGATCTCGCTGGAATACCTGTAGGAAGTGTCCAGACAGTAAGGGAGGAAGAAAGCAGTGACAGTGCACCACTGGCGGTCAGCATGCATCAAGACAAGTTCTTAGAGGACACACGGCATGGGAACCATGAGCATTCCACATGGCAGGCAAGGAAGGGGTGTGCAGGGAGGTGGTAGCCACATCCCAGAGGCTCTGTCTGCTCTGTAAGCCATTTGGAATTCGCCCTGCAGGCAGCAGTGTTTATGGCAGGGGCAATGTGAGGACTGTGGGCTAGTGTTTGTACCCTGCCAGAGTGAGCCAGGCAGTGTCCCCAGTGCTTTGCACACATGAAGTCTCTGACCTCATGAAAGCAGATGCTATTTGTGTCTTTGTTTTCAAGGAAAAGAAACGGACTCTGAAAATGAGTTCCTTCAAGACAGGTTTTCCACCTGCTTGTCAATGGACCTGCTGTCCGGGCAGTCCCAAGCACCATAGCTTTGGAGGCTGACACCCCAAAAGATCAAAATCCCTGATTCCAGACCCTCAGCAGTCAGAACATCCAAAGATCCAAACTTTTAAATCTGATTCTGGAAAGATAATGAACTATTAATGAAAAACATATGTTGCATTTTTCTTTTTTAAAGATTTATTTATTTTTATTGCAAAGTCAGACATATGGAGAGAGGAGGAGAGATAGAAAGGAAAATCTTCCATCTGTTGATTCACTCCCCAAGTGACAGCAATTGCTGGTGCTGTGCCCATCCAAAGCCAGGAGCCAGGAACTTCCTCCAGGTTTCCCACATGGGTGCAGAGTCCCGAGGCTTTGGCTTGTCCTCGGTTGCTTTCCCAAGCCACAAGCAAGAAGCTGAACGGGAAGTGGGCTGCTAGGATTAGAACCAGTGCCCATATGGGATCCTGGTGTGTTCAAGGCAAGGACTTCAGTATGCTTACATTTTTCATGAAAACACACCAAGACACTTCAAAGGTCACCTCACATGTGAAGGTGAGTGATGGTACACACACGTGATAGAAATTCGTGGAGGGCAGGGCATTAACAAGAGTCGCGTGAGTATGCAGTTGGGAGCAGGTGTCCTGTATGCATAAAGCAACCACTCAGAAACACAGGTCCCTGTGCCTGGAAATCGTGTGCCCCCAGCATTACAGCTGTGGTCACATGCACGATGGTGACAGGAAACCTGAATCTTTAGAGGAAGAAAAAAATGGGCTGTCACTCCATGTCCATTCACTTGTCAAAGAGCCAAGACCTCAAGATACTTTGCCTTTCACACAATAAACTGTACGAGAAGACCACCTCTTCACTGACTGCAGGGGCTGTGCTGTTCTTACGCACGCTCCTACGGAGCCAGCACGGTGAGAATGCACTCACAGGACCAAAGGAACCACGCAAGTGCACAAAAGTGAACTAGAAAACCCTAAAAGTCCTTGCATGACTTATGGCTCCAGTATTGGAATGATGTGAAGATAAAACAAAGTGTTACCAAGAAAAGTATAAAATACAAAACAAACAAAACAAAACAAAAAACAGACTCCCACAATACTGGCAATACTGACAATTTAAAACAGTGGGAAAAAATGTGTTTTAAAAAGAATCTACCCCTCCCCTTCAAAAAAAGAAAAAGAATACTAACCTTTCAGGATTTAGGGTTTTGATCTCAGGGAATTGAAGACTTCATTTCAGATGTTCAAGATTGTTATCTTTTGGAGTTTCACTTTTTTTTTTTTAATTTAAAGATTCATTTTATTTTTATTCTAAAATCAGATATACAGAGAGGAGAGACAGAAAGGAAGAGGTTCCGTCCACTGATTCACTCCTCAAGCAGCTGCAATGGCCGGAGCTGCGCCACTCAGAAGCCAGGACCCAGGAGCCTCTTCCAGGTCTCCCACATGGATGCAGGGTCCCAAAGCTTTGGACCGTCCTCGACTGCTTTCCCAGGCCACAAGCAAGGAGTTGGTTGGGAAGCAGGGCTTCCAGGACACGAACAAGTGCCTATCTGGAATCCCGGCATGTACTAGGCAAGAATTTTAGCAGCTGGGCTATCATGCTGGTCCCTTGGGGTTTCTTTTTCACATTTTACATTTTATTATTATTATTATCATCATTTTATGATACTGTGCCATAGGCTCCTGGCATTTCCCTTATCCCCTCTCCAATTCCTCCCCCCCACCACCAGGTTCCTCTATAATCATCACTAACATATAGTTCTTCATACACAGTCATATGTCCATCATTGCGGGCATGGACAATGGCAGAGAGTCAGCATTCTATTGTCAACATATAGTGAATAGTTTCATTGTAAGTCCATCTTTGTCTGGAAGTAGAAATGCATTCTACGTTGTATCCTCACATCCGGATATGTTAGTCTCCATTACACAGCTACTGTACATCCCCTTAAATGAAAAGACACAATACAAGATCAAGAACAGGAACAAAAATAGAAATGAACAACACCATGAAGTTAAGTAACATGCTACTAAATGACTAATGTGTAGCTGAAGAAATGAAAATCAAGAACCTGCTGAAAGAAAATGATGTTACTGTATGATCTATGAGTCATTGAAGAATTTAATCAGAAGAAAGTGTTTGGAAGAGATGAAACATGCAGAAAACATCAAAATCCATACGATATAGATTCTGCTGATTTTTGTTGGTGAAATGTGTCTCTTCTAGACAACAAATAGATGAGTTTTGTTTTTTTAATCTAGTCTATTAATCCATGATGTTTGATTGAGCTTAAGCCATTTACACTCAGGGTTATTATGTCATTTTAGGAATGGGTTGTTCATTGGTTTAGTCTTCTGTTGTCATTTTACTGGGATGTTCTTCACATTTGCCTTTGGTTTTGGTGGGTGCTATTCCTCTTCTCTGTCAAGAGAACATCTTGGAGTATCATTTGTAGGGCAGGTTTGGAAGAGGCAAATTCTTTTAACTTTTCTTGACGGTGGAAGAATTTTATTTCATTTTCAAAGACAAAAGAAAGCTTTGCTGAATAATGTTATCCTGGACTAACATTTTTTTTTTCTTTTAGAATCTGGAATATGTCACTCCATTCTCTTCTTGCCTGTAGAGTTTCCTGTGAGAGATCTCCTATGAGTTTAATTGGCATTCCTTTATATATCAATTGTTTTTTTTTCACATGTGCATTTAAGGATCTTTTCCTTATGTTCAATGGAAGAGAGCTTGATGATCGTGTTTTTGATCAGGCCTGTTGGGAGTTCTGTGCCCCTCCTGGATCTTGTTTCCCAATTCTTTCTCCAGATTAGGGAAAATTTCCTTGATTATTTCATTAAATATATTTGTAAAACCAGTTTCTCTTTCTGCACATTCCGGGACTCCCATAACTCTTATATTTGGTCTCTTAATAGTGTCTTTCAATTCTTGAATACTTTTTTTTTTCCCTGATTCAGCTCTGCTTTCAGATTTTTGTTTGCTTCCCCCGATGACAGGAAATATCTTCCAATTCTGAGACTCTTTCTTCTACTTGCTTCATTGTATTTTGGAGACTCTCCACTGTACTTTTAATTTGCTCCACTGTGTTCTTAATTTCCAATGTATCAGCCTTGATTTGCTTTATTGGTGCTATTGCTTGTGAAAATATTCCTTAAATTCTTTGAACTCTTGTATGTGCTTCTCATCGTTGATCAGAAGCTCTAAAATCAGTTTTCTGAATTCTGTGTCCCCCGTATTCTCGATGTCTTCCTCAGTTAACTCTGGGGTTGGCATAGGGCTTTGCTCCTTTGCAGGGGAATTTTCAGTAATATTCATTGTGCCTTTGCCTCTTCTTTTGCTCTTGGTCATTGTACTGTGGTTAGCAGAGTCTTCTCCTTGGAGGAGGTTTCTAAGCTGTGTCACCCACAGGTCTACAGTTTGGTTTTACTTATTGCAATTGGTATGCGACATTTTGCTTCCAGCCAATTGTGGCACTCCTTCCAGGGGTTTCTTTCTCATTTAAGGGTTGTGTATTTCAGGATGCTGACCACCATCAAGAGACCACACGCCAGTGAAGGGCAGCCTGACTCAGAGCCTGTGAGTGAGACACTGTTTCTAATACTGCTAGCAACAGAAGTAGGTGACTCACAGTTGAAAGAGCTGCTCAGTTCAGTGAACCAACACTCGTTTGAGGCAGAGCACTGTGGAAAGAATATTATATATTTCTTGTTGCTTTTATTTTCATGACTGAGAAAGTAAAAAGCTTCCTATCTGAAAAGTGGATTAGAAATAAAGATACTTGAGCCTGAAATCCAGGTAGTCTGATACAGACTGAGGGAATTCAGGAGGCATTTTAAACCAAGGAGAGGTGGATGCCTTCTTACACTCGTTAGTAGCTATAGGAAATGTTTCTCTCCCCAAAGCTGAAGTCAAATATTTTATCTCCTGAGCTAGAGCCTGCGTCCCAGTCGATTCTGCTTCAGCCTCACCTCTCCTCCCTCCGGCCTGATGGGAAACATTTGTCCCTTCCTGGTGAACAAGCAAAACTTGGAAGGCACCCAAGAAAGAGAAGCAGGTTAAAGTAAATTCCCTGCAACATAAAATGACTGGCTTGGGTTCATTTACAGCAGGAATGGGGGACCCTGAGCAGATGACAGGGGTGCCACCAGAAGAACTCCTGGCAAGGGCTGCTTTTAAACCATGGCGGTGATAATGTAAGCATTGCAGTGCCGGAGCCAATCAAAGAAGCGCAAAATGTGCCCGCCTTGCTGTCCTCACAGAAGCACTGACCTACGCGTCGCACGCAGCCATCCGCAGCCCAGCTTGCGCCCCGAGTTTCTCATTACTGCACACTGTCTGGTCCGTCCATCCAGTAGCTTCTCTTAAAACTAGATCCCTCTGAGCTGACCTGTCTTTAGACCTGAATTCTTCCAGGAACTACTCAGGCCAGTAATGCTTGTTTATAATTGGGCCTTGTGGAGCATAGCAGCCTGGTCTTTGAGCGCTGGGTCCACCCAAACTGTCTGATTCTGAAACACCCCCTAATGTGGGCACCACATGCTCCCTGTGAGACTGAGAGTTACTGCAGCCGTAATGGCGTTGCGTTATTATTAAAGTAAAATCAGGTGAGGGACGGCCAAGAACTACGTCTAAATCACAGCAAAGACATCGTAAGTGAAACTCCTGATTCTCTGCTGTGGATAATTTTTATTTTTCCTCTACACCCTAAGATGTGAAATATGATTTAACAACAAACATAAAGATGGGGCATCTGGTAAGAACTTGAAATCCATCTTGCCTGGCAGCTTTAACTGACACTTGTTGACTCACGGCACGGATAAGCCAGGTGTGCAGCCTGACAAGCAGGAACAAGTCTGAGTGAGTTTCACCGACAAATCTTGGCATCCGAAGCCAAGCTTGACAAAGCCTTGAAGCAAAACTTCTGGGCTTCTGACGTAGGTGGGAGTGGAAACGGGAGCTGGTCTGCCTTGGGTGGGGCCTACGGGTGCAAGGGGTCTTTACGGAATGTCTCAAAGAGTAAGAAGCTTTGCTGCTGCCCTGCCAAGATTCAAGATGTGCACAGGAGCCCCGAGTACACGCGAGGAAGGGGCTGTTGATCCACTGTGCCCTACAGTCCCACGCACGGTGCAGCTTGTCGCTCAGAGCACAAGAACACCTTCACCTCCAGGTGTTGCTCACACAGGTGACAGCAAGACCACAAGAATAAAGCATGAACTGAGATACAAATCCTTAACCACACAACTCATTTTCACTGCCTTTTTGTTTACTTGTCTTCATTTTTATGGATTGCTTGAGTTCAGGCAAGTCTGAGGTTTGATGATCCCTGACAATAATGGCAGTAGTTTCCACAGCGAGCATATCTGTCCACGGGCCCTCGGTGAGTTGAAATTCAAAATTCAGGCGCACGAGCACACGGCATCAGTGCACCAGGACTGCGCAGTCCTCTGCCTGTGGCTAGCTCTGGTCCTGAAGATGCACTCAGTCCTGAGAATGCAGGCTCATCCCTTTCCTTTTCAAGAGTGCACTGCCATCTACTCCTAAACAACAAGCGTGTGTTCTGTGTCATGTATCTATCAGCATGCTGGACTCAAGATGCTGGAATTTGAGTACGGGCATTATCAGTGGTATTTCAGAACTTAGGAAATGGGGATCCCTGCCTTGGATGTCGAGGGGTTCCCTGCTTTTGTCCCAGGCAAGATCTTGACCCTCACTGCTGAAAGTGAGTAAACCTGCCTATTCTTGAGTCAAGATAACCGCTTGTACACCAGGACGAAGCGTCCCAGGGTGGTTAGGCTGCCAGGGTTCTGAACAAAAATTTCTTTCTGTGGTGGACTAACCCTGCTATTCATTCACTCACAAACTATTTATTGAATATTCACCAAGTGCCAGGTAATGCTTAAAAATAAAGGAGAGTCCAGCGCGATAAACTAGCAGCTAAAGCCCTTGCCTCACACATGCTCCAGGATCCCATATGGGCACTGGTTCTAATCCCAGTGGCTCTGCTTCCCATCTAACTCCTTGCTGTAGCCTGGGAAAGCAGTCAAGGCTGGTCCAAAGCTTTGGGACCCTGCACCCGTGTGGGAGACCTGGAAGAGGCTCCTGGCTCCTGGCTGCTGATCAACTCAGCTCCAGCCATTGCAGCCGCTTGGGGAGTGAATCAGTGGATAGAACATCTTCCTTTCTGTTTCTCCTCCTCTCTATATATTGACTGTCCCATAAAAATAAATCTTTAAAAAGTATAAAGGAACGCAAAGTCATTGTGGCATAGCAGGTTAACATGCCACCTTTGATGCAGGCATCCAACATAGGCACTGGTGGTGTCCTGGCTGCTCAGCTTCTGATGCAGGGTCCTGCCTGGGTCCTGGGAAAGCAGCGGCTGATGGCTGCAATACTTGGGTTTCTTCATCCACAGGGGAGAACCCGGAAGACACTCGTCATTCCTGGCTTTGCCTGAGCAGCCCTGCCCACTGCAGCCATCCTGATTGTGAGTCAGTGATAGTAGATTCTCCCTCCTCTCTATCTCATACACACACAACACAACACAACACAACACAACACAACACAACACAACACACACCACGCACACTGGCTTCAAATCAATATACATGCACATACACATACATACATATACACACATATACATACATATATGTGTGTGTGTATATATAATAAAGGAACAAAACTTGATCTTTTCCCTTATAAATGTGAAAACCATCACGTTGCCTTTAGAAGTTTTGAAGTGATTCTCTGCCTGCTGAGTGGTGCTCTCTCACTGCACTTGGCTCCCCACTGCTCCCCCTGGCTGATCACACCGAGGACTGAGCTCTAGTTTATTGTTGATGAGCAATCTACCCGACCATCAACTCTGTGTGCAGCACCTCCAAAGTGATCCTTATGCAGCACTGCTCTCTAAATGCCTCTCTTCTGAGCTCTGTGGGGAAGTGTTCCCCATCCACCTGAACATTCTGGGGCATGCCTTAGTCAAGCCAGGCTCCTGCCCCTACACTGTCCACAGTGGGCGCCACTAACACGTGTGGCTTTACGTCCTTGACTTGTGCCTCCTCTGGACTGTGTTGCCAAGTGTGAAACACATTCTGGATTGCTAAAGCTTTATACCAAACAGACAATATCAAAATTTACGTTCTTACTGAGTAGATTAGAGAAGATAAGTAAAATCTTCCTACAATTCAAATTCTTCTACAAATATTTAGTAGAACATGATAAATCACCTTCTATCTCTGCTGGACAGCACTGGCCTTTGTAACCACACCGACACCAGCACAACCAAGCAGCTGGACAGCACTGGCCTTTGTAACCACACCGACACCAGCGCAACCAAGCAGCTTTGAAGGACCCTCTCCTACCTGCAGCGTGGAACAGTCTAGTGTGGAATCCCGTTCGTTTTGGTTATTTCCCAAAATAGTTCCCAGCACAGGGCTTTCACAAGATGATGTCCATCAAGAATGGCACGCAGTTCTGTGGGGGAAGCAGTCTGCCAGGTCAGTGTGGTGGTCACTGCATCTTGCTCACAAAAGCACATTGTCTGGGCCAGACTTATGTGCTCGTTATTTGTGGCAGCAGTTATGACTTCTGGGGTCAGAAACTCAGGCAGTTCATAACCCATCTGAAAAAAGGTCCGCCAGCTTCCGCAACGCACATTGAATCGCAAGAAATGCCTTACCCCAAGGCCAACCGTGCTGAGCTCTGGCCTAGCTTACGACTGCAAGGAAGAACGCTTGCCCTTCATTGTCAGTGGTATTGATTGGCAGCTCTTTGGGTGGTCCCAGTCTTTTTTATGTACACGTCTTTGTTTTCAGCAGCCGAGGAGGTGACATCATCCCTCCCCTCACAATATGGAACTATTGCCATGCTGACCGCGCAGGACGGGAGGTCTCCTGTCAGACACTGGACCCCACCTCTTCATTATTTTTGTAGAGTGACTCATAGTGAAGGAAAGGTCCGAGCAGCAAGGAGGCCCGTGCCATAAACCTACCAGTCAGCGGCCTGATGAACCACCCTCTGCACCACCGGCTACAATGCTCCCTTTAGACTCCAACACAAGAGCAGGCATGACTAATTCTTCCCGTTAGCACCAAAAATAAATCACAGCCCTGAGCTGGACTGAGGCACAGACTTTTCCAGGATGAAGAGTTGAGTTGAGTTGGAGTCTGAGACATAGGAAACGTCGGAAAAGGAGCCAGCCCGGCTGAGCAGAGGAGCTTGAACGAGCTCCCAGGCCAGATCCTTCCCTGAGAGCTGGACTGTTAAAGGTGGGAGGTGTGGGCTGCAGGACAGCAAAGCACTCGTGCGCATTATCTGTGTCAGGAGATCCTCAGTAGCCCATTGAGCTTCTGTCCTTCAAAGACATTCACAAAATCACTCTTGTTCAGGGACCATTCCAGATCTTCCAGACAGTTCTAGCTCTAAAAGTCACAGATGCTAGTACAACCGACGTGTTTGCCTCTGTCCCTCTGATGTTCAGCTTCGATACTTAGTGTAAGTCATGCCCAGGGAGCAAGACGTAGAGGAAAGAACCTGAGAATTGCTTCCTAAAGACGGTGCAGTGTGATATAAGCTTCATGCTGAGTTTTGTGTCCTTCATCTGAAAGTAAAGTCAGTAGTGTGCATTTTATGAAAATAAAATATATGAGATTTTTACTATACTGCTAGTGTTCAGTAAATATTGTCATAGCGACTGGAGTTAATCCACAATTGATTGCATGTGTAACTGAAAATTTTTATTACTTTTGATCAGCGTGTCTATATCAGTATGTTCAGTATAAGGACACACTCAAAGGAAGGCCCAAATAGCCTAATTATTTTGTTTAATTGGGACATTTTTGAAATGATGTATAATTTAGCATCAAAGATTCAATTTGGAAAATTCGTATTATGGTTATAAGGTTTTAATCAATGCAAAATTTCAGCTACCTGCCATGCAACTCCTACTTGGGGGGTAGACACCTGCCCTATGGCTACACTGGTGGCCACAGAAATGGAAGGTCTGCTCTGGACAGAGAACCCCTGGAATGGATACCCTATTTCCCTCAGTTAACTATCAGCTGGCCTGAGCTAAGCTCATAGCTCATCACATATCAGTTTTCTTGTGTTTAAAAAAGAATAAGGCACTCATAACAGCATCGATCACTGTTACCCAAAAATGAGGCAACTATGTGTGTACAGATAAATGACCTGAAATCACATGTGATGCGTCCAATTCAGGGCAAAAAGGAAATAGAATCTGAATCACGCTATAGAAAGCTTGGTGACATGACACCAAGTGTCATACAAGGAATGGCTTGAGTCTCTGTTGTTCCATTTCCAATCCAGGTTCTTGCCAATGTGTCTGTGGAGGAGCAGCAGAAGGTGGTCCTGGTGCTTGGAATACCCAGTTGGAGCTCTAGTCTCTCCTGGTTTTGACCTGCCCAGCCTTTGGCCATTCCAACCATCGGAGGAACGGAACAGCAAGTGGAGGATGTCTTTATCTCTCTGTAACTTTGCCTTTCAAATAAAGGGGGAGCAGGAGCAGAAAGAAAGCAAGCCAGAGGGGTCTCCCAACCTGGAGTGAAACAGCGATAAGGACCAGCCAAGGTACAGTGCTTAGAAAGACAAGACATGGTATGTGTCGCAGTCTGTGTCCCTCAGAGTCCAAACGCACAGTGTCAGCAGGAGGCAACAATGACTGGGATTGTGGCAAGTCAGGACACAGTTGGGCAGGAAGGCCAGGGGAAGTGCTGTGGACCACATCCCAGTGAGACGGGGTCACTGGATGTGCCTGCAACAAAGTCCCGCCCTCTGAACAGAGCGCTTGACACTCAACCAGGCTGTGATTTTCCTTCATTACCCTGCTTTTCATAGGCCTCCACTCTCTTTTCCCTGAAGCTCACCAGCTGGCAAACTGACTCTTTTTAATGAAGCATTGTGCCATTGGGAAGATTTCCTCTTTCATAGAGAACATTTCCTAAGCAAGCTCAGTACCTGTCAGACCCACAGGGACCAGCTCACACCCACGCCCAGCTGGGGCCACCTCAGGTCAAGCAGCAGCAGGGTTTGTTGAGGGATTGGGGCAACGTGCTTTTTCAGCTCACTTGTGCTATCCCTGCAAAGCTGGCTGCACTTTCTCCTACTGATCTAAAATATTCCAGTTTTTAATTAGTTCCAGACCAGCCGATGTGATGGCCCCATCTGCACAATGCGTTTGTGCCAATTCAAAGTCTGAAGTCGCTGAACTAATAGACCCGTTGAAGGAGGCAAACGGAGCCATGCTGCAGCTGCTGGAAAATGTGCTAGAGAGCTTGCCAGGCCTGAGGCCTTTCCAAACTCCGCCTGGGTCTCAAGCCTATTACGGACGGACTTCTGAAGTCCATACTCTGCCTCTGTCTCTCTAGAAATTGAAACCTGGGAGGAAGACACCCCACAACTAGAGGGGTGTGTCCTGTGATCAGTAACATCATTGATCCAGCACCTGCAGAGCAGCAATCCGGGCCCAAATGCAGCTGGAGCAAGCGCAGGGAGAACACAACACAGGAACGGCTGCTTCCCAATAGTCAACCACACCGACCCCTGAGTGCAGCATCTCTGTGTGTCTCTGGGTCAGGTTTGCCTGCTCCTTCGTATCTGGAAGCCTCAGAGACGTTTGTGCCCAAATCTGTCCTTTTGCGGTGCAAGCGTACTTCAGAGAGTTTGTGCAAAAATTGAATCAAGGTATGATTATTTTTGTGCAAAAGTTTCTAAAATCCATTTGCAGTATTTTTACAACACATGTCTTCCAGGAACAATTTGGAGATTTTATGTATGCATAGATTGAAGCATGTTTGCACCAAAATAATCATATCTCTTAATGCCATCATCTCATTAACATTCAGAGTACTCTTGTTACTGGAAAGGAAACCTAGAAGAGGAATCAGAAGGTCACCCCAGGAAAGCCCCAGGACTGTGTCCAAAGCTCCTCCCATGGCTGGCTACAGGGAATCTTAGTAAAGATTCCCCATGGCCGACACGCCCACCCCTAGTATTCACCTGATGCTGTGACACTCTGAGATCTCCTAAGAGAGCCTGAAAATGGGTCATGAGCAATTTCTGCCCAGTCCTGAAAAACTCCCTGAAGCACCGCACAATGTGCCACCAAGTCACATGCAAAGGCGACCCTTTTCCGACATGCTGGAGAACACCACCGTCCCTCAGAGAGCTTCCTTTGACTTGCTGATAAGTCTTGCGTCTTTCCTAGCATTTATCTATTCCTCATCCTCCATGGCTTTTATATGTCAGAGACTAGAACGTGGACTGCACCGTCCCCCAAGACCCTCACAGCCCTTCCCACTTTCTAACATAAAAAGGAAGAAAATAATATCTTTGTACCATATATAAATGCAACGCACACATTTGCACATGTATGCATAAAGATTTGAAACAAAGCATTTAAACTCGGTGTGTTCCTTCAAGCAGCACATTGACACAATGCAAACATTTACATCAAAATTCCAAGATGAAATAGTAATGCTTGGTAAAACGTTTTACCATAGCAGTGACACGTTTGGTAGAATTCAACTTCAGTTTTACGAGATGGGTGATAGATGTTGAGTTTTCCTGTTTTAGATGCCTTCTGGAAACACAGCTTTCATTCACTTACTCATTTAATATGTAGATACTGAGTGTCCACTGTGTGTTAGGCTAAATCTATTATTTGATATTGAACAATAAAAAATGTATAGATGAAAAAAACCCAAGTTTATGGAATGCCTACTTTCACGATATTATTTCTACACACTTATGTTCATACAAAAAGCATGAAAGTGAATGTTTCTCTAATATGTAAAATTCCAAAGTGATTACTGATAGCTAATTGTCTCGAGGTCCTTGTATATTTTTAGCTTTTAACAACTGTATAAGTGACCTTGATAATTTCATCAGTATCATTCTCACATCAGAAGCTACTACCTTCACTGTGCACTTCTGCTGTCTGAGGATACACTGACCAGTTCCACAAAGACTCCTTGGAGTTCTAGATGATTCGATTCTACTTCATATACATGTTTACCCAGGCCTGGTGCTGGGCAGGTCTAGTTGACGCTCAAGGGAAAAGCACAGTTCTTTTCACTGAACTGAAGAAAGCAAACGGTTACAAGATGGCTCACTGTATATGCTTCTCAGGATATGAAACCCAAACTCCTTTTGCCCCAGTGACTCCTGGAGGCCACCATGAAGGTCACAAGTCAAGTTGGCACCACTGTTGCCCTCATTCTGGTTCCTTGCAAGCACTTCCCAGGCCGGAGTTTAAGGAGGAAAATGCCAGGTTATCCTTCTCAGAGTTTCTTGCAGCAACTTTTCTCCAGCACTTCACAGAACTTCAGTTTTAACCGCTTTTCCTAACACTGTCCGAAAAGCTTCTTTCCACGCTTAACAGGTGGTTGCCAAAGATGAATGTCATGAATAAGGTGGCGGTGTCTTTAAGACAATCAGCGGAAGGACGTGGATGCTTTCCTGGATGAACCTGCACCCAGCAGGTAAGATGAGCAAAGGAAAATTGTAAGGAAGACAGTTTGGCTTCATGAAGTTGGGAATAACCAGGCGTACCTATGACCTGTGGTGTTGATCAAGCCTGTCACTTCAAGCTAAACATATTTCCCAATGGAAGGCAGCCAAAGGCACAAATTCTACCCAAAACTAAACACTGCAGAAGGTCTGTCTAGTTTCAAAATACCTATGCCAACTCCACTACATGCAGCAAGTGGCAGGCTGAGTTTGCAGCAGCCTTGGGTGAGCATCCTGCAGGGTATGTTTGTGGGTGGAAGGCGCCTGGTTAAAGCTGCTGGGTCCCCAGAATAGAGGCAGGCTCTTGGGACTTTCCTTTATATCTACAGTAATAGATTTCTGGTCAATGGAAATGGTAAATGAAAAGGGTCATTGCATTTGGTAGCACACTCTGTAACTACATTTCCTAAAAGATGCTAGGAGCCGTGAGGGGAAAAGAATGATGAAGTACAAGGAGGCGGCAGGCCACTCCTTTGAGAAGGCCAAGGTTCCATGTGAGAGCAGGCTATTTGGTTTGAAGGGTTAGGTTAAGGAAGTAAGACTGAAGGTTTTGCTTGTTGCACTGCCTTATTTTAGAGTTAGATGAGACCTAAAAACCTCTCCTGCAGTCTCTGGTTTGTGGACCACACGTCTCGGGCTAGGAATGGCGTGGTGACATTTAGGAATCACGTGAATATATCCAATGACTTGAGAATGTGAGAATGTGTCAGTTAGAGCTTATGTTGTCTAAGAATAAATGTGTGTGCATACTTGACTGTCTTTGTTTATCAAACATTTTGGAGAGATGTCTAGCACTGGGTGCTGAAAATCAAACAGTGGACTATTTTCTCCAAGTGAGATTTAAACAAACCCAGAGACAGCCGAATCTTAGGAGAAGGACCAGAATGGGGTCCTGTCGGGCATCTTACTCCACTTCAGGGTTGAGGTGTCCAAGCGAAAGCACCTTCTCTCTGAAAGGAGAAACCACGAGGGGCCTGTTGGAGGTGAAATCACTCCACCCTCCCATGGAGGAGGGGAAACTGACAGCCACTCCTCAGATGCCCAGGGCATGGTTCAAGGAGAAACAAATGCCCTGAGATGGTGCATAGTTGTGTCCACGGAGCAGGTGGGAAGGCCACAGGGTCAGAGTCCATGTGTCTGCTCTCCCACCATTCTGCCAACTCTTCTTGACAATGAGAGTTTTCTTTGATTCCAGATTAGAATTTTCATTTCTGAGCCCGGTGGTATGGCCTAGTGGCTAAAGTCTTTGCCTTGAACACATCAGGATCCCATATGGGTGCCGGTTCTATCCAGGCAGCCCCACTTCCCATCAAGCTCCCTGCTTGTGGCCTGGGAAAACAGTCGAGGACGGCCCAGAGATTTGGGACCCTGTACCTGTGTGGGAGACCCGGAAGAGGTTCCGGGTTCCCGGCTTTGGATTGGCGCAGCACCAGCTGTTGCGCTCACTTGGGGAGTGAATCATCGGACAGAAGATCTTCCTCTCTGTCTCTCCTCCTCCTGTATATCTGACTTTGTAATGAAAGTAAATAAATCTTAATAATCTTAAAAAAAAAAGAATTTTCATTTTCGCACTGGTACTAGTGCAGGTCTTGTCCATGAACAGTTGTGACACAGCCTAGTTTCATCAAGCTCATCAAAGGATACTGGCTCTCTTCTGACGCACCAGACTGGGTTTGCATCTTTCTGCTTGCCATGGATTCAACTCATCCTACCTAGAGGAGTCTGTTTTAGTTCTCCGTTCATCTGAGAAAGCCATATAGCTACCAATGCTCTCTGCAAAACATCAAAGTGACCACATCTGTTGGGAAATCCCTATGGCTGCTTGGTTTCATCCATGCTCTGTTCCTGTCAGGGTCTGCCACATACGCTCACGGCATGGAAAGCCTGCAAGACTTTGTAGATAGAATCGGGTCAATTCTAAGACCCCAAATGAATGTTCAAAATGGTATGAGTTAGAAGAGACAGTATGAAAGCATAAGTTTGAGTGTTGTAAGTTGTGACAGTTGTCAGCTAGTATCTATAGTCTTCCCTGTTTTATTTACCTGCTAAGATCTCCACAGGTGCACGTGAGAACACAGAGAAACGACAAATGAGACTCCCAAGTGTGGGTTCTTGCTAAACAGGAAATAAGAATATCCAATATCTTTCAAGTGGTTAGAAAGACCGAAGCTGCTATCCTGACATTGGCAATTGTCCTGATTTCTGTTTTAAACTGGAGTTTTAAAAATATGCAGCATTCTCTCATAATAGAAAAAAAAGTACATGTGGAAAAAACACATTTATTTCACACACTTTGACTTCATCTCAGGCTCCCCAGGAGTTAGGAACTTTTGAAACTTTCCCTATTTGTTGTTTGGACATACACCAGCATACTTCAGAAAGATTCTACAAATGCAATTAAAAGAAACGTTTATTTGAATGAAAAAAAAATGAATCCTTCAACTTCTTTTCATAACGTATTTTGTGTAGTCAACTGTTGTCCCATAATTGTCCTACTGAACTACAGAATCTTGGATGTTATTCTTCCTCCTCAGTTACACCCCTAGACCTGTTCATCGTTTTCTCTCAGTCCTTCCCTCTGTCGCACTCTCTTCTATGGGCACAGCTTTCTGGCGTTCAAATACAAGGATGCAGAAAGCCTCCGTCAGTGCCCTGATTTCTTTAGTTAGCGTGATGTCCTCTGTTTCTACCAGCTATTAGTAGCTCTGGCTATTGTGTTGAATGATGCAGATGTGGAACAGAAAGTTCTACACACAGACCTCCTCTGGTTGAACCTCTATTCTCTCCACCTCAACACTGCCTCTCCCTCGCCACCTCCTTTAGTGAAACTCGTCACTGTTCCTCAGAAGTGCACATGCACATCAATTCTTTTTTTTTAAGATTTATTTTATTTTTATTGCAAAGTTAGATATACAGAGAGGAGGAGAGACAGAGGAATATCTTCTATCCATTGATTTACTCCCCAGGCGGCCTCAATGGCCAGAGTTGAGCTGATCTGAAGCCAGGAGCCTGGAGCCTCTTCCAGGTCTCTCACACAGGTGCAGGGTCCTAAGGCTTTGGGCCGTCCTCAACTGCTTTTTCAGGCCACAAGCAGGGAGCTGGATGGGAAGCGGGGCCACCAGGATTAGAAATGACACCCATATGGGATCCTGGTGCATGCAAGCAAAGATTTTAGTCCCCGGGCATTAATTCTTTAGGATACTATATGTCTATTCCTACATGTGATCACAAATTTTACAAGCTAGAACAAGCGAGGAAACATGCTCTCCTTCACCCGTGGAAATTAAGCAAACTCAGTTGACTAAGAAGAAAGTTGGATAGTAGTATTCAAATCAAAGATAGATAGAAGGAGAGCCAAAAAAAAATAGCTTATGCGATTCAAGATATGAAGATGGAAAACTTCATAAATCAGTCAACATCTTCAAATCAAAGAGCAAGGACACATGGTAAAAACCTACAAAAAACATGAAACATGTCCACCAAAATTATACAAAAAGAAAATGAGAGTAAACTTACGAATAATTCAGAAAAGTAGAAATACAAATGGTAAATACAAAAACAAAGCTTGATTTAATGATCACCAAGAAATGCAAATTACAGAATAATAATATGTCTTTCCCCCTATGAAATTAGCAGAAAATTTAAAAGGACTTAATTTGGTGACGGCACAATCATAAATTTGCCTACACAAATACCAAAACTTAGGGGACACAGTCAAGGCAGTGTTAGGAAGAAAGATCATTTCAATCAATGCTTATGTCAAGAAACTAGAAAAACTCCAAGTAAAGGGGCTAACCATATGTCTGAAAGAGCCAGAGAATCAACAGCAAAGTCATCCCACAGGAAACAGACAAAGAAGAAATGATCAAAATAAGGGAAGAAAAAAAGTCAGAGACCAAAAGAACAATACGTAAGATCTATGAAACAAAAAGCTGGTTCTCTGAGAAAATCAACAAGATTTTGCGCTAACCCAACTAATCAACTAAAAAGAAGGGAGAAGGCATGAGTCAAGTGAATCAGAGATGAGAAAGGAATTGTAACGTGTAAGTCAGACACACGTAGAGTAATCAGGGACTCTGACAAGCAGTTATATGCCCAACAATGAAAAGCTGTGGACCCGATGGCGTCACTGTTACATCTAGCAAATGTTTCATCCTCCACAAAACATTTGAAAGGGAGGCAATCCTTCCAAATTCTTGCTATAAAGTCAACACTATCCCTGACTCTCGGCATTGGTCCTCATCCAGTCCTGGCTTCCGAAGACACCCAGGAATTCAACCAGTGGATCCGAATGCTACTTTCTCTTTCTCTCTTGTAGCCTCTCAGATAAATGTTTTTTTAACACGTTAAAAATCATATTTGAAATGTCCATCACAATTTTCTTTATTAAAATAGTTATTATATATACCAACAGTAGGAATAAAAATAATAAAATGAATAAATTAAGTTGCAAATAAGAAATTATGGGAGAATTTGTCAACAAAATTTATAACAATACTATCCTCTTATGGTATGATAAAATGTGATACGGACTTCAAAATTCATAATTTTAAAGAGTATTATTTGATAATATTGGAAAGGGTTCTGATGAATTATCATGGAAAAATACAGAGTCAAAACAAAATCAACCAAGAACGGGGGCTAAACTGCAAAGTGTATGTGTAGGATGACTCTCAGTCTAGAGGGAAAAAGCGGCAACACTGGCCTATCTTGTGCGACCACAAACACACTTTGAACACGCTACTTGATTTTCAGCCCTTCAAAGAGTTCTTGTATTTACACACTCATTATCATGTTGACACGGGCTAAAAATCAGATTAACCGAATGAATAAATGAACGACGGCTTTCTGTTCTATTCTTGGGGAGGACCTGGAAAGCGAACACAGAGCTGTGTGTCTGACAGCCTCAGCACCAGCACAGGAGCCAGGGCATTGGGTCAGGGGAACTCACACCCATCCAGGCCCACCCAAGTTTTAAGAGGAAAAAGAGTAAACAGGAAAAAAAGTCATAGGATTAATACAAGTTTATAAATCATCTAGGCAAATCTAAAGCTGTGCCATGCTAGCTTCATGACGTTGCTGAGATAACACCCGAGTCATAGAAAAGAAGCATTCCCATCAACGAGGCAGCATCTTGTGGGGATGCTTCTGTCACAGGCTCTGTGGGCAGTCTACCTCCTGCTGAGTAAGACACGTCGTCTTGGAAACGCAGCCTCTCATCTGCAGTCCAGAGCAGCCTCCTGCTCCAACGCATTCTCCATTGCTGAGGGTGATACCTGTTCAGTAGCATTCTTTTACTTAAAAACATGTATTACTTGAAGCAAACACGGAATAAAATGCTGAGGAAAAAGCCAACATTTGGGGAAGAATGGAGCCATGGTGCTGATGGCAAACCCATTTCCTTCTGGAAATAAAAAATGAGTTTGACTCACAATTGTGAACAATTAGCGACATTAATTTGGAAAAAAAATAATAGTGGAAATACAGAGGGTTTGGGGAAGCCTCAGGTATGTTAAACCTCTTTAATGAGCCCAATGTTGGCTCTCTTACAATAGCCACAATGCAGAGTGTATCTAAAGTCGGAGAGACCACTGTCCTATTCCTTAAGAACAGGCATCCTGGGCCCGGTACCTTGGCCTAGTGGCTAAACTCCTCGCCTTGAACATGCCAGGATCCCATATGGGCGCCAGTTCTAATCCTGGCAGCTCTACTTCCCATCCAGCTCCCTGCTTGTGGCCTGGGAAAGCAGTTGAGCACGGCCCAAAGTCTTGGGACCCTGCACCCACGTTGGAGACCCGGGAGAGGCTCCGAGCTCCTGGCTTTGGATTGGCACAGCATCGGCTGTTGCAGCCACTTGGGGAGTGAATCATCGGACAGAATATCTTCCTCTCTCTGTCTCTCCTCCTCTCTGTATATCTGACGTTGTAATAAAAATAAATAAATCTTAAAAAAAAATAAAAAAAAGAACAGGCATCCTTTCTCAATCGCCCAGATTCCACACTGGATTCTTTTTACACCAGAGTTGTTGCATCTGAATAAACTGAGACCTGGGCTTCCACTCTGCTTTATTTATGTAGTTCTTTGTGTGTCTCTCCTTACTGCAGTTCTGATCTGGAAAGCTCTGATGTGCTCACAGAGTGTACAACAGCCTACTCTTAGCTCGAGTTCCAGGTGGCTTGCAAGAATCAAAAGCCACAAAAGTGGCATTGATCTGTTGAGGAATTTCAGAGTTGCAGGGAGGAGGTCAGAGGCCTCACTCCATCTGGAGCTTTGTGAGTGGAGCTCCCAGTGCGGCAGAGAACAGCCCTGCAGACATCTGCTGAAGCACAGGGGCCCTGTCTTTTCGCTGGACACCGCCAGGAGACATTTCCTCGCTAACCAACTGAAGCTTAGTTATGGCCCAGCCTCAGGCTCAGGAAGCAAGTGGCCCGCCTGTTGTCAGCATTGAATGCCTACCGCTGGCAGCAGCTGGGCTGCAAAGGAAGGGGGTACACAGTTTTTGGTCCTGAGGGGTCTGTGGAGATGTCCACTCAGGCTCCTGATCCTACTTTATGGGTAGGAACTGGGTGCCCAGGAACCCGACTTGGTGCCCCTGAAGTGTCCAAGGGGGGTGGGTGGTGTTACAGAAGCAGTTTCCATCTTTTAACTTGGTGGAGTCCTCTCCACAAGAGCAAAGCTGCAGGATTTTATGAATTAGAGTCGTCTGAGGCCTAAGTCACTTAAATTTTATGGCTCTCTGATCATGAGGTCCAGAGCTACGTGCAGATCGCAGTCTAACTCCATGACATCCAAGCATGGCAATGTCTGTGGCATACTGAAAATGTCCGTGAGTTGCCCCTACCACTATCAAATTTAAATGTGTGAGCTAAACAATCCTTCAGTTTGACTGGTATATATATATAGGTTTTTATCAGTGCCAGATTTCACCACTTGGGTGAAGGCACCAGTTTCATCTATGTATGTGCGTGCATCTGTGGGTGTCTGTGTGTTTGCTGAGGGGTAAGTGCGTCTATAGGAAGAGAGAAGGGTTTTGACTTTTTCTACACTTTAACACCTGCATGACGGCTACGCAGGCCCTTTCTGCGTCATCACATATGCCACAAGACCCTGTTCTCTGCTCCTCTTTCTTGAAAGCGCCTGGAATCTAAAGAACAGTTCGCTCAGCCTTACAGTTGTAGTGTCTCCTTACACACTGACACCCAAACTGTGACACCAACTCTCTTCTGGTCTGTGAGTTGTGCCCTGAGGTGCCCAACAAGGGTGACACTACCACATGCTTATAAAACAGTCGGGACGTGTAAAACAGTCGGGACGTTTCAATGTCACCCCAGGAGGACTTGCTGCTTCTTGCTACAGATCAGGGAGAACTGTGCCAACTGTTATTGAAATTACACACACAACATTCCTGCTTAATCTGTACTTCCTGGGTTTATAGGGTACAGCCCTGAATGCCTGATTTTAGCATGCTAAATTCTCCAGCAGAAACTCCATGGTGTCTTAAATTTGAGTTCTGAAATGGAAAGTGACTCATGGTGCCAGGGCACACTCTTCAAGGTCAGAGTTGACAGGACAGGAGAGGCACGCTTTGTCCAATCGACTTTCCAGCTAGGGTGGATTCCATCCTCACAGGCCAAAGTCAGCAGGTTTGGGAACCATAAACAGCAGGTCTGGAATAGTCCCCCAACCTTAGGCAGCTGAAGTCTGGCAAGGAGGCTCTGAAAAGTGATCCAAGCAGTTCCCCAAGCACATCTGTGCAAGCGAAGAAGCCTCTAGCAAGCCGTTAGACCCAGCAGGAGACTTGGGAAAAGCACAGACATTACCCAACTGCACATGTCCCAGATGGACTGGATCTGTGTCTGGAGGTGTGCACCAGAGGAGAGGTGCACACGACCGGAGGACAGCCCCTTCAGGAGCCTGCATGTCAGTGACCCAGGGAGAGGTGCACACGACCGGAGGACAGCACCTTCAGGAGCCTGCATGTCAGTGACCTGGGGAGAGGTGCACACGACCGGAGGACAGCGCCTTCAAGGGTCTGCATCTCAGTGACCTGGGGAGCCAGGAGCAGCAGATGTGCATGGACCAGGCTCCCCTGTCTGCGTTCCACACCGTTCGAGTTTCTCATTGATCTCATCTCTTGCCTCTGATTAGAGCATGTCTAATAAAAATCCAAAACCCCAGACCCTTATTGTGGTTAGTAACTATTGGAGGAAACTAAACATTCTTAAAATTGAAAGGCAATAAAAAAAATGCTTACAATTTGAGCTGCTTGGATGAGAAGGGAGATAAATAATGAAATCAGCCCAGAACTACAATAAAAACCAACAGATGGAAAAGACCCTTGAGTAAAGAGAACTTCAAAAAAAATACCTTCGAGGCCAGAATTTGAGGGTCACGATGAGTGCTTCATCAGGACGCGATGGAGCTCTAAGACCAGATAGCTCAACTCCCAGGAAAACAGAAAAAGACACAAACTTATTATTTCCTAAAGATTTCACTACGTTTATTCTTGTCTGTGCCCCGAGGTTCTTCCACGTGCGTGTGCGTGTGTGTGTGTGTGTGATGGCACACAGAAGACTACCTGGCTCTGTCACTCCTCCCAGTTTGGTCTCCAGTGGTATCAGATCGGCCATGAACGACCAGCCATTAAAACTCACAACACATAAAAGTGAAGCGTGACTTATCGTTTTGTCTTTTGTTAGGAAGCGGACTATGGGGAAAGTTATTTGTAATGTAGGCTGAACCAAACAGTGTCAAGTCTACTGTTACACCGTGAATTGCACAAAAAAATTAGAGACAATTTCCCCACTTTGGAAAGCATTAACTGAATCGGCAAACGAATGAATAGTGGAATTCTGAGATGCATCTTAGCTATTCCACTTTCATTTTATTAGCACAAATAAGAAACCATCATTCTTGCTGAAACTATATCTGGGTCATGAACCGCCATTTTAAGTTGTCTGTAGACACAAGATTTCCAGAAAAAAAAAATCAGTAGCGTTCTATGAGAATCAATTCACATTAATAAGTTATAGGTCCGTAACAAGTGATATTGTTTAGGATTCTGTTCTGGTTATTATTTTGTTTTTAATTTATTTGTAATTTCTCATGATATGGTTCCATAGGCACAGGGATTTCCCCTCCCACCTCCAACTCCAGCCCTACTGTTTTCTTCCGTATTATTACAGCAGTATAGTCACAGTCCACCATTCTAAACTGTAAGAGTGTTATGACGCGGTAGGTATAGGCAATGGGATTTTACTATTACTTACGATTCTTTGTTACATATCCTTTAAAAATAGATAAAATTCAGCACACATTTATGTTTGTATGTATGTATACACTCTCATTGCCCCCTGCTCAGGTGGTCATTAAATGCTTCCTAGTGCATATCATTGGTGGAACCCGTGCATTGCCCTAACAGTGCAAAATGGAACAGTGGCAAAATGTAGTGGTGAAGCTGCTGGGCTGGAAACCAAACTGCAACTGAACTTGTCTCCAGAATGAGCAGCAGGTGCAGGGCTTCTGGGTGAGTGATGGCAGGGTGGAACCAAGGACCATAAACAGTGCAGTCGATGAAAAGGTAAATAATGAAATGAAAATGGCAAATACTTGTGTGTGTTTTCCTCACTGCATTGTTGTGGAAGAACAACTGAATGGTGATTGAACAAACATGTATGCAGTGGTAGTGGCTTCAGATACAACACAGCGAGGAAGCATTAGCTCCGTACTAGCCATGCACACTCACACTCCCTCACGTGGCTGAACACTAGCGCTCATGTGTTACCTGTGGAGGGAGTTCCCCCAAGGCTCTGGCTGACCAGCGCACACTTCAGCATGAGAATCCAGAATGCTGCCCGCCTGGGTGCCATACTTGCACTAGGCCCTTCCCTCCTGTGGGTGCTGGTCCCGTAACCCCCTATTCTCCATTCGTGCAGAGTGCTGCCTTGTTCTGAGCCGAGCAGGAGATAGCAGGCCTGCCGTCTTCCACTGAGTACGCTGTTTCTCAAGGAAAACAGCAAGTGTTGTAGATATGAACATTCCTCTTCCTTCGTGCCTCTGATCCAAGTGGGCCTTCTCACAAATCTTCAGAGGCACAGAAGAAAGAGTTCCTTGTTGCAACTAATTTGAAATAAGATCCAAATCTGATATCATAACTCATCGTGTGGGTGTGGCCTGGAGCACATCTAGGTAGGAATGAGCTGCTTTGGGATCCCTGCTACCCATGCTGGGTCCTGGCTGTGGAAGGAGATCGGCAAGCACATTCCTGAAACAGTTCAGAAAGGTAAGCCAAGACAGGAATAGCTGTTGAGTGAACATTCCATCTTTCAGTCTACCTCATTGTCTAGCTATGGTTTTGTCCACAGAGCTAAAGCTTAGCCAGGCAGGTCCGTCAATGAGGTGGTTTACCTGAGAATTAGAGGTGCATAAGCAGGTTGCACGCACACATCTGGGGCTTGAATGTGGAGTTGGATGATAGGCAAGGAGCAGCAGAGACAAAACAGTGAGCACTGGTCAGCCTCTGCTTTCTCTTCCTCCCATGCATGCCTCCTGGGCTATGCACTGACGCATCATTGTATCCTGGATGTCCGGAACCACTCTACGCATTGAGATACTTCAAACACCTGCTCTAGGCTGTAACACTTCACACACACACACAGACACGCACACACATGCACGCACACATGGTGGAACTAGAACTCTAATAAAACACACCCAATCTCTAAACTGCTGAGTTGCATAAAATATTTTTCTTATAACCTGAAACATCTTAACTGATACCCAGCCAGATGAGGTATCAGAGTTTAGTGAAGTTTATCTGCAGGAAGAGTAAACGCTCCCTAACCTCCTTGTTGGCGAGTATTTCTCCTCCCAAGACCATTCTGGCTCCTGGCCAGCTCTCCACCTCTTTCCAGAAGATGTGAGTAATGCTCTCAGCTTCCTAATCCTCTCCCATTGTTACTACTTGACTGTACACTGAATACTCCATATACATATTGTTCAAATAATGATCCAATTTCCCTTTGTGGTAGGAGGGAAAAAAATAGGAGGGAATTAGGTGAGGGGATTAGCCGAATGTATTTTTTTGGCAATTAGCAAAAACATCTGAGTGGTTCAAATCCAGCTCTTTCCTGTTGGACAACACTGGCCAATGAGGGATATTGGTTGTATTTTCAGACATGTGTTTTTAATAATCATGATAATATGAATCCCCCAAAGTTGATAGGGAACAGAAAAATGCTAGTTCTGACCTTGTTTTCCCCCCTGAAGCCAGAGAGTCCGTTTTGGGGATGCCCTGAGGTTAATCCCATCATCAGAGCCTTGCTGTTGCACACATTCCTATGGGGAGATTTTCTTTAGAGAACAGAGTTACACACTCATCACAACTTTCTTGAGACCCCTCCCCCACTAGTTTGTGTTTCCTTTTCATGTTATACATCCATTACAAGCAGCTCAAATGCTTCTTGTGAACAACACGGTATAGAAATAAAGGCAGAAATTAAACGTACCAGGCCAAGAATTCTAACCATCCTCCTTCCCCCAGCCAAACAAAACAAAACAAAGACCAGTACAAACTTTCAGTCTGGATTATAACCAATGGTGGTGGCAAGGACCTTACTTTTGTTTGGAACATGTGTCCCATTGTGTACAGTACCTTGTCCTAAGGTTGGAGCCACTTATTTATTCTACTACCGTCTTCACAGAGGAAGGCGCTGTAACCTACCACCTGGGGAAGATGCAGCTGAGGCCTTAGAAAAGTGCAGACACTGGCAGCTTTCGCTCAGTATTATCTTAGGAGATCAAATCTTTAACACTTCTCTAAGCTCCTTAAAGCATCTTGGCCTTTGGCCAACCTGCAGTTGCATGTGATAACCGCGTTCCAGCCTGCCCTCTTGTGACCTGTATGCTCTCTGTCTTGCTTGCCCAGCCAAGGCCCAGCCTGGCTCTCATTGGAAGTCATGCTTCAGTTTGCACTCTGACCTGTACCTCCTTCCCTCATAGGCCTAGCTGTATTGCCTAACAATAACTTTTGGCGGCAGAACTATTGGTAAGTGGTGATTTCTCCAAGTTATGTATTTATTTATTTGAAATCAGAGTTATATAGAGAGACACACATGGAGAAGAAGATCTTCCATCTTCTGGCTCACTCCCTGATGGATTGGGCCAGGCTAAAGCCAGGAGCCTCATCCATGCAGGCGGCAGGAACTCAAGACACTTACCTTCCACTGTTTCCCTGGCCTTTGAAAGAGATGTGGACCAGAGGAAGAGCATGCCAGCATCGTGGGCATGGCTTTGCCAACAAGGCGACAAAGCTGGCCCCATAAGTTCTTTTAAAAACATTTAATGCGTGCTTGTGATAGAAAATGTCAGTAAGGCGAAAAAAATCCCCCAAGTTCCACATTCTAAAGATAGCTGGTATAATTTCCAGATCTCTTTGCAAATACTGCTCCTATGTCTATATAGATCTAAATCTACATTTATCAATAACTCCATGGATGTGAAGTGATATGCAACACCAAGCTGCCCATCTCATTATGAAGATGCAAATATTCTACAGCCAAAAACAGTCCAAGATGATCTTGATCACAACCATTTCAGAGAGTGGATACTCAGCCTCGCCTTTTATACTTGGTCATAATGAACAGGCCAAGAAGCAATCAATCTAATCTTTAAAATATTTTAAGATGAATATCTGAAAGATCTTCAAGAAGTTCATGGAAAACGTGTTATTTTTAAGAATGAGGATTTCTCAAAATTTTACACAAATATAAATACTGTTTCATTCCATTTTTTGCAAATTTTTTAAACTCCCATGTAAACTCCAACTATAATTATGTGATTGTACTATAAATATACCTTTCCATTTTTCCCACATGGATCAGATTATTCATTTTAGTAGACGCACTTGCACTTCATCATTATAATGAGTGTAGGGCAACCAGCTGTATTAATAGGCTATAACTCAGCTACCATACTGAAAATTTTACATGACTCTCAGTTATGCTACTGTTTTGAATATTGCTTGAATACATTAGAGCCTAATTTTTACCTAATTACGGAATAATTTTCTGGCATATATTATTTATTATATATTTATTTGAGGAGCAGAGGGTCCCTCCATTGGTTTGCTCCTTAAGTTCTTAGGTTGTTGCTAGGGAACCACAGTAGGGAGCCAGGGATGAAGTTAAGGCCTCCCGTGTGTGCAGGTGAACCTCCATCACTTCAGCCCTGCACTGGCAAGCAGCGGGATTGGCAAGCAGGGCCAGGAATCCAAAACAGCTACTTTGATATGGACATGGGCATCTTCACCACAAGCCTAAATGCCAATCCTGGGTGAATATTTTCAATGTAGGAGGGTATTGAAACTTTCTAGAGGTTTTGATACATATCTACCAATGCATTTCTATATGTATATCAAATGAAATTCTACAAACATGGCCTCTACAAGTAATGGAAGAAATCAACTGCCTGTCCTTCAGTGTTATGGCCAGGACTCCGGAGGAAGGACTGCATGACGCCATCTTTCCTGCCATCAGTCCGTCAGCCTGATCAGAAGTGGCCAGTACCTTTCTTCTAACCATTGTCTTGAACATCAAAGTTTAATGTTACCAAGGATCTGAAACTGTTTTTAATTGCATTTTTTTATTGCAAAGTCAGATGTGCAGAGGACGAGAGACAGAAAGGAATCGCCCATCTGTTGATTCACTCCCTAAGTGTCCACAATAGCTGGAGCTGTGCCGATCCAAAGCCAGGATGCAGGAGCCTCTTCTGGGTCTCCCATGCAAGTGCACGGTCCCAAGGCTTTGGGCTATCCTCAACTGCTTTCCCAGGCCACAAGCAGGGAGCTGGATGGGAAGCAGGGGCAAGGGATTAGAACCAGTGCTCACATAGGATCCCGGCGGATGCAAGGCAAGGTCTTTAGCCACTGGGCTATCGCACCGGGCCCAGGATCTGAACTTCTTAATAAAACAGAATAAATTAATACCAAATGACAGTTCACTTACAAATAAAGAATGACATTCAAGATGTTTTGAAGAACAACAACAACAAAAACCCTGAAAATAATATTTACTTTATGGGATTTTACAAAACAGATTAATTTATACCCTACACCTGCAGGTGTCTGCCTGACCTAAATGTCCTCTGTGGTTCCTGGCCTGTCCCTCCCCTGGGGTTGACTCATCTGTCTCAATCTGTTTAGTCAGCAATGGAACAGCCCCTCTTTTCCTTCTATTAGGAGTCAGTTTGGCCAGCCCGCCTGTTTCCCGGATTCTATGCTCCTGAGCTGTCTTTAACTCTCGACAATGATTGTTGCTCTCTCTGTTAGTTCTTACTGATTTCTTTCCTCACAAGACAACTTACAGGCTTCTTAACCTTTCTGAACACCAGGCGTTTACTGGTCTACTTGACACCTGCGTTTGCCTAAGTTAGAACTCAGATTCAACCAGTTCTTATGTCAAAGGCGATCAATGACTCCTGCTGCTTGGTGATGCTACGCTGGCAGCCCGTGCCTGGCTCCTGGCATCCGGCTCAGTTGCTCAGCGATGCTGCCAGCATCCCTCCCCTTTTCCTCCTCACACCTTCTCCTTTCTGGCTCCCTGTGTGTTGCTTCTGCTCCGGAGCGCCTGTTGATCCTTGTCCAGGATGCGTGTTCAGGACCTTGTCCAGGAGCTCACATTCTAGACCCTTGTTTTCAACCTAGCATTTTGTCAGTGATTCAATTTAAAAAACAGAGCAGGCCTTCTGCTGGCAGTTTCCATTGCATTTAGTCTTTGGGGCATTGTCTCAGTTTGTTTTCTGTCATCACAACAAAGTATCTGTGACAGGGCAGTGATATGAAAAGAAGAGGTTTGTTGCACTCATACTTCTAGCTGCTGAAAAACGCAAACAGCCTGGTGTTGGCATTTTGCAAGTTGTGTTGGTCACATCACAACAAGGCAAAGAAGTAGAAGAATATGTGTGCAAAGAGAGATTCCAAGGTCTTGCTTTCAGCAGGTGTTATAACAAGTGCGTCAGGCTTGTGTATATGTCACTCTCCTGATGAATAATCTAGTCCCAGCACAGCTAGAACTCCTGTGAGACTACTTTAGTCCATCCTAAACACATAATTGTTTTGTAAAACAATGAAAGCATGCCTTCAATACCATTAACCAGAGAATTAAATATGAACAGGATTTTTGGTGAGGAAGAACCACACTCACATCATAGCAGAAGTTAACATTTTTCTTGGCTCAGTTCTTATTATTCTCCAGTTATCTAGTGCTTAAGAGGAAAGTTGCTGTAACAACGGCTGGGCACTATGAAGACAGAGAAGTTAGAATGAATTATTAGAGGCTTGATATTTGAAAGGATTTTAAATGACTTTCTCTCCCAATTCATAAAACCCAAGTCACATTGGGTATGTCGAGTTATACCTTCAAGTGTAATATGCCTTTACGAGTCCCAGAATCTAGAAAACGGAAATGGATTTGTCACAAGATGGCCTAACTTTTGGTATAAACCTACCTTTCCAAGTGGCCAGTGCCGTGATAAGGCTGCTTGGTCATCCTCTATGGTGATGGACAAAGCTGTTCAAAAGTCATGTTCCTCACTGCGCTAATTGACTTGCCTCACCATTGATGAGTATTGGCTCTTCTGAAAGTTTTTTTTTTTAAGACCCTCATTTAAAACATGTCTTTTCGTATTTTCTCAAGTTCTCACTTCTTGGCAAACTTGAACATTCTAGCTTTCATAATGGGCTGAATAAGAAGAGTCCCGGGAAAAGTAACTCATTACTAATCAAACCCTCTCCCATGGAGAAGAGAGGAAGATATGACCACTGTTTACAATACAGCACTTACGGTTGATTTCAATCATTACCCACAAGTAGAGCTCGACTGACGTTGTTAAGCAAGTCTTGGGCTAGCTGACTGTGTGCCTATGATATCATTTCCATGCTGATACCAAAACAACCCAAACGCTCTAGTGCTTTAACACTTTGCTCCACAATCTGCCACCTGTTCTTACTGTCTAGTAAACTGTTCTATTTTTACTTTTCAACCAAACAATCCAAACTTGCCGTTCTGGGCTACAGCATCTGGGTGACTCCAGTAAGCAGTTGGTAACCACTGGCCGTCAGGGAACACGGTGAGTAGCTGACTCAGCCATGACCCACACACACGTGTCCATGGGTGGAAAAGGACACAGTGTCTCTGTCGCACCCTTTGTCCCCTCCATCCAGGCTGTTGATTACAGTATCCCGAACCCACTGGCACTTCAAGCAGCACTTCTCTTTTTTTTTTTTTTTCAGACACTGCGCGACGCAATTTGTCTGAGCCATCCTTGAAACATTCGATTTGCTCTTGCTTTGTTTTACATCACTGTCTTATGTGACCATTGAATGGGATTTTAGTGCATGTTATCTGTTGCCTCAATTTGATTATAAGCTCCTTACAACCGTGATTAAATTGCACATGTCTTTGGAACTAAGTGACAGATTTACATAACATGTTTACTGTAGATATGCTATCAATGTTTGGCAAATATTGTCAATGCATGATGAAGTTGAATTGGGGAAACGAAGAGTGCGCGGTTATCTCTGGCTCCCCCTAGTGATGCCCAAAATACAAGACCTGGCTACACTCTTGCATCTCAACCTGTGACACAGAGCATCCAGCTGCACACAAGAAATAATCAGCATAATTAATACAGGCCAGGAGCACCGATGTCTTACATTCTGAGACCTAAGGACATTCTGTGAATGTTGCAAATTGACCCGCAAAGGAACAAAGTAAGCATTTTAAACCTCTAGGATTCACAGGGAGAATGCTAAGCCACAGCCATGTCAAAGGACCTATGCAAGGACACCCAGACGTTTCCATGTTTGGACCAGGGGCTTAGTACAAGTGGATGAATATGCTGAGACACTCAAGCAACTGGGTTGCTTAGCTGATGCACTTTATCCCCAGTCTCACTGCTGTGGTCAAGGAGGTAGTTGGAACGGAGGAACTGGTGTTGGTGGCACTGCCCTGTGGCTTTGCTTTCACTGCCTCAGATCCCTTCTTCTGTGCACACCGGACTCTGCTTCCACGTACTACCCAAGCTCCCCCTTCCCTAGACTGTCCAAACCTCCTTTCCATGCATTGCTCGACTCTCCTTCCCCTACTTTCCTGTAGTGCAGGACTACAGTTTGAAATGCCCAATATGGCTACAAGCTGTGTTCCTTATAATGACCATAAGCGACACTACCACTGTCAGCATGCAGTTGGTGCCATGACACTTGGAAGACTTCCCGACGGAAATGAATGCTTCTCAATACCCACCCCAAAGTCTGGCCTTTCTGGATGTTCGGTTAAGCCCTGTCTGAAACAGCACTGATGCCCCGACTGTATAAAGGAGCAGCCGTGGCCTTCGCTGAGTGCAGGCCTCTTTCGAGCTTGCCACCCTCCTTCCTGAGCAGGGATTTTGTCTTATCCAGAAATGCATCCTGCTTCTCTGCTGGTCTTTATATTGTGTGTGAATTTATTCTTGTAGTGGAGGACAAATATGGACCAGTAACCACATCAAGTCTGAATCAAGAATGTGTGGCTTTGACAAACACACGTGCATAGCATGCTCATGTAGTTTGGTTTGAAAGGTTTGCTCCCTATGGCAACAGAATAAAGGCAGAAAGTAACTCACTCAGGAGGTAAAACTAGGCTAGATTTCCAGAAGAGATACCATATCAGAATCAGCTCTATTTGTAATTATGTGCCTATAAATTGGCTTAGTTGGAGATTAAGTCATTTATAAAATAACAACATGTGTGCCTTCTCTTTTGTTGGTATTATAACAAATTGAATAAAAATTAAATGGTGCTTTTTAAAGTGGGAATATAGTATTTAATGCTAGCATTACTATTGATTCCACATTGTGGGGAAAGAGAATCAAATCCACAAACAATAAAAACATAAATAAAAATAAAATTTTATTCACATTCTTTGATATCTTCTTGAAAGGAGGTAAGCTATGTGAAGGAGAGGTTGTGACTAGTGGAAGATTTTCAGCATAAAAGTGGTTTGAAATTATACTTTGCCCCTACATGGACAGCACCAATACTTTTTGAAACAGTAGAAAAGATACACACAACCTCTCTTTCCTGACACACCATTAGTATTAAAAAGAGAAGTATGTTTTCTGTTAACACTGTGAGAGAAGATCTAGCTTAGGCGTCCCAGCGTGGTAGCCTAGTGGCTAAAGTCCTTGCCTTGTGTGCCAGGATCCCATATGGGTCATGGTTCATGTCCCGCTTCCCATCCAGCTCCCTGTCTGTGGTCTGGAAAAGTAGTCGAGGATGCCCCAAAGCCTTGGGACCCTGCACCTGTGTGAGGGACCCAGAAGAAGCTCCTGGCTCCTGGCTTCAGACCGGCACAGTTCTGGCCGTTGTGGTACTTGGGGAGTGAATAAATGGATGGAAGACCTTCTTCTCTGACTCTCCTGCTCTCTGCATATCTAACTTTCCAATAAAAATAAATAAATCTTTTTTAAAAAGGTCTAGCTTAGGAATTTTGGGGTAAGCTGAATTGTAGGCCAGCCCTCTGCCCCACACGTACCTGTTTGTTCTCCTGTCTTCCTCCTTCCCTTGCTCCTTTTCACGTTCCTCCATCTCTGACATTCCTGCTCAAAACAAAACGAATAGTGCAAAATGTTGTCTGCTGTGTTCAGGGCAAGAGACTCCTATGGCCTGTCGGAGAGTGTAAACGTGTGTGTGACAGAGAGGTAGGGGAGAGATAGAGAGGAAGAAAGCATTGGGAACAGGCCACAGCAATGCGCCATCCACCACGGGAAGGAGGTTGGGTCTTCCAGCTTCTCCGTGGACATGTAGAGCTACCTGTAGTCATTATCCAGGCACACAGGGCAGTCACAAGCAAATGATTTCTCACCAAAAAGTCATGATGAAGTGGAATATCGTGGGCTGAGTGAGAGGGTGTGTTGTGTACCTGCAGCCCTTCTCTGCTAGTCACACTGTGACCTGAGAGCGATGGACCTCACTGTTTCTCCCTTCCTTCACTTGCAAGTGAGCGCTGTGTCATTCCCAGGACCTGGTGCACCTTCAGCTACACCAGCCCTCCGCACAGGAACCACAGAGAGGCGCCCAGGCTCCTTCCCTTTCTGCCTGTCGGCTTCTTCCGCTGCCTTCAGCAGGCATTGGGAAGACTCACCATCTGTCACCTGCCCAGAATCCCTGCACGGAGCCACCTCATCCTCGCTTGACGACAGATCCTGATTAGAAGTCTCAGGTCTGCTTGGACAAATGAGACAACGACTTCTTTATGTACATTTTGGCACCAGTGCAGGATGGGAGTCAAATAGGACAGCCTTGACACTCTTCTTGAACACACACTGGATCCTTTCATTGGCAAAGGAGAAGACCACGCTTGAATGACAGATCTGCTTTCCTCCAGGCCTCGGATGGTAAAGTGCAAAGAGTTGCCTACTTAAAATGGTTTAACCTTAGGTGGTTAGACTTTCTACCAATACACTGAGTGCAAACCAAATCTCAAAAGGTGAATTTGGATGTTTTCCTGGACAATCAGATAAAATCAATCTTTTACAGGGATGCCTGGCAGCCACAGTGAGCACAGCTCCCAATCAGCTTCTGGATGCAAGCAGGGAGTGGGAACTGTAGGAAGTGCAGGGCAATGGGTGCTCTACAGTGCCCTGTGTTGCAGAGTGATGCTGCTCGGTATATCAGGAGCCTTGAGAAAATGTGCAATTCATATTTTCTACTTACAACAGGATTATTGGGATGCTAACCCCTCCTAATTCTAGGAGTGTCTCTCCTTAGAAAAAAGAGGAAAAAAGAATTTGTTCATAGAAGACATCAAATGATTTTGCATTTTGGCAAAATAAATGACTTTAATGGAGAAAAGTGTTTGAACAAACATCGCTTAAGAAGCAACCATGTTTATACAACTGAGGTCTTCAAGAAGTTGGTCCTGGTTCAAGGTGAGGCTAAGCCCGAGTGTCCGCTGGCCAGTGGCAGTGAGGCAGAGGTGAGGACCAGGGTCAAGGCCTTTGAAGGGGTTCACAGGAAAAGTCCTGCCACAGGCTGTGGAAAACAGATGCTTCCACACTGTGGAGTGCCTACGGAGGCTGGCTTTCCACATCAGCCTTGGTCTGGGAGTGGAGGGTGGTACTAAGTCAACAGGTGGACTAGGTAGGCAGCTGAATAATGCAAGGAGAGGAGAAGCCAGGTGTGGCAGAGCAGGAACTTTTCATAAAGTAGAGTTTCTCCAGGACAGGCACTCCTGTGAGGAGGCGAAATGTGCAACTGAGAGAGCACGGGCCACGGCTGCCTCTTCAGTCTCCCATGCAAGTACTAACCAGGCCCAGTTCTGCTTAGCTTCTGAGATCAGATGAGATCAGGCATGTCCAGGGTGGTGTGACAGACGGGTATCACTTCAGACCAAGCCTTCAATATGTCAACAACAGCAAGCCAAACCTCCAAAGGAGGTGTGATGGAAAGAACGTGGGGGGACAGTTGTCCACTGCACGGCCACCAAGCGTGCTTTCCGTGTTGTGGGCTCTTCGGTCCAGTTTTGCACTGTTTAAACAGTGACCTCTGAGACACCTGTCCTGGTGATGTTAAGAGGGTGGGGGAGGGCGAAGGGGAAATCTCTGGACCTATGGAACTATGACATGAAAAAATAAATTTCAAGAGTTTATTTTGAAAAGCATGCAGTAATAGAGCTTCTAACCCAAATTTAGCTGAGGTCAACGCTTATTCTGAAGCATTATAAAAAACTTCAAAGGAAAGAAATCTGGATAATTTTTCAGGAAGCTGAGATAATTTTTCAAATTCAGTGCTTCCAAACAGTGCTCCATGGAATGCTCACCTTGTGATATATTTCCCTAGTTTAATGGTAATTAAACAAACGGTGACGTCTTTACATTCTTTGATATTTTTTCAGAGATTTCAGTGCATTTCACTCACTTAAATGTCTCACAATCCCTATACAAAGAAGTAGTTTCCCTTGCCCTTAACCAAAATTCTAAATGTAATTTTTGAGATTTTCCTTTGACCAAGATATCATTAAGTTTCTGGGTCAAGCTGATCATCCCACTATTCTTTTTTTTTTTGTATTTATTTATTTATTTATTTTTTTAAAGATTTATTTTCATTTTTTTTTATTGGAAAGGCGGATATACAGAGGGGAGAGAGAGAGAGAAAGATCTTCCATCTGATGATTCACTCCCCAAGTGAGCGGAACGGGCCGATACTATGCCGATCTGAAGCCAGGAGCCTCTTCCGGGTCTCCCACGTGGGTGCAGGGTCCCAAAGCCTTGGGCCGTCCTCAACTGCTTTCCCGGGCCACGGGCAGGGAGCTGGAAGGGAAGCGGGGCTGCCGGGATTAGAACCGGCGCCCATATGGGATCCCGGGCGTGCAAGGCAAGGACCTTTAACCACTTGCGCCACCGCGCCGGGCCCTGTATTTATTTATTTTTATTGGAAAGGCGGATATACAGAGAGGAGGAGAGACAGAAAGGAAGATCTTCTGTCCAGTGGTTCACTCCCCAATGGGTGGAGCTGCGCCAATCCGAAGCAGGTGCAGGGTCCCAAGGCTTTGGGCCATCCTCACTGCTTTCTCAGGCCACAAGCAGGAAGCTGGATGGAAAGCAGGGCTGCCAGGATTAGAACCGGCGCCTGTATGGGATCCTGGCACACTCAAGTCAACTTTAGCCGCTCTACTATTGCGCTGGGCCCCAACCCACTATTCTTTAAGAAACACTGTATATCATATATTCTCTCTGATGTTAAGACATGCAAAGTACAAAATAAAGAGACATAAATAATCAAATACATTCGTAAATCCTCAAAGATGAACTCTGTATCACAGACTATCATGCTGGCAGGTAGAGTTACATTGCAGTATGCGTTTCTACTCTTGAATAAAAATAGGGCTTCCGTTGAAACATGTAAATATTCTATTACAGTTTAATATCTTACCTATATCGCCATGTCATGATACATTTAAATAGTAAAAGTTGGCCTTGGAACTGTTACTGTGGGACTATACACTACTGTGATAAATTGGGGGAAAAAAGATTAGGAGAGAGGAAAGAAAGAGGGAGTGAAGAACCCCTGCACCAACAAAGCTTTATGTTGGCAAATGATAATATTTTGAGTAAAAATGAAACATTTCTTAAACAAACAAACAAAAAAACCCCACCGTTTCCAAAACCAACATAACACTCTTGATAGTAGCCCTGTTGCTTCTTGTAACAATGACGTATCAATTTTCATGATGGAAAATTCACATGGATGGGTGAGGAGCCTGCTTCAACTAAAAAAATATCGGTATTCCCCAGGGAACATGGATAATGACCAGGTTTTGCTTTAGATCGCGATGAGCAGTGATTTAGATCACTGATTCTACCAGTGTCCCTCTCTCTAGATACCCAGTCTGGACAACATTTCACATCAAACCGAGCCTTCCTTGTCTATAAGCTGACAATAAGAAATCCTACTCAATAGAATGATTGTGACACTGGGAGGAATTGGTAGTAAGCCATCTGAAACACACTGTAAACCAGAAAGAACTCTGTCATTATTTTAACCTTGCTATTCCTTCAAGCTATCTTAATTTTATTTGTGCATCTTTCCTTATGATAGTATAAAACAAATTTCAATAGGAAGACATGAATGAACTGAGATTGCAAGATCACATTAGCCAGGTAAGGCAGCCCAGGTCTGTTTAGATGGTGGCTGGTACGTTGTGAGGATAGCAACACGCTGCCTTACAGTTGACGTTTATCTAAACCCAAGACTTATCATCAGGCCTAGTGTGCCAACACCAGACTGGAGAATCCTCATTATACATGGAACAATCTTATTATTATCATTAATTGGATTTAATCAGTAAATTGAATGCTAGTCCAATCTTATGCAATTGTTTGGTAGGTCATGAATGGGTGACTATCACCTCTTTCATATGGTTCCTCTATAAAGTCTGTCTGATTTTCCTGTGGGGGATGTCTTTGAGGGCCCTCAGAGGCACACTTTTGGGATAATTACAAAATTAATTGGAAAAATAAAATTGAACAGTCCTATTAAAAACCTACAGATTTTCTTTCTTGATGAGATTTTGACAAGGGATATGAGTCTTCATGGGAGAGTTTTCTCTCATTTTCTCCAAGAAGGTGGAATCTGTGCCAGTAGGCGAGGCTGCCTGAGCAAGACAATGCCCAGAGCCAATGCTGCACAAATACAGGCATTTGGTAAGTATCTGCTAATAAAAGCTGATGTATGAGTGGGCAGCTATCACGCCAGGGTGGGCACCAAGGGCATTCACACCTAAAATCTCAACATCCTCATGTATTTGACATCATCTATACCAGTCATTGTGTGTCAAGATAACAAATCCCATGGCACCTACTTCTCGCTGTGTAATTGGAAGAAGGTTGTTTATCATTTCTGCATGTGATTTTCATGTTTCAACAGAAAGTGAAGGCATCAGGTCAAATGAGTTTTCTCTGATTTTGTTCCTGGTACATAGTAGGAATGAAATTTAGATTTCATGTACATTAATACAAGTTCAACTACTTTTTTCACCAAAAACAAGCAAATTGCAGCCTCATTTTGTTCCTGTGTAATATGTTCTTTAAACAAAAGACAATTATCTTGCAATGTCTTCATTACTTATAGTGAAGAATGTGGAAAAATGAAGGAATTGTGGTTTTCTGGAAAGTTATGTGTTACGACTTCGTCCATTCTGTGGTTCCCTATCAAAATACCTGAGACTGGGTGATTAATAGAGGAAATGGACTTATTTGGCTTGCGGTTTTGGAGGCCAAGACTGGATGGTGCTATCTGTCCCCTTGTGAGGGCCTAATGCTGCATTACAACCTGACAGACGCCATCACACAACAGTAGTGTGTGCAACACAGGTGTCATTTGGCAGAGTGGAAGCAAAGAACTGGAGAGAAGCCAGGCTTGCACTTTCATAGCAGCCCACTCCTTTGGGAACTGATCCATACCTTGAGACATAATCCAGAATTAATCTTCTCGCTAGAGCAATCACCTCCTCTGGCCCCTACCTGTTCAAAGTCTCACCACTTCTCAAAACAGTTAGACTGATGACCAGACTTCCAGTGCATGAGCCTCAAGGAGGAAATCCACCCAAACCATGGCTTGTGATGATAGAGACATGACAGAAGTCACAGTTTCCCAAGTGTTACTTCTCTGCAGGTGTAGAGGCAGGGCTGTGCAATGCATGACGACATGTTGAAAGAATCGCTCTGAGGAAAGAGATGGCCGTTAGCCAGGTCAAGAAATAATCACGAATGGCAAGCAAAGAAGCTGGGCATTCATTATCAGCAGAGTGGGGCGACGCCAGAGAGCTCAAGGAGGTCCAAGCTAGGATGTCTGGGGGTTCGATGTGAGTAAAATCCCTCTGACTACAGCAAAGAGTGTCTTGAAGGAGGGTGGAGACTGGAAATTCCCGTCTGGGTGGCTATTCATGCAATTGGATGGGAACACAGAGGAAAAGGCCTGAGACAGGAAGGGAGGGAGGAGATTTGAGGGCCAGTTTGAGCAGCTGGAGGCAGAAGGGGTGGCTGGAAGAAAACACATTTTGGCAAAGTACATTTTCCAAAAAAGACAAAATAGGATCCCATGAGTTCCTCTTCAGTGGCTCCTTCACCCACTTGGTCTATTGACCCACTTGGTCACCTTTAACATCCATCTTCTATGACTAGGTCAGCTTCTGCTCTGGCCTCTCTGCTTCTCTTAGAACCTTCTCCCTTCCCAACCATTCCACAAAGTCGAAGAAACCCAAGCCCCATGGAAGGACCACCTACAGATGGTACAGTTAGAAATCCCAGCTGAGCTCAGACTGGAGTCATCGCAGCCCATGCTCTGCACCTGGGGAAGCTTCCAGGTGACCCATCTAGCTCTCTTTCTCCCTTAGATCATTACACACACACAGACACACACACAGACACACACACAGACACACACACACACACACACACACACACCACACACACACACACACACACACACACACACACACACACACACACACCCCACACAGCATAACCGGACAAGGCCATCCTCAATACACTCTGTCTACATTTCTGGCTCACTCGCAAATGGTTATCAATCATTTCTTTCCTCCCAGGGGCGGAGAAGAGAAGTCTGAAATGAATTGGAAGTGAACTTAATGGGGAGGAAGTCATGGGTCCCAGAGTTTATTTTGCTGTGAAAATAAATGTTAATGGGAAACACTCATTTCAAAGTTGACGGAGTGCTGCCTTGGGGGTGTAGGAGATCAGCAGCCAGGGCCATGGCTGGCACCATCCGTCATGCAAAGGGAGAGAGGACAGATCTTACAATCATCCTAGTTCAAGGAACTCAGCCAGTGGATGTGGTTCAAGTGCCAGCGGCCCGGGACAGGAGCCAAGGGCCCTGGAGAACAAGCAATATCGACATTCTCAAACATATGGGGACATTTATCCCTCTCTCTTCATTTACAACTTATGAACTATTCACCTATAACAGTTTGGGGCATGGAATTTCAGTAAATTCAAACATTAAGCTTTCTTATTGAAAATCCCCTAACGAAATCCTGAAAACAGTTTTTTTGTTTTTAAATTGTGGGATTTTCCCCCTTAGATTTTGGAATATTTACATATGCATGGTGATGTATCTTCAGAATTGGACCTGAGTATAAATATGAAATTCATTTGTCACTCACACATACCTATCCACATGGCCTGCAAGGTATTTCATGCAATGTTTGGGTGTATCTGTGCTTTGGTAGTAGGTCAAGTGTGGCGTTTTCTATTCCTAGTATCACACTGTTATTCTAAGAGCCCGGGGTTTCAAGGCAGTGTAGATTTCAAAGTTTCAGATTAGGGATGCTCAGCCTGTATACTTATTATTGAGTATACTTATTTGAACTTGTGAGATTCCTTGAAAGACGGGGACAATGAGAAGACCACTGCAAGCATTTTCCAGAGTGCCGTACTCATCCCACGTGGAGGGGGTGATTTCAAGCCTACACATAGGGACCATCTGTAACAGACGAAGGACACGACAAGTAGGTTCTGTGGGGACAGGACTCTAGGGAAGGGTGTGCTTGTTTGGATGCGACACAAGGGAAAGACAAAGACACTTGACTTTAGGAGAACATGTTTTGATTTTTTTGGTGAAGCAAAATCTGTTTTCTATGTACATCTTCTTTGCCCTTCCCCTACCTTTGTCCAATGTGCCTGAGGATTCAAGCAGGCTTGGCTCTGTTTGATTCCCTGGACATTCATCAAGCACCAGTGGAAACTAGAGGTAAAAACAGTTCCTATTCCAAGAAACCTCCCCTGTGATGGAGGAGTCTGAGGCATTAGCTCAGGGCAGGCTGCTCTGCTAAGTTTGTGACAAGAATGTACACGCCCAGAATCCTACAAAACACAGAAGGCAGTGCAGCCAGGAGAGGGATTCTTCAGGACAGTCTGCCCCAACAATGAGGAGGGCAGATATGGGACCGTAGTGATAGGGGGCGGTGCGCGGCAAGGGGTCAGTGTGAACATGTGCAGGGGCCTCACCATGGAGAGACAAACAAGCAAGCAATTTCCAGTCGCTGCAAGTTCTCCTCAGAGGAACAAATGTGGACAGCCTCCATCCTCAACTGCCCTCAGCACATTGTCACGTAGCCTTTGGCATTGTCAAAACCTGTTTCTGTGTTCAACAGTCTGTCTCTTCACCGGTCTTCGAGTTTCTGGAGGGAAAGGCCATGTCATTTGCCTGAGTGTTCCTAGGACTCAGATCGGTGCTGACATACAGAATATGCTACAATCTATTCAACTCTGCCTATATGTACAGCCAATGCAAAAAACAAAAACAAACAAACAAAACCAACATCAACCAGCACCAAGTACTCTCTGTTCAGAAACCCGAATGTTGGACCTTGATTTTGAGTCCAAAGGTATAACTAGGATAAACGTTGACCGCCACCAGGTCAGCATTATGGACCTGTCTCAGAAGGGGACTTTTGTTTCAAGGGGGGCTGGATCCAGCTTGGCTCTGTGCCTGCTGACTGAGTGACCTCACACACTTCCCATCTCTTTGAAGCTTGCTGATCGCAGCTGTAAAACAGAGCTGAGCTTGGACAAGACGGAATGGAAGAGATAAGTATTGAACTATGTCTAACTGGAACCAACGTTGAGTCTAGTCAGCATTTCCAGCTAGAAGTCAAGAGTGCAGATCCATACTGTGTGACAGCTCCCTCACATTGCTTTGCCTTCAGGGCTGTGCTGCAGCAAAGCGACTCAAGGGCTGGACTCACTTTCAGTGTTTACCACCTAGGAAGCACTTCCAGCATTCTCTTCCTCTTCTTGCAGATTCTTCCCTTGGCACATTCCTCTGAAGGCCACAGTGGAGGGGAGTTGGCTTCAGGAATGCAGCTCACCTGTCATGGCTATGTTCCCCACTTCCTGGGTCCCAGTTTCTGGTTCTCTGGCCTTCTTGTCATTTTCAGAGTTTGGCTGGGCTAGTACGACTTCTGATCCCCAGGTGGTAGGTCTGAGATCATTTGCCCCAAGCCATACAGCTGGGAAGGGCTGGAGCTAAGAAGTAAATTTTCATGAGCTTGCGGAAACCGACTGCTGGGTTTCAGAAATTCCATAAGCTGATTGCTAAACCGTTATTCAGCATTAAATTATATAGGCTTACAATCAAAAATATTCTATTAAAGCAAAGGAAAAAATCATGACAAGTCAGCACTCATAACTATGTTCTACCTGTTACTGTCATCTGTGTGTGCCAGCTAGCACTGGTGACTCCTGGCTCACCACGTCCTTGTGGGAATAGCATTTCCCAAGAGCACAGCCATGCCCGTGTGTAGAAAGATCTGTCATGTTCCAGGTGCTTTCGGGAATTTCAAATTGCTCACAGAAAATGAAATTATGTCATGCCTTTATTTTGATGCAAAGGCTTTGAAATGCATGCATACAAGCAGTGTTGCATTGTCAGTCTAACTCTGTGATGAACAGGAGGGAGTTAGAGCACGTGGAGGTGGTTGCAAATCCAGGCCAAACTTAGCAAGCGTGATTCTGGAGAATTAACTTCAATTGCTTTGTGCCTAAGTTTCCCCCACCTGTACTCCAATACAACACTGATTATTGAAGCATTAAGTAAGAAATGGCATTCAGAGATTTTATAAAATTGGTGGTGCCAGAAACAACACAGTGAATGTCGGTCATTGTGGTTTGCCTTGTTCTGAGGACGATGGGTCAGAAGTCATCAAAAAGAGCAGGTGACTCAGCAAAGTGTGCTAAGGACAGTGGCCCAGATCCAAATCCAAGTCTCCTGTCTCTGAGACCAATGAATCCAATGGGAGCCAGCATCATTCCCAGCCCAGAGGATTGGAGACGGGGGTTCTGATACAAAGGAGATATTCAGATGCGTGTACTACCAAGGCTTTAGGTAGTTTGTTTCTTTGTTTACTCCTTTAACTGCAAGAAGGAAAACGTATTCCCATTTGGAACACATTAATGGCAGTACAGAAGCATGGTTTATCCTGCTGGGTTATGTAACAACTTGGCTCTTTATCACATTGCCCTATTGTGTCTAATCAAACAATCCTTTTTTTTTTTTTAATAATCTTAGTTTATTAGGGTACAAAGGATCACGGGCTACAGGGTGAAAGTGGGTAATATCATTGTTTCCACACTAATATAATCATTTTGCCCTGTATCTAGGGTTAGGGGAGTAACAAAGGGGAAAGCCCCACCCTACCTCCCACCCATCCCCGATCCCAACATGAGGCGTGCTCCAAGGGTCCTGCTCATACAGTTTTGATAGTTCATCAGTTCTGGATTGCTGCCAATCTCTCCGTCCCAACTGTAATGAAACCTATTCAGAGTCCACTGGCTGACAGTCTCTTGATGGTTGGGGTTCCAAGATCAGCAGTTCAGTTCGAGAAATATCCAAAGAAACTTCATCTGAGTTGATCCCAGATCTGATTCTTGAGTGAGTTTGCTAGTACAGACTCCAACACTGTTCGTCACACCAATCAGCTTATGCATATGCTGGTCGTTGCGATTGCTAGGTCCGTTCGGCTTCCAGCCCTGTCTTCCTTGTGAACCAATGGGTGTTGTAGTCCAGCTCGATTCTACCCACTTCATACTCGGTCTTCATGCAAACCAGTTGGAGCTGCAGCCTAGTTGGGGCGACTCCCCAAAACCCCTACCAGTTCTGCCCCCTACCCTGGTTCCCATGCTTGCCAGTATGCACTGCAGGCTTGTCCAGTCTGTCCCACATCCCAATTAGCTCTCGCACACGTCAATGGACATTGAAGCCTGGTTCAACCCAACCAACCTATTATCCAGCCCATACACCCACTGGCAGGTGCCTTTCTGTCAAGCCACCCCTCCTCCTAGCCTGGGTTTCGTGCTGTCCAGTGAGGGTGGTAACCCTGAGGGAGGTGCCCACTATTTCCCTACTAGGCCACACCCACTCCCAGAGTATGCAGTCAATCCTTTTATGGGAGATTTCTAGCTCTTTCTATAAAACCTATTGGATGCCCTGGCTGAGACTTGATTAGCCAATACATGCCTTTGTTTGTGGCAAGAATCTTTGTGTATACAGCATAACAAACTAGATCCAGTAGAGCTTGCTCTTTCTATTTTTCTCTCTATATTTTGTTTTACAATTTGAGACAGTTGTCGGTTCAGTATAGTACTTACAGCTCCGTCCCTGCTGTTACCGGAGTTCCTGTTTCTCTACCAGGTATTAGTTGGGACAGCTTGGATCCCTCATGCAAATTTCTTAACTTGGAGTGATATTGAGGAATTGAAAGAGTCAATAGACCAATAACACATCAAAGATCCCCTTGTGTGTAGGGGCAGCTCAGTTACCCTGCTGCTCATGACGATGTGAGCGTGAGAAGCACAACAGCATCTTGTAACCCAAACTCTGCGGATTCAGGGTATCCTTTCCCTGAGGTCATGTCCATAATGATACATGGGTGTTATTTCTAGAACATTCGCTTCCCCTCCACCCCAGTCCAAACTAGCACAAAAACTCTTAGTGGTTGGACTAATGAGCTTGCCTCCGCCATTTACACGAATGTTGCTAAGTACACACCATAAATTCCTCTCATAATACTTGTCTCCAGGAGCTTCAAGCCTTGTGTTCTCCCTCAACAAGGACTGAATATGCATGGTCCCTGGAACATATTCCATAGTATGTGTTCAAATTTATGACTTAACAGAAATATATCCTCCTTAGAAAGATCATTACAAACCACCATCTTCAGGTCTTCTTTCCCAAGCCATCACTTTCTCTCCTTATTATATTTAGTGTATGTTTGCAGCACGTCTATGCTCTTGCCTGTTTAGTAGTAGCCTTCATTCTTACTTCAAAAACACGTTCCTGTATTCCTATCACCAAAAACAACACTTATTGAACAGCGTGTGCCAAGGATTTGTCGAGGAAATGGACAAACGTGAGAATAAATGAAGTGATGTCTCAATCTTCATTCTTTTTCAGAATTGGGTCTTTTGATTCAGAGGACAGTCCATACTATTCCTTTCCTGAAACTCAGACACAAGCCTCAAAGTCTATCTCAATTACTGGCACACTCCCTGGATGTTCAGCCCGGGGTGAAACTTCCTTCCTCTTATCTCTGTCATCAGACACTCAAATGATCACAGCCTGTGCAAGTGTTTGAATATTGCCCTGTGGGTAGACCAAAGGACTCAGAGCAGACCAAGACTGGCACAGGATTGACCCAGATGTGTACCACCCTTGGGAGACAGGGGCTGGATTGCAGCAGGGGTTTTTCCTGTGCCTCAGGGATAACTGACATTGCAGCAAAATGGCTGCGGGAGTTCCTCAGTCAGAAACTCAGGGCCTACAGATCACAGAATGGAGTCAGCTGATCTCATCACGCATTGGTCTTGACCTCAGCGTTCTGCTACACTGCTTTTGGAGAGCACAGGTTGACACAGCCCCTGTTTGCAGGAAATGAAGAGAATTTGTGTGCAAAGTCAGCCCCACAACACCCAGCTTCCCCACTCCATGCGTGACCTTTCCAGGTTCCCCATTTCTGGGTCTCAAAAGGCAGAGGAAGCCTGGAGATCCTGAAATAATCCTCAGGCAGAGCAACAGTGTGCCAGACTGGTGATTCTCCCCTCAAGTGAGGCCATTCCTCTTACTCTTGCTCTTGTGCTGTCTGCAAAAATCAGAGTGAATAAAAAGAATTTGGACCCGGAAGCTGCAGCTCATCTAGACGACAGGGGAGGAGTGTTAGTCTTGGAGTTGAGTAGGGAAGTGGTTAGGGAATATGGGGATAGAAAGTGATTAAACAGCAACTCTTCGTGTTCAAGGGTAATTCTGACCTGAGACACAGGAACAAGATGTATTCTCTTGCCTTGGCCTCAAGACCAAGCAGAAATTGAAAGTTTCTAAATCTTGGGGAACCCAGAGTATCTCCCAGCCTGCTCCCGTGTCTCCTAATTCCCAAGCTCACAGATCTCTTCCACCTTTGATTTCTCTAAACTGATGTACATATTCTTAAAGTGGAGACCAAAACTGGTCACAATGGTTAGTTTCTTGAAAAAGATAAATTACTAAAATATAATCCCCCAAATGCCATCTTAGCACAAGCTGCCGCCATGCAGCATATTTAAAGGAAAAGTGCATCTTTGGGGCTCTGTCTGAAGACAACACGCTGAAAGCACTGAATCTGGGTCAGAGGTGAGGGAGGGCAGGGGATGAAGGGCTCTTGTAAAAGTCAAGTTCTTGTTCAAATACAGAAAGTGAAGGAAAGATACTTCCTACAGAGAGAATGGGAGGAGCCCCAATTTTCTCTTGATTTCTAGTCCCTGTGAGAATCAGAGTGAGTATAGAAACCACAAAACAATAGGCCCAGCTGCAGAGCCAATCAGGCCATATATTAAGAAGATGACATTTTGTAACGAGAAACACTTGCTGGAGGAGGGCCAGAGGGATTGTTTGGTCAGAAGGATGTTCTTGGATCTCTTCTGAAGAGCATGAAGAAGCAATTTCGTTTACGCGTCACACCCCAATGTGGCAGCTCTTCGGGTTCCAGATGTTGTCCGGCACAGATGCTGAACAAATGGAACAAACATCCTAAGAGTTTTTGAAAAAAGGAGCTCAGGGGAACTGTATGAGTTCTGGGACCAAAAAATCATTAGCACATCAGGAGCTCTAGACAAAAAGAGGCTGAGGTTAGCAGATGTCGGCACACATGTAAAACTGCTCCAAGTCATCCGACAGCAAACAGGAAGATGGATTTCCAGCACGGAAATGGGGAACCTGTGGGTGCAGCTGCCGGGTTTTGTTTCCTCATTGGCCTTCTAAATGAATCTGGTGAGCACTGGTTTGGTTTGTGTCCAAAAGTCATCAAAGGCAATAGATTCACTTTAAGCCTGGGGAATCTAAAGCACAAAGGTTGCAGCTTCACGGGAGGAATGTTAGCATAGAAGTTTCAGAGAAGTGGCAGTATTGGCACATTGGCTCCAGTTATTCTGAGTGGCATTCAGGGCATCTGAGGTCCAGCTGCCTGAGCTGCTGCATTTGGTAATGATGTCAGAGAACGGGAAGGGGTCATGGAGGCTCTGGCTGCTGCTTGGATATGACTGTAGAATGTCTTTCAGGAGGGTCCCGCCCTGTTATATTATGGAAGCTTTAAGAGGCAACTTAATCATCTTTAAGGAAGAGAGGCTCCACCCTCATGGACTGATCTGGGTAAAATAATGAGTTCCCAGCTGATTATACATAGATATATATATATATATTTTAAAGAAAGGTGTGATCTCAGGGACAGCGTTGTGTAGAGGAGTAAGTCACGCCTTCGAGGCTGGCATCCCACGTGGACATCGGCTTGAGTCCTGGCCTCTCTACTGCTGACCCAGCTCCTTGCTAACATGCCTGGGAAAGAAGCAGAAGCTGAGCCAATGTGGTGGGCATCTGCACACGTGGGAGAATCAGATGAAGCTCTAGGCTCCTGGCCTCAGATGGCCAAGGCAGAGCTGTTACACTCACTTGGAAAATGAAGTCGCAAATGGAAGCTCTCCCTCTTTTCATGACTCTCACAAATACATACATAAATCTTTAAAATAAAATAATAAAACGTGTGAACCTGGTTCCTCGAAGGCTTCTTGTTTTTGCATGTCACCAATGACCTGCTGTACACTGGCTCCTGGCACTGTCGTGCCCTCTGCCCTGAGGGACCCCCTGCAAGGTTGAGTGGAGGGTGTCATGAGCTCATGAATGTCTAGAACCATGAAATAAGTTAAGCTCTTCTCTCTATGAAGTACTCAGCTTCAGGTGATCTGTTATAACAATGCGAACAGATGAGGACAGAACCTCTCTGACTGCTGCGGCAGCAGTGTTCATTGGAGGCGCACCCAGAAACCTGCATGAGTTTTAAATCCAGCTTCCCCCTCAGCAGTTCTCACAGAGTCCTATATGCATGGCTTTGGAAGACCATGGTGTCATGGTGGAGGGTGTGGTGTTCTGAGCAAGGCTCCAGGGACCAATAACTTTTAAAAAGTCAGAACAAAAAGAAGTCTCAATTCACACGGCTGAATCTGTTATTGGATTCAAGTCACATATGCAACATGAATTGTGAGTGCTCCAGGTAGAAGTTAACACAGCTACACATTCAGACCATGTAGCAGCCATGAGCCAAGAAGGAGGAGGAGTCAGTAACTGCTACTGTCTGTGTTCTAGAAGGATCCTCTAAAAATCTCACCAACACCCTATGCAAGCCCCTTGCCCTGACCGTGGTAACCATCACCATCATCATCACCATATGGATGTGCATTGTCAGCAATGATCGTGCACTAATCACTACTGATGGATATGGTGACAGACTGCAGAGCAGATGCCGCTGCTCACTAATCCTACCCCCACAAGGAGACACTGAAGCTCAGGAAGGTGGAATAAATTGTTCCAGGTCACATGGTCAGTTCACGTGGTGGAGATGATGCGGGAGTACCCCATGATGGCATTGCCATGCACCGTGGTCGTGATCTGCCCATGCAGAAAGGCAAAGATTGTACTTGTTGCCATTGGGCTCAGCAAGAGAAGATGTGTCAACCGGGAAGCGCAGTGCTGCAAGCCAGGAATCTGCCAAGGCTATTATACCAAAGAAAAGCTCTCTCCGGATAGAAGCATTTTCAAAGCAGAAAGTGGACTTTCATCTCATAGGCAGATGGGTGACCAAAATCAGTGAAGAGAACCTGGGAACCTCACAGATGTGAGTGGTGATCCTTAGCCTGCCAATGAACTTGAGAAAACAGGCAATAAATCAAGGCTTTGTTGTCCTTCATCAAGACCACTTGTCATTGTTGTCTGCTTGCTGATACTGACTACCTACCACTGGTTCCATAGTGTGGCAGAAGATGAGGCTAATCAAGGCCAATTAACATATTTTCTGTAGATGTGTCTCGCTCTCTACAGCAAAGATAGCAAGCAAAGCATTCCTGGCAACTGGCAGCCTCGGCCTTTACAAGCAATAGGCAGCTCTTCCCAGTGTGGAAATCAGGCTGGCCGTGGGCCAACAAGGACGATAGTTCTTTCAAGAACAAAGGATAATCGGTGCTTTTTATCCTAACATGACTGGGTGCTGATAAGTTATTGTGAATATAGGAAATGATCCAAGAACCAAAACATCCTTGATCTCATGAACCTGCTGTTTGTGAATGGTACCAGCAAGGACTTCCATAAGACCCAAGTCCAGAGAGATCTTTTCAAACTAGCAAAATGAGCTTGTTCATGGATGGCAAGGGTGTGAAAACTGTACTGTACATGCCATGTGTAATTCCTCTTAACTTTCTGAATACCCCAATTGCTGTGAGTTGAGGGTGACTTGACTTCAGAACTCATGCCAGACCTTAGACTTCAAAGCCATACGTTAATGGCACTAACAGGATGGAACCCTAACCCAGTTATGAGGTAGAGCAAATGGAAGTAGGGCAGTCGACTGAGGTCTCCCGAGGTGTGCTCTTAGAAGCGGTTCTCGTGGAAGGGCTACTGTAACAGCCCAGTTCAGCAGGTGGCATCTGCCTTCTTCATCAGAGGACAGCTGAAAGGGTGAATCAAGTTTCGATAGAAGCTTCCAGATCTGTAGCCCCTTTCCTACATAATCACTTTCTCAGGTATTTTGTTGTAGTAATTAAAAAGAAAAAAAAAAACAATACACTTACCAAGTGGTTCTGATCATTTTTTCTTTGAACGCACTTGGTAACTGAGGGTCATAATTGGCAATTTGTTCAAGGTTACACTTCTGGTCATAAACTGGAGTCAAATACAGAACTGTCCCAACTATACCTAGTACAAACTACTGCTTTATAGTGAAGTTCAGACACTTGGTTTCTACAATCAACCAAAATAATCAATGCATTCCTAACAAGTACACCTGAATGGCAGAGGGCATAAAAACGAGTTGGGCAATGAAATAGAGATGTTTAAAGAAAATGACGTTCAGCTTTGAAAAACGAATCAAAATAACTGTAGGATGAATAGGGAGAAACATCATGGACTGAAAATACTTAATGTTAATAAAGGAGAATTATGGAGGCACAAGCCTTAGTCCACCTATAAAAGCCGACTCTCGTACACTGCAAATTCAGTGTTCTGCCTGAGCTACGTCTCCTGCCGTAGTTGCCTCTCGAGTTCTTGGCAGGTGGCTGTAATTCTCCTAGGTACATTGTAGGACAGCCATTGTCTGTAAACTTTAAAGCCCTTGTGGCCATTTGATTGGCTTCAGGTAGCGAACCACC